>NC_142422.1:14737500-15937500 GCF_059516105.1 Syngnathus floridae
CAAATAAAGTTCACCCAAAAATGCGACTTGTACTCCGGTGCGACTTATACGTTTATTTCTTCTTTATTATGCATTTTATGGCTGGTGCGATTTATACTCTGGAGCGATTTATAGTCCGGAATATACGGTAATCCCTAAAACACTTCTGACTGAGCCATCACTCAGAAATGTAGTATTTCAACAAATAAACAAGGATACCCACCTAAAAATGCAATCAGTCAGTTTGCTAATGTCAAACAGTAAAGTCGTAAAGTGAACCGAATAAGTTTCGTTGTAAATATAAATTTTTATGTGTGTTTGTGTTTGCAGACATTATTGAAGATTTTGGTTCTGAGCATCAGGAGCCAGAGCGTCGTCATGTTAAAGAGGAAGAGGTGGACGAAGAGGTCCCCCACTTAAATGAGCAAAAGCAACAGAAGACTCCTTTAATCAAAAAAGAGGAGTCGGAGGAGGAGGAGATCTATAAGTTGCCATCGACTGCTTTTCTTGTGAAGCATAAAGATGGAGTTCTTAGGGGGGCAAGCAAAGGCTTGGCTTCATCATCAGATAGTGATGACACGTCTCATGATGATTATGATGATGATGATGAGTATAGCGGTGATATTACATGTCACTCTGAAAACAAACACTGGAAATGTTCTCAGTGTTGGAAAATATTTGCTCATAAGAGTAGTTTGAAACTACACACAATAATACACACAGGAGAGAAACCTTTTCACTGCCCAGTTTGTGGCCAAAGATTCTCTCGGAAGGGTTACTTAAAAAAACACACACGGACCCACACTGGTGAGAAACCATTTTCCTGCTTAGTTTGTGGCCAAAGATTCTCTCAGAAGGGACACTTAAAAACCCATTTAAGAACACACACAGGTGAAAAACCTTTTTCCTGCTCAATTTGTGGCCAAAGATTCTCACAGAAGGGAAGCTTAAAAACACACACAAGAACCCACACTGGTGAGAAACCATTTTTGTGCTCAGTTTGTGGCCAAAGATTCTCTCTGAATGGTCACTTAAAAAGTCACACAACAACCCACAGTGGTGAGAAAGCTTTTTCCTGCTCAGTTTGTGGCCAAAGATTCTCACAGAAGAGAAGCTTAAAAACACACACAAGAACCCACACTGGTGAGAAACCTTTTTCCTGCTCAGTTTGTGGTCAAAGATTCTCACACAAGGGAAGCTTAAAAACACACACAAGAACCCACACTGGTGAGAAACCTTTTTCCTGCTCAGTTTGTGTCCGAAGATTCGCTTGGAAATATCAGATTAAGAATCACTTGTGCGTTGGTAAAATGAGCAGCGATCCATGAAGATTATGCATCAATGATAATTATGTTCTATGTACATTCTTGTCGTAATACTAAACTTACCTTTCCATTTACCTCAGTGAAAAGTTCTGTGACATGTTGTTAGTTAACATAGTCGGAACAACCCTTCATTGTAGTTAGCATTTTATCTTGTTTTGAGATGTGAATTTCAAATGTTCTTTGTCTTTAATATTACTGGTATTTAGTTTACTAGGCAAATTTGTTTGTTTCTATTGATTTTTTTTCTGAAAGTGTTGTATTGTTTAATTTTTATAGTTTTAGTGTTACATTTTTATGTAATACAGTAATCCTTCATTTACCGCGGATAATTGGCTCCAAGACCACCCACGATAGGTGAAAATCCGCGAAGTAGGAACTATATATGATTTAATTAGAAATATAAACACCTTTGTATTAAAATTTCCATCATGTGGTGTTCCCTGTTGGCCCCTAGAGGGCATTAATGTATTGCAAGTCAATTAGAAGAGTGGTCTGTCCTTGCCAAGCAATGCAACATCACTAACCCTGGGGACATCATGCATAGCAAAACCAAAGTAAGTCACAGTTGCGCATGAATCTCCTGTTGCATTGTGGTCCAGTGCACAATATTAAAGCTTTTTAAACCCTCCCCAATACTTTAATGTGACATATACATTTCCCACTCCCTAAATAACCATTGCCACACTGTTCTGTGCATGTATTGCATGGAAGTAAATCTGTCCCATCAAACTTTGAATCAGAATATGTACCTGTACTGATCTCCCTGTGCATTATGTACTATGTACGTTATCACAGTTCATCAGCAAGCCAAACTCGGGTATAACACTTGAGCCAGGATTCATAGCGTCTTACTCCCTTTATTCCAATGTAATACACAACGAGTAAAAAGCCATTGCCTCCATGAGCATGAGAAGAGAGGAGAAAGTTTCACCTGGATGACGTGAGAAATGTTCAAGTTTCTCAAGCTAATTTGGTTGATAAGTCACTGCAACGAAAATATGCACAACTTCAGGTGTATTTCAAAATAAAGATCTAGTTCGCTTCTGAACCATAAATAACTGCTTGTGTGTTTACATAGAAAACATTTCTTAGCATAACATATAATACATTCAATAAAGTTCATTTTGTTTTTACTTGTTAATCACTTCACTGGTTCTTTTATCTCAAACAAAATATTTTAGGTTGCATTAATGAAGGCGGAAGTAAAAGCCAAAACATGTCAGGTAATGCAACCTAAAATATTTTGTTTGAGATAAAAGAACCAGTGAAGTGATTCAATAAATCAGCTTTAAACGACACGTATCATGGAAAATCAACATTTTTTGCTTTGAAAATAATTTTCTTCTGTATCTGGAGTATCCAGGAGTGTAGAAAAGTGTAATACAGTAATCCCTCATTTTTCTTGGATAATTGGTTCCTAAACCACCCACAATATGTGAAAATCCATGAAGTAGTGTCACCCATTGTGTATCAATAAATGTATATTAAATCATATAAGTGCATATGTTATCATTAGAACATTAGATAATAGTTTCATACGAACCGTACTTTTCGGACTAAAGGTTGCTCCGGAGTACAAGTCGCATCAGCCATAAAATGCTCAATGAAGGGAAAAAAAACATATACCGTATTTGCCGGTGTATAAGTCGACTCGGTGTATAAGTCGATCCCCTAAAATTCGACGGAAATTTACGATTTTATGATATATCCTTTGTATAAGTCGAGCTCAATTGTTGCATTATATTAAACTTCAAAATTCAATCAGAAATATGCGAAATTTATCGACGAAATGTGTTCAAATTCCGGGAGGCTGTGCGCACGCGCAGTGGCCGGAAATAGCTCCAGCCGAGCGGATCGGCTGTTTATAAGCACCGCGGAGGAGATCGCGGAGCCTCATTCGACTTCCAGCGGCCTGCGAGCTCGCGCACGCCGCCCGGCACCACCGGGAGGCCGGAAATAGCTCCAAGCCGAGCGGATCGGCACTTTATAGGCACCGCGGAGGAGATCGCGGAGTCTCATTTGACTTCCAGCGGCCAGCGCACTCACGCACGCCGCCTGGCACCACCGGGATCAAATATAGTCGTAAGTAATGTGTTTATGATCAAGTAAAAATTGGTGAATAATTTCACAAATACTATATTAATACAGAGTATAGGTAAATGACATACAGAAAATAATGTATAAAAAATATAAATATAAGTATGATACGTGTGTGTGAGATGTATATGTAGCTAAAGTATACATACTGTAAATGTTTTTAGAAGTGATTATTATAACTTTTTTATAATAGAGTACAAGTGTGCATACTGTAAATATGTTTTTAGAACTCTTATTATACTTTTTCATGACAAGGTACAATACTGTAAATATGTTTTTAGAACTCTTTACAACAACTTTTTTTATAAAAAGGTACAAGTGTACATACTGCAATTGTGTGGACACTCCCTGCTTTTTGCTGGCGTGTGGGCAACTTTCGTGCAAATCTATCATCTATCCAGGACTTGTACCTGTCCAGGACCAGGAAACGTGCAAGTATCATTTCTACAGACCCTTCTCATCCAGGTCACAGTTTGTTCGAACTACTCCCCTCCGGACGGCGTTACAGAGCGCTGTACGCCAAAACCAGCAGACACAGACACAGCTTCTTTCCCCAGGTGGTCGCTCTGATGAACTCACACCACTCATAGAGTCTCAGAGACATCATTGGGCAATAATATTCTGTTCTTGCCACTTAAATGTTGTTGGTAACCTGAATATTGTTAGTCACTTAACCTTCCAAATGTGTTAGCTTTCTGCTGCCATCTGTGGTGTTAGCGGGTCATCTTGGACCCGTGTATTAAATCAGCCATAAAATACCCTAAAACCAATATTTTATCATCCAATGTTTTTCTTAACTCTTGTTTAGCTGGTTGGGCTCCCTTATCCATGAAAAGATTGGTTTTAATATTTTTTTGTGGCCCCCTGGGCCTTTGTTTTAACAGCATACCCCTCATTTGCAATGTCTAAAAAGTGGTCAAATGAACCTTAAGAGAAGAAGGCAACAAAATAATCAGTTGTTCTGTTACCTGAGTGTAACTGAGAGATATTAAAACACAGTTCTTAAATGTTCAACAAAAAAAAGATTTTCATTTTAATATTATCAAATATAGTAACATCTATGGTGTTTCGGGTCATTTTGGACCCGTATATATTTACTTCAAGAAAAGGGCAAAAATAAGTCTTTTTTTTTTTAACACACAATAGAACTTTAATACAATATTAAACAATATGAAAAACAGAACAGTCATAAATAATAAAAACATTACAGTAAAACAAAGATTTACAAGGTCAAATAAACAGCAACCAATCGAGAAAATCACACCAAAAGAAATCAAGTACTTGTTCTATAAATACTATGTGCAAAGAACATGCCTGTTTGTGTGTGTGTGTGTGTGTGTGTGTGTTTGTTTGTGTGTGTGTAAGAGGACGGGATGGGGTAATGTTCATACAGTATCTCACAAAAGTGAGTACACCCCTCTCATTTCTGCAATGTTTTGATTATATCTTGTCATGGGACAACACTGAAAATATGACACTTTGATCCAATGTTAAGTAGTCACTGTAAAGCTTGGATAGCAAAGTAAATTTATTGTTACTTCCAAGTATCTCAAAATACAACAGTGAATGTGAAAAATGCTAGCAACAAAAGTGAATACACCCCAACTGAAATCGTCAAAATCGGACCCAAATGTCAATACTTTGTGTGGCCACCATTATTATTTCCATTGTTTACTCATCTCACTGAAACATTTAAGCCTACCAAGCAGAAACATATCCATTCTTGACGTAGAGTCTCTCCTAAGATTTATCACTGTGACTAACTGACCTTAATCATGCGTCTAGTGCAGTGTTTCCCAACCACTGTGCCGCGGCACACTGGTGTGCCGTGAGAGACGTTCAGCTGTGCCGTGGGATTGTCCAATATTAATTACGGAGCACATTGTAAACAGGATCGCCAAACCACTGGTCAGTTCGCGCAAGGCCTGGTCAGCCACTTGCTAATCGTGCATGTGTGGAGAATCGGAGAATCTTGAGATTTCATATTGTGTCCATCTGATTGTATTGCATCGGCACATATTCAGTTTATGTGTGTGTTGCTGTGTGCTTTTGCTAACAGTGACAGACACTATGACGGTTGTGGTGCGTTTGTGGTCCAATGGAAATCAGAGCATGCAGTTCAACCGGAGAACCTGGATTGGTTATTTTTCACATACGTAAAATAAGCAGTCAAGTCGAGATTCCTCGACTGTGATAGCCACTCAGCTGCCGTCAGAACAGCACAGCGTCTTTAAAAGTGACTTTGTTCTTATTGTTGCAATATTTATAGACCTAGTCTAAAACAGTAAACAAAATCACGTTGATTCTTTTATTTTAATCACAATCACTTTAAATAGTTTATTTCTTACACCGTCTAAAACCTTTTTAAAAAACTGTCACTTTTATTTAAAAAAAGGAATACAATTTAAAGAATATTTAGTATTTATTTCTATTAAATTATTCGACTCTCCATACATACATAGGAATAGGACTGTACGTGTTTCGTTGTAATATAACTGATTTTAATGTAGGAGCTTAACAGATTTTTGTTGGTGGTGTGCCGCGAGATTTTTTCCAATGAAAAGGTGTGCCGTGATTGAAAAAAGGTTGGGAAACACTGATCTACGGTATACCTAAAATCCATAAACTAGGTACACCTCTCCGCCCCATTGTAGACAGCATAGGATCATACAACCTTTCAAAATCACTCACAGAAATAATAAAACCATTACTGGGACTCAGATCATCATTGCAAAAAGTCAAAACATCCCACCACAGAACTCAACCACACAAAAGTACAAAAACATGAAATGTTCATATCAAATGACGTTATTTCACTCTTTACAAAAACACCTACACAGGCCACCATACACATAGTGCATGAGAGATTATAGTAGACAGGACACTCAAAAAGCGCACAAATCTAACAGTACAGGACATCATTCAAACAGTACAGGACATCCTTCAGCCACTCCATTTCATTGCCGCTTCCACATACTTCCAATTCAGAAACACAATTTACAGAAAGAAAGAAGGATTCCCCATGGGAGACCCACAGTCTGCCACCATGTGCAGTTTTTTCATGGATGACCTGCAACAGAAAGAACTCAACAGCCCTGGATGAATACAGACCCATATTATGGGAACGCTACGTAGAATGGAAATAGTGGAAACAGGACATACACAACACCTCACATACCATCTCAACAACATAGACACCACTGGCAGCATAAAATTCACTCATGAGGAGGAAACGGACCAATCCATAGCCTTTCCAGACATAAACATACACCACACTGTAAACAGATATATAAAAATAAAAGTGCACAGAAAACCCACACACACCGACCAATACCTGCCCTGGACATCTTAACACCCCACTATCCACAAACTGTCAGTATTCAGAGCATTAAATGAACGCACAACAATAATCACAGACCAGGATGACAGAACACAGGAAGAAAAACACATACAACACGCAATTTCAAGGTGTCAGTATCCACAGTGGCAATAACTAGAAGTGAAGGACAGGTCAAAAACAACACAACACAGGGGGAAAGAAATACAAATAAGTACCATAAAACACTGAGGAATGGCGACGTTTCCGTACGTGAGGGGTTACGGAACGCATCCAAAGAGCCTTGATAAAACACAACATAAACACCCAGGTCAAACCACACACAACACTCCGTCAGATACTGGTTCATCCAAAGGACAAAATACACACGCAAAATAAATGCAACTCCATATACGAGATCCCATGCAAATTATGCAATAAATCGTACATTGGGGAGACCGGGAGGAACTTTACTACGAGAAAAAACGAACACAAGAAGGAGTGTGAGAAGGAGGCAGCAACAAGAAAAATGAGGGAAAAAAAAGAACAAGCATAGCAGGAACACTACAAGTCAGCCATCACCGACCATTGCAAAAAGGAAAATCACATAATGGCCTGGGAGAAGGCCAGAGTCATCCGTACCAAAGAAAACAAACATCAGAGTTGGATCAGGGAGGCCATTGAGATCCGCAAGCGGGGCCTGAGGACCATCAACACGGACGAGGGAGATTTCATGCTCTCTACCACCTGGAGCAGCATTCTGGAGGGATGAACGGACAGGAGAGGGCGTGACTCACCTGTCAAATCTGACAGGTGAGCCACACCTTCATTCATCAGCTGATAGACACCGACACCAGTGACACTCTGATGTAGGCGAAAGTACACCCCGAAACATGTAAGGTAAGTCAAACTACCTAAACGAGTTTTCTGTGATGAAAGAACCAGTCAACTAATTAATAAGTGAAAACAAAATGAATTTAGTACAACTGTGGTAAGGTACTTCAGTTTCTATATTTTGTCATATGTTTTGATTTATACGCTAAATATAACTTTATATTTTGTCTTTCACAATTCATTTCCAAAAGGTAGGTAATATGAGTGTTCTTTGATAACAAGATATGTGTTTGTATATATGTTGCAAAATATTAAGTTTCCATCCATCCATCCATCCATCCATCCATCCATCCATCCATCCATCCATCCATCCATCCATCCATCCATCCATGAATCCTCTTCCGCTTATCTGGGGTCGGGTCACGGAAGCAGCAGCTTTAGGAGGGACTCCCAGACTTCCCTCTCCCCAGCCACTTCGTCCAGCTCATCCCTGGGGATCCCAAGGCGTTCCCAGGCCAGCTGAGACATAGTTTCTCCAGCGCGTAACATCTCCCCAACGAGGCATCCAGGAGGCATCCTGATGAGATGCCCGAGCCACCTCATCTAGCTCCTCTCAACATGGAGGAGCAGTGGCTCTACTCAGAGTCTCTCCAGGATGACCGAGCTTTTCACCCAATTTCTAAGGGAAAGGCCGGACACCCTGCGGAGGAAACTCATCTCTGCCGCTTGCGTTCGGGATCTTATTCTTTCGGTCACTACCCATAGCTTGTGACCATAGGTGAGGGCGGGAGCACAGATTGACCTGTAAATTGAGTGTTTTGCCTTTTGGTTCGGCTCTTTCTTCACCACAACGGACCGGTATATTACAGCCGACAGCCAACTGCACCGATCCGCCTGTCGATCTCACGCTCCATCCTGCCCTCGCTCGTGAACAAGACCCCAAGATACTTGATTCCTCCACTTGGGGCAGGATCTCATTCCGGATCCGGAGAGGGCATTCCACCCTTCTCCAACTGAGGACCATGGACTAAGATTTGGAGGTGCTGAACCTCATCCCGACCGCTTCACACTCAGCTGTGAACCGCTCCAGTGAGAGCTGGAGATCACAACTTGAAAAAGCCAACAGCATCACGTTGTCTGCAAAACTGCTCCTCCTGAATCCGTGATTCGACGGACCCTCCTCTCCAGCACCCCTAAATAGCACCCCTAAATAGACCTTACCAGGGAGGCTGAGGAGTATTTTCTTTGTAGTTGGTCCACAACCTTTGGTCCTCCTTCTCAAAGAGGGGAAGCACCACCCCAGTCTGCCAATCCAGATGCACCGTCCCCGATGTCCACGTAATGCTGTAGACGCGTGTCCACCATGACAGCCCCACAACATCCAGAGCCTTTAAAAACTCCGGACAGATCTCATCCACCCCTGGGGCCTTGCCCCGAGGAGTTTTTTAACTACCTCAGTGGCTTCGACACCAGAGATTGGTGAGTTCACCTGAGAGTCTCCAGGCCCTGCTTCCACAATGGAAGGCGTGTTGGTGGATTGAGGAGGTCTTCAAAGTATTCTCTCTGACTCACGACCTCCCAAGTTGATGTCAGCAGCAAGCCATCTCCACTGTAAACTGCTTCCCCCTCCTGAGACGCCGGATGGTGGACAAGAACATCCTCGAAGCCATCCGGAAGTCATTCTCCATGGCCTGGCTAAACTCCTCCCATGCCTCAGCAACTGCCAAAGCCTAGTTCCGCTTGGCCAACCGGTACCTGTCGGCCGCCTCCGGAGTCCCACAGGCCAAAACGGCCTGATAGGACTCCTTCTTCAGCTTGACGGCATCCCTTACTGCCAAGTTCCACCAGCGGGTTCGGGGATTGTCGCTAAGACAGGCACCGACAACCTTATGGCCACACCTCAGGTCGGCTGCCTCATCAATGTCATTGTCCGGATCATTGTCCATTCGAATACACCAATGGAGTCATGCGGCTCCCCAATGGGGTCATGCAGACTCCAAACCCCGGCTTCTTTTCAGTGTTTTTTCACACTTGCCGTTCTCATCCCTGGAGTCACCCGCGCCAAGAGGGTGCCGTGCCACGAGGGTAGCGCGAGGCCACCGAGAAAAAGCCGCGCCCAGAGAACTCTGCGCCAAGAAGTTGTCGCAACGATAGGGGGCCAGAAGGGCGTCGTGTCGAGAGGGCCTGCGGGCTGTGCTGAGAGGGCACTCCGCCGAGAGACCACTGCACCTAGAGGGAACCGCCCCGAAAGGGCGCCTTCCCGAAAGGGTGCCACGGCAAGATGGCACATCCCCGAAAGGGCGCCGCGCCAAGAGGTCGCCATAACTCTCTTAAGGTAGGCTCATTTGACATTTCGGTTGGTGGAGGCGACCGGGACCACCGGGAGGCCGTGCGCACGAGTGATGTGGCCGAATAATGCTCCAGCAGGCCCGGGTGATTACTATTAGGCTCCCCGGCCGGCGTCGTGGAGCTCTGATGGTCCTCCGCGGGACTTGGAGCTCACGCGCGCTGCCCAGCACCACCGGGAGGCCGTGCGCACGCACCAGGTGGCCGAAAATAGCTCCAGCCGAGCGGATCGGCACTTTATAAGCACTGCGGATAAGATCGCGGAGCCTTATTCGACTTCCGGCGGCCGGCACACTCACGCACGCCGCCCGGGACCACCGGACACACTAATGAAGAATGCTCTAAGCCTTGATGTCTATTCATATGCAAATGAGATAGGGGGTCATAAAATTGTATGACCTTTTTATGACTTGTTATGGTATCATAAATCACCCCCTTTTGGATTGGGGAGGAGTTGGGGGCATCAAGATGGCGCCAGTCGTGACGGCGCCATCTTTGACTGTCAGCATTTTGGTTTGCTGGCGCCATTTTTAGATGTGGATATGTATGGGCATGTATTTTATGAATCAAAACAGGTGCAGCATCTGAGCTAGGTTTGCTACCAGCCAGTATGTGTGGGTTGAAGGGGGGGCGTTTTGTTGAGAAAAAGAAGGGGAGGGGTGTGTGTGTGTGTCAGGTTGGGGGGTCGTGAGAGTCGGCATTACAGGTGCCAAAGTTATCTGAAAGAGAGTCGCATGTAATTTGACAAACTATAGTTTAGAGGATCAAAGGGTGTGTTTTGTTGAGAAAATCATTGATGTGTCGTCAGCATGGTGCCAAAGTTATCTGAAAAAGGAAAAATCAAGGTGTTTGACAAACAATAGTAGAGTCGGCATTATTGGTGCCAAAGATATCTGATGAGGTAGAGACTCCTGGAATCATTTAATTTTGGAGGGAGACAGATGAAGGCCTCTGTTTTTATGAAGGTTGTCTAAGTTTAAAACATATCCTGATTAAAAAAAACACGTGATATGTTGGATTTTGTCCACAATTTAGGGAGCGCGTTATCTGCGCCTCACGGCAAAAGCCTTTGCCAATCACCTGTTATTCAATTTACTCACTGCGTGCTCGTTTGAGTTCTTCAGATTTAGGAAAATGCAAAGACACTGAAGCAGAAATTAGACTTAGACAGCTTGGTTGAGTTCAATCACAATTCTTGTTCAAAAAGCTCTGTTTTCAGGAAAGTGCAATACAGCGCTGGGCCCTTCAAGAGCGGAAAGTCTCCATTCAGAAAAGGGCAAAGTCCAAGGTTGTTAGATCAGTTTTATATTCAGTAGCACATTGTGGGCCGGGATTGATGGGCGATGAGTCTTCGGGGTGGGGCAAGTTCGAAGGAGAGTCTGCTTCCATGCGAGTGGTGCTGGTTATGGGCGATTCGGTGTGTTGGTGGGGGCTGTTGGTGTGTGTGTGTGGAGGGGGTTGTTGTCTTCCATCCCGTATCTCGGCCTTGGCGATCATCTTTGGCCGAGTTCTCGGGTGGCTCCTTCTGGCACCAGCTGGTTTTATCTCCACGTGACCTTCCTGTGAACATTCTCCTCCAATCTCGGACATACACTGTCGTACCGCATTCAACCGTATCTTTTTCTTTGTGAGGCCAAGATATTTCCCTCTGTGCAGAACGTTCAGTAGTAATCAAAAACTGGCGTCTAGCATTAGTCAAAACATAAGATACAATCAAGTACTGAACGGTCAAGACGACTGCGGCCGTGTCCATGATTCAGAGAAAAAACATCAGGCATGCATTCCACAGTTCCTTAAGGGTCATTAAGGTATTTAGGCAATATATCAAAAGTCATTTGTTATTTCAAAGTCCTCAGAAATATATATATCAGATCATAAAGTTATAAAAACCTTTCTCATCACCACTTATCAAAAATGTCTAGTTATGTCTTCTTTATTGATTTGGTGTGTAGGTATAATTATATGCTTCAAATGTTTCTTTTATTTATTTAATATGTGAATATACTTGTCTGCTTATGTACTTTATTCAATGAGGTTTGAGCATATCTGTTTTTGTAGCGAGGCAGGACTTTTTGTATTTCGACCTCATTCCTTCAGATACACAGAGGTGTGGTTTGAGAGAGGGGCTGGACCTGTTGTTGGTATAGTACGCAAGAGTATTGTGCTGCTAGTTCACAGAAAAGAGCTAAGCTAAAGCTGTGGTGTTGCTGAAGCTCAAATCATGATAGCAGAAACCCCGGTCAGGATCCATCTTTGCCGTAAAGGCCCTGATGGCTTGTTAGATGCCCCTTGGAAGAAATAAATGTATCTAAAGCGTATGCAACAGAGGCCTACAGAAAAACTTGAGCGGAGCTGACATCTAACACCGGAGACTCTATGGGGATTTAATTTTTTTTACGAGGCTGGTGAGTTGTCTTTCTTTATGAGAAATCAAGAGAGCTCTGGATCAAACAACAACAACAGCAACTATGAGCAGGCCGCTGCGTATGGTGCGTTGAACTCAAATGACTGGGGTGTTTTAAATCAACTCCTGCCCGAGGTTTTGGCTGAATTTCTCAATGAATACGGATTAGAAGGTGAGCTGAATGTAACTTGGATTTCAAGAATTACAGCCAGCGGAAGATGTTTTTTCCGGCTTAAAGTTTCTCCTCAAACTGTTGATGGGACAGAAGATGGAGAGCTAATTGATCTAATGTATCTAACGCTCAAAGTGTTTAAGAGTGAATGTGGAGTTTTCCAAACACTACTGAATTTACCACTGACAGAATGGTATGAACGGATGCAAGCATTTGGTGAGAGTTGTCATGTAACATGGGGGCAGAGATGGTGCAAATGGTAGAATATGGATTGTTCACAGGAATAAATTGGCAGAGCTGAAATTCCAAATTTGTCCAAAAGATGGCGCCAGACCAAAACGTGAGACCAAAAGAGGAGCCAATAAGCTAAACATGGTAAAATAGAAATAAAAAGAGTAGCACGGTGTCAGAGTGTGAGTCACGCATAGAAGCACAAATGTGATTTTTATTTTTGATTCTTTTGCTTGGCTAAAAATGTATTCTGTAACCGCTTTAAGCAATATTATTTGTCAAATCGATCAAGAGACCCGTCACTATGAGAATAGTGGCGTGACATAAATTGTTTGGAGAAGCACAAATGTGATTTTTATTTTTGATTCTTTTGCTTGGCTAAAAATGTATACTGTAACCGCTTTAAGCAATATTATTTGTCAATTCGATCAAGAGACCCGTCACTATGAGAATAGTGGCGTGACATAAATTGTTTGGAGAAGCACAAATGTGATTTTTATTTTTGATTCTTTTGCTTGGCTAAAAATGTATACTGTAACCGCTTTAAGCAATATTATTTGTCAATTCGATTAAGAGACCCGTCACTATGAGAATAGTGGCGTGACATAAATTGTTTAGAAAAGTAGGTCAAGGGTTTGGATTTTTATTTTAGAGTGAATTGAAGCGTAACTTTAAAAAAAGTTATTTTTATGTAGGAGAAAGAGAAGAAAAGGGGAAGTGAAAGGTTTTGCCACTAGCTGTGCATTTGGTGGAAAGTACTGCGTGGTCAGGGCGGAAACAGCTGCTGAAGGCCACAGATAACCAAGCGTGGGGAGACTGGCCAGTTCCCTCTATAGGCGTGAGAAAGCTGGCCAGTCCCTCTATAGGCGTGAGAAAGCTGGCCAGTCCCTTCTATAGGCGTGGGAAAACTGGGCAGTCTTACCCTATAGGGAAAGTACAGGAGAAAAGAAAGGGGAGGGGGGGGACCGAGGGGTCTATAAAAAGTCCTGCAGAAACAGCTTCAGGGCTCTTTCCCCCAAAAGAGCGCTTATACGTGAAGAGGCCCGGAGGAGTTTCAAGATTTTTTTCCAAAGTCCCGAAGATCTTTGTGTGAGACGCAGGATCACTGGACTGAAATTAACTTGGATTTACTCCCAAAAATTGGACTGGACAACTTTATAAAGAGAGATAGGTGAGAGGGATTTCCATATTTTATGTATTTTAGCGAGAGGGGGGAATAGTCATCGGGCCGCCGGTTCCCTCGTGGCCAGCCTGTTTCCCTAATTCGGATTTTAGAAGCAAGATCGAACTGATCACTCGACTTTGCTTCCACCAAAAATAGCACGTAGCTGGTATTTACCTCTTCCCTTTTTTATGAACTGTGTTTTGCAATCGAATTGTTCTGGGATTGAATGATTTTATTAACACGGGTATCAGTGAGTGAAATTGTTCAGTTTCTGGAGTAATTGAGATTTGTAATTCTATTCCATGTTTTTTTCAATAAATGTGTTTTGTATATTACTTACTTCGTTGTGCGCGGATTTGTACTGAATATGCAACCGAAGGCTCAGGCCCGCTTCCCCTTTTTTGACGGGCCGCGTAAAAAGGAACTTTGAACAAGTTAGAGACTTAAATAACTTCCGTAGTTATTTGAGCCACGAGTGAATTGCGATCCGTTCGAAAGTTATTTCGTCTGAATAAATTAAAGGAAGTGTTTAAATCAGATTATTGGGTTGTGTAGAATGGAAAGTTATTTAACTATTTGAAAGGCTCAGGCCCGCTTCCCCTTTTTGACGGGCCGCGTAAAAAGTAACTCTGAGCAAGTTAGAGAATTAAAAACTTTTGTAAATAATTAACGGAAGAGTTGATTTCGTTAAAAGTGAATTCGGTTGAGAAATTACTTCCTTTAAATAACATAACGACGACGATTGAAATAAATCAGTGAAGTTGGCGGAGGATAAAAGTATTTCAACTGTCCGTCGGGCGCGGCCCAGTTCCCCTTTTTGTCGGGCCGCGTCAAAAGCTAAATGGGACACGATCAAAAAGTAGACTTGCCTTCCAAATTAATTATTGGGCAAATCTAAATAGAGCACGACATTTTTATTCGGTTTAAGAAAGTTGCTATTCTTTTTGAAGCAATTAAGTGGGGTGAAGAACTCCGACGGTCAAGTGCTAGATCTACGTATAGGAAGTTAGAATTAATCATATAAAGTGCATTAATTTTCTTCTTAAATGCTATTATTGTCACACTTTTATTAATTCGATTCTCTTTCGAATGAAAAAGTTGGTCGGCTCGCTGCATGAGCGACCAAGTGGAACGGACCCATATCAACATTTACTTCGGCAAAAACTAGTGCTTGGGTGCGCTATACAAACGAATCCCTGAGGTCTTAACAAAGACATCTAAAAAATATCCGTAACAAAATAAGAACTTCAAACACTAGCGGGGAGCCATCAATACGATGCGGTCACTTCGAAGTCTTGCCTCGAATTGAGTTACTCGGCTCGAGCTTCGGGTGACTTGAGAGGGATTGGCGTCGTACAGAAATTAGATTGATTCCGGTGGAGTTAATTTAACTCGGGTGGTTAGATTACGGACGAATCTCCGAACCCGGCTAAAACAAACCCGTTACCGGGAAGCCGGGGGCACCTTAATGCAAGAGGTGCGTTTGACAGAGTGTTACGGGATTCTTCCTATTGAGCCGTGTCTGGACAAACGTCGTCGGAGTGAAACGTAAACTGACTTTAGATTAACCCTTACTAAAAGAAATTAACTTTAAACTCCCCTCAACCCATCCTTATCACAGTAGCCTGTGCTCCTCCTTGCCCCCCCCTCTTTTTTTCACCTACAGTCACAGAAAGGTGGGGTTGTAGTCATTAGCATAACTATCTAAAATGTATAAGAGCGGACTTGCAGACTCCTCTTTCACACACAAGAGCTCTGTCTATACATTAGAGAAAGAAGATGGCTCAAAAAATCCTCGCCAGACGACTTTTACCAAGTTTTGTACCTATGGAACATGGGCCTGGCATCACACTCTGGTCCAGCCCTGACAACTCTGGTGCAGAGACAGACGATGCGGACACGGCCTTCATAGCGGCACCACGGTCAAGCACGACGGCTGAACGACCGGGACCAACGCCAGCGACAGGGGTGGAAAGGTTTGAGATTCTTCCATTGCCTACTCCCGACCCGAGCGAACGCATGTCACCGATTTGCCTCGACGATCTGCAACCCGATTCTCTCTATGGAGCTTTGTCATCAACCTTTGATGGGTTTGAGACCCCTGAAACCTCGGGGTACAACCTACCAAGCACGGTGGAGCAGCAACAGCAGCAGCAGCAGGAGCAGCAACAGCAGCAGCAGTATGAACCGTGGTCCTCGTCGCGAACCATCGAGCTGTTTGACGACGCATGCGCATGCTATCCTGAAAATGGCATGGATTTGCCCTGCTTGTCTACTGCTGACATAAAACTCATGCTCAATACAGAGACAGAGGTGCCCGGTGATTTTGAGGAGACGGACGACACGATCGTTACCAATTACCCCTCGCTGGACCTTGAGTTTGGCATCGTTGCTACGGTGACGTCGACACCTGTGAGAGTCAACACACAACAGGATGTGGAATACAATATTACGGTAGAGCCTCTTAAATGGCTGGTGATTGAAGATTACATACGCGTGAAACTGATGATCGCTCATCTTTTGTATGATGCCTTAATGAAACATGCTAAAATGACATGTGACGGATGTGCTCTTGACGACCTTAGCCAGATGCATCATACATGTTTGTTTATTGAGGATCGAAGCTTTTATTTCTACGCGAATTATGAAGCAGTGACGGCTGAGTTGTGCAATGCTGACTTCCTCCATACGTTGTCGACAATGCTTTTCTATTTTAAAACCTCAGCATCTCTTATAAACATTCGCAATACTGTTTCTGCCATTCTACACGACCTAGCTCACGAGTGCAAGATCTTTGCGCGGCTCCGTATGATAAAACAAGAAGCTCGTGACATTGTGTTGAGTAACAGCGAAGTCGCGCTCTTATTTAGAACGTTTGGAAAGACACAATGGGAAATATTGTGAAAGAAATGTGGGCCCAACTGGTAACTATCCTAACAGTGTTTCTAGATATAACCGGGGAGCAGCTAAAGAAGTTTAAAACTCTAATAGGGTCCAAAGTAACACCATCTATGTTATCTTCATTCATGCGTTATGTTAAACCTTAGGGGTTGTAGAAAAAACATTTTTTTTACCATGTTGAATTTCTTTTTTTTACCATATTTTTATTTTTACTGCTGTTTTTTTATCCCTGTTTCTACTTATTAGCAATGTTTTTAAGAACTAGTTGATTTTTTCTTTTTTTCCTGTAATAAACTATTGTAACCAGAAAAGTGATTGTTTCTCTGTGTTTATACAATTAAAAATCACAAGATGTCATACCTGTTTGTTTTATTAACAGCGTCACACTCTGATATCCAGCAGAACTTACCTAACAACAACGATGTCTTCAAAAGCTTTATTATAATGCTAAAAATCCAGCTAGTTTTGGGGGAGAGTCACGCCTTCACAGAACAGCGGCTGTTAGCTGTAAAAACACTAAAAGTGAAAGCTTTTTTATCCGATCAAGATGCTTACACTTTACACAAATCAGCCAGAACAACTTTTCCTAGGAATAAAGTTTTTGTACGAGGTCCTATGAGACAATTCCAAGCAGATTTATGCGATATGCAATCACTAGCACGCTACAATGATGGATATAAATATTTACTAACCGTAATCAATATTTTCTCGAAACGTGCATATGTACGTGTTTTGAAAGCTAAAACAGGTACGCAGGTCACCAAAGCATTTGAAGATGTCTTATCAGTTCGCGGTTCGCCATCACACGTTCAAACAAATAAAGGGGCGGAGTTTTTTAATCAATATTTCCAGAAATTAATGAGACAGCACAATATTACACATTTTGCAACGTCTTCCGATACAAAAGCGCAAACCGTTGAACGATTCCACAAAACGTTGAAGACGTGCATGTGGAGGTATTTCACAGCTAAGAACACGCAACGCTACATTGATGTAATTCAGGATTTTATTGTCAGTTATAATGACAGTTTTCATAGTAGTATAAAAATGACACCAAATGCCGTAAACGAGGATAATAAAGATATTGTTTTTACCAACCTGTATACAAACAACCCTTTTCAACGCGGGGACAAGTTCCGGTTCGCTCCAGGTGAAACTGTGTGGCTTTCCAAACTAAGAGGGGTTTTTGAGAAGGGTTATTTGCAGAGTTACACAGACGAAATATTCAGAATAATAAAACGTCTCCATCGTGTTCCCCCCGTCTATAAAATATCGGACTTGGACGGTATGCCTATAGAAGACAGCTTTTACGAAGCGGAATTACAAAAAGTAAAAATTAAAAAAAATAAAAATTTTCGCATACAGAAAATTCTTAAATCACGCACCGTGTCAGGCAGACGCGAGTCCCTCGTTCATTGGGTCGGGTGGCCGGCCAAATTCGACAGTTGGGTACCCGCAAAGAGTATTAAAAACATTTGACGTTCAATAAAACGGCCATTCTGTGAAAATTACAAGATGGGTGAAGGCCAGAGAGAATTCTACGTAACATTAGCGTCAAATGCTAGTATGCATCTTTTTAGCGGAAACAGCCTCTCCGAATTCAAAGTTGAACTGGCGCAACATATTGATTTAAAAGGTTCGTGGGAGGTCAGTTTATGTGAGATTTCATGCATCGCCTCAATCCCTAACGTTCCTGAGAAAAAACGGAATTTCTATCTCAAACAGCCGAAGCTTCCTGCTCACAGAGGGTACGTGTTCCAAGATGATTCAGAAGTGCGTCACATGCTTAAAACTCAAGGCGGGGTCTACAATGATCATGAATCGTTAGCTTTGGACATTCAAACTCTATTAACTAAAGCGAGTAACAAAAAGATTGATGTCCAATTTGATCAACATAAACAGAGGTTCTTGTTTTCGGGCGAAGAAGGTTTGAGAATTATGTTCAAGAGCCCTCTAGCGTACATTGTTGGAATGAACCCTGAACATTGGCTCTCGCTCAAGCCGGAAGGCGTAAACGCACAACATCCTGCTGACAGACGAGCCAAATCATATTTCATGTTCGTCTACACCAGGGGTCACCAACCTTTCTTAAACCGAGAGCTACTTCCTGGGTACTGATTAAGGCAAAAGGGCTACCAGTTTGACATACACTTCTGAAATAGCCAATTTTCTCAATTCGGCTTTCACTGTGTTATTATTGTCATTTGCAGTTAACATGTAAGTGTGATTTTAACAAGAATAGCAGAAATACAGTCAAACCTTGGTTTTTGACCACAATCCGTTTCAGAAGGCGGTTCGAGAAGCGAATCGGTCGAATTCCGAATTTTTTTACAAATAATGGAAACATTTTTAATCCGTTTCAAGACAAAAAACCCGCGTCTTTTTTAAGAATTTTTTCATTTGCGCATATTTGTCTGATCGCTCAAATGCAGCGCACCGCCGAACGCGCAACCGTAGCGCGTCGCCCACCACGCAACTGCACCGCGACGATCGCATTATTGTGACAGAGCCGTCGCTGAAATTTAGAAAATATTTTTAAAGTCCTGATGTACGTAGTTTCCAAAATTGAAGTGGACCTAAGTGCGCAGGGAGCTTAATTTTGTCCGATCGCGCAGCTGCAGCGCACCACCGAACGCGCAACAGTAGCGCATCGCCGACCGCGCAACTGCACCGCGCTGGTCGCATTATTGTGACAGAGCCGTGGCTAGAATTTAGAAAATATTTTTAAAGTCCTGATGTACTTTCCAAAATTTAAGTGGACCTCAGTGCGCAGGGAGCTTAATTTGGTCCGATCGCGCAACCACAGCGCGCCGGGTGCTCACTGTCGCATTGCTTTAAGAGCGTCTTTGTGTTTTAGGATGGCTTTACTGCTCTCACTTGCTTTCTTTGGAGGCATGATTAGGGGTTAATACAATCCTAAAAGTAACGAAAATACAATAACAACGGAGTCAGTCGGCATCCGGGCGGCGCGGTCGGGTTTTCTCGGTTCCTCCCGGCTCATCTCGCGAGGTTCGACCTCCGAATTTTGTTGGACAACCGAAGCCAAAAAATCTCGAATTTTTTTGTTCGAATTCCGATTTGTTCAAGAACCAGGACATTCGAAAACTGAGGTTCGACTGTAAAATAAATAGATGCAGCTCACTGACAAGTGCCGCTATTTGAGCTAATTTTGGAATAGTCCTGCGGGCGACTCATGCGGTCCTCACGGGCGACCTGGTGCCCGCGGGCACCGTGTTGGTGACCCCTGGTCTACACTGACGTCATACATCATCAGACAATTGGTGACGCCTACGCTCCAATGCTTAGGACCCTACCTATTGAGGGTAGTTACGGCGACGTTATAAACAAAACGTTTAATCCTGTTTACTATTTAGATGTGTGCAGAAGCCATATTGAAACCATTTCGGTTTACCTGCGAACAGACCTGAACAATCCGATAGATTTCGAACACGGGAAAGTCATTCTCATTCTGCATATTAGATCGAAATAATAAAAAATAATGATGACGTCAAAAACGCATCCCGACCTGTATCGTTTTGTCGATTATTATGTAACACAAGTCGGTGGGTCATTTCAGGGGTTTTCTGGCGCCCCGGTTCAATATGGGCGTGGTCTGGGGTCTATTTTTGAAAAACTATTCCGCTTCGTGATGCCGATGTTCAAAAACGGGTTTAACTTGGCGAAGCCACACTTTCAAGCCACTGCTAAAAACATAGCAACGGATGTAGCAGGGTGCGTCATTCAAAGAATCCATCGGAAACAAGACGATCAACAAGGTTCCGGGCTAGCTGTATTGTCAAGTGGGGGACTCCATCCTGGTGGGCGGAGAAAAAGGAGCGTTAAAAGAAAAAGGCGCTCGACCAGTCTCAGGCCAGTTGTCAAGAAAAAGCGAAGGAGACGCAAGACAGATATTTTCGCTTAAAAAATGGCTCTTCTACATTTTAAATTGCAAGAGTGCGTTCTTTCAAGTTTGGACATCTTTAATGCGCCCTTGACGCAACTCTCCATAGACGATAGTTCGTATGTCGAATTTCAACCTTTTTCCGCAATTGTGGACCAGGGCCCCATGGAATTTTTTATACCCGGGGACGGCTCAAAATATTTAGATTTATCCGATACTTTACTACATCTCCGTTTAAAGGTGACGCGTAGGGATGGGACAAATATTCCACCGCAAGAACAAGTTGGCATCGTGAATTTCCCTATAAACACAATTTTTAGTCAATTAGATGTTTCGCTGGGCGGGCGGCTAATCTCACAATCTAGCGCCACACACGCGTACCTGTCCATCATCGAGTTACTGTTAAACCTTTCAAACGATTATTTGGAGTCGCAATTCACAGCAGGAATGTTCGCAAAAGACACTAGGGGGCGCATGGACTCCATCGCGGTCGAGGGAGCTGAAATTAATCTCGGGTTTTTGCGTCGCGCGCAGCAGATTGCAGGTTCACGTGAATTTCACCTAACGGGACCGCTTCATGGAGATATGTTCTTTTCTGAACGTCATCTATTGAATAATGTGGATCTGAGCCTGAAGTTAACTAGAGCTTCTGATGATTTCTGTCTCATGAGCGCTCCAGACCACGACTCGTGTCTCAAAATACTAGGAGCATTCCTATTTGTGAAAAAAGTAACAGTCTCACCGGCCGTAGCAATAGGCCACGCCGCCGCTTTACAGAAAGGTAATGCGTTGTATCCATTAACCAGAATCAATATGAAGACTTTCTCCATTCCTCAAAACTCAAGAATCTGCCATCAGGATAACCTCTTCCTCGGACATATCCCTAAACAAATTTTAATAGCCCTAGTAAATCACAACAGTTTCATGGGACGGAGAGATTTTAACCCGTTTAATTTTTTGCATTATAACAGAGTACTTGGCTCTTAGTCACGAAGGTCGACAAATACCTGCCAAAGCTTTTCAGCCCAATTTCGAAGCTGGGATATGTACACGTGAATTTCTTAATTTATACACAGCAACAGGGCGTTTTTTGAAAGATCTACCTCTTTGTATCGATCAACAGGATTTTAGTCAAGGCTACTCACTTTTTGTTTTCAATTTAAGTCAGGCAGATGGGGCTTTGACACCTATAAACAATGGTGTTTTACGCCTAGATTTATGTTTCCTTACGCCGTTACCACACACAGCAACTCTTATTGTATATGCTGCATACGATTCCCTTATTGAGATTAACGCCAAGAGGGGAGTATTGATGGACTATTACACAGGTGAACAACAAATTTGTTGTCTGAGTTTTTTCAGCTGATTTAGGACGAATCTGATGTGCTGAATCCAAAAATCACATTGGTTTTGCTCAATCAGGTCAAGTTTTTGAGCTATGGCCACGTGTCATTTTGTTCACATATACGCACGTGTGGAGCATTTTAGAAGAATACAACAAAAAATCTTCTGACTGAAGTCATCTCATTCATGTGCAAAACAAAAGTAGGTAGAAATTAGTCATAAATTGGTGCATGTGGGTATTGTATAGTCGACTAAAGTAGAAAGTTTCTTAATGCAGTGCAATAGCTACGAGATCAGCGTCCTAACTGGAAACTTTCCACTGTACATCCTTCAGTGTTTGTCATCTTAAGAAATACAATTTTTTTGTTGTATTCTTCTAAAACGCTCCACACGTATATGTGAACAAAAACGTAGAAAATGACACGTGGCCATATCTCAAAAACTTGACCTGATTGAGCAAAACCAATGTGATTTTTGGATTCAGCACATCAGATTCGTCCTAAATCAGCTGAAAAAACTCAGACAACAAATTTGTTGTTGACCTGTGGACTTTGAAGAGAGACCTCCCTGCCGCTGAGCATTCCAGGCGTTCGAAGAAACGGAAGTTCAAGCCCTAAAGTTTGAACAATTGTGAAACAACATGCAATTTATGTGTACTTACCTTTATCATTGCACACCATTCAGTTTAAAGTAGTCAATGTTTCTATCAGGTAATTAATAAATGTTGTTGAAGAAAGTTTTTTTTTCTTAAAAACATATTTATGATTATATGTGTTGACAAAAATCTGCTCATTATGCCAGAAAAATGTTACCGATTTTGTCACAAGATCTGATTTTTTCAAATCAACTTGGCACAAAAACCTGACCTGATGGAGACAAATGGATGTTATTTCCTGATTCAGCAGCGCAAAGCTACCCTAAATCACTTGTAAAAATCAAGACAACAATCAAAAAGTAAAAAATTGTTGCCCAGTGTTATTAACGCTATGAACGGTCGTGAATTGGACTTGATTATGACTCGGATGCAAAGAACATTATTTGGAGGTGTTTTCGCATCGGACGAGTTAGCTGATGTCAGAGACCCGCCTCCAAAATATTTCATTGTCAACACTCATCCGAGACATCTACCATTGGCTCGCTTTGACTTTAGAATCGGACGGTTCGGCCACATTCTTTGATCCTTTTGGTCTGCCACCGGATAGTCCATATTACCCGTCAAGTATATACAGATTTTTGAAGAAGCATTCTAAACGGGTCGAATATCAGAACGGCCAGCTGCAACACGAGCTGACAGACACCTGCGGTCAACACTGCGTGTATTATTTAAGCCAACGTGGGTGGGGGCTCACCTATCATGAAGTGATGACTCATTACAATCCCGATCCTCTCCATAACGACCCCATGGTTAGTGAGTTTGTCAAAAAATGTCGAAGGCCAGACCGGATGTGTGGCGGGCAAACATCATGTTCATTGCATAAATTTAAAAAATGTCATTGTCTGAAACCGTGTTAATGTTTTATAAAAATCTCTTTTATTCAATAAACATTGTTAAAGAGAGTTACAGAGTCATGCGTTTTTTTCACTAACAACAATAGAGTATCTATCGTCTAATAACTAACCCATTTTACTACCGGCGATGTCCTCTTTCTTTTTCTTTTATTCATCACGCTTACATCTTCAACATAAGAAACATCCTCATCTTCACCCCTAGTGTATTTTAAACGTTTAAAATCTGCACGAGCCAAGGGGTTGGAGATGCTTGTTTCCGGTAGGTTTAATCAGGCTAGCGTTCGGAGAAATTCACCCCATCCTACTGGTTGGTCGTTGAATTTTTTCCCACTCACACACAGATGTCTCAACAAATCGCTCATATGGGAGCCTTTGACAGTTTTTCCTCTAGAAATAAATTCACTTAACGGCGTCCAGCTTACATCTTCTGCCGACAGTCTTTTCAGCACATAGCTGGCGTTGCGTCGGAAACGTGGACCTATGGCGTCCAAAATATCCCCACAATTTTCATCTGTCATCTCATCTGTCATCTTTCTTTCACCCCCCTCATTGGCTTCGTTGCGAATCGTAATAGGAATTTGCTCGGAGTCTTTTTGTTTGACCAACCCCATGTAACGTTGCATTAAGGTTTGATAAATTTTGATCTTTTCATATTGATTTATTTCATCTCTTCATCCAAAGAATACTCGGCTGTATCACAGATGGTCGGAGCAGGTCAATTCAGCCTCTCGAACTGATAAGGTGAAATCAGGAACATTTTCTGAGCCGTTTTCAAACTCATTTTATGATTTGTTCATAAAATCACTAATGACACTTCCGAGAACAGGTGCGAAAGCGGCCAGTAACGGTAATATAAAACCACCTTTCTGAACTAACACAGCTCTTTTCTTCTTCAAAGTATTTTTTTCTTACCAGCCAAAAAGTGGATATTTTTCTTTTACTTTTTAAGCCTCTTGTAAAGTTTTGATTTTAAGGGTACATGTCCTTTAAGAAGATTTAGAACAATCTCACATAATGCTTTCACTAAACTCCTCGGCCCTCTGAGGAGCAAATGCTTACGTTTGGCCGGTTTGGATGTAAACAAAGATTTGAGTAACGGAGCATTTGTTTTTAAAAGCTTCATCATCGTTTTATTGTTTGGGGATATAAACGACAGGCCACTGGTTATGTAGTACACCTGTACGTAGTCTATATGGTTCTGGGCATGAAGGTGTCAAATCTACCAGTAAATACCCATGCGGCTCTCTTGTAGCATCTTCAAAGCATTCCAGGAAAAACTTCCGGTTGTTGGGAGAAATTTGATTCGCCAGGACATTCACCTGCAATTTATCGCGGGGGGGTTTGAACAAAATTAAATAATTACTGTTTAAAGTAATAGTATGGCTGAATTTGCCCTGATGGAATACATTCTGCGTTAGCATTATAACGCTTAAATTTTTATGATGTGTATATTGGGTGAATATTCTGACCACTTCCGGATTATCCGAAGCTTGGATGATGTTAAAAGCCATTTCCACACACAGACACACGTATGGATAGAAAGAAATATCAGTAGCCAAATGGTTCAGTGGTGCCTTGCTCTAGCAGCCTTCTTTTATCGTACACCACACGAAGCCGCTTGGAAAATGACATGTTTCTGAGATGAAACACTCTCTTATCGCGAACGATATTATGTTGAGGAGCGTATAGCACATCTGAGGTTGCACCTGCTGTGTCGATGTACCCTTGAACCAAATTGAGCATGCTATCGAGATTGATGCTCTGACCGCTTTCGTGAGTCTGCGTGATCCCCTTCACTTTCATGACCGTCTGAGATGATCCTCGTGTTTCGTAAGCGTATCTTTTTGGCCCCGCTGAGACAAATTCCAAAATGCTGTCATTCGAAAGCTCATCTGTCAAATCACCCAGATAATCCCCTAGAGCAGTGTTTCCCAACCACTGTGCCGCGGCACACTGGTGTGCCGTGAGAGACGTTCAGCTGTGCCGTGGGATTGTCCAATATTAATTACGGAGCGCATTGTAAACAGGATCGCCAAACCACTGGTCAGTTCGCGCAAGGCCTGGTCAGCCACTAGCTAATCGTGCATGTGTGGAGAATCGGAGAATCTTGAGATTTCATATTGTGTCCATCTGATTGTATTGCATCGGCACATATTCAGTTTATGTGTGTGTTGCTGTGTGCTTTTGCTAACAGTGACAGACACTATGACGGTTGTGGTGCGTTTGTGGTCCAATGGAAATCAGAGCATGCAGTTCAACCGGAGAACCTGGATTGGTTATTTTTCACATACGTAAAATAAGCAGTCAAGTCGAGATTCCTCGACTGTGATAGCCACTCAGCTGCTGTCAGAACAGCAGAGCGTCTTTGTTCTTATTGTTGCAATATTTATAGACCTAGTCTAAAACAGTAAACAAAATCACGTTGATTCTTTTATTTTAATCACAATCACTTTAAATAGTTTATTTCTTACACCGTCTAAAACCTTTTTAAAAAACTGCCACTTTTATTTAAAAAAAGGAATACAATTTAAAGAATATTTAGTATTTATTTCTATTAAATTATTCGACTCTCCATACATATATAGGAATAGGACTGTACGTGTTTCGTTGTAATATAACTGATTTTAATGTAGGAGCTTAACAGATTTTTGTTGGCGGTGTGCCGCGAGATTTTTTCCAATGAAAAGGTGTGCCGTGATTGAAAAAAGGTTGGGAAACACTGCCCTAGAGGGAGAACACTTTCGCCCGGTTTCACCGTGTACACGAGGCTGTCTCTATCGGCGTAAAGGACACGCCTCTGTAAAATTTCTAAATAGCTGTACATTTTTAGGGGTGCATAGGCTGTTGTGAAACACGCTTTAGCTACGTTTGATGTTTTTGAGGCGGGTATCTCATTATTTATGTTGAAACAATACTGCACAATTGAAAGCTTTTCACCGATAAAATGGAAGAATTTCACATCGTACAGACCTGAAAACAGAAGTTCAAAAAAATCCTCAGATTATGTCACAATTTTTGTGTTTGTCATGTTCTCACGCTGCGCGAGTTTTCCCCATAGATTGTTAAGACAGAGTTTTGACACTTGCCTTTTGCCCGGGTTTACAGCAATTTTGGAAGGGTCTAGTTGAATACCCTGATGAATGGCGTACCCTTCTATGTATCTTTCTCTATCAGCCTGGTTGACCACGTGAGCCGGATAACCTGAAGATTCCTGTTTACCTTTTAGAAATGTCCACATGTAATCACGGAAAATTGTGTCGCTCGTTCTTGTATAATGCCATACTTCGGTAATATCTGCAACCGTGTACCCGAGATCAAGTGCATTAACAAATTCAGGGGTTGTCCAAACACCTGTTAACGATCTTTGCTCATCATTATGTGTACACGCCGTCTGCTGGTTGTTACCAGCGCATGTACGACATGTTTACGAGTTTACCTTTAGCTGTTTTGAAGGGTAAAACCGGAATATACAAACCATGGGGTGGGTTGACTGTGGTGCTGATGAAACCGAAATACGACATGGGGTCTTTAAAATCACCGTGGATAATCGTTGGATGACCGATAGGGTAGGTGCCTGTACTGTTGATGAAAGGGTATAATGACGTCACATCAACATACAACACACATTCATTAGGCTCTGCCGTATATCTTAAAACGAATGTGTTTGTTCTGCCGCCAAAAAGAGCCTGCCTCGGTTTGAGCGGTGTAGTGAATTTGGTTTTTCTCAGGAATTCCTTCACCTCTATGTTCAACTTTTTCATTTGCAACCATTCATGCTCCCACATAATTACAAGGTGCACACCATGTCTAAGCTGTAAGTCCTGAATTTTCTTTTGTGTGTTATCAAACCTCTCCTGAAAAGGGTGTTTTGTTGTCTGGCATATTTTAGAGAGGTCCTAGCATTCTGCGCAGCCGTGATGATAACAACCAAAATACTCAAACACTATTTTTACGCCCCCAATTTCAGAATAGCCGTCTACCGTGTAGCTACCTATCCTAACCTCGCCCCTGTTTAATGCATGTCTAATTTGGATATTTTGGCTGTGCATGATCCATTGCATGTACTGGGTAGAGTCATGCGAAAAAGCTTTGTGCTGACGCATATAGTTGTCTGAAGGTGTAACGGCTAGTGTTTGAGGGGTTAGAAAATTCGTGTGAAAAACTTTCATGCACGCGGAGGCTATTGTCACAGCGTTAAATGGGTCTGCTCCGGTGGCCTCAAAAAACTCGCTCCTGAATTTCTCACACCCCTGCATTAACAGCTCAACGTCATTCTCGCAGTAGGCTATCGTCTGATTAGCAAAATCAAACACATTGTTAGCTTCTTTGGCATACCATTCGTCAAACTTTGCTCGTTGAGAGGGTGACATTCGCTCGATATCGTAGTATGCGGGGTCAGGGTGAGACCCTACGTAGTTTAGATGCTCTGAAGAGCTGAATTTGTGTGGGAAGTAACCCTTTGATTTGTGTTCAAACCGCAGGGCCTTAGGCATCGCACTTAGAGGCATCGTCAAGAATGAGAGAGAGTCTATGAATCGAGATTTTGTGTCTAAATCAACAAATGATAGAACTTTACTCCCCTGCATCAGAATGTCAAGTTTGAGACCTAATTCAAGCATTCTCCTTATCAGTATGTATGAATCAAAACCTCTCGCATTATGTGCAACAAACGTAGTTTGTTTAAACCGTGGCTTTCGAAAAAATCTGAGAAATTCGACAACACAATCTGTGCCAAACCACTATTTCGTCAGTCTATTTGATTTGCAACAGATGAGAAAAGGTTTGTGTAAACCATCTACGTCTACATAGGTTTTGAAATCATAGTATACCACATTTTTGCACGGTGGTTGAGGCTTGATGGGCTGAATGTAGCACATGTGGGGGTTCAGCAAGGCATCATCTTGATTTAAGATCTCATCACCCACTGTGCACTTTTTAACGGGGCAACGATGTTTAGCACCGGTACCATCAGCTTTCACATAATACCGAAGACCACACTGCAAGCATTTTTTGTATGTAGTGCAGTTGCTCACACGATTCGTCGCTCGAAACTCTTTATGTTTGGCAAAGCATTCCTCATTACGACAAGTTTTGTTACAGTCGGGGCAGATGACAGGTTTAATCCGTCGTTGTTTACAACAGGATCGAGACAAACGCTACATTGTCCTTCACACTGGTGCTGTTGCCAATTCTCGTGCCCTTTGTAACAAAGTCTGCAAAAGAATGCATGACCAACGAATGCCTCTATCGCTTTCACGCCGGAGTAATGACCCTCGAGGTGGAAGACAAATAAGTGTCATTATCTGTTTTGGGATAATGTGTGTCGAAAAAAGTCATAGGGCGGCAGTCCTCTTTTCGATACATTAGTTATTTTCCGTTTGAGGACTTTCTCAAATTTATGGACATCGCCCAGACTCACAGGTGTTTGACAATCTAATCCTACACTCTCGTGTAAGAGCCGTGCCTGTCTTGTGGCCTGTTTTGTTGTGAGTTAGTCATTTAGCAGATAGGTTAGTGAGAGAGCAAAACACAAATTGTTGTCTTTATTACGAAGTATGTGTAAGTGTCGTTTTTTCAACCTCAAAATCTCTCTGTTGGTAGTGTTCAAACACCTGCGACGCATTCCACCGCGCAATGGAGTGACTATTTGTACAATGACTCTAAACCCTCATCAGCCAGAAGCTCTGTATTTGATTGGGCCAAACACTCAAACATGTCTGATACACTATCTCTGATAGAGTTTATGTCACTCGTTTGCTGGTAGATGTGAGTTCTATCGTTACTACCCACTAACTCGGCCTGAATTACATTACCTGGTTGTGCTCGGCTAACCACCTCTTGCATAACATCATCTATTTTATCTTCAATCTGGAGGTAGAAGGTTGCAAAATCATTAATGTTCTGTTGCGATGGTATATTTAACTGTCGCCTTACCTCTACATTATTGAAATGCGGTCTATTGACAGAACCGCCGCGCTGATCAGCTAATACAGAACCACTGTTAGATTGCTGGGGCATGTGTTGAAATGCTGGTGTGTTGTCATCAATAACATCTATTTCGTGATCAATTATAACAGAGCAGTTGTTAGGCTGAAATGTCGGTGGAACGTTGTCAATAGCAGCCGGCGATGAATCGACAGGGTTAGCGGTCAACGGGTCAACCAGAGGCTGTGTATTTAGATTTTGGATAATGTTTAGAAACTGGACAGTAATATTAGGACTGATACGCCCGTTGCTGTCATTAGCTTGGTTGTTTAATTCTGCTATCATGTTTAGCAATTGTGACGGGATTTGTGTAGGACTCTGTCTACCTTCATTCAGACTTTGATTGTTCAGTTCATCTATGACAGCTTGTAAATGGGTAAGAATAGCAGGACTGACTGGTCTTTACCCCTCTAACAAAGCTGTGCTCACATTGTTGAGCAAATCTGTTATTTGACTCGTAGACGTATTGTTAACGCTTGACAAATCTAGCTCTGGTGTGTCACTTCTTTGGCTTGTTTCGCTAAATGGTAGCAAATCTATTTCATCAATGTGTGCTAAGAAATCTGACTCTGTTGACGTAAGGTTTGATTGATCCATTATATTTCCTTTTACAAAACACAACAAACAACACAGACCTGTTTTGATTGGGCCAAATCTGTTAGAATACGTATTATCTTAAAACATTCTTGTAATCGTCTTTTGTAGATACAGTTACCACGGCACTTTACAGCCCTCTGCTGGTTGAGTGGCGTGTGTTGTCGAAGGGCTGCCCCCTCCTCCTCCTCCTTCCTCTCTGTGCCTCCGTGTCACGACGCTCACCTGGAAGTAGATATAAAAAAGTTAATCCGTTATAATACTGAAAATAGCAAGTCGGATGATAGCATACAAAGAGAGAAAAAATAGAAGGAATACCTCCAACTTTGTTTGTCGACTCTTGATGATGGTTCAAGCCCTCGTATGTAGAAAGAGCTTCAGCTAACTCTGTGTCCGTCGATGTTTCCTGTCGGTCGGCGTGGGATGCAATTGGATTGGTTCCAACGGTAGCACGTGGCGTTCGAAGGCAGCTTGGGTCGGCTGATTGTTTTTCCTCGTAGCCGCGGCCACGAGATATGTTACATACATAAAATAAAATCATCAACTACTAGCATTTATATAAACTATCTTAGATGAACGATTGACTCACCGTAGTCTGATTCTTTTAGGTAAACATCGCTAAAGTCGTCGTCAAAAGATGCGTGGGCATCGGCAAGAGCGATGATGTCTACAAACATTACATAAACATTACATCTTGTTTCATAAAATAACTGCAGTGTATTATCCATCCATCCATCCATTTTCTGAACCGCTTAGTCCCCACGGGGGTCGCAGGCGTGCTGGAGCCTATCCCAGCTGTCAACAGGGGACACCCTGAACCGGTTGCCAGACAATCGCAGGGCACACAGAGACAAAAAACCATCCACACTCGCACTCACACCTAGGGACAACTTGGAGTGCTCAATCGGCCTACCAAGCATGTTTTTGGGATGTGGGAGGAAACCGGAGTGCCCAGAGAAAACCCACGCGGGCCCGGAGAGAACATGCAAACTCCACACAGGGAGGGCCGGCGGTGGAATCGAACCCACACACTCCTAACTGTGAGGCGGATGTGCTACCCAGTGCACCACCGAGCCTCCCAGTGTATTATTATTATTATTAGTTGTTATTATTATTATCATTATTATTACGGTGACAAAGTCATAAAATGACGCCTATGGGATCACGTGTCGCAAGAAATCAGATAACTTTGGCCGCATGCTGATGACGCATCAAAGGCTCTACCTCATCAGATATCTTTGGCACCAATAATGCCGACTCTACTTTTGTTTGTCAAACACCTTGATTTTTTCTCTTTCAGATAACTTTGGCACCATGCTGATTCTCAACAGAACCCCCCTTGATCCTCCCTTGAATTTTTTTTCTGATTTATGATACCATAACAAGTCATAAAAAGGCTCTTTCAGAGGATTTTTTCTCCTTTTTCTCTTTCAGATAACTTTGGCACCAATAACATTGACTCTACAAACAATAGTTTGTGAAATTACCTGCGACAACACCTTGATTTTTTTCTCCTTTAGATGTCTTTTTCTCAACAAAACACACCCCTTGATCCTCTAAACTATTGTTTGTCAAATTATATGCGGCTCTCTTTCAGATAACTTTGGCACCTATAATGCCGACTCTCAGGACCCCCCACACTGAAACAAACACCCCTCCCCTTCTTTTGCTCAACAAAACGGCCCCCCTTTAACCCACACATACTGGCTGGTAGCAACGCGAGTTCAGATGCTGCACCTGTTTTGATTCATAAAAATACATGCCCATACATATCCACATCTAAAAATGGCGCCAGCAAACAAAAATGGCGACAGTCAAAGATAGCGCCGTCACGACTGGCGCCATCTTGATGCCCCCAACCCCTTCCGAATCCAAAAGGGGGTGATTTATGATACCATAACAAGTCATAAAAAGGTCATAACATTTTATGACCCCTATCAATTGCATATGAATAGACAACAAGGCTTAGAGCATTCTTCATTTGTGTGTCACCGGGAGGCCATGCGCACGTGCCAGGTGGCCGAAAATAGCTCCAGCAGAGCGGATCGGCACTTTATAAGAACCGTGGATGAGATCGCGGAGCCTCATTCGACTTCCATGGGCCGGCGCACTCACGCGCGCAACCCTGGACCACCGGGAGGCCGTGCGCGCGCGCCGGGTGGCCGGAAATAGCTCCAAGCCGAGCAGATCGGCTGTTAATAAACACTGCGGATGAGATCGCGGAGCCTCGTTCGACTTCCAGCGGTGGGTGCACTCACGCACGCTGCCCGGCACCACCGGGAGGCCGTGAGCACGCGCCAGGTGGCCGAAAATAGCTCCAGCCGAGCGGATAGGCACTTTATAAGAACCGTGGATGAGATCGCGGAGCCTCATTCGACTTCCAGGGGCCGGCGCACTCACGCGCGCAACCCTGGACCACCGGGAGGCCGTGCGCGCGCGCCGGGTGGCCGGAAATAGCTCCAAGCCGAGCGGATCGGCTGTTAATAAACACTGCGGATGAGATCGCGGAGCCTCGTTCGACTTCCAGCGGTGGGTGCACTCACGCACGCTGCCCGGCACCACCGGGAGGCCGTGAGCACGCGCCAGGTGGCCGAAAATAGCTCCAGCCGAGCGGATAGGCACTTTATAAGCACCGCGGAGGAGATCGCGGAGCCTCATTCGACTTCCAGCGGCCAGCGCACTCGCGCACGCCGCCCGGCACCACCGGGAGGCCGTGCGCACGCGCCAAGTGGCCGGAAATAGCTCCCGCCGAGCGGATCGGCTCTTTATAAGCACCGCGGAGGAGATCGCGGAGCCTCATTCGACTTCCAGCAGCCGGCGAGCTCGCGCACGCCGCCCGGCACATCCGGGAGGCCGTGCGCACGCGCCAAGTGGCCGGAAATAGCTCCCGCCCAGCGGATCGGCTGTTCATAAGAACCGCGGAGGAGATCGCGGAGCCTCATTCGACTTCCAGCGGCCAGCGCACTCGCGCACGCCGCCCGGCACCACCGGGAGGCCGTGCGCACGCGCCAAGTGGCCGGAAATAGCTCCCGCCGAGCGGATCGGCTCTTTATAAGCACCGTGGAGGAGATCGCGGAGCCTCATTCGACTTCCAGCAGCCGGCGAGCTCGCGCACGCCGCCCGGCACATCCGGGAGGCCATGCGCACGCGCCAAGTGGCCGGAAATAGCTCCAGCCGAGCGGATAGGCACTTTATAAGAACCGTGGATGAGATCGCGGAGCCTCATTCGACTTCCAGGGGCCGGCGCACTCACGCGCGCAACCCTGGACCACCGGGAGGCCGTGCGCGCGCGCCGGGTGGCCGGAAATAGCTCCAAGCCGAGCGGATCGGCTGTTAATAAACACTGCGGATGAGATCGCGGAGCCTCGTTCGACTTCCAGCGGTGGGTGCACTCACGCACGCTGCCCGGCACCACCGGGAGGCCGTGAGCACGCGCCAGGTGGCCGAAAATAGCTCCAGCCGAGCGGATAGGCACTTTATAAGCACCGCGGAGGAGATCGCGGAGCCTCATTCGACTTCCAGCGGCCAGCGCACTCGCGCACGCCGCCCGGCACCACCGGGAGGCCGTGCGCACGCGCCAAGTGGCCGGAAATAGCTCCCGCCGAGCGGATCGGCTCTTTATAAGCACCGTGGAGGAGATCGCGGAGCCTCATTCGACTTCCAGCAGCCGGCGGGCTCGCGCACGCCGCCCGGCACATCCGGGAGGCCGTGCGCACGCGCCAAGTGGCCGGAAATAGCTCCCGCCCAGCGGATCGGCTGTTCATAAGAACCGCGGAGGAGATCGCGGAGCCTCATTCGACTTCCAGCGGCCAGCGCACTCGCGCACACCGCCCGGCACCACCGGGAGGCCGTGCGCACGCGCCAAGTGGCCGGAAATAGCTCCCGCCGAGCGGATCGGCTCTTTATAAGCACCGTGGAGGAGATCGCGGAGCCTCATTCGACCTCCAGCAGCCGGCGAGCTCGCGCACGCCGCCCGGCACATCCGGGAGGCCATGCGCACGCGCCAAGTGGCCGGAAATAGCTCCCGCCCAGCGGATCGGCTGTTTATAAGAACCGCGGAGGAGATCGCGGAGGCTCATTCGACTTCCAGCGGCCAGCGCACTCGCGCACGCCGCCCGGCACCACCGGGAGGCTATGCGCACGCGCCAAGTGGCCGGAAATAGCTCCCGCCGAGCGGATCGGCTCTTTATAAGCACCGCGGAGGAGATCGCGGAGCCTCATTCGACTTCCAGCAGCCAGCGAGCTTGCGCACACCACTCGACACTGCCGGGAGGCCGTGCGCATGCGCAGTGGTCGGAAAAAGCTCCAGCCGAGCGGATCGGCTATTTATAAGCACCGCTGAGGAGATTGCGGAGCCTCATTCGACTTCAAGCGGCCGGCGAGCTCGCGCACGCCGCCCGGCACTACCGGGAGGCCGGAAATAGCTCCAAGCCGAGCGGATCGGCACTTTATAAGCACCGCGGAGGAGATCGCGGAGCCAAATTGGACTTCCAGCGGCCGGCGCACTCGCACACGCCGCCCGGCATCACCGGGAGGCTGGAAATAGCTCCGGCCGAGCGGATCGTCACTTTATAAGCACCGCGGATGAAATCGCGGAGCCTCATTCGACTTCCAGCGGGCCGCTCATTCGCGCACGCCGCCCGGCACCACCGGGAGGCCGTGCGCATGCGCAGTGGCCGGAATTAGCTCCAGCCGAGCGGATCGGCTGTTTATAAGCACCGCGGAGAAGATCGCGGAGCCTCATTCGACTTCCAGCAGCCGGCGAGCTCGCGCACGCCGCCCAACACATCAGGGAGGCCTTGCGCACGCGCCAAGTTGCCGGAAATAGCTCCCGCCGAGCGGATCGGCTGTTTATAAGCACCGCGGAGGAGATCGCGGAGCCTCATTCGATTTCCAGCAGCCAGCGAGCTCGCGCACGCCGCTCGGCACAGCCGGGAGTCCGTGCGCATGCGCAGTGGCCGGGAATAGCTCCAGCCGAGCGGATCGGCTGTTTATAAGCACCGCGGAGGAGATTGCAGAGCCTTATTCGACTTCCAGCGGCCGGCGAGCTCGTGCACGCCGCCCGGCACCACCGGGAGGACGGGAATAGCTCCAAGCCGAGCGGATCGGCACTTTAAAAGCACCGCGGAGGTGATCCCGAAGCCTCAGTCGACTTCCAGTGGCCGGCGCACTTGCGCACGCCGCCCGGCACCACCGGTAGGCCGTGCGCAAGCGCCAAGTAGCCGGAAATAGCTCCCGCCGAGCGGATCGGCTCTTTATAAGCACCGCGGAAGAGATCGCGGAGCCTCATTCGACTTCTAGCAGCTGGCGAGCTCGCGCACGCCGCCCGGCACATCCGGGTAGCCGTGCGCATGTGCCGGGTGGCCGAAAATAGCTCCGGCCGAGCGGATCGGCATTTTATAAGCACCGCGGATGAAATCGCGGAGCCTCATTCGACTTCCGGCTGCCGGTGCACTTACGCTCACCGACTGGGACCACCGGCAAGCTGTGCGTACGCGCCTGTTGGCCGAAAATAGCTCCAACCGAGCGGATCGGAACTTTATAAGAACCGCGGATGAGATCGGTTTTTACTCTGCCAACCTAACCAGAGTATTGGAGGGGCACAATTCAGAAAAAGTGCTCAGCTCGTCGAGAAAATGTGATTTAAGCAATAAGATTAAAAATGCACCTAAAACCCAAACCAAACGTTGCAGGTGGTTATTTCTTCATGCGCACTGGTCAACTCGGCACTCTCTAGCCGCCAAGAGCACTTTTTACTATGCCAACCCAACCAGAGTGACGGGAGGAGCACATTTCAGAAAACGTGGTCAGCTCGTCGAGAAAATGCGATTTAAGCAATAAAATTAAAAATGCACCTAAAACCTAAACCAAACGTTGCAGGTGCTTATTTCTTCATGCGCAGTGGTCAACGCGGCACTCCCTAGCTGCCAAGAGCACTTTTTACTATGCGCACCCAACCAGAGTGACGGGAGGAGCACATTTCAGAAAACGTGCTCAGCTCGTCGAGAAAATGCGATTTAAGCAATAAAATTAAAAATGCACCCAAAACCTAAACCAAACGTTGCAGGTGGTTATTTCTTCAAGCACAGTGGTCAACGCGGCACTCTCTAGCTGCCAAGAGCACTTTTTACTATGCGCACCCAACCAGAGTGACGGGAGGAGCACATTTCAGAAAACGTGCTCAGCTCGTCGAGAAAATGCGATTTACGCAAATAAATTAAAAATGTACCTAAAACCTAAACCAAACGTTGCACGTGGTTATTTCTTCATGCGCAGTGGTCAACGCGGCACTCTCTAGCTGCCAAGAGCACTTTTTACTGTGCGCACCCAACCAGAGTGACGGGAGGAGCACATTTCAGAAAACGTGCTCAGCTCGTCAAGAAAATGCGATTTAAGCAATAAAATTAAAAATGCACCTAAAACCTAAACAAAACGTTGCAGGTGGTTATTTCTTTGTGCGCATAGGTCAACGCGGCACTCTCTAGCTGCCAAGAGCACTTTTTACTATGCGCACCCAACCAGAGTGATGGGAGGAGCACAATTCAGAAAACGTGCTCAGCTCGTCGAGAAAATGCGATTTAAGCAATAAATTTAAAAATACTTATAAAACCCAAACCAAACGTTGGAGGTGGTTATTTCTTCATGCGCAGTGGTCAACTCGGCACTCTCTAGCCGCCAAGAGCACTTTTTACAATCCCAACCCAACCAGAGTGACGGGAGGAGCACAATTCAGAAAACGTGCTCAGCTCGTCGAGAAAATGCGAGTTAAGCAATCAAATTAAAAATGCTCCTAAAACCTAAACCAAACGCTGCAGATGGTCATTTCTTCATGCACAGTGGTCAACTCGGCACTCTAAAGCCCCCAAGAGTACTTTTTACGATGCCAACCTAACCAGAGTGACGGGAGGAGCACAATTCAGAAAACGTGCTCAGTTCGTCGAGAAAATGCGATTTAAGCAATAAAATTAAAAATGCACCTAAAACCTAAACCAAACGCTGCAGATGGTCATTTCTTCATGCGCATTGGTCAACTCGGCACTCTCTAGCCGCAGAGAGCACTTTTTACTATGCCAACCCAACCAGAGTGACGGGAGGGCACAATTCAGAAAACGTGCTCAGCTTGTCGAGAAAATGCGATTTAAGCAATAAATTTAAAAATACTTATAAAACCCAAACCAAACGTTGGAGGTGGTTATTTCTTCATGCGCAGTGGTCAACTCGGCACTCTCTAGCCGCCAAGAGCACTTTTTACAATCCCAACCCAACCAGAGTGACGGGAGGAGCACAATTCAGAAAATGTGCTCAGCTCGTCGAGAAAATGCGAGTTAAGCAATCAAATTAAAAATGCTCCTAAAACCTAAACCAAACGCTGCAGATGGTCATTTCTTCATGCACAGTGGTCAACTCGGCACTCTAAAGCCCCCAAGAGTACTTTTTACGATGCCAACCTAACCAGAGTGACGGGAGGAGCACAATTCAGAAAACGTGCTCAGTTCATCGAGAAAATGCGATTTAAGCAATAAAATTAAAAATGCACCTAAAACCTAAACCAAACGCTGCAGATGGTCATTTCTTCATGCGCATTGGTCAACTCGGCACTCTCTAGCCACAGAGAGCACTTTTTACTATGCCAACACAACCAGAGTGACGGGAGGGCACAATTCAGAAAACGTGCTCAGCTTGTCGAGAAAATGTGATTTAAGCAATAAATTAAAAATGCACCTAAAACCTAAACCAAACGCTGCAGATGGTCATTTCTTCATGCGCAGTGGTCAACTCGGAACTCTAAAGCCGCCAAGAGCACTTTTTACTATGCCAACCAAACCAGAGTGACGGGAGGGGCACAATTCAGAAAACGTGCTCAGCTCGTCGAGAAAATGCGATTTAAGCAATAAAATTAAAAATGCACCTAAAACCTAAACCAAACGCTGCAGATGGTCATTTCTTCATGCGCAGTGGTCAACTCGGCACTCTAAAGCCCCCAAGAGTACTTTTTACTATGCCAACCCAACCAGAGTGACGGGAGGAGCACAATTCAGAAAACGTGCTCAGCTCGTCGAGAAAATGTGATTTAAGCAATAAAATTAAAAATGCACCTGAAACCCAAACCAAACGCTGCAGATGGTCATTTCTTCATGCGCAGTGGTCAACTCGGCACTCTCTAGCCGCTAAGAGCACTTTTTACTATGCCAACCCAACCAGAGTGACGGGAGGAGCACAATTCAGAAAACGTGCTCAGCTCGTCGAGGAAATGCGATTTAAGCAATAAAATTAAAAATGCACCTAAAACCTAAACCAAACGCTGCAGATAATCATTTCTTCATGCGCAGTGGTCAACTCGGCACTCTCTAGCCGCCAAGGGCACTTTTTACTATGCCAACCCCACCAGAGTGATGGGAGGCGCACAATTCAGAAAACGTGCTCAGCTCGTCGAGAAAATGCGATTTAAGCAATAAAATTAAAAATGCACCTAAAACCTAAACCAAATGCTGCAGATGGTCATTTCTTCTTGCGCAGTGGTCAACTCGGCATTCTCTAGCCGCCAAGAGCACTTTTTACTATGCAAACCCAACCAGAGTGACGGGAGGGGCACAATTCAGAAAACGTGCTCAGCTCGTCGAGAAAATGCGATTTAAGCAATAAATTTGTAAATATTTATAAAACCCAAACCAAACGTTGCAGGTGGTTATTTTTTCACGCGCAGTGGTCAACTCGGCACTCTAAATCCCCCAAGAGTACTTTTTACTATGCCAACCTAACCAAAGTGACGGGAGGAGCACAATTCAGAAAACGTGCTCAGCTCGTCGAGAAAATGCGATTTCAGCAAAAAAATTAAAAATTCACCTAAAACCCAAACCAAACGTTGTAAGTGGTTATTTTTTCATGCGCAGTGGTCAACTCGGCACTCTAAATCCCCCAAGACTGTTTTTCACTATGCCAACCTAACCAGAGTGACGGTAGGAGCACAATTCAGAAAACGTGTTCAGCTTGTCGAGAAAATGCGATTTAAGCAATAAAATTAAAAATGCACCTAAAACCCAAACCAAACGTTGCAGGTGGTTATTTCTTCATGTGCAGTGGTCAACTCGGCACTCTCTAGCCGCCAAGAGCACTTTTTACTATGCCAACCCAACCAGAGTGACGGGAGGAGCACAATTCAGAAAACGTGCTCAGCTCGTCGAGAAAATGCGATTTAAGCAATAAAATTAAAAATGCACCTAAAACCTAAACCAAACGCTGCAGATGGTCATTTCTTCGTGCGCAGTGGTCAACTCGGCACTCTAAATCCCCCAAGAGTGTTTTTCACTATGCCAACCTAACCAGAGTGACGGGAGGAGCACAATTCAGAAAACGTGCTCAGCTCGTCGAGAAAATGCGATTCAAGCAATAAAATTAAAAATGCACCTAAAACCCAAACCAAACGTTGCAGGTGCTTATTTCTTCATGTGCAGTGGTCAACTCGGCACTCTCTAGCCGCCAAGAGCACTTTTTACTCTGCCAACCCAACCAGAGCGACGGGAGGAGCACATTTCAGAAAACGTGCTCAGCTCGTCGAGAAAATGCGATTTAAGCAATAAAATTAAAAATGCACCTAAAACCTAAACCAAACGTTGCAGGTGCTTATTTCTTCATGCGCAGTGGTCAACGCGGCACTCCCGAGCTGCCAAGAGCACTTTTTACTGTGCGCACCCAACCAGAGCGACGGGAGGAGCACATTTCAGAAAACGTGCTCAGCTCGTCGAGAGAATGCGATTTAAGCAATAAAATTAAAAATGCACCTAAAACCTAAACCAAACGTTGCAGGTGCTTATTTCTTCGTGCGCAGTGGTCAACGCGGCACTCTCTAGCTGCCAAGAGCACTTTTTACTGTGCGCACCCAACCAGAGTGACGGGAGGAGCACATTTCAGAAAACGTGCTCAGCTCGTCGAGAAAATGCGATTTAAGCAATAAGATTAAAAATGCACCTAAAACCTAAACCAAACGTTGCAGGTGCTTATTTCTTCATGTGCAGTGGTCAACGCGGCACTCTCTAGCTGCCAGGAGCACTTTTTACTGTGCGCACCCAACCAGAGTGACGGGAGGAGCACATTTCAGAAAACGTGCTCAGCTCGTCGAGAAAATGCGATTTAAGCAATAAAATTAAAAATGCACCTAAAACCTAAACCAAACGTTGCAGGTGCTTATTTCTTCATGCGCAGTGGTCAACGCGGCACTCTCTAGCTGCCAGGAGCACTTTTTACTACGCGCACCCAACCAGAGCGACGGGAGGAGCACATTTCAGAAAACGTGCTCAGCTCGTCAAGAGAATGCGATTTAAGCAATAAAATTAAAAATGCACCTAAAACCTAAACCAAACGTTGCAGGTGCTTATTTCTTCGTGCGCAGTGGTCAACGCGGCACTCCCTAGCTGCCAGGAGCTCTTTTTACTGTGCACACCCAACCAGAGCGACGGGAGGAGCACATTTCATAAAACGTGCTCAGCTTGTCGAGAAAATGCGATTTAAGCAATAAAATTAAAAATGCACCTAAAACCTAAACCAAACGTTGCAGGTGCTTATTTCTTCATGTGCAGTGGTCAACGCGGATCTCTCGCGCTGCCAGGAGCACTTTTTACTATGCGCGCCCAACCAGAGCGACGGGAGGAGCACATTTCAGAAAACGTCCTCAGCTCGTCGAGAAAATGCGATTTAAGCAATAAAATTAAAAATGCACCTAAAACCTAAACCAAACGTTGCAGGTGCTTATTTCTTCATGTGCAGTGGTCAACGCGGCACTCCCGAGCTGCCAAGAGCACTTTTTACTGTGCGCACCCAACCAGAGCGACGGGAGGAGCACATTTCAGAAAACGTGCTCAGCTCGTCGAGAGAATGCGATTTAAGCAATAAAATTAAAAATGCACCTAAAACCTAAACCAAACGTTGCAGGTGCTTATTTCTTCATGCGCAGTGGTCAACGCGGCACTCTCTAGCTGCCAGGAGCACTTTTTACGATGCGCGCACAGCCAGAGCGACGGGAGGAGCTCATTTCAGAAAACGTGCTCAGCTCGTCGAGGAAATGCGATTTAAGCAATAAAATTAAAAATGCACCTAAAACCTAAACCAAACGTTGCAGGTGCTTATTTCTTCGTGCGCAGTGGTCAACGCGGCACTCCCTAGCTGCCAGGAGCTCTTTTTACTGTGCGCACCCAACCAGAGCGACGGGAGGAGCACATTTCAGAAAACGTGCTCAGCTTGTCGAGAAAATGCGATTTAAGCAATAAAATTAAAAATGCACCTAAAACCTAAACCAAACGTTGCAGGTGCTTATTTCTTCTTGCGCAGTGGTCAACGCGGCACTCTCTAGCTGCCAGGAGCACTTTTTACTATGCGCGCCCAACCAGAGCGACGGGAGGAGCACATTTCAGAAAACGTGCTCAGCTCGTCGAGAAAATGCGATTTAAGCAATAAAATTAAAAATGCACCTAAAACCTAAACCAAACGTTGCAGGTGCTTATTTCTTCATGCGCAGTGGTCAACGCGGCACTCTCTAGCTGCCAAGAGCACTTTTTACTGTGCGCACCCAACCAGAGTGACGGGAGGAGCACATTTCAGAAAACGTGCTCAGCTCGTCGAGAAAATGCGATTTAAGCAATAAAATTAAAAATGCACCTAAAACCTAAACCAAACGTTGCAGGTGCTTATTTCTTCGTGCGCAGTGCTCAACGCGGCACTCCCTAGCTGCCAGGAACACTTTTTACTGTGCGCACCCAACCAGAGTGACGGGAGGAGCACATTTCAGAAAACGTGCTCAGCTCGTCGAGAAAATGCGATTTAAGCAATAAAATTAAAAATGCACCTAAAACCTAAACCAAACGTTTCAGGTGCTTATTTCTTCATGTGCAGTGGTCAACGCGGCACTCTCTAGCTGCCAAGAGCACTTTTTACTGTGCGCACCCAACCAGAGCGACGGGAGGAGCACATTTCAGAAAACGTGCTCAGCTCGTCGAGAAAATGCGATTTAAGCAATAAAATTAAAAATGCACCTAAAACCTAAACCAAACGTTGCAGGTGCTTATTTCTTCATGTGCAGTGGTCAACGCGGCACTCTCTAGCTGCCAGGAGCACTTTTTACTATGCGCGCACAGCCAGAGCGACGGGAGGAGCTCATTTCAGAAAACGTGCTCAGCTCGTCGAGGAAATGCGATTCAAGCAATAAAATTTAAAATGCACCTAAAACCTAAACCAAACGTTGCAGGTGCTTATTTCTTTGTGCGCAGTGGTCAACGCGGCACTCTTTAGCTGCCAAGAGCACTTTTTACTATGCGCACCCAACCAGAGTGACGGGAGGAGCACATTTCAGAAAACCTGCTCAGCTCGTCGAGAAAATGCGATTTAAGCAATAAAATTAAAAATGCACCTAAAACCTGAACCAAACGTTGCAGGTGGTTATTTCTTCATGCGCAGTGGTCAACGCGGCACTCTCTAGCTGCCAAGAGCACTTTTTACTGTGCGCACCCAACCAGAGTGACGGGAGGAGCACATTTCAGAAAACGTTCTCAGCTCGTCGAGAAAATGCAATTTAAGCAATAAAATTAAAAATGCACCTAAAACCTAAACCAAACGTTGCAGGTGCTTATTTCTTCATGTGCAGTGGTCAACGCGGCACTCCCTAGCTGCCAAGAGCACTTTTTACTATGCGCACCCAACCAGAGTGACGGGAGGAGCACATTTCAGAAAACGTGCTCAGCTCGTCGAGAAAATGCGATTTAAGCAATAAAATTAAAAATGCACCCAAAACCTAAACCAAACGTTGCAGGTCGTTATTTCTTCAAGCGCAGTGGTCAACGCGGCACTCTCTAGCTGCCAAGAGCACTTTTTCCTATGCGCACCCAAACAGAGGGACGGGAGGAGCACATTTCAGAAAACGTGCTCAGCTTGTCGAGAAAATGCGATTTAAGCAATAAAATTAAAAATGCACCTAAAACCTAAACCAAACGTTGCAGGTGCTTATTTCTTCATGCGCAGTGGTCAACGCGGCACTCTCTAGCTGCCAGGAGCACTTTTTACTATGCGCACCCAACCAGAGCGACGGGAGGAGCACATTTCAGAAAACGTGCTCAGCTCGTCGAGAGAATGCGATTTAAGCAATAAAATTAAAAATGCACCTAAAACCTAAACCAAACGTTGCAGGTGCTTATTTCTTCATGTGCAGTGGTCAACGCGGCACTCTCTAGCTGCCAGGAGCACTTTTTACTATGCGCGCACAGCCAGAGCGACGGGAGGAGCTCATTTCAGAAAACGTGCTCAGCTCGTCGAGGAAATGCGATTTAAGCAATAAAATTTAAAATGCACCTAAAACCTAAACCAAACGTTGCAGGTGCTTATTTCTTTGTGCGCAGTGGTCAACGCGGCACTCTTTAGCTGCCAAGAGCACTTTTTACTATGCGCACCCAACCAGAGTGACGGGAGGAGCACATTTCAGAAAACGTGCTCAGCTCGTCGAGAAAATGCGATTTAAGCAATAAGATTAAAAATGCACCTAAAACCTAAACCAAACGTTGCAGGTGCTTATTTCTTCATGCGCAGTGGTCAACGCGGCACTCTCTCGCTGCCAGGAGCACTTTTTACTACGCGCACCCAACCAGAGCGACGGGAGGAGCACATTTCAGAAAACGTGCTCAGCTCGTCGAGAGAATGCGATTTAAGCAATAAAATAAAAAATGCACCTAAAACCTAAACCAAACGTTGCAGGTGCTTATTTCTTCGTGCGCAGTGGTCAACGCGGCACTCCCTAGCTGCCAGGAGCTCTTTTTACTGTGTGCACCCAACCAGAGCGACGGGAGGAGCACATTTCAGAAAACATGCTCAGCTCGTCGAGAGAATGCGATTTAAGCAATAAAATTAAAAATGCACCTAAAACCTAAACCAAACGTTGCAGGTGCTTATTTCTTCGTGCGCAGTGGTCAACGCGGAACTCCCTAGCTGCCAGGAGCTCTTTTTACTGTGCGCACCCAACCAGAGCGACGGGAGGAGCCCATTTCAGAAAACGTGCTCAGCTCGTCGAGAAAATGCGATTTAAGCAATAAAATTAAAAATGCACCTAAAACCTAAACCAAACGTTGCAGGTGCTTATTTCTTCGTGCGCAGTGCTCAACGCGGCACTCCCTAGCTGCCAGGAGCACTTTTTACTGTGCGCACCCAACCAGAGTGACGGGAGGAGCACATTTCAGAAAACGTGCTCAGCTCGTCGAGAAAATGCGATTTAAGCAATAAAATTAAAAATGCACCTAAAACCTAAACCAAACGTTGCAGGTGCTTATTTATTCGTGCGCAGTGGTCAACGCGGCTCTCCCTAGCTGCCAGGAGCTCTTTTTACTGTGCGCACCCAACCAGAGCGACGGGAGGAGCACATTTCAGAAAACGTGCTCAGCTCGTCGAGAAAATGCGATTTAAGCAATAAAATTAAAAATGCACCTAAAACCTAAACCAAACGTTGCAGGTGCTTATTTCTTCGTGCGCAGTGCTCAACGCGGCACTCCCTAGCTGCCAGGAGCACTTTTTACTGTGCGCACCCAACCAGAGTGACGGGAGGAGCACATTTCAGAAAACGTGCTCAGCTCGTCGAGAAAATGCGATTTAAGCAATAAAATTAAAAATGCACCTAAAACCTAAACCAAACGTTGCAGGTGCTTATTTCTCCATGTGCAGTGGTCAACGCGGCACTCTCTAGCTGCCAGGAGCACTTTTTACTATGCGCGCACAACCAGAGCGACGGGAGGAGCACATTTCAGAAAACGTGCTCAGCTCGTCGAGAAAATGCGATTTAAGCAATAAAATTAAAAATGCACCTAAAACCTAAACCAAACGTTGCAGGTGCTTATTTCTTCATGCGCAGTGGTCAACGCGGCACTCTCTAGCTGCCAAGAGCACTTTTTACTGTGCGCACCCAACCAGAGTGACGGGAGGAGCACATTTCAGAAAACGTGCTCAGCTCGTCGAGAAAATGCGATTTAAGCAATAAGATTAAAAATGCACCTAAAACCTAAACCAAACGTTGCAGGTGCTTATTTCTTCTTGCGCAGTGGTCAACGCGGCACTCTCTAGCTGCCAGGAGCACTTTTTACTGTGCGCACCCAACCAGAGCGACGGGAGGAGCACATTTCAGAAAACGTGCTCAGCTCGTCGAGAAAATGCGATTTAAGCAATAAAATTAAAAATCCACCTAAAACCTAAACCAAACGTTGCAGGTGCTTATTTCTTCATGCGCAGCGGTCAACGCGGCACTCCCGAGCTGCCAAGAGCACTTTTTACTGTGCGCACCCTACCAGAGCGACGGGAGGAGCACATTTCAGAAAACGTGCTCAGCTCGTCGAGAGAATGCGATTTAAGCAATAAAATTAAAAATGCACCTAAAACCTAAACCAAACGTTGCAGGTGCTTATTTCTTCGTGCGCAGTACTCAACGCGGCACTCCCTAGCTGCCAGGAGCACTTTTTACTGTGCGCACCCAACCAGAGTGACGGGAGGAGCACATTTCAGAAAACGTGCTCAGCTCGTCGAGAAAATGCGATTTAAGCAATAAAATTAAAAATGCACCTAAAACCTAAACCAAACGTTGCAGGTGCTTATTTATTCGTGCGCAGTGGTCAACGCGGAACTCCCTAGCTGCCAGGAGCTCTTTTTACTGTGCGCACCCAACCAGAGCGACGGGAGGAGCACATTTCAGAAAACGTGCTCAGCTCGTCGAGAAAATGCGATTTAAGCAATGAAATTAAAAATGCACCTAAAACCTAAACCAAACGTTGCAGGTGCTTATTTCTTCGTGCGCAGCGCTCAACGCGGCACTCCCTAGCTGCCAGGAGCACTTTTTACTGTGCGCACCCAACCAGAGTGACGGGAGGAGCACATTTCAGAAAACGTGCTCAGCTCGTCGAGAAAATGCGATTTAAGCAATAAAATTAAAAATCCACCTAAAACCTAAACCAAACGTTGCAGGTGCTTATTTCTTCATGCGCAGTGGTCAACGCGGCACTCTCTAGCTGCCAAGAGCACTTTTTACTGTGCGCACCCAACCAGAGTGACGGGAGGCGCACATTTCAGAAAACGTGCTCAGCTCGTCGAGAAAATGCGATTTAAGCAATAAAATTAAAAATGCACCTAAAACCTAAACCAAACGTTGAAGGTGCTTATTTCTTCGTGCGCAGTGCTCAACGCGGCACTCCGTAGCTGCCAGGAGCACTTTTTACTGTGCGCACCCAACCAGAGTGACGGGAGGAGCACATTTCAGAAAACGTGCTCAGCTCGTCGAGAAAATGCGATTTAAGCAATAAAATTAAAAATGCACCTAAAACCTAAACCAAACGTTGCGGGTGCTTATTTCTTCATGCGCAGTGGTCAACGCGGCACTCTCTAGCTGCCAAGAGCACTTTTTACTGTGCGCACCCAACCAGAGTGACGGGAGGAGCACATTTCAGAAAACGTGCTCAGCTCGTCGAGAAAATGCGATTTAAGCAATAAGATTAAAAATGCACCTAAAACCTAAACCAAACGTTGCAGGTGCTTATTTCTTCATGCGCAGTGGTCAACGCGGCACTCTCTAGCTGCAAGGAGCACTTTTTACTACGCGCACCCAACCAGAGCGACGGGAGGAGCACATTTCAGAAAACGTGCTAAGCTCGTCGAGAGAATGCGATTTAAGCAATAAAATAAAAAATGCACCTAAAACCTAAACCAAACGTTGCAGGTGCTTATTTCTTCGTGCACAGTGGTCAACGCGGCACTCCCTAGCTGCCAGGAGCACTTTTTACTGTGCGGACCCAACCAGAGTGACGGGAGGAGCGCATTTCAGAAAACGTGCTCAGCTCGTCGAGAAAATGCGATTTAAGCAATAAAATTAAAAATGCACCTAAAACCTAAACCAAACGTTGCAGGTGCTTATTTCTTCATGCGCAGTGGTCAACGCGGCACTCTCTAGCTGCCAGGAGCACTTTTTACTATGCGCGCCCAACCAGAGCGACGGGAGGAGCACATTTCAGAAAACGTGCTCAGCTCGTCGAGAAAATGCGATTTAAGCAATAAAATTAAAAATGCACCTAAAACCTAAACCAAACGTTGCAGGTGCTTATTTCTTCATGCGCAGTGGTCAACGCGGTACTCCCGAGCTGCCAAGAGCACTTTTTACTGTGCGCACCCAACCAGAGTGACGGGAGGAGCACATTTCAGAAAACGTGCTCAGCTCGTCGAGAAAATGCGATTTAAGCAATAAAATTAAAAATGCACCTAAAACCTAAACCAAACGTTGCAGGTGCTTATTTCTTCATGTGCAGTGGTCAACGCGGCACTCCCTAGCTGCCAAGAGCACTTTTTACTATGCGCACCCAACCAGAGTGACGGGAGGAGCACATTTCAGAAAACGTGCTCAGCTCGTCGAGAAAATGCGATTTAAGCAATAAAATTAAAAATGCACCCAAAACCTAAACCAAACGTTGCAGGTGGTTATTTCTTCATGCGCAGTGGTCAACGCGGCACTCTCTAGCTGCCAAGAGCACTTTTTCCTATGCGCACCCAAACAGAGGGACGGGAGGAGCACATTTCAGAAAACGTGCTCAGCTTGTCGAGAAAATTCGATTAAAGCAATAAAATTAAAAATGCACCTAAAACCTAAACCAAACGTTGCAGGTGCTTATTTCTTCATGCGCAGTGGTCAACGCGGCACTCTCTAGCTGCCAGGAGCACTTTTTACTATGCGCGCCCAACCAGAGCGACGGGAGGAGCACATTTCAGAAAACGTGCTCAGCTCGTCGAGAGAATGCGATTTAAGCAATAAAATTAAAAATGCACCTAAAACCTAAACCAAACGTTGCAGGTGCTTATTTCTTCGTGCGCAGTGGTCAACGCGGCACTCCCTAGCTGCCAGGAGCTCTTTTTACTGTGCGCACCCAACCAGAGCGACGGGAGGAGCACATTTCAGAAAACGTGCTCAGCTTGTCGAGAAAATGCGATTTAAGCAATAAAATTAAAAATGCACCTAAAACCTAAACCAAACGTTGCAGGTGCTTATTTCTTCTTGCGCAGTGGTCAACGCGGCACTCTCTAGCTGCCAGGAGCACTTTTTACTATGCGCGACCAACCAGAGCGACGGGAGGAGCACATTTCAGAAAACGTGCTCAGCTCGTCGAGAAAATGCGATTTAAGCAATAAAATTAAAAATGCACCTAAAACCTAAACCAAACGTTGCAGGTGCTTATTTCTTCATGCGCAGTGGTCAACGCGGCACTCCCGAGCTGCCAAGAGCACTTTTTACTGTGCGCACCCAAACAGAGCGACGGGAGGAGCACATTTCAGAAAACGTGCTCAGCTCGTCGAGAGAATGCGATTTAAGCAATAAAATTAAAAATGCACCTAAAACCTAAACCAAACGTTGCAGGTGCTTATTTCTTCGTGCGCAGTGGTCAACGCGGAACTCTCTAGCTGCCAGGAGCTCTTTTTACTGTGCGCACCCAACCAGAGCGACGGGAGGAGCACATTTCAGAAAACGTGCTCAGCTCGTCGAGAAAATGCGATTTAAGCAATAAAATTAAAAAATGCAGCTAAAACCTAAACCAAACGTTGCAGGTGCTTATTTCTTCGTGCGTAGTGCTCAACGCGGCACTCCCTAGCTGCCAGGAGCACTTTTTACTGTGCGCACCCAACCAGAGTGACGGGAGGAGCACATTTCAGAAAACGTGCTCAGCTCGTCGAGAAAATGCGATTTAAGCAATAAAATTAAAAATGCACCTAAAACCTAAACCAAACGTTGCAGGTGCTTATTTCTTCGTGCGCAGTGCTCAACGCGGCACTCCCTAGCTGCCAGGAGCACTTTTTACTGTGCGCACCCAACCAGAGTGACGGGAGGAGCACATTTCAGAAAACGTGCTCAGCTCGTCGAGAAAATGCGATTTAAGCAATAAAATTAAAAATGCACCCAAAACCTAAACCAAACGTTGCAGGTGGTTATTTCTTCAAGCGCAGTGGTCAACGCGGCACTCTCTAGCTGCCAAGAGCACTTTTTCCTATGCGCACCCAAACAGAGGGACGGGAGGAGCACATTTCAGAAAACGTGCTCAGCTTGTCGAGAAAATGCGATTAAAGCAATAAAATTAAAAATGCACCTAAAACCTAAACCAAACGTTGCAGGTGCTTATTTCTTCATGCGCAGTGGTCAACGCGGCACTCTCTAGCTGCCAGGAGCACTTTTTACTATGCGCGCCCAACCAGAGCGACGGGAGGAGCACATTTCAGAAAACGTGCTCAGCTCGTCGAGAGAATGCGATTTAAGCAATAAAATTAAAAATGCACCTAAAACCTAAACCAAACGTTGCAGGTGCTTATTTCTTCGTGCGCAGTGGTCAACGCGGCACTCCCTAGCTGCCAGGAGCTCTTTTTACTGTGCGCACCCAACCAGAGCGACGGGAGGAGCACATTTCAGAAAACGTGCTCAGCTCGTCGAGAAAATGCGATTTAAGCAATAAAATTAAAAAATGCAGCTAAAACCTAAACCAAACGTTGCAGGTGCTTATTTCTTCGTGCGTAGTGCTCAACGCGGCACTCCCTAGCTGCCAGGAGCACTTTTTACTGTGCGCACCCAACCAGAGTGACGGGAGGAGCACATTTCAGAAAACGTGCTCAGCTCGTCGAGAAAATGCGATTTAAGCAATAAAATTAAAAATGCACCTAAAACCTAAACCAAACGTTGCAGGTGCTTATTTCTTCGTGCGCAGTGCTCAACGCGGCACTCCCTAGCTGCCAGGAGCACTTTTTACTGTGCGCACCCAACCAGAGTGACGGGAGGAGCACATTTCAGAAAACGTGCTCAGCTCGTCGAGAAAATGCGATTTAAGCAATAAAATTAAAAATGCACCCAAAACCTAAACCAAACGTTGCAGGTGGTTATTTCTTCAAGCGCAGTGGTCAACGCGGCACTCTCTAGCTGCCAAGAGCACTTTTTCCTATGCGCACCCAAACAGAGGGACGGGAGGAGCACATTTCAGAAAACGTGCTCAGCTTGTCGAGAAAATGCGATTAAAGCAATAAAATTAAAAATGCACCTAAAACCTAAACCAAACGTTGCAGGTGCTTATTTCTTCATGCGCAGTGGTCAACGCGGCACTCTCTAGCTGCCAGGAGCACTTTTTACTATGCGCGCCCAACCAGAGCGACGGGAGGAGCACATTTCAGAAAACGTGCTCAGCTCGTCGAGAGAATGCGATTTAAGCAATAAAATTAAAAATGCACCTAAAACCTAAACCAAACGTTGCAGGTGCTTATTTCTTCGTGCGCAGTGGTCAACGCGGCACTCCCTAGCTGCCAGGAGCTCTTTTTACTGTGCGCACCCAACCAGAGCGACGGGAGGAGCACATTTCAGAAAACGTGCTCAGCTTGTCGAGAAAATGCGATTTAAGCAATAAAATTAAAAATGCACCTAAAACCTAAACCAAACGTTGCAGGTGCTTATTTCTTCTTGCGCAGTGGTCAACGCGGCACTCTCTAGCTGCCAGGAGCACTTTTTACTATGCGCGACCAACCAGAGCGACGGGAGGAGCACATTTCAGAAAACGTGCTCAGCTCATCGAGAAAATGCGATTTAAGCAATAAAATTAAAAATGCACCTAAAACCTAAACCAAACGTTGCAGGTGCTTATTTCTTCATGTGCAGTGGTCAACGCGGCACTCCCTAGCTGCCAAGAGCACTTTTTACTATGCGCACCCAACCAGAGTGACGGGAGGAGCACATTTCAGAAAACGTGCTCAGCTCGTCGAGAAAATGCGATTTAAGCAATAAAATTAAAAATGCACCCAAAACCTAAACCAAACGTTGCAGGTGGTTATTTCTTCAAGCGCAGTGGTCAACGCGGCACTCTCTAGCTGCCAAGAGCACTTTTTCCTATGCGCACCCAAACAGAGGGACGGGAGGAGCACATTTCAGAAAACGTGCTCAGCTTGTCGAGAAAATGCGATTTAAGCAATAAAATTAAAAATGCACCTAAAACCTAAACCAAACGTTGCAGGTGCTTATTTCTTCATGCGCAGTGGTCAACGCGGCACTCTCTAGCTGCCAGGAGCACTTTTTACTATGCGCACCCAACCAGAGCGACGGGAGGAGCACATTTCAGAAAACGTGCTCAGCTCGTCGAGAGAATGCGATTTAAGCAATAAAATTAAAAATGCACCTAAAACCTAAACCAAACGTTGCAGGTGCTTATTTCTTCGTGCGCAGTGGTCAACGCGGCACTCCCTAGCTGCCAGGAGCTCTTTTTACTGTGCGCACCCAACCAGAGCGACGGGAGGAGCACATTTCAGAAAACGTGCTCAGCTTGTCGAGAAAATGCGATTTAAGCAACAAAATTAAAAATGCACCTAAATCCTAAACCAAACGTTGCAGGTGCTTATTTCTTCTTGCGCAGTGGTCAACGCGGCACTCTCTAGCTGCCAGGAGCACTTTTTACTGTGCGCACCCAACCAGAGTGACGGGAGGAGCACATTTCAGAAAACGTGCTCAGCTCGTCGAGAAAATGCGATTTAAGCAATAAAATTAAAAATGCACCTAAAACCTAAACCAAACGTTGCAGGTGCTTATTTCTTCATGCGCAGTGGTCAACGCGGCACTCTCTAGCTGCCAAGAGCACTTTTTACTGTGCGCACCCAACCAGAGTGACGGGAGGCGCACATTTCAGAAAACGTGCTCAGCTCGTCGAGAAAATGCGATTTAAGCAATAAAATTAAAAATGCACCTAAAACCTAAACCAAACGTTGAAGGTGCTTATTTCTTCGTGCGCAGTGCTCAACGCGGCACTCCCTAGCTGCCAGGAGCACTTTTTACTGTGCGCACCCAACCAGAGTGACGGGAGGAGCACATTTCAGAAAACGTGCTCAGCTCGTCGAGAAAATGCGATTTAAGCAATAAAATTAAAAATGCACCTAAAACCTAAACCAAACGTTGCAGGTGCTTATTTCTTCATGCGCAGTGGTCAACGCGGCACTCTCTAGCTGCCAAGAGCACTTTTTACTGTGCGCACCCAACCAGAGTGACGGGAGGAGCACATTTCAGAAAACGTGCTCAGCTCGTCGAGAAAATGCGATTTAAGCAATAAGATTAAAAATGCACCTAAAACCTAAACCAAACGTTGCAGGTGCTTATTTCTTCATGCGCAGTGGTCAACGCGGCACTCTCTAGCTGCCAGGAGCACTTTTTACTACGCGCACCCAACCAGAGCGACGGGAGGAGCACATTTCAGAAAACGTGCTAAGCTCGTCGAGAGAATGCGATTTAAGCAATAAAATAAAAAATGCACCTAAAACCTAAACCAAACGTTGCAGGTGCTTATGTCTTCGTGCACAGTGGTCAACGCGGCACTCCCTAGCTGCCAGGAGCACTTTTTACTGTGCGCACCCAACCAGAGTGACGGGAGGAGCACATTTCAGAAAACGTGCTCAGCTCGTCGAGAAAATGCGATTTAAGCAATAAAATTAAAAATGCACCTAAAACCTAAACCAAACGTTGCAGGTGCTTATTTCTTCATGCGCAGTGGTCAACGCGGCACTCTCTAGCTGCCAGGAGCACTTTTTACTATGCGCGCCCAACCAGAGCGACGGGAGGAGCACATTTCAGAAAACGTGCTCAGCTCGTCGAGAAAATGCGATTTAAGCAATAAAATTAAAAATGCACCTAAAACCTAAACCAAACGTTGCAGGTGCTTATTTCTTCATGCGCAGTGGTCAACGCGGTACTCCCGAGCTGCCAAGAGCACTTTTTACTGTGCGCACCCAACCAGAGTGACGGGAGGAGCACATTTCAGAAAACGTGCTCAGCTCGTCGAGAAAATGCGATTTAAGCAATAAAATTAAAAATGCACCTAAAACCTAAACCAAACGTTGCAGGTGCTTATTTCTTCATGTGCAGTGGTCAACGCGGCACTCCCTAGCTGCCAAGAGCACTTTTTACTATGCGCACCCAACCAGAGTGACGGGAGGAGCACATTTCAGAAAACGTGCTCAGCTCGTCGAGAAAATGCGATTTAAGCAATAAAATTAAAAATGCACCCAAAACCTAAACCAAACGTTGCAGGTGGTTATTTCTTCAAGCGCAGTGGTCAACGCGGCACTCTCTAGCTGCCAAGAGCACTTTTTCCTATGCGCACCCAAACAGAGGGACGGGAGGAGCACATTTCAGAAAACGTGCTCAGCTTGTCGAGAAAATTCGATTAAAGCAATAAAATTAAAAATGCACCTAAAACCTAAACCAAACGTTGCAGGTGCTTATTTCTTCATGCGCAGTGGTCAACGCGGCACTCTCTAGCTGCCAGGAGCACTTTTTACTATGCGCGCCCAACCAGAGCGACGGGAGGAGCACATTTCAGAAAACGTGCTCAGCTCGTCGAGAGAATGCGATTTAAGCAATAAAATTAAAAATGCACCTAAAACCTAAACCAAACGTTGCAGGTGCTTATTTCTTCGTGCGCAGTGGTCAACGCGGCACTCCCTAGCTGCCAGGAGCTCTTTTTACTGTGCGCACCCAACCAGAGCGACGGGAGGAGCACATTTCAGAAAACGTGCTCAGCTTGTCGAGAAAATGCGATTTAAGCAATAAAATTAAAAATGCACCTAAAACCTAAACCAAACGTTGCAGGTGCTTATTTCTTCTTGCGCAGTGGTCAACGCGGCACTCTCTAGCTGCCAGGAGCACTTTTTACTATGCGCGACCAACCAGAGCGACGGGAGGAGCACATTTCAGAAAACGTGCTCAGCTCGTCGAGAAAATGCGATTTAAGCAATAAAATTAAAAATGCACCTAAAACCTAAACCAAACGTTGCAGGTGCTTATTTCTTCATGCGCAGTGGTCAACGCGGCACTCCCGAGCTGCCAAGAGCACTTTTTACTGTGCGCACCCAAACAGAGCGACGGGAGGAGCACATTTCAGAAAACGTGCTCAGCTCGTCGAGAGAATGCGATTTAAGCAATAAAATTAAAAATGCACCTAAAACCTAAACCAAACGTTGCAGGTGCTTATTTCTTCGTGCGCAGTGGTCAACGCGGAACTCTCTAGCTGCCAGGAGCTCTTTTTACTGTGCGCACCCAACCAGAGCGACGGGAGGAGCACATTTCAGAAAACGTGCTCAGCTCGTCGAGAAAATGCGATTTAAGCAATAAAATTAAAAAATGCAGCTAAAACCTAAACCAAACGTTGCAGGTGCTTATTTCTTCGTGCGTAGTGCTCAACGCGGCACTCCCTAGCTGCCAGGAGCACTTTTTACTGTGCGCACCCAACCAGAGTGACGGGAGGAGCACATTTCAGAAAACGTGCTCAGCTCGTCGAGAAAATGCGATTTAAGCAATAAAATTAAAAATGCACCTAAAACCTAAACCAAACGTTGCAGGTGCTTATTTCTTCGTGCGCAGTGCTCAACGCGGCACTCCCTAGCTGCCAGGAGCACTTTTTACTGTGCGCACCCAACCAGAGTGACGGGAGGAGCACATTTCAGAAAACGTGCTCAGCTCGTCGAGAAAATGCGATTTAAGCAATAAAATTAAAAATGCACCCAAAACCTAAACCAAACGTTGCAGGTGGTTATTTCTTCAACCGCAGTGGTCAACGCGGCACTCTCTAGCTGCCAAGAGCACTTTTTCCTATGCGCACCCAAACAGAGGGACGGGAGGAGCACATTTCAGAAAACGTGCTCAGCTTGTCGAGAAAATGCGATTAAAGCAATAAAATTAAAAATGCACCTAAAACCTAAACCAAACGTTGCAGGTGCTTATTTCTTCATGCGCAGTGGTCAACGCGGCACTCTCTAGCTGCCAGGAGCACTTTTTACTATGCGCGCCCAACCAGAGCGACGGGAGGAGCACATTTCAGAAAACGTGCTCAGCTCGTCGAGAGAATGCGATTTAAGCAATAAAATTAAAAATGCACCTAAAACCTAAACCAAACGTTGCAGGTGCTTATTTCTTCGTGCGCAGTGGTCAACGCGGCACTCCCTAGCTGCCAGGAGCTCTTTTTACTGTGCGCACCCAACCAGAGCGACGGGAGGAGCACATTTCAGAAAACGTGCTCAGCTTGTCGAGAAAATGCGATTTAAGCAATAAAATTAAAAATGCACCTAAAACCTAAACCAAACGTTGCAGGTGCTTATTTCTTCTTGCGCAGTGGTCAACGCGGCACTCTCTAGCTGCCAGGAGCACTTTTTACTATGCGCGATAACCAGAGCGACGGGAGGAGCACATTTCAGAAAACGTGCTCAGCTCGTCGAGAAAATGCGATTTAAGCAATAAAATTAAAAATGCACCTAAAACCTAAACCAAACGTTGCAGGTGCTTATTTCTTCATGTGCAGTGGTCAACGCGGCACTCCCTAGCTGCCAAGAGCACTTTTTACTATGCGCACCCAACCAGAGTGACGGGAGGAGCACATTTCAGAAAACGTGCTCAGCTCGTCGAGAAAATGCGATTTAAGCAATAAAATTAAAAATGCACCCAAAACCTAAACCAAACGTTGCAGGTGGTTATTTCTTCAAGCGCAGTGGTCAACGCGGCACTCTCTAGCTGCCAAGAGCACTTTTTCCTATGCGCACCCAAACAGAGGGACGGGAGGAGCACATTTCAGAAAACGTGCTCAGCTTGTCGAGAAAATGCGATTTAAGCAATAAAATTAAAAATGCACCTAAAACCTAAACCAAACGTTGCAGGTGCTTATTTCTTCATGCGCAGTGGTCAACGCGGCACACTCTAGCTGCCAGGAGCACTTTTTACTATGCGCACCCAACCAGAGCGACGGGAGGAGCACATTTCAGAAAACGTGCTCAGCTCGTCGAGAGAATGCGATTTAAGCAATAAAATTAAAAATGCACCTAAAACCTAAACCAAACGTTGCAGGTGCTTATTTCTTCGTGCGCAGTGGTCAACGCGGCACTCCCTAGCTGCCAGGAGCTCTTTTTACTGTGCGCACCCAACCAGAGCGACCGGAGGAGCACATTTCAGAAAACGTGCTCAGCTTGTCGAGAAAATGCGATTTAAGCAACAAAATTAAAAATGCACCTAAATCCTAAACCAAACGTTGCAGGTGCTTATTTCTTCTTGCGCAGTGGTCAACGCGGCACTCTCTAGCTGCCAGGAGCACTTTTTACTGTGCGCACCCAACCAGAGTGACGGGAGGAGCACATTTCAGAAAACGTGCTCAGCTCGTCGAGAAAATGCGATTTAAGCAATAAAATTAAAAATGCACCTAAAACCTAAACCAAACGTTGCAGGTGCTTATTTCTTCATGCGCAGTGGTCAACGCGGCACTCTCTAGCTGCCAAGAGCACTTTTTACTCTGCGCACCCAACCAGAGTGACGGGAGGAGCACATTTCAGAAAACGTGCTCAGCTCGTCGAGAAAATGCGATTTAAGCAATAAAATTAAAAATGCACCTAAAACCTAAACCAAACGTTGCAGGTGCTTATTTCTTCGTGCGCAGTGCTCAACGCGGCACTCCCTAGCTGCCAGGAGCACTTTTTACCGTGCACACCCAACCAGAGTGACGGGAGGAGCACATTTCAGAAAACGTGCTCAGCTCGTCGAGAAAATGCGATTTAAGCAATAAAATTAAAAATGCACCTAAAACCTAAACCAAACGTTGCAGGTGCTTATTTCTTCATGTGCAGTGGTCAACGCGGCACTCTCTAGCTGCCAAGAGCACTTTTTACTGTGCGCACCCAACCAGAGCGACGGGAGGAGCACATTTCAGAAAACGTGCTCAGCTCGTCGAGAAAATGCGATTTAAGCAATAAAATTAAAAATGCACCTAAAACCTAAACCAAACGTTGCAGGTGCTTATTTCTTCATGTGCAGTGGTCAACGCGGCACTCTCTAGCTGCCAGGAGCACTTTTTACTATGCGCGCACAGCCAGAGCGACGGGAGGAGCTCATTTCAGAAAACGTGCTCAGCTCGTCGAGGAAATGCGATTTAAGCAATAAAATTTAAAATGCACCTAAAACCTAAACCAAACGTTGCAGGTACTTATTTCTTTGTGCGCAGTGGTCAACGCGGCACTCTTTAGCTGCCAAGAGCACTTTTTACTATGCGCACCCAACCAGAGTGACGGGAGGAGCACATTTCAGAAAACGTGCTCAGCTCGTCGAGAAAATGCGATTTAAGCAATAAGATTAAAAATGCACCTAAAACCTAAACCAAACGTTGCAGGTGCTTATTTCTTCATGCGCAGTGGTCAACGCGGCACTCTCTCGCTGCCAGGAGCACTTTTTACTACGCGCACCCAACCAGAGCGACGGGAGGAGCACATTTCAGAAAACGTGCTCAGCTCGTCGAGAGAATGCGATTTAAGCAATAAAATAAAAAATGCACCTAAAACCTAAACCAAACGTTGCAGGTGCTTATTTCTTCGTGCGCAGTGGTCAACGCGGCACTCCCTAGCTGCCAGAAGCTCTTTTTACTGTGTGCACCCAACCAGAGCGACGGGAGGAGCACATTTCAGAAAACATGCTCAGCTCGTCGAGAGAATGCGATTTAAGCAATAAAATTAAAAATGCACCTAAAACCTAAACCAAACGTTGCAGGTGCTTATTTCTTCGTGCGCAGTGGTCAACGCGGAACTCCCTAGCTGCCAGGAGCTCTTTTTACTGTGCACACCCAACCAGAGCGACGGGAGGAGCCCATTTCAGAAAACGTGCTCAGCTCGTCGAGAAAATGCAATTTAAGCAATAAAATTAAAAATGCACCTAAAACCTAAACCAAACGTTGCAGGTGCTTATTTCTTCGTGCGCAGTGCTCAACGCGGCACTCCCTAGCTGCCAGGAGCACTTTTTACCGTGCACACCCAACCAGAGTGACGGGAGGAGCACATTTCAGAAAACGTGCTCAGCTCGTCGAGAAAATGCGATTTAAGCAATAAAATTAAAAATGCACCTAAAACCTAAACCAAACGTTGCAGGTGCTTATTTCTTCATGTGCAGTGGTCAACGCGGCACTCTCTAGCTGCCAAGAGCACTTTTTACTGTGCGCACCCAACCAGAGCGACGGGAGGAGCACATTTCAGAAAACGTGCTCAGCTCGTCGAGAAAATGCGATTTAAGCAATAAAATTAAAAATGCACCTAAAACCTAAACCAAACGTTGCAGGTGCTTATTTCTTCATGTGCAGTGGTCAACGCGGCACTCTCTAGCTGCCAGGAGCACTTTTTACTATGCGCGCACAGCCAGAGCGACGGGAGGAGCTCATTTCAGAAAACGTGCTCAGCTCGTCGAGGAAATGCGATTTAAGCAATAAAATTTAAAATGCACCTAAAACCTAAACCAAACGTTGCAGGTGCTTATTTCTTTGTGCGCAGTGGTCAACGCGGCACTCTTTAGCTGCCAAGAGCACTTTTTACTATGCGCACCCAACCAGAGTGACGGGAGGAGCACATTTCAGAAAACGTGCTCAGCTCGTCGAGAAAATGCGATTTAAGCAATAAGATTAAAAATGCACCTAAAACCTAAACCAAACGTTGCAGGTGCTTATTTCTTCATGCGCAGTGGTCAACGCGGCACTCTCTCGCTGCCAGGAGCACTTTTTACTACGCGCACCCAACCAGAGCGACGGGAGGAGCACATTTCAGAAAACGTGCTCAGCTCGTCGAGAGAATGCGATTTAAGCAATAAAATAAAAAATGCACCTAAAACCTAAACCAAACGTTGCAGGTGCTTATTTCTTCGTGCGCAGTGGTCAACGCGGCACTCCCTAGCTGCCAGGAGCTCTTTTTACTGTGTGCACCCAACCAGAGCGACGGGAGGAGCACATTTCAGAAAACATGCTCAGCTCGTCGAGAGAATGCGATTTAAGCAATAAAATTAAAAATGCACCTAAAACCTAAACCAAACGTTGCAGGTGCTTATTTCTTCGTGCGCAGTGGTCAACGCGGAACTCCCTAGCTGCCAGGAGCTCTTTTTACTGTGCACACCCAACCAGAGCGACGGGAGGAGCCCATTTCAGAAAACGTGCTCAGCTCGTCGAGAAAATGCAATTTAAGCAATAAAATTAAAAATGCACCTAAAACCTAAACCAAACGTTGCAGGTGCTTATTTCTTCGTGCGCAGTGCTCAACGCGGCACTCCCTAGCTGCCAGGAGCACTTTTTACTGTGCGCACCCAACCAGAGTGACGGGAGGAGCACATTTCAGAAAACGTGCTCAGCTCGTCGAGAAAATGCGATTTAAGCAATAAAATTAAAAATGCACCTAAAACCTAAACCAAACGTTGCAGGTGCTTATTTATTCGTGCGCAGTGGTCAACGCGGCTCTCCCTAGCTGCCAGGAGCTCTTTTTACTGTGCACACCCAACCAGAGCGACGGGAGGAGCACATTTCAGAAAACGTGCTCAGCTCGTCGAGAAAATGCGATTTAAGCAATAAGATTAAAAATGCACCTAAAACCTAAACCAAACGTTGCAGGTGCTTATTTCTTCATGCGCAGTGGTCAACGCGGCACTCTCTAGCTGCCAGGAGCACTTTTTACTACGCGCACCCAACCAGAGCGACGGGAGGAGCACATTTCAGAAAACGTGCTCAGCTCGTCGAGAAAATGCGATTTAAGCAATAAAATTAAAAATGCACCTAAAACCTAAACCAAACGTTGCAGGTGCTTATTTCTTCGTGCGCAGTGGTCAACGCGGAACTCCCTAGCTGCCAGGAGCTCTTTTTACTGTGCGCACCCAACCAGAGCGACGGGAGGAGCACATTTCAGAAAACGTGCTCAGCTCGTCGAGAAAATGCGATTTAAGCAATAAAATTAAAAATGCACCTAAAACCTAAACCAAACGTTGCAGGTGCTTATTTCTTCGTGCGCAGTGCTCAACGCGGCACTCCCTAGCTGCCAGGAGCACTTTTTACTGTGTGCACCCAACCAGAGTGACGGGAGGAGCACATTTCAGAAAACGTGCTCAGCTCGTCGAGAAAATGCGATTTAAGCAATAAAATTAAAAATGCACCTAAAACCTAAACCAAACGTTGCAGGTGCTTATTTCTTCGTGCGCAGTGCTCAACGCGGCACTCCCTAGCTCCCAGGAGCACTTTTTACTATGCGCGCACAACCAGAGCGACGGGAGGAGCACATTTCAGAAAACGTGCTCACCTCGTCGAGAAAATGCGATTTAAGCAATAAAATTTAAAATGCACCTAAAACCTAAACCAAACGTTGCAGGTGCTTATTTCTTTGTGCGCAGTGGTCAACGCGGCACTCTTTAGCTGCCAAGAGCACTTTTTACTATGCGCACCCAACCAGAGTGACGGGAGGAGCACATTTCAGAAAACGTGCTCAGCTCGTCGAGAAAATGCGATTTAAGCAATAAAATTAAAAATGCACCTAAAACCTAAACCAAACGTTGCAGGTGCTTATTTCTTCATGTGCAGTGGTCAACGCGGCACTCTCTATCTGCCAAGAGCACTTTTTACTGTGCGCACCCAACCAGAGCGACGGGAGGAGCACATTTCAGAAAACGTGCTCAGCTCGTCGAGAAAATGCGATCCAAGCAATAAAATTAAAAATGCACCTAAAACCTAAACCAAACGTTGCAGGTGCTTATTTCTTCATGTGCAGTGGTCAACGTGGCACTCTCTAGCTGCCAGGAGCACTTTTTACTATGCGCGCACAACCAGAGCGACGGGAGGAGCACATTTCAGAAAACGTGCTCAGCTCGTCGAGGAAATGCGATTTAAGCAATAAAATTTAAAATGCACCTAAAACCTAAACCAAACGTTGCAGGTGCTTATTTCTTCGTGCGTAGTGCTCAACGCGGCACTCCCTAGCTACCAGGAGCACTTTTTACTGTGCGCACCCAACCAGAGTGACGGGAGGAGCACATTTCAGAAAACGTGCTCAGCTCGTCGAGAGAATGCGATTTAAGCAATAAAATTAAAAATGCACCTAAAACCTAAACCAAACGTTGCAGGTGCTTATTTCTTCGTGCGCAGTGGTCAACGCGGTACTCCCTAGCTGCCAGGAGCTCTTTTTACTGTGCACACCCAACCAGAGCGACGGGAGGAGCACATTTCAGAAAACGTGCTCAGCTTGTCGAGAAAATGCGATTTAAGCAATAAAATTAAAAATGCACCTAAAACCTAAACCAAACGTTGCAGGTGCTTATTTCTTCTTGCGCAGTGGTCAACGCGGCACTCTCTAGCTGCCAGGAGCACTTTTTACTATGCGCGCCCAACCAGAGCGACGGGAGGAGCACATTTCAGAAAACGTGCTCAGCTCGTCGAGAAAATGCGATTTAAGCAATAAAATTAAAAATGCACCTAACACCTAAACCAAACGTTGCAGGTGCTTATTTCTTCATGCGCAGTGGTCAACGCGGCACTCCCGAGCTGGCAAGAGCACTTTTTACTGTGCGCACCCAACCAGAGCGACGGGAGGAGCACATTTCAGAAAACGTGCTCAGCTCGTCGAGAGAATGCGATTTAAGCAATAAAATTAAAAATGCACCTAAAACCTAAACCAAACGTTGCAGGTGCTTATGTGTTCGTGCGCAGTGGTCAACGCGGAACTCCCTAGCTGCCAGGAGCTCTTTTTACTGTGCGCACCCAACCAGAGCGACGGGAGGAGCACATTTCAGAAAACGTGCTCAGCTCGTCGAGAGAATGCGATTTAAGCAATAAAATAAAAAATGCACCTAAAACCTAAACCAACCGTTGCAGGTGCTTATTTCTTCGTGCGCAGTGGTCAACGCGGAACTCTCTAGCTGCCAGGAGCACTTTTTACTGTGCGCACCCAACCAGAGTGACGGGAGGAGCACATTTCAGAAAACGTGCTCAGCTCGTCGAGAAAATGCGATTTAAGCAATAAGATTAAAAATGCACCTAAAACCTAAACCAAACGTTGCAGGTGCTTATTTCTTCTTGCGCAGTGGTCAACGCGGCACTCTCTAGCTGCCAGGAGCACTTTTTACTGTGCGCACCCAACCAGAGCGACGGGAGGAGCACATTTCAGAAAACGTGCTCAGCTCGTCGAGAAAATGCGATTTAAGCAATAAAATTAAAAATGCACCTAAAACCTAAACCAAACGTTGCAGGTGCTTATTTCTTCATGCGCAGCGGTCAACGCGGCACTCCCGAGCTGCCAAGAGCACTTTTTACTGTGCGCACCCAACCAGAGCGACGGGAGGAGCACATTTCAGAAACGTGCTCAGCTCGTCGAGAGAATGCGATTTAAGCAATAAAATTAAAAATGCACCTAAAACCTAAACCAAACGTTGCAGGTGCTTATTTCTTCGTGCGCAGTGCTCAACGCGGCACTCCCTAGCTGCCAGGAGCACTTTTTACTGTGCGCACCCAACCAGAGTGACGGGAGGAGCACATTTCAGAAAACGTGCTCAGCTCGTCGAGAAAATGCGATTTAAGCAATAAAATTAAAAATGCACCTAAAACCTAAACCAAACGTTGCAGGTGCTTATTTATTCGTGCGCAGTGGTCAACGCGGAACTCCCTAGCTGCCAGGAGCTCTTTTTACTGTGCGCACCCAACCAGAGCGACGGGAGGAGCACATTTCAGAAAACGTGCTCAGCTCGTCGAGAAAATGCGATTTAAGCAATAAAATTAAAAATGCACCTAAAACCTAAACCAAACGTTGCAGGTGCTTATTTCTTCGTGCGCAGCGCTCAACGCGGCACTCCCTAGCTGCCAGGAGCACTTTTTACTGTGCGCACCCAACCAGAGTGACGGGAGGAGCACATTTCAGAAAACGTGCTCAGCTCGTCGAGAAAATGCGATTTAAGCAATAAAATTAAAAATGCACCTAAAACCTAAACCAAACGTTGCAGGTGCTTATTTCTTCATGCGCAGTGGTCAACGCGGCACTCTCTAGCTGCCAAGAGCACTTTTTACTGTGCGCACCCAACCAGAGTGACGGGAGGAGCACATTTCAGAAAACGTGCTCAGCTCGTCGAGAAAATGCGATTTAAGCAATAAAATTAAAAATGCACCTAAAACCTAAACCAAACGTTGCAGGTGCTTATTTCTTCGTGCGCAGTGCTCAACGCGGCACTCCCTAGCTGCCAGGAGCACTTTTTACTGTGCGCACCCAACCAGAGTGACGGGAGGAGCACATTTCAGAAAACGTGCTCAGCTCGTCGAGAAAATGCGATTTAAGCAATAAAATTAAAAATGCACCTAAAACCTAAACCAAACGTTGCAGGTGCTTATTTCTTCATGCGCAGTGGTCAACACGGCACTCTCTAGCTGCCAAGAGCACTTTTTACTGTGCGCACCCAACCAGAGCGACGGGAGGAGCACATTTCAGAAAACGTGCTCAGCTCGTCGAGAAAATGCGATTTAAGCAATAAAATTAAAAATGCACCTAAAACCTAAACCAAACGTTGCAGGTGCTTATTTCTCCATGTGCAGTGGTCAACGCGGCACTCTCTAGCTGCCAGGAGCACTTTTTACTATGCGCGCACAACCAGGGCGACGGGAGGAGCACATTTCAGAAAATGTGCTTAGCTCGTCGAGAAAATGCGATTTAAGCAATAAAATTAAAAATGCACCTAAAACCTAAACCAAACGTTGCAGGTGCTTATTTCTTCGTGCGCAGTGCTCAACGCGGCACTCCCTAGCTGCCAGGAGCACTTTTTACTATGCGCGCACAACCAGAGCGACGGGAGGAGCACATTTCAGAAAACGTGCTCAGCTCGTCGAGAAAATGCGATTTAAGCAATAAAATTAAAAATGCACCTAAAACCTAAACCAAACGTTGCAGCTGCTTATTTCTTCATGCGCAGTGGTCAACGCGGCACTCTCTAGCTGCCAAGAGCACTTTTTACTGTGCGCACCCAACCAGAGCGACGGGAGGAGCACATTTCAGAAAACGTGCTCAGCTCGTCGAGAAAATGCGATTTAAGCAATAAGATTAAAAATGCACCTAAAACCTAAACCAAACGTTGCAGGTGCTTATTTCTTCATGCGCAGTGGTCAACGCGGCACTCTCTAGCTGCCAAGAAGACTTTTTACTGTGCGCACCCAACCAGAGTGACGGGAGGAGCACATTTCAGAAAACGTGCTCAGCTCGTCGAGAAAATGCGATTTAAGCAATAAAATTAAAAATGCACCTAAAACCTAAACCAAACGTTGCAGGTGCTTATTTCTTTGTGCGCAGTGGTCAACGCGGCACTCTTTAGCTGCGAAGAGCACTTTGTACTATGCGCACCCAACCAGAATGACGGGAGGAGCACATTTCAGAAAACGTGCTCAGCTCGTCGAGAAAATGCGATTTAAGCAATAAAATTAAAAATGCACCTAAAACCTAAACCAAACGTTGCAGGTGCTTATTTCTTCGTGCGCAGTGCTCAACGCGGCACTCCCTAGCTGCCAGGAGCACTTTTTACTATGCGCGCACAACCAGAGCGACGGGAGGAGCACATTCCAGAAAACGTGCTCAGCTCGTCGAGAAAATGCGATTTAAGCAATAAAATTTAAAATGCACCTAAAACCTAAACCAAACGTTGCAGGTGTTTATTTCTTTGTGCGCAGTGGTCAACGCGGCACTCTTTAGCTGCCAAGAGCACTTTTTACTATGCGCACCCAACCAGAGTGACGGGAGGAGCACATTTCAGAAAACGTGCTCAGCTCATCGAGAAAATGCGATTTAAGCAATAAAATTAAAAATGCACCTAAAACCTAAACCAAACGTTGCAGGTGCTTATTTCTTCATGTGCAGTGGTCAACGCGGCACTCTCTAGCTGCCAAGAGCACTTTTTACTGTGCGCACCCAACCAGAGCGACGGGAGGAGCACATTTCAGAAAACGTGCTCAGCTCGTCGAGAAAATGCGATTTAAGCAATAAAATTAAAAATGCACCTAAAACCTAAACCAAACGTTGCAAGTGCTTATTTCTTCATGTGCAGTGGTCAACGCGGCACTCTCTAGCTGCCAGGAGCACTTTTTACTATGCGCGCACAACCAGAGCGACGGGAGGAGCACATTTCAGAAAACGTGCTCAGCTCGTCGAGGAAATGCGATTTAAGCAATAAAATTTAAAATGCACCTAAAACCTAAACCAAACGTTGCAGGTGCTTATTTCTTCGTGCGTAGTGCTCAACGCGGCACTCCCTAGCTACCAGGAGCACTTTTTACTGTGCGCACCCAACCAGAGTGACGGGAGGAGCACATTTCAGAAAACGTGCTCAGCTCGTCGAGAGAATGCGATTTAAGCAATAAAATTAAAAATACACCTAAAACCTAAACCAAACGTTGCAGGTGCTTATTTCTTCGTGCGCAGTGGTCAACGCGGCACTCCCTAGCTGCCAAGAGCACTTTTTACTGTGCGCACCCAACCAGAGTGACGGGAGGAGCACATTTCAGAAAACGTGCTCAGCTCGTCGAGAAAATGCGATTTAAGCAATAAAATAAAAAATGCACCTAAAACCTAAACCAAACGTTGCAGGTGCTTATTTCTTCGTGCGCAGTGGTCAACGCGGCACTCCCTAGCTGCCAGTAGCTCTTTTTACTGTGCGCACCCAACCAGAGTGACGGGAGGAGCACATTTCAGAAAACGTGCTCAGCTCGTCGAGAAAATGCGATTTAAGCAATAAGATTAAAAATGCACCTAAAACCTAAACCAAACGTTGCAGGTGCTTATTTCTTCATGCGCAGTGGTCAACGCGGCACTCTCTAGCTGCCAGGAGCCTTTTTTACTACGCGCACCCAACCAGAGCGACGGGAGGAGCACATTTCAGAAAACGTGCTCAGCTCGTCGAGAGAATGCGATTTAAGCAATAAAATAAAAAATGCACCTAAAACCTAAACCAAACGTTGCAGGTGCTTATTTCTTCGTGTGCAGTGGTCAACGCGGCACTCCCGAGCTGCCAGGAGCTCTTTTTACTGTGCGCACCCAACCAGAGCGACGGGAGGAGCACATTTCAGAAAACGTGCTCAGCTCGTCGAGAAAATGCGATTTAAGCAATAAAATTAAAAATGCACCTAAAACCTAAACCAAACGTTGCAGGTGCTTATTTCTTCATGCGCAGTGGTCAACGCGGCACTCTCTAGCTGCCAGGAGCACTTTTTACTGTGCGCACCCAACCAGAGTGACGGGAGGAGCACATTTCAGAAAACGTGCTCAGCTCGTCGAGAAAATGCGATTTAAGCAATAAAATTAAAAATGCACCTAAAACCTAAACCAAACGTTGCAGGTGCTTATTTCTTCATGCGCAGTGGTCAACGCGGCACTCTCTAGCTGCCAAGAGCACTTTTTACTGTGCGCACCCAACCAGAGTGACGGGAGGAGCACATTTCAGAAAACGTGCTCAGCTCGTCGAGAAAATGCGATTTAAGCAATAAAATTAAAAATGCACCTAAAACCTAACCCAAACGTTGCAGGTGCTTATTTCTTCGTGCGCAGTACTCAACGCGGCACTCCCTAGCTGCCAGGAGCACTTTTTACTGTGCGCACCCAACCAGAGTGACGGGAGGAGCACATTTCAGAAAACGTGCTCAGCTCGTCGAGAAAATGCGATTTAAGCAGTAAAATTAAAAATGCACCTAAAACCTAAACCAAACGTTGCAGGTGCTTATTTCTTTGTGCGCAGTGCTCAACGGGACACTCCCTAGCTGCCAGGAGCACTTTTTACTATGCGCGCACAACCAGAGCGACGGGAGGAGCACATTTCAGAAAACGTGCTCAGCTCGTCGAGAAAATGCGATTTAAGCAATAAAATTTAAAATGCACCTAAAACCTAAACCAAACGTTGCAGGTGCTTATTTCTTTGTGCGCAGTGGTCAACGCGGCACTCTTTAGCTGCCAAGAGCACTTTTTACTATGCGCACCCAACCAGAGTGACGGGAGGAGCACATTTCAGAAAACGTGCTCAGCTCGTCGAGAAAATGCGATTTAAGCAATAAAATTAAAAATGCACCTAAAACCTAAACCAAACGTTGCAGGTGGTTATTTCTTCATGCGCAGTGGTCAACGCGGCACTCCCGAGCTGCCAAGAGCACTTTTTACTGTGCGCAACCAACCAGAGCGACGGGAGGAGCACATTTCAGAAAACGTGCTCAGCTCGTCGAGAGAATGCGATTTAAGCAATAAAATTAAAAATGCACCTAAAACCTAAACCAAACGTTGCAGGTGCTTATTTCTTCGTGCGCAGTGGTCAACGCGGAACTCCCTAGCTGCCAGGAGCTCTTTTTACTGTGCGCACCCAACCAGAGCGACGGGAGGAGCACATTTCAGAAAACGTGCTCAGCTCGTCGAGAAAATGCGATTTAAGCAATAAAATTAAAAATGCACCTAAAACCTAAACCAAACGTTGCAGGTGCTTATTTCTTCGTGCGCAGTGCTCAACGCGGCACTCCCTAGCTGCCAGGAGCACTTTTTACTGTGCGCACCCAACCAGAGTGACGGGAGGAGCACATTTAAGAAAACGTGCTCAGCTCGTCGAGAAAATGCGATTTAAGCAATAAAATTAAAAATGCACCTAAAACCTAAACCAAACGTTGCAGGTGCTTATTTCTTCGTGCGCAGTGCTCAACGCGGCACTCCCTAGCTGCCAGGAGCACTTTTTACTATGCGCGCACAACCAGAGCGACGGGAGGAGCACATTTCAGAAAACGTGCTCAGCTCGTCGAGAAAATGCGATTTAAGCAATAAAATTTAAAATGCACCTAAAACCTAAACCAAACGTTGCAGGTGCTTATTTCTTTGTGCGCAGTGGTCAACGCGGCACTCTTTAGCTGCCAAGAGCACTTTTTACTATGCGCACCCAACCAGAGTGACGGGAGGAGCACATTTCAGAAAACGTGCTCAGCTCGTCGAGAAAATGCGATTTAAGCAATAAAATTAAAAATGCACCTAAAACCTAAACCAAACGTTGCAGGTGCTTATTTCTTCATGTGCAGTGGTCAACGCGGCACTCTCTAGCTGCCAAGAGCACTTTTTACTGTGCGCACCCAACCAGAGCGACGGGAGGAGCACATTTCAGAAAACGTGCTCAGCTCGTCGAGAAAATGCGATTTAAGCAATAAAATTAAAAATGCACCTAAAACCTAAACCAAACGTTGCAGGTGCTTATTTCTTCATGTGCAGTGGTCAACGCGGCACTCTCTAGCTGCCAGGAGCACTTTTTACTATGCGCGCACAACCAGAGCGACGGGAGGAGCACATTTCAGAAAACGTGCTCAGCTCGTCGAGGAAATGCAATTTAAGCAATAAAATTAAAAATGCACCTAAAACCTAAACCAAACGTTGCAGGTGCTTATTTCTTCGTGCGTAGTGCTCAACGCGGCACTCCCTAGCTACCAGGAGCACTTTTTACTGTGCGCACCCAACCAGAGTGACGGGAGGAGCACATTTCAGAAAACGTGCTCAGCTCGTCGAGAGAATGCGATTTAAGCAATAAAATTTAAAATGCACCTAAAACCTAAACCAAACGTTGCAGGTGCTTATTTCTTTGTGCGCAGTGGTCAACGCGGCACTCCCTAGCTGCCAGGAGCACTTTTTACTGTGCGCACCCAACCAGAGTGACGGGAGGAGCACATTTCAGAAAACGTGCTCAGCTCGTCGAGAAAATGCGATTTAAGCAATAAAATAAAAAATGCACCTAAAACCTAAACCAAGCGTTGCAGGTGCTTATTTCTTCATGCGCAGTGGTCAACGCGGCACTCTCTAGCTGCCAAGAGCACTTTTTACTGTGCGCACCCAACCAGAGTCACGGGAGGAGCACATTTCAGAAAACGTGCTCAGCTCGTCGAGAAAATGCGATTTAAGCAATAAGATTAAAAATGCACCTAAAACCTAAACCAAACGTTGCAGGTGCTTATTTCTTCATGCGCAGTGGTCAACGTGGCACTCTCTAGCTGCCAAGAGCACTTTTTACTGTGCGCACCCAACCAGAGTGACGGGAGGAGCACATTTCAGAAAACGTGCTCAGCTCGTCGAGAAAATGCGATTGAAGCAATAAAATAAAAAATGCACCTAAAACCTAAACCAAACGTTGCAGGTGCTTATTTCTTCGTGCGCAGTGGTCAACGCGGCACTCCCTAGCTGCCAGTAGCTCTTTTTACTGTGCGCACCCAACCAGAGTGACGGGAGGAGCACATTTCAGAAAACGTGCTCAGCTCGTCGAGAAAATGCGATTTAAGCAATAAGATTAAAAATGCACCTAAAACCTAAACCAAACGTTGCAGGTGCTTATTTCTTCGTGCGCAGTGCTCAACGCGGCACTCCCTAGCTGCCAGGAGCACTTTTTACTGTGCGCACCCAACCAGAGTGACGGGAGGAGCACATTTCAGAAAACGTGCTCAGCTCGTCGAGAAAATGCGATTTAAGCAATAAAATTAAAAATGCACCTAAAACCTAAACCAAACGTTGCAGGTGCTTATTTCTTCATGCGCAGTGGTCAACGCGGCACTCTCTAGCTGCCAAGAGCACTTTTTACTGTGCGCACCCAACCAGAGTGACGGGAGGAGCACATTTCAGAAAACGTGCTCAGCTCGTCGAGAAAATGCGATTTAAGCAATAAGATTAAAAATGCACCTAAAACCTAAACCAAACGTTGCAGGTGCTTATTTCTTCATGCGCAGTGGTCAACGCGGCACTCTCTAGCTGCCAGGAGCACTTTTTACTGTGCGCACCCAACCAGAGTGACGGGAGGAGCACATTTCAGAAAACGTGCTCAGCTTTCGAGAAAATGCAATTTAAGCAATAAAATTAAAAATGCACCTAAAACCTAAACCAAACGTTGCAGGTGCTTATTTCTTCATGCGCAGTGGTCAACGCGGCACTCTCTAGCTGCCAAGAGCACTTTTTACTGTGCGCACCCAACCAGAGTGACGGGAGGAGCACATTTCAGAAAACGTGCTCAGCTCGTCGAGAAAATGCGATTTAAGCAATAACATTAAAAATGCACCTAAAACCTAAACCAACGTTGCAGGTGCTTAATTTTTTCATGCGCAGTGGTCAACGCGGCACTCTCTAGCTGCCAGGAGCACTTTTGACTACGCGCACCCAACCAGAGCGACGGGAGGAGCACATTTCAGAAAACGTGCTCAGCTCGTCGAGAGAATGCGATTTAAGCAATAAAATTAAAAATGCACCTAAAACCTAAACCAAACGTTGCAGGTGCTTATTTCTTCATGCGCAGTGGTCAACGCGGCACTCTCTAGCTGCCAAGAGCACTTTTTACTGTGCGCACCCAACCAGAGTGACGGGAGGAGCACATTTCAGAAAACGTGCTCAGCTCGTCGAGAAAATGCGATTTAAGCAATAAAATTTAAAATGCACCTAAAACCTAAACCAAACGTTGCAGGTGCTTATTTCTTTGTGCGCAGTGGTCAACGCGGCACTCTTTAGCTGCCAAGAGCACTTTTTACTGTGCGCACCCAACCAGAGTGACGGGAGGAGCACATTTCAGAAAACGTGCTCAGCTCGTCGAGAAAATGCGATTTAAGCAATAAGATTAAAAATGCACCTAAAACCTAAACGAAACGTTGCAGGTGCTTATTTCTTCATGCGCAGTGGTCAACGCGGCACTCTCTAGCTGCCAAGAGCACTTTTTACTGTGCGCACCCAACCAGAGTGACGGGAGGAGCACATTTCAGAAAACGTGCTCAGCTCGTCGAGAAAATGCGATTTAAGCAATAAGATTAAAAATGCACCTAAAACCTAAACCAAACGTTGCAGGTGCTTATTTCTTCATGCGCAGTGGTCAACGCGGCACTCTCTAGCTGCCAGGAGCACTTTTTACTACGCGCACCCAACCAGAGCGACGGGAGGAGCACATTTCAGAAAACGTGCTCAGCTCGTCGAGAGAATGCGATTAAAGCAATAAAATAAAAAATGCACCTAAAACCTAAACCAAACGTTGCAGGTGCTTATTTCTTCGTGCGCAGTGGTCAACGCGGCACTCCCTAGCTGCCAGGAGCTCTTTTTACTGTGTGCACCCAACCAGAGCGACGGGAGGAGCACATTTCAGAAAACGTGCTCAGCTCGTCGAGAAAATGCGATTTGAGCAATAAAATTAAAAATGCACCTAAAACCTAAACCAAACGTTGCAGGTGCTTATTTCTTCATGCGCAGTGGTCAACGCGGCACTCTCTAGCTGCCAGGAGCACTTTTTACTACGCGCACCCAACCAGAGCGACGGGAGGAGCACATTTCAGAAAATGTGCTCAGCTCGTCGAGAGAATGCGATTTAAGCAATAAAATTAAAAATGCATCTAAAACCTAAACCAAACGTTGCAGGTGCTTATTTCTTCGTGCGCAGTGGTCAACGCGGCACTCTCTAGCTGCCAGGAGCACTTTTTACTGTACGCACCCAACCAGAGTGACGGGAGGAGCACATTTCAGAAAACGTGCTCAGCTCGTCGAGAAAATGCGATTTAAGCAATAAAATTAAAAATGCACCTAAAACCTAAACCAAACGTTGCAGGTGCTTATTTCTTCTTGCGCAGTGGTCAACGCGGCACTCTCTAGCTGCCAGGAGCACTTTTTACTATGCGCGCCCAACCAGAGCGACGGAAGGAGCACATTTCAGAAAACCTGCTCAGCTCGTCGAGAAAATGCGATTTAAGCAATAAGATTAAAAATGCACCTAAAACCTAAACCACACGTTGCAGGTGCTTATTTCTTCATGCGCAGTGGTCAACACGGCACTCTCTAGCTGCCAGGAGCACTTTTTACTACGCGCACCCAACCAGAGCGACGGGAGGAGCACATTTCAGAAAACGTGCTCAGCTCGTCGAGAGAATGCGATTTAAGCAATAAAATTAAAAATGCACCTAAAACCTAAACCAAACGTTGCAGGTGCTTATTTCTTCGTGCGCAGTGGTCAACGCGGCACTCCCTAGCTGCCAGGAGCTCTTTTTACTGTGCGCACCCAACCAGAGCGACGGGAAGAGCACATTTCAGAAAACGTGCTCAGCTTGTCGAGAAAATGCGATTGAAGCAATAAAATTAAAAATGCACCTAAAACCTAAACCAAACGTTGCAGGTGCTTATTTCTTCATGCGCAGTGGTCAACGCGGCACTCTCTAGCTGCCAGGAGCACTTTTTACTATGCGCGCCCAACCAGAGCGACGGGAGGAGCACATTTCAGAAAACGTGCTCAGCTCGTCGAGAAAATGCGATTTAAGCAATAAAATTAAAAATGCACCTAAAACCTAAACCAAACGTTGCAGGTGCTTATTTCTTCATGCGCAGTGGTCAACGCGGCACTCCCGAGCTGCCAAGAGCACTTTTTACTGTGCGCACCCAACCAGAGCGACGGGAGGAGCACATTTCAGAAAACGTGCTCAGCTCTTCGAGAGAATGCGATTTAAGCAATAAAATTAAAAATGCACCTAAAACCTAAACCAAACGTTGCAGGTGCTTATTTCTTCGTGCGCAGTGGTCAACGCGGAACTCCCTAGCTGCCAGGAGCTCTTTTTACTGTGCGCACCCAACCAGAGCGACGGGAGGAGCACATTTCAGAAAACGTGCTCAGCTCGTCGAGACAATGCGATTTAAGCAATAAAATTAAAAATGCACCTAAAACCTAAACCAAACGTTTCAGGTGCTTATTTCTTCGTGCGCAGTGCTCAACGCGGCACTCCCTAGCTGCCAGGAGCACTTTTTACTGTGCGCACCCAACCAGAGTGACGGGAGGAGCACATTTCAGAAAACGTGCTCAGCTCGTCGAGAAAATGCGATTTAAGCAATAAAATTAAAAATGCACCTAAAACCTAAACCAAACGTTGCAGGTGCTTATTTCGTCATGCGCAGTGGTCAACGCGGCACTCTCTAGCTGCCAAGAGCACTTTTTACTGTGCGCACCCAACCAGAGTGACGGGAGGAGCACATTTCAGAAAACGTGCTCAGCTCGTCGAGAAAATGCGATTTAAGCAATAAGATTAAAAATGCACCTAAAACCTAAACCAAACGTTGCAGGTGCTTATTTCTTCATGCGCAGTGGTCAACGCGGCACTCTCTAGCTGCCAGGAGCACTTTTTACTACGCGCACCCAACCAGAGCGACGGGAGGAGCACATTTCAGAAAACATGCTCAGCTCGTCGAGAGAATGCGATTAAAGCAATAAAATAAAAAATGCACCTAAAACCTAAACCAAACGTTGCAGGTGCTTATTTCTCCATGTGCAGTGGTCAACGCGGCACTCTCTAGCTGCCAGGAGCACTTTTTACTATGCGCGCACAACCAGAGCGACTGGAGGAGCACATTTCAGAAAACGTGCTCAGCTCGTCGAGAAAATGCGATTTAAGCAATAAAATTAAAAATGCAGCTAAAACCTAAACCAAACGTTGCAGGTGCTTATTTCTTCGTGCGTAGTGCTCAACGCGGCACTCCCTAGCTGCAAGGAGCACTTTTTACTGTGCGCACCCAACCAGAGTGACGGGAGGAGCACATATCAGAAAACGTGCTCAGCTCGTCGAGAGAATGCGATTTAAGCAATAAAATTAAAAATGCACCTAAAACCTAAACCAAACATTGCAGGTGCTTATTTCTTCGTGCGCAGTGGTCAACGCGGCACTCCCTAGCTGCCAGGAGCTCTTTTTACTGTGCGCACCCAACCAGAGCGACGGGAGGAGCACATTTCAGAAAACGTGCTCAGCTTGTCGAAAAAATGCGATTTAAGCAATACAATTAAAAATGCACCTAAAACCTAAACCAAACGTTGCAGGTGCTTATTTCTTCGTGCGCAGTGGTCAACGCGGAACTCCCTAGCTGCCAGGAGCTCTTTTTACTGTGCGCACCCAACCAGAGCGACGGGAGGAGCACATTTCAGAAAACGTGCTCAGCTCGTCGAGAAAATGCGAGTTAAGCAATAAAATTAAAAATGCACCTAAAACCTAAACCAAACGTTGCAGGTGCTTATTTCTTCGTGCGCAGTGGTCAACGCGGAACTCCCTAGCTGCCAGGAGCTCTTTTTACTGTGCGCACCCAACCAGAGCGACGGGAGGAGCACATTTCAGAAAACGTGCTCAGCTCGTCGAGAGAATGCGATTTAAGCAATAAAATAAAAAATGCACCTAAAACCTAAACCAAACGTTGCAGGTGCTTATTTCTTCGTGCGCAGTGGTCAACGCGGCACTCCCTAGCTGCCAGGAGCTCTTTTTACTGTGCGCACCCAACCAGAGCGACGGGAGGAGAACATTTCAGAAAACGTGCTCAGCTCGTCGAGAAAATGCGATTTAAGCAATAAAATTAAAAATGCACCTAAAACCTAAACCAAACGTTGCAGGTGCTTTTTTTTTTCATGCGCAGTGGTCAACGCCGCACTCTCTAGCTGCCAGGAGCACTTTTTACTACGCGCACCCAACCAGAGCGACGGGAGGAGCACATTTCAGAAAACGTGCTCAGCTCGTCGAGAGAATGCAATTTAAGCAATAAAATAAAAAATGCACCTAAAACCTAAACCAAACGTTGCAGGTGCTTATTTCTTCGTGCGCAGTGGTCAACGCGGCACTCCCTAGCTGCCAGGAGCTCTTTTTACTGTGTGCACCCAACCAGAGCGACGGGAGGAGCACATTTCAGAAAACGTGCTCAGCTCGTCGAGAGAATGCGATTTAAGCAATAAAATAAAAAATGCACCTAAAACCTAAACCAAACGTTGCAGGTGCTTATTTCTTCGTGCGCAGTGCTCAACGCGGCACTCCCTAGCTGCCAGGAGCACTTTTTACTGTGCGCACCCAACCAGAGTGACGGGAGGAGCACATTTCAGAAAACGTGCTCAGCTCGTCGAGAAAATGCGATTTAAGCAATAAAATTAAAAATGCACCTAAAACCTAAACCAAACGTTGCAGGTGCTTATTTCTTCATGCGCAGTGGTCAACGCGGCACTCTCTAGCTGCCAAGAGCACTTTTTACTGTGCGCACCCAACCAGAGTGACGGGAGGAGCACATTTCAGAAAACGTGCTCAGCTCGTCGAGAAAATGCGTTTTAAGCAATAAGATTAAAAATGCACCTAAAACCTAAAACACACGTTGCAGGTGCTTATTTCTTCATGCGCAGTGGTCAACGCGGCACTCTCTAGCTGCCAGGAGCACTTTTTACTACGCGCACCCAACCAGAGCGACGGGAGGAGCACATTTCAGAAAACGTGCTCAGCTCGTCGAGAGAATGCGATTTAAGCAATAAAATAAAAAATGCACCTAAAACCTAAACCAAACGTTGCAGGTGCTTATTTCTTCTTGCGCAGTGGTCAACGCGGCACTCTCTAGCTGCCAGGAGCACTTTTTGCTATGCGCGCCCAACCAGAGCGACGGGAGGAGCACATTTCAGAAAACGTGCTCAGCTCGTCGAGAAAATGCGATTTAAGCAATAAAATTAAAAATGCACCTAAAACCTAAACCAAACGTTGCAGGTGCTTATTTCTTCATGCGCAGTGGTCAACGCGGCACTCTCTAGCTGCCAGGAGCACTTTTTACTACGCGCACCCAACCAGAGCGACGGGAGGAGCACATTTCAGAAAACGTGCTCAGCTCGTCGAGAGAATGCGATTTAAGCAATAAAATTAAAAATGCACCTAAAACCTAAACCAAACGTTGCAGGTGCTTATTTCTTCGTGCGCAGTGCTCAACGCGGCACTCCCTAGCTGCCAGGAGCACTTTTTACTGTGCGCACCCAACCAGAGTGACGGGAGGAGCACATTTCAGAAAACGTGCTCAGCTCGTCGAGAAAATGCGATTTAAGCAATAAAATTAAAAATGCACCTAAAACCTAAACCAAACGTTGGAGGTGCTTATTTCTTCATGCGCAGTGGTCAACGCGGCACTCTCTAGCTGCCAAGAGCACTTTTTACTGTGCGCACCCAACCAGAGTGACGGGAGGAGCACATTTCAGAAAACGTGCTCAGCTCGTCGAGAAAATGCGATTTAAGCAATAAAATTAAAAATGCACCTAAAACCTAACCCAAACGTTGCAGGTGCTTATTTCTTCGTGCGCAGTACTCAACGCGGCACTCCCTAGCTGCCAGGAGCACTTTTTACTGTGCGCACCCAACCAGAGTGACGGGAGGAGCACATTTCAGAAAACGTGCTCAGCTCGTCGAGAAAATGCGATTTAAGCAGTAAAATTAAAAATGCAACTAAAACCTAAACCAAACGTTGCAGGTGCTTATTTCTTTGTGCGCAGTGCTCAACGGGACACTCCCTAGCTGCCAGGAGCACTTTTTACTATGCGCGCACAACCAGAGCGACGGGAGGAGCACATTTCAGAAAACGTGCTCAGCTCGTCGAGAAAATGCGATTTAAGCAATAAAATTTAAAATGCACCTAAAACCTAAACCAAACGTTGCAGGTGCTTATTTCTTTGTGCGCAGTGGTCAACGCGGCACTCTTTAGCTGCCAAGAGCACTTTTTACTATGCGCACCCAACCAGAGTGACGGGAGGAGCACATTTCAGAAAACGTGCTCAGCTCGTCGAGAAAATGCGATTTAAGCAATAAGATTAAAAATGCACCTAAAACCTAAACCAAACGTTGCAGGTGCTTATTTCTTCATGCGCAGTGGTCAACGCGGCGCTCTCTAGCTGCCAGGAGCACTTTTTACTACGCGCACCCAACCAGAGCGACGGGAGGAGCACATTTCAGAAAACGTGCTCAGCTCGTCGAGAGAATGCGATTTAAGCAATAAAATTAAAAATGCACCTAAAACCTAAACCAAACGTTGCAGGTGCTTATTTCTTCGTGCGCAGTGGTCAACGCGGAACTCCCTAGCTGCCAGGAGCTCTTTTTACTGTGCGCACCCAACCAGAGCGACGGGAGGAGCACATTTCAGAAAACGTGCTCAGCTCGTCGAGAAAATGCGATTTAAGCAATAAAATTAAAAATGCACCTAAAACCTAAACCAAACGTTGCAGGTGCTTATTTCTTCGTGCGCAGTGCTCAACGCGGCACTCTCTAGCTGCCAGGAGCACTTTTTACTATGCGCGACCAACCAGAGCGACGGGAGGAGCACATTTCAGAAAACGTGCTCAGCTCGTCGAGAAAATGCGATTTAAGCAATAAAATTAAAAATGCACCTAAAACCTAAACCAAACGTTGCAGGTGCTTATTTCTTCATGTGCAGTGGTCAACGCGGCACTCTCTAGCTGCCAAGAGCACTTTTTACTGTGCGCACCCAACCAGAGCGACGGGAGGAGCACATTTCAGAAAACGTGCTCAGCTCGTCGAGAAAATGCGATTCAAGCAATAAAATTAAAAATGCACCTAAAACCTAAACCAAACGTTGCAGGTGCTTATTTCTTCGTGCGCAGTGCTCAACGCGGCACTCCCTAGCTGCCAGGAGCACTTTTTACTGTGCGCACCCAACCAGAGTGACGGGAGGAGCACATTTCAGAAAACGTGCTCAGCTCGTCGAGAAAATGCGATTTAAGCAATAAAATTAAAAATGCACCTAAAACCTAAACCAAACGTTGCAGGTGCTTATTTCTTCGTGCGCAGTGGTCAACGCGGAACTCCCTAGCTGCCAGGAGCTCTTTTTACTGTGCGCACCCAACCAGAGCGACGGGAGGAGCCCATTTCAGAAAACGTGCTCAGCTCGTCGAGAAAATGCAATTTAAGCAATACAATTAAAAATGCACCTAAAACCTAAACCAAACGTTGCAGGTGCTTATTTCTTCGTGCGCAGTGCTCAACGCGGCACTCCCTAGCTGCCAGGAGCACTTTTTACTGTGCGCACCCAACCAGAGTGACGGGAGGAGCACATTTCAGAAAACGTGCTCAGCTCGTCGAGAAAAGGCGATTTAAGCAATAAAATTAAAAATGCACCTAAAACCTAAACCAAACGTTGCAGGTGCTTATTTCTTCATGCGCAGTGGTCAACGCGGCACTCCCTAGCTGCCAGGAGCACTTTTTACTATGCGCGCACAACCAGAGCGACGGGAGGAGCACATTTCAGAAAACGTGCTCAGCTCGTCGAGAAAATGCGATTTAAGCAATACAATTTAAAATGCACCTAAAACCTAAACCAAACGTTGCAGGTGCTTATTTCTTTGTGCGCAGTGGTCAACGCGGCACTCTTTAGCTGCCAAGAGCACTTTTTACTATGCGCAACCAACCAGAGTGACAGGAGGAGCACATTTCAGAAAACGTGCTCAGCTCGTCGAGAAAATGCGATTTAAGCAATAAAATTAAAAATGCACCTAAAACCTAAACCAAACGTTGCAGGTGCTTATTTCTTCGTGCGCAGTGGTCAACGCGGAACTCCCTAGCTGCCAGGAGCTCTTTTTACTGTGCGCACCCAACCAGAGCGACGGGAGGAGCCCATTTCAGAAAACGTGCTCAGCTCGTCGAGAAAATGCAATTTAAGCAATAAAATTAAAAATGCACCTAAAACCTAAACCAAACGTTGCAGGTGCTTATTTCTTCGTGCGCAGTGCTCAACGCGGCACTCCCTAGCTGCCAGGAGCACTTTTTACTGTGCGCACCCAACCAGAGTGACGGGAGGAGCACATTTCAGAAAACGTGCTCAGCTCGTCGAGAAAATGCGATTTAAGCAATAAAATTAAAAATGCACCTAAAACCTAAACCAAACGTTGCAGGTGCTTATTTCTTCATGCGCAGTGGTCAACGCGGCACTCCGGAGCTGCCAAGAGCACTTTTTACTGTGCGCACCCAACCAGAGCGACGGGAGGAGCACATTTCAGAAAACGTGCTCAGCTCGTCGAGAGAATGCCATTTAAGCAATAAAATTAAAAATGCACCTAAAACCTAAACCAAACGTTGCAGGTGCTTATTTCTTCGTGCGCAGTGGTCAACGCGGAACTCCCTAGCTGCCAGGAGCTCTTTTTACTGTGCGCACCCAACCAGAGTGACGGGAGGAGCACATTTCAGAAAACGTGCTCAGCTCGTCGAGAAAATGCGATTTAAGCAATAAGATTAAAAATGCACCTAAAACCTAAACCAAACGTTGCAGGTGCTTATTTCTTCATGCGCAGTGGTCAACGCGGCACTCTCTAGCTGCCAGGAGCACTTTTTACTGTGTGCACCCAACAAGAGTGACGGGAGGAGCACATTTCAGAAAACGTGCTCAGCTCGTCGAGAAAATGCGATTTAAGCAATAAAATTAAAAATGCACCTAAAACCTAAACCAAACGTTGCAGGTGCTTATTTCTTCATGCGCAGTGGTCAACGCGGCACTCTCTAGCTGCCAAGAGCACTTTTTACTGTGCGCACCCAACCAGAGTGACGGGAGGAGCACATTTCAGAAAACGTGCTCAGCTCGTCGAGAAAATGCGATTTAAGCAATAAGATTAAAAATGCACCTAAAACCTAAACCAAACGTTGCAGGTGCTTATTTCTTCATGCGCAGTGGTCAACGCGGCACTCTCTAGCTGCCAGGAGCACTTTTTACTACGCGCACCCAACCAGAGCGACGGGAGGAGCACATTTCAGAAAACGTGCTCAGCTCGTCGAGAGAATGCGATTTAAGCAATAAAATAAAAAATGCACCTAAAACCTAAACCAAACGTTGCAGGTGCTTATTTCTTCGTGCGCAGTGGTCAACGCGGCACTCCCTAGCTGCCAGGAGCTCTTTTTACTGTGTGCACCCAACCAGAGCGACGGGAGGAGCACATTTCAGAAAACGTGCTCAGCTCGTCGAGAGAATGCGATTTAAGCAATAAAATTAAAAATGCACCTAAAACCTAAACCAAACGTTGCAGGTGCTTATTTCTTCGTGCGCAGTGGTCAACGCGGAACTCCCTAGCTGCCAGGAGCTCTTTTTACTGTGCGCACCCAACCAGAGCGACGGGAGGAGCCCATTTCAGAAAACGTGCTCAGCTCGTCGAGAAAATGCAATTTAAGCAATAAAATTAAAAATGCACCTAAAACCTAAACCAAACGTTGCAGGTGCTTATTTCTTCATGCGCAGTGGTCAACGCGGCACTCCCTAGCTGCCAGGAGCACGTTTCACTATGCGCGCACAACCAGAGCGACGGGAGGAGCACATTTCAGAAAACGTGCTCAGCTCGTCGAGAAAATGCGATTTAAGCAATAAAATTAAAATAGCACCTAAAACCTAAACCAAACGTTGCAGGTGCTTATTTCTTCATGCGCAGTGGTCAACGCGGCACTCCCGAGCTGCCAAGAGCACTTTTTACTGTGCGCACCCAACCAGAGTGACGGGAGGAGCACATTTCAGAAAACGTGCTCAGCTCGTCGAGAAAATGCGATTTAAGCAATAAGATTAAAAATGCACCTAAAACCTAAACCAAACGTTGCAGGTGCTTATTTCTTCATGCGCAGTGGTCAACGCGGCACTCTCTAGCTGCCAGGAGCACTTTTTACTGTGCGCACCCAACCAGAGTGACGGGAGGAGCACATTTCAGAAAACGTGCTCAGCTCGTCGAGAAAATGCGATTTAAGCAATAAAATTAAAAATGCACCTAAAACCTAAACCAAACGTTGCAGGTGCTTATTTCTTCGTGCGCAGTGGTCAACGCGGAACTCCCTAGCTGCCAGGAGCTCTTTTTACTGTGCGCACCCAACCAGAGCGACGGGAGGAGCACATTTCAGAAAACGTGCTCAGCTCGTCGAGAGAATGCGATTTAAGCAATAAAATAAAAAATGCACCTAAAACCTAAACCAAACGTTGCAGGTGCTTATTTCTTCGTGCGCAGTGGTCAACGCGGCACTCCCTAGCTGCCAGGAGCTCTTTTTACTGTGCGCACCCAACCAGAGCGACGGGAGGAGCACATTTCAGAAAACGTGCTCAGCTCGTCGAGAAAATGCGATTTAAGCAATAAAATTAAAAATGCACCTAAAACCTAAACCAAACGTTGCAGGTGCTTATTTCTTCTTGCGCAGTACTCAACGCGGCACTCCCTAGCTGCCAGGAGCACTTTTTACTGTGCGCACCTAACCAGAGTGACGGGAGGAGCACATTTCAGAAAATGTGCTCAGCTCGTCGAGAAAATGCGATTTAAGCAATAAAATTAAAAATGCACCTAAAACCTAAATCAAACGTTGCAGGTGCTGATTTCTTCATGCGCAGTGGTCAACGCGGCACTCTCTAGCTGCCAGGAGCACTTTTTACTGTGCGCACCCAACCAGAGTGACGGGAGGAGCACATTTCAGAAAACGTGCTCAGCTTTCGAGAAAATGCAATTTAAGCAATAAAATTAAAAATGCACCTAAAACCTAAACCAAACGTTGCAGGTGCTTATTTCTTCATGCGCAGTGGTCAACGCGGCACTCTCTAGCTGCCAAGAGCACTTTTTACTGTGCGCACCCAACCAGAGTGACGGGAGGAGCACATTTCAGAAAACGTGCTCAGCTCGTCGAGAAAATGCGATTTAAGCAATAACATTAAAAATGCACCTAAAACCTAAACCAACGTTGCAGGTGCTTAATTTTTTCATGCGCAGTGGTCAACGCGGCACTCTCTAGCTGCCAGGAGCACTTTTGACTACGCGCACCCAACCAGAGCGACGGGAGGAGCACATTTCAGAAAACGTGCTCAGCTCGTCGAGAGAATGCGATTTAAGCAATAAAATTAAAAATGCACCTAAAACCTAAACCAAACGTTGCAGGTGCTTATTTCTTCATGCGCAGTGGTCAACGCGGCACTCTCTAGCTGCCAAGAGCACTTTTTACTGTGCGCACCCAACCAGAGTGACGGGAGGAGCACATTTCAGAAAACGTGCTCAGCTCGTCGAGAAAATGCGATTTAAGCAATAAAATTTAAAATGCACCTAAAACCTAAACCAAACGTTGCAGGTGCTTATTTCTTTGTGCGCAGTGGTCAACGCGGCACTCTTTAGCTGCCAAGAGCACTTTTTACTGTGCGCACCCAACCAGAGTGACGGGAGGAGCACATTTCAGAAAACGTGCTCAGCTCGTCGAGAAAATGCGATTTAAGCAATAAGATTAAAAATGCACCTAAAACCTAAACGAAACGTTGCAGGTGCTTATTTCTTCATGCGCAGTGGTCAACGCGGCACTCTCTAGCTGCCAAGAGCACTTTTTACTGTGCGCACCCAACCAGAGTGACGGGAGGAGCACATTTCAGAAAACGTGCTCAGCTCGTCGAGAAAATGCGATTTAAGCAATAAGATTAAAAATGCACCTAAAACCTAAACCAAACGTTGCAGGTGCTTATTTCTTCATGCGCAGTGGTCAACGCGGCACTCTCTAGCTGCCAGGAGCACTTTTTACTACGCGCACCCAACCAGAGCGACGGGAGGAGCACATTTCAGAAAACGTGCTCAGCTCGTCGAGAGAATGCGATTAAAGCAATAAAATAAAAAATGCACCTAAAACCTAAACCAAACGTTGCAGGTGCTTATTTCTTCGTGCGCAGTGGTCAACGCGGCACTCCCTAGCTGCCAGGAGCTCTTTTTACTGTGTGCACCCAACCAGAGCGACGGGAGGAGCACATTTCAGAAAACGTGCTCAGCTCGTCGAGAAAATGCGATTTGAGCAATAAAATTAAAAATGCACCTAAAACCTAAACCAAACGTTGCAGGTGCTTATTTCTTCATGCGCAGTGGTCAACGCGGCACTCTCTAGCTGCCAGGAGCACTTTTTACTACGCGCACCCAACCAGAGCGACGGGAGGAGCACATTTCAGAAAACGTGCTCAGCTCGTCGAGAGAATGCGATTTAAGCAATAAAATTAAAAATGCATCTAAAACCTAAACCAAACGTTGCAGGTGCTTATTTCTTCGTGCGCAGTGGTCAACGCGGCACTCTCTAGCTGCCAGGAGCACTTTTTACTGTACGCACCCAACCAGAGTGACGGGAGGAGCACATTTCAGAAAACGTGCTCAGCTCGTCGAGAAAATGCGATTTAAGCAATAAAATTAAAAATGCACCTAAAACCTAAACCAAACGTTGCAGGTGCTTATTTCTTCTTGCGCAGTGGTCAACGCGGCACTCTCTAGCTGCCAGGAGCACTTTTTACTATGCGCGCCCAACCAGAGCGACGGAAGGAGCACATTTCAGAAAACCTGCTCAGCTCGTCGAGAAAATGCGATTTAAGCAATAAGATTAAAAATGCACCTAAAACCTAAACCACACGTTGCAGGTGCTTATTTCTTCATGCGCAGTGGTCAACACGGCACTCTCTAGCTGCCAGGAGCACTTTTTACTACGCGCACCCAACCAGAGCGACGGGAGGAGCACATTTCAGAAAACGTGCTCAGCTCGTCGAGAGAATGCGATTTAAGCAATAAAATTAAAAATGCACCTAAAACCTAAACCAAACGTTGCAGGTGCTTATTTCTTCGTGCGCAGTGGTCAACGCGGCACTCCCTAGCTGCCAGGAGCTCTTTTTACTGTGCGCACCCAACCAGAGCGACGGGAAGAGCACATTTCAGAAAACGTGCTCAGCTTGTCGAGAAAATGCGATTGAAGCAATAAAATTAAAAATGCACCTAAAACCTAAACCAAACGTTGCAGGTGCTTATTTCTTCATGCGCAGTGGTCAACGCGGCACTCTCTAGCTGCCAGGAGCACTTTTTACTATGCGCGCCCAACCAGAGCGACGGGAGGAGCACATTTCAGAAAACGTGCTCAGCTCGTCGAGAAAATGCGATTTAAGCAATAAAATTAAAAATGCACCTAAAACCTAAACCAAACGTTGCAGGTGCTTATTTCTTCATGCGCAGTGGTCAACGCGGCACTCCCGAGCTGCCAAGAGCACTTTTTACTGTGCGCACCCAACCAGAGCGACGGGAGGAGCACATTTCAGAAAACGTGCTCAGCTCTTCGAGAGAATGCGATTTAAGCAATAAAATTAAAAATGCACCTAAAACCTAAACCAAACGTTGCAGGTGCTTATTTCTTCGTGCGCAGTGGTCAACGCGGAACTCCCTAGCTGCCAGGAGCTCTTTTTACTGTGCGCACCCAACCAGAGCGACGGGAGGAGCACATTTCAGAAAACGTGCTCAGCTCGTCGAGACAATGCGATTTAAGCAATAAAATTAAAAATGCACCTAAAACCTAAACCAAACGTTTCAGGTGCTTATTTCTTCGTGCGCAGTGCTCAACGCGGCACTCCCTAGCTGCCAGGAGCACTTTTTACTGTGCGCACCCAACCAGAGTGACGGGAGGAGCACATTTCAGAAAACGTGCTCAGCTCGTCGAGAAAATGCGATTTAAGCAATAAAATTAAAAATGCACCTAAAACCTAAACCAAACGTTGCAGGTGCTTATTTCGTCATGCGCAGTGGTCAACGCGGCACTCTCTAGCTGCCAAGAGCACTTTTTACTGTGCGCACCCAACCAGAGTGACGGGAGGAGCACATTTCAGAAAACGTGCTCAGCTCGTCGAGAAAATGCGATTTAAGCAATAAGATTAAAAATGCACCTAAAACCTAAACCAAACGTTGCAGGTGCTTATTTCTTCATGCGCAGTGGTCAACGCGGCACTCTCTAGCTGCCAGGAGCACTTTTTACTACGCGCACCCAACCAGAGCGACGGGAGGAGCACATTTCAGAAAACATGCTCAGCTCGTCGAGAGAATGCGATTAAAGCAATAAAATAAAAAATGCACCTAAAACCTAAACCAAACGTTGCAGGTGCTTATTTCTCCATGTGCAGTGGTCAACGCGGCACTCTCTAGCTGCCAGGAGCACTTTTTACTATGCGCGCACAACCAGAGCGACTGGAGGAGCACATTTCAGAAAACGTGCTCAGCTCGTCGAGAAAATGCGATTTAAGCAATAAAATTAAAAATGCAGCTAAAACCTAAACCAAACGTTGCAGGTGCTTATTTCTTCGTGCGTAGTGCTCAACGCGGCACTCCCTAGCTGCAAGGAGCACTTTTTACTGTGCGCACCCAACCAGAGTGACGGGAGGAGCACATATCAGAAAACGTGCTCAGCTCGTCGAGAGAATGCGATTTAAGCAATAAAATTAAAAATGCACCTAAAACCTAAACCAAACATTGCAGGTGCTTATTTCTTCGTGCGCAGTGGTCAACGCGGCACTCCCTAGCTGCCAGGAGCTCTTTTTACTGTGCGCACCCAACCAGAGCGACGGGAGGAGCACATTTCAGAAAACGTGCTCAGCTTGTCGAAAAAATGCGATTTAAGCAATACAATTAAAAATGCACCTAAAACCTAAACCAAACGTTGCAGGTGCTTATTTCTTCGTGCGCAGTGGTCAACGCGGAACTCCCTAGCTGCCAGGAGCTCTTTTTACTGTGCGCACCCAACCAGAGCGACGGGAGGAGCACATTTCAGAAAACGTGCTCAGCTCGTCGAGAAAATGCGAGTTAAGCAATAAAATTAAAAATGCACCTAAAACCTAAACCAAACGTTGCAGGTGCTTATTTCTTCGTGCGCAGTGGTCAACGCGGAACTCCCTAGCTGCCAGGAGCTCTTTTTACTGTGCGCACCCAACCAGAGCGACGGGAGGAGCACATTTCAGAAAACGTGCTCAGCTCGTCGAGAGAATGCGATTTAAGCAATAAAATAAAAAATGCACCTAAAACCTAAACCAAACGTTGCAGGTGCTTATTTCTTCGTGCGCAGTGGTCAACGCGGCACTCCCTAGCTGCCAGGAGCTCTTTTTACTGTGCGCACCCAACCAGAGCGACGGGAGGAGCACATTTCAGAAAACGTGCTCAGCTCGTCGAGAAAATGCGATTTAAGCAATAAAATTAAAAATGCACCTAAAACCTAAACCAAACGTTGCAGGTGCTTTTTTTTTTCATGCGCAGTGGTCAACGCCGCACTCTCTAGCTGCCAGGAGCACTTTTTACTACGCGCACCCAACCAGAGCGACGGGAGGAGCACATTTCAGAAAACGTGCTCAGCTCGTCGAGAGAATGCAATTTAAGCAATAAAATAAAAAATGCACCTAAAACCTAAACCAAACGTTGCAGGTGCTTATTTCTTCGTGCGCAGTGGTCAACGCGGCACTCCCTAGCTGCCAGGAGCTCTTTTTACTGTGTGCACCCAACCAGAGCGACGGGAGGAGCACATTTCAGAAAACGTGCTCAGCTCGTCGAGAGAATGCGATTTAAGCAATAAAATAAAAAATGCACCTAAAACCTAAACCAAACGTTGCAGGTGCTTATTTCTTCGTGCGCAGTGGTCAACGCGGAACTCCCTAGCTGCCAGGAGCTCTTTTTACTGTGCGCACCCAACCAGAGCGACGGGAGGAGCCCATTTCAGAAAACGTGCTCAGCTCGTCGAGAAAATGCGATTTAAGCAATAAAATTAAAAATGCACCTAAAACCTAAACCAAACGTTGCAGGTGCTTATTTCTTCGTGCGCAGTGGTCAACGCGGAACTCCCTAGCTGCCAGGAGCTCTTTTTACTGTGCGCACCCAACCAGAGCGACGGGAGGAGCCCATTTCAGAAAACGTGCTCAGCTCGTCGAGAAAATGCGATTTAAGCAATAAAATTAAAAATGCACCTAAAACCTAAACCAAACGTTGCAGGTGCTTATTTCTTCGTGCGCAGTGCTCAACGCGGCACTCCCTAGCTGCCAGGAGCACTTTTTACTGTGCGCACCCAACCAGAGTGACGGGAGGAGCACATTTCAGAAAACGTGCTCAGCTCGTCGAGAAAATGCGATTTAAGCAATAAAATTAAAAATGCACCTAAAACCTAAACCAAACGTTGCAGGTGCTTATTTCTTCATGCGCAGTGGTCAACGCGGCACTCTCTAGCTGCCAAGAGCACTTTTTACTGTGCGCACCCAACCAGAGTGACGGGAGGAGCACATTTCAGAAAACGTGCTCAGCTCGTCGAGAAAATGCGATTTAAGCAATACGATTAAAAATGCACCTAAAACCTAAATCAAACGTTGCAGGTGCTGATTTCTTCATGCGCAGTGGTCAACGCGGCACTCTCTAGCTGCCAGGAGCACTTTTTACTGTGCGCATCCAACCAGAGTGACGGGAGGAGCACATTTCAGAAAACGTGCTCAGCTTTCGAGAAAATGCGATTTAAGCAATAAAATTAAAAATGCACCTAAAACCTAAACCAAACGTTGCAGGTGCTTATTTCTTCATGCGCAGTGGTCAACGCGGCACTCTCTAGCTGCCAAGAGCACTTTTTACTGTGCGCACCCAACCAGAGTGACGGGAGGAGCACATTTCAGAAAACGTGCTCAGCTCGTCGAGAAAATGCGATTTAAGCAATAAGATTAAAAATGCACCTAAAACCTAAACCAAACGTTGCAGGTGCTTATTTCTTCATGCGCAGTGGTCAACGCGGCACTCTCTAGCTGCCAGGAGCACTTTTTACTACGCGCACCCAACCAGAGCGACGGGAGGAGCACATTTCAGAAAACGTGCTCAGCTCGTCGAGAGAATGCGATTTAAGCAATAAAATAAAAAATGCACCTAAAACCTAAACCAAACGTTGCAGGTGCTTATTTCTCCATGTGCAGTGGTCAACGCGGCACTCTCTAGCTGCCAGGAGCACTTTTTACTGTGTGCACCCAACCAGAGCGACGGGAGGAGCACATTTCAGAAAACGTGCTCAGCTCGTCGAGAGAATGCGATTTAAGCAATAAAATTAAAAATGCACCTAAAACCTAAACCAAACGTTGCAGGTGCTTATTTCTTCGTGCGCAGTGGTCAACGCGGAACTCCCTAGCTGCCAGGAGCTCTTTTTACTGTGCGCACCCAACCAGAGCGACGGGAGGAGCCCATTTCAGAAAACGTGCTCAGCTCGTCGAGAAAATGCAATTTAAGCAATAAAATTAAAAATGCACCTAAAACCTAAACCAAACGTTGCAGGTGCTTATTTCTTCATGCGCAGTGGTCAACGCGGCACTCCCTAGCTGCCAGGAGCACGTTTCACTATGCGCGCACAACCAGAGCGACGGGAGGAGCACATTTCAGAAAACGTGCTCAGCTCGTCGAGAAAATGCGATTTAAGCAATAAAATTAAAATAGCACCTAAAACCTAAACCAAACGTTGCAGGTGCTTATTTCTTCATGCGCAGTGGTCAACGCGGCACTCCCGAGCTGCCAAGAGCACTTTTTACTGTGCGCACCCAACCAGAGTGACGGGAGGAGCACATTTCAGAAAACGTGCTCAGCTCGTCGAGAAAATGCGATTTAAGCAATAAAATTAAAAATGCACCTAAAACCTAAACCAAACGTTGCAGGTGCTTATTTCTTCTTGCGCAGTGGTCAACGCGGCACTCTCTAGCTGCCAGGAGCACTTTTTACTATGCGCGCCCAACCAGAGCGACGGAAGGAGCACATTTCAGAAAACCTGCTCAGCTCGTCGAGAAAATGCGATTTAAGCAATAAGATTAAAAATGCACCTAAAACCTAAACCACACGTTGCAGGTGCTTATTTCTTCATGCGCAGTGGTCAACACGGCACTCTCTAGCTGCCAGGAGCACTTTTTACTACGCGCACCCAACCAGAGCGACGGGAGGAGCACATTTCAGAAAACGTGCTCAGCTCGTCGAGAGAATGCGATTTAAGCAATAAAATTAAAAATGCACCTAAAACCTAAACCAAACGTTGCAGGTGCTTATTTCTTCGTGCGCAGTGGTCAACGCGGCACTCCCTAGCTGCCAGGAGCTCTTTTTACTGTGCGCACCCAACCAGAGCGACGGGAAGAGCACATTTCAGAAAACGTGCTCAGCTTGTCGAGAAAATGCGATTGAAGCAATAAAATTAAAAATGCACCTAAAACCTAAACCAAACGTTGCAGGTGCTTATTTCTTCATGCGCAGTGGTCAACGCGGCACTCTCTAGCTGCCAGGAGCACTTTTTACTATGCGCGCCCAACCAGAGCGACGGGAGGAGCACATTTCAGAAAACGTGCTCAGCTCGTCGAGAAAATGCGATTTAAGCAATAAAATTAAAAATGCACCTAAAACCTAAACCAAACGTTGCAGGTGCTTATTTCTTCATGCGCAGTGGTCAACGCGGCACTCCCGAGCTGCCAAGAGCACTTTTTACTGTGCGCACCCAACCAGAGCGACGGGAGGAGCACATTTCAGAAAACGTGCTCAGCTCTTCGAGAGAATGCGATTTAAGCAATAAAATTAAAAATGCACCTAAAACCTAAACCAAACGTTGCAGGTGCTTATTTCTTCGTGCGCAGTGGTCAACGCGGAACTCCCTAGCTGCCAGGAGCTCTTTTTACTGTGCGCACCCAACCAGAGCGACGGGAGGAGCACATTTCAGAAAACGTGCTCAGCTCGTCGAGACAATGCGATTTAAGCAATAAAATTAAAAATGCACCTAAAACCTAAACCAAACGTTTCAGGTGCTTATTTCTTCGTGCGCAGTGCTCAACGCGGCACTCCCTAGCTGCCAGGAGCACTTTTTACTGTGCGCACCCAACCAGAGTGACGGGAGGAGCACATTTCAGAAAACGTGCTCAGCTCGTCGAGAAAATGCGATTTAAGCAATAAAATTAAAAATGCACCTAAAACCTAAACCAAACGTTGCAGGTGCTTATTTCGTCATGCGCAGTGGTCAACGCGGCACTCTCTAGCTGCCAAGAGCACTTTTTACTGTGCGCACCCAACCAGAGTGACGGGAGGAGCACATTTCAGAAAACGTGCTCAGCTCGTCGAGAAAATGCGATTTAAGCAATAAGATTAAAAATGCACCTAAAACCTAAACCAAACGTTGCAGGTGCTTATTTCTTCATGCGCAGTGGTCAACGCGGCACTCTCTAGCTGCCAGGAGCACTTTTTACTACGCGCACCCAACCAGAGCGACGGGAGGAGCACATTTCAGAAAACATGCTCAGCTCGTCGAGAGAATGCGATTAAAGCAATAAAATAAAAAATGCACCTAAAACCTAAACCAAACGTTGCAGGTGCTTATTTCTCCATGTGCAGTGGTCAACGCGGCACTCTCTAGCTGCCAGGAGCACTTTTTACTATGCGCGCACAACCAGAGCGACTGGAGGAGCACATTTCAGAAAACGTGCTCAGCTCGTCGAGAAAATGCGATTTAAGCAATAAAATTAAAAATGCAGCTAAAACCTAAACCAAACGTTGCAGGTGCTTATTTCTTCGTGCGTAGTGCTCAACGCGGCACTCCCTAGCTGCAAGGAGCACTTTTTACTGTGCGCACCCAACCAGAGTGACGGGAGGAGCACATATCAGAAAACGTGCTCAGCTCGTCGAGAGAATGCGATTTAAGCAATAAAATTAAAAATGCACCTAAAACCTAAACCAAACATTGCAGGTGCTTATTTCTTCGTGCGCAGTGGTCAACGCGGCACTCCCTAGCTGCCAGGAGCTCTTTTTACTGTGCGCACCCAACCAGAGCGACGGGAGGAGCACATTTCAGAAAACGTGCTCAGCTTGTCGAAAAAATGCGATTTAAGCAATACAATTAAAAATGCACCTAAAACCTAAACCAAACGTTGCAGGTGCTTATTTCTTCGTGCGCAGTGGTCAACGCGGAACTCCCTAGCTGCCAGGAGCTCTTTTTACTGTGCGCACCCAACCAGAGCGACGGGAGGAGCACATTTCAGAAAACGTGCTCAGCTCGTCGAGAAAATGCGAGTTAAGCAATAAAATTAAAAATGCACCTAAAACCTAAACCAAACGTTGCAGGTGCTTATTTCTTCGTGCGCAGTGGTCAACGCGGAACTCCCTAGCTGCCAGGAGCTCTTTTTACTGTGCGCACCCAACCAGAGCGACGGGAGGAGCACATTTCAGAAAACGTGCTCAGCTCGTCGAGAGAATGCGATTTAAGCAATAAAATAAAAAATGCACCTAAAACCTAAACCAAACGTTGCAGGTGCTTATTTCTTCGTGCGCAGTGGTCAACGCGGCACTCCCTAGCTGCCAGGAGCTCTTTTTACTGTGCGCACCCAACCAGAGCGACGGGAGGAGCACATTTCAGAAAACGTGCTCAGCTCGTCGAGAAAATGCGATTTAAGCAATAAAATTAAAAATGCACCTAAAACCTAAACCAAACGTTGCAGGTGCTTTTTTTTTTCATGCGCAGTGGTCAACGCCGCACTCTCTAGCTGCCAGGAGCACTTTTTACTACGCGCACCCAACCAGAGCGACGGGAGGAGCACATTTCAGAAAACGTGCTCAGCTCGTCGAGAGAATGCAATTTAAGCAATAAAATAAAAAATGCACCTAAAACCTAAACCAAACGTTGCAGGTGCTTATTTCTTCGTGCGCAGTGGTCAACGCGGCACTCCCTAGCTGCCAGGAGCTCTTTTTACTGTGTGCACCCAACCAGAGCGACGGGAGGAGCACATTTCAGAAAACGTGCTCAGCTCGTCGAGAGAATGCGATTTAAGCAATAAAATAAAAAATGCACCTAAAACCTAAACCAAACGTTGCAGGTGCTTATTTCTTCGTGCGCAGTGGTCAACGCGGAACTCCCTAGCTGCCAGGAGCTCTTTTTACTGTGCGCACCCAACCAGAGCGACGGGAGGAGCCCATTTCAGAAAACGTGCTCAGCTCGTCGAGAAAATGCGATTTAAGCAATAAAATTAAAAATGCACCTAAAACCTAAACCAAACGTTGCAGGTGCTTATTTCTTCGTGCGCAGTGGTCAACGCGGAACTCCCTAGCTGCCAGGAGCTCTTTTTACTGTGCGCACCCAACCAGAGCGACGGGAGGAGCCCATTTCAGAAAACGTGCTCAGCTCGTCGAGAAAATTCGATTTAAGCAATAAAATTAAAAATGCACCTAAAACCTAAACCAAACGTTGCAGGTGCTTATTTCTTCGTGCGCAGTGCTCAACGCGGCACTCCCTAGCTGCCAGGAGCACTTTTTACTGTGCGCACCCAACCAGAGTGACGGGAGGAGCACATTTCAGAAAACGTGCTCAGCTCGTCGAGAAAATGCGATTTAAGCAATAAAATTAAAAATGCACCTAAAACCTAAACCAAACGTTGCAGGTGCTTATTTCTTCATGCGCAGTGGTCAACGCGGCACTCTCTAGCTGCCAAGAGCACTTTTTACTGTGCGCACCCAACCAGAGTGACGGGAGGAGCACATTTCAGAAAACGTGCTCAGCTCGTCGAGAAAATGCGATTTAAGCAATACGATTAAAAATGCACCTAAAACCTAAATCAAACGTTGCAGGTGCTGATTTCTTCATGCGCAGTGGTCAACGCGGCACTCTCTAGCTGCCAGGAGCACTTTTTACTGTGCGCATCCAACCAGAGTGACGGGAGGAGCACATTTCAGAAAACGTGCTCAGCTTTCGAGAAAATGCGATTTAAGCAATAAAATTAAAAATGCACCTAAAACCTAAACCAAACGTTGCAGGTGCTTATTTCTTCATGCGCAGTGGTCAACGCGGCACTCTCTAGCTGCCAAGAGCACTTTTTACTGTGCGCACCCAACCAGAGTGACGGGAGGAGCACATTTCAGAAAACGTGCTCAGCTCGTCGAGAGAATGCGATTTAAGCAATAAGATTAAAAATGCACCTAAAACCTAAACCAAACGTTGCAGGTGCTTATTTCTTCATGCGCAGTGGTCAACGCGGCACTCTCTAGCTGCCAGGAGCACTTTTTACTACGCGCACCCAACCAGAGCGACGGGAGGAGCACATTTCAGAAAACGTGCTCAGCTCGTCGAGAGAATGCGATTTAAGCAATAAAATAAAAAATGCACCTAAAACCTAAACCAAACGTTGCAGGTGCTTATTTCTCCATGTGCAGTGGTCAACGCGGCACTCTCTAGCTGCCAGGAGCACTTTTTACTATGCGCGCACAACCAGAGCGACGGGAGGAGCACATTTCAGAAAACGTGCTCAGCTCGTCGAGAAAATGCGATTTAAGCAATGAAATTTAAAATGCACCTAAAACCTAAACCAAACGTTGCAGGTGCTTATTTCTTCATGCGCAGTGGTCAACGCGGCACTCTCTAGCTGCCAAGAGCACTTTTTACTGTGCGCACCCAACCAGAGTGACGGGAGGAGCACATTTCAGAAAACGTGCTCAGCGCGTCGAGAAAATGCGATTTAAGCAATAAGATTAAAAATGCACCTAAAACCTAAACGAAACGTTGCAGGTGCTTATTTCTTCATGCGCAGTGGTCAACGCGGCACTCTCTAGCTGCCAAGAGCACTTTTTACTGTGCGCACCCAACCAGAGTGACGGGAGGAGCACATTTCAGAAAACGTGCTCAGCTCGTCGAGAAAATGCGATTTAAGCAATAAGATTAAAAATGCACCTAAAACCTAAACCAAACGTTGCAGGTGCTTATTTCTTCATGCGCAGTGGTCAACGCGGCACTCTCTAGCTGCCAGGAGCACTTTTTACTACGCGCACCCAACCAGAGCGACGGGAGGAGCACATTTCAGAAAACGTGCTCAGCTCGTCGAGAGAATGCGATTAAAGCAATAAAATAAAAAATGCACCTAAAACCTAAACCAAACGTTGCAGGTGCTTATTTCTTCGTGCGCAGTGGTCAACGCGGCACTCTCTAGCTGCCAGGAGCACTTTTTACTACGCGCACCCAACCAGAGCGACGGGAGGAGCACATTTCAGAAAACGTGCTCAGCTCGTCGAGAAAATGCGATTTAAGCAATAAAATTAAAAATGCACCTAAAACCTAAACCAAACGTTGCAGGTGCTTATTTCTTCTTGCGCAGTGGTCAACGCGGCACTCTCTAGCTGCCAGGAGCACTTTTTACTATGCGCGCCCAACCAGAGCGACGGAAGGAGCACATTTCAGAAAACCTGCTCAGCTCTTCGAGAAAATGCGATTTAAGCAATAAGATTAAAAATGCACCTAAAACCTAAACCACACGTTGCAGGTGCTTATTTCTTCATGCGCAGTGGTCAACACGGCACTCTCTAGCTGCCAGGAGCACTTTTTACTACGCGCACCCAACCAGAGCGACGGGAGGAGGACATTTCAGAAAACGTGCTCAGCTCGTCGAGAGAATGCGATTTAAGCAATAAAATTAAAAATGCACCTAAAACCTAAACCAAACGTTGCAGGTGCTTATTTCTTCGTGCGCAGTGGTCAACGCGGCACTCCCTAGCTGCCAGGAGCTCTTTTTACTGTGCGCACCCAACCAGAGCGACGGGAAGAGCACATTTCAGAAAACGTGCTCAGCTTGTCGAGAAAATGCGATTTAAGCAATAAAATTAAAAATGCACCTAAAACCTAAACCAAACGTTGCAGGTGCTTATTTCTTCATGCGCAGTGGTCAACGCGGCACTCTCTAGCTGCCAGGAGCACTTTTTACTATGCGCGCCCAACCAGAGCGACGGGAGGAGCACATTTCAGAAAACGTGCTCAGCTCGTCGAGAAAATGCGATTTAAGCAATAAAATTAAAAATGCACCTAAAACCTAAACCAAACGTTGCAGGTGCTTATTTCTTCATGCGCAGTGGTCAACGCGGCACTCCCGAGCTGCCAAGAGCACTTTTTACTGTGCGCACCCAACCAGAGCGACGGGAGGAGCACATTTCAGAAAACGTGCTCAGCTCGTCGAGAGAACGCGATTTAAGCAATAAAATTAAAAATGCACCTAAAACCTAAACCAAACGTTGCAGGTGCTTATTTCTTCGTGCGCAGTGGTCAACGCGGAACTCCCTAGCTGCCAGGAGCTCTTTTTACTGTGCGCACCCAACCAGAGCGACGGGAGGAGCACATTTCAGAAAACGTGCTCAGCTCGTCGAGACAATGCGATTTAAGCAATAAAATTAAAAATGCACCTAAAACCTAAACCAAACGTTGCAGGTGCTTATTTCTTCGTGCGCAGTGCTCAACGCGGCACTCCCTAGCTGCCAGGAGCACTTTTTACTGTGCGCACCCAACCAGAGTGACGGGAGGAGCACATTTCAGAAAACGTGCTCAGCTCGTCGAGAAAATGCGATTTAAGCAATAAAATTAAAAATGCACCTAAAACCTAAACCAAACGTTGCAGGTGCTTATTTCTTCGTGCGCAGTGCTCAACGCGGCACTCCCTAGCTGCCAGGAGCACTTTTTACTATGCGCGCACAACCAGAGCGACGGGAGGAGCACATTTCAGAAAACGTGCTCAGCTCGTCGAGAAAATGCGATTTAAGCAATAAAATTTAAAATGCACCTAAAACCTAAACCAAACGTTGCAGGTGCTTATTTCTTTGTGCGCAGTGGTCAACGCGGCACTCTTTAGCTGCCAAGAGCACTTTTTACTATGCGCACCCAACCAGAGTGACGGGAGGAGCACATTTCAGAAAACGTGCTCAGCTCGTCGAGAAAATGCGATTTAAGCAATAAAATTAAAAATGCACCTAAAACCTAAACCAAACGTTGCAGGTGGTTATTTCTTCATGCGCAGTGGTCAACGCGGCACTCCCGAGCTGCCAAGAGCACTTTTTACTGTGCGCAACCAACCAGAGCGACGGGAGGAGCACATTTCAGAAAACGTGCTCAGCTCGTCGAGAGAATGCGATTCAAGCAATAAAATAAAAAATGCACCTAAAACCTAAACCAAACGTTGCAGGTGCTTATTTCTTCGTGCGCAGTGCTCAACGCGGCACTCCCTAGCTGCCAGGAGCACTTTTTACTGTGCGCACCCAACCAGAGTGACGGGAGGAGCACATTTCAGAAAACGTGCTCAGCTCGTCGAGAAAATGCGATTTAAGCAATAAAATTAAAAATGCACCTAAAACCTAAACCAAACGTTGCAGGTGCTTATTTCTTCATGCGCAGTGGTCAACGCGGCACTCTCTAGCTGCCAAGAGCACTTTTTACTGTGCGCACCCAACCAGAGTGACGGGAGGAGCACATTTCAGAAAACGTGCTCAGCTCGTCGAGAAAATGCGATTTAAGCAATAAGATTAAAAATGCACCTAAAACCTAAACCAAACGTTGCAGGTGCTTATTTCTTCATGCGCAGTGGTCAACGCGGCACTCTCTAGCTGCCAGGAGCACTTTTTACTACGCGCACCCAACCAGAGCGACGGGAGGAGCACATTTCAGAAAACGTGCTGAGCTCGTCGAGAGAATGCGATTTAAGCAATAAAATAAAAAATGCACCTAAAACCTAAACCAAACGTTGCAGGTGCTTATTTCTTCGTGCGCAGTGGTCAACGCGGCACTCCCTAGCTGCCAGGAGCTCTTTTTCCTGTGCGCACCCAACCAGAGCGACGGGAGGAGCACATTTCAGAAAACGTGCTCAGCTTGTCGAGAAAATGCGATTTAAGCAATAAAATTAAAAATGCACCTAAAACCTAAACCAAACGTTGCAGGTGCTTATTTCTTCTTGCGCAGTGGTCAACGCGGCACTCTCTAGCTGCCAGGAGCACTTTTTACTATGCGCGCCCAACCAGAGTGACGGGAGGAGCACATTTCAGAAAACGTGCTCAGCTCGTCGAGAAAATGCGATTTAAGCAATAAAATTAAAAATGCACCTAAAACCTAAACCAAACGTTGCAGGTGCTTATTTCTTCATGCGCAGTGGTCAACGCGGCAAACTCTAGCTGCCAAGAGCACTTTTTACTGTGCGCACCCAACCAGAGTGACGGGAGGAGCACATTTCAGAAAACGTGCTCAGCTCGTCGAGAAAATGCGATTTAAGCAATTAGTTTAAAAATGCACCTAAAACCTAAATCAAACGTTGCAGGTGCTTATTTCTTCATGCGCAGTGGTCAACGCGGCACTCTCTAGCTGCCAGGAGCACTTTTTACTGTGCGCACCCAACCAGAGTGACGGGAGGACCACATTTCAGAAAACGTGCTCAGCTCGTCGAGAAAATGCGATTTAAGCAATAAAATTAAAAATGCACCTAAAACCTAAACCAAACGTTGCAGGTGCTTATTTCTTCTTGCACAGTGGTCAACGCGGCACTCTCTAGCTGCCAGGAGCACTTTTTACTATGCGCGCCCAACCAGAGCGACGGGAGGAGCACATTTCAGAAAACCTGCTCAGCTCGTCGAGAAAATGCGATTTAAGCAATAAGATTAAAAATGCACCTAAAACCTAAACCAAACGTTGCAGGTGCTTATTTCTTCATGCGCAGTGGTCAACGCGGCACTCTCTAGCTGCCAGGAACACTTTTTACTACGCGCACCCAACCAGAGCGACGGGAGGAGCACATTTCAGAAAACGTGCTCAGCTCGTCGAGAGAATGCGATTTAAGCAATAAAATTAAAAACGCACCTAAAACCTAAACCAAACGTTGCAGGTGCTTATTTCTTCGTGCGCAGTGGTCAACGCGGCACTCCCTAGCTGCCAGGAGCTCTTTTTACTGTGCGCACCCAACGAGAGCGACGGGAGGAGCACATTTCAGAAAACGTGCTCAGCTCGTCGAGACAATGCGATTTAAGCAATAAAATTAAAAATGCACCTAAAACCTAAACCAAACGTTGCAGGTGCTTATTTCTTCGTGCGCAGTGCTCAACGCGGCACTCCCTAGCTGCCAGGAGCACTTTTTACTGTGCGCACCCAACAAGAGTGACGGGAGGAGCACATTTCAGAAAACGTGCTCAGCTCGTCGAGAAAATGCGATTTAAGCAATAAAATTAAAAATGCACCTAAAACCTAAACCAAACGTTGCAGGTGCTTATTTCTTCATGCGCAGAGGTCAACGCGGCACTCTCTAGCTGCCAAGAGCACTTTTTACTGTGCGCACCCAACCAGAGTGACGGGAGGAGCACATTTCAGAAAACGTGCTCAGCTCGTCGAGAAAATGCGATTTAAGCAATAAGATTAAAAATGCACCTAAAACCTAAACCAAACGTTGCAGGTGCTTATTTCTTCATGCGCAGTGGTCAACGCGGCACTCTCTAGCTGCCAGGAGCACGTTTTACTGTGCGCACCCAACCAGAGTGACGGGAGGAGCACATTTCAGAAAACGTGCTCAGCTCGTCGAGAAAATGCGATTTAAGCAATAAAATTAAAAATGCACCTAAAACCTAAACCAAACGTTGCAGGTGCTTATTTCTTCATGCGCAGTGGTCAACGCGGCACTCTCTAGCTGCCAGGAGCACTTTTTACTGTGCGCACCCAACCAGAGTGACGGGAGGAGCACATTTCAGAAAACGTGCTCAGCTCGTCGAGAAAATGCGATTTAAGCAATAAAATTAAAAATGCACCTAAAACCTAAACCAAACGTTGCAGGTGCTTATTTCTTCATGCGCAGTGGTCACCGCGGCACTCTCTAGCTGCCAAGAGCACTTTTTACTGTGCGCACCCAACCAGAGTGACGGGAGGAGCACATTTCAGAAAACGTGCTCAGCTCGTCGAGAAAATGCGATTTAAGCAATAAAATTAAAAATGCACCTAAAACCTAAACCAAACGTTGCAGGTGCTTATTTCTTCGTGCGCAGTGCTCAACGCGGCACTCCCTAGCTGCCAGGAGCTCTTTTTACTGTGCGCACCCAACCAGAGCGACGGGAGGAGCACATTTCAGAAAACGTGCTCAGCTCGTCGAGAAAATGCGATTTAAGCAATAAAATTAAAAATGCACCTAAAACCTAAACCAAACGTTGCAGGTGCTTATTTCTTCGTGCGCAGTGGTCAACGCGGAACACCCTAGCTGCCAGGAGCTCTTTTTACTGTGCGCACCCAACCAGAGCGACGGGAGGAGCACATTTCAGAAAACGTGCTCAGCTCGTCGAGAAAATGCGATTTAAGCAATAAAATTAAAAATGCAGCTAAAACCTAAACCAAACGTTGCAGGTGCTGATTTCTTCGTGCGTAGTGCTCAACGCGGCACTCTCTAGCTGCCAAGAGCACTTTTTACTGTGCGCACCCAACCAGAGTGACGGGAGGAGCACATTTCAGAAAACGTGCTCAGCTCGTCGAGAAAATGCGATTTAAGCAATAAAATTAAAAATGCACCTAAAACCTAAACCAAACGTTGCAGGTGCTTATTTCTTCATGCGCAGTGGTCAACGCGGCACTCTCTAGCTGCCAAGAGCACTTTTTACTGTGCGCACCCAACCAGAGTGACGGGAGGAGCACATTTCAGAAAACGTGCTCAGCTCGTCGAGAAAATGCGATTTAAGCAATAAGATTAAAAATGCACCTAAAACCTAAACCAAACGTTGCAGGTGCTTATTTCTTCATGCGCAGTGGTCAACGCGGCACTCTCTAGCTGCCAGGAGCCTTTTTTACTACGCACACCCAACCAGAGCGACGGGAGGAGCACATTTCAGAAAACGTGCTCAGCTCGTCGAGAGAATGCGATTTAAGCAATAAAATTAAAAATGCACCTAAAACCTAAACCAAACGTTGCAGGTGCTTATTTCTTCGTGCGCAGTGGTCAACGCGGAACTCCCTAGCTGCCAGGAGCTCTTTTTACTGTGCGCACCCAACCAGAGCGACGGGAGGAGCACATTTCAGAAAACGTGCTCAGCTCGTCGAGAAAATGCGATTTAAGCAATAAAATTAAAAATGCAGCTAAAACCTAAACCAAACGTTGCAGGTGCTTATTTCTTCGTGCGTAGTGCTCAACGCGGCACTCTCTAGCTGCCAAGAGCACTTTTTACTGTGCGCACCCAACCAGAGTGACGGGAGGAGCACATTTCAGAAAACGTGCTCAGCTCGTCGAGAAAATGCGATTTAAGCAATAAAATTAAAAATGCACCTAAAACCTAAACCAAACGTTGCAGGTGCTTATTTCTTCATGCGCAGTGGTCAACGCGGCACTCTCTAGCTGCCAGGAGCACTTTTTACTACGCGCACCCAACCAGAGCGACGGGAGGAGCACATTTCAGAAAACGTGCTCAGCTCGTCGAGAAAATGCGATTTAAGCAATTAGTTTAAAAATGCACCTAAAACCTAAATCAAACGTTGCAGGTGCTTATTTCTTCTTGCGCAGTGGTCAACGCGGCACTCTCTAGCTGCCAGGAGCACTTTTTACTGTACGCACCCAACCAGAGTGACGGGAGGAGCACATTTCAGAAAACCTGCTCAGCTCGTCGAGAAAATGCGATTTAAGCAATAAGATTAAAAATGCACCTAAAACCTAAACCAAACGTTGCAGGTGCTTATTTCTTCATGCGCAGTGGTCAACGCGGCACTCTCTAGCTGCCAGGAGCACTTTTTACTACGCGCACCCAACCAGAGCGACGGGAGGAGCACATTTCAGAAAACGTGCTCAGCTCGTCGAGAGAATGCGATTTAAGCAATAAAATTAAAAATGCACCTAAAACCTAAACCAAACGTTGCAGGTGCTTATTTCTTCGTGCGCAGTGGTCAACGCGGCACTCCCTAGCTGCCAGGAGCTCTTTTTACTGTGCGCACCCAACCAGAGCGACGGGAGGAGCACATTTCAGAAAACGTGCTCAGCTTGTCGAGAAAATGCGATTTAAGCAATAAAATTAAAAATGCACCTAAAACCTAAACCAAACGTTGCAGGTGCTTATTTCTTCATGCGCAGTGGTCAACGCGGCACTCTCTAGCTGCCAGGAGCACTTTTTACTATGCGCGCCCAACCAGAGCGACGGGAGGAGCACATTTCAGAAAACGTGCTCAGCTCGTCGAGAAAATGCGATTTAAGCAATAAAATTAAAAATGCACCTAAAACCTAAACCAAACGTTGCAGGTGCTTATTTCTTCATGCGCAGTGGTCAACGCGGCACTCCCGAGCTGCCAAGAGCACTTTTTACTGTGCGCACCCAACCAGAGCGACGGGAGGAGCACATTTCAGAAAACGTGCTCAGCTCGTCGAGAAAATGCGATTTAAGCAATTAGTTTAAAAATGCACCTAAAACCTAAATCAAACGTTGCAGGTGCTTATTTCTTCTTGCGCAGTGGTCAACGCGGCACTCTCTAGCTGCCAGGAGCACTTTTTACTGTACGCACCCAACCAGAGTGACGGGAGGAGCACATTTCAGAAAACCTGCTCAGCTCGTCGAGAAAATGCGATTTAAGCAATAAGATTAAAAATGCACCTAAAACCTAAACCAAACGTTGCAGGTGCTTATTTCTTCATGCGCAGTGGTCAACGCGGCACTCTCTAGCTGCCAGGAGCACTTTTTACTACGCGCACCCAACCAGAGCGACGGGAGGAGCACATTTCAGAAAACGTGCTCAGCTCGTCGAGAGAATGCGATTTAAGCAATAAAATTAAAAATGCACCTAAAACCTAAACCAAACGTTGCAGGTGCTTATTTCTTCGTGCGCAGTGGTCAACGCGGCACTCCCTAGCTGCCAGGAGCTCTTTTTACTGTGCGCACCCAACCAGAGCGACGGGAGGAGCACATTTCAGAAAACGTGCTCAGCTTGTCGAGAAAATGCGATTTAAGCAATAAAATTAAAAATGCACCTAAAACCTAAACCAAACGTTGCAGGTGCTTATTTCTTCATGCGCAGTGGTCAACGCGGCACTCTCTAGCTGCCAGGAGCACTTTTTACTATGCGCGCCCAACCAGAGCGACGGGAGGAGCACATTTCAGAAAACGTGCTCAGCTCGTCGAGAAAATGCGATTTAAGCAATAAAATTAAAAATGCACCTAAAACCTAAACCAAACGTTGCAGGTGCTTATTTCTTCATGCGCAGTGGTCAACGCGGCACTCCCGAGCTGCCAAGAGCACTTTTTACTGTGCGCACCCAACCAGAGCGACGGGAGGAGCACATTTCAGAAAACGTGCTCAGCTCGTCGAGAGAATGCGATTTAAGCAATAAAATTAAAAATGCACCTAAAACCTAAACCAAACGTTGCAGGTGCTTATTTCTTCGTGCGCAGTGGTCAACGCGGAACTCCCTAGCTGCCAGGAGCTCTTTTTACTGTGCGCACCCAACCAGAGCGACGGGAGGAGCACATTTCAGAAAACGTGCTCAGCTCGTCGAGACAATGCGATTTAAGCAATAAAATTAAAAATGCACCTAAAACCTAAACCAAACGTTGCAGGTGCTTATTTCTTCGTGCGCAGTGCTCAACGCGGCACTCCCTAGCTGCCAGGAGCACTTTTTACTGTGCGCACCCAACCAGAGTGACGGGAGGAGCACATTTCAGAAAACGTGCTCAGCTCGTCGAGAAAATGCGATTTAAGCAATAAAATTAAAAATGCACCTAAAACCTAAACCAAACGTTGCAGGTGCTTATTTCTTCATGCGCAGTGGTCAACGCGGCACTCTCTAGCTGCCAAGAGCACTTTTTACTGTGCGCACCCAACCAGAGTGACGGGAGGAGCACATTTCAGAAAACGTGCTCAGCTCGTCGAGAAAATGCGATTTAAGCAATAAGATTAAAAATGCACCTTAAACCTAAACCAAACGTTGCAGGTGCTTATTTCTTCATGCGCAGTGGTCAACGCGGCACTCTCTAGCTGCCAGGAGCACTTTTTACTACGCGCACCAAACCAGAGCAACGGGAGGAGCACATTTCAGAAAACGTGCTCAGCTCGTCGAGAGAATGCGATTTAAGCAATAAAATAAAAAATGCACCTAAAACCTAAACCAAACGTTGCAGGTGCTTATTTCTCCATGTGCAGTGGTCAACGCGGCACTCTCTAGCTGCCAGGAGCACTTTTTACTATGCGCGCACAACCAGAGCGACGGGAGGAGCACATTTCAGAAAACGTGCTCAGCTCGTCGAGAAAATGCGATTTAAGCAATGAAATTTAAAATGCACAAAAACCTAAACCAAACGTTGCAGGTGCTTATTTCTTCATGCGCAGTGGTCAACGCGGCACTCTCTAGCTGCCAAGAGCACTTTTTACTGTGCGCACCCAACCAGAGTGACGGGAGGAGCACATTTCAGAAAACGTACTCAGCTCGTCGAGAAAATGCGATTTAAGCAATAAGATTAAAAATGCACCTAAAACCTAAACCAAACGTTGCAGGTGCTTATTTCTTCATGCGCAGTGGTCAACGCGGCACTCTCTAGCTGCCAGGAGCACTTTTTACTGTGCGCACCCAACCAGAGTGACGGGAGGAGCACATTTCAGAAAACGTGCTCAGCTCGTCGAGAAAATGCGATTTAAGCAATAAAATTAAAAATGCACCTTAAACCTAAACCAAACGTTGCAGGTGCTTATTTCTTCATGCGCAGTGGTCAACGCGGCACTCTCTAGCTGCCAAGAGCACTTTTTACTGTGCACACCCAACCAGAGTGACGGGAGGAGCACATTTCAGAAAACGTGCTCAGCTCGTCGAGAAAATGTGATTTAAGCAATAAGATTAAAAATGCACCTAAAACCTAAACCAAACGTTGCAGGTGCTTATTTCTTCATGCGCAGTGGTCAACGCGGCACTCTCTAGCTGCCAGGAGCACTTTTTACTACGCGCACCCAACCAGAGCGACGGGAGGAGCACATTTCAGAAAACGTGCTCAGCTCGTCGAGAGAATGCGATTTAAGCAATAAAATAAAAAATGCACCTAAAACCTAAACCAAACGTTGCAGGTGCTTATTTCTTCGTGCGCAGTGGTCAACGCGGCACTCCCTAGCTGCCAGGAGCTCTTTTTACTGTGCGCACCCAACCAGAGCGACGGGAGGAGCACATTTCAGAAAACGTGCTCAGCTCGTCGAGAAAATGCGATTTAAGCAATAAAATTAAAAATGCACCTAAAACCTAAACCAAACGTTGCAGGTGCTTATTTCTTCATGCGCAGTGGTCAACGCGGCACTCCCGAGCTGCCAAGAGCACTTTTTACTGTGCGCACCCAACCAGAGCGACGGGAGGAGCACATTTCAGAAAACGTGCTCAGCTCGTCGAGAGAATGCAATTTAAGCAATAAAATTAAAAATGCACCTAAAACCTAAACCAAACGTTGCAGGTGCTTATTTCTTCGTGCGCAGTGGTCAACGCGGCACTCTCTAGCTGCCAGGAGCACTTTTTACTGTACGCACCCAACCAGAGTGACGGGAGGAGCACATTTCAGAAAACCTGCTCAGCTCGTCGAGAAAATGCGATTTAAGCAATAAGATTAAAAATGCACCTAAAACCTAAACCAAACGTTGCAGGTGCTTATTTCTTCATGCGCAGTGGTCAACGCGGCACTCTCTAGCTGCCAGGAGCACTTTTTACTACGCGCACCCAACCAGAGCGACGGGAGGAGCACATTTCAGAAAACGTGCTCAGCTCGTCGAGAGAATGCGATTTAAGCAATAAAATTAAAAATGCACCTAAAACCTAAACCAAACGTTGCAGGTGCTTATTTCTTCGTGCGCAGTGGTCAACGCGGCACTCCCTAGCTGCCAGGAGCTCTTTTTACTGTGCGCACCCAACCAGAGCGACGGGAGGAGCACATTTCAGAAAACGTGCTCAGCTTGTCGAGAAAATGCGATTTAAGCAATAAAATTAAAAATGCACCTAAAACCTAAACCAAACGTTGCAGGTGCTTATTTCTTCATGCGCAGTGGTCAACGCGGCACTCTCTAGCTGCCAGGAGCACTTTTTACTATGCGCGCCCAACCAGAGCGACGGGAGGAGCACATTTCAGAAAACGTGCTCAGCTCGTCGAGAAAATGCGATTTAAGCAATAAAATTAAAAATGCACCTAAAACCTAAACCAAACGTTGCAGGTGCTTATTTCTTCATGCGCAGTGGTCAACGCGGCACTCCCGAGCTGCCAAGAGCACTTTTTACTGTGCGCACCCAACCAGAGCGACGGGAGGAGCACATTTCAGAAAACGTGCTCAGCTCGTCGAGAAAATGCGATTTAAGCAATTAGTTTAAAAATGCACCTAAAACCTAAATCAAACGTTGCAGGTGCTTATTTCTTCTTGCGCAGTGGTCAACGCGGCACTCTCTAGCTGCCAGGAGCACTTTTTACTGTACGCACCCAACCAGAGTGACGGGAGGAGCACATTTCAGAAAACCTGCTCAGCTCGTCGAGAAAATGCGATTTAAGCAATAAGATTAAAAATGCACCTAAAACCTAAACCAAACGTTGCAGGTGCTTATTTCTTCATGCGCAGTGGTCAACGCGGCACTCTCTAGCTGCCAGGAGCACTTTTTACTACGCGCACCCAACCAGAGCGACGGGAGGAGCACATTTCAGAAAACGTGCTCAGCTCGTCGAGAGAATGCGATTTAAGCAATAAAATTAAAAATGCACCTAAAACCTAAACCAAACGTTGCAGGTGCTTATTTCTTCGTGCGCAGTGGTCAACGCGGCACTCCCTAGCTGCCAGGAGCTCTTTTTACTGTGCGCACCCAACCAGAGCGACGGGAGGAGCACATTTCAGAAAACGTGCTCAGCTTGTCGAGAAAATGCGATTTAAGCAATAAAATTAAAAATGCACCTAAAACCTAAACCAAACGTTGCAGGTGCTTATTTCTTCATGCGCAGTGGTCAACGCGGCACTCTCTAGCTGCCAGGAGCACTTTTTACTATGCGCGCCCAACCAGAGCGACGGGAGGAGCACATTTCAGAAAACGTGCTCAGCTCGTCGAGAAAATGCGATTTAAGCAATAAAATTAAAAATGCACCTAAAACCTAAACCAAACGTTGCAGGTGCTTATTTCTTCATGCGCAGTGGTCAACGCGGCACTCCCGAGCTGCCAAGAGCACTTTTTACTGTGCGCACCCAACCAGAGCGACGGGAGGAGCACATTTCAGAAAACGTGCTCAGCTCGTCGAGAGAATGCGATTTAAGCAATAAAATTAAAAATGCACCTAAAACCTAAACCAAACGTTGCAGGTGCTTATTTCTTCGTGCGCAGTGGTCAACGCGGAACTCCCTAGCTGCCAGGAGCTCTTTTTACTGTGCGCACCCAACCAGAGCGACGGGAGGAGCACATTTCAGAAAACGTGCTCAGCTCGTCGAGACAATGCGATTTAAGCAATAAAATTAAAAATGCACCTAAAACCTAAACCAAACGTTGCAGGTGCTTATTTCTTCGTGCGCAGTGCTCAACGCGGCACTCCCTAGCTGCCAGGAGCACTTTTTACTGTGCGCACCCAACCAGAGTGACGGGAGGAGCACATTTCAGAAAACGTGCTCAGCTCGTCGAGAAAATGCGATTTAAGCAATAAAATTAAAAATGCACCTAAAACCTAAACCAAACGTTGCAGGTGCTTATTTCTTCATGCGCAGTGGTCAACGCGGCACTCTCTAGCTGCCAAGAGCACTTTTTACTGTGCGCACCCAACCAGAGTGACGGGAGGAGCACATTTCAGAAAACGTGCTCAGCTCGTCGAGAAAATGCGATTTAAGCAATAAGATTAAAAATGTACCTTAAACCTAAACCAAACGTTGCAGGTGCTTATTTCTTCATGCGCAGTGGTCAACGCGGCACTCTCTAGCTGCCAGGAGCACTTTTTACTACGCGCACCAAACCAGAGCAACGGGAGGAGCACATTTCAGAAAACGTGCTCAGCTCGTCGAGAGAATGCGATTTAAGCAATAAAATAAAAAATGCACCTAAAACCTAAACCAAACGTTGCAGGTGCTTATTTCTCCATGTGCAGTGGTCAACGCGGCACTCTCTAGCTGCCAGGAGCACTTTTTACTATGCGCGCACAACCAGAGCGACGGGAGGAGCACATTTCAGAAAACGTGCTCAGCTCGTCGAGAAAATGCGATTTAAGCAATGAAATTTAAAATGCACAAAAACCTAAACCAAACGTTGCAGGTGCTTATTTCTTCATGCGCAGTGGTCAACGCGGCACTCTCTAGCTGCCAAGAGCACTTTTTACTGTGCGCACCCAACCAGAGTGACGGGAGGAGCACATTTCAGAAAACGTACTCAGCTCGTCGAGAAAATGCGATTTAAGCAATAAGATTAAAAATGCACCTAAAACCTAAACCAAACGTTGCAGGTGCTTATTTCTTCATGCGCAGTGGTCAACGCGGCACTCTCTAGCTGCCAGGAGCACTTTTTACTGTGCGCACCCAACCAGAGTGACGGGAGGAGCACATTTCAGAAAACGTGCTCAGCTCGTCGAGAAAATGCGATTTAAGCAATAAAATTAAAAATGCACCTTAAACCTAAACCAAACGTTGCAGGTGCTTATTTCTTCATGCGCAGTGGTCAACGCGGCACTCTCTAGCTGCCAAGAGCACTTTTTACTGTGCACACCCAACCAGAGTGACGGGAGGAGCACATTTCAGAAAACGTGCTCAGCTCGTCGAGAAAATGTGATTTAAGCAATAAGATTAAAAATGCACCTAAAACCTAAACCAAACGTTGCAGGTGCTTATTTCTTCATGCGCAGTGGTCAACGCGGCACTCTCTAGCTGCCAGGAGCACTTTTTACTACGCGCACCCAACCAGAGCGACGGGAGGAGCACATTTCAGAAAACGTGCTCAGCTCGTCGAGAGAATGCGATTTAAGCAATAAAATAAAAAATGCACCTAAAACCTAAACCAAACGTTGCAGGTGCTTATTTCTTCGTGCGCAGTGGTCAACGCGGCACTCCCTAGCTGCCAGGAGCTCTTTTTACTGTGCGCACCCAACCAGAGCGACGGGAGGAGCACATTTCAGAAAACGTGCTCAGCTCGTCGAGAAAATGCGATTTAAGCAATAAAATTAAAAATGCACCTAAAACCTAAACCAAACGTTGCAGGTGCTTATTTCTTCATGCGCAGTGGTCAACGCGGCACTCTCTAGCTGCCAGGAGCACTTTTTACTACGCGCACCCAACCAGAGCGACGGGAGGAGCACATTTCAGAAAACGTGCTCAGCTCGTCGAGAGAATGCGATTTAAGCAATAAAATAAAAAATGCACCTAAAACCTAAACCAAACGTTGCAGGTGCTTATTTCTTCGTGCGCAGTGGTCAACGCGGCACTCCCTAGCTGCCAGGAGCTCTTTTTACTGTGTGCACCCAACCAGAGCGACGGGAGGAGCACATTTCAGAAAACGTGCTCAGCTCATCGAGAGAATGCGATTTAAGCAATAAAATAAAAAATGCACCTAAAACCTAAACCAAACGTTGCAGGTGCTTATTTCTTCGTGCGCAGTGGTCAACGCGGAACTCCCTAGCTGCCAGGAGCTCTTTTTACTGTGCGCACCCAACCAGAGCGACGGGAGGAGCACATTTCAGAAAACGTGCTCAGCTCGTCGAGAGAATGCGATTTAAGCAATAAAATAAAAAATGCACCTAAAACCTAAACCAAACGTTGCAGGTGCTTATTTCTTCGTGCGCAGTGGTCAACGCGGCACTCCCTAGCTGCCAGGAGCTGTTTTTACTGTGCGCACCCAACCAGAGCGACGGGAGGAGCACATTTCAGAAAACGTGCTCAGCTCGTCGAGAAAATGCGATTTAAACAATAAAATTAAAAATGCACCTAAAACCTAAACCAAACGTTGGAGGTGCTTATTTCTTCGTGCGCAGTGGTCAACGCGGCACTCCCTAGCTGCCAGGAACACTTTTTACTGTGCGCACCCAACCAGAGTGACAGAAGGAGCACATTTCAGAAAACGTACTCAGCTCGTCGAGAAAATGCGATTTAAGCAATAAAATTAAAAATGCACCTAAAACCTAAACCAAACGTTGCAGGTGCTTATTTCTTTGTGCGCAGTGGTCAACGCGGCACTCTCTAGCTGCCAGGAGCTCTTTTTACTGTGTGCACCAAACCAGAGCGACGGGAGGAGCACATTTCAGAAAACGTGCTCAGCTCGTCGAGAAAATGCGATTTAAGCAATAAAATTAAAAATGCACCTAAAACCTAAACCAAACGTTGCAGGTGCTTATTTCTTCATGCGCAGTGGTCAACGCGGCACTCTCTCGCTGCCAAGAGCACTTTTTACTGTGCGCACCCAACCAGAGCGACGGGAGGAGCACATTTCAGAAAACGTGCTCAGCTCGTCGAGAAAATGCGATTTAAGCAAAAAAATTAAAAATGCACCTAAAACCTAAACCAAAAGTTGCAGGTGCTTATTTCTTCATGTGCAGTGGTCAACGCGGCACTCTCTAGCTGCCAGGAGCACTTTTTACTATGCGCGCACAACCAGAGCGACGGGAGGAGCACATTTCAGAAAACGTGCTCAGGTCGTCGAGAAAATGCGATTTAAGCAAAAAGATTAAAAATGCACCTAAAACCTAAACCAAACGTTGCAGGTGCTTATTTCTTCATGCGCAGTGGTCAACGCGGCACTCTCTAGCTGCCAGGAGCACTTTTTACTACGCGCACCCAACCAGAGCGACGGGAGGAGCACATTTCAGAAAACGTGCTCAGCTCGTCGAGAAAATGCGATTTAAGCAATAAAATTAAAAATGCACCTAAAACCTAAACCAAACGTTGCAGGTGCTTATTTCTTCGTGCGCAGTGCTCAACGCGGCACTCTCTAGCTGCCAGGAGCACTTTTTACTACGCGCACCCAACCAGAGCGACGGGAGGAGCACATTTCAGAAAACGTGCTCAGCTCGTCGAGAGAATGCGATTTAAGCAATAAAATAAAAAATGCACCTAAAACCTAAACCAAACGTACCAGGTGCTTATTTCTTTGTGCGCAGTGGTCAACGCGGCACTCTCTAGCTGCCAGGAGCTCTTTTTACTGTGTGCACCAAACCAGAGCGACGGGAGGAGCACATTTCAGAAAACGTGCTCAGCTCGTCGAGAAAATGCGATTTAAGCAATAAAATTAAAAATGCACCTAAAACCTAAACCAAACGTTGCAGGTGCTTATTTCTTCGTGCGCAGTGCTCAACGCGGCACTCCCTAGCTGCCAGGAGCACTTTTTACTGTGCGCACCCAACCAGAGTGACGGGAGGAGCACATTTCAGAAAACGTGCTCAGCTCGTCGAGAAAATGCGATTTAAGCAATAAAATTAAAAATGCACCTAAAACCTAAACCAAACGTTGCAGGTGCTTATTTCTTCATGCGCAGTGGTCAACGCGGCACTCTCTAGCTGCCAAGAGCACTTTTTACTGTGCGCACCCAACCAGAGTGACGGGAGGAGCACATTTCAGAAAACGTGCTCAGCTCGTCGAGAAAATGCGATTTAAGCAATAAGATTAAAAATGCACCTAAAACCTAAACCAAACGTTGCAGGTGCTTATTTCTTCATGCGCAGTGGTCAACGCGGCACTCTCTAGCTGCCAGGAGCACTTTTTACTACGCGCACCCAACCAGAGCGACGGGAGGAGCACATTTCAGAAAACGTGCTCAGCTCGTCGAGAGAATGCGATTTAAGCAATAAAATAAAAAATGCACCTAAAACCTAAACCAAACGTTGCAGGTGCTTATTTCTTCGTGCGCAGTGGTCAACGCGGCACTCCCTAGCTGCCAGGAGCTCTTTTTACTGTGCGCACCCAACCAGAGCGACGGGAGGAGCACATTTCAGAAAACGTGCTCAGCTCGTCGAGAAAATGCGATTTAAGCAATAAAATTAAAAATGCACCTAAAACCTAAACCAAACGTTGCAGGTGCTTATTTCTTCATGCGCAGTGGTCAACGCGGCACTCTCTAGCTGCCAGGAGCACTTTTTACTACGCGCACCCAACCAGAGCGACGGGAGGAGCACATTTCAGAAAACGTGCTCAGCTCGTCGAGAGAATGCGATTTAAGCAATAAAATAAAAAATGCACCTAAAACCTAAACCAAACGTTGCAGGTGCTTATTTCTTCGTGCGCAGTGGTCAACGCGGCACTCTCTAGCTGCCAGGAGCACTTTTTACTATGCGCGCCCAACCAGAGCGACGGGAGGAGCACATTTCAGAAAACGTGCTCAGCTCGTCGAGAGAATGCGATTTAAGCAATAAAATTAAAAATGCACCTAAAACCTAAACACAACGTTGCAGGTGCTTATTTCTTCATGCGCAGTGGTCAACGCTGCACCCCCGAGCTGCCAAGAGCACTTTTTACTGTGCGCACCCAACCAGAGCGACGGGAGGAGCACATTTCAGAAAACGTGCTCAGCTCGTCGAGAGAATGCGATTTAAGCAATAAAATTAAAAATGCACCTAAAACCTAAACCAAACGTTGCAGGTGCTTATTTCTTCGTGCGCAGTGGTCAACGCGGAACTCCCTAGCTGCCAGGAGCTCTTTTTACTGTGCGCACCCAACCAGAGCGACGGGAGGAGCACATTTCAGAAAACGTGCTCAGCTCGTCGAGAAAATGCGATTTAAGCAATAAAAGTAAAAATGCAGCTAAAACCTAAACCAAACGTTGCAGGTGCTTATTTCTTCGTGCGCAGTGGTCAACGCGGCACTCCCTAGCTGTCAGGAGCTCTTTTTACTGTGCGCACCCAACCAGAGCGACGGGAGGAGCACATTTCAGAAAACGTGCTCAGCTCGTCGAGAAAATGCGGTTTAAGCAATAAAATTAAAAATGCACCTAAAACCTAAACCAAACGTTGCAGGTGCCTATTTCTTCATGCGCAGTGGTCAACGCGGCACTCTCTAGCTGCCAGGAGCACTTTTTACTACGCGCACCCAACCAGAGCGACGGGAGGAGCACATTTCAGAAAACGTGCTCAGCTCGTCGAGAGAATGCGATTTAAGCAATAAAATAAAAAATGCACCTAAAACCTAAACCAAACGTTGCAGGTGCTTATTTCTTCGTGCGCAGTGGTCAACGCGGCACTCCCTAGCTGCCAGGAGCACTTTTTACTACGCGCACCCAACCAGAGCGACGGGAGGAGCACATTTCAGAAAACGTGCTCAGCTCGTCGAGAGAATGCGATTTAAGCAATAAAATAAAAAATGCACCTAAAACCTAAACCAAACGTTGCAGGTGCTTATTTCTTCGTGCGCAGTGGTCAACGCGGCACTCCCTAGCTGCCAGGAGCTCTTTTTACTGTGCGCACCCAACCAGAGCGACGGGAGGAGCACATTTCAGAAAACGTGCTCAGCTCGTCGAGAAAATGCGATTTAAGCAATAAAATTAAAAATGCACCTAAAACCTAAACCAAACGTTGCAGGTGCTTATTTCTTCATGCGCAGTGGTCAACGCGGCACTCTCTAGCTGCCAGGAGCACTTTTTACTACGCGCACCCAACCAGAGCGACGGGAGGAGCACATTTCAGAAAACGTGCTCAGCTCGTCGAGAGAATGCGATTTAAGCAATAAAATAAAAAATGCACCTAAAACCTAAACCAAACGTTGCAGGTGCTTATTTCTTCGTGCGCAGTGGTCAACGCGGCACTCCCTAGCTGCCAGGAGCTCTTTTTACTGTGTGCACCCAACCAGAGCGACGGGAGGAGCACATTTCAGAAAACGTGCTCAGCTCATCGAGAGAATGCGATTTAAGCAATAAAATAAAAAATGCACCTAAAACCTAAACCAAACGTTGCAGGTGCTTATTTCTTCGTGCGCAGTGGTCAACGCGGAACTCCCTAGCTGCCAGGAGCTCTTTTTACTGTGCGCACCCAACCAGAGCGACGGGAGGAGCCCATTTCAGAAAACGTGCTCAGCTCGTCGAGAAAATGCGATTTAAGCAATAAAATTAAAAATGCACCTAAAACCTAAACCAAACGTTGCAGGTGCTTATTTCTTCGTGCGCAGTGCTCAACGCGGCACTCCCTAGCTGCCAGGAGCACTTTTTACTGTGCGCACCCAACCAGAGTGACGGGAGGAGCACATTTCAGAAAACGTGCTCAGCTCGTCGAGAAAATGCGATTTAAGCAATAAGATTAAAAATGCACCTAAAACCTAAACCAAACGTTGCAGGTGCTTATTTCTTCATGCGCAGTGGTCAACGCGGCACTCTCTAGCTGCCAGGAGCCTTTTTTACTACGCGCACCCAACCAGAGCGACGGGAGGAGCACATTTCAGAAAACGTGCTCAGCTCGTCGAGAGAATGCGATTTAAGCAATAAAATAAAAAATGCACCTAAAACCTAAACCAAACGTTGCAGGTGCTTATTTCTTCGTGCGCAGTGGTCAACGCGGCACTCCCTAGCTGCCAGGAGCTGTTTTTACTGTGCGCACCCAACCAGAGCGACGGGAGGAGCACATTTCAGAAAACGTGCTCAGCTCGTCGAGAAAATGCGATTTAAACAATAAAATTAAAAATGCACCTAAAACCTAAACCAAACGTTGGAGGTGCTTATTTCTTCGTACGCAGTGGTCAACGCGGCACTCCCTAGCTGCCAGGAACACTTTTTACTGTGCGCACCCAACCAGAGTGACAGAAGGAGCACATTTCAGAAAACGTACTCAGCTCGTCGAGAAAATGCGATTTAAGCAATAAAATTAAAAATGCACCTAAAACCTAAACCAAACGTTGCAGGTGCTTATTTCTTTGTGCGCAGTGGTCAACGCGGCACTCTCTAGCTGCCAGGAGCTCTTTTTACTGTGTGCACCAAACCAGAGCGACGGGAGGAGCACATTTCAGAAAACGTGCTCAGCTCGTCGAGAAAATGCGATTTAAGCAATAAAATTAAAAATGCACCTAAAACCTAAACCAAACGTTGCAGGTGCTTATTTCTTCATGCGCAGTGGTCAACGCGGCACTCTCTCGCTGCCAAGAGCACTTTTTACTGTGCGCACCCAACCAGAGCGACGGGAGGAGCACATTTCAGAAAACGTGCTCAGCTCGTCGAGAAAATGCGATTTAAGCAAAAAAATTAAAAATGCACCTAAAACCTAAACCAAAAGTTGCAGGTGCTTATTTCTTCATGTGCAGTGGTCAACGCGGCACTCTCTAGCTGCCAGGAGCACTTTTTACTATGCGCGCACAACCAGAGCGACGGGAGGAGCACATTTCAGAAAACGTGCTCAGGTCGTCGAGAAAATGCGATTTAAGCAAAAAGATTAAAAATGCACCTAAAACCTAAACCAAACGTTGCAGGTGCTTATTTCTTCATGCGCAGTGGTCAACGCGGCACTCTCTAGCTGCCAGGAGCACTTTTTACTACGCGCACCCAACCAGAGCGACGGGAGGAGCACATTTCAGAAAACGTGCTCAGCTCGTCGAGAAAATGCGATTTAAGCAATAAAATTAAAAATGCACCTAAAACCTAAACCAAACGTTGCAGGTGCTTATTTCTTCGTGCGCAGTGCTCAACGCGGCACTCTCTAGCTGCCAGGAGCACTTTTTACTACGCGCACCCAACCAGAGCGACGGGAGGAGCACATTTCAGAAAACGTGCTCAGCTCGTCGAGAGAATGCGATTTAAGCAATAAAATAAAAAATGCACCTAAAACCTAAACCAAACGTACCAGGTGCTTATTTCTTTGTGCGCAGTGGTCAACGCGGCACTCTCTAGCTGCCAGGAGCTCTTTTTACTGTGTGCACCAAACCAGAGCGACGGGAGGAGCACATTTCAGAAAACGTGCTCAGCTCGTCGAGAAAATGCGATTTAAGCAATAAAATTAAAAATGCACCTAAAACCTAAACCAAACGTTGCAGGTGCTTATTTCTTCGTGCGCAGTGCTCAACGCGGCACTCCCTAGCTGCCAGGAGCACTTTTTACTGTGCGCACCCAACCAGAGTGACGGGAGGAGCACATTTCAGAAAACGTGCTCAGCTCGTCGAGAAAATGCGATTTAAGCAATAAAATTAAAAATGCACCTAAAACCTAAACCAAACGTTGCAGGTGCTTATTTCTTCATGCGCAGTGGTCAACGCGGCACTCTCTAGCTGCCAAGAGCACTTTTTACTGTGCGCACCCAACCAGAGTGACGGGAGGAGCACATTTCAGAAAACGTGCTCAGCTCGTCGAGAAAATGCGATTTAAGCAATAAGATTAAAAATGCACCTAAAACCTAAACCAAACGTTGCAGGTGCTTATTTCTTCATGCGCAGTGGTCAACGCGGCACTCTCTAGCTGCCAGGAGCACTTTTTACTACGCGCACCCAACCAGAGCGACGGGAGGAGCACATTTCAGAAAACGTGCTCAGCTCGTCGAGAGAATGCGATTTAAGCAATAAAATAAAAAATGCACCTAAAACCTAAACCAAACGTTGCAGGTGCTTATTTCTTCGTGCGCAGTGGTCAACGCGGCACTCCCTAGCTGCCAGGAGCTCTTTTTACTGTGCGCACCCAACCAGAGCGACGGGAGGAGCACATTTCAGAAAACGTGCTCAGCTCGTCGAGAAAATGCGATTTAAGCAATAAAATTAAAAATGCACCTAAAACCTAAACCAAACGTTGCAGGTGCTTATTTCTTCATGCGCAGTGGTCAACGCGGCACTCTCTAGCTGCCAGGAGCACTTTTTACTACGCGCACCCAACCAGAGCGACGGGAGGAGCACATTTCAGAAAACGTGCTCAGCTCGTCGAGAGAATGCGATTTAAGCAATAAAATAAAAAATGCACCTAAAACCTAAACCAAACGTTGCAGGTGCTTATTTCTTCGTGCGCAGTGGTCAACGCGGCACTCTCTAGCTGCCAGGAGCACTTTTTACTATGCGCGCCCAACCAGAGCGACGGGAGGAGCACATTTCAGAAAACGTGCTCAGCTCGTCGAGAGAATGCGATTTAAGCAATAAAATTAAAAATGCACCTAAAACCTAAACACAACGTTGCAGGTGCTTATTTCTTCATGCGCAGTGGTCAACGCTGCACCCCCGAGCTGCCAAGAGCACTTTTTACTGTGCGCACCCAACCAGAGCGACGGGAGGAGCACATTTCAGAAAACGTGCTCAGCTCGTCGAGAGAATGCGATTTAAGCAATAAAATTAAAAATGCACCTAAAACCTAAACCAAACGTTGCAGGTGCTTATTTCTTCGTGCGCAGTGGTCAACGCGGAACTCCCTAGCTGCCAGGAGCTCTTTTTACTGTGCGCACCCAACCAGAGCGACGGGAGGAGCACATTTCAGAAAACGTGCTCAGCTCGTCGAGAAAATGCGATTTAAGCAATAAAAGTAAAAATGCAGCTAAAACCTAAACCAAACGTTGCAGGTGCTTATTTCTTCGTGCGCAGTGGTCAACGCGGCACTCCCTAGCTGTCAGGAGCTCTTTTTACTGTGCGCACCCAACCAGAGCGACGGGAGGAGCACATTTCAGAAAACGTGCTCAGCTCGTCGAGAAAATGCGGTTTAAGCAATAAAATTAAAAATGCACCTAAAACCTAAACCAAACGTTGCAGGTGCCTATTTCTTCATGCGCAGTGGTCAACGCGGCACTCTCTAGCTGCCAGGAGCACTTTTTACTACGCGCACCCAACCAGAGCGACGGGAGGAGCACATTTCAGAAAACGTGCTCAGCTCGTCGAGAGAATGCGATTTAAGCAATAAAATAAAAAATGCACCTAAAACCTAAACCAAACGTTGCAGGTGCTTATTTCTTCGTGCGCAGTGGTCAACGCGGCACTCCCTAGCTGCCAGGAGCACTTTTTACTATGCGCGCACAACCAGAGCGACGGGAGGAGCACATTTCAGAAAACGTGCTCAGCTCGTCGAGAAAATGCGATTTAAGCAATAAAATTAAAAATGCAGCTAAAACCTAAACCAAACGTTGCAGGTGCTTATTTCTTCGTGCGTAGTGCTCAACGCGGCACTCCCTAGCTGCCAGGAGCACTTTTTACTGTGCGCACCCAACCAGAGTGACGGGAGGAGCACATTTCAGAAAACGTGCTCAGCTCGTCGAGAAAATGCGATTTAAGCAATAAAATTAAAAATGCACCTAAAACCTATACCAAGCGTTGCAGGTGCTTATTTCTTCATGCGCAGTGGTCAACGCGGCACTCTTTGGCTGCCAGGAGCACTTTTTACTACGCGCACCCAACCAGAGCGACGGGAGGAGCACATTTCAGAAAACGTGCTCAGCTCGTCGAGAAAATGCGATTTAAGCAATAAGATTAAAAATGCACCTAAAACCTAAACCAAACGTTGCAGGTGCTTATTTCTTCATGCGCAGTGGTCAACGCGGCACTCTCTAGCTGCCAGGAGCACTTTTTACTGTGCGCACCCAACCAGAGTGACGGGAGGAGCACATTTCAGAAAACGTGCTCAGCTCGTCGAGAAAATGCGATTTAAGCAATAAAATTAAAAATGCACCTAAAACCTAAACCAAACGTTGCAAGTGCTTATTTCTTCTTGCGCAGTGGTCAACGCGGCACTCTCTAGCTGCCAGGAGCACTTTTTACTATGCACGCCCAACCAGAGCGACGGGAGGAGCACATTTCAGAAAACGTGCTCAGCTCGTCGAGAAAATGCGATTTAAGCAATAAAATTAAAAATGCACCTAAAACCTCAACCAAACGTTGCAGGTGCTTATTTCTTCATGCGCAGTGGTCAACGCGGCACTCCCGAGCTGCCAAGAGCACTTTTTACTGTGCGCACCCAACCAGAGCGACGGGAGGAGCACATTTCAGAAAACGTGCTCAGCTCGTCGAGAGAATGCGATTTAAGCAATAAAATTAAAAATGCACCTAAAACCTAAACCAAACGTTGCAGGTGCTTATTTCTTCGTGCGCAGTGGTCAACGCGGCACTCTCTAGCTGCCAGGAGCACTTTTTACTGTGCGCACCCAACCAGAGTGACGGGAGGAGCACATTTCAGAAAACGTGCTCAGCTCGTCGAGAAAATGCGATTTAAGCAATAAAATTAAAAATGCACCTAAAACCTAAACCAAACGTTGCAGGTGCTTATTTCTTCATGCGCAGTGGTCAACGCGGCACTCTCTAGCTGCCAAGAGCACTTTTTACTGTGCGCACCCAACCAGAGTGACGGGAGGAGCACATTTCAGAAAACGTGCTCAGCTCGTCGAGAAAATGCGATTTAAGCAATAAGATTAAAAATGCACCTAAAACCTAAACCAAACGTTGCAGGTGCTTATTTCTTCATGCGCAGTGGTCAACGCGGCACTCTCTAGCTGCCAGGAGCACTTTTTACTACGCGCACCCAACCAGAGCGACGGGAGGAGCACATTTCAGAAAACGTGCTCAGCTCGTCGAGAGAATGCGATTTAAGCAATAAAATAAAAAAATGCACCTAAAACCTAAACGAAACGTTGCAGGTGCTTATTTCTTCGTGCGCAGTGGTCAACGCGGCACTCCCTAGCTGCCAGGAGCACTTTTTACTGTGCGCACCCAACCAGAGTGACGGGAGGAGCACATTTTAGAAAACGTGCTCAGCTCGTCGAGAAAATGCGATTTAAGCAATAAAATTAAAAATGCACCTAAAACCTAAACCAAACGTTGCAGGTGCTTATTTCTTCATGCGCAGTGGTCAACGCGGCACTCTCTAGCTGCCAGGAGCACTTTTTACTATGCGCGCCCAACCAGAGCGACGGGAGGAGCACATTTCAGAAAACGTGCTCAGCTCGTCGAGAAAATGCGATTTAAGCAATAAAATTAAAAATGCACCTAAAACCTAAATGTAACGTTGCAGGTGCTTATTTCTTCATGCGCAGTGGTCAACGCGGCACTCTCTAGCTGCCAGGAGCACTTTTTACTGTGCGCACCCAACCAGAGCGACGGGAGGAGCACATTTCAGAAAACGTGCTCAGCTCGTCGAGAGAATGCGATTTAAGCAATAAAATTAAAAATGCACCTAAAACCTAAACCAAACATTGCAGGTGCTTATTTCTTCGTGCGCAGTGGTCAACGCGGAACTCCCTAGCTGCCAGGAGCTCTTTGTACTGTGCGCACCCAACCAGAGCGACGGGAGGAGCACATTTCAGAAAACGTGCTCAGCTCGTCGAGAAAATGCGATTTAAGCAATAAAATTAAAAATGCACCTAAAACCTAAACCAAACGTTGCAGGTGCTTATTTCTTCGTGCGCAGTGCTCAACGCGGCACTCCCTAGCTGCCAGGAGCACTTTTTACTGTGCGCACCCAACCAGAGTGACGGGAGGAGCACATTTCAGAAAACGTGCTCAGCTCGTCGAGAAAATGCGATTTAAGCAATAAAATTAAAAATGCACCTAAAAACTAAACCAAACGTTGCAGGTGCTTATTTCTTCATGCGCAGTGGTCAACGCGGCACTCTCTAGCTGCCAAGAGCACTTTTTACTGTGCGCACCCAACTAGAGTGACGGGAGGAGCACATTTCAGAAAACGTGCTCAGCTCGTCGAGAAAATGCGATTTAAGCAATAAGATTAAAAATGCACCTAAAACCTAAACCAAACGTTGCAGGTGCTTATTTCTTCATGCGCAGTGGTCAACGCGGCACTCTCTAGCTGCCAGGAGCACTTTTTACTATGCGCACCCAACCAGAGTGACGGGAGGAGCACATTTCAGAAAACGTGCTCAGCTCGTCGAGAAAATGCAATTTAAGCAATAAAATTAAAAATGCACCTAAAACCTAAACCAAACGTTGCAGGTGCTTATTTCTTCATGTGCAGTGGTCAACGCGGCACTCCCGAGCTGACAAGAGCACTTTTTACTGTGCGCACCCAACCAGAGCGACGGGAGGAGCACATTTCAGAAAACGTGCTCAGCTCGTCGAGAGAATGCGATTTAAGCAATAAAATTAAAAATGCACCTAAAACCTAAACCAAACGTTGCAGGTGCTTATTTCTTCGTGCGCAGTGGTCAACGCGGAACTCCCTAGCTGCCAGGAGCTCTTTTTACTGTGCGCACCCAACCAGAGCGACGGGAGGAGCACATTTCAGAAAACGTGCTCAGCTCGTCGAGAAAATGCGATTTAAGCAATAAAATTAAAAATGCACCTAAAACCTAAACCAAACGTTGCAGGTGCTTATTTCTTCGTGCGCAGTGGTCAACGCGGCACTCCCTAGCTGCCAGGAGCACTTTTTACTGTGCGCACCCAACCAGAGTGACGGGAGGAGCACATTTCAGAAAACGTGCTCAGCTCGTCGAGAAAATGCGATTTAAGCAATAAAATTAAAAATGCACCTAAAACCTAAACCAAACGTTGCAGGTGCTTATTTCTTCATGCGCAGTGGTCAACGCGGCACTCTCTAGCTGCCAAGAGCACTTTTTACTGTGCGCACCCAACCAGAGTGACGGGAGGAGCACATTTCAGAAAACGTGCTCAGCTCGTCGAGAAAATGCGATTTAAGCAATAAGATTAAAAATGCACCTAAAACCTAAACCAAACGTTGCAGGTGCTTATTTCTTCATGCGCAGTGGCCAACGCGGCACTCTCTAGCTGCCAGGAGCACTTTTTACTGTGTGCACCCAACCAGAGCGACGGGAGGAGCACATTTCAGAAAACGTGCTCAGCTCGTCGAGAAAATGCGATTTAAGCAATAAAATTTAAAATGCACCTAAAACCTAAACCAAACGTTGCAGGTGCTTATTTCTTTGTGCGCAGTGGTCAACGCGGCACTCTTTAGCTGCCAAGAGCACTTTTTACTATGCGCACCCAACCAGAGTGACGGGAGGAGCACATTTCAGAAAACGTGCTCAGCTCGTCGAGAAAATGCGATTTAAGCAATAAAATTAAAAATGCACCTAAAACCTAAACCAAACGTTGCAGGTGGTTATTTCTTCATGCGCAGTGGTCAACGCGGCACTCTCTAGCTGCCAAGAGCACTTTTTACTGTGCGCACCCAACCAGAGTGACGGGAGGAGCACATTTCAGAAAACGTGCTCAGCTCGTCGAGAAAATGCGATTTAAGCAATAAAATTAAAAATGCACCTAAAACCTAAACCAAACGTTGCAGGTGCTTATTTCTTCGTGTGCAGTGGTCAACGCGGCACTCCCTAGCTGCCAAGAGCACTTTTTACTATGCGCACCCAACCAGAGCGACGGGAGGAGCACATTTCAGAAAACGTGCTCAGCTCGTCGAGAGAATGCGATCTAAGCAATAATATAAAAAATGCACCTAAAACCTAAACAAAACGTTGCAGGTGCTTATTTCTTTGTGCGCAGTGGTCAACGCGGCACTCTCTAGCTGCCAAGAGCACTTTTTACTATGCGCACCCAACCAGAGTGACGGGATGAGCACATTTCAGAAAACGTGCTCAGCTCGTCGAGAAAATGCGATTTAAGCAATAAAATTAAAAATGCACCTAAAACCTAAACCAAACGTTGCAGGTGCTTATTTCTTCGTGCGCAGTGGTCAACGCGGCACTCCCTAGCTGCCAGGAGCTCTTTTTACTGTGCGCACCCAACCAGAGCGACGGGAGGAGCACATTTCAGAAAACGTGCTCAGCTCGTCGAGAAAATGCGATTTAAACAATAAAATTAAAAATGCACCTAAAACCTAAACCAAACGTTGCAGGTGCTTATTTCTTCGTGCGCAGTGGTCAACGCGGCACTCTCTAGCTGCCAAGAGCACTTTTTACTATGCGCGCCCAACCAGAGCGACGGGAGGAGCACATTTCAGAAAACGTGCTCAGCTTGTCGAGAAAATGCGATTTAAGCAATAAAATTAAAAATGAGCCTAAAACCTAAACCAAACGTTGCAGGTGCTTATTTCTTCATGCGCAGTGGTCAACGCGGCACTCTCTAGCTGCCAAGAGCACTTTTTACTGTGCGCACCCAACCAGAGTGACGGGAGGAGCACATTTCAGAAAACGTGCTCAGCTCGTCGAGAAAATGCGATTTAAGCAATTAAAATTAAAAATGCACCTAAAACCTAAACCAAACGTTGCAGGTGCCTATTTCTTCATGTGCAGTGGTCAACGTGGCACTCTCTAGCTGCCAGGAGCACTTTTTACTATGCGCGCACAACCAGAGCGACGGGAGGAGCACATTTCAGAAAACGTGCTCAGCTCGTCGAGAAAATGCGATTTAAGCAATAAAATTAAAAATGCACTTAAAACCTAAACCAAACGTTGCAGGTGCTTATTTCTTCATGCGCAGTGGTCAACGCGGCACTCCCGAGCTGCCAAGAGCACTTTTTACTGTGCGCACCCAACCAGAGCGACGGGAGGAGCACATTTGAGAAAACGTGCTCAGCTCGTCGAGAGAATGCGATTTAAGCAATAAAATTAAAAATGCACCTAAAACCTAAACCAAACGTTGCAGGTGCTTATTTCTTCGTGCGCAGTGGTCAACGCGGAACTCCCTAGCTGCCAGGAGCTCTTTTTACTGTGCGCACCCAACCAGAGCGACGGGAGGAGCACATTTCAGAAAACGTGCTCAGCTCTTCGAGAAAATGCGATTTAAGCAATAAAAGTAAAAATGCAGCTAAAACCTAAACCAAACGTTGCAGGTGCTTATTTCTTCGTGCGTAGTGCTCAACGCGGCACTCCCTAGCTGCCAGGAGCACTTTTTACTGTGCGCACCCAACCAGAGTGACGGGAGGATCACATTTCAGAAAACGTGCTCAGCTCGTCGAGAAAATGCGATTTAAGCAATAAAATTAAAAATGCACCTAAAACCTAAACCAAACGTTGCAGGTGCTTATTTCTTCATGCGCAGTGGTCAACGCGGCACTCTCTAGCTGCCAAGAGCACTTTTTACTGTGCGCACCCAACCAGAGTGATGGGAGGAGCACATTTCAGAAAACGTGCTCAGCTCGTCGAGAAAATGCGATTTAAGCAATGAGATTAAAAATGCACCTAAAACCTAAATGTAACGTTGCAGGTGCTTATTTCTTCATGCGCAGTGGTCAACGCGGCACTCTCTAGCTGCCAGGAGCACTTTTTACTGTGCGCACCCAACCAGAGTGACGGGAGGAGCACATTTCAGAAAACGTGCTCAGCTCGTCGAGAAAATGCGATTTAAGCAATAAGATTAAAAATGCACCTAAAACCTAAACCAAACGTTGCAGGTTCTTATTTCTTCATGCGCAGTGGTCAACGCGGCACTCTCTAGCTGCCAGGAGCACTTTTTACTACGCGCACCCAACCAGAGCGACGGGAGGAGCACATTTCAGAAAACGTGCTCAGCTCGTCGAGAGAATGCGATTTAAGCAATAAAATTAAAAATGCACCTAAAACCTAAACCAAACGTTGCAGGTGCTTATTTCTTCGTTCGCAGTGGTCAACGCGGCACTCCCTAGCTGCCAGGAGCTCTTTTTACTGTGTGCACCCAACCAGAGCGACGGGAGGAGCACATTTCAGAAAACGTGCTCAGCTCGTCGAGAAAATGCGATTTAAGCAATAAAATTTAAAATGCACCTAAAACCTAAACCAAACGTTGCAGGTGGTTATTTCTTCATGCGCAGTGGTCAACGCGGCACTCTCTAGCTGCCAAGAGCACTTTTTACTGTGCGCACCCAACCAGAGTGACGGGAGGAGCACATTTCAGAAAACGTGCTCAGCTCGTCGAGAAAATGCGATTTAAGCAATAAAATTAAAAATGCACCTAAAACCTAAACCAAACGTTGCAGGTGCTTATTTCTTCGTGCGCAGTGGTCAACGCGGCACTCCCTAGCTGCCAAGAGCACTTTTTACTAAGCGCACCCAACCAGAGCGACGGGAGGAGCACATTTCAGAAAACGTGCTCAGCTCGTCGAGAGAATGCGATTTAAGCAATAATATAAAAAATGCACCTAAAACCTAAACAAAACGTTGCAGGTGCTTATTTCTTTGTGCGCAGTGGTCAACGCGGCACTCTCTAGCTGCCAAGAGCACTTTTTACTATGCGCACCCAACCAGAGTGACGGGATGAGCACATTTCAGAAAACGTGCTCAGCTCGTCGAGAAAATGCGATTTAAGCAATAAAATTAAAAATGCACCTAAAACATAAACCAAACGTTGCAGGTGCTTATTTCTTCGTGCGCAGTGGTCAACGCGGCACTCCCTAGCTGCCAGGAGCTCTTTTTACTGTGCGCACCCAACCAGAGCGACGGGAGGAGCACATTTCAGAAAACGTGCTCAGCTCGTCGAGAAAATGCGATTTAAACAATAAAATTAAAAATGCACCTAAAACCTAAACCAAACGTTGCAGGTGCTTATTTCTTCGTGCGCAGTGGTCAACGCGGCACTCTCTAGCTGCCAAGAGCACTTTTTACTATGCGCGCCCAACCAGAGCGACGGGAAGAGCACATTTCAGAAAACGTGCTCAGCTTGTCGAGAAAATGCGATTTAAGCAATAAAATTAAAAATGAGCCTAAAACCTAAACCAAACGTTGCAGGTGCTTATTTCTTTGTGCGCAGTGGTCAACGCGGCACTCTTTAGCTGCCAAGAGCACTTTTTACTATGCGCACCCAACCAGAGTGACGGGAGGAGCACATTTCAGAAAACGTGCTCAGCTCGTCGGGAAAATGCGATTTAAGCAATAAAATTAAAAATGCACCTAAAACCTAAACCAAACGTTGCAGGTGGTTATTTCTTCATGCGCAGTGGTCAACGCGGCACTCTCTAGCTGCCAAGAGCACTTTTTACTATGCGCACCCAACCAGAGTGACGGGAGGAGCACATTTCAGAAAACGTGCTCAGCTCGTCGAGAAAATGCGATTTAAGCAATAAAATTAAAAATGCACCTAAAAGCTAAACCAAACGTTGCAGGTGCTAATTTCTTCATGCGCAGTGGTCAACGCGGCACTCTCTAGCTGCCAGGAGCACTTTTTACTACGCGCACCCAACCAGAGCGACGGGAGGAGCACATTTCAGAAAACGTGCTCAGCTCGTCAAGAGAATGCGATTTAAGCAATAAAATTAAAAATGCACCTAAAACCTAAACCAAACGTTGCAGGTGCTTATTTCTTCGTGCGCAGTGGTCAACGCGGCACTCCCTAGCTGCCAGGAGCTCTTTTTACTGTGCGCACCCAACCAGAGCGACGGGAGGAGCACATTTCATAAAACGTGCTCAGCTTGTCGAGAAAATGCGATTTAAGCAATAAAATTAAAAATGCACCTAAAACCTAAACCAAACGTTGCAGGTGCTTATTTCTTTGTGCGCAGTGGACAACGCGGCACTCTTTAGCTGCCAAGAGCACTTTTTACTATGCGCACCCAACCAGAGTGACGGGAGGAGCACATTTCAGAAAACGTGCTCAGCTCGTCGAGAAAATGCGATTTAAGCAATAAGATTAAAAATGCACCTAAAACCTAAACCAAACGTTGCAGGTGCTTATTTCTTCATGCGCAGTGGTCAACGCGGCACTCTCTCGCTGCCAGGAGCACTTTTTACTAAGCGCACCCAACCAGAGCGACGGGAGGAGCACATTTCAGAAAACGTGCTCAGCTCGTCGAGAGAATGCGATTTAAGCAATAAAATAAAAAATGCACCTAAAACCTAAACCAAACGTTGGAGGTGCTTATTTCTTCGTGCGCAGTGGTCAACGCGGCACTCTCTAGCTGCCAGGAGCACTTTTTACTATGCGCGCCCAACCAGAGCGACGGGAGGAGCACATTTCAGAAAACGTGCTCAGCTCGTCGAGAAAATGCGATTTAAGCAATAAAATTAAAAATGCACCCAAAACCTAAACCAAACGTTGCAGGTGGTTATTTCTTCAAGCGCAGTGGTCAACGCGGCACTCTCTAGCTGCCAAGAGCACTTTTTCCTATGCGCACCCAAACAGAGGGACGGGAGGAGCACATTTCAGAAAACGTGCTCAGCTTGTCGAGAAAATTCGATTAAAGCAATAAAATTAAAAATGCACCTAAAACCTAAACCAAACGTTGCAGGTGCTTATTTCTTCATGCGCAGTGGTCAACGCGGCACTCTCTAGCTGCCAGGAGCACTTTTTACTATGCGCGCCCAACCAGAGCGACGGGAGGAGCACATTTCAGAAAACGTGCTCAGCTCGTCGAGAGAATGCGATTTAAGCAATAAAATTAAAAATGCACCTAAAACCTAAACCAAACGTTGCAGGTGCTTATTTCTTCGTGCGCAGTGGTCAACGCGGCACTCCCTAGCTGCCAGGAGCTCTTTTTACTGTGCGCACCCAACCAGAGCGACGGGAGGAGCACATTTCAGAAAACGTGCTCAGCTTGTCGAGAAAATGCGATTTAAGCAATAAAATTAAAAATGCACCTAAAACCTAAACCAAACGTTGCAGGTGCTTATTTCTTCTTGCGCAGTGGTCAACGCGGCACTCTCTAGCTGCCAGGAGCACTTTTTACTATGCGCGACCAACCAGAGCGACGGGAGGAGCACATTTCAGAAAACGTGCTCAGCTCATCGAGAAAATGCGATTTAAGCAATAAAATTAAAAATGCACCTAAAACCTAAACCAAACGTTGCAGGTGCTTATTTCTTCATGTGCAGTGGTCAACGCGGCACTCCCTAGCTGCCAAGAGCACTTTTTACTATGCGCACCCAACCAGAGTGACGGGAGGAGCACATTTCAGAAAACGTGCTCAGCTCGTCGAGAAAATGCGATTTAAGCAATAAAATTAAAAATGCACCCAAAACCTAAACCAAACGTTGCAGGTGGTTATTTCTTCAAGCGCAGTGGTCAACGCGGCACTCTCTAGCTGCCAAGAGCACTTTTTCCTATGCGCACCCAAACAGAGGGACGGGAGGAGCACATTTCAGAAAACGTGCTCAGCTTGTCGAGAAAATGCGATTTAAGCAATAAAATTAAAAATGCACCTAAAACCTAAACCAAACGTTACAGGTGCTTATTTCTTCATGCGCAGTGGTCAACGCGGCACTCTCTAGCTGCCAGGAGCACTTTTTACTATGCGCACCCAACCAGAGCGACGGGAGGAGCACATTTCAGAAAACGTGCTCAGCTCGTCGAGAGAATGCGATTTAAGCAATAAAATTAAAAATGCACCTAAAACCTAAACCAAACGTTGCAGGTGCTTATTTCTTCGTGCGCAGTGGTCAACGCGGCACTCCCTAGCTGCCAGGAGCTCTTTTTACTGTGCGCACCCAACCAGAGCGACGGGAGGAGCACATTTCAGATAACGTGCTCAGCTTGTCGAGAAAATGCGATTTAAGCAACAAAATTAAAAATGCACCTAAATCCTAAACCAAACGTTGCAGGTGCTTATTTCTTCTTGCGCAGTGGTCAACGCGGCACTCTCTAGCTGCCAGGAGCACTTTTTACTGTGCGCACCCAACCAGAGTGACGGGAGGAGCACATTTCAGAAAACGTGCTCAGCTCGTCGAGAAAATGCGATTTAAGCAATAAAATTAAAAATGCACCTAAAACCTAAACCAAACGTTGCAGGTGCTTATTTCTTCATGCGCAGTGGTCAACGCGGCACTCTCTAGCTGCCAAGAGCACTTTTTACTGTGCGCACCCAACCAGAGTGACGGGAGGCGCACATTTCAGAAAACGTGCTCAGCTCGTCGAGAAAATGCGATTTAAGCAATAAAATTAAAAATGCACCTAAAACCTAAACCAAACGTTGAAGGTGCTTATTTCTTCGTGCGCAGTGCTCAACGCGGCACTCCCTAGCTGCCAGGAGCACTTTTTACTGTGCGCACCCAACCAGAGTGACGGGAGGAGCACATTTCAGAAAACGTGCTCAGCTCGTCGAGAAAATGCGATTTAAGCAATAAAATTAAAAATGCACCTAAAACCTAAACCAAACGTTGCAGGTGCTTATTTCTTCATGCGCAGTGGTCAACGCGGCACTCTCTAGCTGCCAAGAGCACTTTTTACTGTGCGCACCCAACCAGAGTGACGGGAGGAGCACATTTCAGAAAACGTGCTCAGCTCGTCGAGAAAATGCGATTTAAGCAATAAGATTAAAAATGCACCTAAAACCTAAACCAAACGTTGCAGGTGCTTATTTCTTCATGCGCAGTGGTCAACGCGGCACTCTCTAGCTGCCAGGAGCACTTTTTACTACGCGCACCCAACCAGAGCGACGGGAGGAGCACATTTCAGAAAACGTGCTAAGCTCGTCGAGAGAATGCGATTTAAGCAATAAAATAAAAAATGCACCTAAAACCTAAACCAAACGTTGCAGGTGCTTATTTCTTCGTGCACAGTGGTCAACGCGGCACTCCCTAGCTGCCAGGAGCACTTTTTACTGTGCGCACCCAACCAGAGTGACGGGAGGAGCACATTTCAGAAAACGTGCTCAGCTCGTCGAGAAAATGCGATTTAAGCAATAAAATTAAAAATGCACCTAAAACCTAAACCAAACGTTGCAGGTGCTTATTTCTTCATGCGCAGTGGTCAACGCGGCACTCTCTAGCTGCCAGGAGCACTTTTTACTATGCGCGCCCAACCAGAGCGACGGGAGGAGCACATTTCAGAAAACGTGCTCAGCTCGTCGAGAAAATGCGATTTAAGCAATAAAATTAAAAATGCACCTAAAACCTAAACCAAACGTTGCAGGTGCTTATTTCTTCATGCGCAGTGGTCAACGCGGTACTCCCGAGCTGCCAAGAGCACTTTTTACTGTGCGCACCCAACCAGAGTGACGGGAGGAGCACATTTCAGAAAACGTGCTCAGCTCGTCGAGAAAATGCGATTTAAGCAATAAAATTAAAAATGCACCTAAAACCTAAACCAAACGTTGCAGGTGCTTATTTCTTCATGTGCAGTGGTCAACGCGGCACTCCCTAGCTGCCAAGAGCACTTTTTACTATGCGCACCCAACCAGAGTGACGGGAGGAGCACATTTCAGAAAACGTGCTCAGCTCGTCGAGAAAATGCGATTTAAGCAATAAAATTAAAAATGCACCCAAAACCTAAACCAAACGTTGCAGGTGGTTATTTCTTCAAGCGCAGTGGTCAACGCGGCACTCTCTAGCTGCCAAGAGCACTTTTTCCTATGCGCACCCAAACAGAGGGACGGGAGGAGCACATTTCAGAAAACGTGCTCAGCTTGTCGAGAAAATTCGATTAAAGCAATAAAATTAAAAATGCACCTAAAACCTAAACCAAACGTTGCAGGTGCTTATTTCTTCATGCGCAGTGGTCAACGCGGCACTCTCTAGCTGCCAGGAGCACTTTTTACTATGCGCGCCCAACCAGAGCGACGGGAGGAGCACATTTCAGAAAACGTGCTCAGCTCGTCGAGAGAATGCGATTTAAGCAATAAAATTAAAAATGCACCTAAAACCTAAACCAAACGTTGCAGGTGCTTATTTCTTCGTGCGCAGTGGTCAACGCGGCACTCCCTAGCTGCCAGGAGCTCTTTTTACTGTGCGCACCCAACCAGAGCGACGGGAGGAGCACATTTCAGAAAACGTGCTCAGCTTGTCGAGAAAATGCGATTTAAGCAATAAAATTAAAAATGCACCTAAAACCTAAACCAAACGTTGCAGGTGCTTATTTCTTCTTGCGCAGTGGTCAACGCGGCACTCTCTAGCTGCCAGGAGCACTTTTTACTATGCGCGACCAACCAGAGCGACGGGAGGAGCACATTTCAGAAAACGTGCTCAGCTCGTCGAGAAAATGCGATTTAAGCAATAAAATTAAAAATGCACCTAAAACCTAAACCAAACGTTGCAGGTGCTTATTTCTTCATGCGCAGTGGTCAACGCGGCACTCCCGAGCTGCCAAGAGCACTTTTTACTGTGCGCACCCAAACAGAGCGACGGGAGGAGCACATTTCAGAAAACGTGCTCAGCTCGTCGAGAGAATGCGATTTAAGCAATAAAATTAAAAATGCACCTAAAACCTAAACCAAACGTTGCAGGTGCTTATTTCTTCGTGCGCAGTGGTCAACGCGGAACTCTCTAGCTGCCAGGAGCTCTTTTTACTGTGCGCACCCAACCAGAGCGACGGGAGGAGCACATTTCAGAAAACGTGCTCAGCTCGTCGAGAAAATGCGATTTAAGCAATAAAATTAAAAAATGCAGCTAAAACCTAAACCAAACGTTGCAGGTGCTTATTTCTTCGTGCGTAGTGCTCAACGCGGCACTCCCTAGCTGCCAGGAGCACTTTTTACTGTGCGCACCCAACCAGAGTGACGGGAGGAGCACATTTCAGAAAACGTGCTCAGCTCGTCGAGAAAATGCGATTTAAGCAATAAAATTAAAAATGCACCTAAAACCTAAACCAAACGTTGCAGGTGCTTATTTCTTCGTGCGCAGTGCTCAACGCGGCACTCCCTAGCTGCCAGGAGCACTTTTTACTGTGCGCACCCAACCAGAGTGACGGGAGGAGCACATTTCAGAAAACGTGCTCAGCTCGTCGAGAAAATGCGATTTAAGCAATAAAATTAAAAATGCACCCAAAACCTAAACCAAACGTTGCAGGTGGTTATTTCTTCAACCGCAGTGGTCAACGCGGCACTCTCTAGCTGCCAAGAGCACTTTTTCCTATGCGCACCCAAACAGAGGGACGGGAGGAGCACATTTCAGAAAACGTGCTCAGCTTGTCGAGAAAATGCGAGTAAAGCAATAAAATTAAAAATGCACCTAAAACCTAAACCAAACGTTGCAGGTGCTTATTTCTTCATGCGCAGTGGTCAACGCGGCACTCTCTAGCTGCCAGGAGCACTTTTTACTATGCGCGCCCAACCAGAGCGACGGGAGGAGCACATTTCAGAAAACGTGCTCAGCTCGTCGAGAGAATGCGATTTAAGCAATAAAATTAAAAATGCACCTAAAACCTAAACCAAACGTTGCAGGTGCTTATTTCTTCGTGCGCAGTGGTCAACGCGGCACTCCCTAGCTGCCAGGAGCTCTTTTTACTGTGCGCACCCATCCAGAGCGACGGGAGGAGCACATTTCAGAAAACGTGCTCAGCTTGTCGAGAAAATGCGATTTAAGCAATAAAATTAAAAATGCACCTAAAACCTAAACCAAACGTTGCAGGTGCTTATTTCTTCTTGCGCAGTGGTCAACGCGGCACTCTCTAGCTGCCAGGAGCACTTTTTACTATGCGCGACCAACCAGAGCGACGGGAGGAGCACATTTCAGAAAACGTGCTCAGCTCGTCGAGAAAATGCGATTTAAGCAATAAAATTAAAAATGCACCTAAAACCTAAACCAAACGTTGCAGGTGCTTATTTCTTCATGTGCAGTGGTCAACGCGGCACTCCCTAGCTGCCAAGAGCACTTTTTACTATGCGCACCCAACCAGAGTGACGGGAGGAGCACATTTCAGAAAACGTGCTCAGCTCGTCGAGAAAATGCGATTTAAGCAATAAAATTAAAAATGCACCCAAAACCTAAACCAAACGTTGCAGGTGGTTATTTCTTCAAGCGCAGTGGTCAACGCGGCACTCTCTAGCTGCCAAGAGCACTTTTTCCTATGCGCACCCAAACAGAGGGACGGGAGGAGCACATTTCAGAAAACGTGCTCAGCTTGTCGAGAAAATGCAATTTAAGCAATAAAATTAAAAATGCACCTAAAACCTAAACCAAACGTTGCAGGTGCTTATTTCTTCATGCGCAGTGGTCAACGCGGCACACTCTAGCTGCCAGGAGCACTTTTTACTATGCGCACCCAACCAGAGCGACGGGAGGAGCACATTTCAGAAAACGTGCTCAGCTCGTCGAGAGAATGCGATTTAAGCAATAAAATTAAAAATGCACCTAAAACCTAAACCAAACGTTGCAGGTGCTTATTTCTTCGTGCGCAGTGGTCAACGCGGCACTCCCTAGCTGCCAGGAGCTCTTTTTACTGTGCGCACCCAACCAGAGCGACGGGAGGAGCACATTTCAGAAAACGTGCTCAGCTTGTCGAGAAAATGCGATTTAAGCAACAAAATTAAAAATGCACCTAAATCCTAAACCAAACGTTGCAGGTGCTTATTTCTTCTTGCGCAGTGGTCAACGCGGCACTCTCTAGCTGCCAGGAGCACTTTTTACTGTGCGCACCCAACCAGAGTGACGGGAGGAGCACATTTCAGAAAACGTGCTCAGCTCGTCGAGAAAATGCGATTTAAGCAATAAAATTAAAAATGCACCTAAAACCTAAACCAAACGTTGCAGGTGCTTATTTCTTCATGCGCAGTGGTCAACGCGGCACTCTCTAGCTGCCAAGAGCACTTTTTACTCTGCGCACCCAACCAGAGTGACGGGAGGAGCACATTTCAGAAAACGTGCTCAGCTCGTCGAGAAAATGCGATTTAAGCAATAAAATTAAAAATGCACCTAAAACCTAAACCAAACGTTGCAGGTGCTTATTTCTTCGTGCGCAGTGCTCAACGCGGCACTCCCTAGCTGCCAGGAGCACTTTTTACCGTGCACACCCAACCAGAGTGACGGGAGGAGCACATTTCAGAAAACGTGCTCAGCTCGTCGAGAAAATGCGATTTAAGCAATAAAATTAAAAATGCACCTAAAACCTAAACCAAACGTTGCAGGTGCTTATTTCTTCATGTGCAGTGGTCAACGCGGCACTCTCTAGCTGCCAAGAGCACTTTTTACTGTGCGCACCCAACCAGAGCGACGGGAGGAGCACATTTCAGAAAACGTGCTCAGCTCGTCGAGAAAATGCGATTTAAGCAATAAAATTAAAAATGCACCTAAAACCTAAACCAAACGTTGCAGGTGCTTATTTCTTCATGTGCAGTGGTCAACGCGGCACTCTCTAGCTGCCAGGAGCACTTTTTACTATGCGCGCACAGCCAGAGCGACGGGAGGAGCTCATTTCAGAAAACGTGCTCAGCTCGTCGAGGAAATGCGATTTAAGCAATAAAATTTAAAATGCACCTAAAACCTAAACCAAACGTTGCAGGTACTTATTTCTTTGTGCGCAGTGGTCAACGCGGCACTCTTTAGCTGCCAAGAGCACTTTTTACTATGCGCACCCAACCAGAGTGACGGGAGGAGCACATTTCAGAAAACGTGCTCAGCTCGTCGAGAAAATGCGATTTAAGCAATAAGATTAAAAATGCACCTAAAACCTAAACCAAACGTTGCAGGTGCTTATTTCTTCATGCGCAGTGGTCAACGCGGCACTCTCTCGCTGCCAGGAGCACTTTTTACTACGCGCACCCAACCAGAGCGACGGGAGGAGCACATTTCAGAAAACGTGCTCAGCTCGTCGAGAGAATGCGATTTAAGCAATAAAATAAAAAATGCACCTAAAACCTAAACCAAACGTTGCAGGTGCTTATTTCTTCGTGCGCAGTGGTCAACGCGGCACTCCCTAGCTGCCAGAAGCTCTTTTTACTGTGTGCACCCAACCAGAGCGACGGGAGGAGCACATTTCAGAAAACATGCTCAGCTCGTCGAGAGAATGCGATTTAAGCAATAAAATTAAAAATGCACCTAAAACCTAAACCAAACGTTGCAGGTGCTTATTTCTTCGTGCGCAGTGGTCAACGCGGAACTCCCTAGCTGCCAGGAGCTCTTTTTACTGTGCACACCCAACCAGAGCGACGGGAGGAGCCCATTTCAGAAAACGTGCTCAGCTCGTCGAGAAAATGCAATTTAAGCAATAAAATTAAAAATGCACCTAAAACCTAAACCAAACGTTGCAGGTGCTTATTTCTTCGTGCGCAGTGCTCAACGCGGCACTCCCTAGCTGCCAGGAGCACTTTTTACCGTGCACACCCAACCAGAGTGACGGGAGGAGCACATTTCAGAAAACGTGCTCAGCTCGTCGAGAAAATGCGATTTAAGCAATAAAATTAAAAATGCACCTAAAACCTAAACCAAACGTTGCAGGTGCTTATTTCTTCATGTGCAGTGGTCAACGCGGCACTCTCTAGCTGCCAAGAGCACTTTTTACTGTGCGCACCCAACCAGAGCGACGGGAGGAGCACATTTCAGAAAACGTGCTCAGCTCGTCGAGAAAATGCGATTTAAGCAATAAAATTAAAAATGCACCTAAAACCTAAACCAAACGTTGCAGGTGCTTATTTCTTCATGTGCAGTGGTCAACGCGGCACTCTCTAGCTGCCAGGAGCACTTTTTACTATGCGCGCACAGCCAGAGCGACGGGAGGAGCTCATTTCAGAAAACGTGCTCAGCTCGTCGAGGAAATGCGATTTAAGCAATAAAATTTAAAATGCACCTAAAACCTAAACCAAACGTTGCAGGTGCTTATTTCTTTGTGCGCAGTGGTCAACGCGGCACTCTTTAGCTGCCAAGAGCACTTTTTACTATGCGCACCCAACCAGAGTGACGGGAGGAGCACATTTCAGAAAACGTGCTCAGCTCGTCGAGAAAATGCGATTTAAGCAATAAGATTAAAAATGCACTTAAAACCTAAACCAAACGTTGCAGGTGCTTATTTCTTCATGCGCAGTGGTCAACGCGGCACTCTCTCGCTGCCAGGAGCACTTTTTACTACGCGCACCCAACCAGAGCGACGGGAGGAGCACATTTCAGAAAACGTGCTCAGCTCGTCGAGAGAATGCGATTTAAGCAATAAAATAAAAAATGCACCTAAAACCTAAACCAAACGTTGCAGGTGCTTATTTCTTCGTGCGCAGTGGTCAACGCGGCACTCCCTAGCTGCCAGGAGCTCTTTTTACTGTGTGCACCCAACCAGAGCGACGGGAGGAGCACATTTCAGAAAACATGCTCAGCTCGTCGAGAGAATGCGATTTAAGCAATAAAATTAAAAATGCACCTAAAACCTAAACCAAACGTTGCAGGTGCTTATTTCTTCGTGCGCAGTGGTCAACGCGGAACTCCCTAGCTGCCAGGAGCTCTTTTTACTGTGCACACCCAACCAGAGCGACGGGAGGAGCCCATTTCAGAAAACGTGCTCAGCTCGTCGAGAAAATGCAATTTAAGCAATAAAATTAAAAATGCACCTAAAACCTAAACCAAACGTTGCAGGTGCTTATTTCTTCGTGCGCAGTGCTCAACGCGGCACTCCCTAGCTGCCAGGAGCACTTTTTACTGTGCGCACCCAACCAGAGTGACGGGAGGAGCACATTTCAGAAAACGTGCTCAGCTCGTCGAGAAAATGCGATTTAAGCAATAAAATTAAAAATGCACCTAAAACCTAAACCAAACGTTGCAGGTGCTTATTTATTCGTGCGCAGTGGTCAACGCGGCTCTCCCTAGCTGCCAGGAGCTCTTTTTACTGTGCACACCCAACCAGAGCGACGGGAGGAGCACATTTCAGAAAACGTGCTCAGCTCGTCGAGAAAATGCGATTTAAGCAATAAGATTAAAAATGCACCTAAAACCTAAACCAAACGTTGCAGGTGCTTATTTCTTCATGCGCAGTGGTCAACGCGGCACTCTCTAGCTGCCAGGAGCACTTTTTACTACGCGCACCCAACCAGACCGACGGGAGGAGCACATTTCAGAAAACGTGCTCAGCTCGTCGAGAAAATGCGATTTAAGCAATAAAATTAAAAATGCACCTAAAACCTAAACCAAACGTTGCAGGTGCTTATTTCTTCGTGCGCAGTGGTCAACGCGGAACTCCCTAGCTGCCAGGAGCTCTTTTTACTGTGCGCACCCAACCAGAGCGACGGGAGGAGCACATTTCAGAAAACGTGCTCAGCTCGTCGAGAAAATGCGATTTAAGCAATAAAATTAAAAATGCACCTAAAACCTAAACCAAACGTTGCAGGTGCTTATTTCTTTGTGCGCAGTGGTCAACGCGGCACTCTTTAGCTGCCAAGAGCACTTTTTACTATGCGCACCCAACCAGAGTGACGGGAGGAGCACATTTCAGAAAACGTGCTCAGCTCGTCGAGAAAATGCGATTTAAGCAATAAAATTAAAAATGCACCTAAAACCTAAACCAAACGTTGCAGGTGCTTATTTCTTCATGTGCAGTGGTCAACGCGGCACTCTCTATCTGCCAAGAGCACTTTTTACTGTGCGCACCCAACCAGAGCGACGGGAGGAGCACATTTCAGAAAACGTGCTCAGCTCGTCGAGAAAATGCGATTCAAGCAATAAAATTAAAAATGCACCTAAAACCTAAACCAAACGTTGCAGGTGCTTATTTCTTCATGTGCAGTGGTCAACGTGGCACTCTCTAGCTGCCAGGAGCACTTTTTACTATGCGCGCACAACCAGAGCGACGGGAGGAGCACATTTCAGAAAACGTGCTCAGCTCGTCGAGGAAATGCGATTTAAGCAATAAAATTTAAAATGCACCTAAAACCTAAACCAAACGTTGCAGGTGCTTATTTCTTCGTGCGTAGTGCTCAACGCGGCACTCCCTAGCTACCAGGAGCACTTTTTACTGTGCGCACCCAACCAGAGTGACGGGAGGAGCACATTTCAGAAAACGTGCTCAGCTTGTCGAGAAAATGCGATTTAAGCAATAAAATTAAAAATGCACCTAAAACCTAAACCAAACGTTGCAGGTGCTTATTTCTTCTTGCGCAGTGGTCAACGCGGCACTCTCTAGCTGCCAGGAGCACTTTTTACTATGCGCGCCCAACCAGAGCGACGGGAGGAGCACATTTCAGAAAACGTGCTCAGCTCGTCGAGAAAATGCGATTTAAGCAATAAAATTAAAAATGCACCTAAAACCTAAACCAAACGTTGCAGGTGCTTATTTCTTCATGCGCAGTGGTCAACGCGGCACTCCCGAGCTGGCAAGAGCACTTTTTACTGTGCGCACCCAACCAGAGCGACGGGAGGAGCACATTTCAGAAAACGTGCTCAGCTCGTCGAGAGAATGCGATTTAAGCAATAAAATTAAAAATGCACCTAAAACCTAAACCAAACGTTGCAGGTGCTTATGTGTTCGTGCGCAGTGGTCAACGCGGAACTCCCTAGCTGCCAGGAGCTCTTTTTACTGTGCGCACCCAACCAGAGCGACGGGAGGAGCACATTTCAGAAAACGTGCTCAGCTCGTCGAGAGAATGCGATTTAAGCAATAAAATAAAAAATGCACCTAAAACCTAAACCAACCGTTGCAGGTGCTTATTTCTTCGTGCGCAGTGGTCAACGCGGAACTCTCTAGCTGCCAGGAGCACTTTTTACTGTGCGCACCCAACCAGAGTGACGGGAGGAGCACATTTCAGAAAACGTGCTCAGCTCGTCGAGAAAATGCGATTTAAACAATAAGATTAAAAATGCACCTAAAACCTAAACCAAACGTTGCAGGTGCTTATTTCTTCTTGCGCAGTGGTCAACGCGGCACTCTCTAGCTGCCAGGAGCACTTTTTACTGTGCGCACCCAACCAGAGCGACGGGAGGAGCACATTTCAGAAAACGTGCTCAGCTCGTCGAGAAAATGCGATTTAAGCAATAAAATTAAAAATGCACCTAAAACCTAAACCAAACGTTGCAGGTGCTTATTTCTTCATGCGCAGCGGTCAACGCGGCACTCCCGAGCTGCCAAGAGCACTTTTTACTGTGCGCACCCAACCAGAGCGACGGGAGGAGCACATTTCAGAAACGTGCTCAGCTCGTCGAGAGAATGCGATTTAAGCAATAAAATTAAAAATGCACCTAAAACCTAAACCAAACGTTGCAGGTGCTTATTTCTTCGTGCGCAGTGCTCAACGCGGCACTCCCTAGCTGCCAGGAGCACTTTTTACTGTGCGCACCCAACCAGAGTGACGGGAGGAGCACATTTCAGAAAACGTGCTCAGCTCGTCGAGAAAATGCGATTTAAGCAATAAAATTAAAAATGCACCTAAAACCTAAACCAAACGTTGCAGGTGCTTATTTATTCGTGCGCAGTGGTCAACGCGGAACTCCCTAGCTGCCAGGAGCTCTTTTTACTGTGCGCACCCAACCAGAGCGACGGGAGGAGCACATTTCAGAAAACGTGCTCAGCTCGTCGAGAAAATGCGATTTAAGCAATAAAATTAAAAATGCACCTAAAACCTAAACCAAACGTTGCAGGTGCTTATTTCTTCGTGCGCAGCGCTCAACGCGGCACTCCCTAGCTGCCAGGAGCACTTTTTACTGTGCGCACCCAACCAGAGTGACGGGAGGAGCACATTTCAGAAAACGTGCTCAGCTCGTCGAGAAAATGCGATTTAAGCAATAAAATTAAAAATGCACCTAAAACCTAAACCAAACGTTGCAGGTGCTTATTTCTTCATGCGCAGTGGTCAACGCGGCACTCTCTAGCTGCCAAGAGCACTTTTTACTGTGCGCACCCAACCAGAGTGACGGGAGGAGCACATTTCAGAAAACGTGCTCAGCTCGTCGAGAAAATGCGATTTAAGCAATAAAATTAAAAATGCACCTAAAACCTAAACCAAACGTTGCAGGTGCTTATTTCTTCGTGCGCAGTGCTCAACGCGGCACTCCCTAGCTGCCAGGAGCACTTTTTACTGTGCGCACCCAACCAGAGTGACGGGAGGAGCACATTTCAGAAAACGTGCTCACCTCGTCGAGAAAATGCGATTTAAGCAATAAAATTAAAAATGCACCTAAAACCTAAACCAAACGTTGCAGGTGCTTATTTCTTCATGCGCAGTGGTCAACACGGCACTCTCTAGCTGCCAAGAGCACTTTTTACTGTGCGCACCCAACCAGAGCGACGGGAGGAGCACATTTCAGAAAACGTGCTCAGCTCGTCGAGAAAATGCGATTTAAGCAATAAAATTAAAAATGCACCTAAAACCTAAACCAAACGTTGCAGGTGCTTATTTCTCCATGTGCAGTGGTCAACGCGGCACTCTCTAGCTGCCAGGAGCACTTTTTACTATGCGCGCACAACCAGGGCGACGGGAGGAGCACATTTCAGAAAATGTGCTTAGCTCGTCGAGAAAATGCGATTTAAGCAATAAAATTAAAAATGCACCTAAAACCTAAACCAAACGTTGCAGGTGCTTATTTCTTCGTGCGCAGTGCTCAACGCGGCACTCCCTAGCTGCCAGGAGCACTTTTTACTATGCGCGCACAACCAGAGCGACGGGAGGAGCACATTTCAGAAAACGTGCTCAGCTCGTCGAGAAAATGCGATTTAAGCAAAAAAATTAAAAATGCACCTAAAACCTAAACCAAACGTTGCAGCTGCTTATTTCTTCATGCGCAGTGGTCAACGCGGCACTCTCTAGCTGCCAAGAGCACTTTTTACTGTGCGCACCCAACCAGAGCGACGGGAGGAGCACATTTCAGAAAACGTGCTCAGCTCGTCGAGAAAATGCGATTTAAGCAATAAGATTAAAAATGCACCTAAAACCTAAACCAAACGTTGCAGGTGCTTATTTCTTCATGCGCAGTGGTCAACGCGGCACTCTCTAGCTGCCAAGAAGACTTTTTACTGTGCGCACCCAACCAGAGTGACGGGAGGAGCACATTTCAGAAAACGTGCTCAGCTCGTCGAGAAAATGCGATTTAAGCAATAAAATTAAAAATGCACCTAAAACCTAAACCAAACGTTGCAGGTGCTTATTTCTTTGTGCGCAGTGGTCAACGCGGCACTCTTTAGCTGCGAAGAGCACTTTGTACTATGCGCACCCAACCAGAATGACGGGAGGAGCACATTTCAGAAAACGTGCTCAGCTCGTCGAGAAAATGCGATTTAAGCAATAAAATTAAAAATGCACCTAAAACCTAAACCAAACGTTGCAGGTGGTTATTTCTTCATGCGCAGTGGTCAACGCGGCACTCCCGAGCTGCCAAGAGCACTTTTTACTGTGCGCAACCAACCAGAGCGACGGGAGGAGCACATTTCAGAAAACGTGCTCAGCTCGTCGAGAGAATGCGATTTAAGCAATAAAATTAAAAATGCACCTAAAACCTAAACCAAACGTTGCAGGTGCTTATTTCTTCGTGCGCAGTGGTCAACGCGGAACTCCCTAGCTGCCAGGAGCTCTTTTTACTGTGCGCACCCAACCAGAGCGACGGGAGGAGCACATTTCAGAAAACGTGCTCAGCTCGTTGAGAAAATGCGATTTAAGCAATAAAATTAAAAATGCACCTAAAACCTAAACCAAACGTTGCAGGTGCTTATTTCTTCGTGCGCAGTGCTCAACGCGGCACTCCCTAGCTGCCAGGAGCACTTTTTACTGTGCGCACCCAACCAGAGTGACGGGAGGAGCACATTTCAGAAAACGTGCTCAGCTCGTCGAGAAAATGCGATTTAAGCAATAAAATTAAAAATGCACCTAAAACCTAAACCAAACGTTGCAGGTGCTTATTTCTTCATGCGCAGTGGTCAACGCGGCACTCCCGAGCTGCCAAGAGCACTTTTTACTGTGCGCAACCAACCAGAGCGACGGGAGGAGCACATTTCAGAAAACGTGCTCAGCTCGTCGAGAGAATGCGATTTAAGCAATAAAATTAAAAATGCACCTAAAACCTAAACCAAACGTTGCAGGTGCTTATTTCTTCGTGCGCATTGGTCAACGCGGAACTCCCTAGCTGCCAGGAGCTCTTTTTACTGTGCGCACCCAACCAGAGCGACGGGAGGAGCACATTTCAGAAAACGTGCTCAGCTCGTCGAGAAAATGCGATTTAAGCAATAAAATTAAAAATGCACCTAAAACCTAAACCAAACGTTGCAGGTGCTTATTTCTTCGTGCGCAGTGCTCAACGCGGAGCTCCCTAGCTGCCAGGAGCACTTTTTACTGTGCGCACCCAACCAGAGTGACGGGAGGAGCACATTTCAGAAAACGTGCTCAGCTCGTCGAGAAAATGCGATTTAAGCAATAAAATTAAAAATGCACCTAAAACCTAAACCAAACGTTGCAGGTGCTTATTTCTTCATGCGCAGTTGTCAACGCGGCACTCTCTAGCTGCCAAGAGCACTTTTTACTGTGCGCACCCAACCAGAGTGACGGGAGGAGCACATTTCAGAAAACGTGCTCAGCTCGTCGAGAAAATGCGATTTAAGCAATAAAATTAAAAATGCACCTAAAACCTAAACCAAACGTTGCAGGTGCTTATTTCTTCGTGCGCAGTGCTCAACGCGACACTCCCTAGCTGCCAGGAGCACTTTTTACTATGCGCGCACAACCAGAGCGACGGGAGGAGCACATTCCAGAAAACGTGCTCAGCTCGTCGAGAAAATGCGATTTAAGCAATAAAATTTAAAATGCACCTAAAACCTAAACCAAACGTTGCAGGTGTTTATTTCTTTGTGCGCAGTGGTCAACGCGGCACTCTTTAGCTGCCAAGAGCACTTTTTACTATGCGCACCCAACCAGAGTGACGGGAGGAGCACATTTCAGAAAACGTGCTCAGCTCATCGAGAAAATGCGATTTAAGCAATAAAATTAAAAATGCACCTAAAACCTAAACCAAACGTTGCAGGTGCTTATTTCTTCATGTGCAGTGGTCAACGCGGCACTCTCTAGCTGCCAAGAGCACTTTTTACTGTGCGCACCCAACCAGAGCGACGGGAGGAGCACATTTCAGAAAACGTGCTCAGCTCGTCGAGAAAATGCGATTTAAGCAATAAAATTAAAAATGCACCTAAAACCTAAACCAAACGTTGCAAGTGCTTATTTCTTCATGTGCAGTGGTCAACGCGGCACTCTCTAGCTGCCAGGAGCACTTTTTACTATGCGCGCACAACCAGAGCGACGGGAGGAGCACATTTCAGAAAACGTGCTCAGCTCGTCGAGGAAATGCGATTTAAGCAATAAAATTTAAAATGCACCTAAAACCTAAACCAAACGTTGCAGGTGCTTATTTCTTCGTGCGTAGTGCTCAACGCGGCACTCCCTAGCTACCAGGAGCACTTTTTACTGTGCGCACCCAACCAGAGTGACGGGAGGAGCACATTTCAGAAAACGTGCTCAGCTCGTCGAGAGAATGCGATTTAAGCAATAAAATTTAAAATGCACCTAAAACCTAAACCAAACGTTGCAGGTGCTTATTTCTTCATGCGCAGTGGTCAACGCGGCACTCTCTAGCTGCCAGGAGCACTTTTTACTGTGCGCACCCAACCAGAGTGACGGGAGGAGCACATTTCAGAAAACGTGCTCAGCTCGTCGAGAAAATGCGATTTAAGCAATAAAATAAAAAATGCACCTAAAACCTAAACCAAACGTTGCAGGTGCTTATTTCTTCGTGCGCAGTGGTCAACGCGGCACTCCCTAGCTGCCAGTAGCTCTTTTTACTGTGCGCACCCAACCAGAGTGACGGGAGGAGCACATTTCAGAAAACGTGCTCAGCTCGTCGAGAAAATGCGATTTAAGCAATAAGATTAAAAATGCACCTAAAACCTAAACCAAACGTTGCAGGTGCTTATTTCTTCATGCGCAGTGGTCAACGCGGCACTCTCTAGCTGCCAGGAGCCTTTTTTACTACGCGCACCCAACCAGAGCGACGGGAGGAGCACATTTCAGAAAACGTGCTCAGCTCGTCGAGAGAATGCGATTTAAGCAATAAAATAAAAAATGCACCTAAAACCTAAACCAAACGTTGCAGGTGCTTATTTCTTCTTGCGCAGTGGTCAACGCGGCACTCTCTAGCTGCCAGGAGCACTTTTTACTACGCGCACCCAACCAGAGCGACGGGAGGAGCACATTTCAGAAAACGTGCTCAGCTCGTCGAGAGAATGCGATTTAAGCAATAAAATTAAAAATGCACCTAAAACCTAAACCAAACGTTGCAGGTGCTTATTTCTTCATGCGCAGTGGTCAACGCGGCACTCTCTAGCTGCCAAGAGCACTTTTTACTGTGCGCACCCAACCAGAGTGACGGGAGGAGCACATTTCAGAAAACGTGCTCAGCTCGTCGAGAAAATGCGATTTAAGCAATAAAATTAAAAATGCACCTAAAACCTAACCCAAACGTTGCAGGTGCTTATTTCTTCGTGCGCAGTACTCAACGCGGCACTCCCTAGCTGCCAGGAGCACTTTTTACTGTGCGCACCCAACCAGAGTGACGGGAGGAGCACATTTCAGAAAACGTGCTCAGCTCGTCGAGAAAATGCGATTTAAGCAGTAAAATTAAAAATGCACCTAAAACCTAAACCAAACGTTGCAGGTGCTTATTTCTTTGTGCGCAGTGCTCAACGGGACACTCCCTAGCTGCCAGGAGCACTTTTTACTATGCGCGCACAACCAGAGCGACGGGAGGAGCACATTTCAGAAAACGTGCTCAGCTCGTCGAGAAAATGCGATTTAAGCAATAAGATTAAAAATGCACCTAAAACCTAAACCAAACGTTGCAGGTGCTTATTTCTTCATGCGCAGTGGTCAACGCGGCACTCTCTAGCTGCCAGGAGCACTTTTTACTGTGTGCACCCAACCAGAGTGACGGGAGGAGCACATTTCAGAAAACGTGCTCAGCTCGTCGAGAAAATGCGATTTAAGCAATAAGATTAAAAATGCACCTAAAACCTAAACCAAACGTTGCAGGTGCTTATTTCTTCATGCGCAGTGGTCAACGCGGCACTCTCTAGCTGCCAGGAGCACTTTTTACTGTGCGCACCCAACCAGAGTGACGGGAGGAGCACATTTCAGAAAACGTGCTCAGCTCGTCGAGAGAATGCCATTTAAGCAATAAAATTAAAAATGCACCTAAAACCTAAACCAAACGTTGCAGGTGCTTATTTCTTCGTGCGCAGTGGTCAACGCGGAACTCCCTAGCTGCCAGGAGCTCTTTTTACTGTGCGCACCCAACCAGAGTGACGGGAGGAGCACATTTCAGAAAACGTGCTCAGCTCGTCGAGAAAATGCGATTTAAGCAATAAGATTAAAAATGCACCTAAAACCTAAACCAAACGTTGCAGGTGCTTATTTCTTCATGCGCAGTGGTCAACGCGGCACTCTCTAGCTGCCAGGAGCACTTTTTACTGTGTGCACCCAACAAGAGTGACGGGAGGAGCACATTTCAGAAAACGTGCTCAGCTCGTCGAGAAAATGCGATTTAAGCAATAAAATTAAAAATGCACCTAAAACCTAAACCAAACGTTGCAGGTGCTTATTTCTTCATGCGCAGTGGTCAACGCGGCACTCTCTAGCTGCCAAGAGCACTTTTTACTGTGCGCACACAACCAGAGTGACGGGAGGAGCACATTTCAGAAAACGTGCTCAGCTCGTCGAGAAAATGCGATTTAAGCAATAAGATTAAAAATGCACCTAAAACCTAAACCAAACGTTGCAGGTGCTTATTTCTTCATGCGCAGTGGTCAACGCGGCACTCTCTAGCTGCCAGGAGCACTTTTTACTACGCGCACCCAACCAGAGCGACGGGAGGAGCACATTTCAGAAAACGTGCTCAGCTCGTCGAGAGAATGCGATTTAAGCAATAAAATAAAAAATGCACCTAAAACCTAAACCAAACGTTGCAGGTGCTTATTTCTTCGTGCGCAGTGGTCAACGCGGCACTCCCTAGCTGCCAGGAGCTCTTTTTACTGTGTGCACCCAACCAGAGCGACGGGAGGAGCACATTTCAGAAAACGTGCTCAGCTCGTCGAGAGAATGCGATTTAAGCAATAAAATTAAAAATGCACCTAAAACCTAAACCAAACGTTGCAGGTGCTTATTTCTTCGTGCGCAGTGGTCAACGCGGAACTCCCTAGCTGCCAGGAGCTCTTTTTACTGTGCGCACCCAACCAGAGCGACGGGAGGAGCCCATTTCAGAAAACGTGCTCAGCTCGTCGAGAAAATGCAATTTAAGCAATAAAATTAAAAATGCACCTAAAACCTAAACCAAACGTTGCAGGTGCTTATTTCTTCATGCGCAGTGGTCAACGCGGCACTCCCTAGCTGCCAGGAGCACTTTTCACTATGCGCGCACAACCAGAGCGACGGGAGGAGCACATTTCAGAAAACGTGCTCAGCTCGTCGAGAAAATGCGATTTAAGCAATAAAATTAAAATAGCACCTAAAACCTAAACCAAACGTTGCAGGTGCTTATTTCTTCATGCGCAGTGGTCAACGCGGCACTCCCGAGCTGCCAAGAGCACTTTTTACTGTGCGCACCCAACCAGAGTGACGGGAGGAGCACATTTCAGAAAACGTGCTCAGCTCGTCGAGAAAATGCGATTTAAGCAATAAGATTAAAAATGCACCTAAAACCTAAACCAAACGTTGCAGGTGCTTATTTCTTCATGCGCAGTGGTCAACGCGGCACTCTCTAGCTGCCAGGAGCACTTTTTACTGTGTGCACCCAACAAGAGTGACGGGAGGAGCACATTTCAGAAAACGTGCTCAGCTCGTCGAGAAAATGCGATTTAAGCAATAAAATTAAAAATGCACCTAAAACCTAAACCAAACGTTGCAGGTGCTTATTTCTTCATGCGCAGTGGTCAACGCGGCACTCTCTAGCTGCCAAGAGCACTTTTTACTGTGCGCACCCAACCAGAGTGACGGGAGGAGCACATTTCAGAAAACGTGCTCAGCTCGTCGAGAAAATGCGATTTAAGCAATAAGATTAAAAATGCACCTAAAACCTAAACCAAACGTCGCAGGTGCTTATTTATTCGTGCGCAGTGGTCAACGCGGAACTCCCTAGCTGCCAGGAGCTCTTTTTACTGTGCGCACCCAACCAGAGCGACGGGAGGAGCACATTTCAGAAAACGTGCTCAGCTCGTCGAGAAAATGCGATTTAAGCAATAAAATTAAAAATGCACCTAAAACCTAAACCAAACGTTGCAGGTGCTTATTTCTTCGTGCGCAGTGCTCAACGCGGCACTCCCTAGCTGCCAGGAGCACTTTTTACTGTGCGCACCCAACCAGAGTGACGGGAGGAGCACATTTCAGAAAACGTGCTCAGCTCGTCGAGAAAATGCGATTTAAGCAATAAAATTAAAAATGCACCTAAAACCTAAACCAAACGTTGCAGGTGCTTATTTCTTCATGCGCAGTGGTCAACGCGGCACTCTCTAGCTGCCAAGAGCACTTTTTACTGTGCGCACCCAACCAGAGTGACGGGAGGAGCACATTTCAGAAAACGTGCTCAGCTCGTCGAGAAAATGCGATTTAAGCAATAAAATTAAAAATGCACCTAAAACCTAAACCAAACGTTGCAGGTGCTTATTTCTTCGTGCGCAGTGGTCAACGCGGCACTCCCTAGCTGCCAGTAGCTCTTTTTACTGTGCGCACCCAACCAGAGTGACGGGAGGAGCACATTTCAGAAAACGTGCTCAGCTCGTCGAGAAAATGCGATTTAAGCAATAAGATTAAAAATGCACCTAAAACCTAAACCAAACGTTGCAGGTGCTTATTTCTTCATGCGCAGTGGTCAACGCGGCACTCTCTAGCTGCCAGGAGCCTTTTTTACTACGCGCAACCAACCAGAGCGACGGGAGGAGCACATTTCAGAAAACGTGCTCAGCTCGTCGAGAGAATGCGATTTAAGCAATAAAATAAAAAATGCACCTAAAACCTAAACCAAACGTTGCAGGTGCTTATTTCTTCGTGCGCAGTGGTCAACGCGGCACTCCCTAGCTGCCAGGAGCTCTTTTTACTGTGCGCACCCAACCAGAGCGACGGGAGGAGCACATTTCAGAAAACGTGCTCAGCTCGTCGAGAAAATGCGATTTAAGCAATAAAATTAAAAATGCACCTAAAACCTAAACCAAACGTTGCAGGTGCTTATTTCTTCATGCGCAGTGGTCAACGCGGCACTCTCTAGCTGCCAGGAGCACTTTTTACTACGCACACCCAACCAGAGCGACGGGAGGAGCACATTTCAGAAAACGTGCTCAGCTCGTCGAGAGAATGCGATTTAAGCAATAAAATAAAAAATGCACCTAAAACCTAAACCAAACGTTGCAGGTGCTTATTTCTTCGTGCGCAGTGGTCAACGCGGCACTCCCTAGCTGCCAGGAGCTCTTTTTACTGTGTGCACCCAACCAGAGCGACGGGAGGAGCACATTTCAGAAAACGTGCTCAGCTCGTCGAGAGAATGCGATTTAAGCAATAAAATAAAAAATGCACCTAAAACCTAAACCAAACGTTGCAGGTGCTTATTTCTTCGTGCGCAGTGGTCAACGCGGCACTCCCTAGCTGCCAGGAGCTCTTTTTAATGTGCGCACCCAACCAGAGCGACGGGAGGAGCACATTTCAGAAAACGTGCTCAGCTTGTCGAGAAAATGCGATTTAAGCAATAAAATTAAAAATGCACCTAAAACCTAAACCAAACGTTGCAGGTGCTTATTTCTTCTTGCGCAGTGGTCAACGCGGCACTCTCTAGCTGCCAGTAGCACTTTTTACTATGCGCGCCCAACCAGAGCGACGGGAGGAGCACATTTCAGAAAACGTGCTCAGCTCGTCGAGAAAATGCGATTTAAGCAATAAAATTAAAATAGCACCTAAAACCTAAACCAAACGTTGCAGGTGCTCATTTCTTCATGCGCAGTGGTCAACGCGGCACTCCCGAGCTGCCAAGAGCACTTTTTACTGTGCGCACCCAACCAGAGTGACGGGAGGAGCACATTTCAGAAAACGTGCTCAGCTCGTCGAGAAAATGCGATTTAAGCAATAAGATTAAAAATGCACCTAAAACCTAAACCAAACGTTGCAGGTGCTTATTTCTTCATGCGCAGTGGTCAACGCGGCACTCTCTAGCTGCCAGGAGCACTTTTTACTGTGTGCACCCAACAAGAGTGACGGGAGGAGCACATTTCAGAAAACGTGCTCAGCTCGTCGAGAAAATGCGATTTAAGCAATAAAATTAAAAATGCACCTAAAACCTAAACCAAACGTTGCAGGTGCTTATTTCTTCATGCGCAGTGGTCAACGCGGCACTCTCTAGCTGCCAAGAGCACTTTTTACTGTGCGCACCCAACCAGAGTGACGGGAGGAGCACATTTCAGAAAACGTGCTCAGCTCGTCGAGAAAATGCGATTTAAGCAATAAGATTAAAAATGCACCTAAAACCTAAACCAAACGTCGCAGGTGCTTATTTATTCGTGCGCAGTGGTCAACGCGGAACTCCCTAGCTGCCAGGAGCTCTTTTTACTGTGCGCACCCAACCAGAGCGACGGGAGGAGCACATTTCAGAAAACGTGCTCAGCTCGTCGAGAAAATGCGATTTAAGCAATAAAATTAAAAATGCACCTAAAACCTAAACCAAACGTTGCAGGTGCTTATTTCTTCGTGCGCAGTGCTCAACGCGGCACTCCCTAGCTGCCAGGAGCACTTTTTACTGTGCGCACCCAACCAGAGTGACGGGAGGAGCACATTTCAGAAAACGTGCTCAGCTCGTCGAGAAAATGCGATTTAAGCAATAAAATTAAAAATGCACCTAAAACCTAAACCAAACGTTGCAGGTGCTTATTTCTTCATGCGCAGTGGTCAACGCGGCACTCTCTAGCTGCCAAGAGCACTTTTTACTGTGCGCACCCAACCAGAGTGACGGGAGGAGCACATTTCAGAAAACGTGCTCAGCTCGTCGAGAAAATGCGATTTAAGCAATAAAATTAAAAATGCACCTAAAACCTAAACCAAACGTTGCAGGTGCTTATTTCTTCGTGCGCAGTGGTCAACGCGGCACTCTCTAGCTGCCAGGAGCACTTTTTACTGTGCGCACCCAACCAGAGCGACGGGAGGAGCACATTTCAGAAAACGTGCTCAGCTGGTCGAGAAAAGGCGATTTAAGCAATAAAATTAAAAATGCACCTAAAACCTAAACCAAACGTTGCAGGTGCTTATTTCTTCATGCGCAGTGGTCAACGCGGCACTCCCTAGCTGCCAGGAGCTCTTTTTACTGTGCGCACCCAACCAGAGCGACGGGAGGAGCACATTTCAGAAAACGTGCTCAGCTCGTCGAGAAAATGTGATTTAAGCAATAAAATTAAAAATGCACCTAAAACCTAAACCAAACGTTGCAGGTGCTTATTTCTTCATGCGCAGTGGTCAACGCGGCACTCTCTAGCTGCCAGGAGCTCTTTTTACTGTGCGCACCCAACCAGAGCGACGGGAGGAGCACATTTCAGAAAACGTGCTCAGCTCGTCGAGAGAATGCGATTTAAGCAATAAAATTAAAAATGCATCTAAAACCTAAACCAAACGTTGCAGGTGCTTATTTCTTCATGCGCAGTGGTCAACGCGGCACTCCCGAGCTGCCAAGAGCACTTTTTACTGTGCGCACCCAACCAGAGCGACGGGAGGAGCACATTTCAGAAAACGTGCTCAGCTCGTCGAGAGAATGCGATTTAAGCAATAAAATTAAAAATGCACCTAAAACCTAAACCAAACGTTGCAGGTGCTTATTTCTTCGTGCGCAGTGGTCAACGCGGAACTCCCTAGCTGCCAGGAGCTCTTTTTACTGTGCGCACCCAACCAGAGCGACGGGAGGAGCACATTTCAGAAAACGTGCTCAGCTCGTCGAGACAATGCGATTTAAGCAATAAAATTAAAAATGCACCTAAAACCTAAACCAAACGTTGCAGGTGCTTATTTCTTCGTGCGCAGTGCTCAACGCGGCACTCCCTAGCTGCCAGGAGCACTTTTTACTGTGCGCACCCAACCAGAGTGACGGGAGGAGCACATTTCAGAAAACGTGCTCAGCTCGTCGAGAAAATGCGATTTAAGCAATAAAATTAAAAATGCACCTAAAACCTAAACCAAACGTTGCAGGTGCTTATTTCTTCATGCGCAGTGGTCAACGCGGCACTCTCTAGCTGCCAAGAGCACTTTTTACTGTGCGCACCCAACCAGAGTGACGGGAGGAGCACATTTCAGAAAACGTGCTCAGCTCGTCGAGAGAATGCGATTAAAGCAATAAAATAAAAAATGCACCTAAAACCTAAACCAAACGTTGCAGGTGCTTATTTCTCCATGTGCAGTGGTCAACGCGGCACTCTCTAGCTGCCAGGAGCACTTTTTACTATGCGCGCACAACCAGAGCGACGGGAGGAGCACATTTCAGAAAACGTGCTCAGCTCGTCGAGAAAATGCGATTTAAGCAATGAAATTTAAAATGCACCTAAAACCTAAACCAAACGTTGCAGGTGCTTATTTCTTCATGCGCAGTGGTCAACGCGGCACTCCCTAGCTGCCAGGAGCTCTTTTTACTATGCGCGCACAACCAGAGCGACGGGAGGAGCACATTTCAGAAAACGTGCTCAGCTCGTCGAGAAAATGCGATTTAAGCAATAAAATTTAAAATGCACCTAAAACCTAAACCAAACGTTGCAGGTGCTTATTTCTTTGTGCGCAGTGGTCAACGCGGCACTCTTTAGCTGCCAAGAGCACTTTTTACTATGCGCACCCAACCAGAGTGACGGGAGGAGCACATTTCAGAAAACGTGCTCAGCTCGTCGAGAAAATGCGATTTAAGCAATAAGATTAAAAATGCACCTAAAACCTAAACCAAACGTTGCAGGTGCTTATTTCTTCGTGCGCAGTGCTCAACGCGGCACTCCCTAGCTGCCAGGAGCACTTTTTACTGTGCGCACCCAACCAGAGTGACGGGAGGAGCACATTTCAGAAAACGTGCTCAGCTCGTCGAGAAAATGCGATTTAAGCAATAAAATTAAAAATGCACCTAAAACCTAAACCAAACGTTGCAGGTGCTTATTTCTTCATGTGCAGTGGTTCAACGCGGCACTCTCTAGCTGCCAAGAGCACTTTTTACTGTGCGCACCCAACCAGAGCGACGGGAGGAGCACATTTCAGAAAACGTGCTCAGCTCGTCGAGAAAATGCGATTTAAGCAATAAAATTAAAAATGCACCTAAAACCTAAACCAAACGTTGCAGGTGCTTATTTCTTCATGCGCAGTGGTCAACGCGGCACTCTCTAGCTGCCAAGAGCACTTTTTACTGTGCGCACCCAACCAGAGCGACGGGAGGAGCACATTTCAGAAAACGTGCTCAGCTCGTCGAGAAAATGCGATTTAAGCAATAAAATTAAAAATGCACCTAAAACCTAAACCAAACGTTGCAGGTGCTTATTTCTTCTTGCGCAGTGGTCAACGCGGCACTCTCTAGCTGCCAGGAGCACTTTTTACTGTGCGCACCCAACCAGAGCGACGGGAGGAGCACATTTCAGAAAACGTGCTCAGCTCGTCGAGAAAAGGCGATTTAAGCAATAAAATTAAAATTGCACCTAAAACCTAAACCAAACGTTGCAGGTGCTTATTTCTTCATGCGCAGTGGTCAACGCGGCACTCCCTAGCTGCCAGGAGCACTTTTTACTATGCGCGCACAACCAGAGCGACGGGAGGAGCACATTTCAGAAAACGTGCTCAGCTCGTCGAGAAAATGCGATTTAAGCAATACAATTTAAAATGCACCTAAAACCTAAACCAAACGTTGCAGGTGCTTATTTCTTTGTGCGCAGTGGTCAACGCGGCACTCTTTAGCTGCCAAGAGCACTTTTTACTATGCGCAACCAACCAGAGTGACAGGAGGAGCACATTTCAGAAAACGTGCTCAGCTCGTCGAGAAAATGCGATTTAAGCAATAAAATTAAAAATGCACCTAAAACCTAAACCAAACGTTGCAGGTGCTTATTTCTTCGTGCGCAGTGGTCAACGCGGAACTCCCTAGCTGCCAGGAGCTCTTTTTACTACGCGCACCCAACCAGAGCGACGGGAGGAGCCCATTTCAGAAAACGTGCTCAGCTCGTCGAGAAAATGCAATTTAAGCAATAAAATTAAAAATGCACCTAAAACCTAAACCAAACGTTGCAGGTGCTTATTTCTTCGTGCGCAGTGCTCAACGCGGCACTCCCTAGCTGCCAGGAGCACTTTTTACTGTGCTTACCCAACCAGAGTGACGGGAGGAGCACATTTCAGAAAACGTGCTCAGCTCGTCGAGAAAATGCGATTTAAGCAATAAAATTAAAAATGCACCTAAAACCTAAACCAAACGTTGCAGGTGCTTATTTCTTCATGCGCAGTGGTCAACGCGGCACTCCCGAGCTGCCAAGAGCACTTTTTACTGTGCGCACCCAACCAGAGCGACGGGAGGAGCACATTTCAGAAAACGTGCTCAGCTCGTCGAGAGAATGCCATTTAAGCAATAAAATTAAAAATGCACCTAAAACCTAAACCAAACGTTGCAGGTGCTTATTTCTTCGTGCGCAGTGGTCAACGCGGAACTCCCTAGCTGCCAGGAGCTCTTTTTACTGTGCGCACCCAACCAGAGTGACGGGAGGAGCACATTTCAGAAAACGTGCTCAGCTCGTCGAGAAAATGCGATTTAAGCAATAAGATTAAAAATGCACCTAAAACCTAAACCAAACGTTGCAGGTGCTTATTTCTTCATGCGCAGTGGTCAACGCGGCACTCTCTAGCTGCCAGGAGCACTTTTTACTGTGTGCACCCAACAAGAGTGACGGGAGGAGCACATTTCAGAAAACGTGCTCAGCTCGTCGAGAAAATGCGATTTAAGCAATAAAATTAAAAATGCACCTAAAACCTAAACCAAACGTTGCAGGTGCTTATTTCTTCATGCGCAGTGGTCAACGCGGCACTCTCTAGCTGCCAAGAGCACTTTTTACTGTGCGCACACAACCAGAGTGACGGGAGGAGCACATTTCAGAAAACGTGCTCAGCTCGTCGAGAAAATGCGATTTAAGCAATAAGATTAAAAATGCACCTAAAACCTAAACCAAACGTTGCAGGTGCTTATTTCTTCATGCGCAGTGGTCAACGCGGCACTCTCTAGCTGCCAGGAGCACTTTTTACTACGCGCACCCAACCAGAGCGACGGGAGGAGCACATTTCAGAAAACGTGCTCAGCTCGTCGAGAGAATGCGATTTAAGCAATAAAATAAAAAATGCACCTAAAACCTAAACCAAACGTTGCAGGTGCTTATTTCTTCGTGCGCAGTGGTCAACGCGGCACTCCCTAGCTGCCAGGAGCTCTTTTTACTGTGTGCACCCAACCAGAGCGACGGGAGGAGCACATTTCAGAAAACGTGCTCAGCTCGTCGAGAGAATGCGATTTAAGCAATAAAATTAAAAATGCACCTAAAACCTAAACCAAACGTTGCAGGTGCTTATTTCTTCGTGCGCAGTGGTCAACGCGGAACTCCCTAGCTGCCAGGAGCTCTTTTTACTGTGCGCACCCAACCAGAGCGACGGGAGGAGCCCATTTCAGAAAACGTGCTCAGCTCGTCGAGAAAATGCAATTTAAGCAATAAAATTAAAAATGCACCTAAAACCTAAACCAAACGTTGCAGGTGCTTATTTCTTCATGCGCAGTGGTCAACGCGGCACTCCCTAGCTGCCAGGAGCACTTTTCACTATGCGCGCACAACCAGAGCGACGGGAGGAGCACATTTCAGAAAACGTGCTCAGCTCGTCGAGAAAATGCGATTTAAGCAATAAAATTAAAATAGCACCTAAAACCTAAACCAAACGTTGCAGGTGCTTATTTCTTCATGCGCAGTGGTCAACGCGGCACTCCCGAGCTGCCAAGAGCACTTTTTACTGTGCGCACCCAACCAGAGTGACGGGAGGAGCACATTTCAGAAAACGTGCTCAGCTCGTCGAGAAAATGCGATTTAAGCAATAAGATTAAAAATGCACCTAAAACCTAAACCAAACGTTGCAGGTGCTTATTTCTTCATGCGCAGTGGTCAACGCGGCACTCTCTAGCTGCCAGGAGCACTTTTTACTGTGTGCACCCAACAAGAGTGACGGGAGGAGCACATTTCAGAAAACGTGCTCAGCTCGTCGAGAAAATGCGATTTAAGCAATAAAATTAAAAATGCACCTAAAACCTAAACCAAACGTTGCAGGTGCTTATTTCTTCATGCGCAGTGGTCAACGCGGCACTCTCTAGCTGCCAAGAGCACTTTTTACTGTGCGCACCCAACCAGAGTGACGGGAGGAGCACATTTCAGAAAACGTGCTCAGCTCGTCGAGAAAATGCGATTTAAGCAATAAGATTAAAAATGCACCTAAAACCTAAACCAAACGTCGCAGGTGCTTATTTATTCGTGCGCAGTGGTCAACGCGGAACTCCCTAGCTGCCAGGAGCTCTTTTTACTGTGCGCACCCAACCAGAGCGACGGGAGGAGCACATTTCAGAAAACGTGCTCAGCTCGTCGAGAAAATGCGATTTAAGCAATAAAATTAAAAATGCACCTAAAACCTAAACCAAACGTTGCAGGTGCTTATTTCTTCGTGCGCAGTGCTCAACGCGGCACTCCCTAGCTGCCAGGAGCACTTTTTACTGTGCGCACCCAACCAGAGTGACGGGAGGAGCACATTTCAGAAAACGTGCTCAGCTCGTCGAGAAAATGCGATTTAAGCAATAAAATTAAAAATGCACCTAAAACCTAAACCAAACGTTGCAGGTGCTTATTTCTTCATGCGCAGTGGTCAACGCGGCACTCTCTAGCTGCCAAGAGCACTTTTTACTGTGCGCACCCAACCAGAGTGACGGGAGGAGCACATTTCAGAAAACGTGCTCAGCTCGTCGAGAAAATGCGATTTAAGCAATAAAATTAAAAATGCACCTAAAACCTAAACCAAACGTTGCAGGTGCTTATTTCTTCGTGCGCAGTGGTCAACGCGGCACTCCCTAGCTGCCAGTAGCTCTTTTTACTGTGCGCACCCAACCAGAGTGACGGGAGGAGCACATTTCAGAAAACGTGCTCAGCTCGTCGAGAAAATGCGATTTAAGCAATAAGATTAAAAATGCACCTAAAACCTAAACCAAACGTTGCAGGTGCTTATTTCTTCATGCGCAGTGGTCAACGCGGCACTCTCTAGCTGCCAGGAGCCTTTTTTACTACGCGCAACCAACCAGAGCGACGGGAGGAGCACATTTCAGAAAACGTGCTCAGCTCGTCGAGAGAATGCGATTTAAGCAATAAAATAAAAAATGCACCTAAAACCTAAACCAAACGTTGCAGGTGCTTATTTCTTCGTGCGCAGTGGTCAACGCGGCACTCCCTAGCTGCCAGGAGCTCTTTTTACTGTGCGCACCCAACCAGAGCGACGGGAGGAGCACATTTCAGAAAACGTGCTCAGCTCGTCGAGAAAATGCGATTTAAGCAATAAAATTAAAAATGCACCTAAAACCTAAACCAAACGTTGCAGGTGCTTATTTCTTCATGCGCAGTGGTCAACGCGGCACTCTCTAGCTGCCAGGAGCACTTTTTACTACGCGCACCCAACCAGAGCGACGGGAGGAGCACATTTCAGAAAACGTGCTCAGCTCGTCGAGAGAATGCGATTTAAGCAATAAAATAAAAAATGCACCTAAAACCTAAACCAAACGTTGCAGGTGCTTATTTCTTCGTGCGCAGTGGTCAACGCGGCACTCCCTAGCTGCCAGGAGCTCTTTTTACTGTGTGCACCCAACCAGAGCGACGGGAGGAGCACATTTCAGAAAACGTGCTCAGCTCGTCGAGAGAATGCGATTTAAGCAATAAAATAAAAAATGCACCTAAAACCTAAACCAAACGTTGCAGGTGCTTATTTCTTCGTGCGCAGTGGTCAACGCGGCACTCCCTAGCTGCCAGGAGCTCTTTTTAATGTGCGCACCCAACCAGAGCGACGGGAGGAGCACATTTCAGAAAACGTGCTCAGCTTGTCGAGAAAATGCGATTTAAGCAATAAAATTAAAAATGCACCTAAAACCTAAACCAAACGTTGCAGGTGCTTATTTCTTCTTGCGCAGTGGTCAACGCGGCACTCTCTAGCTGCCAGTAGCACTTTTTACTATGCGCGCCCAACCAGAGCGACGGGAGGAGCACATTTCAGAAAACGTGCTCAGCTCGTCGAGAAAATGCGATTTAAGCAATAAAATTAAAATAGCACCTAAAACCTAAACCAAACGTTGCAGGTGCTTATTTCTTCATGCGCAGTGGTCAACGCGGCACTCCCGAGCTGCCAAGAGCACTTTTTACTGTGCGCACCCAACCAGAGTGACGGGAGGAGCACATTTCAGAAAACGTGCTCAGCTCGTCGAGAAAATGCGATTTAAGCAATAAGATTAAAAATGCACCTAAAACCTAAACCAAACGTTGCAGGTGCTTATTTCTTCATGCGCAGTGGTCAACGCGGCACTCTCTAGCTGCCAGGAGCACTTTTTACTGTGTGCACCCAACAAGAGTGACGGGAGGAGCACATTTCAGAAAACGTGCTCAGCTCGTCGAGAAAATGCGATTTAAGCAATAAAATTAAAAATGCACCTAAAACCTAAACCAAACGTTGCAGGTGCTTATTTCTTCATGCGCAGTGGTCAACGCGGCACTCTCTAGCTGCCAAGAGCACTTTTTACTGTGCGCACCCAACCAGAGTGACGGGAGGAGCACATTTCAGAAAACGTGCTCAGCTCGTCGAGAAAATGCGATTTAAGCAATAAGATTAAAAATGCACCTAAAACCTAAACCAAACGTCGCAGGTGCTTATTTATTCGTGCGCAGTGGTCAACGCGGAACTCCCTAGCTGCCAGGAGCTCTTTTTACTGTGCGCACCCAACCAGAGCGACGGGAGGAGCACATTTCAGAAAACTTGCTCAGCTCGTCGAGAAAATGCGATTTAAGCAATAAAATTAAAAATGCACCTAAAACCTAAACCAAACGTTGCAGGTGCTTATTTCTTCGTGCGCAGTGCTCAACGCGGCACTCCCTAGCTGCCAGGAGCACTTTTTACTGTGCGCACCCAACCAGAGTGACGGGAGGAGCACATTTCAGAAAACGTGCTCAGCTCGTCGAGAAAATGCGATTTAAGCAATAAAATTAAAAATGCACCTAAAACCTAAACCAAACGTTGCAGGTGCTTATTTCTTCATGCGCAGTGGTCAACGCGGCACTCTCTAGCTGCCAAGAGCACTTTTTACTGTGCGCACCCAACCAGAGTGACGGGAGGAGCACATTTCAGAAAACGTGCTCAGCTCGTCGAGAAAATGCGATTTAAGCAATAAAATTAAAAATGCACCTAAAACCTAAACCAAACGTTGCAGGTGCTTATTTCTTCGTGCGCAGTGGTCAACGCGGCACTCTCTAGCTGCCAGGAGCACTTTTTACTGTGCGCACCCAACCAGAGCGACGGGAGGAGCACATTTCAGAAAACGTGCTCAGCTGGTCGAGAAAAGGCGATTTAAGCAATAAAATTAAAAATGCACCTAAAACCTAAACCAAACGTTGCAGGTGCTTATTTCTTCATGCGCAGTGGTCAACGCGGCACTCCCTAGCTGCCAGGAGCTCTTTTTACTGTGCGCACCCAACCAGAGCGACGGGAGGAGCACATTTCAGAAAACGTGCTCAGCTCGTCGAGAAAATGTGATTTAAGCAATAAAATTAAAAATGCACCTAAAACCTAAACCAAACGTTGCAGGTGCTTATTTCTTCATGCGCAGTGGTCAACGCGGCACTCTCTAGCTGCCAGGAGCTCTTTTTACTGTGCGCACCCAACCAGAGCGACGGGAGGAGCACATTTCAGAAAACGTGCTCAGCTCGTCGAGAGAATGCGATTTAAGCAATAAAATTAAAAATGCATCTAAAACCTAAACCAAACGTTGCAGGTGCTTATTTCTTCGTGCGCAGTGGTCAACGCGGCACTCTCTAGCTGCCAGGAGCACTTTTTACTGTACGCACCCAACCAGAGTGACGGGAGGAGCACATTTCAGAAAACGTGCTCAGCTCGTCGAGAAAATGCGATTTAAGCAATAAAATTAAAAATGCACCTAAAACCTAAACCAAACGTTGCAGGTGCTTATTTCTTCTTGCGCAGTGGTCAACGCGGCACTCTCTAGCTGCCAGGAGCACTTTTTACTATGCGCGCCCAACCAGAGCGACGGAAGGAGCACATTTCAGAAAACCTGCTCAGCTCGTCGAGAAAATGCGATTTAAGCAATAAGATTAAAAATGCACCTAAAACCTAAACCACACGTTGCAGGTGCTTATTTGTTCATGCGCAGTGGTCAACACGGCACTCTCTAGCTGCCAGGAGCACTTTTTACTACGCGCACCCAACCAGAGCGACGGGAGGAGCACATTTCAGAAAACGTGCTCAGCTCGTCGAGAGAATGCGATTTAAGCAATAAAATTAAAAATGCACCTAAAACCTAAACCAAACGTTGCAGGTGCTTATTTCTTCGTGCGCAGTGGTCAACGCGGCACTCCCTAGCTGCCAGGAGCTCTTTTTACTGTGCGCACCCAACCAGAGCGACGGGAGGAGCACATTTCAGAAAACGTGCTCAGCTTGTCGAGAAAATGCGATTTAAGCAATAAAATTAAAAATGCACCTAAAACCTAAACCAAACGTTGCAGGTGCTTATTTCTTCGTGCGCAGTGGTCAACGCGGCACTCTCTAGCTGCCAGGAGCACTTTTTACTATGCGCGCCCAACCAGAGCGACGGGAGGAGCACATTTCAGAAAACGTGCTCAGCTCGTCGAGAAAATGCGATTTAAGCAATAAAATTAAAAATGCACCTAAAACCTAAACCAAACGTTGCAGGTGCTTATTTCTTCATGCGCAGTGGTCAACGCGGCACTCCCGAGCTGCCAAGAGCACTTTTTACTGTGCGCACCCAACCAGAGCGACGGGAGGAGCACATTTCAGAAAACGTGCTCAGCTCGTCGAGAGAATGCGATTTAAGCAATAAAATTAAAAATGCACCTAAAACCTAAACCAAACGTTGCAGGTGCTTATTTCTTCGTGCGCAGTGGTCAACGCGGAACTCCCTAGCTGCCAGGAGCTCTTTTTACTGTGCGCACCCAACCAGAGCGACGGGAGGAGCACATTTCAGAAAACGTGCTCAGCTCGTCGAGACAATGCGATTTAAGCAATAAAATTAAAAATGCACCTAAAACCTAAACCAAACGTTGCAGGTGCTTATTTCTTCGTGCGCAGTGCTCAACGCGGCACTCCCTAGCTGCCAGGAGCACTTTTTACTGTGCGCACCCAACCAGAGTGACGGGAGGAGCACATTTCAGAAAACGTGCTCAGCTCGTCGAGAAAATGCGATTTAAGCAATAAAATTAAAAATGCACCTAAAACCTAAACCAAACGTTGCAGGTGCTTATTTCTTCATGCGCAGTGGTCAACGCGGCACTCTCTAGCTGCCAAGAGCACTTTTTACTGTGCGCACCCAACCAGAGTGACGGGAGGAGCACATTTCAGAAAACGTGCTCAGCTCGTCGAGAGAATGCGATTAAAGCAATAAAATAAAAAATGCACCTAAAACCTAAACCAAACGTTGCAGGTGCTTATTTCTCCATGTGCAGTGGTCAACGCGGCACTCTCTAGCTGCCAGGAGCACTTTTTACTATGCGCGCACAACCAGAGCGACGGGAGGAGCACATTTCAGAAAACGTGCTCAGCTCGTCGAGAAAATGCGATTTAAGCAATGAAATTTAAAATGCACCTAAAACCTAAACCAAACGTTGCAGGTGCTTATTTCTTCATGCGCAGTGGTCAACGCGGCACTCCCTAGCTGCCAGGAGCTCTTTTTACTGTGCGCACCCAACCAGAGCGACGGGAGGAGCACATTTCAGAAAATGTGCTCAGCTCGTCGAGACAATGCGATTTAAGCAATAAGATTAAAAATGCACCTAAAACCTAAACCAAACGTTGCAGGTGCTTATTTCTTCATGCGCAGTGGTCAACGCGGCACTCTCTAGCTGCCAGGAGCACTTTTTACTGTGCGCACCCAACCAGAGTGACGGGAGGAGCACATTTCAGAAAACGTGCTCAGCTCGTCGAGAAAATGCGATTTAAGCAATAAAATTAAAAATGCACCTAAAACCTAAACCAAACGTTGCAGGTGCTTATTTCTTCATGCGCAGTGGTCAACGCGGCACTCTCTAGCTGCCAAGAGCACTTTTTACTGTGCACACCCAACCAGAGTGACGGGAGGAGCACATTTCAGAAAACGTGCTCAGCTCGTCGAGAAAATGTGATTTAAGCAATAAGATTAAAAATGCACCTAAAACCTAAACCAAACGTTGCAGGTGCTTATTTCTTCATGCGCAGTGGTCAACGCGGCACTCTCTAGCTGCCAGGAGCACTTTTTACTACGCGCACCCAACCAGAGCGACGGGAGGAGCACATTTCAGAAAACGTGCTCAGCTCGTCGAGAGAATGCGATTTAAGCAATAAAATAAAAAATGCACCTAAAACCTAAACCAAACGTTGCAGGTGCTTATTTCTTCGTGCGCAGTGGTCAACGCGGCACTCCCTAGCTGCCAGGAGCTCTTTTTACTGTGCGCACCCAACCAGAGCGACGGGAGGAGCACATTTCAGAAAACGTGCTCAGCTCGTCGAGAAAATGCGATTTAAGCAATAAAATTAAAAATGCACCTAAAACCTAAACCAAACGTTGCAGGTGCTTATTTCTTCATGCGCAGTGGTCAACGCGGCACTCTCTAGCTGCCAGGAGCACTTTTTACTACGCGCACCCAACCAGAGCGACGGGAGGAGCACATTTCAGAAAACGTGCTCAGCTCGTCGAGAGAATGCGATTTAAGCAATAAAATAAAAAATGCACCTAAAACCTAAACCAAACGTTGCAGGTGCTTATTTCTTCGTGCGCAGTGGTCAACGCGGCACTCCCTAGCTGCCAGGAGCTCTTTTTACTGTGTGCACCCAACCAGAGCGACGGGAGGAGCACATTTCAGAAAACGTGCTCAGCTCGTCGAGAGAATGCGATTTAAGCAATAAAATAAAAAATGCACCTAAAACCTAAACCAAACGTTGCAGGTGCTTATTTCTTCGTGCGCAGTGGTCAACGCGGAACTCCCTAGCTGCCAGGAGCTCTTTTTACTGTGCGCACCCAACCAGAGCGACGGGAGGAGCCCATTTCAGAAAACGTGCTCAGCTCGTCGAGAAAATGCGATTTAAGCAATAAAATTAAAAATGCACCTAGAACCTAAACCAAACGTTGCAGGTGCTTATTTCTTCGTGCGCAGTGCTCAACGCGGCACTCCCTAGCTGCCAGGAGCACTTTTTACTGTGCGCACCCAACCAGAGTGACGGGAGGAGCACATTTCAGAAAACGTGCTCAGCTCGTCGAGAAAATGCGATTTAAGCAATAAAATTAAAAATGCACCTAAAACCTAAACCAAACGTTGCAGGTGCTTATTTCTTCATGCGCAGTGGTCAACGCGGCACTCTCTAGCTGCCAAGAGCACTTTTTACTGTGCGCACCCAACCAGAGTGACGGGAGGAGCACATTTCAGAAAACGTGCTCAGCTCGTCGAGAAAATGCGATTTAAGCAATAAAATTAAAAATGCAGCTAAAACCTAAACCAAACGTTGCAGGTGCTTATTCCTTCGTGCGTAGTGCTCAACGCGGCACTCCCTAGCTGCCAGGAGCACTTTTTACTGTGCGCACCCAACCAGAGTGACGGGAGGAGCACCTATCAGAAAACGTGCTCAGCTCGTCGAGAGAATGCGATTTAAGCAATAAAATTAAAAATGCACCTAAAACTTAAACCAAACGTTGCAGGTGCTTATTTCTTCGTGCGCAGTGGTCAACGCGGAACTCCCTAGCTGCCAGGAGCTCTTTTTACTGTGCGCACCCAACCAGAGCGACGGGAGGAGCACATTTCAGAAAACGTGCTCAGCTCGTCGAGAAAATGCGATTTAAGCAATAAAATTTAAAATGCACCTAAAACCTAAACCAAACGTTGCAGGTGCTTATTTCTTTGTGCGCAGTGGTCAACGCGGCACTCTTTAGCTGCCAAGAGCACTTTTTACTATGCGCACCCAACCAGAGTGACGGGAGGAGCACATTTCAGAAAACGTGCTCAGCTCGTCGAGAAAATGCGATTTAAGCAATAAAATTAAAAATGCACCTAAAACCTAAACCAAACGTTGCAGGTGGTTATTTCTTCATGCGCAGTGGTCAACGCGGCACTCCCGAGCTGCCAAGAGCACTTTTTACTGTGCGCAACCAACCAGAGCGACGGGAGGAGCACATTTCAGAAAACGTGCTCAGCTCGTCGAGAGAATGCGATTTAAGCAATAAAATTAAAAATGCACCTAAAACCTAAACCAAACGTTGCAGGTGCTTATTTCTTCGTGCGCAGTGGTCAACGCGGAACTCCCTAGCTGCCAGGAGCTCTTTTTACTGTGCGCACCCAACCAGAGCGACGGGAGGAGCACATTTCAGAAAACGTGCTCAGCTCGTCGAGAAAATGCGAGTTAAGCAATAAAATTAAAAATGCACCTAAAACCTAAACCAAACGTTGCAGGTGCTTATTTCTTCGTGCGCAGTGCTCAACGCGGCACTCCCTAGCTGCCAGGAGCACTTTTTACTGTGCGCACCCAACCAGAGTGACGGGAGGAGCACATTTCAGAAAACGTGCTCAGCTCGTCGAGAAAATGCGATTTAAGCAATAAGATTAAAAATGCACCTAAAACCTAAATCAAACTTTGCAGGTGCTGATTTCTTCATGCGCAGTGGTCAACGCGGCACTCTCTAGCTGCCAGGAGCACTTTTTACTGTGCGCACCCAACCAGAGTGACGGGAGGAGCACATTTCAGAAAACGTGCTCAGCTTTCGAGAAAATGCAATTTAAGCAATAAAATTAAAAATGCACCTAAAACCTAAACCAAACGTTGCAGGTGCTTATTTCTTCATGCGCAGTGGTCAACGCGGCACTCTCTAGCTGCCAAGAGCACTTTTTACTGTGCGCACCCAACCAGAGTGACGGGAGGAGCACATTTCAGAAAACGTGCTCAGCTCGTCGAGAAAATGCGATTTAAGCAATAAGATTAAAAATGCACCTAAAACCTAAACCAACGTTGCAGGTGCTTAATTTTTTCATGCGCAGTGGTCAACGCGGCACTCTCTAGCTGCCAGGAGCACTTTTTACTACGCGCACCCAACCAGAGCGACGGGAGGAGCACATTTCAGAAAACGTGCTCAGCTCGTCGAGAGAATGCGATTTAAGCAATAAAATTAAAAATGCACCTAAAACCTAAACCAAACGTTGCAGGTGCTTATTTCTTCATGCGCAGTGGTCAACGCGGCACTCTCTAGCTGCCAAGAGCACTTTTTACTGTGCGCACCCAACCAGAGTGACGGGAGGAGCACATTTCAGAAAACGTGCTCAGCTCGTCGAGAAAATGCGATTTAAGCAATAAAATTTAAAATGCACCTAAAACCTAAACCAAACGTTGCAGGTGCTTATTTCTTTGTGCGCAGTGGTCAACGCGGCACTCTTTAGCTGCCAAGAGCACTTTTTACTGTGCGCACCCAACCAGAGTGACGGGAGGAGCACATTTCAGAAAACGTGCTCAGCTCGTCGAGAAAATGCGATTTAAGCAATAAGATTAAAAATGCACCTAAAACCTAAACGAAACGTTGCAGGTGCTTATTTCTTCATGCGCAGTGGTCAACGCGGCACTCTCTAGTTGCCAAGAGCACTTTTTACTGTGCGCACCCAACCAGAGTGACGGGAGGAGCACATTTCAGAAAACGTGCTCAGCTCGTCGAGAAAATGCGATTTAAGCAATAAGATTAAAAATGCACCTAAAACCTAAACCAAACGTTGCAGGTGCTTATTTCTTCATGCGCAGTGGTCAACGCGGCACTCTCTAGCTGCCAGGAGCACTTTTTACTACGCGCACCCAACCAGAGCGACGGGAGGAGCACATTTCAGAAAACGTGCTCAGCTCGTCGAGAGAATGCGATTAAAGCAATAAAATAAAAAATGCACCTAAAACCTAAACCAAACGTTGCAGGTGCTTATTTCTTCGTGCGCAGTGGTCAACGCGGCACTCCCTAGCTGCCAGGAGCTCTTTTTACTGTGTGCACCCAACCAGAGCGACGGGAGGAGCACATTTCAGAAAACGTGCTCAGCTCGTCGAGAAAATGCGATTTGAGCAATAAAATTAAAAATGCACCTAAAACCTAAACCAAACGTTGCAGGTGCTTATTTCTTCATGCGCAGTGGTCAACGCGGCACTCTCTAGCTGCCAGGAGCACTTTTTACTACGCGCACCCAACCAGAGCGACGGGAGGAGCACATTTCAGAAAACGTGCTCAGCTCGTCGAGAGAATGCGATTTAAGCAATAAAATTAAAAATGCATCTAAAACCTAAACCAAACGTTGCAGGTGCTTATTTCTTCGTGCGCAGTACTCAACGCGGCACTCCCTAGCTGCCAGGAGCACTTTTTACTGTGCGCACCCAACCAGAGTGACGGGAGGAGCACATTTCAGAAAACGTGCTCAGCTCGTCGAGAACATGCGATTTAAGCAATAAAATTAAAAATGCACCTAAAACCTAAACCAAACGTTGCAGGTGCTTATTTCTTCGTGCGCAGTGCTCAACGCGGCACTCCCTAGCTGCCAGGAGCACTTTTTACTATGCGCGCACAACCAGAGCGACGGGAGGAGCACATTTCAGAAAACGTGCTCAGCTCGTCGAGAGAATGCGATTTAAGCAATAAAATAAAAAATGCACCTAAAACCTAAACCAAACGTTGCAGGTGCTTATTTCTTCGTGCGCAGTGGTCAACGCGGCACTCCCTAGCTGCCAGGAGCTCTTTTTACTGTGCGCACCCAACCAGAGCGACGGGAGGAGCACATTTCAGAAAACGTGCTCAGCTCGTCGAGAAAATGCGATTTAAGCAATAAAATTAAAAATGCACCTAAAACCTAAACCAAACGTTGCAGGTGCTTATTTCTTCATGCGCAGTGGTCAACGCGGCACTCCCGAGCTGCCAAGAGCACTTTTTACTGTGCGCACCCAACCAGAGCGACGGGAGGAGCACATTTCAGAAAACGTGCTCAGCTCGTCGAGAGAATGCGATTTAAGCAATAAAATTAAAAATGCACCTAAAACCTAAACCAAACGTTGCAGGTGCTTATTTCTTCGTGCGCAGTGGTCAACGCGGAACTCCCTAGCTGCCAGGAGCTCTTTTTACTGTGCGCACCCAACCAGAGCGACGGGAGGAGCACATTTCAGAAAACGTGCTCAGCTCGTCGAGAAAATGCGATTTAAGCAATAAAATTAAAAATGCAGCTAAAACCTAAACCAAACGTTGCAGGTGCTTATTTCTTCGTGCGTAGTGCTCAACGCGGCACTCCCTAGCTGCCAGGAGCACTTTTTACTGTGCGCACCCAACCAGAGTGACGGGAGGAGCACATATCAGAAAACGTGCTCAGCTCGTCGAGAGAATGCGATTTAAGCAATAAAATTAAAAATGCACCTAAAACTTAAACCAAACGTTGCAGGTGCTTATTTCTTCGTGCGCAGTGGTCAACGCGGAACTCCCTAGCTGCCAGGAGCTCTTTTTACTGTGCGCACCCAACCAGAGCGACGGGAGGAGCACATTTCAGAAAACGTGCTCAGCTCGTCGAGAAAATGCGATTTAAGCAATAAAATTAAAAATGCAGCTAAAACCTAAACCAAACGTTGCAGGTGCTTATTTCTTCGTGCGTAGTGCTCAACGCGGCACTCCCTAGCTGCAAGGAGCACTTTTTACTGTGCGCACCCAACCAGAGTGACGGGAGGAGCACATATCAGAAAACGTGCTCAGCTCGTCGAGAGAATGCGATTTAAGCAATAAAATTAAAAATGCACCTAAAACCTAAACCAAACATTGCAGGTGCTTATTTCTTCGTGCGCAGTGGTCAACGCGGCACTCCCTAGCTGCCAGGAGCTCTTTTTACTGTGCGCACCCAACCAGAGCGACGGGAGGAGCACATTTCAGAAAACGTGCTAAGCTTGTCGAAAAAATGCGATTTAAGCAATACAATTAAAAATGCACCTAAAACCTAAACCAAACGTTGCAGGTGCTTATTTCTTCGTGCGCAGTGGTCAACGCGGAACTCCCTAGCTGCCAGGAGCTCTTTTTACTGTGCGCACCCAACCAGAGCGACGGGAGGAGCACATTTCAGAAAACGTGCTCAGCTCGTCGAGAAAATGCGAGTTAAGCAATAAAATTAAAAATGCACCTAAAACCTAAACCAAACGTTGCAGGTGCTTATTTCTTCATGCGCAGTGGTCAACGCGGCACTCTCTAGCTGCCAAGAGCACTTTTTACTGTGCGCACCCAACCAGAGTGACGGGAGGAGCACATTTCAGAAAACGTGCTCAGCTCGTCGAGAAAATGCGATTTAAGCAATAAGATTAAAAATGCACCTAAAACCTAAACCAAACGTTGCAGGTGCTTATTTCTTCATGCGCAGTGGTCAACGCGGCACTCTCTAGCTGCCAGGAGCACTTTTTACTACGCGCACCCAACCAGAGCGACGGGAGGAGCACATTTCAGAAAACGTGCTGAGCTCGTCGAGAGAATGCGATTTAAGCAATAAAATAAAAAATGCACCTAAAACCTAAACCAAACGTTGCAGGTGCTTATTTCTTCGTGCGCAGTGGTCAACGCGGCACTCCCTAGCTGCCAGGAGCTCTTTTTCCTGTGCGCACCCAACCAGAGCGACGGGAGGAGCACATTTCAGAAAACGTGCTCAGCTTGTCGAGAAAATGCGATTTAAGCAATAAAATTAAAAATGCACCTAAAACCTAAACCAAACGTTGCAGGTGCTTATTTCTTCTTGCGCAGTGGTCAACGCGGCACTCTCTAGCTGCCAGGAGCACTTTTTACTATGCGCGCCCAACCAGAGTGACGGGAGGAGCACATTTCAGAAAACGTGCTCAGCTCGTCGAGAAAATGCGATTTAAGCAATAAAATTAAAAATGCACCTAAAACCTAAACCAAACGTTGCAGGTGCTTATTTCTTCATGCGCAGTGGTCAACGCGGCAAACTCTAGCTGCCAAGAGCACTTTTTACTGTGCGCACCCAACCAGAGTGACGGGAGGAGCACATTTCAGAAAACGTGCTCAGCTCGTCGAGAAAATGCGATTTAAGCAATTAGTTTAAAAATGCACCTAAAACCTAAATCAAACGTTGCAGGTGCTTATTTCTTCATGCGCAGTGGTCAACGCGGCACTCTCTAGCTGCCAGGAGCACTTTTTACTGTGCGCACCCAACCAGAGTGACGGGAGGACCACATTTCAGAAAACGTGCTCAGCTCGTCGAGAAAATGCGATTTAAGCAATAAAATTAAAAATGCACCTAAAACCTAAACCAAACGTTGCAGGTGCTTATTTCTTCTTGCACAGTGGTCAACGCGGCACTCTCTAGCTGCCAGGAGCACTTTTTACTATGCGCGCCCAACCAGAGCGACGGGAGGAGCACATTTCAGAAAACCTGCTCAGCTCGTCGAGAAAATGCGATTTAAGCAATAAGATTAAAAATGCACCTAAAACCTAAACCAAACGTTGCAGGTGCTTATTTCTTCATGCGCAGTGGTCAACGCGGCACTCTCTAGCTGCCAGGAACACTTTTTACTACGCGCACCCAACCAGAGCGACGGGAGGAGCACATTTCAGAAAACGTGCTCAGCTCGTCGAGAGAATGCGATTTAAGCAATAAAATTAAAAACGCACCTAAAACCTAAACCAAACGTTGCAGGTGCTTATTTCTTCGTGCGCAGTGGTCAACGCGGCACTCCCTAGCTGCCAGGAGCTCTTTTTACTGTGCGCACCCAACGAGAGCGACGGGAGGAGCACATTTCAGTAAACGTGCTCAGCTCGTCGAGACAATGCGATTTAAGCAATAAAATTAAAAATGCACCTAAAACCTAAACCAAACGTTGCAGGTGCTTATTTCTTCGTGCGCAGTGCTCAACGCGGCACTCCCTAGCTGCCAGGAGCACTTTTTACTGTGCGCACCCAACCAGAGTGACGGGAGGAGCACATTTCAGAAAACGTGCTCAGCTCGTCTAGAGAATGCGATTTAAGCAATAAAATTAAAAATGCACCTAAAACCTAAACCAAACGTTGCAGGTGCTTATTTCTTCATGCGCAGAGGTCAACGCGGCACTCTCTAGCTGCCAAGAGCACTTTTTACTGTGCGCACCCAACCAGAGTGACGGGAGGAGCACATTTCAGAAAACGTGCTCAGCTCGTCGAGAAAATGCGATTTAAGCAATAAGATTAAAAATGCACCTAAAACCTAAACCAAACGTTGCAGGTGCTTATTTCTTCATGCGCAGTGGTCAACGCGGCACTCTCTAGCTGCCAGGAGCACTTTTTACTGTGCGCACCCAACCAGAGTGACGGGAGGAGCACATTTCAGAAAACGTGCTCAGCTCGTCGAGAAAATGCGATTTAAGCAATAAAATTAAAAATGCACCTAAAACCTAAACCAAACGTTGCAGGTGCTTATTTCTTCATGCGCAGTGGTCAACGCGGCACTCTCTAGCTGCCAGGAGCACTTTTTACTGTGCGCACCCAACCAGAGTGACGGGAGGAGCACATTTCAGAAAACGTGCTCAGCTCGTCGAGAAAATGCGATTTAAGCAATAAAATTAAAAATGCACCTAAAACCTAAACCAAACGTTGCAGGTGCTTATTTCTTCATGCGCAGTGGTCACCGCGGCACTCTCTAGCTGCCAAGAGCACTTTTTACTGTGCGCACCCAACCAGAGTGACGGGAGGAGCACATTTCAGAAAACGTGCTCAGCTCGTCGAGAAAATGCGATTTAAGCAATAAAATTAAAAATGCACCTAAAACCTAAACCAAACGTTGCAGGTGCTTATTTCTTCGTGCGCAGTGCTCAACGCGGCACTCCCTAGCTGCCAGGAGCTCTTTTTACTGTGCGCACCCAACCAGAGCGACGGGAGGAGCACATTTCAGAAAACGTGCTCAGCTCGTCGAGAAAATGCGATTTAAGCAATAAAATTAAAAATGCACCTAAAACCTAAACCAAACGTTGCAGGTGCTTATTTCTTCGTGCGCAGTGGTCAACGCGGAACACCCTAGCTGCCAGGAGCTCTTTTTACTGTGCGCACCCAACCAGAGCGACGGGAGGAGCACATTTCAGAAAACGTGCTCAGCTCGTCGAGAAAATGCGATTTAAGCAATAAAATTAAAAATGCAGCTAAAACCTAAACCAAACGTTGCAGGTGCTTATTTCTTCGTGCGTAGTGCTCAACGCGGCACTCTCTAGCTGCCAAGAGCACTTTTTACTGTGCGCACCCAACCAGAGTGACGGGAGGAGCACATTTCAGAAAACGTGCTCAGCTCGTCGAGAAAATGCGATTTAAGCAATAAAATTAAAAATGCACCTAAAACCTAAACCAAACGTTGCAGGTGCTTATTTCTTCATGCGCAGTGGTCAACGCGGCACTCTCTAGCTGCCAAGAGCACTTTTTACTGTGCGCACCCAACCAGAGTGACGGGAGGAGCACATTTCAGAAAACGTGCTCAGCTCGTCGAGAAAATGCGATTTAAGCAATAAGATTAAAAATGCACCTAAAACCTAAACCAAACGTTGCAGGTGCTTATTTCTTCATGCGCAGTGGTCAACGCGGCACTCTCTAGCTGCCAGGAGCCTTTTTTACTACGCACACCCAACCAGAGCGACGGGAGGAGCACATTTCAGAAAACGTGCTCAGCTCGTCGAGAGAATGCGATTTAAGCAATAAAATTAAAAATGCACCTAAAACCTAAACCAAACGTTGCAGGTGCTTATTTCTTCGTGCGCAGTGGTCAACGCGGAACTCCCTAGCTGCCAGGAGCTCTTTTTACTGTGCGCACCCAACCAGAGCGACGGGAGGAGCACATTTCAGAAAACGTGCTCAGCTCGTCGAGAAAATGCGATTTAAGCAATAAAATTAAAAATGCAGCTAAAACCTAAACCAAACGTTGCAGGTGCTTATTTCTTCGTGCGTAGTGCTCAACGCGGCACTCTCTAGCTGCCAAGAGCACTTTTTACTGTGCGCACCCAACCAGAGTGACGGGAGGAGCACATTTCAGAAAACGTGCTCAGCTCGTCGAGAAAATGCGATTTAAGCAATAAAATTAAAAATGCACCTAAAACCTAAACCAAACGTTGCAGGTGCTTATTTCTTCATGCGCAGTGGTCAACGCGGCACTCTCTAGCTGCCAGGAGCACTTTTTACTACGCGCACCCAACCAGAGCGACGGGAGGAGCACATTTCAGAAAACGTGCTCAGCTCGTCGAGAAAATGCGATTTAAGCAATTAGTTTAAAAATGCACCTAAAACCTAAATCAAACGTTGCAGGTGCTTATTTCTTCTTGCGCAGTGGTCAACGCGGCACTCTCTAGCTGCCAGGAGCACTTTTTACTGTACGCACCCAACCAGAGTGACGGGAGGAGCACATTTCAGAAAACCTGCTCAGCTCGTCGAGAAAATGCGATTTAAGCAATAAGATTAAAAATGCACCTAAAACCTAAACCAAACGTTGCAGGTGCTTATTTCTTCATGCGCAGTGGTCAACGCGGCACTCTCTAGCTGCCAGGAGCACTTTTTACTACGCGCACCCAACCAGAGCGACGGGAGGAGCACATTTCAGAAAACGTGCTCAGCTCGTCGAGAGAATGCGATTTAAGCAATAAAATTAAAAATGCACCTAAAACCTAAACCAAACGTTGCAGGTGCTTATTTCTTCGTGCGCAGTGGTCAACGCGGCACTCCCTAGCTGCCAGGAGCTCTTTTTACTGTGCGCACCCAACCAGAGCGACGGGAGGAGCACATTTCAGAAAACGTGCTCAGCTTGTCGAGAAAATGCGATTTAAGCAATAAAATTAAAAATGCACCTAAAACCTAAACCAAACGTTGCAGGTGCTTATTTCTTCATGCGCAGTGGTCAACGCGGCACTCTCTAGCTGCCAGGAGCACTTTTTACTATGCGCGCCCAACCAGAGCGACGGGAGGAGCACATTTCAGAAAACGTGCTCAGCTCGTCGAGAAAATGCGATTTAAGCAATAAAATTAAAAATGCACCTAAAACCTAAACCAAACGTTGCAGGTGCTTATTTCTTCATGCGCAGTGGTCAACGCGGCACTCCCGAGCTGCCAAGAGCACTTTTTACTGTGCGCACCCAACCAGAGCGACGGGAGGAGCACATTTCAGAAAACGTGCTCAGCTCGTCGAGAAAATGCGATTTAAGCAATTAGTTTAAAAATGCACCTAAAACCTAAATCAAACGTTGCAGGTGCTTATTTCTTCTTGCGCAGTGGTCAACGCGGCACTCTCTAGCTGCCAGGAGCACTTTTTACTGTACGCACCCAACCAGAGTGACGGGAGGAGCACATTTCAGAAAACCTGCTCAGCTCGTCGAGAAAATGCGATTTAAGCAATAAGATTAAAAATGCACCTAAAACCTAAACCAAACGTTGCAGGTGCTTATTTCTTCATGCGCAGTGGTCAACGCGGCACTCTCTAGCTGCCAGGAGCACTTTTTACTACGCGCACCCAACCAGAGCGACGGGAGGAGCACATTTCAGAAAACGTGCTCAGCTCGTCGAGAGAATGCGATTTAAGCAATAAAATTAAAAATGCACCTAAAACCTAAACCAAACGTTGCAGGTGCTTATTTCTTCGTGCGCAGTGGTCAACGCGGCACTCCCTAGCTGCCAGGAGCTCTTTTTACTGTGCGCACCCAACCAGAGCGACGGGAGGAGCACATTTCAGAAAACGTGCTCAGCTTGTCGAGAAAATGCGATTTAAGCAATAAAATTAAAAATGCACCTAAAACCTAAACCAAACGTTGCAGGTGCTTATTTCTTCATGCGCAGTGGTCAACGCGGCACTCTCTAGCTGCCAGGAGCACTTTTTACTATGCGCGCCCAACCAGAGCGACGGGAGGAGCACATTTCAGAAAACGTGCTCAGCTCGTCGAGAAAATGCGATTTAAGCAATAAAATTAAAAATGCACCTAAAACCTAAACCAAACGTTGCAGGTGCTTATTTCTTCATGCGCAGTGGTCAACGCGGCACTCCCGAGCTGCCAAGAGCACTTTTTACTGTGCGCACCCAACCAGAGCGACGGGAGGAGCACATTTCAGAAAACGTGCTCAGCTCGTCGAGAGAATGCGATTTAAGCAATAAAATTAAAAATGCACCTAAAACCTAAACCAAACGTTGCAGGTGCTTATTTCTTCGTGCGCAGTGGTCAACGCGGAACTCCCTAGCTGCCAGGAGCTCTTTTTACTGTGCGCACCCAACCAGAGCGACGGGAGGAGCACATTTCAGAAAACGTGCTCAGCTCGTCGAGACAATGCGATTTAAGCAATAAAATTAAAAATGCACCTAAAACCTAAACCAAACGTTGCAGGTGCTTATTTCTTCATGCGCAGTGGTCAACGCGGCACTCTCTAGCTGCCAAGAGCACTTTTTACTGTGCGCACCCAACCAGAGTGACGGGAGGAGCACATTTCAGAAAACGTGCTCAGCTCGTCGAGAAAATGCGATTTAAGCAGTAAGATTAAAAATGCACCTTAAACCTAAACCAAACGTTGCAGGTGCTTATTTCTTCATGCGCAGTGGTCAACGCGGCACTCTCTAGCTGCCAGGAGCACTTTTTACTACGCGCACCAAACCAGAGCAACGGGAGGAGCACATTTCAGAAAACGTGCTCAGCTCGTCGAGAGAATGCGATTTAAGCAATAAAATAAAAAATGCACCTAAAACCTAAACCAAACGTTGCAGGTGCTTATTTCTCCATGTGCAGTGGTCAACGCGGCACTCTCTAGCTGCCAGGAGCACTTTTTACTATGCGCGCACAACCAGAGCGACGGGAGGAGCACATTTCAGAAAACGTGCTCAGCTCGTCGAGAAAATGCGATTTAAGCAATGAAATTTAAAATGCACAAAAACCTAAACCAAACGTTGCAGGTGCTTATTTCTTCATGCGCAGTGGTCAACGCGGCACTCTCTAGCTGCCAAGAGCATTTTTTACTGTGCGCACCCAACCAGAGTGACGGGAGGAGCACATTTCAGAAAACGTACTCAGCTCGTCGAGAAAATGCGATTTAAGCAATAAGATTAAAAATGCACCTAAAACCTAAACCAAACGTTGCAGGTGCTTATTTCTTCATGCGCAGTGGTCAACGCGGCACTCTCTAGCTGCCAGGAGCACTTTTTACTGTGCGCACCCAACCAGAGTGACGGGAGGAGCACATTTCAGAAAACGTGCTCAGCTCGTCGAGAAAATGCGATTTAAGCAATAAAATTAAAAATGCACCTTAAACCTAAACCAAACGTTGCAGGTGCTTATTTCTTCATGCGCAGTGGTCAACGCGGCACTCTCTAGCTGCCAAGAGCACTTTTTACTGTGCACACCCAACCAGAGTGACGGGAGGAGCACATTTCAGAAAACGTGCTCAGCTCGTCGAGAAAATGTGATTTAAGCAATAAGATTAAAAATGCACCTAAAACCTAAACCAAACGTTGCAGGTGCTTATTTCTTCATGCGCAGTGGTCAACGCGGCACTCTCTAGCTGCCAGGAGCACTTTTTACTACGCGCACCCAACCAGAGCGACGGGAGGAGCACATTTCAGAAAACGTGCTCAGCTCGTCGAGAGAATGCGATTTAAGCAATAAAATAAAAAATGCACCTAAAACCTAAACCAAACGTTGCAGGTGCTTATTTCTTCGTGCGCAGTGGTCAACGCGGCACTCCCTAGCTGCCAGGAGCTCTTTTTACTGTGCGCACCCAACCAGAGCGACGGGAGGAGCACATTTCAGAAAACGTGCTCAGCTCGTCGAGAAAATGCGATTTAAGCAATAAAATTAAAAATGCACCTAAAACCTAAACCAAACGTTGCAGGTGCTTATTTCTTCATGCGCAGTGGTCAACGCGGCACTCTCTAGCTGCCAGGAGCACTTTTTACTACGCGCACCCAACCAGAGCGACGGGAGGAGCACATTTCAGAAAACGTGCTCAGCTCGTCGAGAGAATGCGATTTAAGCAATAAAATAAAAAATGCACCTAAAACCTAAACCAAACGTTGCAGGTGCTTATTTCTTCGTGCGCAGTGGTCAACGCGGCACTCCCTAGCTGCCAGGAGCTCTTTTTACTGTGTGCACCCAACCAGAGCGACGGGAGGAGCACATTTCAGAAAACGTGCTCAGCTCATCGAGAGAATGCGATTTAAGCAATAAAATAAAAAATGCACCTAAAACCTAAACCAAACGTTGCAGGTGCTTATTTCTTCGTGCGCAGTGGTCAACGCGGAACTCCCTAGCTGCCAGGAGCTCTTTTTACTGTGCGCACCCAACCAGAGCGACGGGAGGAGCCCATTTCAGAAAACGTGCTCAGCTCGTCGAGAAAATGCGATTTAAGCAATAAAATTAAAAATGCACCTAAAACCTAAACCAAACGTTGCAGGTGCTTATTTCTTCGTGCGCAGTGCTCAACGCGGCACTCCCTAGCTGCCAGGAGCACTTTTTACTGTGCGCACCCAACCAGAGTGACGGGAGGAGCACATTTCAGAAAACGTGCTCAGCTCGTCGAGAAAATGCGATTTAAGCAATAAAATTAAAAATGCACCTAAAACCTAAACCAAACGTTGCAAGTGCTTATTTCTTCATGCGCAGTGGTCAACGCGGCACTCCCGAGCTGCCAAGAGCACTTTTTACTGTGCAACACCAACCAGAGCGACGGGAGGAGCACATTTCAGAAAACGTGCTCAGCTCGTCGAGAAAATGCGATTTAAGCAATAAAATTAAAAATGCACCTAAAACCTAAACCAAACGTTGCAGGTGCTTATTTTTTCGTGCGCAGTGGTCAACGCGGAACTCCCTAGCTGCCAGGAGCTCTTTTTACTGTGCGCACCCAACCAGAGCGACGGGAGGAGCACATTTCAGAAAACGTGCTCAGCTCGTCGAGAAAATGCGATTTAAGCAATAAAATTAAAAATGCAGCTAAAACCTAAACCAAACGTTGCAGGTGCTTATTTCTTCGTGCGTAGTGCTCAACGCGGCACTCTCTAGCTGCCAAGAGCACTTTTTACTGTGCGCACCCAACCAGAGTGACGGGAGGAGCACATTTCAGAAAACGTGCTCAGCTCGTCGAGAAAATGCGATTTAAGCAATAAAATTAAAAATGCACCTAAAACCTAAACCAAACGTTGCAGGTGCTTATTTCTTCATGCGCAGTGGTCAACGCGGCACTCTCTAGCTGCCAAGAGCACTTTTTACTGTGCGCACCCAACCAGAGTGACGGGAGGAGCACATTTCAGAAAACGTGCTCAGCTCGTCGAGAAAATGCGATTTAAGCAATAAGATTAAAAATGCACCTAAAACCTAAACCAAACGTTGCAGGTGCTTATTTCTTCATGCGCAGTGGTCAACGCGGCACTCTCTAGCTGCCAGGAGGACTTTTTACTGTGCGCACCCAACCAGAGTGACGGGAGGAGCACATTTCAGAAAACGTGCTCAGCTCGTCGAGAAAATGCGATTTAAGCAATAAAATTAAAAATGCACCTAAAACCTAAACCAAACGTTGCAGGTGCTTATTTCTTCATGCGCAGTGGTCAACGCGGCACTCTCTAGCTGCCAAGAGCACTTTTTACTGTGCGCACCCAACCAGAGTGACGGGAGGAGCACATTTCAGAAAACGTGCTCAGCTCGTCGAGAAAATGCGATTTAAGCAATAAGATTAAAAATGCACCTAAAACCTAAACCAAACGTTGCAGGTGCTTATTTCTTCATGCGCAGTGGTCAACGCGGCACTCTCTAGCTGCCAGGAGCCTTTTTTACTACGCGCACCCAACCAGAGCGACGGGAGGAGCACATTTCAGAAAACGTGCTCAGCTCGTCGAGAGAATGCGATTTAAGCAATAAAATAAAAAATGCACCTAAAACCTAAACCAAACGTTGCAGGTGCTTATTTCTTCGTGCGCAGTGGTCAACGCGGCACTCCCTAGCTGCCAGGAGCTGTTTTTACTGTGCGCACCCAACCAGAGCGACGGGAGGAGCACATTTCAGAAAACGTGCTCAGCTCGTCGAGAAAATGCGATTTAAACAATAAAATTAAAAATGCACCTAAAACCTAAACCAAACGTTGGAGGTGCTTATTTCTTCGTGCGCAGTGGTCAACGCGGCACTCCCTAGCTGCCAGGAACACTTTTTACTGTGCGCACCCAACCAGAGTGACAGAAGGAGCACATTTCAGAAAACGTACTCAGCTCGTCGAGAAAATGCGATTTAAGCAATAAAATTAAAAATGCACCTAAAACCTAAACCAAACGTTGCAGGTGCTTATTTCTTTGTGCGCAGTGGTCAACGCGGCACTCTCTAGCTGCCAAGAGCACTTTTCACTATGCGCACCCAACCAGAGTGACGGGATGAGCACATTTCAGAAAACGTGCTCAGCTCGTCGAGAAAATGCGATTTAAGCAATAAAATTAAAAATGCACCTAAAACCTAAACCAAACGTTGCAGGTGCTTATTTCTTCATGCGCAGTGGTCAACGCGGCACTCCCGAGCTGCCAAGAGCACTTTTTACTGTGCGCACCCAACCAGAGCGACGGGAGGAGCACATTTCAGAAAACGTGCTCAGCTCGTCGAGAGAATGCGATTTAAGCAATAAAATTAAAAATGCACCTAAAACCTAAACCAAACGTTGCAGGTGCTTATTTCTTCGTGCGCAGTGGTCAACGCGGAACTCCCTAGCTGCCAGGAGCTCTTTTTACTGTGCGCACCCAACCAGAGCGACGGGAGGAGCACATTTCAGAAAACGTGCTCAGCTCGTCGAGAAAATGCGATTTAAGCAATAAAATTAAAAATGCAGCTAAAACCTAAACCAAACGTTGCAGGTGCTTATTTCTTCGTGCGTAGTGCTCAATGCGGCACTCCCTAGCTGCCAGGAGCACTTTTTACTGTGCGCACCCAACCAGAGTGACGGGAGGAGCACATTTCAGAAAACGTGCTCAGCTCGTCGAGAGAATGCGATTTAAGCAATAAAATTAAAAATTCACCTAAAACCTAAACCAAACGTTGCAGGTGCTTATTTCTTCGTGCGCAGTGGTCAACGCGGCACTCCCTAGCTGCCAGGAGCTCTTTTTACTGTGCGCACCCAACCAGAGCGACGGGAGGAGCACATTTCAGAAAACGTGCTCAGCTCATCGAGAGAATGCGATTTAAGCAATAAAATAAAAAATGCACCTAAAACCTAAACCAAACGTTGCAGGTGCTTATTTCTTCGTGCGCAGTGGTCAACGCGGAACTCCCTAGCTGCCAGGAGCTCTTTTTACTGTGCGCACCCAACCAGAGCGACGGGAGGAGCCCATTTCAGAAAACGTGCTCAGCTCGTCGAGAAAATGCGATTTAAGCAATAAAATTAAAAATGCACCTAAAACCTAAACCAAACGTTGCAGGTGCTTATTTCTTCGTGCGCAGTGCTCAACGCGGCACTCCCTAGCTGCCAGGAGCACTTTTTACTGTGCGCACCCAACCAGAGTGACGGGAGGAGCACATTTCAGAAAACGTGCTCAGCTCGTCGAGAAAATGCGATTTAAGCAATAAAATTAAAAATGCACCTAAAACCTAAACCAAACGTTGCAAGTGCTTATTTCTTCATGCGCAGTGGTCAACGCGGCACTCCCGAGCTGCCAAGAGCACTTTTTACTGTGCAACACCAACCAGAGCGACGGGAGGAGCACATTTCAGAAAACGTGCTCAGCTCGTCGAGAAAATGCGATTTAAGCAATAAAATTAAAAATGCACCTAAAACCTAAACCAAACGTTGCAGGTGCTTATTTCTTCGTGCGCAGTGGTCAACGCGGAACTCCCTAGCTGCCAGGAGCTCTTTTTACTGTGCGCACCCAACCAGAGCGACGGGAGGAGCACATTTCAGAAAACGTGCTCAGCTCGTCGAGAAAATGCGATTTAAGCAATAAAATTAAAAATGCAGCTAAAACCTAAACCAAACGTTGCAGGTGCTTATTTCTTCGTGCGTAGTGCTCAACGCGGCACTCTCTAGCTGCCAAGAGCACTTTTTACTGTGCGCACCCAACCAGAGTGACGGGAGGAGCACATTTCAGAAAACGTGCTCAGCTCGTCGAGAAAATGCGATTTAAGCAATAAAATTAAAAATGCACCTAAAACCTAAACCAAACGTTGCAGGTGCTTATTTCTTCATGCGCAGTGGTCAACGCGGCACTCTCTAGCTGCCAAGAGCACTTTTTACTGTGCGCACCCAACCAGAGTGACGGGAGGAGCACATTTCAGAAAACGTGCTCAGCTCGTCGAGAAAATGCGATTTAAGCAATAAGATTAAAAATGCACCTAAAACCTAAACCAAACGTTGCAGGTGCTTATTTCTTCATGCGCAGTGGTCAACGCGGCACTCTCTAGCTGCCAGGAGGACTTTTTACTGTGCGCACCCAACCAGAGTGACGGGAGGAGCACATTTCAGAAAACGTGCTCAGCTCGTCGAGAAAATGCGATTTAAGCAATAAAATTAAAAATGCACCTAAAACCTAAACCAAACGTTGCAGGTGCTTATTTCTTCATGCGCAGTGGTCAACGCGGCACTCTCTAGCTGCCAAGAGCACTTTTTACTGTGCGCACCCAACCAGAGTGACGGGAGGAGCACATTTCAGAAAACGTGCTCAGCTCGTCGAGAAAATGCGATTTAAGCAATAAGATTAAAAATGCACCTAAAACCTAAACCAAACGTTGCAGGTGCTTATTTCTTCATGCGCAGTGGTCAACGCGGCACTCTCTAGCTGCCAGGAGCCTTTTTTACTACGCGCACCCAACCAGAGCGACGGGAGGAGCACATTTCAGAAAACGTGCTCAGCTCGTCGAGAGAATGCGATTTAAGCAATAAAATAAAAAATGCACCTAAAACCTAAACCAAACGTTGCAGGTGCTTATTTCTTCGTGCGCAGTGGTCAACGCGGCACTCCCTAGCTGCCAGGAGCTGTTTTTACTGTGCGCACCCAACCAGAGCGACGGGAGGAGCACATTTCAGAAAACGTGCTCAGCTCGTCGAGAAAATGCGACTTAAACAATAAAATTAAAAATGCACCTAAAACCTAAACCAAACGTTGGAGGTGCTTATTTCTTCGTGCGCAGTGGTCAACGCGGCACTCCCTAGCTGCCAGGAACACTTTTTACTGTGCGCACCCAACCAGAGTGACAGAAGGAGCACATTTCAGAAAACGTACTCAGCTCGTCGAGAAAATGCGATTTAAGCAATAAAATTAAAAATGCACCTAAAACCTAAACCAAACGTTGCAGGTGCTTATTTCTTTGTGCGCAGTGGTCAACGCGGCACTCTCTAGCTGCCAAGAGCACTTTTCACTATGCGCACCCAACCAGAGTGACGGGATGAGCACATTTCAGAAAACGTGCTCAGCTCGTCGAGAAAATGCGATTTAAGCAATAAAATTAAAAATGCACCTAAAACCTAAACCAAACGTTGCAGGTGCTTATTTCTTCATGCGCAGTGGTCAACGCGGCACTCCCGAGCTGCCAAGAGCACTTTTTACTGTGCGCACCCAACCAGAGCGACGGGAGGAGCACATTTCAGGAAACGTGCTCAGCTCGTCGAGAGAATGCGATTTAAGCAATAAAATTAAAAATGCACCTAAAACCTAAACCAAACGTTGCAGGTGCTTATTTCTTCGTGCGCAGTGGTCAACGCGGAACTCCCTAGCTGCCAGGAGCTCTTTTTACTGTGCGCACCCAACCAGAGCGACGGGAGGAGCACATTTCAGAAAACGTGCTCAGCTCGTCGAGAAAATGCGATTTAAGCAATAAAATTAAAAATGCAGATAAAACCTAAACCAAACGTTGCAGGTGCTTATTTTTTCGTGCGTAGTGCTCAATGCGGCACTCCCTAGCTGCCAGGAGCACTTTTTACTGTGCGCACCCAACCAGAGTGACGGGAGGAGCACATTTCAGAAAACGTGCTCAGCTCGTCGAGAGAATGCGATTTAAGCAATAAAATTAAAAATTCACCTAAAACCTAAACCAAACGTTGCAGGTGCTTATTTCTTCGTGCGCAGTGGTCAACGCGGCACTCCCTAGCTGCCAGGAGCTCTTTTTACTGTGCGCACCCAACCAGAGCGACGGGAGGAGCACATTTCAGAAAACGTGCTCAGCTTGTCGAGAAAATGCGATTTAAGCAACAAAATTAAAAATGCACCTAAAACCTAAACCAAACGTTGCAGGTGCTTATTTCTTCTTGCGCAGTGGTCAACGCGGCACTCTCTAGCTGCCAGGAGCACTTTTTACTATGCGCGCCCAACCAGAGCGACGGGAGGAGCACATTTCAGAAAACGTGCTCAGCTCGTCGAGAAAATGCGATTTAAGCAATAAAATTAAAAATGCACCTAAAACCTAAACCAAACGTTGCAGGTGCTTATTTCTTCATGCGCAGTGGTCAACGCGGCACTCCCGAGCTGCCAAGAGCACTTTTTACTGTGCGCACCGAACCAGAGCGACGGGAGGAGCACATTTCAGAAAACGTGCTCAGCTCGTCGAGAGAATGCGATTTAAGCAATAAAATTAAAAATGCACCTAAAACCTAAACCAAACGTTGCAGGTTCTTATTTCTTCTTGCGCAGTGGTCAACGCGGCACTCCCTAGCTGCCAGGAGCACTTTTTACTATGCGCGCCCAACCAGAGTGACGGGATGAGCACATTTCAGAAAACGTGCTCAGCTCGTCGAGAAAATGCGATTTAAGCACTAAAATTAAAAATGCACCTAAAACCTAAACCAAACGTTGCAGGTGCTTATTTCTTCATGTGCAGTGGTCAACGCGGCACTCTCTAGCTGCCAAGAGCACTTTTTACTGTGCGCACCCAACCAGAGCGACGGGAGGAGCACATTTCAGAAAACGTGCTCAGCTCGTCGAGAAAATGCGATTTAAGCAATAAAATTAAAAATGCACCTAAAACCTAAACCAAACGTTGCAGGTGCTTATTTCTTCATGTGCAGTGGTCAACGCGGCACTCTCTAGCTGCCAGGAGCACTTTTTACTATGCGCGCACAACCAGAGCGACGGGAGGAGCACATTTCAGAAAACGTGCTCAGCTCGTCGAGGAAATGCGATTTAAGCAATAAAATTTAAAATGCACCTAAAACCTAAACCAAACGTTGCAGGTGCTTATTTCTTCGTGCGTAGTGCTCAACGCGGCACTCCCTAGCTGCCAGGAGCACTTTTTACTGTGCGCACCCAACCAGAGTGACGGGAGGAGCACATTTCAGAAAACGTGCTCAGCTCGTCGAGAGAATGCGATTTAAGCAATAAAATTAAAAATGCACCTAAAACCTAAACCAAACGTTGCAGGTGCTTATATCTTCGTGCGCAGTGGTCAACGCGGCACTCCCTAGCTGCCAGGAGCTCTTTTTACTGTGCACACCCAACCAGAGCGACGGGAGGAGCACATTTCAGAAAACGTGCTCAGCTTGTCGAGAAAATGCGATTTAAGCAATAAAATTAAAAATGCACCTAAAACCTAAACCAAACGTTGCAGGTGCTTATTTCTTCTTGCGCAGTGGTCAACGCGGCACTCTCTAGCTGCCAGGAGCACTTTTTACTATGCGCGCCCAACCAGAGCGACGGGAGGAGCACATTTCAGAAAACGTGCTCAGCTCGTCGAGAAAATGCGATTTAAGCAATAAAATTAAAAATGCACCTAAAACCTAAACCAAACGTTGCAGGTGCTTATTTCTTCATGCGCAGTGGTCAACGCGGCACTCCCGAGCTGCCAAGAGCACTTTTTACTGTGCGCACCCAACCAGAGCGACGGGAGGAGCACATTTCAGAAAACGTGCTCAGCTCGTCGAGAGAATGCGATTTAAGCAATAAAATTAAAAATGCACCTAAAACCTAAACCAAACGTTGCAGGTGCTTATTTCTTCGTGCGCAGTGGTCAACGCGGAACTCCCTAGCTGCCAGGAGCTCTTTTTACTGTGCGCACCCAACCAGAGCGACGGGAGGAGCACATTTCAGAAAACTTGCTCAGCTCGTCGAGAAAATGCGATTTAAGCAATAAAATTAAAAATGCAGCTAAAACCTAAACCAAACGTTGCAGGTGCTTATTTCTTCGTGCGTAGTGCTCAATGCGGCACTCCCTAGCTGCCAGGAGCACTTTTTACTGTGCGCACCCAACCAGAGTGACGGGACAAGCACATTTCAGAAAACGTGCTCAGCTCGTCGAGAGAATGCGATTTAAGCAATAAAATTAAAAATTCACCTAAAACCTAAACCAAACGTTGCAGGTGCTTATTTCTTCGTGCGCAGTGGTCAACGCGGCACTCCCTAGCTGCCAGGAGCTCTTTTTACTGTGCGCACCCAACCAGAGCGACGGGAGGAGCACATTTCAGAAAACGTGCTCAGCTTGTCGAGAAAATGCGATTTAAGCAATAAAATTAAAAATGCACCTAAAACCTAAACCAAACGTTGCAGGTGCTTATTTCTTCTTGCGCAGTGGTCAACGCGGCACTCTCTAGCTGCCAGGAGCACTTTTTACTATGCGCGCCCAACCAGAGCGACGGGAGGAGCACATTTCAGAAAACGTGCTCAGCTCGTCGAGAAAATGCGATTTAAGCAATAAAATTAAAAATGCACCTAAAACCTAAACCAAACGTTGCAGGTGCTTATTTCTTCATGCGCAGTGGTCAACGCGGCACTCCCGAGCTGCCAAGAGCACTTTTTACTGTGCGCACCGAACCAGAGCGACGGGAGGAGCACATTTCAGAAAACGTGCTCAGCTCGTCGAGAGAATGCGATTTAAGCAATGAAATTAAAAATGCACCTAAAACCTAAACCAAACGTTGCAGGTTCTTATTTCTTCTTGCGCAGTGGTCAACGCGGCACTCCCTAGCTGCCAGGAGCACTTTTTACTATGCGCGCCCAACCAGAGCGACGGGAGGAGCACATTTCAGAAAACGTGCTCAGCTCGTCGAGAAAATGCGATTCAAGCAATAAAATTAAAAATGCACCTAAAACCTAAACCAAACGTTGCAGGTGCTTATTTCTTCATGCGCAGTGGTCAACGCGGCACTCTCTAGCTGCCAGGAGCCTTTTTTACTACGCGCACCCAACCAGAGCGACGGGAGGAGCACATTTCAGAAAACGTGCTCAGCTCGTCGAGAGAATGCGATTTAAGCAATAAAATAAAAAATGCACCTAAAACCTAAACCAAACGTTGCAGGTGCTTATTTCTTCGTGCGCAGTGGTCAACGCGGCACTCCCTAGCTGCCAGGAGCTGTTTTTACTGTGCGCACCCAACCAGAGCGACGGGAGGAGCACTTTTCAGAAAACGTGCTCAGCTCGTCGAGAAAATGCGATTTAAACAATAAAATTAAAAATGCACCTAAAACCTAAACCAAACGTTGGAGGTGCTTATTTCTTCGTGCGCAGTGGTCAACGCGGCACTCCCTAGCTGCCAGGACCACTTTTTACTGTGCGCACCCAACCAGAGTGACGGAAGGAGCACATTTCAGAAAACGTACTCAGCTCGTCGAGAAAATGCGATTTAAGCAATAAAATTAAAAATGCACCTAAAACCTAAACCAAACGTTGCAGGTGCTTATTTCTTTGTGCGCAGTGGTCAACGCGGCACTCTCTAGCTGCCAAGAGCACTTTTCACTATGCGCACCCAACCAGAGTGACGGGATGAGCACATTTCAGAAAACGTGCTCAGCTCGTCGAGAAAATGCGATTTAAGCAATAAAATTAAAAATGCACCTAAAACCTAAACCAAACGTTGCAGGTGCTTATTTCTTCATGTGCAGTGGTCAACGCGGCACTCTCTAGCTGCCAGGAGCCTTTTTTACTACGCGCACCCAACCAGAGCGACGGGAGGAGCGCATTTCAGAAAACGTGCTCAGCTCGTCGAGAAAATGCGATTTAAGCAATGAAATTTAAAATGCACCTAAAACCTAAACCAAACGTTGCAGGTGCTTATTTCTTCATGCGCAGTGGTCAACGCGGCACTCTCTAGCTGCCAAGAGCACTTTTTACTGTGCGCACCCAACCAGAGTGACGGGAGGAGCACATTTCAGAAAACGTGCTCAGCTCGTCGAGAAAATGCGATTTAAGCAATAAGATTAAAAATGCACCTAAAACCTAAACCAAACGTTGCAGGTGCTTGTTTCTTCATGCGCACTGGTCAACGCGGCACTCTCTAGCTGCCAGGAGCACTTTTTACTGTGCGCACCCAACCAGAGTGACGGGAGGAGCACATTTCAGAAAACGTGCTCAGCTCGTCGAGAAAATGCGATTTAAGCAATAAAATTAAAAATGCACCTAAAACCTAAACCAAACGTTGCAGGTGCTTATTTCTTCATGCGCAGTGGTCAACGCGGCACTCCCGAGCTGCCAAGAGCACTTTTTACTGTGCGCACCCAACCAGAGCGACGGGAGGAGCACATTTCAGAAAACGTGCTCAGCTCGTCGAGAGAATGCGATTTAAGCAATAAAATTAAAAATGCACCTAAAACCTAAACCAAACGTTGCAGGTGCTTATTTCTTCGTGCGCAGTGGTCAACGCGGAACTCCCTAGCTGCCAGGATTTCTTTTTACTGTGCGCACCCAACCAGAGCGACGGGAGGAGCACATTTCAGAAAACGTGCTCAGCTCGTCGAGAAAATGCGATTTAAGCAATAAAATTAAAAATGCAGCTAAAACCTAAACCAAACGTTGCAGGTGCTTATTTCTTCATGCGCAGTGGTCAACGCGGCACTCTCTAGCTGCCAGGAGCACTTTTTACTGTGCGCACCCAACCAGAGTGACGGGAGGAGCACATTTCAGAAAACGTGCTCAGCTCGTCGAGAAAATGCGATTTAAGCAATAAAATTAAAAATGCACCTAAAACCTAAACCAAACGTTGCAGGTGCTTATTTCTTCATGCGCAGTGGTCAACGCGGCACTCTCTAGCTGCCAAGAGCACTTTTTACTGTGCGCACCCAACCAGAGTGACGGGAGGAGCACATTTCAGAAAACGTGCTCAGCTCGTCGAGAAAATGCGATTTAAGCAATAAGATTAAAAATGCACCTAAAACCTAAACCAAACGTTGCAGGTGCTTATTTCTTCGTGCGCAGTGCTCAACGCGGCACTCCCTAGATGCCAGGAGCACTTTTTACTGTGCGCACCCAACCAGAGTGACGGGAGGAGCACATTTCAGAAAACGTGCTCAGCTCGTCAAGAAAATGCGATTTAAGCAATAAAATTAAAAATGCACCTAAAACCTAAACCAAACGTTGCAGGTGCTTATTTCTTCATGCGCAGTGGTCAACGCGGCACTCTCTAGCTGCCAAGAGCACTTTTTACTGTGCGCACCCAACCAGAGTGACGGGAGGAGCACATTTCAGAAAACGTGCTCAGCTCGTCGAGAAAATGCGATTTAAGCAATTAGTTTAAAAATGCACCTAAATCCTAAATCAAACGTTGCAGGTGCTTATTTCTTCATGCGCAGTGGTCAACGCGGCACTCTATAGCTGCCAGGAGCACTTTTTACTGTGCGCACCCAACCAGAGTGACGGGAGGAGCACATTTCAGAAAACGTGCTCAGCTCGTCGAGAAAATGCGATTTAAGCAATAAAATTAAAAATGCACCTAAAACCTAAACCAAACGTTGCAGGTGCTTATTTCTTCTTGCGCAGTGGTCAACGCGGCACTCTCTAGCTGCCAGGAGCACTTTTTACTATGCGCGCCCAACCAGAGCGACGGGAGGAGCACATTTCAGAAAACCTGCTCAGCTCGTCGAGAAAATGCGATTTAAGCAATAAGATTAAAAATGCACCTAAAACCTAAACCAAACGTTGCAGGTGCTTATTTCTTCATGCGCAGTGGTCAACGCGGCACTCTCTAGCTGCCAGGAGCACTTTTTACTACGCGCACCCAACCAGAGCGACGGGAGGAGCACATTTCAGAAAACGTGCTCAGCTCGTCGAGAGAATGCGATTTAAGCAATAAAATTAAAAATGCACCTAAAACCTAAACCAAACGTTGCAGGTGCTTATTTCTTCGTGCGCAGTGGTCAACGCGGCACTCCCTAGCTGCCAGGAGCTCTTTTTACTGTGCGCACCCAACCAGAGCGACGGGAGGAGCACATTTCAGAAAACGTGCTCAGCTCGTCGAGAAAATGCGATTTAAGCAATAAAATTAAAAATGCACCTAAAACCTAAACCAAACGTTGCAGGTGCTTATTTCTTCATGCGCAGTGGTCAACGCGGCACTCTCTAGCTGCCAAGAGCACTTTTTACTGTGCGCACCCAACCAGAGTGACGGGAGGAGCACATTTCAGAAAACGTGCTCAGCACGTCGAGAAAATGCGATTTAAGCAATAAGATTAAAAATGCACCTAAAACCTAAACCAAACGTTGCAGGTGCTTATTTCTTCATGCGCAGTGGTCAACGCGGCACTCTCTAGCTGCCAGGAGCCTTTTTTACTGTGCGCACCCAACCAGAGTGACGGGAGGAGCACATTTCAGAAAACGTGCTCAGCTCGTCGAGAAAATGCGATTTAAGCAATAAGATTAAAAATGCACCTAAAACCTAAACCAAACGTTGCAGGTGCTTATTTCTTTATGCGCAGTGGTCAACGCGGCACTCTCTAGCTGCCAGGAGCACTTTTTACTGTGCGCACCCAACCAGAGTGACGGGAGGAGCACATTTCAGAAAACGTGCTCAGCTCGTCGAGAAAATGCGATTTAAGCAATAAAATTAAAAATGCACCTAAAACCTAAACCAAACGTTGCAGGTGCTTATTTCTTCATGCGCAGTGGTCAACGCGGTACTCCCGAGCTGCCAAGAGCACTTTTTACTGTGCGCACCCAACCAGAGCGACGGGAGGAGCACATTTCAGAAAACGTGCTCAGCTCGTCGAGAGAATGCGATTTAAGCAATAAAATTAAAAATACACCTAAAACCTAAACCAAACGTTGCAGGTGCTTATTTCTTCGTGCGCAGTGGTCAACGCGGAACTCCCTAGCTGCCAGGAGCTCTTTTTACTGTGCGCACCCAACCAGAGCGACGGGAGGAGCACATTTCAGAAAACGTGCTCAGCTCGTCGAGAAAATGCGATTTAAGCAATAAAATTAAAAATGCAGCTAAAACCTAAACCAAACGTTGCAGGTGCTTATTTCTTCGTGCGTAGTGCTCAATGCGGCACTCCCTAGCTGCCAGGAGCACTTTTTACTGTGCGCACCCAACCAGAGTGACGGGAGGAGCACATTTCAGAAAACGTGCTCAGCTCGTCGAGAGAATGCGATTTAAGCAATAAAATTAAAAATTCACCTAAAACCTAAACCAAACGTTGCAGGTGCTTATTTCTTCGTGCGCAGTGGTCAACGCGGCACTCCCTAGCTGCCAGGAGCTCTTTTTACTGTGCGCACCCAACCAGAGCGACGGGAGGAGCACATTTCAGAAAACGTGCTCAGCTTTTCGAGAAAATGCGATTTAAGCAATAAAATTAAAAATGCACCTAAAACCTAAACCAAACGTTGCAGGTGCTTATTTCTTCTTGCGCAGTGGTCAACGCGGCACTCTCTAGCTGCCAGGAGCACTTTTTACTATGCGCGCCCAACCAGAGCGACGGGAGGAGCACATTTCAGAAAACGTGCTCAGCTCGTCGAGAAAATGCGATTTAAGCAATAAAATTAAAAATGCACCTAAAACCTAAACCAAACGTTGCAGGTGCTTATTTCTTCATGCGCAGTGGTCAACGCGGCACTCCCGAGCTGCCAAGAGCACTTTTTACTGTGCGCACCCAACCAGAGTGACGGGAGGAGCACATTTCAGAAAACGTGCTCAGCTCGTCGAGAAAATGCGATTTAAGCAATAAAATTAAAAATGCACCTAAAACCTAAACCAAACGTTGCAGGTGCTTTTTTTTTTCGTGCGCAGTGCTCAACGCGGCACTCCCTAGCTGCCAGGAGCACTTTTTACTATGCGCGCACAACCAGAGCGACGGGAGGAGCACATTCCAGAAAACGTGCTCAGCTCGTCGAGAAAATGCGATTTAAGCAATAAAATTTAAAATGCACCTAAAACCTAAACCAAACGTTGCAGGTGCTTATTTCTTTGTGCGCAGTGGTCAACGCGGCACTCTTTAGCTGCCAAGAGCACTTTTTACTATGCGCACCCAACCAGAGCGACGGGAGGAGCACATTTCAGAAAACGTGCTCAGCTCGTCGAGAGAATGCGATTTAAGCAATAAAATAAAAAATGCACCTAAAACCTAAACCAAACGTTGCAGGTGCTTATTTCTTCGTGCGCAGTGGTCGACGCGGAACTCTCTAGCTGCCAGGAGCACTTTTTACTACGCGCACCCAACCAGAGCGACGGGAGGAGCACATTTCAGAAAACGTGCTCAGCTCGTCGAGAGAATGCGATTTAAGCAATAAAATTAAAAATGCACCTAAAACCTAAACCAAACGTTGCAGGTGCTTATTTCTTCGTGCGCAGTGGTCAACGCGGCACTCCCTAGCTTCCAGGAGCTCTTTTTACTGTGCGCACCCAACCAGAGCGACGGGAGGAGCACATTTCAGAAAACGTGCTCAGCTCGTCGAGAAAATGCGATTTAAGCAATAAAATTAAAAATGCACCTAAAACCTAAACCAAACGTTGCAGGTGCTTATTTCTTCATGCGCAGTGGTCAACGCGGCACTCTCTAGCTGCCAAGAGCACTTTTTACTGTGCGCACCCAACCAGAGTGACGGGAGGAGCACATTTCAGAAAACGTGCTCAGCACGTCGAGAAAATGCGATTTAAGCAATAAGATTAAAAATGCACCTAAAACCTAAACCAAACGTTGCAGGTGCTTATTTCTTCATGCGCAGTGGTCAACGCGGCACTCTCTAGCTGCCAGGAGCCTTTTTTACTGTGCGCACCCAACCAGAGTGACGGGAGGAGCACATTTCAGAAAACGTGCTCAGCTCGTCGAGAAAATGCGATTTAAGCAATGAAATTTAAAATGCACCTAAAACCTAAACCAAACGTTGCAGGTGCTTATTTCTTCATGCGCAGTGGTCAACGCGGCACTCTCTAGCTGCCAAGAGCACTTTTTACTGTGCGCACCCAACCAGAGTGACGGGAGGAGCACATTTCAGAAAACGTGCTCAGCTCGTCGAGAAAATGCGATTTAAGCAATAAGATTAAAAATGCACCTAAAACCTAAACCAAACGTTGCAGGTGCTTATTTCTTCATGCGCAGTGGTCAACGCGGCACTCTCTAGCTGCCAGGAGCACTTTTTACTGTGCGCACCCAACCAGAGTGACGGGAGGAGCACATTTCAGAAAACGTGCTCAGCTCGTCGAGAAAATGCGATTTAAGCAATAAAATTAAAAATGCACCTAAAACCTAAACCAAACGTTGCAGGTGCTTATTTCTTCATGCGCAGTGGTCAACGCGGTACTCCCGAGCTGCCAAGAGCACTTTTTACTGTGCGCACCCAACCAGAGCGACGGGAGGAGCACATTTCAGAAAACGTGCTCAGCTCGTCGAGAGAATGCGATTTAAGCAATAAAATTAAAAATACACCTAAAACCTAAACCAAACGTTGCAGGTGCTTATTTCTTCGTGCGCAGTGGTCAACGCGGCACTCTCTAGCTGCCAGGAGCACTTTTTACTACGCGCACCCAACCAGAGCGACGGGAGGAGCACATTTCAGAAAACGTGCTCAGCTCGTCGAGAGAATATGATTTAAGCAATAAAATTAAAAATGCACCTAAAACCTAAACCAAACGTTGCAGGTGCTTATTTCTTCGTGCGCAGTGCTCAACGCGGCACTCCCTAGCTGCCAGGAGCACTTTTTACTGTGCGCACCCAACCAGAGTGACGGGAGGAGCACATTTCAGAAAACGTGCTCAGCTCGTCGAGAAAATGCGATTTAAGCAATAAAATTAAAAATGCACCTAAAACCTAAACCAAACGTTGCAGGTGCTTATTTCTTCATGTGCAGTGGTCAACGCGGCACTCTCTAGCTGCCAGGAGCACTTTTTACTATGCGCGCACAACCAGAGCGACGGGAGGAGCACATTCCAGAAAACGTGCTCAGCTCGTCGAGAAAATGCGATTTAAGCAATAAAATTTAAAATGCACCTAAAACCTAAACCAAACGTTGCAGGTGCTTATTTCTTTGTGCGCAGTGGTCAACGCGGCACTCTTTAGCTGCCAAGAGCACTTTTTACTATGCGCACCCAACCAGAGCGACGGGAGGAGCACATTTCAGAAAACGTGCTCAGCTCGTCGAGAGAATGCGATTTAAGCAATAAAATAAAAAATGCACCTAAAACCTAAACCAAACGTTGCAGGTGCTTATTTCTTCGTGCGCAGTGGTCGACGCGGAACTCCCTAGCTGCCAGGAGCTCTTTTTACTGTGCGCACCCAACCAGAGCGACGGGAGGAGCACATTTCAGAAAACGTGCTCAGCTCGTCGAGAAAATGCGATTTAAGCAATAAAATTAAAAATGCACCTAAAACCTAAACCAAACGTTGCAGGTGCTTATTTCTTCATGCGCAGTGGTCAACGCGGCACTCTCTAGCTGCCAAGAGCACTTTTTACTGTGCGCACCCAACCAGAGTGACGGGAGGAGCACATTTCAGAAAACGTGCTCAGCTCGTCGAGAAAATGCGATTTAAGCAATAAAATAAAAAATGCACCTAAAACCTAAACCAAACGTTGCAGGTGCTTATTTCTTCGTGCGCAGTACTCAACGCGGCACTCCCTAGCTGCCAGGAGCACTTTTTACTGTGCGCACCCAACCAGAGTGACGAGAGGAGCACATTTCAGAAAACGTGCTCAGCTCGTCGAGAAAATGCGATTTAAGCAATAAGATTAAAAATGCACCTAAAACCTAAACCAAACGTTGCAGGTGCTTATTTCTTCATGCGCAGTGGTCAACGCGGCACTCTCTAGCTGCCAGGAGCCTTTTTTACTACGCGCACCCAACCAGAGCGACGGGAGGAGCACATTTCAGAAAACGTGCTCAGCTCGTCGAGAGAATGCGATTTAAGCAATAAAATAAAAAATGCACCTAAAACCTAAACCAAACGTTGCAGGTGCTTATTTCTTCGTGCGCAGTGGTCAACGCGGCACTCCCGAGCTGCCAGGAGCTCTTTTTCCTGTGCGCACCCAACCAGAGCGACGGGAGGAGCACATTTCAGAAAACGTGCTCAGCTCGTCGAGAAAATGCGATTTAAGCAATAAAATTAAAAATGCACCTAAAACCTAAACCAAACGTTGCAGGTGCTTATTTCTTCATGCGCAGTGGTCAACGCGGCACTCTCTAGCTGCCAGGAGCACTTTTTACTACGCGCACCCAACCAGAGCGACGGGAGGAGCACATTTCAGAAAACGTGCTCAGCTCGTCGAGAGAATATGATTTAAGCAATAAAATTAAAAATGCACCTAAAACCTAAACCAAACGTTGCAGGTGCTTATTTCTTCGTGCGCAGTGCTCAACGCGGCACTCCCTAGCTGCCAGGAGCACTTTTTACTGTGCGCACCCAACCAGAGTGACGGGAGGAGCACATTTCAGAAAACGTGCTCAGCTCGTCGAGAAAATGCGATTCAAGCAATAAAATTAAAAATGCACCTAAAACCTAAACCAAACGTTGCAGGTGCTTATTTCTTCATGTGCAGTGGTCAACGCGGCACTCTCTAGCTGCCAGGAGCACTTTTTACTATGCGCGCACAACCAGAGCGACGGGAGGAGCACATTTCAGAAAACCTGCTCAGCTCGTCGAGAAAATGCGATTTAAGCAATAAAATTAAAAATGCACCTAAAACCTAAACCAAACGTTGCAGGTGCTTATTTCTCCATGTGCAGTGGTCAACGCGGCACTCTCTAGCTGCCAGGAGCACTTTTTACTGTGCGCACCCAACCAGAGTGACGGGAGGAGCACATTTCAGAAAACGTGCTCAGCTCGTCGAGAAAATGCGATTTAAGCAATAAGATTAAAAATGCACCTAAAACCTAAACCAAACGTTGCAGGTGCTTATTTCTTCATGCGCAGTGGTCAACGCGGCACTCTCGATCTGCCAGGAGCACTTTTTACTGTGCGCACCCAACCAGAGTGACGGGAGGAGCACATTTCAGAAAACGTGCTCAGCTCGTCGAGAAAATGCGATTTAAGCAATAAAATTAAAAATGCACCTAAAACCTAAACCAAACGTTGCAGGTGCTTATTTCTTCGTGCGCAGTGGTCAACGCGGAACTCCCTAGCTGCCAGGAGCTCTTTTTACTGTGCGCACCCAACCAGAGCGAGGGGAGGAGCACATTTCAGAAAACGTGCTCAGCTCGTCGAGAAAATGCAATTTAAGCAATAAAATTAAAAATGCAGCTAAAACCTAAACCAAACGTTGCAGGTGCTTATTTCTTCGTGCGTAGTGCTCAACGTGGCACTCCCTAGCTGCCAGGAGCACTTTTTACTGTGCGCACCCAACCAGAGCGACGGGAGGAGCACATTTCAGAAAACGTGCTCAGCTCGTCGAGAAAATGCGATTTAAGCAATAAAATTAAAAATGCAGCTAAAACCTAAACCAAACGTTGCAGGTGCTTATTTCTTCGTGCGTAGTGCTCAACGCGGCACTCTCTAGCTGCCAAGAGCACTTTTTACTGTGCGCACCCAACCAGAGTGACGGGAGGAGCACATTTCAGAAAACGTGCTCAGCTCGTCGAGAAATGCGATTTAAGCAATTAGTTTAAAAATGCACCTAAAACCTAAATCAAACGTTGCAGGTGCTTATTTCTTCGTGCGTAGTGCTCAACGCGGCACTCTCTAGCTGCCAAGAGCACTTTTTACTGTGCGCACCCAACCAGAGTGACGGGAGGAGCACATTTCAGAAAACGTGCTCAGCTCGTCGAGAAAATGCGATTTAAGCAATAAAATTAAAAATGCACCTAAAACCTAAACCAAACGTTGCAGGTGCTTATTTCTCCATGTGCAGTGGTCAACGCGGCACTCTTATGCTGCCAGGAGCACTTTTTACTATGCGCGCACAACCAGAGCGACGGGAGGAGCACATTTCAGAAAACGTGCTCAGCTCGTCGAGAGAATGCGATTTAAGCAATAAAATAAAAAATGCACCTAAAACCTAAACCAAACGTTGCAGGTGCTTATTTCTTCATGCGCAGTGGTCAACGCGGCACTCTCTAGCTGCCAGGAGCACTTTTTACTACGCGCACCCAACCAGAGCGACGGGAGGAGCACATTTCAGAAAACGTGCTCAGCTCGTCGAGAGAATGCGATTTAAGCAATAAAATAAAAAATGCACCTAAAACCTAAACCAAACGTTGCAGGTGCTTATTTCTTCGTGCGCAGTGGTCAACGCGGCACTCCCTAGCTGCCAGGAGCACTTTTTACTGTGCGCACAAAACCAGAGTGACGGGAGGACACATTTCAGAAAACGTGCTCAGCTCGTCGAGAAAATGCAATTTAAGCAATAAAATTAAAAAGGCACCTAAAACCTAAACCAAACGTTGCAGGTGCTTATTTCTTCATGCGCAGTGGTCAACGCGGCACTCTTTAGCTGCCAGGAGCACTTTTTACTATGCGCGCCCAACCAGAGCGACGGGAGGAGCACATTTCAGAAAACGTGCTCAGCTCGTCGAGAAAATGCGATTTAAGCAATAAAATTAAAAATGCACCTAAAACCTAAACCAAACGTTGCAGGTGCTTATTTCTTCATGCGCAGTGGTCAACGCGGCACTCTCTAGCTGCCAGGAGCACTTTTTACTATGCGCGCCCAACCAGAGCAACGGGAGGAGCACATTTCAGAAAACGTGCTCAGCTCGTCCAGAAAATGCGATTTAAGCAATAAAATTAAAAATGCACCTAAAACCTAAACCAAACGTTGCAGGTGGTTATTTCTTCATGCGCAGTGGTCAACGCGGCACTCTCTAGCTGCCAAGAGCACTTTTTACTGTGCGCACCCAACCAGAGTGACGGGAGGAGCACATTTCAGAAAACGTGCTCAGTTCGTCGAGAAAATGCGATTTAAGCAATAAAATTAAAAATGCACCTAAAACCTAAACCAAACGTTGCAGGTGCTTATTTCTTCATGTGCAGTGGTCAACGCGGCACTCCCTAGCTTCCAAGAGCACTTTTTACTATGCGCACCCAACTAGAGTGACGGGAGGAGCACATTTCAGAAAACGTGCTCAGCTCGTCGAGAAAACGTGATTTAAGCAATAAGATTAAAAATGCACCTAAAACCTAAATCAAACGTTGCAGGTGCTTATTTCTTCATGCGCAGTGGTCAACGCGGCACTCTCTAGCTGCCAGGAGCACTTTTTACTGTGCGCACCCAACCAGAGTGACGGGAGGAGCACATTTCAGAAAACGTGCTCAGCTCGTCGAGAAAATGCGATTTAAGCAATAAAATTAAAAATGCACCTAAAACCTAAACCAAACGTTGCAGGTGCTTATTTCTTTATGCGCAGTGGTCAACGCGGCACTCTCTAGCTGCCAAGAGCACCTTTTACTGTGCGCACCCAACCAGAGTGACGGGAGGAGCACATTTCAGAAAACGTGCTCAGCTCGTCGAGAAACTGCGATTTAAGCAATAAAATTAAAAATGCACCTAAAACCTAAACCAAACGTTGCAGGTGCTTATTTCTTCGTGCGCAGTGCTCAACGCGGCACTCCCTAGCTGCCAGGAGCTCTTTTTACTGTGCGCACCCAACCAGAGCGACGGGAGGAGCACATTTCAGAAAACGTACTCAGCTCGTCGAGAAAATGCGATTTAAGCAATAAAATTAAAAATGCACCTAAACCCTAAACCAAACGTTGCAGGTGGTTATTTCTTCATGCGCAGTGGTCAACGCGGCACTCTCTAGCTGCCAAGAGCACTTTTTACTGTGCGCACCCAACCAGAGTGACGGGAGGAGCACATTTCAGAAAACGTGCTCAGCTCGTCGAGAAAATGCGATTTAAGCAATAAAATTAAAAATGCACCTAAAACCTAAACCAAACGTTGCAGGTGCTTATTTCTTCATGTGCAGTGGTCAACGCGGCACTCCCTAGCTGCCAAGAGCACTTTTTACTATGCGCACCCAACCAGAGCGACGGGAGGAGCACATTTCAGAAAACGTGCTCAGCTCGTCGAGAGAATGCGATTTAAGCAATAATATAAAAAATGCACCTAAAACCTAAACCAAACGTTGCAGGTGCTTATTTTTTCATGCGCAGTGGTCAACGCGGCACTCTCTAGCTGCCAGGAGCACTTTTTACTATGCGCGCCCAACCAGAGCGACGGGAGGAGCACATTTCAGAAAACGTGCTCAGCTCGTCGAGAAAATGCGATTTAAGCAATAAAATTAAAAATGCACCTAAAACCTAAACCAAACGTTGCAGGTGCTTATTTCTTCATGTGCAGTGGTCAACGCGGCACTCCCGAGCTGCCAAGAGCACTTTTTACTGTGCGCACCCAACCAGAGCGACGGGAGGAGCACATTTCAGAAAACGTGCTCAGCTCGTCGAGAGAATGCGATTTAAGCAATAAAATTAAAAATGCACCTAAAACCTAAACCAAACGTTGCAGGTGCTTATTTCTTCGTGCGCAGTGGTCAACGCGGAACTCCCTAGCTGCCAGGAGCTCTTTTTACTGTGCGCACCCAACCAGAGCGACGGGAGGAGCACATTTCAGAAAACGTGCTCAGCTCGTCGAGAAAATGCGATTTAAGCAATAAAATTAAAAATGCAGCTAAAACCTAAACCAAACGTTGCAGGTGCTTATTTCTTCGTGCGTAGTGCTCAACGCGGCACTCCCTAGCTGCCAGAAGCACTTTTTACTGTGCGCACCCAACCAGAGTGACGGGAGGAGCACATTTCAGAAAACGTGCTCAGCTCGTCGAGAAAATGCGATTTAAGCAATAAAATTAAAAATGCACCTAAAACCTAAACCAAACGTTGCAGGTGCTTATTTCTTCATGCGCAGTGGTCAACGCGGCACTCTCTAGCTGCCAAGAGCACTTTTTACTGTGCGCACCCAACCAGAGTGACGGGAGGAGCACATTTCAGAAAACGTGCTCAGCTCGTCGAGAAAATGCGATTTAAGCAATAAGATTAAAAATGCACCTAAAACCTAAATCAAACGTTGCAGGTGCTTATTTCTTCATGCGCAGTGGTCAACGCGGCACTCTCTAGCTGCCAGGAGCACTTTTTACTGTGCGCACCCAACCAGAGTGACGGGAGGAGCACATTTCAGAAAACGTGCTCAGCTCGTCGAGAAAATGCGATTTAAGCAATAAAAGTAAAAATGCACCTAAAACCTAAACCAAACGTTGCAGGTGCTTATTTCTTCATGCGCAGTGGTCAACGCGGCACTCTCTAGCTGCCAAGAGCACTTTTTACTGTGCGCACCTAACCAGAGTGACGGGAGGAGCACATTTCAGAAAACGTGCTCAGCTCGTCGAGAAAATGCGATTTAAGCAATAAGATTAAAAATGCACCTAAAACCTAAACCAAACGTTGCAGGTGCTTATTTCTTCATGCGCAGTGGTCAACGCGGCACTCTCTAGCTGCCAGGAGCACTTTTTACTACGCGCACCCAACCAGAGCGACGGGAGGAGCACATTTCAGAAAACGTGCTCAGCTCGTCGAGAGAATGCGATTTAAGCAATAAAATAAAAAATGCACCTAAAACCTAAACCAAACGTTGCAGGTGCTTATTTCTTCGTGCGCAGTGGTCAACGCGGCACTCCCTAGCTGCCAGGAGCACTTTTTACTGTGCGCACCCAACCAGAGTGACGGAAGGAGCACATTTCAGAAAACGTACTCAGCTCGTCGAGAAAATGCGATTTAAGCAATAAAATTTAAAATGCACCTAAACCCTAAACCAAACGTTGCAGGTGGTTATTTCTTCATGCGCAGTGGTCAACGCGGCACTCTCTAGCTGCCAAGAGCACTTTTTACTGTGCGCACCCAACCAGAGTGACGGGAGGAGCACATTTCAGAAAACGTGCTCAGCTCGTCGAGAAAATGCGATTTAAGCAATAAAATTAAAAATGCACCTAAAACCTAAACCAAACGTTGCAGGTGCTTATTTCTTCATGTGCAGTGGTCAACGCGGCACTCCCTAGCTGCCAAGAGCACTTTTTACTATGCGCACCCAACCAGAGCGACGGGAGGAGCACATTTCAGAAAACGTGCTCAGCTCGTCGAGAGAATGCGATTTAAGGAATAATATAAAAAATGCACCTAAAACCTAAACCAAACGTTGCAGGTGCTTATTTCTTCATGCGCAGTGGTCAACGCGGCACTCTCTAGCTGCCAAGAGCACTTTTTACTGTGCGCACCTAACCAGAGTGACGGGAGGAGCACATTTCAGAAAACGTGCTCAGCTCGTCGAGAAAATGCGATTTAAGCAATAAGATTAAAAATGCACCTAAAACCTAAACCAAACGTTGCAGGTGCTTATTTCTTCATGCGCAGTGGTCAACGCGGCACTCTCTAGCTGCCAGGAGCACTTTTTACTACGCGCACCCAACCAGAGCGACGGGAGGAGCACATTTCAGAAAACGTGCTCAGCTCGTCGAGAGAATGCGATTTAAGCAATAAAATAAAAAATGCACCTAAAACCTAAACCAAACGTTGCAGGTGCTTATTTCTTCGTGCGCAGTGGTCAACGCGGCACTCCCTAGCTGCCAGGAGCTCTTTTTACTGTGCGCACCCAACCAGAGCGACGGGAGGAGCACATTTCAGAAAACGTGCTCAGCTCGTCGAGAAAATGCGATTTAAACAATAAAATTAAAAATGCACCTAAAACCTAAACCAAACGTTGCAGGTGCTTATTTCTTCGTGCGCAGTGGTCAACGCGGCACTCCCTAGCTGCCAGGAGCTCTTTTTACTGTGCGCACCCAACCAGAGCGACGGGAGGAGCACATTTCAGAAAACGTGCTCAGCTCGTCGAGAAAATGTGATTTAAACAATAAAATTAAAAATGCACCTAAAACCTAAACCAAACGTTGCAGGTGCTTATTTCTTCGTGCGCAGTGGTCAACGCGGCACTCCCTAGCTGCCAGGAGCACTTTTTACTGTGCGCACCCAACCAGAGTGACGGGAGGAGCACATTTCAGAAAACGTGCTCAGCTCGTCGAGAAAATGCGATTTAAGCAATAAAATTAAAAATGCACCTAAAACCTAAACCAAACGTTGCAGGTGCTTATTTCTTCGTGCGCAGTGCTCAACGCGGCACTCCCTAGCTGCCAGGAGCACTTTTTACTGTGCGCACCCAACCAGAGTGACGGGAGGAGCACATTTCAGAAAACGTGCTCAGCTCGTCGAGAAAATGCGATTTAAGCAATAAAATAAAAAATGCACCTAAAACCTAAACCAGACGTTGCAGGTGCTTATTTCTTCATGCGCAGTGGTCAACGCGGCACTCTCTAGCTGCCAAGAGCACTTTTTACTGTGCGCACCCAACCAGAGCGACGGGAGGAGCACATTTCAGAAAACGTGCTCAGCTCGTCGAGAAAATGCGATTTAAGCAATAAAATTAAAAATGCACCTAAAACCTAAACCAAACGTTGCAGGTGCTTATTTCTTCATGTGCAGTGGTCAACGTGGCACTCTCTAGCTGCCAGGAGCACTTTTTACTATGCGCGCACAACCAGGGCGACGGGAGGAGCACATTTCAGAAAACGTGCTCAGCTCGTCGAGAAAATGCGATTTGAGCAATAAAATTTAAGATGCACCTAAAACCTAAACCAAACGTTGCAGGTGCTTATTTCTTTGTGCGCAGTGGTCAACGCGACACTTTTTAGCTGCCAAGAGCACTTTTTACTGTGCGCACCCAACCAGAGTGACGGGAGGAGCACATTTCAGAAAACGTGCTCAGCTCGTCCAGAAAATGCGATTTAAGCGATAAAATTAAAAATGCACCTAAAACCTAAACCAAACGTTGCAGGTGGTTATTTCTTCATGCGCAGTGGTCAACGCGGCACTCTCTAGCTGCCAAGAGCACTTTTTACTGTGCGCACCCAACCAGAGCGACGGGAGGAGCACATTTCAGAAAACGTGCTCAGCTCGTCGAGAGAATGCGATTTAAGCAATAATATAAAAAATGCACCTAAAACCTAAACCAAACGTTGCAGGTGCTTATTTCTTCATGCGCAGTGGTCAACGCGGCACTCTCTAGCTGCCAAGAGCACTTTTTACTGTGCGCACCTAACCAGAGTGACGGGAGGAGCACATTTCAGAAAACGTGCTCAGCTCGTCGAGAAAATGCGATTTAAGAAATAAGATTAAAAATGCACCTAAAACCTAAACCAAACGTTGCAGGTGCTTATTTCTTCATGCGCAGTGGTCAACGCGGCACTCTCTAGCTGCCAGGAGCACTTTTTACTACGCGCACCCAACCAGAGCGACGGGAGGAGCACATTTCAGAAAACGTGCTCAGCTCGTCGAGAGAATGCGATTTAAGCAATAAAATAAAAAATGCACCTAAAACCTAAACCAAACGTTGCAGGTGCTTATTTCTTCGTGCGCAGTGGTCAACGCGGCACTCCCTAGCTGCCAGGAGCTCTTTTTACTGTGCGCACCCAACCAGAGCGACGGGAGGAGCACATTTCAGAAAACGTGCTCAGCTCGTCGAGAAAATGCGATTTAAACAATAAAATTAAAAATGCACCTAAAACCTAAACCAAACGTTGCAGGTGCTTATTTCTTCGTGCGCAGTGGTCAACGCGGCACTCCCTAGCTGCCAGGAGCTCTTTTTACTGTGCGCACCCAACCAGAGCAACGGGGGGAGCACATTTCAGAAAACGTGCTCAGCTCGTCGAGAAAATGTGATTTAAACAATAAAATTAAAAATGCACCTAAAACCTAAACCAAACGTTGCAGGTGCTTATTTCTTCGTGCGCAGTGGTCAACGCGGCACTCCCTAGCTGCCAGGAGCACTTTTTACTGTGCGCACCCAACCAGAGTGACGGGAGGAGCACATTTCAGAAAACGTGCTCAGCTCGTCGAGAAAATGCGATTTAAGCAATAAAATTAAAAATGCACCTAAAACCTAAACCAAACGTTGCAGGTGCTTATTTCTTCGTCCGCAGTGCTCAACGCAGCACTCCCTAGCTGCCAGGAGCACTTTTTACTGTGCGCACCCAACCAGAGTGACGGGAGGAGCACATTTCAGAAAACGTGCTCAGCTCGTCGAGAAAATGCGATTTAAGCAATAAAATTAAAAATGCACCTAAAACCTAAACCAAACGTTGCAGGTGCTTATTTCTTCATGCGCAGTGGTCAACGCGGCACTCTCTAGCTGCCAAGAGCACTTTTTACTGTGCGCACCCAACCAGAGTGACGGGAGGAGCACATTTCAGAAAACGTGCTCAGCTCGTCGAGAAAATGCGATTTAAGCAATAAAATTAAAAATGCACCTAAAACCTAAACCAAACGTTGCAGGTGCTTATTTCTTCATGTGCAGTGGTCAACGCGGCACTCTCTAGCTGCCAGGAGCACTTTTTACTATGCGCGCACAACCAGGGCGACGGGAGGAGCACATTTCAGAAAACGTGCTCAGCTCGTCGAGAAAATGCGATTTAAGCAATAAAATTTAAGATGCACCTAAAACCTAAACCAAACGTTGCAGGTGCTTATTTCTTTGTGCGCAGTGGTCAACGCGGCACTTTTTAGCTGCCAAGAGCACTTTTTACTATGCGCACCCAACCAGAGTGACGGGAGGAGCACATTTCAGAAAACGTGCTCAGCTCGTCCAGAAAATGCGATTTAAGCGATAAAATTAAAAATGCACCTAAAACCTAAACCAAACGTTGCAGGTGGTTATTTCTTCATGCGCAGTGGTCAACGCGGCACTCTCTAGCTGCCAAGAGCACTTTTTACTGTGCGCACCCAACAAGAGTGACGGGAGGAGCACATTTCAGAAAACGTGCTCAGCTCGTCGAGAAAATGCGATTTAAGCAATAAAATTAAAAATGCACCTAAAACCTAAACCAAACGTTGCAGGTGCTTATTTCTTCATGTGCAGTGGTCAACGCGGCACTCCCTAGCTGCCAAGAGCACTTTTTACTATGCGCACCCAACTAGAGTGACGGGAGGAGCACATTTCAGAAAACGTGCTCAGCTCGTCGAGAAAACGCGATTTAAGCAATAAGATTAAAAATGCACCTAAAACCTAAATCAAACGTTGCAGGTGCTTATTTCTTCATGCGCAGTGGTCAACGCGGCACTCTCTAGCTGCCAGGAGCACTTTTTACTGTGCGCACCCAACCAGAGTGACGGGAGGAGCACATTTCAGAAAACGTGCTCAGCTCGTCGAGAAAATGCGATTTAAGCAATAAAATTAAAAATGCACCTAAAACCTAAACCAAACGTTGCAGGTGCTTATTTCTTTATGCGCAGTTGTCAACGCGGCACTCTCTAGCTGCCAAGAGCACTTTTTACTGTGCGCACCCAACCAGAGTGACGGGAGGAGCACATTTCAGAAAACGTGCTCAGCTCGTCGAGAGAATGCGATTCAAGCAATAAAATTAAAAATGCACCTAAAACCTAAACCAAACGTTGCAGGTGCTTATTTCTTTGTGCGCAGTGGTCAACGCGGCACTCCCTAGCTGCCAGGAGCTCTTTTTACTGTGCGCACCCAACCAGAGCGACGGGAGGAGCACATTTCAGAAAACGTGCTCAGCTCGTCGAGAAAATGCGATTTAAACAATAAAATTAAAAATGCACCTAAAACCTAAACCAAACGTTGCAGGTGCTTATTTCTTCGTGCGCAGTGGTCAACGCGGCACTCCCTGCTGCCAGGAGCACTTTTTACTGTGCGCACCCAACCAGAGTTACGGAAGGAGCACATTTCAGAAAACGTACTCAGCTCGTCGAGAAAATGCGATTTAAGCAATAAAATTAAAAATGCACCTAAACCCTAAACCAAACGTTGCAGGTGGTTATTTCTTCATGCGCAGTGGTCAACGCGGCACTCTCTAGCTGCCAAGAGCACTTTTTACTGTGCGCACCCAACCAGAGTGACGGGAGGAGCACATTTCAGAAAACGTGCTCAGCTCGTCGAGAAAATGCGATTCAAGCAATAAAATTAAAAATGCACCTAAAACCTAAACCAAACGTTGCAGGTGCTTATTTCTTCATGTGCAGTGGTCAACGCGGCACTCCCTAGCTGCCAAGAGCACTTTTTACTATGCGCACCCAACCAGAGCGACGGGAGGAGCACATTTCAGAAAACGTGCTCAGCTCGTCGAGAGAATGCGATTTAAGCAATAAAATAAAAAATGCACCTAAAACCTAAACCAAACGTTGCAGGTGCTTATTTTTTCATGCGCAGTGGTCAACGCGGCACTCTCTAGCTGCCAAGAGCACTTTTTACTATGCGCACCCAACCAGAGCGACGGGAGGAGCACATTTCAGAAAACGTGCTCAGCTCGTCGAGAAAATGCGATTTAAGCAATAAAATTAAAAATGCACCTAAAACCTAAACCAAACGTTGCAGGTGCTTATTTCTTCATGTGCAGTGGTCAACGCGGCACTCCCGAGCTGCCAAGAGCACTTTTTACTGTGCGCACCCAACCAGAGCGACGGGAGGAGCACATTTCAGAAAACGTGCTCAGCTCGTCGAGAGAATGCGATTTAAGCAATAAAATTAAAAATGCACCTAAAACCTAAACCAAACGTTGCAGGTGCTTATTTCTTCGTGCGCAGTGGTCAACGCGGCACTCTCTAGCTGCCAGGAGCACTTTTTACTATGCGCACCCAACCAGAGCGACGGGAGGAGCACATTTCAGAAAACGTGCTCAGCTCGTCGAGAAAATGCGATTTAAGCAATAAAATTAAAAATGCAACTAAAACCTAAACCAAACGTTGCAGGTGCTTATTTCTTTGTGCGCAGTGGTCAACGCGGCACTCCCTAGCTGCCAGGAGCTCTTTTTACTGTGCGCACCCAACCAGAGCGACGGGAGGAGCACATTTCAGAAAACGTGCTCAGCTCGTCGAGAAAATGCGATTTAAACAATAAAATTAAAAATGCACCTAAAACCTAAACCAAACGTTGCAGGTGCTTATTTCTTCGTGCGCAGTGGTCAACGCGGCACTCCCTAGCTGCCAGGAGCACTTTTTACTGTGCGCACCCAACCAGAGTGACGGAAGGAGCACATTTCAGAAAACGTACTCAGCTCGTCGAGAAAATGCGATTTAAGCAATAAAATTAAAAATGCACCTAAACCCTAAACCAAACGTTGCAGGTGGTTATTTCTTCATGCGCAGTGGTCAACGCGGCACTCTCTAGCTGCCAAGAGCACTTTTTACTGTGCACACCCAACCAGAGTGACGGGAGGAGCACATTTCAGAAAACGTGCTCAGCTCGTCGAGAAAATGCGATTTAAGCAATAAAATTAAAAATGCACCTAAAACCTAAACCAAACGTTGCAGGTGCTTATTTCTTCATGTGCAGTGGTCAACGCGGCACTCCCTAGCTGCCAAGAGCACTTTTTACTATGCGCACCCAACCAGAGCGACGGGAGGAGCACATTTCAGAAAACGTGCTCAGCTCGTCGAGAGAATGCGATTTAAGCAATAATATAAAAAATGCACCTAAAACCTAAACCAAACGTTGCAGGTGCTTATTTTTTCATGCGCAGTGGTCAACGCGGCACTCTCTAGCTGCCAGGAGCACTTTTTACTATGCGCACCCAACCAGAGCGACGGGAGGAGCACATTTCAGAAAACGTGCTCAGCTCGTCGAGAAAATGCGATTTAAGCAATAAAATTAAAAATGCACCTAAAACCTAAACCAAACGTTGCAGGTGCTTATTTCTTCATGTGCAGTGGTCAACGCGGCACTCCCGAGCTGCCAAGAGCACTTTTTACTGTGCGCACCCAACCAGAGCGACGGGAGGAGCACATTTCAGAAAACGTGCTCAGCTCGTCGAGAGAATGCGATTTAAGCAATAAAATTAAAAATGCACCTAAAACCTAAACCAAACGTTGCAGGTGCTTATTTCTTCGTGCGCAGTGGTCAACGCGGAACTCCCTAGCTGCCAGGAGCTCTTTTTACTGTGCGCACCCAACCAGAGCGACGGGAGGAGCACATTTCAGAAAACGTGCTCAGCTCGTCGAGAAAATGTGATTTAAGCAATAAAATTAAAAATGCAGCTAAAACCTAAACCAAACGTTGCAGGTGCTTATTTCTTCGTGCGTAGTGCTCAACGCGGCACTCCCTAGCTGCCAGGAGCACTTTTTACTGTGCGCACCCAACCAGAGTGACGGGAGGAGCACATTTCAGAAAACGTGCTCAGCTCGTCGAGAAAATGCGATTTAAGCAATAAAATTAAAAATGCACCTAAAACCTAAACCAAACGTTGCAGGTGCTTATTTCTTCATGCGCAGTGGTCAACGCGGCACTCTCTAGCTGCCAAGAGCACTTTTTACTGTGCGCACCCAACCAGAGTGACGGGAGGAGCACATTTCAGAAAACGTGCTCAGCTCGTCGAGAAAATGCGATTTAAGCAATAAGATTAAAAATGCACCTAAAACCTAAATCAAACGTTGCAGGTGCTTATTTCTTCATGCGCAGTGGTCAACGCGGCACTCTCTAGCTGCCAGGAGCACTTTTTACTGTGCGCACCCAACCAGAGTGACGGGAGGAGCACATTTCAGAAAACGTGCTCAGCTCGTCGAGAAAATGCGATTTAAGCAATAAAATTAAAAATGCACCTAAAACCTAAACCAAACGTTGCAGGTGCTTATTTCTTCATGCGCAGTGGTCAACGCGGCACTCTCTAGCTGCCAAGAGCACTTTTTACTGTGCGCACCTAACCAGAGTGACGGGAGGAGCACATTTCAGAAAACGTGCTCAGCTCGTCGAGAAAATGCGATTTAAGCAATAAGATTAAAAATGCACCTAAAACCTAAACCAAACGTTGCAGGTGCTTATTTCTTCATGCGCAGTGGTCAACGCGGCACTCTCTAGCTGCCAGGAGCACTTTTTACTACGCGCACCCAACCAGAGCGACGGGAGGAGCACATTTCAGAAAACGTGCTCAGCTCGTCGAGAGAATGCGATCTAAGCAATAAAATAAAAATTGCACCTAAAACCTAAACCAAACGTTGCAGGTGCTTATTTCTTTGTGCGCAGTGGTCAACGCGGCACTCTTTAGCTGCGAAGAGCACTTTGTACTATGCGCACCCAACCAGAATGACGGGAGGAGCACATTTCAGAAAACGTGCTCAGCTCGTCGAGAAAATGCGATTTAAGCAATAAAATTAAAAATGCACCTAAAACCTAAACCAAACGTTGCAGGTGGTTATTTCTTCATGCGCAGTGGTCAACGCGGCACTCCCGAGCTGCCAAGAGCACTTTTTACTGTGCGCAACCAACCAGAGCGACGGGAGGAGCACATTTCAGAAAACGTGCTCAGCTCGTCGAGAGAATGCGATTTAAGCAATAAAATTAAAAATGCACTTAAAACGTAAACCAAACGTTGCAGGTGCTTATTTCTTCGTGCGCAGTGGTCAACGCGGAACTCCCTAGCTGCCAGGAGCTCTTTTTACTGTGCGCACCCAACCAGAGCGACGGGAGGAGCACATTTCAGAAAACGTGCTCAGCTCGTCGAGAAAATGCGATTTAAGCAATAAAATTAAAAATGCACCTTAAACCTAAACCAAACGTTGCAGGTGCTTATTTCTTCGTGCGCAGTGCTCAACGCGGAGCTCCCTAGCTGCCAGGAGCACTTTTTACTGTGCGCACCCAACCAGAGTGACGGGAGGAGCACATTTCAGAAAACGTGCTCAGCTCGTCGAGAAAATGCGATTTAAGCAATAAAATTAAAAATGCACCTAAAACCTAAACCAAACGTTGCAGGTGCTTATTTCTTCATGCGCAGTGGTCAACGCGGCACTCTCTAGCTGCCAAGAGCACTTTTTACTGTGCGCACCCAACCAGAGTGACGGGAGGAGCACATTTCAGAAAACGTGCTCAGCTCGTCGAGAACATGCGATTTAAGCAATAAGATTAAAAATGCACCTAAAACCTAAACCAAACGTTGCAGGTGCTTATTTCTTCATGCGCAGTGGTCAACGCGGCACTCTCTAGCTGCCAGGAGCACTTTTTACTACGCGCACCCAACCAGAGCGACGGGAGGAGCACATTTCAGAAAACGTGCTCAGCTCGTCGAGAGAATGCGATTTAAGCAATAAAATAAAAAATGCACCTAAAACCTAAACCAAACGTTGCAGGTGCTTATTTCTTCTTGCGCAGTGGTCAACGCGGCACTCTCTAGCTGCCAGGAGCACTTTTTGCTATGCGCGCCCAACCAGAGCGACGGGAGGAGCACATTTCAGAAAACGTGCTCAGCTCGTCGAGAAAATGCGATTTAAGCAATAAAATTAAAAATGCACCTAAAACCTAAACCAAACGTTGCAGGTGCTTATTTCTTCATGCGCAGTGGTCAACGCGGCACTCTCTAGCTGCCAGGAGCACTTTTTACTACGCGCACCCAACCAGAGCGACGGGAGGAGCACATTTAAGAAAACGTGCTCAGCTCGTCGAGAGAATGCGATTTAAGCAATAAAATTAAAAATGCACCTGAAACCTAAACCAAACGTTGCAGGTGCTTATTTCTTCGTGCGCAGTGCTCAACGCGGCACTCCCTAGCTGCCAGGAGCACTTTTTACTGTGCGCACCCAACCAGAGTGACGGGAGGAGCACATTTCAGAAAACGTGCTCAGCTCGTCGAGAAAATGCGATTTAAGCAATAAAATTAAAAATGCACCTAAAACCTAAACCAAACGTTGCAGGTGCTTATTTCTTCATGCGCAGTGGTCAACGCGGCACTCTCTAGCTGCCAAGAGCACTTTTTACTGTGCGCACCCAACCAGAGTGACGGGAGGAGCACATTTCAGAAAACGTGCTCAGCTCGTCGAGAAAATGCGATTTAAGCAATAAAATTTAAAATGCACCTAAAACCTAAGTCAAAGGTTGCAGGTGCTTATTTCTTCATGCGCAGTGGTCAACGCGGCACTCTCTAGCTGCCAAGAGCATTTTTTACTGTGCGCACCCAACCAGAGTGACGGGAGGAGCACATTTCAGAAAACGTGCTCAGCTCGTCGAGAAAATGCGATTTAAGCAATAAAATTAAAAATGCACCTAAAACCTAAACCAAACGTTGCAGGTGCTTATTTCTTCGTGCGCAGTGCTCAACGCGGCACTCCCTAGCTGCCAGGAGCACTTTTTACTATGCGCGCACAACCAGAGCGACGGGAGGAGCACATTCCAGAAAACGTGCTCAGCTCGTCGAGAAAATGCGATTTAAGCAATAAAATTTAAAATGCACCTAAAACCTAAACCAAACGTTGCAGGTGCTTATTTCTTTGTGCGCAGTGGTCAACGCGGCACTCTTTAGCTGCCAAGAGCACTTTTTACTATGCGCACCCAACCAGAGTGACGGGAGGAGCACATTTCAGAAAACGTGCTCAGCTCGTCGAGAAAATGCGATTTAAGCAATAAAATTAAAAATGCACCTAAAACCTAAACCAAACGTTGCAGGTGCTTATTTCTTCATGTGCAGTGGTCAACGCGGCACTCTCTAGCTGCCAAGAGCACTTTTTACTGTGCGCACCCAACCAGAGCGACGGGAGGAGCACATTTCAGAAAACGTGCTCAGCTCGTCGAGAAAATGCGATTTAAGCAATAAAATTAAAAATGCACCTAAAACCTAAACCAAACGTTGCAGGTGCTTATTTCTTCATGTGCAGTGGTCAACGCGGCACTCTCTAGCTGCCAGGAGCACTTTTTACTATGCGCGCACAACCAGAGCGACGGGAGGAGCACATTTCAGAAAACGTGCTCAGCTCGTCGAGGAAATGCGATTTAAGCAATAAAATTTAAAATGCACCTAAAACCTAAACCAAACGTTGCAGGTGCTTATTTCTTCGTGCGTAGTGCTCAACGCGGCACTCCCTAGCTACCAGGAGCACTTTTTACTGTGCGCACCCAACCAGAGTGACGGGAGGAGCACATTTCAGAAAACGTGCTCAGCTCGTCGAGAGAATGCGATTTAAGCAATAAAATTAAAAATGCACCTAAAACCTAAACCAAACGTTGCAGGTGCTTATTTCTTCGTGCGCAGTGGTCAACGCGGCACTCCCTAGCTGCCAAGAGCACTTTTTACTGTGCGCACCCAACCAGAGTGACGGGAGGAGCACATTTCAGAAAACGTGCTCAGCTCGTCGAGAAAATGCGATTTAAGCAATAAAATAAAAAATGCACCTAAAACCTAAACCAAACGTTGCAGGTGCTTATTTCTTCGTGCGCAGTGGTCAACGCGGAACTCCCTAGCTGCCAGTAGCTCTTTTTACTGTGCGCACCCAACCAGAGTGACGGGAGGAGCACATTTCAGAAAACGTGCTCAGCTCGTCGAGAAAATGCGATTTAAGCAATAAGATTAAAAATGCACCTAAAACCTAAAACAAACGTTGCAGGTGCTTATTTCTTCATGCGCAGTGGTCAACGCGGCACTCTCTAGCTGCCAGGAGCACTTTTTACTACGCGCACCCAACCAGAGCGACGGGAGGAGCACATTTCAGAAAACGTGCTCAGCTCGTCGAGAAAATGCGATTTAAGCAGTAAAATTAAAAATGCACCTAAAACCTAAACCAAACGTTGCAGGTGCTTATTTCTTTGTGCGCAGTGCTCAACGGGACACTCCCTAGCTGCCAGGAGCACTTTTTACTATGCGCGCACAACCAGAGCGACGGGAGGAGCACATTTCAGAAAACGTGCTCAGCTCGTCGAGAAAATGCGATTTAAGCAATAAAATTTAAAATGCACCTAAAACCTAAACCAAACGTTGCAGGTGCTTATTTCTTTGTGCGCAGTGGTCAACGCGGCACTCTTTAGCTGCCAAGAGCACTTTTTACTATGCGCACCCAACCAGAGTGACGGGAGGAGCACATTTCAGAAAACGTGCTCAGCTCGTCGAGAAAATGCGATTTAAGCAATAAGATTAAAAATGCACCTAAAACCTAAACCAAACGTTGCAGGTGCTTATTTCTTCATGCGCAGTGGTCAACGCGGCACTCTCTAGCTGCCAGGAGCACTTTTTACTACGCGCACCCAACCAGAGCGACGGGAGGAGCACATTTCAGAAAACGTGCTCAGCTCGTCGAGAGAATGCGATTTAAGCAATAAAATTAAAAATGCACCTAAAACCTAAACCAAACGTTGCAGGTGCTTATTTCTTCGTGCGCAGTGGTCAACGCGGAACTCCCTAGCTGCCAGGAGCTCTTTTTACTGTGTGCACCCAACCAGAGCGACGGGAGGAGCACATTTCAGAAAACGTGCTCAGCTCGTCGAGAGAATGCGATTTAAGCAATAAAATAAAAAATGCACCTAAAACCTAAACCAAACGTTGCAGGTGCTTATTTCTTCGTGCGCAGTGGTCAACGCGGAACTCCCTAGCTGCCAGGAGCTCTTTTTACTCTGTGCACCCAACCAGAGCGACGGGAGGAGCCCATTTCAGAAAACGTGCTCAGCTCGTCGAGAAAATGCAATTTAAGCAATAAAATTAAAAATGCACCTAAAACCTAAACCAAACGTTGCAGGTGCTTATTTCTTTGTGCGCAGTGCTCAACGCGGCACTCCCTAGCTGCCAGGAGCACTTTTTACTGTGCGCACCCAACCAGAGTGACGGGAGGAGCACATTTCAGAAAACGTGCTCAGCTCGTCGAGAAAATGCGATTTAAGCAATAAAATTAAAAATGCACCTAAAACCTAAACCAAACGTTGCAGGTGCTTATTTCTTCATGCGCAGTGGTCAACGCGGCACTCTCTAGCTGCCAAGAGCACTTTTTACTGTGCGCACCCAACCAGAGTGACGGGAGGAGCACATTTCAGAAAACGTGCTCAGCTCGTCGAGAAAATGCGATTTAAGCAATAAAATTAAAAATGCACCTAAAACCTAAACCAAACGTTGCAGGTGCTTATTTCTTCGTGCGCAGTGCTCAACGCGGCACTCCCTAGCTGCCAGGAGCACTTTTTACTGTGCGCACCCAACCAGAGTGACGGGAGGAGCACATTTCAGAAAACGTGCTCAGCTCGTCGAGAAAATGCGATTTAAGTAATAAAATTAAAAATGCACCTAAAACCTAAACCAAACGTTGCAGGTGCTTATTTCTTCATGTGCAGTGGTCAACGCGGCACTCCCTAGCTGCCAGGAGCACTTTTTACTGTGCGCACCCAACCAGAGCGACGGGAGGAGAACATTTCAGAAAACGTGCTCAGCTCGTCGAGAGAATGCGATTTAAGCAATAAAATTAAAAATGCACCTAAAACCTAAACCAAACGTTACAGGTGCTTATTTCTTCGTGCGCAGTGGTCAACGCGGAACTCCCTAGCTGCCAGGAGCTCTTTTTACTGTGCGCACCCAACCAGAGCGACGGGAGGAGCACATTTCAGAAAACGTGCTCAGCTCGTCGAGAAATTGCGATTTAAGCAATCAAATTAAAAATGCAGCTAAAACCTAAACCAAACGTTGCAGGTGCTTATTTCTTCGTGCGTAGTGCTCAACGCGGCACTCCCTAGCTGCCAGGAGCACTTTTTACTGTGCGCATCCAACCAGATTGACGGGAGGAGCACATTTCAGAAAACGTGCTCAGCTCGTCGAGAAAATGCGATTTAAGCAATAAAATTAAAAATGCACCTAAAACCTAAACCAAGCGTTGCAGGTGCTTATTTCTTCATGCGCAGTGGTCAACGCGGCACTCTCTAGCTGCCAAGAGCACTTTTTACTGTGCGCACCCAACCAGAGTGACGGGAGGAGCACATTTCAGAAAACGTGCTCAGCTCGTCGAGAAAATGCGATTTAAGCAATAAGATTAAAAATGCACCTAAAACCTAAACCAAACGTTGCAGGTGCTTATTTCTTCATGCGCAGTGGTCAACGCGGCACTCTCTAGCTGCCAGGAGCACTTTTTACTGTGTGCACCCAACCAGAGTGACGGGAGGAGCACATTTCAGAAAACGTGCTCAGCTCGTCGAGAAAATGCGATTTAAGCAATAAAATTAAAAATGCACCTAAAACCTAAACCAAACGTTGCAGGTGCTTATTTCTTCATGCGCAGTGGTCAACGCGGCACTCTCTAGCTGCCAAGAGATCTTTTTACTGTGCGCACCCAACCAGAGTGACGGGAGGAGCACATTTCAGAAAACGTGCTCAGCTCGTCGAGAAAGTGCGATTTAAGCAATAAGATTAAAAATGCACCTAAAACCTAAACCAAACGTTGCAGGTGCTTATTTCTTCGTGCGCAGTGCTCAACGCGGCACTCCCTAGCTGCCAGGAGCACTTTTTACTATGCGCGCACAACCAGAGCGACGGGAGGAGCACATTTTAGAAAACGTGCTCAGCTCGTCGAGAAAATGCGATTTAAGCAATAAAATTTAAAATGCACCTAAAACCTAAACCAAACGTTGCAGGTGCTTATTTCTTTGTGCGCAGTGGTCAACGCGGCACTCTTTAGCTGCCAAGAGCACTTTTTACTGTGCGCACCCAACCAGAGCGACGGGAGGAGCACATTTCAGAAAACGTGCTCAGCTCGTCGAGAAAATGCGATTTAAGCAATAAAATTAAAAATGCACCTAAGACCTAAACCAAACGTTGCAGGTGCTTATTTTTTCATGCGCAGTGGTCAACGCGGCACTCTCTAGCTGCCAGGAGCACTTTTTACTACGCGCACCCAACCAGAGCGACGGGAGGAGCACATTTCAGAAAACGTGCTCAGCTCGTCGAGAGAATGCGATTTAAGCAATAAAATAAAAAATGCACCTAAAACCTAAACCAAACGTTGCAGGTGCTTATTTCTTCGTGCGCAGTGGTCAACGCGGCACTCTCTAGCTGCCAGGAGCACTTTTTACTATGCGCGCACAACCAGAGCGACGGGAGGAGCACATTTCAGAAAACGTGCTCAGCTCGTCGAGGAAATGCGATTTAAGCAATAAAATTTAAAATGCACCTAAAACCTAAACCAAACGTTGCAGGTGCTTATTTCTTCGTGCGTAGTGCTCAACGCGGCACTCCCTAGCTGCCAGGAGCACTTTTTACTGTGCGCACCCAACCAGAGTGACGGGAGGAGCATATTTCAGAAAACGTGCTCAGCTCGTCGAGAGAATGCGATTTAAGCAATAAAATTAACAATGCACCTAAAACCTAAACCAAGCGTTGCAGGTGCTTATTTCTTCATGCGCAGTGGTCAACGCGGCATTCTCTAGCTGCCAAGAGCACTTTTTACTGTGCGCACCCAACCAGAGCGACGGGAGGAGCACATTTCAGAAAACGTGCTCACCTCGTCGAGAAAATGCGATTTAAGCAATAAGATTAAAAATGCACCTAAAACCTAAACCAAACGTTGCAGGTGCTTATTTCTTCATGCGCAGTGGTCAACGCGGCACTCTCTAGCTGCCAGGAGCACTTTTTACTATGCGCGCACAACCAGAGTGACGGGAGGAGCACATTTCAGAAAACGTGCTCAGCTCGTCGAGGAAATGCGATTTAAGCAATAAAATTAAAAATGCACCTAAAACCTAAACCAAACGTTGCAGGTGCTTATTTCTTCGTGCGTAGTGCTCAACGCGGCACTCCCTAGCTGCCAGGAGCACTTTTTACTGTGCGCACCCAACCAGAGTGACGGGAGGAGCACATTTCAGAAAACGTGCTCAGCTCGTCGAGAGAATGCGATTTAAGCAATAAAATTAACAATGCACCTAAAACCTAAACCAAGCGTTGCAGGTGCTTATTTCTTCGTGCGCAGTGGTCAACGCGGCACTCTCTAGCTGCCAGGAGCACTTTTTACTGTGTGCACCCAACAAGAGTGACGGGAGGAGCACATTTCAGAAAACGTGCTCAGCTCGTCGAGAAAATGCGATTTAAGCAATAAAATTAAAAATGCACCTAAAACCTAAACCAAACATTGCAGGTGCTTATTTCTTCATGCGCAGTGGTCAACGCGGCACTCTCTAGCTGCCAAGAGCACTTTTTACTGTGCGCACCCAACCAGAGTGACGGGAGGAGCACATTTCAGAAAACGTGCTCAGCTCGTCGAGAAAATGCGATTTAAGCAATAAGATTAAAAATGCACCTAAAACCTAAACCAAACGTTGCAGGTGCTTATTTCTTCATGCGCAGTGGTCAACGCGGCACTCTCTAGCTGCCAGGAGCACTTTTTACTACGCGCACCCAACCAGAGCGACGGGAGGAGCACATTTTAGAAAACGTGCTCAGCTCGTCGAGAGAATGCGATTTAAGCAATAAAATTAAAAATGCACCTAAAACCTAAACCAAACGTTGCAGGTGCTTATTTCTTCATGTGCAGTGGTCAACGCGGCACTCCCGAGCTGCCAAGAGCACTTTTTACTGTGCGCACCCAAACAGAGCGACGGGAGGAGCACATTTCAGAAAACGTGCTCAGCTCGTCGAGAGAATGCGATTTAAGCAATACAATTAAAAATGCACCTAAAACCTAAACCAAAAGTTGCAGGTGCTTATTTCTTCGTGCGCAGTGGTCAACGCGGAACTCCCTAGCTGCCAGGAGCTCTTTTTACTGTGCGCACCCAACCAGAGCGACGGGAGGAGCACATTTCAGAAAACGTGCTCAGCTCGTCGAGAAAATGCGATTTAAGCAATCAAATTAAAAATGCAGCTAAAGCCTAAACCAAACGTTGCAGGTGCTTATTTCTTCGTGCGTAGTGCTCAACGCGGCACTCCCTAGCTGCCGGGGAGCACTTTTTACTGTGCGCACCCAACCAGAGTGACGGGAGGAGCACATTTCAGAAAACGTGCTCAGCTCGTCGAGAGAATGCGATTTAAGCAATAAAATTAAAAATGCACCTAAAACCTAAACCAAACGTTGCAGGTGCTTATTTCTTCGTGCGCAGTGGTCAACGCGGCACTCCCTAGCTGCCAGGAGCTCTTTTTACTGTGCGCACCCAACCAGAGCGACGGGAGGAGCACATTTCAGAAAACGTGCTCAGCTTGTCGAGAAAATGCGATTTAAGCAATAAAATTAAAAATGCACCTAAAACCTAAACCAAACGTTGCAGGTGCTTATTTCTTCTTGCGCAGTGGTCAACGCGGCACTCTCTAGCTGCCAGTAGCACTTTTTACTATGCGCGCCCAACCAGAGCGACGGGAGGAGCACATTTCAGAAAACGTGCTCAGCTCGTCGAGAAAATGCGATTTAAGCAATAAAATTAAAATAGCACCTAAAACCTGAACCAAACGTTGCAGGTGCTTATTTCTTCATGCGCAGTGGTCAACGCGGCACTCCCGAGCTGCCAAGAGCACTTTTTACTGTGCGCACCCAACCAGAGTGACGGGAGGAGCACATTTCAGAAAACGTGCTCAGATCGTCGACAAAATGCGATTTAAGCAATAAGATTAAAAATGCACCTAAAACCTAAACCAAACGTTGCAGGTGCTTATTTCTTCATGCGCAGTGGTCAACGCGGCACTCTCTAGCTGCCAGGAGCACTTTTTACTGTGTGCACCCAACAAGAGTGACGGGAGGAGCACATTTCAGAAAACGTGCTCAGCTCGTCGAGAAAATGCGATTTAAGCAATAAAATTAAAAATGCACCTAAAACCTAAACCAAACGTTGCAGGTGCTTATTTCTTCATGCGCAGTGGTCAACGCGGCACTCTCTAGCTGCCAAGAGCACTTTTCACTGTGCGCACCCAACCAGAGTGACGGGAGGAGCACATTTCAGAAAACGTGCTCAGCTCGTCGAGAAAATGCGATTTAAGCAATAAGATTAAAAATGCACCTAAAACCTAAACCAAACGTCGCAGGTGCTTATTTATTCGTGCGCAGTGGTCAACGCGGAACTCCCTAGCTGCCAGGAGCTCTTTTTACTGTGCGCACCCAACCAGAGCGACGGGAGGAGCACATTTCAGAAAACGTGCTCAGCTCGTCGAGAAAATGCGATTTAAGCAATAAAATTAAAAATGCACCTAAAACCTAAACCAAACGTTGCAGGTGCTTATTTCTTCGTGCGCAGTGCTCAACGCGGCACTCCCTAGCTGCCAGGAGCACTTTTTACTGTGCGCACCCAACCAGAGTGACGGGAGGAGCACATTTCAGAAAACGTGCTCAGCTCGTCGAGAAAATGCGATTTAAGCAATAAAATTAAAAATGCACCTAAAACCTAAACCAAACGTTGCAGGTGCTTATTTCTTCATGGGCAGTGGTCAACGCGGCACTCTCTAGCTGCCAAGAGCACTTTTTACTGTGCGCACCCAACCAGAGTGACGGGAGGAGCACATTTCAGAAAACGTGCTCAGCTCGTCGAGAAAATGCGATTTAAGCAATAAAATTAAAAATGCACCTAAAACCTAAACCAAACGTTGCAGGTGCTTATTTCTTCGTGCGCAGTGGTCAACGCGGCACTCTCTAGCTGCCAGGAGCACTTTTTACTGTGCGCACCCAACCAGAGCGACGGGAGGAGCACATTTCAGAAAACGTGCTCAGCTCATCGAGAAAAGGCGATTTAAGCAATAAAATTAAAAATGCACCTAAAACCTAAACCAAACGTTGCAGGTGCTTATTTCTTCATGCGCAGTGGTCAACGCGGCACTCCCTAGCTGCCAGGAGCACTTTTTACTATGCGCGCACAACCAGAGCGACGGGAGGAGCACATTTCAGAAAACGTGCTCAGCTCGTCGAGAAAATGCGATTTAAGCAATACAATTTAAAATGCACCTAAAACCTAAACCAAACGTTGCAGGTGCTTATTTCTTTGTGCGCAGTGGTCAACGCGGCACTCTTTAGCTGCCAAGAGCACTTTTTACTATGCGCACCCAACCAGAGTGACGGGAGGAGCACATTTCAGAAAACGTGCTCAGCTCGTCGAGAAAATGCGATTTAAGCAATAAAATTAAAAATGCACCTAAAACCTAAACCAAACGTTGCAGGTGCTTATTTCTTCGTGCGCAGTGGTCAACGCGGAACTCCCTAGCTGCCAGGAGCTCTTTTTACTGTGCGCACCCAACCAGAGCGACGGGAGGAGCCCATTTCAGAAAACGTGCTCAGCTCGTCGAGAAAATGCAATTTAAGCAATAAAATTAAAAATGCACCTAAAACCTAAACCAAACGTTGCAGGTGCTTATTTCTTCGTGCGCAGTGCTCAACGCGGCACTCCCTAGCTGCCAGGAGCACTTTTTACTGTGCGCACCCAACCAGAGTGACGGGAGGAGCACATTTCAGAAAACGTGCTCAGCTCGTCGAGAAAATGCGATTTAAGCAATAAAATTAAAAATGCACCTAAAACCTAAACCAAACGTTGCAGGTGCTTATTTCTTCATGTGCAGTGGTCAACGCGGCACTCTCTAGCTGCCAAGAGCACTTTTTACTGTGCGCACCCAACCAGAGCGACGGGAGGAGCACATTTCAGAAAACGTGCTCAGCTCGTCGAGAAAATGCGATTTAAGCAATAAAATTAAAAATGAACCTAAAACCTAAACCAAACGTTGCAGGTGCTTATTTTTTCATGTGCAGTGGTCAACGCGGCACTCTCTAGCTGCCTGGAGCACTTTTTACTATGTTTGCACAACCAGAGCGGCGGGAGGAGCACATTTCAGAAAACGTGCTCAGCTCGTCGAGAGAATGCGATTTAAGCAATAAAATTAAAAATGCACCTAAAACCTAAACCAAACGTTGCAGGTGCTTATTTCTTCGTGCGCAGTGGTCAACGCGGAACTCCCTAGCTGCCAGGAGCTCTTTTTACTGTGCGCACCCAACCAGAGCGACGGGAGGAGCACATTTCAGAAAACGTGCTCAGCTCGTCGAGAAAATGCGATTTAAGCAATAAAATTAAAAATGCAGCTAAAACCTAAACCAAACGTTGCAGGTGCTTATTTCTTCGTGCATAGTGCTCAACGCGGCACTCCCTAGCTGCCAGGAGCACTTTTTACTATGCGCGCCCAACCAGAGCGACGGGAGGAGCACATTTCAGAAAACGTGCTCAGCTCGTCGAGAAAATGCGATTTAAGCAATAAAATTAAAAATGCACCTAAAACCTAAACCAAACGTTGCAGGTGCTTATTTCTTCATGCGCAGTGGTCAACGCGGCACTCCCGAGCTGCCAAGAGCACTTTTTACTGTGCGCACCCAACCAGAGCGACGGGAGGAGCACATTTCAGAAAACGTGCTCAGCTCGTCGAGAGAATGCGATTTAAGCAATAAAATTAAAAATGCACCTAAAACCTAAACCAAACGTTGCAGGTGCTTATTTCTTCGTGCACAGTGGTCAACGCGGAACTCCCTAGCTGCCAGGAGCTCTTTTTACTGTGCGCACCCAACCAGAGTGACGGGAGGAGCACATTTCAGAAAACGTGCTCAGCTCGTCGAGAAAATGCGATTTAAGCAATAAGATTAAAAATGCACCTAAAACCTAAACCAAACGTTGCAGGTGCTTATTTCTTCATGCGCAGTGGTCAACGCGGCACTCTCTAGCTGCCAGGAGCACTTTTTACTGTGTGCACCCAACAAGAGTGACGGGAGGAGCACATTTCAGAAAACGTGCTCAGCTCGTCGAGAAAATGCGATTTAAGCAATAAAATTAAAAATGCACCTAAAACCTAAACCAAACGTTGCAGGTGCTTATTTCTTCATGCGCAGTGGTCAACGCGGCACTCCCTAGCTGCCAGGAGCACTTTTTACTATGCGCGCACAACCAGAGCGACGGGAGGAGCACATTTCAGAAAACGTGCTCAGCTCGTCGAGAAAATGCGATTTAAGCAATAAAATTAAAAATGCACCTAAAACCTAAACCAAACGTTGCAGGTGCTTATTTCTTCATGCGCAGTGGTCAACTCGGCACTCTCTAGCTGCCAAGAACACTTTTTACTATGCACACCCAACCAGAGTGACGGGAGGAACACATTTCAGAAAACGTGCTCAGCTCGTCGAGAAAAGGCGATTTAAGCAATAAGATTAAAAATGCACCTAAAACCTAAACCAAACGTTGCAGGTGCTTATTTCTTCTTGCGCAGTGGTCAACGCGGCACTCTCTAGCTGCCAGGAGCACTTTTTACTGTGCGCACCCAACCAGAGCGACGGGAGGAGCACATTTCAGAAAACGTGCTCAGCTCGTCGAGAAAAAGCGATTTAAGCAATAAAATTAAAAATGCACCTAAAACCTAAACCAAACGTTGCAGGTGCTTATTTCTTCATGCGCAGTGGTCAACGCGGCACTCCCTAGCTGCCAGGAGCACTTTTTACTATGCGCGCACAACCAGAGTGACGGGAGGAGCACATTTCAGAAAACGTGCTCAGCTCGTCGAGAAAATGCGATTTAAGCAATAAGATTAAAAATGCACCTAAAACCTAAACCAAACGTTGCAGGTGCTTATTTCTTTATGCGCAGTGGTCAACGCGGCACTCTCTAGCTGCCAAGAGCACTTTTTACTGTGCGCACCCAACCAGAGTGACGGAAGGAGCACATTTCAGAAAACGTGCTCAGCTCGTCGAGAAAATGCGATTTAAGCAATAAAATAAAAAATGCACCTAAAACCTAAACCAAACGTTGCAGGTGCTTATTTCTTCGTGCGCAGTGGTCAACGCGGCACTCCCTAGCTGCCAGTAGCTCTTTTTACTGTGCGCACCCAACCAGAGTGACGGGAGGAGCACATTTCAGAAAACGTGCTCAGCTCGTCGAGAAAATGCGATTAAAGCAATAAGATTAAAAATGCACCTAAAACCTAAACCAAACGTTGCAGGTGCTTATTTCTTCATGCGCAGTGGTCAACGCGGCACTCTCTAGCTGCCAGGAGCCTTTTTTACTACGCGCACCCAACCAGAGCGACGGGAGGAGCACATTTCAGAAAACGTGCTCAGCTCGTCGAGAGAATGCGATTTAAGCAATAAAATAAAAAATGCACCTAAAACCTAAACCAAACGTTGCAGGTGCTTATTTCTTCGTGCGCAGTGGTCAACGCGGCACTCCCTAGCTGCCAGGAGCTCTTTTTACTGTGCGCACCCAACCAGAGCGACGGGAGGAGCACATTTCAGAAAACGTGCTCAGCTCGTCGAGAAAATGCGATTTAAGCAATAAAATTAAAAATGCACCTAAAACCTAAACCAAACGTTGCAGGTGCTTATTTCTTCATGCGCAGTGGTCAACGCGGCACTCTCTAGCTGCCAGGAGCACTTTTTACTACGCGCACCCAACCAGAGCGACGGGAGGAGCACATTTCAGAAAACGTGCTCAGCTCGTCGAGAGAATGCGATTTAAGCAATAAAATAAAAAATGCACCTAAAACCTAAACCAAACGTTGCAGGTGCTTATTTCTTCGTGCGCAGTGGTCAACGCGGCACTCCCTAGCTGCCAGGAGCTCTTTTTACTGTGTGCACCCAACCAGAGCGACGGGAGGAGCACATTTCAGAAAACGTGCTCAGCTCGTCGAGAGAATGCGATTTAAGCAATAAAATAAAAAATGCACCTAAAACCTAAACCAAACGTTGCAGGTGCTTATTTCTTCGTGCGCAGTGGTCAACGCGGAACTCGCTAGCTGCCAGGAGCTCTTTTTACTGTGCGCACCCAACCAGAGCGACGGGAGGAGCCCATTTCAGAAAACGTGCTCAGCTCGTCGAGAAAATGCAATTTAAGCAATAAAATTAAAAATGCACCTAAAACCTAAACCAAACGTTGCAGGTGCTTATTTCTTCGTGCGCAGTGCTCAACGCGGCACTCCCTAGCTGCCAGGAGCACTTTTTACTGTGCGCACCCAACCAGAGTGACGGGAGGAGCACATTTCAGAAAACGTGCTCAGCTCGTCGAGAAAATGCGATTTAAGCAATAAAATTAAAAATGCACCTAAAACCTAAACCAAACGTTGCAGGTGCTTATTTCTTCATGTGCAGTGGTCAACGCGGCACTCTCTAGCTGCCAAGAGCACTTTTTACTGTGCGCACCCAACCAGAGCGACGGGAGGAGCACATTTCAGAAAACGTGCTCAGCTCGTCGAGAAAATGCGATTTAAGCAATAAAATTAAAAATGCACCTAAAACCTAAACCAAACGTTGCAGGTGCTTATTTCTTCATGTGCAGTGGTCAACGCGGCACTCTCTAGCTGCCAGGAGCACTTTTTACTATGTGCGCACAACCAGAGTGACGGGAGGAGCACATTTCAGAAAACGTGCTCAGCTCGTCGAGAAAATGCGATTTAAGCAATAAGATTAAAAATGCACCTAAAACCTAAACCAAACGTTGCAGGTGCTTATTTCTTCTTGCGCAGTGGTCAACGCGGCACTCTCTAGCTGCCAGGAGCACTTTTTACTGTGCGCACCCAACCAGAGCTACGGGAGGAGCACATTTCAGAAAACGTGCTCAGCTCGTCGAGAAAATGCGATTTAAGCAATAAAATTAAAAATGCACCTAAAACCTAAACCAAACGTTGCAGGTGCTTATTTCTTCATGCGCAGTGGTCAACGCGGCACTCCCGAGCTGCCAAGAGCACTTTTTACTGTGCGCACCCAACCAGAGCGACGGGAGGAGCACATTTCAGAAAACGTGCTCAGCTCGTCGAGAGAATGCGATTTAAGCAATAAAATTAAAAATGCACCTAAAACCTAAACCAAACGTTGCAGGTGCTTATTTCTTCGTGCGCAGTGGTCAACGCGGAACTCCCTAGCTGCCAGGAGCTCTTTTTACTCTGCGCACCCAACCAGAGTGACGGGAGGAGCACATTTCAGAAAACGTGCTCAGCTCGTCGAGAAAATGCGATTTAAGCAATAAGATTAAAAATGCACCTAAAACCTAAACCAAACGTTGCAGGTGCTTATTTCTTCATGCGCAGTGGTCAACGCGGCACTCTCTAGCTGCCAGGAGCACTTTTTACTACGCTCACCCAACCAGAGCGACGGGAGGAGCACATTTCAGAAAACGTGCTCAGCTCGTCGAGAGAATGCGATTTAAGCAATAAAATAAAAAATGCACCTAAAACCTAAACCAAACGTTGCAGGTGCTTATTTCTTCGTGCGCAGTGGTCAACGCGGCACTCCCTAGCTGCCAGGGGCTCTTTTTACTGTGTGCACCCAACCAGAGCGACGGGAGGAGCACATTTCAGAAAACGTGCTCAGCTCGTCGAGAGAATGCGATTTAAGCAATAAAATAAAAAATGCACCTAAAACCTAAACCAAACGTTGCAGGTGCTTATTTCTTCGTGCGCAGTGGTCGACGCGGAACTCCCTAGCTGCCAGGAGCTCTTTTTACTGTGTGCACCCAACCAGAGCGACGGGAGGAGCCCATTTCAGAAAACGTGCTCAGCTCGTCGAGAAAATGCGATTTAAGCAATAAAATTAAAAATGCACCTAAAACCTAAACCAAACGTTGCAGGTGCTTATTTCTTCGTGCGCAGTGCTCAACGCGGCACTCCCTAGCTGCCAGGAGTACTTTTTACTGTGCGCACCCAACCAGAGTGACGGGAGGAGCACATTTCAGAAAACGTGCTCAGCTCGACGAGAAAATGCGATTTAAGCAATAAAATTAAAAATGCACCTAAAACCTAAACCAAACGTTGCAGGTGCTTATTTCTTCATGTGCAGTGGTCAACGCGGCACTCTCTAGCTGCCAAGAGCACTTTTTACTGTGCGCACCCAACCAGAGCGACGGGAGGAGCACATTTCAGAAAACGTGCTCAGCTCGTCGAGAAAATGCGATTTAAGCAATAAAATTAAAAATGAACCTAAAACCTAAACCAAACGTTGCAGGTGCTTATTTTTTCATGTGCAGTGGTCAACGCGGCACTCTCTAGCTGCCTGGAGCACTTTTTACTATGTTTGCACAACCAGAGCGGCGGGAGGAGCACATTTCAGAAAACGTGCTCAGCTCGTCGAGAGAATGCGATTTAAGCAATAAAATTAAAAATGCACCTAAAACCTAAACCAAACGTTGCAGGTGCTTATTTCTTCGTGCGCAGTGGTCAACGCGGAACTCCCTAGCTGCCAGGAGCTCTTTTTACTGTGCGCACCCAACCAGAGCGACGGGAGGAGCACATTTCAGAAAACGTGCTCAGCTCGTCGAGAAAATGCGATTTAAGCAATAAAATTAAAAATGCAGCTAAAACCTAAACCAAACGTTGCAGGTGCTTATTTCTTCGTGCATAGTGCTCAACGCGGCACTCCCTAGCTGCCAGGAGCACTTTTTACTATGCGCGCCCAACCAGAGCGACGGGAGGAGCACATTTCAGAAAACGTGCTCAGCTCGTCGAGAAAATGCGATTTAAGCAATAAAATTAAAAATGCACCTAAAACCTAAACCAAACGTTGCAGGTGCTTATTTCTTCATGCGCAGTGGTCAACGCGGCACTCCCGAGCTGCCAAGAGCACTTTTTACTGTGCGCACCCAACCAGAGCGACGGGAGGAGCACATTTCAGAAAACGTGCTCAGCTCGTCGAGAGAATGCGATTTAAGCAATAAAATTAAAAATGCACCTAAAACCTAAACCAAACGTTGCAGGTGCTTATTTCTTCGTGCACAGTGGTCAACGCGGAACTCCCTAGCTGCCAGGAGCTCTTTTTACTGTGCGCACCCAACCAGAGTGACGGGAGGAGCACATTTCAGAAAACGTGCTCAGCTCGTCGAGAAAATGCGATTTAAGCAATAAGATTAAAAATGCACCTAAAACCTAAACCAAACGTTGCAGGTGCTTATTTCTTCATGCGCAGTGGTCAACGCGGCACTCTCTAGCTGCCAGGAGCACTTTTTACTGTGTGCACCCAACAAGAGTGACGGGAGGAGCACATTTCAGAAAACGTGCTCAGCTCGTCGAGAAAATGCGATTTAAGCAATAAAATTAAAAATGCACCTAAAACCTAAACCAAACGTTGCAGGTGCTTATTTCTTCATGCGCAGTGGTCAACGCGGCACTCCCTAGCTGCCAGGAGCACTTTTTACTATGCGCGCACAACCAGAGCGACGGGAGGAGCACATTTCAGAAAACGTGCTCAGCTCGTCGAGAAAATGCGATTTAAGCAATAAAATTAAAAATGCACCTAAAACCTAAACCAAACGTTGCAGGTGCTTATTTCTTCATGCGCAGTGGTCAACTCGGCACTCTCTAGCTGCCAAGAACACTTTTTACTATGCACACCCAACCAGAGTGACGGGAGGAACACATTTCAGAAAACGTGCTCAGCTCGTCGAGAAAAGGCGATTTAAGCAATAAGATTAAAAATGCACCTAAAACCTAAACCAAACGTTGCAGGTGCTTATTTCTTCTTGCGCAGTGGTCAACGCGGCACTCTCTAGCTGCCAGGAGCACTTTTTACTGTGCGCACCCAACCAGAGCGACGGGAGGAGCACATTTCAGAAAACGTGCTCAGCTCGTCGAGAAAAAGCGATTTAAGCAATAAAATTAAAAATGCACCTAAAACCTAAACCAAACGTTGCAGGTGCTTATTTCTTCATGCGCAGTGGTCAACGCGGCACTCCCTAGCTGCCAGGAGCACTTTTTACTATGCGCGCACAACCAGAGTGACGGGAGGAGCACATTTCAGAAAACGTGCTCAGCTCGTCGAGAAAATGCGATTTAAGCAATAAGATTAAAAATGCACCTAAAACCTAAACCAAACGTTGCAGGTGCTTATTTCTTTATGCGCAGTGGTCAACGCGGCACTCTCTAGCTGCCAAGAGCACTTTTTACTGTGCGCACCCAACCAGAGTGACGGAAGGAGCACATTTCAGAAAACGTGCTCAGCTCGTCGAGAAAATGCGATTTAAGCAATAAAATAAAAAATGCACCTAAAACCTAAACCAAACGTTGCAGGTGCTTATTTCTTCGTGCGCAGTGGTCAACGCGGCACTCCCTAGCTGCCAGTAGCTCTTTTTACTGTGCGCACCCAACCAGAGTGACGGGAGGAGCACATTTCAGAAAACGTGCTCAGCTCGTCGAGAAAATGCGATTAAAGCAATAAGATTAAAAATGCACCTAAAACCTAAACCAAACGTTGCAGGTGCTTATTTCTTCATGCGCAGTGGTCAACGCGGCACTCTCTAGCTGCCAGGAGCCTTTTTTACTACGCGCACCCAACCAGAGCGACGGGAGGAGCACATTTCAGAAAACGTGCTCAGCTCGTCGAGAGAATGCGATTTAAGCAATAAAATAAAAAATGCACCTAAAACCTAAACCAAACGTTGCAGGTGCTTATTTCTTCGTGCGCAGTGGTCAACGCGGCACTCCCTAGCTGCCAGGAGCTCTTTTTACTGTGCGCACCCAACCAGAGCGACGGGAGGAGCACATTTCAGAAAACGTGCTCAGCTCGTCGAGAAAATGCGATTTAAGCAATAAAATTAAAAATGCACCTAAAACCTAAACCAAACGTTGCAGGTGCTTATTTCTTCATGCGCAGTGGTCAACGCGGCACTCTCTAGCTGCCAGGAGCACTTTTTACTACGCGCACCCAACCAGAGCGACGGGAGGAGCACATTTCAGAAAACGTGCTCAGCTCGTCGAGAGAATGCGATTTAAGCAATAAAATAAAAAATGCACCTAAAACCTAAACCAAACGTTGCAGGTGCTTATTTCTTCGTGCGCAGTGGTCAACGCGGCACTCCCTAGCTGCCAGGAGCTCTTTTTACTGTGTGCACCCAACCAGAGCGACGGGAGGAGCACATTTCAGAAAACGTGCTCAGCTCGTCGAGAGAATGCGATTTAAGCAATAAAATAAAAAATGCACCTAAAACCTAAACCAAACGTTGCAGGTGCTTATTTCTTCGTGCGCAGTGGTCAACGCGGAACTCGCTAGCTGCCAGGAGCTCTTTTTACTGTGCGCACCCAACCAGAGCGACGGGAGGAGCCCATTTCAGAAAACGTGCTCAGCTCGTCGAGAAAATGCAATTTAAGCAATAAAATTAAAAATGCACCTAAAACCTAAACCAAACGTTGCAGGTGCTTATTTCTTCGTGCGCAGTGCTCAACGCGGCACTCCCTAGCTGCCAGGAGCACTTTTTACTGTGCGCACCCAACCAGAGTGACGGGAGGAGCACATTTCAGAAAACGTGCTCAGCTCGTCGAGAAAATGCGATTTAAGCAATAAAATTAAAAATGCACCTAAAACCTAAACCAAACGTTGCAGGTGCTTATTTCTTCGTGCGCAGTGGTCGACGCGGAACTCCCTAGCTGCCAGGAGCTCTTTTTACTGTGTGCACCCAACCAGAGCGACGGGAGGAGCCCATTTCAGAAAACGTGCTCAGCTCGTCGAGAAAATGCGATTTAAGCAATAAAATTAAAAATGCACCTAAAACCTAAACCAAACGTTGCAGGTGCTTATTTCTTCGTGCGCAGTGCTCAACGCGGCACTCCCTAGCTGCCAGGAGTACTTTTTACTGTGCGCACCCAACCAGAGTGACGGGAGGAGCACATTTCAGAAAACGTGCTCAGCTCGACGAGAAAATGCGATTTAAGCAATAAAATTAAAAATGCACCTAAAACCTAAACCAAACGTTGCAGGTGCTTATTTCTTCATGCGCAGTGGTCAACGCGGCACTCTCTAGCTGCCAAGAGCACTTTTTACTGTGCGCACCCAACCAGAGTGACGGGAGGAGCACATTTCAGAAAACGTGCTCAGCTCGTCGAGAAAATGCGATTTAAGCAATAAAATTAAAAATGCACCTAAAACCTAAACCAAACGTTGCAGGTGCTTATTTCTTCATGTGCAGTGGTCAACGCGGCACTCTCTAGCTGCCAAGAGCACTTTTTACTGTGCGCACCCAACCAGAGCGACGGGAGGAGCACATTTCAGAAAACGTGCTCAGCTCGTCGAGAAAATGCGATTTAAGCAATAAAATTAAAAATGAACCTAAAACCTAAACCAAACGTTGCAGGTGCTTATTTTTTCATGTGCAGTGGTCAACGCGGCACTCTCTAGCTGCCTGGAGCACTTTTTACTATGTTTGCACAACCAGAGCGGCGGGAGGAGCACATTTCAGAAAACGTGCTCAGCTCGTCGAGAGAATGCGATTTAAGCAATAAAATTAAAAATGCACCTAAAACCTAAACCAAACGTTGCAGGTGCTTATTTCTTCGTGCGCAGTGGTCAACGCGGAACTCCCTAGCTGCCAGGAGCTCTTTTTACTGTGCGCACCCAACCAGAGCGACGGGAGGAGCACATTTCAGAAAACGTGCTCAGCTCGTCGAGAAAATGCGATTTAAGCAATAAAATTAAAAATGCAGCTAAAACCTAAACCAAACGTTGCAGGTGCTTATTTCTTCGTGCATAGTGCTCAACGCGGCACTCCCTAGCTGCCAGGAGCACTTTTTACTATGCGCGCCCAACCAGAGCGACGGGAGGAGCACATTTCAGAAAACGTGCTCAGCTCGTCGAGAAAATGCGATTTAAGCAATAAAATTAAAAATGCACCTAAAACCTAAACCAAACGTTGCAGGTGCTTATTTCTTCATGCGCAGTGGTCAACGCGGCACTCCCGAGCTGCCAAGAGCACTTTTTACTGTGCGCACCCAACCAGAGCGACGGGAGGAGCACATTTCAGAAAACGTGCTCAGCTCGTCGAGAGAATGCGATTTAAGCAATAAAATTAAAAATGCACCTAAAACCTAAACCAAACGTTGCAGGTGCTTATTTCTTCGTGCACAGTGGTCAACGCGGAACTCCCTAGCTGCAAGGAGCTCTTTTTACTGTGCGCACCCAACCAGAGTGACGGGAGGAGCACATTTCAGAAAACGTGCTCAGCTCGTCGAGAAAATGCGATTTAAGCAATAAGATTAAAAATGCACCTAAAACCTAAACCAAACGTTGCAGGTGCTTATTTCTTCATGCGCAGTGGTCAACGCGGCACTCTCTAGCTGCCAGGAGCACTTTTTACTGTGTGCACCCAACAAGAGTGACGGGAGGAGCACATTTCAGAAAACGTGCTCAGCTCGTCGAGAAAATGCGATTTAAGCAATAAAATTAAAAATGCACCTAAAACCTAAACCAAACGTTGCAGGTGCTTATTTCTTCATGCGCAGTGGTCAACGCGGCACTCCCTAGCTGCCAGGAGCACTTTTTACTATGCGCGCACAACCAGAGCGACGGGAGGAGCACATTTCAGAAAACGTGCTCAGCTCGTCGAGAAAATGCGATTTAAGCAATAAAATTAAAAATGCACCTAAAACCTAAACCAAACGTTGCAGGTGCTTATTTCTTCATGCGCAGTGGTCAACTCGGCACTCTCTAGCTGCCAAGAACACTTTTTACTATGCACACCCAACCAGAGTGACGGGAGGAGCACATTTCAGAAAACGTGCTCAGCTCGTCGAGAAAAGGCGATTTAAGCAATAAGATTAAAAATGCACCTAAAACCTAAACCAAACGTTGCAGGTGCTTATTTCTTCTTGCGCAGTGGTCAACGCGGCACTCTCTAGCTGCCAGGAGCACTTTTTACTGTGCGCACCCAACCAGAGCGACGGGAGGAGCACATTTCAGAAAACGTGCTCAGCTCGTCGAGAAAAAGCGATTTAAGCAATAAAATTAAAAATGCACCTAAAACCTAAACCAAACGTTGCAGGTGCTTATTTCTTCATGCGCAGTGGTCAACGCGGCACTCCCTAGCTGCCAGGAGCACTTTTTACTATGCGCGCACAACCAGAGTGACGGGAGGAGCACATTTCAGAAAACGTGCTCAGCTCGTCGAGAAAATGCGATTTAAGCAATAAGATTAAAAATGCACCTAAAACCTAAACCAAACGTTGCAGGTGCTTATTTCTTTATGCGCAGTGGTCAACGCGGCACTCTCTAGCTGCCAAGAGCACTTTTTACTGTGCGCACCCAACCAGAGTGACGGAAGGAGCACATTTCAGAAAACGTGCTCAGCTCGTCGAGAAAATGCGATTTAAGCAATAAAATAAAAAATGCACCTAAAACCTAAACCAAACGTTGCAGGTGCTTATTTCTTCGTGCGCAGTGGTCAACGCGGAACTCCCTAGCTGCCAGTAGCTCTTTTTACTGTGCGCACCCAACCAGAGTGACGGGAGGAGCACATTTCAGAAAACGTGCTCAGCTCGTCGAGAAAATGCGATTAAAGCAATAAGATTAAAAATGCACCTAAAACCTAAACCAAACGTTGCAGGTGCTTATTTCTTCATGCGCAGTGGTCAACGCGGCACTCTCTAGCTGCCAGGAGCCTTTTTTACTACGCGCACCCAACCAGAGCGACGGGAGGAGCACATTTCAGAAAACGTGCTCAGCTCGTCGAGAGAATGCGATTTAAGCAATAAAATAAAAAATGCACCTAAAACCTAAACCAAACGTTGCAGGTGCTTATTTCTTCGTGCGCAGTGGTCAACGCGGCACTCCCTAGCTGCCAGGAGCTCTTTTTACTGTGCGCACCCAACCAGAGCGACGGGAGGAGCACATTTCAGAAAACGTGCTCAGCTCGTCGAGAAAATGCGATTTAAGCAATAAAATTAAAAATGCACCTAAAACCTAAACCAAACGTTGCAGGTGCTTATTTCTTCATGCGCAGTGGTCAACGCGGCACTCTCTAGCTGCCAGGAGCACTTTTTACTACGCGCACCCAACCAGAGCGACGGGAGGAGCACATTTCAGAAAACGTGCTCAGCTCGTCGAGAGAATGCGATTTAAGCAATAAAATAAAAAATGCACCTAAAACCTAAACCAAACGTTGCAGGTGCTTATTTCTTCGTGCGCAGTGGTCAACGCGGCACTCCCTAGCTGCCAGGAGCTCTTTTTACTGTGTGCACCCAACCAGAGCGACGGGAGGAGCACATTTCAGAAAACGTGCTCAGCTCGTCGAGAGAATGCGATTTAAGCAATAAAATAAAAAATGCACCTAAAACCTAAACCAAACGTTGCAGGTGCTTATTTCTTCGTGCGCAGTGGTCAACGCGGAACTCGCTAGCTGCCAGGAGCTCTTTTTACTGTGCGCACCCAACCAGAGCGACGGGAGGAGCCCATTTCAGAAAACGTGCTCAGCTCGTCGAGAAAATGCAATTTAAGCAATAAAATTAAAAATGCACCTAAAACCTAAACCAAACGTTGCAGGTGCTCATTTCTTCGTGCGCAGTGCTCAACGCGGCACTCCCTAGCTGCCAGGAGCACTTTTTACTGTGCGCACCCAACCAGAGTGACGGGAGGAGCACATTTCAGAAAACGTGCTCAGCTCGTCGAGAAAATGCGATTTAAGCAATAAAATTAAAAATGCACCTAAAACCTAAACCAAACGTTGCAGGTGCTTATTTCTTCATGTGCAGTGGTCAACGCGGCACTCTCTAGCTGCCAAGAGCACTTTTTACTGTGCGCACCCAACCAGAGCGACGGGAGGAGCACATTTCAGAAAACGTGCTCAGCTCGTCGAGAAAATGCGATTTAAGCAATAAAATTAAAAATGCACCTAAAACCTAAACCAAACGTTGCAGGTGCTTATTTCTTCATGTGCAGTGGTCAACGCGGCACTCTCTAGCTGCCAGGAGCACTTTTTACTATGTGCGCACAACCAGAGTGACGGGAGGAGCACATTTCAGAAAACGTGCTCAGCTCGTCGAGAAAATGCGATTTAAGCAATAAGATTAAAAATGCACCTAAAACCTAAACCAAACGTTGCAGGTGCTTATTTCTTCTTGCGCAGTGGTCAACGCGGCACTCTCTAGCTGCCAGGAGCACTTTTTACTGTGCGCACCCAACCAGAGCTACGGGAGGAGCATATTTCAGAAAACGTGCTCAGCTCGTCGAGAAAATGCGATTTAAGCAATAAAATTAAAAATGCACCTAAAACCTAAACCAAACGTTGCAGGTGCTTATTTCTTCATGCGCAGTGGTCAACGCGGCACTCCCGAGCTGCCAAGAGCACTTTTTACTGTGCGCACCCAACCAGAGCGACGGGAGGAGCACATTTCAGAAAACGTGCTCAGCTCGTCGAGAGAATGCGATTTAAGCAATAAAATTAAAAATGCACCTAAAACCTAAACCAAACGTTGCAGGTGCTTATTTCTTCGTGCGCAGTGGTCAACGCGGAACTCCCTAGCTGCCAGGAGCTCTTTTTACTCTGCGCACCCAACCAGAGTGACGGGAGGAGCACATTTCAGAAAACGTGCTCAGCTCGTCGAGAAAATGCGATTTAAGCAATAAGATTAAAAATGCACCTAAAACCTAAACCAAACGTTGCAGGTGCTTATTTCTTCATGCGCAGTGGTCAACGCGGCACTCTCTAGCTGCCAGGAGCACTTTTTACTACGCTCACCCAACCAGAGCGACGGGAGGAGCACATTTCAGAAAACGTGCTCAGCTCGTCGAGAGAATGCGATTTAAGCAATAAAATAAAAAATGCACCTAAAACCTAAACCAAACGTTGCAGGTGCTTATTTCTTCGTGCGCAGTGGTCAACGCGGCACTCCCTAGCTGCCAGGGGCTCTTTTTACTGTGTGCACCCAACCAGAGCGACGGGAGGAGCACATTTCAGAAAACGTGCTCAGCTCGTCGAGAGAATGCGATTTAAGCAATAAAATAAAAAATGCACCTAAAACCTAAACCAAACGTTGCAGGTGCTTATTTCTTCGTGCGCAGTGGTCGACGCGGAACTCCCTAGCTGCCAGGAGCTCTTTTTACTGTGTGCACCCAACCAGAGCGACGGGAGGAGCCCATTTCAGAAAACGTGCTCAGCTCGTCGAGAAAATGCGATTTAAGCAATAAAATTAAAAATGCACCTAAAACCTAAACCAAACGTTGCAGGTGCTTATTTCTTCGTGCGCAGTGCTCAACGCGGCACTCCCTAGCTGCCAGGAGTACTTTTTACTGTGCGCACCCAACCAGAGTGACGGGAGGAGCACATTTCAGAAAACGTGCTCAGCTCGACGAGAAAATGCGATTTAAGCAATAAAATTAAAAATGCACCTAAAACCTAAACCAAACGTTGCAGGTGCTTATTTCTTCATGCGCAGTGGTCAACGCGGCACTCTCTAGCTGCCAAGAGCACTTTTTACTGTGCGCACCCAACCAGAGTGACGGGAGGAGCACATTTCAGAAAACGTGCTCAGCTCGTCGAGAAAATGCGATTTAAGCAATAAAATTAAAAATGCACCTAAAACCTAAACCAAACGTTGCAGGTGCTTATTTCTTCATGCGCAGTGGTCAACGCGGCACTCTCTAGCTGCCAAGAGCACTTTTTACTGTGCGCACCCAACCAGAGTGACGGGAGGAGCACATTTCAGAAAACGTGCTCAGCTCGTCGAGAAAATGCGATTTAAGCAATAAAATTAAAAATGCACCTAAAACCTAAACCAAACGTTGCAGGTGCTTATTTCTTCGTGCGCAGTACTCAACGCGGCACTCCCTAGCTGCCAGGAGCACTTTTTACTGTGCGCACCCAACCAGAGTGACGGGAGGAGCACATTTCAGAAAACGTGCTCAGCTCGTCGAGAAAATGCGATTTAAGCAGTAAAATTAAAAATGCACCTAAAACCTAAACCAAACGTTGCAGGTGCTTATTTCTTCATGTGCAGTGGTCAACGCGGCACTCTCTAGCTGCCAGGAGCACTTTTTACTATGCGCGCACAACCAGAGCGACGGGAGGAGCACATTTCAGAAAACGTGCTCAGCTCGTCGAGGAAATGCGATTTAAGCAATAAAATTTAAAATGCACCTAAAACCTAAACCAAACGTTGCAGGTGCTTATTTCTTCGTGCGTAGTGCTCAACGCGGCACTCCCTAGCTACCAGGAGCACTTTTTACTGTGCGCACCCAACCAGAGTGACGGGAGGAGCACATTTCAGAAAACGTGCTCAGCTCGTCGAGAGAATGCGATTTAAGCAATAAAATTAAAAATGCACCTAAAACCTAAACCAAACGTTGCAGGTGCTTATTTCTTCGTGCGCAGTGGTCAACGCGGCACTCCCTAGCTGCCAGGAGCTCTTTTTACTGTGCACACCCAACCAGAGCGACGGGAGGAGCACATTTCAGAAAACGTGCTCAGCTTGTCGAGAAAATGCGATTTAAGCAATAAAATTAAAAATGCACCTAAAACCTAAACCAAACGTTGCAGGTGCTTATTTCTTCTTGCGCAGTGGTCAACGCGGCACTCTCTAGCTGCCAGGAGCACTTTTTACTATGCGCCCAACCAGAGCGACGGGAGGAGCACATTTCAGAAAACGTGCTCAGCTCGTCGAGAAAATGCGATTTAAGCAATAAAATTAAAAATGCACCTAAAACCTAAACCAAACGTTGCAGGTGCTTATTTCTTCATGCGCAGTGGTCAACGCGGCACTCCCGAGCTGGCAAGAGCACTTTTTACTGTGCGCACCCAACCAGAGCGACGGGAGGAGCACATTTCAGAAAACGTGCTCAGCTCGTCGAGAGAATGCGATTTAAGCAATAAAATTAAAAATGCACCTAAAACCTAAACCAAACGTTGCAGGTGCTTATTTCTTCGTGCGCAGTGGTCGACGCGGAACTCCCTAGCTGCCAGGAGCTCTTTTTACTGTGCGCACCCAACCAGAGCGACGGGAGGAGCCCATTTCAGAAAACGTGCTCAGCTCGTCGAGAAAATGCGATTTAAGCAATAAAATTAAAAATGCACCTAAAACCTAAACCAAACGTTGCAGGTGCTTATTTCTTCGTGCGCAGTGCTCAACGCGGCACTCCCTAGCTGCCAGGAGCACTTTTTACTATGCGCGCACAACCAGAGCGACGGGAGGAGCACATTTCAGAAAACGTGCTCAGCTCGTCGAGAAAATGCGATTTAAGCAATAAAATTTAAAATGCACCTAAAACCTAAACCAAACGTTGCAGGTGCTTATTTCTTTGTGCGCAGTGGTCAACGCGGCACTCTTTAGCTGCGAAGAGCACTTTGTACTATGCGCACCCAACCAGAATGACGGGAGGAGCACATTTCAGAAAACGTGCTCAGCTCGTCGAGAAAATGCGATTTAAGCAATAAAATTAAAAATGCACCTAAAACCTAAACCAAACGTTGCAGGTGGTTATTTCTTCATGCGCAGTGGTCAACGCGGCACTCCCGAGCTGCCAAGAGCACTTTTTACTGTGCGCAACCAACCAGAGCGACGGGAGGAGCACATTTCAGAAAACGTGCTCAGCTCGTCGAGAGAATGCGATTTAAGCAATAAAATTAAAAATGCACCTAAAACCTAAACCAAACGTTGCAGGTGCTTATTTCTTCGTGCGCAGTGGTCAACGCGGAACTCCCTAGCTGCCAGGAGCTCTTTTTACTGTGCGCACCCAACCAGAGCGACGGGAGGAGCACATTTCAGAAAACGTGCTCAGCTCGTCGAGAAAATGCGATTTAAGCAATAAAATTAAAAATGCACCTTAAACCTAAACCAAACGTTGCAGGTGCTTATTTCTTCGTGCGCAGTGCTCAACGCGGAACTCCCTAGCTGCCAGGAGCACTTTTTACTGTGCGCACCCAACCAGAGTGACGGGAGGAGCACATTTCAGAAAACGTGCTCAGCTCGTCGAGAAAATGCGATTTAAGCAATAAAATTAAAAATGCACCTAAAACCTAAACCAAACGTTGCAGGTGCTTATTTCTTCATGCGCAGTGGTCAACGCGGCACTCTCTAGCTGCCAAGAGCACTTTTTACTGTGCGCACCCAACCAGAGTGACGGGAGGAGCACATTTCAGAAAACGTGCTCAGCTCGTCGAGAAAATGCGATTTAAGCAATAAGATTAAAAATGCACCTAAAACCTAAAACAAACGTTGCAGGTGCTTATTTCTTCATGCGCAGTGGTCAACGCGGCACTCTCTAGCTGCCAGGAGCACTTTTTACTACGCGCACCCAACCAGAGCGACGGGAGGAGCACATTTCAGAAAACGTGCTCAGCTCGTCGAGAGAATGCGATTTAAGCAATAAAATAAAAAATGCACCTAAAACCTAAACCAAACGTTGCAGGTGCTTATTTCTTCTTGCGCAGTGGTCAACGCGGCACTCTCTAGCTGCCAGGAGCACTTTTTGCTATGCGCGCCCAACCAGAGCGACGGGAGGAGCACATTTCAGAAAACGTGCTCAGCTCGTCGAGAAAATGCGATTTAAGCAATAAAATTAAAAATGCACCTAAAACCTAAACCAAACGTTGCAGGTGCTTATTTCTTCATGCGCAGTGGTCAACGCGGCACTCTCTAGCTGCCAGGAGCACTTTTTACTGTGCGCACCCAACCAGAGTGACGGGAGGAGCACATTTCAGAAAACGTGCTCAGCTCGTCGAGAAAATGCGATTTAAGCAATAAAATTAAAAATGAACCTAAAACCTAAACCAAACGTTGCAGGTGCTTATTTTTTCATGTGCAGTGGTCAACGCGGCACTCTCTAGCTGCCTGGAGCACTTTTTACTATGTTTGCACAACCAGAGCGGCGGGAGGAGCACATTTCAGAAAACGTGCTCAGCTCGTCGAGAGAATGCGATTTAAGCAATAAAATTAAAAATGCACCTAAAACCTAAACCAAACGTTGCAGGTGCTTATTTCTTCGTGCGCAGTGGTCAACGCGGAACTCCCTAGCTGCCAGGAGCTCTTTTTACTGTGCGCACCCAACCAGAGCGACGGGAGGAGCACATTTCAGAAAACGTGCTCAGCTCGTCGAGAAAATGCGATTTAAGCAATAAAATTAAAAATGCAGCTAAAACCTAAACCAAACGTTGCAGGTGCTTATTTCTTCGTGCATAGTGCTCAACGCGGCACTCCCTAGCTGCCAGGAGCACTTTTTACTATGCGCGCCCAACCAGAGCGACGGGAGGAGCACATTTCAGAAAACGTGCTCAGCTCGTCGAGAAAATGCGATTTAAGCAATAAAATTAAAAATGCACCTAAAACCTAAACCAAACGTTGCAGGTGCTTATTTCTTCATGCGCAGTGGTCAACGCGGCACTCCCGAGCTGCCAAGAGCACTTTTTACTGTGCGCACCCAACCAGAGCGACGGGAGGAGCACATTTCAGAAAACGTGCTCAGCTCGTCGAGAGAATGCGATTTAAGCAATAAAATTAAAAATGCACCTAAAACCTAAACCAAACGTTGCAGGTGCTTATTTCTTCGTGCGCAGTGGTCAACGCGGAACTCCCTAGCTGCCAGGAGCTCTTTTTACTGTGCGCACCCAACCAGAGTGACGGGAGGAGCACATTTCAGAAAACGTGCTCAGCTCGTCGAGAAAATGCGATTTAAGCAATAAGATTAAAAATGCACCTAAAACCTAAACCAAACGTTGCAGGTGCTTATTTCTTCATGCGCAGTGGTCAACGCGGCACTCTCTAGCTGCCAGGAGCACTTTTTACTGTGTGCACCCAACAAGAGTGACGGGAGGAGCACATTTCAGAAAACGTGCTCAGCTCGTCGAGAAAATGCGATTTAAGCAATAAAATTAAAAATGCACCTAAAACCTAAACCAAACGTTGCAGGTGCTTATTTCTTCATGCGCAGTGGTCAACGCGGCACTCTCTAGCTGCCAAGAGCACTTTTTACTGTGCGCACCCAACCAGAGTGACGGGAGGAGCACATTTCAGAAAACGTGCTCAGCTCGTCGAGAAAATGCGATTTAAGCAATAAGATTAAAAATGCACCTAAAACCTAAACCAAACGTTGCAGGTGGTTATTTCTTCATGCGCAGTGGTCAACGCGGCACTCTCTAGCTGCCAGGAGCACTTTTTACTACGCGCACCCAACCAGAGCGACGGGAGGAGCACATTTCAGAAAACGTGCTCAGCTCGTCGAGAGAATGCGATTTAAGCAATAAAATAAAAAATGCACCTAAAACCTAAACCAAACGTTGCAGGTGCTTATATCTTCCTGCGCAGTGGTCAACGCGGCACTCCCTAGCTGCCAGGAGCTCTTTTTACTGTGCGTACCCAACCAGAGCGACGGGAGGAGCACATTTCAGAAAACGTGCTCAGCTCGTCGAGAGAATGCGATTTAAGCAATAAAATTAAAAATGCACCTAAAACCTAAACCAAACGTTGCAGGTGCTTATTTCTTCGTGCGCAGTGGTCAACGCGGAACTCCCTAGCTGCCAGGAGCTCTTTTTACTGTGCGCACCCAACCAGAGCGACGGGAGGAGCCCATTTCAGAAAACGTGCTCAGCTCGTCGAGAAAATGCGATTTAAGCAATAAGATTAAAAATGCACCTAAAACCTAAACCAAACGTTGCAGGTGCTTATTTCTTCATGCGCAGTGGTCAACGCGGCACTCTCTAGCTGCCAGGAGCACTTTTTACTACGCGCACCCAACCAGAGCGACGGGAGGAGCACATTTCAGAAAACGTGCTCAGCTCGTCGAGAGAATGCGATTTAAGCAATAAAATTAAAAATGCACCTAAAACCTAAACCAAACGTTGCAGGTGCTTATTTCTTCATGTGCAGTGGTCAACGCGGCACTCCCGAGCTGCCAAGAGCACTTTTTACTGTGCGCACCCAAACAGAGCGACGGGAGGAGCACATTTCAGAAAACGTGCTCAGCTCGTCGAGAGAATGCGATTTAAGCAATACAATTAAAAATGCACCTAAAACCTAAACCAAACGTTGCAGGTGCTTATTTCTTCGTGCGCAGTGGTCAACGCGGAACTCCCTAGCTGCCAGGAGCTCTTTTTACTGTGCGCACCCAACCAGAGCGACGGGAGGAGCACATTTCAGAAAACGTGCTCAGCTCGTCGAGAAAATGCGATTTAAGCAATAAAATTAAAAATGCAGCTAAAACCTAAACCAAACGTTGCAGGTGCTTATTTCTTCGTGCGTAGTGCTCAACGCGGCACTCCCTAGCTGCCAGGGAGCACTTTTTACTGTGCGCACCCAACCAGAGTGACGGGAGGAGCACATTTCAGAAAACGTGCTCAGCTCGTCGAGAGAATGCGATTTAAGCAATAAAATTAAAAATGCACCTAAAACCTAAACCAAACGTTGCAGGTGCTTATTTCTTCGTGCGCAGTGGTCAACGCGGCACTCCCTAGCTGCCAGGAGCTCTTTTTACTGTGCGCACCCAACCAGAGCGACGGGAGGAGCACATTTCAGAAAACGTGCTCAGCTTGTCGAGAAAATGCGATTTAAGCAATAAAATTAAAAATGCACCTAAAACCTAAACCAAACGTTGCAGGTGCTTATTTCTTCTTGCGCAGTGGTCAACGCGGCACTCTCTAGCTGCCAGTAGCACTTTTTACTATGCGCGCCCAACCAGAGCGACGGGAGGAGCACATTTCAGAAAACGTGCTCAGCTCGTCGAGAAAATGCGATTTAAGCAATAAAATTAAAATAGCACCTAAAACCTAAACCAAACGTTGCAGGTGCTTATTTCTTCATGCGCAGTGGTCAACGCGGCACTCCCGAGCTGCCAAGAGCACTTTTTACTGTGCGCACCCAACCAGAGTGACGGGAGGAGCACATTTCAGAAAACGTGCTCAGATCGTCGAGAAAATGCGATTTAAGCAATAAGATTAAAAATGCACCTAAAACCTAAACCAAACGTTGCAGGTGCTTATTTCTTCATGCGCAGTGGTCAACGCGGCACTCTCTAGCTGCCAGGAGCACTTTTTACTGTGTGCACCCAACAAGAGTGACGGGAGGAGCACATTTCAGAAAACGTGCTCAGCTCGTCGAGAAAATGCGATTTAAGCAATAAAATTAAAAATGCACCTAAAACCTAAACCAAACGTTGCAGGTGCTTATTTCTTCATGCGCAGTGGTCAACGCGGCACTCTCTAGCTGCCAAGAGCACTTTTTACTGTGCGCACCCAACCAGAGTGACGGGAGGAGCACATTTCAGAAAACGTGCTCAGCTCGTCGAGAAAATGCGATTTAAGCAATAAGATTAAAAATGCACCTAAAACCTAAACCAAACGTCGCAGGTGCTTATTTATTCGTGCGCAGTGGTCAACGCGGAACTCCCTAGCTGCCAGGAGCTCTTTTTACTGTGCGCACCCAACCAGAGCGACGGGAGGAGCACATTTCAGAAAACGTGCTCAGCTCGTCGAGAAAATGCGATTTAAGCAATAAAATTAAAAATGCACCTAAAACCTAAACCAAACGTTGCAGGTGCTTATTTCTTCGTGCGCAGTGCTCAACGCGGCACTCCCTAGCTGCCAGGAGCACTTTTTACTGTGCGCACCCAACCAGAGTGACGGGAGGAGCACATTTCAGAAAACGTGCTCAGCTCGTCGAGAAAATGCGATTTAAGCAATAAAATTAAAAATGCACCTAAAACCTAAACCAAACGTTGCAGGTGCTTATTTCTTCGTGCGCAGTGGTCAACGCGGCACTCTCTAGCTGCCAAGAGCACTTTTTACTGTGCGCACCCAACCAGAGTGACGGGAGGAGCACATTTCAGAAAACGTGCTCAGCTCGTCGAGAAAATGCGATTTAAGCAATAAAATTAAAAATGCACCTAAAACCTAAACCAAACGTTGCAGGTGCTTATTTCTTCGTGCGCAGTGGTCAACGCGGCACTCTCTAGCTGCCAGGAGCACTTTTTACTGTGCGCACCCAACCAGAGCGACGGGAGGAGCACATTTCAGAAAACGTGCTCAGCTCGTCGAGAAAAGGCGATTTAAGCAATAAAATTAAAAATACACCTAAAACCTAAACCAAACGTTGCAGGTGCTTATTTCTTCATGCGCAGTGGTCAACGCGGCACTCCCTAGCTGCCAGGAGCACTTTTTACTATGCGCGCACAACCAGAGCGACGGGAGGAGCACATTTCAGAAAACGTGCTCAGCTCGTCGAGAAAATGCGATTTAAGCAATACAATTTAAAATGCACCTAAAACCTAAACCAAACGTTGCAGGTGCTTATTTCTTTGTGCGCAGTGGTCAACGCGGCACTCTTTAGCTGCCAAGAGCACTTTTTACTATGCGCACCCAACCAGAGTGACGGGAGGAGCACATTTCAGAAAACGTGCTCAGCTCGTCGAGAAAATGCGATTTAAGCAATCAAATTAAAAATGCACCTAAAACCTAAACCAAACGTTGCAGGTGCTTATTTCTTCGTGCGCAGTGGTCAACGCGGAACTCCCTAGCTGCCAGGAGCTCTTTTTACTGTGCGCACCCAACCAGAGCGACGGGAGGAGCCCATTTCAGAAAACGTGCTCAGCTCGTCGAGAAAATGCAATTTAAGCAATAAAATTAAAAATGCACCTAAAACCTAAACCAAACGTTGCAGGTGCTTATTTCTTCGTGCGCAGTGCTCAACGCGGCACTCCCTAGCTGCCAGGAGCACTTTTTACTGTGCGCACCCAACCAGAGTGACGGGAGGAGCACATTTCAGAAAACGTGCTCAGCTCGTCGAGAAAATGCGATTTAAGCAATAAAATTAAAAATGCACCTAAAACCTAAACCAAACGTTGCAGGTGCTTATTTCTTCATGTGCAGTGGTCAACGCGGCACTCTCTAGCTGCCAAGAGCACTTTTTACTGTGCGCACCCAACCAGAGTGACGGGAGGAGCATATTTCAGAAAACGTGCTCAGCTCGTCGAGAAAATGCGATTTAAGCAATAAAATTAAAAATGAACCTAAAACCTAAACCAAACGTTGCAGGTGCTTATTTTTTCATGTGCAGTGGTCAACGCGGCACTCTCTAGCTGCCTGGAGCACTTTTTACTATGTTTGCACAACCAGAGCGGCGGGAGGAGCACATTTCAGAAAACGTGCTCAGCTCGTCGAGAGAATGCGATTTAAGCAATAAAATAAAAAATGCACCTAAAACCTAAACCAAACGTTGCAGGTGCTTATTTCTTCATGCGCAGTGGTCAACGCGGCACTCCCTAGCTGCCAGGAGCACTTTTTACTATGCGCGCACAACCAGAGCGACGGGAGGAGCACATTTCAGAAAACGTGCTCAGCTCGTCGAGAAAATGCGATTTAAGCAATAAAATTTAAAATGCACCTAAAACCTAAACCAAACGTTGCAGGTGCTTATTTCTTTGTGCGCAGTGGTCAACGCGGCACTCTTTAGCTGCCAAGAGCACTTTGTACTATGCGCACCCAACCAGAATGACGGGAGGAGCACATTTCAGAAAACGTGCTCAGCTCGTCGAGAAAATGCGATTTAAGCAATAAAATTAAAAATGCACCTAAAACCTAAACCAAACGTTGCAGGTGGTTATTTCTTCATGCGCAGTGGTCAACGCGGCACTCCCGAGCTGCCAAGAGCACTTTTTACTGTGCGCAACCAACCAGAGCGACGGGAGGAGCACATTTCAGAAAACGTGCTCAGCTCGTCGAGAGAATGCGATTTAAGCAATAAAATTAAAAATGCACCTAAAACCTAAACCAAACGTTGCAGGTGCTTATTTCTTCGTGCGCAGAGGTCAACGCGGCACTCCCTAGCTGCCAGGAGCTCTTTTTACTGTGCACACCCAACCAGAGCGACGGGAGGAGCACATTTCAGAAAACGTGCTCAGCTTGTCGAGAAAATGCGATTTAAGCAATAAAATTAAAAATGCACCTAAAACCTAAACCAAACGTTGCAGGTGCTTATTTCTTCTTGCGCAGTGGTCAACGCGGCACTCTCTAGCTTCCAGGAGCACTTTTTACTATGCGCGCCCAACCAGAGCGACGGGAGGAGCACATTTCAGAAAACGTGCTCAGCTCGTCGAGAAAATGCGATTTAAGCAATAAAATTAAAAATGCACCTAAAACCTAAACCAAACGTCTCAGGTGCTTATTTCTTCATGCGCAGTGGTCAACGCGGCACTCCCGAGCTGCCAAGAGCACTTTTTACTGTGCGCACCCAACCAGAGCGACGGGAGGAGCACATTTCAGAAAACGTGCTCAGCTCGTCGAGAGAATGCGATTTAAGCAATAAAATTAAAAATGCAGCTAAAACCTAAACCAAACGTTGCAGGTGCTTATTTCTTCGTGCGCAGTGGTCAACGCGGAACTCCCTAGCTGCCAGGAGCTCTTTTTACTGTGCGCACCCAACCAGAGCGACGGGAGGAGCACATTTCAGAAAACGTGCTCAGCTCGTCGAGAAAATGCGATTTAAGCAATAAAATTAAAAATGCAGCTAAAACCTAAACCAAACGTTGCAGGTGCTTATTTCTTCGTGCGTAGTGCTCAACGCGGCACTCCCTAGCTGCCAGGAGCACTTTTTACTGTGCGCACCCAACCAGAGTGACGGGAGGAGCACATTTCAGAAAACGTGCTCAGCTCGTCGAGAAACTGCGATTTAAGCAATAAAATTAAAAATGCACCTAAAACCTAAACCAAGCGTTGCAGGTGCCTATTTCTTCATGCGCAGTGGTCAACGCGGCACTCTCTAGCTGCCAAGAGCACTTTTTACTGTGCGCACCCAACCAGAGTGACGGGAGGAGCACATTTCAGAAAACGTGCTCAGCTCGTCGAGAAAATGCGATTTAAGCAATAAGATTAAAAATGCACCTAAAACCTAAACCAAACGTTGCAGGTGCTTATTTCTTCATGCGCAGTGGTCAACGCGGCACTCTCTAGCTGCCAGGAGCACGTTTTACTGTGTGCACCCAACCAGAGTGACGGGAGGAGCACATTTCAGAAAACGTGCTCAGCTCGTCGAGAAAATGCGATTTAAGCAATAAAATTAAAAATGCACCTAAAACCTAAACCAAACGTTGCAGGTGCTTATTTCTTCATGCGCAGTGGTCAACGCGGCACTCTCTAGCTGCCAAGAGATCTTTTTACTGTGCGCACCCAACCAGAGTGACGGGAGGAGCACATTTCAGAAAACGTGCTCAGCTCGTCGAGAAAGTGCGATTTAAGCAATAAGATTAAAAATGCACCTAAAACCTAAACCAAACGTTGCAGGTGCTTATTTCTTCGTGCGCAGTGCTCAACGCGGCACTCCCTAGCTGCCAGGAGCACTTTTTACTATGCGCGCACAACCAGAGCGACGGGAGGAGCACATTTTAGAAAACGTGCTCAGCTCGTCGAGAAAATGCGATTTAAGCAATAAAATTTAAAATGCACCTAAAACCTAAACCAAACGTTGCAGGTGCTTATTTCTTTGTGCGCAGTGGTCAACGCGGCACTCTTTAATTGCCAAGAGCACTTTTTACTGTGCGCACCCAACCAGAGCGACGGGAGGAGCACATTTCAGAAAACGTGCTCAGCTCGTCGAGAAAATGCGATTTAAGCAATAAAATTAAAAATGCACCTAAAACCTAAACCAAACGTTGCAGGTGCTTATTTCTTCATGCGCAGTGGTCAACGCGGCACTCTCTAGCTGCCAAGAGCACTTTTTACTGTGCGCACCCAACCAGAGTGACGGGAGGAGCACATTTCAGAAAACGTGCTCAGCTCGTCGAGAAAATGCGATTTAAGCAATAAAATTAAAAATGCACCTAAAACCTAAACCAAACGTTGCAGGTGCTTATTTCTTCGTGCGCAGTACTCAACGTGGCACTCCCTAGCTGCCAGGAGCACTTTTTACTGTGCACACCCAACCAGAGTGACGGGAGGAGCACATTTCAGAAAACGTGCTCAGCTCGTCGAGAAAATGTGATTTAAGCAGTAAAATTAAAAATGCACCTAAAACCTAAACCAAACGTTGCAGGTGCTTATTTCTTCGTGCGCAGTGCTCAACGCGGCACTCCCTAGCTGCCAGGAGCACTTTTTACTATGCGCGCACAACCAGGGCGACGGGAGGAGCACATTTCAGAAAACGTGCTCAGCTCGTCGAGAAAATGGGATTTAAGCAATAAAATTAAAAATGCACCTAAAACCTAAACCAAACGTTGCAGGTGCTTATTTCTTCATGCGCAGTGGTCAACGCGGCACTCTCTAGCTGCCAAGAGCACTTTTTACTGTGCGCACCCAACCAGAGTGACGGGAGGAGCACATTTCAGAAAACGTGCTCAGCTCGTCGAGAAAATGCGATTTAAGCAATAAAATTTAAAATGTACCTAAAACCTAAACCAAACGTTGCAGGTGCTTATTTCTTCGTGCGTAGTGCTCAACGCGGCACTCCCTAGCTGCCAGGAGCACTTTTTACTGTGCGCACCCAACCAGAGTGACGGGAGGAGCACATTTCAGAAAACGTGCTCAGCTCGTCGAGAGAATGCGATTTAAGCAATAAAATTAAAAATGCACCTAAAACCTAAACCAAACGTTGCAGGTGCTTATTTCTTCGTGCGCAGTGGTCAACGCGGCACTCCCTAGCTGCCAGGAGCTCTTTTTACTGTGCACACCCAACCAGAGCGACGGGAGGAGCACATTTCAGAAAACGTGCTCAGCTTGTCGAGAAAAATGCGATTTAAGCAATAAAATTAAAAATGCACCTAAAACCTAAACCAAACGTTGCAGGTGCTTATTTCTTCTTGCGCAGTGGTCAACGCGGCACTCTCTAGCTTCCAGGAGCACTTTTTACTATGCGCGCCCAACCAGAGTGACGGGAGGAGCACATTTCAGAAAACGTGCTCAGCTCGTCGAGAAAATGCGATTTAAGCAATAAAATTAAAAATGCACCTAAAACCTAAACCAAACGTTGCAGGTGCTTATTTCTTCACGCGCAGTGGTCAACGCGGCACTCCCGAGCTGCCAAGAGCACTTTTTACTGTGCGCACCCAACCAGAGCGACGGGAGGAGCCCATTTCAGAAAACGTGCTCAGCTCGTCGAGAAAATGCGATTTAAGCAATAAAATTAAAAATGCACCTAAAACCTAAACCAAACGTTGCAGGTGCTTATTTCTTCATGCGCAGTGGTCAACGCGGCACTCTCTAGCTGCCAAGAGCACTTTTTACTGTGCGCACCCAACCAGAGCGACGGGAGGAGCACATTTCAGAAAACGTGCTCAGCTCGTCGAGAGAATGCGATTTAAGCAATAAAATTAAAAATGCACTTAAAACCTAAACCAAACGTTGCAGGTGCTTATTTCTTCGTGCGCAGTGGTCAACGCGGAACTCCCTAGCTGCCAGGAGCTCTTTTTACTGTGCGCACCCAACCAGAGCGACGGGAAGAGCACATTTCAGAAAACGTGCTCAGCTCGTCGAGACAATGCGATTTAAGCAATAAAATTAAAAATGCACCTAAAACCTAAACCAAACGTTGCAGGTGCTTATTTCTTCGTGCGCAGTGCTCAACGCGGCACTCCCTAGCTGCCAGGAGCACTTTTTTGTGCGCACCCAACCAGAGTGACGGGAGGAGCACATTTCAGAAAACGTGCTCAGCTCGTCGAGAAAATGCGATTTAAGCAATAAAATTAAAAATGCACCTAAAACCTAAACCAAACGTTGCAGGTGCTTATTTCTTCATGCGCAGTGGTCAACGCGGCACTCTCTAGCTGCCAAGAGCACTTTTTACTGTGCGCACCCAACCAGAGTGACGGGAGGAGCACATTTCAGAAAACGTGCTCAGCTCGTCGAGAAAATGCGATTTAAACAATAAGATTAAAAATGCACCTAAAACCTAAACCAAACGTTGCAGGTGCTTATTTCTTCATGCGCAGTGGTCAACGCGGCACTCTCTAGCTGCCAGGAGCACTTTTTACTACGCGCACCCAACCAGAGCGACGGGAGGAGCACATTTCAGAAAACGTGCTCAGCTCGTCGAGAGAATGCGATTTAAGCAATAAAATAAAAAATGCACCTAAAACCTAAACCAAACGTTGCAGGTGCTTATTTCTTCGTGCGCAGTGGTCAACGCGGCACTCCCTAGCTGCCAGGAGCTCTTTTTACTGTGCGCACCCAACCAGAGCGACGGGAGGAGCACATTTCAGAAAACGTGCTCAGCTCGTCGAGAAAATGCGATTTAAGCAATAAAATTAAAAATGCACCTAAAACCTAAACCAAACGTTGCAGGTGCTTATTTCTTCATGCGCAGTGGTCAACGCGGCACTCTCTAGCTGCCAGGAGCACTTTTTACTACGCGCACCCAACCAGAGCGACGGGAGGAGCACATTTCAGAAAACGTGCTCAGCTCGTCGAGACAATGCGATTTAAGCAATAAAATTAAAAATGCACCTAAAACCTAAACCAAACGTTGCAGGTGCTTATTTCTTCGTGCGCAGTGCTCAACGCGGCACTCCCTAGCTGCCAGGAGCACTTTTTACTGTGTGCACCCAACCAGAATGACGGGAGGAGCACATTTCAGAAAACGTGCTCAGCTCGTCGAGAAAATGCGATTTAAGCAATAAAATTAAAAATGCACCTTAAACCTAAACCAAACGTTGCAGGTGCTTATTTCTTCTTGCGCAGTGGTCAACGCGGCACTCTCTAGCTGCCAGGAGCACTTTTTACTATGCGCGCCCAACCAGAGCGACGGAAGGAGCACATTTCAGAAAACCTGCTCAGCTCGTCGAGAAAATGCGATTTAAGCAATAAGATTAAAAATGCACCTAAAACCTAAACCACACGTTGCAGGTGCTTATTTCTTCATGCGCAGTGGTCAACGCGGCACTCTCTAGCTGCCAAGAGCACTTTTTACTGTGCGCACCCAACCAGAGTGACGGGAGGAGCACATTTCAGAAAACGTGCTCAGCTCGTCGAGAAAATGCGATTTAAGCAATAAAATTAAAAATGCACCTAAAACCTAAACCAAACGTTGCAGGTGCTTATTTCTTCGTGCGCAGTGGTCAACGCGGAACTCCCTAGCTGCCAGGAGCTCTTTTTACTCTGCGCACCCAACCAGAGTGACGGGAGGAGCACATTTCAGAAAACGTGCTCAGCTCGTCGAGAAAATGCGATTTAAGCAATAAGATTAAAAATGCACCTAAAACCTAAACCAAACGTTGCAGGTGCTTATTTCTTCATGCGCAGTGGTCAACGCGGCACTCTCTAGCTGCCAGGAGCACTTTTTACTACGCTCACCCAACCAGAGCGACGGGAGGAGCACATTTCAGAAAACGTGCTCAGCTCGTCGAGAGAATGCGATTTAAGCAATAAAATAAAAAATGCACCTAAAACCTAAACCAAACGTTGCAGGTGCTTATTTCTTCGTGCGCAGTGGTCAACGCGGCACTCCCGAGCTGCCAGGGGCTCTTTTTACTGTGTGCACCCAACCAGAGCGACGGGAGGAGCACATTTCAGAAAACGTGCTCAGCTCGTCGAGAGAATGCGATTTAAGCAATAAAATAAAAAATGCACCTAAAACCTAAACCAAACGTTGCAGGTGCTTATTTCTTCGTGCGCAGTGGTCGACGCGGAACTCCCTAGCTGCCAGGAGCTCTTTTTACTGTGTGCACCCAACCAGAGCGACGGGAGGAGCCCATTTCAGAAAACGTGCTCAGCTCGTCGAGAAAATGCGATTTAAGCAATAAAATTAAAAATGCACCTAAAACCTAAACCAAACGTTGCAGGTGCTTATTTCTTCGTGCGCAGTGCTCAACGCGGCACTCCCTAGCTGCCAGGAGTACTTTTTACTGTGCGCACCCAACCAGAGTGACGGGAGGAGCACATTTCAGAAAACGTGCTCAGCTCGACGAGAAAATGCGATTTAAGCAATAAAATTAAAAATGCACCTAAAACCTAAACCAAACGTTGCAGGTGCTTATTTCTTCATGCGCAGTGGTCAACGCGGCACTCTCTAGCTGCCAAGAGCACTTTTTACTGTGCGCACCCAACCAGAGTGACGGGAGGAGCACATTTCAGAAAACGTGCTCAGCTCGTCGAGAAAATGCGATTTAAGCAATAAAATTAAAAATGCACCTAAAACCTAAACCAAACGTTGCAGGTGCTTATTTCTTCATGCGCAGTGGTCAACGCGGCACTCTCTAGCTGCCAAGAGCACTTTTTACTGTGCGCACCCAACCAGAGTGACGGGAGGAGCACATTTCAGAAAACGTGCTCAGCTCGTCGAGAAAATGCGATTTAAGCAATAAAATTAAAAATGCACCTAAAACCTAAACCAAACGTTGCAGGTGCTTATTTCTTCGTGCGCAGTACTCAACGCGGCACTCCCTAGCTGCCAGGAGCACTTTTTACTGTGCGCACCCAACCAGAGTGACGGGAGGAGCACATTTCAGAAAACGTGCTCAGCTCGTCGAGAAAATGCGATTTAAGCAGTAAAATTAAAAATGCACCTAAAACCTAAACCAAACGTTGCAGGTGCTTATTTCTTCATGTGCAGTGGTCAACGCGGCACTCTCTAGCTGCCAGGAGCACTTTTTACTATGCGCGCACAACCAGAGCGACGGGAGGAGCACATTTCAGAAAACGTGCTCAGCTCGTCGAGGAAATGCGATTTAAGCAATAAAATTTAAAATGCACCTAAAACCTAAACCAAACGTTGCAGGTGCTTATTTCTTCGTGCGTAGTGCTCAACGCGGCACTCCCTAGCTACCAGGAGCACTTTTTACTGTGCGCACCCAACCAGAGTGACGGGAGGAGCACATTTCAGAAAACGTGCTCAGCTCGTCGAGAGAATGCGATTTAAGCAATAAAATTAAAAATGCACCTAAAACCTAAACCAAACGTTGCAGGTGCTTATTTCTTCGTGCGCAGTGGTCAACGCGGCACTCCCTAGCTGCCAGGAGCTCTTTTTACTGTGCACACCCAACCAGAGCGACGGGAGGAGCACATTTCAGAAAACGTGCTCAGCTTGTCGAGAAAATGCGATTTAAGCAATAAAATTAAAAATGCACCTAAAACCTAAACCAAACGTTGCAGGTGCTTATTTCTTCTTGCGCAGTGGTCAACGCGGCACTCTCTAGCTGCCAGGAGCACTTTTTACTATGCGCCCAACCAGAGCGACGGGAGGAGCACATTTCAGAAAACGTGCTCAGCTCGTCGAGAAAATGCGATTTAAGCAATAAAATTAAAAATGCACCTAAAACCTAAACCAAACGTTGCAGGTGCTTATTTCTTCATGCGCAGTGGTCAACGCGGCACTCCCGAGCTGGCAAGAGCACTTTTTACTGTGCGCACCCAACCAGAGCGACGGGAGGAGCACATTTCAGAAAACGTGCTCAGCTCGTCGAGAGAATGCGATTTAAGCAATAAAATTAAAAATGCACCTAAAACCTAAACCAAACGTTGCAGGTGCTTATTTCTTCGTGCGCAGTGGTCGACGCGGAACTCCCTAGCTGCCAGGAGCTCTTTTTACTGTGCGCACCCAACCAGAGCGACGGGAGGAGCCCATTTCAGAAAACGTGCTCAGCTCGTCGAGAAAATGCGATTTAAGCAATAAAATTAAAAATGCACCTAAAACCTAAACCAAACGTTGCAGGTGCTTATTTCTTCGTGCGCAGTGCTCAACGCGGCACTCCCTAGCTGCCAGGAGCACTTTTTACTATGCGCGCACAACCAGAGCGACGGGAGGAGCACATTTCAGAAAACGTGCTCAGCTCGTCGAGAAAATGCGATTTAAGCAATAAAATTTAAAATGCACCTAAAACCTAAACCAAACGTTGCAGGTGCTTATTTCTTTGTGCGCAGTGGTCAACGCGGCACTCTTTAGCTGCGAAGAGCACTTTGTACTATGCGCACCCAACCAGAATGACGGGAGGAGCACATTTCAGAAAACGTGCTCAGCTCGTCGAGAAAATGCGATTTAAGCAATAAAATTAAAAATGCACCTAAAACCTAAACCAAACGTTGCAGGTGGTTATTTCTTCATGCGCAGTGGTCAACGCGGCACTCCCGAGCTGCCAAGAGCACTTTTTACTGTGCGCAACCAACCAGAGCGACGGGAGGAGCACATTTCAGAAAACGTGCTCAGCTCGTCGAGAGAATGCGATTTAAGCAATAAAATTAAAAATGCACCTAAAACCTAAACCAAACGTTGCAGGTGCTTATTTCTTCGTGCGCAGTGGTCAACGCGGAACTCCCTAGCTGCCAGGAGCTCTTTTTACTGTGCGCACCCAACCAGAGCGACGGGAGGAGCACATTTCAGAAAACGTGCTCAGCTCGTCGAGAAAATGCGATTTAAGCAATAAAATTAAAAATGCACCTTAAACCTAAACCAAACGTTGCAGGTGCTTATTTCTTCGTGCGCAGTGCTCAACGCGGAACTCCCTAGCTGCCAGGAGCACTTTTTACTGTGCGCACCCAACCAGAGTGACGGGAGGAGCACATTTCAGAAAACGTGCTCAGCTCGTCGAGAAAATGCGATTTAAGCAATAAAATTAAAAATGCACCTAAAACCTAAACCAAACGTTGCAGGTGCTTATTTCTTCATGCGCAGTGGTCAACGCGGCACTCTCTAGCTGCCAAGAGCACTTTTTACTGTGCGCACCCAACCAGAGTGACGGGAGGAGCACATTTCAGAAAACGTGCTCAGCTCGTCGAGAAAATGCGATTTAAGCAATAAGATTAAAAATGCACCTAAAACCTAAAACAAACGTTGCAGGTGCTTATTTCTTCATGCGCAGTGGTCAACGCGGCACTCTCTAGCTGCCAGGAGCACTTTTTACTACGCGCACCCAACCAGAGCGACGGGAGGAGCACATTTCAGAAAACGTGCTCAGCTCGTCGAGAGAATGCGATTTAAGCAATAAAATAAAAAAATGCACCTAAAACCTAAACCAAACGTTGCAGGTGCTTATTTCTTCTTGCGCAGTGGTCAACGCGGCACTCTCTAGCTGCCAGGAGCACTTTTTGCTATGCGCGCCCAACCAGAGCGACGGGAGGAGCACATTTCAGAAAACGTGCTCAGCTCGTCGAGAAAATGCGATTTAAGCAATAAAATTAAAAATGCACCTAAAACCTAAACCAAACGTTGCAGGTGCTTATTTCTTCATGCGCAGTGGTCAACGCGGCACTCTCTAGCTGCCAGGAGCACTTTTTACTGTGCGCACCCAACCAGAGTGACGGGAGGAGCACATTTCAGAAAACGTGCTCAGCTCGTCGAGAAAATGCGATTTAAGCAATAAAATTAAAAATGAACCTAAAACCTAAACCAAACGTTGCAGGTGCTTATTTTTTCATGTGCAGTGGTCAACGCGGCACTCTCTAGCTGCCTGGAGCACTTTTTACTATGTTTGCACAACCAGAGCGGCGGGAGGAGCACATTTCAGAAAACGTGCTCAGCTCGTCGAGAGAATGCGATTTAAGCAATAAAATTAAAAATGCACCTAAAACCTAAACCAAACGTTGCAGGTGCTTATTTCTTCGTGCGCAGTGGTCAACGCGGAACTCCCTAGCTGCCAGGAGCTCTTTTTACTGTGCGCACCCAACCAGAGCGACGGGAGGAGCACATTTCAGAAAACGTGCTCAGCTCGTCGAGAAAATGCGATTTAAGCAATAAAATTAAAAATGCAGCTAAAACCTAAACCAAACGTTGCAGGTGCTTATTTCTTCGTGCATAGTGCTCAACGCGGCACTCCCTAGCTGCCAGGAGCACTTTTTACTATGCGCGCCCAACCAGAGCGACGGGAGGAGCACATTTCAGAAAACGTGCTCAGCTCGTCGAGAAAATGCGATTTAAGCAATAAAATTAAAAATGCACCTAAAACCTAAACCAAACGTTGCAGGTGCTTATTTCTTCATGCGCAGTGGTCAACGCGGCACTCCCGAGCTGCCAAGAGCACTTTTTACTGTGCGCACCCAACCAGAGCGACGGGAGGAGCACATTTCAGAAAACGTGCTCAGCTCGTCGAGAGAATGCGATTTAAGCAATAAAATTAAAAATGCACCTAAAACCTAAACCAAACGTTGCAGGTGCTTATTTCTTCGTGCGCAGTGGTCAACGCGGAACTCCCTAGCTGCCAGGAGCTCTTTTTACTGTGCGCACCCAACCAGAGTGACGGGAGGAGCACATTTCAGAAAACGTGCTCAGCTCGTCGAGAAAATGCGATTTAAGCAATAAGATTAAAAATGCACCTAAAACCTAAACCAAACGTTGCAGGTGCTTATTTCTTCATGCGCAGTGGTCAACGCGGCACTCTCTAGCTGCCAGGAGCACTTTCTACTGTGTGCACCCAACAAGAGTGACGGGAGGAGCACATTTCAGAAAACGTGCTCAGCTCGTCGAGAAAATGCGATTTAAGCAATAAAATTAAAAATGCACCTAAAACCTAAACCAAACGTTGCAGGTGCTTATTTCTTCATGCGCAGTGGTCAACGCGGCACTCTCTAGCTGCCAAGAGCACTTTTTACTGTGCGCACCCAACCAGAGTGACGGGAGGAGCACATTTCAGAAAACGTGCTCAGCTCGTCGAGAAAATGCGATTTAAGCAATAAGATTAAAAATGCACCTAAAACCTAAACCAAACGTTGCAGGTGGTTATTTCTTCATGCGCAGTGGTCAACGCGGCACTCTCTAGCTGCCAGGAGCACTTTTTACTACGCGCACCCAACCAGAGCGACGGGAGGAGCACATTTCAGAAAACGTGCTCAGCTCGTCGAGAGAATGCGATTTAAGCAATAAAATAAAAAATGCACCTAAAACCTAAACCAAACGTTGCAGGTGCTTATATCTTCCTGCGCAGTGGTCAACGCGGCACTCCCTAGCTGCCAGGAGCTCTTTTTACTGTGCGTACCCAACCAGAGCGACGGGAGGAGCACATTTCAGAAAACGTGCTCAGCTCGTCGAGAGAATGCGATTTAAGCAATAAAATTAAAAATGCACCTAAAACCTAAACCAAACCTTGCAGGTGCTTATTTCTTCGTGCGCAGTGGTCAACGCGGAACTCCCTAGCTGCCAGGAGCTCTTTTTACTGTGCGCACCCAACCAGAGCGACGGGAGGAGCCCATTTCAGAAAACGTGCTCAGCTCGTCGAGAAAATGCGATTTAAGCAATAAGATTAAAAATGCACCTAAAACCTAAACCAAACGTTGCAGGTGCTTATTTCTTCATGCGCAGTGGTCAACGCGGCACTCTCTAGCTGCCAGGAGCACTTTTTACTACGCGCACCCAACCAGAGCGACGGGAGGAGCACATTTCAGAAAACGTGCTCAGCTCGTCGAGAGAATGCGATTTAAGCAATAAAATTAAAAATGCACCTAAAACCTAAACCAAACGTTGCAGGTGCTTATTTCTTCATGTGCAGTGGTCAACGCGGCACTCCCGAGCTGCCAAGAGCACTTTTTACTGTGCGCACCCAAACAGAGCGACGGGAGGAGCACATTTCAGAAAACGTGCTCAGCTCGTCGAGAGAATGCGATTTAAGCAATACAATTAAAAATGCACCTAAAACCTAAACCAAACGTTGCAGGTGCTTATTTCTTCGTGCGCAGTGGTCAACGCGGAACTCCCTAGCTGCCAGGAGCTCTTTTTACTGTGCGCACCCAACCAGAGCGACGGGAGGAGCACATTTCAGAAAACGTGCTCAGCTCGTCGAGAAAATGCGATTTAAGCAATAAAATTAAAAATGCAGCTAAAACCTAAACCAAACGTTGCAGGTGCTTATTTCTTCGTGCGTAGTGCTCAACGCGGCACTCCCTAGCTGCCAGGGAGCACTTTTTACTGTGCGCACCCAACCAGAGTGACGGGAGGAGCACATTTCAGAAAACGTGCTCAGCTCGTCGAGAGAATGCGATTTAAGCAATAAAATTAAAAATGCACCTAAAACCTAAACCAAACGTTGCAGGTGCTTATTTCTTCGTGCGCAGTGGTCAACGCGGCACTCCCTAGCTGCCAGGAGCTCTTTTTACTGTGCGCACCCAACCAGAGCGACGGGAGGAGCACATTTCAGAAAACGTGCTCAGCTTGTCGAGAAAATGCGATTTAAGCAATAAAATTAAAAATGCACCTAAAACCTAAACCAAACGTTGCAGGTGCTTATTTCTTCTTGCGCAGTGGTCAACGCGGCACTCTCTAGCTGCCAGTAGCACTTTTTACTATGCGCGCCCAACCAGAGCGACGGGAGGAGCACATTTCAGAAAACGTGCTCAGCTCGTCGAGAAAATGCGATTTAAGCAATAAAATTAAAATAGCACCTAAAACCTAAACCAAACGTTGCAGGTGCTTATTTCTTCATGCGCAGTGGTCAACGCGGCACTCCCGAGCTGCCAAGAGCACTTTTTACTGTGCGCACCCAACCAGAGTGACGGGAGGAGCACATTTCAGAAAACGTGCTCAGATCGTCGAGAAAATGCGATTTAAGCAATAAGATTAAAAATGCACCTAAAACCTAAACCAAACGTTGCAGGTGCTTATTTCTTCATGCGCAGTGGTCAACGCGGCACTCTCTAGCTGCCAGGAGCACTTTTTACTGTGTGCACCCAACAAGAGTGACGGGAGGAGCACATTTCAGAAAACGTGCTCAGCTCGTCGAGAAAATGCGATTTAAGCAATAAAATTAAAAATGCACCTAAAACCTAAACCAAACGTTGCAGGTGCTTATTTCTTCATGCGCAGTGGTCAACGCGGCACTCTCTAGCTGCCAAGAGCACTTTTTACTGTGCGCACCCAACCAGAGTGACGGGAGGAGCACATTTCAGAAAACGTGCTCAGCTCGTCGAGAAAATGCGATTTAAGCAATAAGATTAAAAATGCACCTAAAACCTAAACCAAACGTCGCAGGTGCTTATTTATTCGTGCGCAGTGGTCAACGCGGAACTCCCTAGCTGCCAGGAGCTCTTTTTACTGTGCGCACCCAACCAGAGCGACGGGAGGAGCACATTTCAGAAAACGTGCTCAGCTCGTCGAGAAAATGCGATTTAAGCAATAAAATTAAAAATGCACCTAAAACCTAAACCAAACGTTGCAGGTGCTTATTTCTTCGTGCGCAGTGCTCAACGCGGCACTCCCTAGCTGCCAGGAGCACTTTTTACTGTGCGCACCCAACCAGAGTGACGGGAGGAGCACATTTCAGAAAACGTGCTCAGCTCGTCGAGAAAATGCGATTTAAGCAATAAAATTAAAAATGCACCTAAAACCTAAACCAAACGTTGCAGGTGCTTATTTCTTCGTGCGCAGTGGTCAACGCGGCACTCTCTAGCTGCCAAGAGCACTTTTTACTGTGCGCACCCAACCAGAGTGACGGGAGGAGCACATTTCAGAAAACGTGCTCAGCTCGTCGAGAAAATGCGATTTAAGCAATAAAATTAAAAATGCACCTAAAACCTAAACCAAACGTTGCAGGTGCTTATTTCTTCGTGCGCAGTGGTCAACGCGGCACTCTCTAGCTGCCAGGAGCACTTTTTACTGTGCGCACCCAACCAGAGCGACGGGAGGAGCACATTTCAGAAAACGTGCTCAGCTCGTCGAGAAAAGGCGATTTAAGCAATAAAATTAAAAATACACCTAAAACCTAAACCAAACGTTGCAGGTGCTTATTTCTTCATGCGCAGTGGTCAACGCGGCACTCCCTAGCTGCCAGGAGCACTTTTTACTATGCGCGCACAACCAGAGCGACGGGAGGAGCACATTTCAGAAAACGTGCTCAGCTCGTCGAGAAAATGCGATTTAAGCAATACAATTTAAAATGCACCTAAAACCTAAACCAAACGTTGCAGGTGCTTATTTCTTTGTGCGCAGTGGTCAACGCGGCACTCTTTAGCTGCCAAGAGCACTTTTTACTATGCGCACCCAACCAGAGTGACGGGAGGAGCACATTTCAGAAAACGTGCTCAGCTCGTCGAGAAAATGCGATTTAAGCAATCAAATTAAAAATGCACCTAAAACCTAAACCAAACGTTGCAGGTGCTTATTTCTTCGTGCGCAGTGGTCAACGCGGAACTCCCTAGCTGCCAGGAGCTCTTTTTACTGTGCGCACCCAACCAGAGCGACGGGAGGAGCCCATTTCAGAAAACGTGCTCAGCTCGTCGAGAAAATGCAATTTAAGCAATAAAATTAAAAATGCACCTAAAACCTAAACCAAACGTTGCAGGTGCTTATTTCTTCGTGCGCAGTGCTCAACGCGGCACTCCCTAGCTGCCAGGAGCACTTTTTACTGTGCGCACCCAACCAGAGTGACGGGAGGAGCACATTTCAGAAAACGTGCTCAGCTCGTCGAGAAAATGCGATTTAAGCAATAAAATTAAAAATGCACCTAAAACCTAAACCAAACGTTGCAGGTGCTTATTTCTTCATGTGCAGTGGTCAACGCGGCACTCTCTAGCTGCCAAGAGCACTTTTTACTGTGCGCACCCAACCAGAGTGACGGGAGGAGCATATTTCAGAAAACGTGCTCAGCTCGTCGAGAAAATGCGATTTAAGCAATAAAATTAAAAATGAACCTAAAACCTAAACCAAACGTTGCAGGTGCTTATTTTTTCATGTGCAGTGGTCAACGCGGCACTCTCTAGCTGCCTGGAGCACTTTTTACTATGTTTGCACAACCAGAGCGGCGGGAGGAGCACATTTCAGAAAACGTGCTCAGCTCGTCGAGAGAATGCGATTTAAGCAATAAAATTAAAAATGCACCTAAAACCTAAACCAAACGTTGCAGGTGCTTATTTCTTCGTGCGCAGTGGTCAACGCGGAACTCCCTAGCTGCCAGGAGCTCTTTTTACTGTGCGCACCCAACCAGAGCGACGGGAGGAGCACATTTCAGAAAACGTGCTCAGCTCGTCGAGAAAATGCGATTTAAGCAATAAAATTAAAAATGCAGCTAAAACCTAAACCAAACGTTGCAGGTGCTTATTTCTTCGTGCATAGTGCTCAACGCGGCACTCCCTAGCTGCCAGGAGCACTTTTTACTATGCGCGCCCAACCAGAGCGACGGGAGGAGCACATTTCAGAAAACGTGCTCAGCTCGTCGAGAAAATGCGATTTAAGCAATAAAATTAAAAATGCACCTAAAACCTAAACCAAACGTTGCAGGTGCTTATTTCTTCATGCGCAGTGGTCAACGCGGCACTCCCGAGCTGCCAAGAGCACTTTTTACTGTGCGCACCCAACCAGAGCGACGGGAGGAGCACATTTCAGAAAACGTGCTCAGCTCGTCGAGAGAATCCGATTTAAGCAATAAAATTAAAAATGCACCTAAAACCTAAACCAAACGTTGCAGGTGCTTATTTCTTCGTGCGCAGTGGTCAACGCGGAACTCCCTAGCTGCCAGGAGCTCTTTTTACTGTGCGCACCCACCCAGAGTGACGGGAGGAGCACATTTCAGAAAACGTGCTCAGCTCGTCGAGAAAATGCGATTTAAGCAATAAGATTAAAAATGCACCTAAAACCTAAACCAAACGTTGCAGGTGCTTATTTCTTCATGCGCAGTGGTCAACGCGGCACTCTCTAGCTGCCAGGAGCACTTTTTACTGTGTGCACCCAACAAGAGTGACGGGAGGAGCACATTTCAGAAAACGTGCTCAGCTCGTCGAGAAAATGCGATTTAAGCAATAAAATTAAAAATGCACCTAAAACCTAAACCAAACGTTGCAGGTGCTTATTTCTTCATGCGCAGTGGTCAACGCGGCACTCTCTAGCTGCCAAGAGCACTTTTTACTGTGCGCACCCAACCAGAGTGACGGGAGGAGCACATTTCAGAAAACGTGCTCAGCTCGTCGAGAAAATGCGATTTAAGCAATAAGATTAAAAATGCACCTAAAACCTAAACCAAACGTTGCAGGTGGTTATTTCTTCATGCGCAGTGGTCAACGCGGCACTCTCTAGCTGCCAGGAGCACTTTTTACTACGCGCACCCAACCAGAGCGACGGGAGGAGCACATTTCAGAAAACGTGCTCAGCTCGTCGAGAGAATGCGATTTAAGCAATAAAATAAAAAATGCACCTAAAACCTAAACCAAACGTTGCAGGTGCTTATATCTTCGTGCGCAGTGGTCAACGCGGCACTCCCTAGCTGCCAGGAGCTCTTTTTACTGTGTGCACCCAACCAGAGCGACGGGAGGAGCACATTTCAGAAAACGTGCTCAGCTCGTCGAGAGAATGCGATTTAAGCAATAAAATTAAAAATGCACCTAAAACCTAAACCAAACGTTGCAGGTGCTTATTTCTTCGTGCGCAGTACTCAACGTGGCACTCCCTAGCTGCCAGGAGCACTTTTTACTATGCGCGCACAACCAGAGCGACGGGAGGAGCACATTTCAGAAAACGTGCTCAGCTCGTCGAGAAAATGCGATTTAAGCAATAAAATTAAAAATGCACCTAAAACCTAAACCAAACGTTGCAGGTGCTTATTTCTTCATGCGCAGTGGTCAACTCGGCACTCTCTAGCTGCCAAGAACACTTTTTACTATGCACACCCAACCAGAGTGACGGGAGGAGCACATTTCAGAAAACGTGCTCAGCTCGTCGAGAAAATGCGATTTAAGCAATAAGATTAAAAATGCACCTAAAACCTAAACCAAACGTTGCAGGTGCTCCTTTCTTCTTGCGCAGTGGTCAACGCGGCACTCTCTAGCTGCCAGGAGCACTTTTTACTGTGCGCACCCAACCAGAGCGACGGGAGGAGCACATTTCAGAAAACGTGCTCAGCTCGTCGAGAAAATGCGATTTAAGCAATAAAATTAAAAATGCACCTAAAACCTAAACCAAACGTTGCAGGTGCTTATTTCTTCATGCGCAGTGGTCAACGCGGCACTCCCTAGCTGCCAGGAGCACTTTTTACTATGCGCGCACAACCAGAGCGACGGGAGGAGCACATTTCAGAAAACGTGCTCAGCTCGTCGAGAAAATGCGATTTAAGCAATAAAATTTAAAATGCACCTAAAACCTAAACCAAACGTTGCAGGTGCTTATTTCTTTGTGCGCAGTGGTCAACGCGGCACTCTTTAGCTGCCAAGAGCACTTTGTACTATGCGCACCCAACCAGAATGACGGGAGGAGCACATTTCAGAAAACGTGCTCAGCTCGTCGAGAAAATGCGATTTAAGCAATAAAATTAAAAATGCACCTAAAACCTAAACCAAACGTTGCAGGTGGTTATTTCTTCATGCGCAGTGGTCAACGCGGCACTCCCGAGCTGCCAAGAGCACTTTTTACTGTGCGCAACCAACCAGAGCGACGGGAGGAGCACATTTCAGAAAACGTGCTCAGCTCGTCGAGAGAATGCGATTTAAGCAATAAAATTAAAAATGCACCTAAAACCTAAACCAAACGTTGCAGGTGCTTATTTCTTCGTGCGCAGAGGTCAACGCGGCACTCCCTAGCTGCCAGGAGCTCTTTTTACTGTGCACACCCAACCAGAGCGACGGGAGGAGCACATTTCAGAAAACGTGCTCAGCTTGTCGAGAAAATGCGATTTAAGCAATAAAATTAAAAATGCACCTAAAACCTAAACCAAACGTTGCAGGTGCTTATTTCTTCTTGCGCAGTGGTCAACGCGGCACTCTCTAGCTTCCAGGAGCACTTTTTACTATGCGCGCCCAACCAGAGCGACGGGAGGAGCACATTTCAGAAAACGTGCTCAGCTCGTCGAGAAAATGCGATTTAAGCAATAAAATTAAAAATGCACCTAAAACCTAAACCAAACGTCTCAGGTGCTTATTTCTTCATGCGCAGTGGTCAACGCGGCACTCCCGAGCTGCCAAGAGCACTTTTTACTGTGCGCACCCAACCAGAGCGACGGGAGGAGCACATTTCAGAAAACGTGCTCAGCTCGTCGAGAGAATGCGATTTAAGCAATAAAATTAAAAATGCAGCTAAAACCTAAACCAAACGTTGCAGGTGCTTATTTCTTCGTGCGCAGTGGTCAACGCGGAACTCCCTAGCTGCCAGGAGCTCTTTTTACTGTGCGCACCCAACCAGAGCGACGGGAGGAGCACATTTCAGAAAACGTGCTCAGCTCGTCGAGAAAATGCGATTTAAGCAATAAAATTAAAAATGCAGCTAAAACCTAAACCAAACGTTGCAGGTGCTTATTTCTTCGTGCGTAGTGCTCAACGCGGCACTCCCTAGCTGCCAGGAGCACTTTTTACTGTGCGCACCCAACCAGAGTGACGGGAGGAGCACATTTCAGAAAACGTGCTCAGCTCGTCGAGAAACTGCGATTTAAGCAATAAAATTAAAAATGCACCTAAAACCTAAACCAAGCGTTGCAGGTGCCTATTTCTTCATGCGCAGTGGTCAACGCGGCACTCTCTAGCTGCCAAGAGCACTTTTTACTGTGCGCACCCAACCAGAGTGACGGGAGGAGCACATTTCAGAAAACGTGCTCAGCTCGTCGAGAAAATGCGATTTAAGCAATAAGATTAAAAATGCACCTAAAACCTAAACCAAACGTTGCAGGTGCTTATTTCTTCATGCGCAGTGGTCAACGCGGCACTCTCTAGCTGCCAGGAGCACGTTTTACTGTGTGCACCCAACCAGAGTGACGGGAGGAGCACATTTCAGAAAACGTGCTCAGCTCGTCGAGAAAATGCGATTTAAGCAATAAAATTAAAAATGCACCTAAAACCTAAACCAAACGTTGCAGGTGCTTATTTCTTCATGCGCAGTGGTCAACGCGGCACTCTCTAGCTGCCAAGAGATCTTTTTACTGTGCGCACCCAACCAGAGTGACGGGAGGAGCACATTTCAGAAAACGTGCTCAGCTCGTCGAGAAAGTGCGATTTAAGCAATAAGATTAAAAATGCACCTAAAACCTAAACCAAACGTTGCAGGTGCTTATTTCTTCGTGCGCAGTGCTCAACGCGGCACTCCCTAGCTGCCAGGAGCACTTTTTACTATGCGCGCACAACCAGAGCGACGGGAGGAGCACATTTTAGAAAACGTGCTCAGCTCGTCGAGAAAATGCGATTTAAGCAATAAAATTTAAAATGCACCTAAAACCTAAACCAAACGTATCAGGTGCTTATTTCTTTGTGCGCAGTGGTCAACGCGGCACTCTTTAATTGCCAAGAGCACTTTTTACTGTGCGCACCCAACCAGAGCGACGGGAGGAGCACATTTCAGAAAACGTGCTCAGCTCGTCGAGAAAATGCGATTTAAGCAATAAAATTAAAAATGCACCTAAAACCTAAACCAAACGTTGCAGGTGCTTATTTCTTCATGCGCAGTGGTCAACGCGGCACTCTCTAGCTGCCAAGAGCACTTTTTACTGTGCGCACCCAACCAGAGTGACGGGAGGAGCACATTTCAGAAAACGTGCTCAGCTCGTCGAGAAAATGCGATTTAAGCAATAAAATTAAAAATGCACCTAAAACCTAAACCAAACGTTGCAGGTGCTTATTTCTTCGTGCGCAGTACTCAACGTGGCACTCCCTAGCTGCCAGGAGCACTTTTTACTGTGCACACCCAACCAGAGTGACGGGAGGAGCACATTTCAGAAAACGTGCTCAGCTCGTCGAGAAAATGTGATTTAAGCAGTAAAATTAAAAATGCACCTAAAACCTAAACCAAACGTTGCAGGTGCTTATTTCTTCGTGCGCAGTGCTCAACGCGGCACTCCCTAGCTGCCAGGAGCACTTTTTACTATGCGCGCACAACCAGGGCGACGGGAGGAGCACATTTCAGAAAACGTGCTCAGCTCGTCGAGAAAATGGGATTTAAGCAATAAAATTAAAAATGCACCTAAAACCTAAACCAAACGTTGCAGGTGCTTATTTCTTCATGCGCAGTGGTCAACGCGGCACTCTCTAGCTGCCAAGAGCACTTTTTACTGTGCGCACCCAACCAGAGTGACGGGAGGAGCACATTTCAGAAAACGTGCTCAGCTCGTCGAGAAAATGCGATTTAAGCAATAAAATTTAAAATGTACCTAAAACCTAAACCAAACGTTGCAGGTGCTTATTTCTTCGTGCGTAGTGCTCAACGCGGCACTCCCTAGCTGCCAGGAGCACTTTTTACTGTGCGCACCCAACCAGAGTGACGGGAGGAGCACATTTCAGAAAACGTGCTCAGCTCGTCGAGAGAATGCGATTTAAGCAATAAAATTAAAAATGCACCTAAAACCTAAACCAAACGTTGCAGGTGCTTATTTCTTCGTGCGCAGTGGTCAACGCGGCACTCCCTAGCTGCCAGGAGCTCTTTTTACTGTGCACACCCAACCAGAGCGACGGGAGGAGCACATTTCAGAAAACGTGCTCAGCTTGTCGAGAAAAATGCGATTTAAGCAATAAAATTAAAAATGCACCTAAAACCTAAACCAAACGTTGCAGGTGCTTATTTCTTCTTGCGCAGTGGTCAACGCGGCACTCTCTAGCTTCCAGGAGCACTTTTTACTATGCGCGCCCAACCAGAGTGACGGGAGGAGCACATTTCAGAAAACGTGCTCAGCTCGTCGAGAAAATGCGATTTAAGCAATAAAATTAAAAATGCACCTAAAACCTAAACCAAACGTTGCAGGTGCTTATTTCTTCACGCGCAGTGGTCAACGCGGCACTCCCGAGCTGCCAAGAGCACTTTTTACTGTGCGCACCCAACCAGAGCGACGGGAGGAGCCCATTTCAGAAAACGTGCTCAGCTCGTCGAGAAAATGCGATTTAAGCAATAAAATTAAAAATGCACCTAAAACCTAAACCAAACGTTGCAGGTGCTTATTTCTTCGTGCGCAGTGCTCAACGCGGCACTCCCTAGCTGCCAGGAGTACTTTTTACTGTGCGCACCCAACCAGAGTGACGGGAGGAGCACATTTCAGAAAACGTGCTCAGCTCGTCGAGAAAATGCGATTTAAGCAATAAAATTAAAAATGCACCTAAAACCTAAACCAAACGTTGCAGGTGCTTATTTCTTCATGCGCAGTGGTCAACGCGGCACTCTCTAGCTGCCAAGAGCACTTTTTACTGTGCGCACCCAACCAGAGTGACGGGAGGAGCACATTTCAGAAAACGTGCTCAGCTCGTCGAGAAAATGCGATTTAAGCAATAAAATTAAAAATGCACCTAAAACCTAAACCAAACGTTGCAGGTGCTTATTTCTTCGTGCGCAGTACTCAACGCGGCACTCCCTAGCTGCCAGGAGCACTTTTTACTGTGCGCACCCAACCAGAGTGACGGGAGGAGCACATTTCAGAAAATGTGCTCAGCTCGTCGAGAAAATGCGATTTAAGCAATAAAATTAAAAATGCACCTTAAACCTAAACCAAACGTTGCAGGTGCTTATTTCTTTGTGCGCAGTGGTCAACGCGGCACTCTTTAGCTGCCAAGAGCACTTTGTACTATGCGCACCCAACCAGAATGACGGGAGGAGCACATTTCAGAAAACGTGCTCAGCTCGTCGAGAAAATGCGATTTAAGCAATAAAATTAAAAATGCACCTAAAACCTAAACCAAACGTTGCAGGTGGTTATTTCTTCATGCGCAGTGGTCAACGCGGCACTCCCGAGCTGCCAAGAGCACTTTTTACTGTGCGCAACCAACCAGAGCGACGGGAGGAGCACATTTCAGAAAACGTGCTCAGCTCGTCGAGAGAATGCGATTTAAGCAATAAAATTAAAAATGCACCTAAAACCTAAACCAAACGTTGCAGGTGCTTATTTCTTCGTGCGCAGTGGTCAACGCGGAACTCACTAGCTGCCAGGAGCTCTTTTTACTGTGCGCACCCAACCAGAGCGACGGGAGGAGCACATTTCAGAAAACGTGCTCAGCTCGTCGAGAAAATGCGATTTAAGCAATAAAATTAAAAATGCACCTAAAACCTAAACCAAACGTTGCAGGTGCTTATTTCTTCGTGCGCAGTGCTCAACGCGGCACTCCCTAGCTGCCAGGAGCACTTTTTACTGTGCGCACCCAACCAGAGTGACGGGAGGAGCACATTTCAGAAAACGTGCTCAGCTCGTCGAGAAAATGCGATTTAAGCAATAAAATTAAAAATGCACCTAAAACCTAAACCAAACGTTGCAGGTGCTTATTTCTTCATGCGCAGTGGTCAACGCGGCACTCTCTAGCTGCCAAGAGCACTTTTTACTGTGCGCACCCAACCAGAGCGACGGGAGGAGCACATTTCAGAAAACGTGCTCAGCTCGTCGAGAAAATGCGATTTAAGCAATAAGATTAAAAATGCACCTAAAACCTAAACCAACGTTGCAGGTGCTTAATTTTTTCATGCGCAGTGGTCAACGCGGCACTCTCTAGCTGCCAGGAGCACTTTTTACTACGCGCACCCAACCAGAGCGACGGGAGGAGCACATTTCAGAAAACGTGCTCAGCTCGTCGAGAGAATGCGATTTAAGCAATAAAATTAAAAATGCACCTAAAACCTAAACCAAACGGTGCAGGTGCTTATTTCTTCATGCGCAGTGGTCAACGCGGCACTCTCTAGCTGCCAAGAGCACTTTTTACTGTGCGCACCCAACCAGAGTGACGGGAGGAGCACATTTCAGAAAACGTGCTCAGCTCGTCGAGAAAATGCGATTTAAGCAATAAAATTTAAAATGCACCTAAAACCTAAACCAAACGTTGCAGGTGCTTATTTCTTTGTGCGCAGTGGTCAACGCGGCACTCTTTAGCTGCCAAGAGCACTTTTTACTATGCGCACCCAACCAGAGTGACGGGAGGAGCACATTTCAGAAAACGTGCTCAGCTCGTCGAGAAAATGCGATTTAAGCAATAAAATTAAAAATGCACCTAAAACCTAAACCAAACGTTGCAGGTGGTTATTTCTTCATGCGCAGTGGTCAACGCGGCACTCCCGAGCTGCCAAGAGCACTTTTTACTGTGCGCAACCAACCAGAGCGACGGGAGGAGCACATTTCAGAAAACGTGCTCAGCTAGTCGAGAGAATGCGATTTAAGCAATAAAATTAAAAATGCACCTAAAACCTAAACCAAACGTTGTAGGTGCTTATTTCTTCGTGCGCAGTGGTCAACGCGGAACTCCCTAGCTGCCAGGAGCTCTTTTTACTGTGCGCACCCAACCAGAGCGACGGGAGGAGCACATTTCAGAAAACGTGCTCAGCTCGTCGAGAAAATGCGATTTAAGCAATAAAATTAAAAATGCACCTAAAACCTAAACCAAACGTTGCAGGTGCTTATTTCTTCGTGCGCAGTGCTCAACGCGGCACTCCCTGGCTGCCAGGAGCACTTTTTACTGTGTGCACCCAACCACAATGACGGGAGGAGCACATTTCAGAAAACGTGCTCAGCTCGTCGAGAAAATGCGATTTAAGCAATCAAATTAAAAATGCACCTAAAACCTAAACCAAACGTTGCAGGTGCTTATTTCTTCATGCGCAGTGGTCAACGCGGCACTCTCTAGCTGCCAAGAGCACTTTTTACTGTGCGCACCCAACCAGAGTGACGGGAGGAGCACATTCCAGAAAACGTGCTCAGCTCGTCGAGAAAATGCGATTTAAGCAATAAGATTAAAAATGCACCTAAAACCTAAACCAAACGTTGCAGGTGCTTAATTTTTTCATGCGCAGTGGTCAACGCGGCACTCTCTAGCTGCCAGGAGCACTTTTTACTACGCGCACCGAACCAGAGCGACGGGAGGAGCACATTTCAGAAAACGTGCTCAGCTCGTCGAGAGAATGCGATTTAAGCAATAAAATAAAAAATGCACCTAAAACCTAAACCAAACGTTGCAGGTGCTTATTTCTTCGTGCGCAGTGGTCAACGCGGCACTCCCTAGCTGCCAGGAGCTCTTTTTACTGTGCGCACCCAACCAGAGCGACGGGAGGAGCACATTTCAGAAAACGTGCTCAGCTCGTCGAGAAAATGCGATTTAAGCAATAAAATTAAAAATGCACCTAAAACCTAAACCAAACGTTGCAGGTGCTTATTTCTTCATGCGCAGTGTTCAACGCGGCACTCTCTAGCTGCCAGGGGCTCTTTTTACTGTGCGCACCCAACCAGATCGACGGGAGGAGCACATTTCAGAAAACGTGCTCAGCTCGTCGAGAGAATGCGATTTAAGCAATAAAATTAAAAATGCACCTAAAACCTAAACCAAACGTTGCAGGTGCTTATTTATTCGTGCGCAGTGGTCAACGCGGAACTCCCTAGCTGCCAGGAGCTCTTTTTACTGTGCGCACCCAACCAGAGCGACGGGAGGAGCACATTTCAGAAAACGTGCTCAGCTCGTCGAGAAAATGCGATTTAAGCAATAAGATTAAAAATGCACCTAAAACCTAAACCAAACGTTGCAGGTGCTTATTTCTTCATGCGCAGTGGTCAACGCGGCACTCTCTAGCTGCCAAGAGCACTTTTTACTGTGCGCACCCAACCAGAGCGACGGGAGGAGCACATTTCAGAAAACGTGCTCAGCTCGTCGAGAGAATGCGATTTAAGCAATAAAATTAAAAATGCACTTAAAACCTAAACCACACGTTGCAGGTGCTTATTTCTTCGTGCGCAGTGGTCAACGCGGAACTCCCTAGCTGCCAGGAGCACTTTTTACTGTGCGCACCCAACCAGAGCGACGGGAGGAGCACATTTCAGAAAACGTGCTCAGCTCGTCGAGAGAATGCGATTTAAGCAATAAAATTAAAAATGCACTTAAAACCTAAACCAAACGTTGCAGGTGCTTATTTCTTCGTGCGCAGTGGTCAACGCGGCACTCCCTAGCTGCCAGGAGCTCTTTTTACTGTGCGCACCCAACCAGAGCGACGGGAGGAGCACATTTCAGAAAACGTGCTCAGCTCGTCGAGACAATGCGATTTAAGCAATAAAATTAAAAATGCACCTAAAACCTAAACCAAACGTTGCAGGTGCTTATTTCTTCGTGCGCAGTGCTCAACGCGGCACTCCCTAGCTGCCAGGAGCACTTTTTACTGTGCGCACCCAACCAGAGTGACGGGAGGAGCACATTTCAGAAAACGTGCTCAGCTCGTCGAGAAAATGCGATTTAAGCAATAAAATTAAAAATGCACCTAAAACCTAAACCAAACGTTGCAGGTGCTTATTTCTTCATGCGCAGTGGTCAACGCGGCACTCTCTAGCTGCCAAGAGCACTTTTTACTGTGCGCACCCAACCAGAGTGACGGGAGGAGCACATTTCAGAAAACGTGCTCAGCTCGTCGAGAAAATGCGATTTAAACAATAAGATTAAAAATGCACCTAAAACCTAAACCAAACGTTGCAGGTGCTTATTTCTTCATGCGCAGTGGTCAACGCGGCACTCTCTAGCTGCCAGGAGCACTTTTTACTACGCGCACCCAACCAGAGCGACGGGAGGAGCACATTTCAGAAAACGTGCTCAGCTCGTCGAGAGAATGCGATTTAAGCAATAAAATAAAAAATGCACCTAAAACCTAAACCAAACGTTGCAGGTGCTTATTTCTTCGTGCGCAGTGGTCAACGCGGCACTCCCTAGCTGCCAGGAGCTCTTTTTACTGTGCGCACCCAACCAGAGCGACGGGAGGAGCACATTTCAGAAAACGTGCTCAGCTCGTCGAGAAAATGCGATTTAAGCAATAAAATTAAAAATGCACCTAAAACCTAAACCAAACGTTGCAGGTGCTTATTTCTTCATGCGCAGTGGTCAACGCGGCACTCTCTAGCTGCCAGGAGCACTTTTTACTACGCGCACCCAACCAGAGCGACGGGAGGAGCACATTTCAGAAAACGTGCTCAGCTCGTCGAGAGAATGCGATTTAAGCAATAAAATAAAAAATGCACCTAAAACCTAAACCAAACGTTGCAGGTGCTTATTTCTTCGTGCGCAGTGGTCAACGCGGCACTCCCTAGCTGCCAGGAGCTCTTTTTACTGTGTGCACCCAACCAGAGCGACGGGAGGAGCACATTTCAGAAAACGTGCTCAGCTCGTCGAGAGAATGCGATTTAAGCAATAAAATAAAAAATGCACCTAAAACCTAAACCAAACGTTGCAGGTGCTTATTTCTTCGTGCGCAGTGGTCAACGCGGAACTCCCTAGCTGCCAGGAGCTCTTTTTACTGTGCGCACCCAACCAGAGCGACGGGAGGAGCACATTTCAGAAAACGTGCTCAGCTCGTCGAGAAAATGCGATTTAAGCAATAAAATTAAAAATGCACCTAAAACCTAAACCAAACGTTGCAGGTGCTTATTTCTTCGTGCGCAGTGCTCAACGCGGCACTCCCTAGCTGCCAGGAGCACTTTTTACTGTGCGCACCCAACCAGAGTGACGGGAGGAGCACATTTCAGAAAACGTGCTCAGCTCGTCGAGAAAATGCGATTTAAGCAATAAAATTAAAAATGCACCTAAAACCTAAACCAAACGTTGCAGGTGCTTATTTCTTCATGCGCAGTGGTCAACGCGGCACTCTCTAGCTGCCAAGAGCACTTTTTACTGTGCGCACCCAACCAGAGTGACGGGAGGAGCACATTCCAGAAAACGTGCTCAGCTCGTCGAGAAAATGCGATTTAAGCAATAAGATTAAAAATGCACCTAAAACCTAAACCAAACGTTGCAGGTGCTTAATTTTTTCATGCGCAGTGGTCAACGCGGCACTCTCTAGCTGCCAGGAGCACTTTTTACTACGCGCACCCAACCAGAGCGACGGGAGGAGCACATTTCAGAAAACGTGCTCAGCTCGTCGAGAGAATGCGATTTAAGCAATAAAATTAAAAATGCACCTAAAACCTAAACCAAACGTTGCAGGTGCTTATTTCTTCGTGCGCAGTGGTCAACGCGGCACTCCCTAGCTGCCAGGAGCTCTTTTTACTGTGCGCACCCAACCAGAGCGACGGGAGGAGCACATTTCAGAAAACGTGCTCAGCTCGTCGAGAAAATGTGATTTAAGCAATAAAATTAAAAATGCACCTAAAACCTAAACCAAACGTTGCAGGTGCTTATTTCTTCGTGCGCAGTGCTCAACGCGGCACTCCCTAGATGCCAGGAGCACTTTTTACTGTGCGCACCCAACCAGAGTGACGGGAGGAGCACATTTCAGAAAACGTGCTCAGCTCGTCGAGAAAATGCGATTTAAGCAATAAAATTAAAAATGCACCTAAAACCTAAACCAAACGTTGCAGGTGCTTATTTCTTCATGCGCAGTGGTCAACGCGGCACTCTCTAGCTGCCAAGAGCACTTTTTACTGTGCGCACCCAACCAGAGTGACGGGAGGAGCACATTTCAGAAAACGTGCTCAGCTCGGCGAGAAAATGCGATTTAAGCAATAAAATTAAAAATGCACCTAAAACCTAAACCAAACGTTGCAGGTGCTTATTTCTTCATGCGCAGTGGTCAACGCGGCACTCTCTAGCTGCCAAGAGCACTTTTTACTGTGCGCACCCAACCAGAGTGACGGGAGGAGCACATTTCAGAAAACGTGCTCAGCTCGTCGAGAAAATGCGATTTAAGCAATAAGATTAAAAATGCACCTAAAACCTAAACCAAACGTTGCAGGTGCTTATTTCTTCATGCGCAGTGGTCAACGCGGCACTCTCTAGCTGCCAGGAGCACTTTTTACTACGCGCACCCAACCAGAGCGACGGGAGGAGCACATTTCAGAAAACGTGCTCAGCTCGTCGAGAGAATGCGATTTAAGCAATAAAATAAAAAATGCACCTAAAACCTAAACCAAACGTTGCAGGTGCTTATTTCTCCATGTGCAGTGGTCAACGCGGCACTCTCTAGCTGCCAGGAGCACTTTTTACTATGCGCGCACAACCAGAGCGACGGGAGGAGCACATTTCAGAAAACGTGCTCAGCTCGTCGAGAGAATGCGATTAAAGCAATAAAATAACAAATGCACCTAAAACCTAAACCAAACGTTGCAGGTGCTTATTTCTTCGTGCGCAGTGGTCAACGCGGCACTCCCTAGCTGCCAGGAGCTCTTTTTACTGTGTGCACCCAACCAGAGCGACGGGAGGAGCACATTTCAGAAAACGTGCTCAGCTCGTCGAGAAAATGCGATTTAAGCAATAAAATTAAAAATGCACCTAAAACCTAAACCAAACGTTGCAGGTGCTTATTTCTTCATGCGCAGTGGTCAACGCGGCACTCTCTAGCTGCCAGGAGCACTTTTTACTACGCGCACCCAACCAGAGCGACGGGAGGAGCACATTTCAGAAAACGTGCTCAGCTCGTCGAGAGAATGCGATTTAAGCAATAAAATTAAAAATGCATCTAAAACCTAAACCAAACGTTGCAGGTGCTTATTTCTTCGTGCGCAGTGGTCAACGCGGCACTCTCTAGCTGCCAGGAGCACTTTTTACTGTACGCACCCAACCAGAGTGACGGGAGGAGCACATTTCAGAAAACGTGCTCAGCTCGTCGAGAAAATGCGATTTAAGCAATAAAATTAAAAATGCACCTAAAACCTAAACCAAACGTTGCAGGTGCTTATTTCTTCTTGCGCAGTGGTCAACGCGGCACTCTCTAGCTGCCAGGAGCACTTTTTACTATGCGCGCCCAACCAGAGCGACGGAAGGAGCACATTTCAGAAAACCTGCTCAGCTCGTCGAGAAAATGCGATTTAAGCAATAAGATTAAAAATGCACCTAAAACCTAAACCACACGTTGCAGGTGCTTATTTATTCGTGCGCAGTGGTCAACGCGGAACTCCCTGGCTGCCAGGAGCACTTTTTACTGTGTGCACCCAACCAGAATGACGGGAGGAGCACATTTCAGGAAACGTGCTCAGCTCGTCGAGAAAATGCGATTTAAGCAATCAAATTAAAAATGCACCTAAAACCTAAACCAAACGTTGCAGGTGCTTATTTCTTCATGCGCAGTGGTCAACGCGGCACTCTCTAGCTGCCAAGAGCACTTTTTACTGTGCGCACCCAACCAGAGTGACGGGAGGAGCACATTCCAGAAAACGTGCTCAGCTCGTCGAGAAAATGCGATTTAAGCAATAAGATTAAAAATGCACCTAAAACCTAAACCAAACGTTGCAGGTGCTTAATTTTTTCATGCGCAGTGGTCAACGCGGCACTCTCTAGCTGCCAGGAGCACTTTTTACTACGCGCACCGAACCAGAGCGACGGGAGGAGCACATTTCAGAAAACGTGCTCAGCTCGTCGAGAGAATGCGATTTAAGCAATAAAATAAAAAATGCACCTAAAACCTAAACCAAACGTTGCAGGTGCTTATTTCTTCGTGCGCAGTGGTCAACGCGGCACTCCCTAGCTGCCAGGAGCTCTTTTTACTGTGCGCACCCAACCAGAGCGACGGGAGGAGCACATTTCAGAAAACGTGCTCAGCTCGTCGAGAAAATGCGATTTAAGCAATAAAATTAAAAATGCACCTAAAACCTAAACCAAACGTTGCAGGTGCTTATTTCTTCATGCGCAGTGTTCAACGCGGCACTCTCTAGCTGCCAGGGGCTCTTTTTACTGTGCGCACCCAACCAGAGCGACGGGAGGAGCACATTTCAGAAAACGTGCTCAGCTCGTCGAGAGAATGCGATTTAAGCAATAAAATTAAAAATGCACCTAAAACCTAAACCAAACGTTGCAGGTGCTTATTTATTCGTGCGCAGTGGTCAACGCGGAACTCCCTAGCTGCCAGGAGCTCTTTTTACTGTGCGCACCCAACCAGAGCGACGGGAGGAGCACATTTCAGAAAACGTGCTCAGCTCGTCGAGAAAATGCGATTTAAGCAATAAGATTAAAAATGCACCTAAAACCTAAACCAAACGTTGCAGGTGCTTATTTCTTCATGCGCAGTGGTCAACGCGGCACTCTCTAGCTGCCAAGAGCACTTTTTACTGTGCGCACCCAACCAGAGCGACGGGAGGAGCACATTTCAGAAAACGTGCTCAGCTCGTCGAGAGAATGCGATTTAAGCAATAAAATTAAAAATGCACTTAAAACCTAAACCAAACGTTGCAGGTGCTTATTTCTTCGTGCGCAGTGGTCAACGCGGAACTCCCTAGCTGCCAGGAGCTCTTTTTACTGTGCGCACCCAACCAGAGCGACGGGAAGAGCACATTTCAGAAAACGTGCTCAGCTCGTCGAGACAATGCGATTTAAGCAATAAAATTAAAAATGCACCTAAAACCTAAACCAAACGTTGCAGGTGCTTATTTCTTCGTGCGCAGTGCTCAACGCGGCACTCCCTAGCTGCCAGGAGCACTTTTTTGTGCGCACCCAACCAGAGTGACGGGAGGAGCACATTTCAGAAAACGTGCTCAGCTCGTCGAGAAAATGCGATTTAAGCAATAAAATTAAAAATGCACCTAAAACCTAAACCAAACGTCGCAGGTGCTTATTTCTTCATGCGCAGTGGTCAACGCGGCACTCTCTAGCTGCCAAGAGCACTTTTTACTGTGCGCACCCAACCAGAGTGACGGGAGGAGCACATTTCAGAAAACGTGCTCAGCTCGTCGAGAAAATGCGATTTAAACAATAAGATTAAAAATGCACCTAAAACCTAAACCAAACGTTGCAGGTGCTTATTTCTTCATGCGCAGTGGTCAACGCGGCACTCTCTAGCTGCCAGGAGCACTTTTTACTACGCGCACCCAACCAGAGCGACGGGAGGAGCACATTTCAGAAAACGTGCTCAGCTCGTCGAGACAATGCGATTTAAGCAATAAAATTAAAAATGCACCTAAAACCTAAACCAAACGTTGCAGGTGCTTATTTCTTCGTGCGCAGTGGTCAACGCGGCACTCCCTAGCTGCCAGGAGCTCTTTTTACTGTGCGCACCCAACCAGAGCGACGGGAGGAGCACATTTCAGAAAACGTGCTCAGCTCGTCGAGACAATGCGATTTAAGCAATAAAATTAAAAATGCACCTAAAACCTAAACCAAACGTTGCAGGTGCTTATTTCTTCGTGCGCAGTGCTCAACGCGGCACTCCCTAGCTTCCAGGAGCACTTTTTACTGTGCGCACCCAACCAGAGTGACGGGAGGAGCACATTTCAGAAAACGTGCTCAGCTCGTCGAGAAAATGCGATTTAAGCAATAAAATTAAAAATGCACCTAAAACCTAAACCAAACGTTGCAGGTGCTTATTTCTTCATGCGCAGTGGTCAACGCGGCACTCTCTAGCTGCCAAGAGCACTTTTTACTGTGCGCACCCAACCAGAGTGACGGGAGGAGCACATTTCAGAAAACGTGCTCAGCTCGTCGAGAAAATGCGATTTAAACAATAAGATTAAAAATGCACCTAAAACCTAAACCAAACGTTGCAGGTGCTTATTTCTTCATGCGCAGTGGTCAACGCGGCACTCTCTAGCTGCCAGGAGCACTTTTTACTACGCGCACCCAACCAGAGCGACGGGAGGAGCACATTTCAGAAAACGTGCTCAGCTCGTCGAGAGAATGCGATTTAAGCAATAAAATAAAAAATGCACCTAAAACCTAAACCAAACGTTGCAGGTGCTTATTTCTTCGTGCGCAGTGGTCAACGCGGCACTCCCTAGCTGCCAGGAGCTCTTTTTACTGGGCGCACCCAACCAGAGCGACGGGAGGAGCACATTTCAGAAAACGTGCTCAGCTCGTCGAGAAAATGCGATTTAAGCAATAAAATTAAAAATGCACCTAAAACCTAAACCAAACGTTGCAGGTGCTTATTTCTTCATGCGCAGTGGTCAACGCGGCACTCTCTAGCTGCCAGGAGCACTTTTTACTACGCGCACCCAACCAGAGCGACGGGAGGAGCACATTTCAGAAAACGTGCTCAGCTCGTCGAGACAATGCGATTTAAGCAATAAAATTAAAAATGCACCTAAAACCTAAACCAAACGTTGCAGGTGCTTATTTCTTCGTGCGCAGTGCTCAACGCGGCACTCCCTAGCTGCCAGGAGCACTTTTTACTGTGTGCACCCAACCAGAATGACGGGAGGAGCACATTTCAGAAAACGTGCTCAGCTCGTCGAGAAAATGCGATTTAAGCAATAAAATTAAAAATGCACCTTAAACCTAAACCAAACGTTGCAGGTGCTTATTTCTTCTTGCGCAGTGGTCAACGCGGCACTCTCTAGCTGCCAGGAGCACTTTTTACTATGCGCGCCCAACCAGAGCGACGGAAGGAGCACATTTCAGAAAACGTGCTCAGCTCGTCGAGAAAATGCGATTTAAGCAATAAGATTAAAAATGCACCTAAAACCTAAACCAAACGTTGCAGGTGCTTATTTCTTCATGCGCAGTGGTCAACGCGGCACTCTCTAGCTGCCAGGAGCACTTTTTACTACGCGCACCCAACCAGAGCGACGGGAGGAGCACATTTCAGAAAACGTGCTCAGCTCGTCGAGAGAATGCGATTAAAGCAATAAAATTAAAAATGCACCTAAAACCTAAACCAAACGTTGCAGGTGCTTATTTCTCCATGTGCAGTGGTCAACGCGGCACTCTCTAGCTGCCAGGAGCACTTTATACTATGCGCGCACAACCAGAGCGACGGGAGGAGCACATTTCAGAAAACGTGCTCAGCTCGTCGAGAAAATGCGATTTAAGCAATGAAATTTAAAATGCACCTAAAACCTAAACCAAACGTTGCAGGTGCTTATTTCTTCATGCGCAGTGGTCAACGCGGCACTCCCTAGCTGCCAGGAGCTCTTTTTACTGTGCGCACCCAACCAGAGCGACGGGAGGAGCACATTTCAGAAAACGTGCTCAGCTCGTCGAGACAATGCGATTTAAGCAATAAGATTAAAAATGCACCTAAAACCTAAACCAAACGTTGCAGGTGCTTATTTCTTCATACGCAGTGGTCAACGCGGCACTCTCTAGCTGCCAGGATCACTTTTTACTGTGCGCACCCAACCAGAGTGACGGGAGGAGCACATTTCAGAAAACGTGCTCAGCTCGTCGAGAAAATGCGATTTAAGCAATAAAATTAAAAATGCACCTAAAACCTAAACCAAACGTTGCAGGTGCTTATTTCTTCATGCGCAGTGGTCAACGCGGCACTCTCTAGCTGCCAAGAGCACTTTTTACTGTGCACACCCAACCAGAGTGACGGGAGGAGCACATTTCAGAAAACGTGCTCAGCTCGTCGAGAGAATGCGATTTAAGCAATAAAATAAAAAATGCACCTAAAACCTAAACCAAACGTTGCAGGTGCTTATTTCTTCGTGCGCAGTGGTCAACGCGGCACTCCCTAGCTACCAGGAGCTCTTTTTACTGTGCGCACCCAACCAGAGCGACGGGAGGAGCACATTTCAGAAAACGTGCTCAGCTCGTCGAGAAAATGCGATTTAAGCAATAAATTTAAAAATGCACCTAAAACCTAAACCAAACGTTGCAGGTGCTTATTTCTTCATGCGCAGTGGTCAACGCGGCACTCTCTAGCTGCCAGGAGCACTTTTTACTACGCGCACCCAACCAGAGCGACGGGAGGAGCACATTTCAGAAAACGTGCTCAGCTCGTCGAGAGAATGCGATTTAAGCAATAAAATAAAAAATGCACCTAAAACCTAAACCAAACGTTGCAGGTGCTTATTTCTTCGTGCGCAGTGGTCAACGCGGCACTCCCTAGCTGCCAGGAGCTCTTTTTACTGTGTGCACCCAACCAGAGCGACGGGAGGAGCACATTTCAGAAAACGTGCTCAGCTCGTCGAGAGAATGCGATTTAAGCAATAAAATAAAAAATGCACCTAAAACCTAAACCAAACGTTGCAGGTGCTTATTTCTTCGTGCGCAGTGGTCAACGCGGAACTCCCTAGCTGCCAGGAGCTCTTTTTACTGTGCGCACCCAACCAGAGCGACGGGAGGAGCCCATTTCAGAAAACGTGCTCAGCTCGTCGAGAAAATGCGATTTAAGCAATAAAATTAAAAATGCACCTAGAACCTAAACCAAACGTTGCAGGTGCTTATTTCTTCGTGCGCAGTGCTCAACGCGGCACTCCCTAGCTGCCAGGAGCACTTTTTACTGTGCGCACCCAACCAGAGTGACGGGAGGAGCACATTTCAGAAAACGTGCTCAGCTCGTCGAGAAAATGCGATTTAAGCAATAAAATTTAAAATGCACCTAAAACCTAAACCAAACGTTGCAGGTGCTTATTTCTTTGTGCGCAGTGGTCAACGCGGCACTCTTTAGCTGCCAAGAGCACTTTTTACTATGCGCACCCAACCAGAGTGACGGGAGGAGCACATTTCAGAAAACGTGCTCAGCTCGTCGAGAAAATGCGATTTAAGCAATAAAATTAAAAATGCACCTAAAACCTAAACCAAACGTTGCAGGTGGTTATTTCTTCATGCGCAGTGGTCAACGCGGCACTCCCGAGCTGCCAAGAGCACTTTTTACTGTGCGCAACCAACCAGAGCGACGGGAGGAGCACATTTCAGAAAACGTGCTCAGCTCGTCGAGAGAATGCGATTCAAGCAATAAAATAAAAAATGCACCTAAAACCTAAACCAAACGTTGCAGGTGCTTATTTCTTCGTGCGCAGTGGTCAACGCGGAACTCCCTAGCTGCCAGGAGCTCTTTTTACTGTGCACACCCAACCAGAGTGACGGGAGGAGCACATTTCAGAAAACGTGCTCAGCTCGTCGAGAAAATGCGATTTAAGCAATAAAATTAAAAATGCACCTAAAACCTAAACCAAACGTTGCAGGTGCTTATTTCTTCGTGCGCAGTGCTCAACGCGGCACTCCCTAGCTGCCAGGAGCACTTTTTACTGTGCGCACCCAACCAGAGTGACGGGAGGAGCACATTTCAGAAAACGTGCTCAGCTCGTCGAGAAAATGCGATTTAAGCAATAAAATTAAAAATGCACCTAAAACCTAAACCAAACGTTGCAGGTGCTTATTTCTTCATGCGCAGTGGTCAACGCGGCACTCTCTAGCTGCCAAGAGCACTTTTTACTGTGCGCACCCAACCAGAGTGACGGGAGGAGCACATTCCAGAAAACGTGCTCAGCTCGTCGAGAAAATGCGATTTAAGCAATAAGATTAAAAATGCACCTAAAACCTAAACCAAACGTTGCAGGTGCTTAATTTTTTCATGCGCAGTGGTCAACGCGGCACTCTCTAGCTGCCAGGAGCACTTTTTACTACGCGCACCCAACCAGAGCGACGGGAGGAGCACATTTCAGAAAACGTGCTCAGCTCGTCGAGAGAATGCGATTTAAGCAATAAAATTAAAAATGCACCTAAAACCTAAACCAAACGTTGCAGGTGCTTATTTCTTCGTGCGCAGTGGTCAACGCGGCACTCCCTAGCTGCCAGGAGCTCTTTTTACTGTGCGCACCCAACCAGAGCGACGGGAGGAGCACATTTCAGAAAACGTGCTCAGCTCGTCGAGAAAATGTGATTTAAGCAATAAAATTAAAAATGCACCTAAAACCTAAACCAAACGTTGCAGGTGCTTATTTCTTCGTGCGCAGTGCTCAACGCGGCACTCCCTAGATGCCAGGAGCACTTTTTACTGTGCGCACCCAACCAGAGTGACGGGAGGAGCACATTTCAGAAAACGTGCTCAGCTCGTCGAGAAAATGCGATTTAAGCAATAAAATTAAAAATGCACCTAAAACCTAAACCAAACGTTGCAGGTGCTTATTTCTTCATGCGCAGTGGTCAACGCGGCACTCTCTAGCTGCCAAGAGCACTTTTTACTGTGCGCACCCAACCAGAGTGACGGGAGGAGCACATTTCAGAAAACGTGCTCAGCTCGGCGAGAAAATGCGATTTAAGCAATAAAATTAAAAATGCACCTAAAACCTAAACCAAACGTTGCAGGTGCTTATTTCTTCATGCGCAGTGGTCAACGCGGCACTCTCTAGCTGCCAAGAGCACTTTTTACTGTGCGCACCCAACCAGAGTGACGGGAGGAGCACATTTCAGAAAACGTGCTCAGCTCGTCGAGAAAATGCGATTTAAGCAATAAGATTAAAAATGCACCTAAAACCTAAACCAAACGTTGCAGGTGCTTATTTCTTCATGCGCAGTGGTCAACGCGGCACTCTCTAGCTGCCAGGAGCACTTTTTACTACGCGCACCCAACCAGAGCGACGGGAGGAGCACATTTCAGAAAACGTGCTCAGCTCGTCGAGAGAATGCGATTTAAGCAATAAAATAAAAAATGCACCTAAAACCTAAACCAAACGTTGCAGGTGCTTATTTCTCCATGTGCAGTGGTCAACGCGGCACTCTCTAGCTGCCAGGAGCACTTTTTACTATGCGCGCACAACCAGAGCGACGGGAGGAGCACATTTCAGAAAACGTGCTCAGCTCGTCGAGAGAATGCGATTAAAGCAATAAAATAACAAATGCACCTAAAACCTAAACCAAACGTTGCAGGTGCTTATTTCTTCGTGCGCAGTGGTCAACGCGGCACTCCCTAGCTGCCAGGAGCTCTTTTCACTGTGTGCACCCAACCAGAGCGACGGGAGGAGCACATTTCAGAAAACGTGCTCAGCTCGTCGAGAAAATGCGATTTAAGCAATAAAATTAAAAATGCACCTAAAACCTAAACCAAACGTTGCAGGTGCTTATTTCTTCATGCGCAGTGGTCAACGCGGCACTCTCTAGCTGCCAGGAGCACTTTTTACTACGCGCACCCAACCAGAGCGACGGGAGGAGCACATTTCAGAAAACGTGCTCAGCTCGTCGAGAGAATGCGATTTAAGCAATAAAATTAAAAATGCATCTAAAACCTAAACCAAACGTTGCAGGTGCTTATTTCTTCGTGCGCAGTGGTCAACGCGGCACTCTCTAGCTGCCAGGAGCACTTTTTACTGTACGCACCCAACCAGAGTGACGGGAGGAGCACATTTCAGAAAACGTGCTCAGCTCGTCGAGAAAATGCGATTTAAGCAATAAAATTAAAAATGCACCTAAAACCTAAACCAAACGTTGCAGGTGCTTATTTCTTCTTGCGCAGTGGTCAACGCGGCACTCTCTAGCTGCCAGGAGCACTTTTTACTATGCGCGCCCAACCAGAGCGACGGAAGGAGCACATTTCAGAAAACCTGCTCAGCTCGTCGAGAAAATGCGATTTAAGCAATAAGATTAAAAATGCACCTAAAACCTAAACCACACGTTGCAGGTGCTTATTTCTTCATGCGCAGTGGTCAACACGGCACTCTCTAGCTGCCAGGAGCACTTTTTACTACGCGCACCCAACCAGAGCGACGGGAGGAGCACATTTCAGAAAACGTGCTCAGCTCGTCGAGAGAATGCGATTTAAGCAATAAAATTAAAAATGCACCTAAAACCTAAACCAAACGTTGCAGGTGCTTATTTCTTCGTGCGCAGTGGTCAACGCGGCACTCCCTAGCTGCCAGGAGCGCTTTTTACTGTGCGCACCCAACCAGAGCGACGGGAGGAGCACATTTCAGAAAACGTGCTCAGCTTGTCGAGAAAATGCGATTTAAGCAATAAAATTAAAAATGCACCTAAAACCTAAACCAAACGTTGCAGGTGCTTATTTCTTCATGCGCAGTGGTCAACGCGGCACTCTCTAGCTGCCAGGAGCACTTTTTACTATGCGCGCCCAACCAGAGCGACGGGAGGAGCACATTTCAGAAAACGTGCTCAGCTCGTCGAGAAAATGCGATTTAAGCAATAAAATTAAAAATGCACCTAAAACCTAAACCAAACGTTGCAGGTGCTTATTTCTTCATGCGCAGTGGTCAACGCGGCACTCCCGAGCTGCCAAGAGCACTTTTTACTGTGCGCACCCAACCAGAGCGACGGGAGGAGCACATTTCAGAAAACGTGCTCAGCTCGTCGAGAGAATGCGATTTAAGCAATAAAATTAAAAATGCACCTAAAACCTAAACCAAACGTTGCAGGTGCTTATTTCTTCGTGCGCAGTGGTCAACGCGGAACTCCCTAGCTGCCAGGAGCTCTTTTTACTGTGCGCACCCAACCAGAGCGACGGGAGGAGCACATTTCAGAAAACGTGCTCAGCTCGTCGAGACAATGCGATTTAAGCAATAAAATTAAAAATGCACCTAAAACCTAAACCAAACGTTGCAGGTGCTTATTTCTTCGTGCGCAGTGCTCAACGCGGCACTCCCTAGCTGCCAGGAGCACTTTTTACTGTGCGCACCCAACCAGAGTGACGGGAGGAGCACATTTCAGAAAACGTGCTCAGCTCGTCGAGAAAATGCGATTTAAGCAATAAAATTAAAAATGCACCTAAAACCTAAACCAAACGTTGCAGGTGCTTATTTCTTCATGCGCAGTGGTCAACGCGGCACTCTCTAGCTGCCAAGAGCACTTTTTACTGTGCGCACCCAACCAGAGTGACGGGAGGAGCACATTTCAGAAAACGTGCTCAGCTCGTCGAGAAAATGCGATTTAAGCAATAAGATTAAAAATGCACCTAAAACCTAAACCAAACGTTGCAGGTGCTTATTTCTTCATGCGCAGTGGTCAACGCGGCACTCTCTAGCTGCCAGGAGCACTTTTTACTACGCGCACCCAACCAGAGCGACGGGAGGAGCACATTTCAGAAAACGTGCTCAGCTCGTCGAGAGAATGCGATTAAAGCAATAAAATAAAAAATGCACCTAAAACCTAAACCAAACGTTGCAGGTGCTTATTTCTCCATGTGCAGTGGTCAACGCGGCACTCTCTAGCTGCCAGGAGCACTTTATACTATGCGCGCACAACCAGAGCGACGGGAGGAGCACATTTCAGAAAACGTGCTCAGCTCGTCGAGAAAATGCGATTTAAGCAATGAAATTTAAAATGCACCTAAAACCTAAACCAAACGTTGCAGGTGCTTATTTCTTCATGCGCAGTGGTCAACGCGGCACTCCCTAGCTGCCAAGAGCACTTTTTACTGTGCGCACCCAACCAGAGTGACGGGAGGAGCACATTTCAGAAAACGTGCTCAGCTCGTCGAGAAAATGCGATTTAAGCAATAAGATTAAAAATGCACCTAAAACCTAAACGAAACGTTGCAGGTGCTTATTTCTTCATGCGCAGTGGTCAACGCGGCACTCTCTAGCTGCCAAGAGCACTTTTTACTGTGCGCACCCAACCAGAGTGACGGGAGGAGCACATTTCAGAAAACGTGCTCAGCTCGTCGAGAAAATGCGATTTAAGCAATAAGATTAAAAATGCACCTAAAACCTAAACCAAACGTTGCAGGTGCTTATTTCTTCATGCGCAGTGGTCAACGCGGCACTCTCTAGCTGCCAGGAGCACTTTTTACTACGCGCACCCAACCAGAGCGACGGGAGGAGCACATTTCAGAAAACGTGCTCAGCTCGTCGAGAGAATGCGATTAAAGCAATAAAATAACAAATGCACCTAAAACCTAAACCAAACGTTGCAGGTGCTTATTTCTTCGTGCGCAGTGGTCAACGCGGCACTCCCTAGCTGCCAGGAGCTCTTTTTACTGTGCGCACCCAACCAGAGCGACGGGAGGAGCACATTTCAGAAAACGTGCTCAGCTCGTCGAGAAAATGCGATTTAAGCAATAAAATTAAAAATGCACCTAAAACCTAAACCAAACGTTGCAGGTGCTTATTTCTTCATGCGCAGTGGTCAACGCGGCACTCTCTAGCTGCCAGGAGCACTTTTTACTACGCGCACCCAACCAGAGCGACGGGAGGAGCACATTTCAGAAAACGTGCTCAGCTCGTCGAGAGAATGCGATTTAAGCAATAAAATTAAAAATGCATCTAAAACCTAAACCAAACGTTGCAGGTGCTTATTTCTTCGTGCGCAGTGGTCAACGCGGCACTCCCTAGCTGCCAGGAGCTCTTTTTACTGTGCGCACCCAACCAGAGCGACGGGAGGAGCACATTTCAGAAAACGTGCTCAGCTCGTCGAGAAAATGCGATTTAAGCAATAAAATTAAAAATGCACCTAAAACCTAAACCAAACGTTGCAGGTGGTTATTTCTTCATGCGCAGTGGTCAACGCGGCACTCCCGAGCTGCCAAGAGCACTTTTTACTGTGCGCAACCAACCAGAGCGACGGGAGGAGCACATTTCAGAAAACGTGCTCAGCTCGTCGAGAGAATGCGATTTAAGCAATAAAATTAAAAATGCACCTAAAACCTAAACCAAACGTTGCAGGTGCTTATTTCTTCGTGCGCAGTGGTCAACGCGGAACTCCCTAGCTGCCAGGAGCTCTTTTTACTGTGCGCACCCAACCAGAGCGACGGGAGGAGCACATTTCAGAAAACGTGCTCAGCTCGTCGAGAAAATGCGAGTTAAGCAATAAAATTAAAAATGCACCTAAAACCTAAACCAAACGTTGCAGGTGCTTATTTCTTCGTGCGCAGTGCTCAACGCGGCACTCCCTAGCTGCCAGGAGCACTTTTTACTGTGCGCACCCAACCAGAGTGACGGGAGGAGCACATTTCAGAAAACGTGCTCAGCTCGTCGAGAAAATGCGATTTAAGCAATAAAATTAAAAATGCACCTAAAACCTAAACCAAACGTTGCAGGTGCTTATTTCTTCATGCGCAGTGGTCAACGCGGCACTCTCTAGCTGCCAAGAGCACTTTTTACTGCGCGCACCCAACCAGAGTGACGGGAGGAGCACATTTCAGAAAACGTGCTCAGCTCGTCGAGAAAATGCGATTTAAGCAATAAGATTAAAAATGCACCTAAAACCTAAATCAAACGTTGCAGGTGCTGATTTCTTCATGCGCAGTGGTCAACGCGGCACTCTCTAGCTGCCAGGAGCACTTTTTACTGTGCGCACCCAACCAGAGTGACGGGAGGAGCACATTTCAGAAAACGTGCTCAGCTTTCGAGAAAATGCGATTTAAGCAATAAAATTAAAAATGCACCTAAAACCTAAACCAAACGTTGCAGGTGCTTATTTCTTCATGCGCAGTGGTCAACGCGGCACTCTCTAGCTGCCAAGAGCACTTTTTACTGTGCGCACCCAACCAGAGTGACGGGAGGAGCACATTTCAGAAAACGTGCTCAGCTCGTCGAGAAAATGCGATTTAAGCAATAAGATTAAAAATGCACCTAAAACCTAAACCAACGTTGCAGGTGCTTAATTTTTTCATGCGCAGTGGTCAACGCGGCACTCTCTAGCTGCCAGGAGCACTTTTTACTACGCGCACCCAACCAGAGCGACGGGAGGAGCACATTTCAGAAAACGTGCTCAGCTCGTCGAGAGAATGCGATTTAAGCAATAAAATTAAAAATGCACCTAAAACCTAAACCAAACGGTGCAGGTGCTTATTTCTTCATGCGCAGTGGTCAACGCGGCACTCTCTAGCTGCCAATAGCACTTTTTACTGTGCGCACCCAACCAGAGTGACGGGAGGAGCACATTTCAGAAAACGTGCTCAGCTCGTCGAGAAAATGCGATTTAAGCAATAAAATTTAAAATGCACCTAAAACCTAAACCAAACGTTGCAGGTGCTTATTTCTTTGTGCGCAGTGGTCAACGCGGCACTCTTTAGCTGCCAAGAGCACTTTTTACTATGCGCACCCAACCAGAGTGACGGGAGGAGCACATTTCAGAAAACGTGCTCAGCTCGTCGAGAAAATGCGATTTAAGCAATAAAATTAAAAATGCACCTAAAACCTAAACCAAACGTTGCAGGTGGTTATTTCTTCATGCGCAGTGGTCAACGCGGCACTCCCGAGCTGCCAAGAGCACTTTTTACTGTGCGCAACCAACCAGAGCGACGGGAGGAGCACATTTCAGAAAACGTGCTCAGCTCGTCGAGAGAATGCGATTTAAGCAATAAAATTAAAAATGCACCTAAAACCTAAACCAAACGTTGTAGGTGCTTATTTCTTCGTGCGCAGTGGTCAACGCGGAACTCCCTAGCTGCCAGGAGCTCTTTTTACTGTGCGCACCCAACCAGAGCGACGGGAGGAGCACATTTCAGAAAACGTGCTCAGCTCGTCGAGAAAATGCGATTTAAGCAATAAAATTAAAAATGCACCTAAAACCTAAACCAAACGTTGCAGGTGCTTATTTCTTCGTGCGCAGTGCTCAACGCGGCACTCCCTAGCTGCCAGGAGCACTTTTTACTGTGCGCACCCAACCAGAGTGACGGGAGGAGCACATTTCAGAAAACGTGCTCAGCTCGTCGAGAAAATGCGATTTAAGCAATAAAATTAAAAATGCACCTAAAACCTAAACCAAACGTTGCAGGTGCTTATTTCTTCATGCGCAGTGGTCAACGCGGCACTCTCTAGCTGCCAAGAGCACTTTTTACTGTGCGCACCCAACCAGAGTGACGGGAGGAGCACATTCCAGAAAACGTGCTCAGCTCGTCGAGAAAATGCGATTTAAGCAATAAGATTAAAAATGCACCTAAAACCTAAACCAAACGTTGCAGGTGCTTAATTTTTTCATGCGCAGTGGTCAACGCGGCACTCTCTAGCTGCCAGGAGCACTTTTTACTACGCGCACCCAACCAGAGCGACGGGAGGAGCACATTTCAGAAAACGTGCTCAGCTCGTCGAGAGAATGCGATTTAAGCAATAAAATTAAAAATGCACCTAAAACCTAAACCAAACGTTGCAGGTGCTTATTTCTTCGTGCGCAGTGGTCAACGCGGCACTCCCTAGCTGCCAGGAGCTCTTTTTACTGTGCGCACCCAACCAGAGCGACGGGAGGAGCACATTTCAGAAAACGTGCTCAGCTCGTCGAGAAAATGTGATTTAAGCAATAAAATTAAAAATGCACCTAAAACCTAAACCAAACGTTGCAGGTGCTTATTTCTTCGTGCGCAGTGCTCAACGCGGCACTCCCTAGATGCCAGGAGCACTTTTTACTGTGCGCACCCAACCAGAGTGACGGGAGGAGCACATTTCAGAAAACGTGCTCAGCTCGTCGAGAAAATGCGATTTAAGCAATAAAATTAAAAATGCACCTAAAACCTAAACCAAACGTTGCAGGTGCTTATTTCTTCATGCGCAGTGGTCAACGCGGCACTCTCTAGCTGCCAAGAGCACTTTTTACTGTGCGCACCCAACCAGAGTGACGGGAGGAGCACATTTCAGAAAACGTGCTCAGCTCGGCGAGAAAATGCGATTTAAGCAATAAAATTAAAAATGCACCTAAAACCTAAACCAAACGTTGCAGGTGCTTATTTCTTCATGCGCAGTGATCAACGCGGCACTCTCTAGCTGCCAAGAGCACTTTTTACTGTGCGCACCCAACCAGAGTGACGGGAGGAGCACATTTCAGAAAACGTGCTCAGCTCGTCGAGAAAATGCGATTTAAGCAATAAGATTAAAAATGCACCTAAAACCTAAACCAAACGTTGCAGGTGCTTATTTCTTCATGCGCAGTGGTCAACGCGGCACTCTCTAGCTGCCAGGAGCACTTTTTACTACGCGCACCCAACCAGAGCGACGGGAGGAGCACATTTCAGAAAACGTGCTCAGCTCGTCGAGAGAATGCGATTTAAGCAATAAAATAAAAAATGCACCTAAAACCTAAACCAAACGTTGCAGGTGCTTATTTCTCCATGTGCAGTGGTCAACGCGGCACTCTCTAGCTGCCAGGAGCACTTTTTACTATGCGCGCACAACCAGAGCGACGGGAGGAGCACATTTCAGAAAACGTGCTCAGCTCGTCGAGAGAATGCGATTAAAGCAATAAAATAACAAATGCACCTAAAACCTAAACCAAACGTTGCAGGTGCTTATTTCTTCGTGCGCAGTGGTCAACGCGGCACTCCCTAGCTGCCAGGAGCTCTTTTTACTGTGTGCACCCAACCAGAGCGACGGGAGGAGCACATTTCAGAAAACGTGCTCAGCTCGTCGAGAAAATGCGATTTAAGCAATAAAATTAAAAATGCACCTAAAACCTAAACCAAACGTTGCAGGTGCTTATTTCTTCATGCGCAGTGGTCAACGCGGCACTCTCTAGCTGCCAGGAGCACTTTTTACTACGCGCACCCAACCAGAGCGACGGGAGGAGCACATTTCAGAAAACGTGCTCAGCTCGTCGAGAGAATGCGATTTAAGCAATAAAATTAAAAATGCATCTAAAACCTAAACCAAACGTTGCAGGTGCTTATTTCTTCGTGCGCAGTGGTCAACGCGGCACTCTCTAGCTGCCAGGAGCACTTTTTACTGTACGCACCCAACCAGAGTGACGGGAGGAGCACATTTCAGAAAACGTGCTCAGCTCGTCGAGAAAATGCGATTTAAGCAATAAGATTAAAAATGCACCTAAAACCTAAACCAAACGTTGCAGGTGCTTATTTCTTCATGCGCAGTGGTCAACGCGGCACTCTCTAGCTGCCAGGAGCACTTTTTACTACGCGCACCCAACCAGAGCGACGGGAGGAGCACATTTCAGAAAACGTGCTCAGCTCGTCGAGAGAATGCGATTAAAGCAATAAAATAAAAAATGCACCTAAAACCTAAACCAAACGTTGCAGGTGCTTATTTCTCCATGTGCAGTGGTCAACGCGGCACTCTCTAGCTGCCAGGAGCACTTTATACTATGCGCGCACAACCAAAGCGACGGGAGGAGCACATTTCAGAAAACGTGCTCAGCTCGTCGAGAAAATGCGATTTAAGCAATGAAATCTAAAATGCACCTAAAACCTAAACCAAACGTTGCAGGTGCTTATTTCTTCATGCGCAGTGGTCAACGCGGCACTCCCTAGCTGCCAAGAGCACTTTTTTTTGTGCGCACCCAACCAGAGTGACGGGAGGAGCACATTTCAGAAAACGTGCTCAGCTCGTCGAGAAAATGCGATTTAAGCAATAAGATTAAAAATGCACCTAAAACCTAAACGAAACGTTGCAGGTGCTTATTTCTTCATGCGCAGTGGTCAACGCGGCACTCTCTAGCTGCCAAGAGCACTTTTTACTGTGCGCACCCAACCAGAGTGACGGGAGGAGCACATTTCAGAAAACGTGCTCAGCTCGTCGAGAAAATGCGATTTAAGCAATAAGATTAAAAATGCACCTAAAACCTAAACCAAACGTTGCAGGTGCTTATTTCTTCATGCGCAGTGGTCAACGCGGCACTCTCTAGCTGCCAGGAGCACTTTTTACTACGCGCACCCAACCAGAGCGACGGGAGGAGCACATTTCAGAAAACGTGCTCAGCTCGTCGAGAGAATGCGATTAAAGCAATAAAATAACAAATGCACCTAAAACCTAAACCAAACGTTGCAGGTGCTTATTTCTTCGTGCGCAGTGGTCAACGCGGCACTCCCTAGCTGCCAGGAGCTCTTTTTACTGTGTGCACCCAACCAGAGCGACGGGAGGAGCACATTTCAGAAAACGTGCTCAGCTCGTCGAGAAAATGCGATTTAAGCAATAAAATTAAAAATGCACCTAAAACCTAAACCAAACGTTGCAGGTGCTTATTTCTTCATGCGCAGTGGTCAACGCGGCACTCTCTAGCTGCCAGGAGCACTTTTTACTACGCGCACCCAACCAGAGCGACGGGAGGAGCACATTTCAGAAAACGTGCTCAGCTCGTCGAGAGAATGCGATTTAAGCAATAAAATTAAAAATGCATCTAAAACCTAAACCAAACGTTGCAGGTGCTTATTTCTTCGTGCGCAGTGGTCAACGCGGCACTCTCTAGCTGCCAGGAGCACTTTTTACTGTACGCACCCAACCAGAGTGACGGGAGGAGCACATTTCAGAAAACGTGCTCAGCTCGTCGAGAAAATGCGATTTAAGCAATAAAATTAAAAATGCATCTAAAACCTAAACCAAACGTTGCAGGTGCTTATTTCTTCTTGCGCAGTGGTCAACGCGGCACTCTCTAGCTGCCAGGAGCACTTTTTACTATGCGCGCCCAACCAGAGCGACGGAAGGAGCACATTTCAGAAAACCTGCTCAGCTCGTCGAGAAAATGCGATTTAAGCAATAAGATTAAAAATGCACCTAAAACCTAAACCACACGTTGCAGGTGCTTATTTCTTCATGCGCAGTGGTCAACACGGCACTCTCTAGCTGCCAGGAGCACTTTTTACTACGCGCACCCAACCAGAGCGACGGGAGGAGCACATTTCAGAAAACGTGCTCAGCTCGTCGAGAGAATGCGATTTAAGCAATAAAATTAAAAATGCACCTAAAACCTAAACCAAACGTTGCAGGTGCTTATTTCTTCGTGCGCAGTGGTCAACGCGGCACTCCCTAGCTGCCAGGAGCTCTTTTTACTGTGCGCACCCAACCAGAGCGACGGGAGGAGCACATTTCAGAAAACGTGCTCAGCTTGTCGAGAAAATGCGATTTAAGCAATAAAATTAAAAATGCACCTAAAACCTAAACCAAACGTTGCAGGTGCTTATTTCTTCATGCGCAGTGGTCAACGCGGCACTCTCTAGCTGCCAGGAGCACTTTTTACTATGCGCGCCCAACCAGAGCGACGGGAGGAGCACATTTCAGAAAACGTGCTCAGCTCGTCGAGAAAATGCGATTTAAGCAATAAAATTAAAAATGCACCTAAAACCTAAACCAAACGTTGCAGGTGCTTATTTCTTCATGCGCAGTGGTCAACGCGGCACTCCCGAGCTGCCAAGAGCACTTTTTACTGTGCGCACCCAACCAGAGCGACGGGAGGAGCACATTTCAGAAAACGTGCTCAGCTCGTCGAGAGAATGCGATTTAAGCAATAAAATTAAAAATGCACCTAAAACCTAAACCAAACGTTGCAGGTGCTTATTTCTTCGTGCGCAGTGGTCAACGCGGAACTCCCTAGCTGCCAGGAGCTCTTTTTACTGTGCGCACCCAACCAGAGCGACGGGAGGAGCACATTTCAGAAAACGTGCTCAGCTCGTCGAGAAAATGCGAGTTAAGCAATAAAATTAAAAATGCACCTAAAACCTAAACCAAACGTTGCAGGTGCTTATTTCTTCGTGCGCAGTGCTCAACGCGGCACTCCCTAGCTGCCAGGAGCACTTTTTACTGTGCGCACCCAACCAGAGTGACGGGAGGAGCACATTTCAGAAAACGTGCTCAGCTCGTCGAGAAAATGCGATTTAAGCAATAAAATTAAAAATGCACCTAAAACCTAAACCAAACGTTGCAGGTGCTTATTTCTTCATGCGCAGTGGTCAACGCGGCACTCTCTAGCTGCCAAGAGCACTTTTTACTGCGCGCACCCAACCAGAGTGACGGGAGGAGCACATTTCAGAAAACGTGCTCAGCTCGTCGAGAAAATGCGATTTAAGCAATAAGATTAAAAATGCACCTAAAACCTAAATCAAACGTTGCAGGTGCTGATTTCTTCATGCGCAGTGGTCAACGCGGCACTCTCTAGCTGCCAAGAGCACTTTTTACTGCGCGCACCCAACCAGAGTGACGGGAGGAGCACATTTCAGAAAACGTGCTCAGCTTTCGAGAAAATGCGATTTAAGCAATAAGATTAAAAATGCACCTAAAACCTAAATCAAACGTTGCAGGTGCTGATTTCTTCATGCGCAGTGGTCAACGCGGCACTCTCTAGCTGCCAGGAGCACTTTTTACTGTGCGCACCCAACCAGAGTGACGGGAGGAGCACATTTCAGAAAACGTGCTCAGCTTTCGAGAAAATGCGATTTAAGCAATAAAATTAAAAATGCACCTAAAACCTAAACCAAACGTTGCAGGTGCTTATTTCTTCATGCGCAGTGGTCAACGCGGCACTCTCTAGCTGCCAAGAGCACTTTTTACTGTGCGCACCCAACCAGAGTGACGGGAGGAGCACATTTCAGAAAACGTGCTCAGCTCGTCGAGAAAATGCGATTTAAGCAATAAGATTAAAAATGCACCTAAAACCTAAACCAACGTTGCAGGTGCTTAATTTTTTCATGCGCAGTGGTCAACGCGGCACTCTCTAGCTGCCAGGAGCACTTTTTACTACGCGCACCCAACCAGAGCGACGGGAGGAGCACATTTCAGAAAACGTGCTCAGCTCGTCGAGAGAATGCGATTTAAGCAATAAAATTAAAAATGCACCTAAAACCTAAACCAAACGGTGCAGGTGCTTATTTCTTCATGCGCAGTGGTCAACGCGGCACTCTCTAGCTGCCAATAGCACTTTTTACTGTGCGCACCCAACCAGAGTGACGGGAGGAGCACATTTCAGAAAACGTGCTCAGCTCGTCGAGAAAATGCGATTTAAGCAATAAAATTTAAAATGCACCTAAAACCTAAACCAAACGTTGCAGGTGCTTATTTCTTTGTGCGCAGTGGTCAACGCGGCACTCTTTAGCTGCCAAGAGCACTTTTTACTATGCGCACCCAACCAGAGTGACGGGAGGAGCACATTTCAGAAAACGTGCTCAGCTCGTCGAGAAAATGCGATTTAAGCAATAAAATTAAAAATGCACCTAAAACCTAAACCAAACGTTGCAGGTGGTTATTTCTTCATGCGCAGTGGTCAACGCGGCACTCCCGAGCTGCCAAGAGCACTTTTTACTGTGCGCAACCAACCAGAGCGACGGGAGGAGCACATTTCAGAAAACGTGCTCAGCTCGTCGAGAGAATGCGATTTAAGCAATAAAATTAAAAATGCACCTAAAACCTAAACCAAACGTTGTAGGTGCTTATTTCTTCGTGCGCAGTGGTCAACGCGGAACTCCCTAGCTGCCAGGAGCTCTTTTTACTGTGCGCACCCAACCAGAGCGACGGGAGGAGCACATTTCAGAAAACGTGCTCAGCTCGTCGAGAAAATGCGATTTAAGCAATAAAATTAAAAATGCACCTAAAACCTAAACCAAACGTTGCAGGTGCTTATTTCTTCGTGCGCAGTGCTCAACGCGGCACTCCCTAGCTGCCAGGAGCACTTTTTACTGTGCGCACCCAACCAGAGTGACGGGAGGAGCACATTTCAGAAAACGTGCTCAGCTCGTCGAGAAAATGCGATTTAAGCAATAAAATTAAAAATGCACCTAAAACCTAAACCAAACGTTGCAGGTGCTTATTTCTTCATGCGCAGTGGTCAACGCGGCACTCTCTAGCTGCCAAGAGCACTTTTTACTGTGCGCACCCAACCAGAGTGACGGGAGGAGCACATTCCAGAAAACGTGCTCAGCTCGTCGAGAAAATGCGATTTAAGCAATAAGATTAAAAATGCACCTAAAACCTAAACCAAACGTTGCAGGTGCTTAATTTTTTCATGCGCAGTGGTCAACGCGGCACTCTCTAGCTGCCAGGAGCACTTTTTACTACGCGCACCCAACCAGAGCGACGGGAGGAGCACATTTCAGAAAACGTGCTCAGCTCGTCGAGAGAATGCGATTTAAGCAATAAAATTAAAAATGCACCTAAAACCTAAACCAAACGTTGCAGGTGCTTATTTCTTCGTGCGCAGTGGTCAACGCGGCACTCCCTAGCTGCCAGGAGCTCTTTTTACTGTGCGCACCCAACCAGAGCGACGGGAGGAGCACATTTCAGAAAACGTGCTCAGCTCGTCGAGAAAATGTGATTTAAGCAATAAAATTAAAAATGCACCTAAAACCTAAACCAAACGTTGCAGGTGCTTATTTCTTCGTGCGCAGTGCTCAACGCGGCACTCCCTAGATGCCAGGAGCACTTTTTACTGTGCGCACCCAACCAGAGTGACGGGAGGAGCACATTTCAGAAAACGTGCTCAGCTCGTCGAGAAAATGCGATTTAAGCAATAAAATTAAAAATGCACCTAAAACCTAAACCAAACGTTGCAGGTGCTTATTTCTTCATGCGCAGTGGTCAACGCGGCACTCTCTAGCTGCCAAGAGCACTTTTTACTGTGCGCACCCAACCAGAGTGACGGGAGGAGCACATTTCAGAAAACGTGCTCAGCTCGGCGAGAAAATGCGATTTAAGCAATAAAATTAAAAATGCACCTAAAACCTAAACCAAACGTTGCAGGTGCTTATTTCTTCATGCGCAGTGATCAACGCGGCACTCTCTAGCTGCCAAGAGCACTTTTTACTGTGCGCACCCAACCAGAGTGACGGGAGGAGCACATTTCAGAAAACGTGCTCAGCTCGTCGAGAAAATGCGATTTAAGCAATAAGATTAAAAATGCACCTAAAACCTAAACCAAACGTTGCAGGTGCTTATTTCTTCATGCGCAGTGGTCAACGCGGCACTCTCTAGCTGCCAGGAGCACTTTTTACTACGCGCACCCAACCAGAGCGACGGGAGGAGCACATTTCAGAAAACGTGCTCAGCTCGTCGAGAGAATGCGATTTAAGCAATAAAATAAAAAATGCACCTAAAACCTAAACCAAACGTTGCAGGTGCTTATTTCTCCATGTGCAGTGGTCAACGCGGCACTCTCTAGCTGCCAGGAGCACTTTTTACTATGCGCGCACAACCAGAGCGACGGGAGGAGCACATTTCAGAAAACGTGCTCAGCTCGTCGAGAGAATGCGATTAAAGCAATAAAATAACAAATGCACCTAAAACCTAAACCAAACGTTGCAGGTGCTTATTTCTTCGTGCGCAGTGGTCAACGCGGCACTCCCTAGCTGCCAGGAGCTCTTTTTACTGTGTGCACCCAACCAGAGCGACGGGAGGAGCACATTTCAGAAAACGTGCTCAGCTCGTCGAGAAAATGCGATTTAAGCAATAAAATTAAAAATGCACCTAAAACCTAAACCAAACGTTGCAGGTGCTTATTTCTTCATGCGCAGTGGTCAACGCGGCACTCTCTAGCTGCCAGGAGCACTTTTTACTACGCGCACCCAACCAGAGCGACGGGAGGAGCACATTTCAGAAAACGTGCTCAGCTCGTCGAGAGAATGCGATTTAAGCAATAAAATTAAAAATGCATCTAAAACCTAAACCAAACGTTGCAGGTGCTTATTTCTTCGTGCGCAGTGGTCAACGCGGAACTCTCTAGCTGCCAGGGGCTCTTTTTACTGTGCGCACCCAACCAGAGCGACGGGAGGAGCACATTTCAGAAAACGTGCTCAGCTCGTCGAGAGAATGCGATTTAAGCAATAAAATTAAAAATGCACCTAAAACCTAAACCAAACGTTGCAGGTGCTTATTTATTCGTGCGCAGTGGTCAACGCGGAACTCCCTAGCTGCCAGGAGCTCTTTTTACTGTGCGCACCCAACCAGAGCGACGGGAGGAGCACATTTCAGAAAACGTGCTCAGCTCGTCGAGAAAATGCGATTTAAGCAATAAGATTAAAAATGCACCTAAAACCTAAACCAAACGTTGCAGGTGCTTATTTCTTCATGCGCAGTGGTCAACGCGGCACTCTCTAGCTGCCAAGAGCACTTTTTACTGTGCGCACCCAACCAGAGCGACGGGAGGAGCACATTTCAGAAAACGTGCTCAGCTCGTCGAGAGAATGCGATTTAAGCAATAAAATTAAAAATGCACTTAAAACCTAAACCAAACGTTGCAGGTGCTTATTTCTTCGTGCGCAGTGGTCAACGCGGAACTCCCTAGCTGCCAGGAGCTCTTTTTACTGTGCGCACCCAACCAGAGCGACGGGAAGAGCACATTTCAGAAAACGTGCTCAGCTCGTCGAGACAATGCGATTTAAGCAATAAAATTAAAAATGCACCTAAAACCTAAACCAAACGTTGCAGGTGCTTATTTCTTCGTGCGCAGTGCTCAACGCGGCACTCCCTAGCTGCCAGGAGCACTTTTTTGTGCGCACCCAACCAGAGTGACGGGAGGAGCACATTTCAGAAAACGTGCTCAGCTCGTCGAGAAAATGCGATTTAAGCAATAAAATTAAAAATGCACCTAAAACCTAAACCAAACGTCGCAGGTGCTTATTTCTTCATGCGCAGTGGTCAACGCGGCACTCTCTAGCTGCCAAGAGCACTTTTTACTGTGCGCACCCAACCAGAGTGACGGGAGGAGCACATTTCAGAAAACGTGCTCAGCTCGTCGAGAAAATGCGATTTAAACAATAAGATTAAAAATGCACCTAAAACCTAAACCAAACGTTGCAGGTGCTTATTTCTTCATGCGCAGTGGTCAACGCGGCACTCTCTAGCTGCCAGGAGCACTTTTTACTACGCGCACCCAACCAGAGCGACGGGAGGAGCACATTTCAGAAAACGTGCTCAGCTCGTCGAGACAATGCGATTTAAGCAATAAAATTAAAAATGCACCTAAAACCTAAACCAAACGTTGCAGGTGCTTATTTCTTCGTGCGCAGTGGTCAACGCGGCACTCTCTAGCTGCCAGGAGCACTTTTTACTACGCGCACCCAACCAGAGCGACGGGAGGAGCACATTTCAGAAAACGTGCTCAGCTCGTCGAGAGAATGCGATTTAAGCAATAAAATAAAAAATGCACCTAAAACCTAAACCAAACGTTGCAGGTGCTTATTTCTTCGTGCGCAGTGGTCAACGCGGCACTCCCTAGCTGCCAGGAGCTCTTTTTACTGGGCGCACCCAACCAGAGCGACGGGAGGAGCACATTTCAGAAAACGTGCTCAGCTCGTCGAGAAAATGCGATTTAAGCAATAAAATTAAAAATGCACCTAAAACCTAAACCAAACGTTGCAGGTGCTTATTTCTTCATGCGCAGTGGTCAACGCGGCACTCTCTAGCTGCCAGGAGCACTTTTTACTACGCGCACCCAACCAGAGCGACGGGAGGAGCACATTTCAGAAAACGTGCTCAGCTCGTCGAGACAATGCGATTTAAGCAATAAAATTAAAAATGCACCTAAAACCTAAACCAAACGTTGCAGGTGCTTATTTCTTCGTGCGCAGTGCTCAACGCGGCACTCCCTAGCTGCCAGGAGCACTTTTTACTGTGTGCACCCAACCAGAATGACGGGAGGAGCACATTTCAGAAAACGTGCTCAGCTCGTCGAGAAAATGCGATTTAAGCAATAAAATTAAAAATGCACCTTAAACCTAAACCAAACGTTGCAGGTGCTTATTTCTTCTTGCGCAGTGGTCAACGCGGCACTCTCTAGCTGCCAGGAGCACTTTTTACTATGCGCGCCCAACCAGAGCGACGGAAGGAGCACATTTCAGAAAACGTGCTCAGCTCGTCGAGAAAATGCGATTTAAGCAATAAGATTAAAAATGCACCTAAAACCTAAACCAAACGTTGCAGGTGCTTATTTCTTCATGCGCAGTGGTCAACGCGGCACTCTCTAGCTGCCAGGAGCACTTTTTACTACGCGCACCCAACCAGAGCGACGGGAGGAGCACATTTCAGAAAACGTGCTCAGCTCGTCGAGAGAATGCGATTAAAGCAATAAAATTAAAAATGCACCTAAAACCTAAACCAAACGTTGCAGGTGCTTATTTCTCCATGTGCAGTGGTCAACGCGGCACTCTCTAGCTGCCAGGAGCACTTTATACTATGCGCGCACAACCAGAGCGACGGGAGGAGCACATTTCAGAAAACGTGCTCAGCTCGTCGAGAAAATGCGATTTAAGCAATGAAATTTAAAATGCACCTAAAACCTAAACCAAACGTTGCAGGTGCTTATTTCTTCATGCGCAGTGGTCAACGCGGCACTCCCTAGCTGCCAGGAGCTCTTTTTACTGTGCGCACCCAACCAGAGCGACGGGAGGAGCACATTTCAGAAAACGTGCTCAGCTCGTCGAGACAATGCGATTTAAGCAATAAGATTAAAAATGCACCTAAAACCTAAACCAAACGTTGCAGGTGCTTATTTCTTCATACGCAGTGGTCAACGCGGCACTCTCTAGCTGCCAGGATCACTTTTTACTGTGCGCACCCAACCAGAGTGACGGGAGGAGCACATTTCAGAAAACGTGCTCAGCTCGTCGAGAAAATGCGATTTAAGCAATAAAATTAAAAATGCACCTAAAACCTAAACCAAACGTTGCAGGTGCTTATTTCTTCATGCGCAGTGGTCAACGCGGCACTCTCTAGCTGCCAAGAGCACTTTTTACTGTGCACACCCAACCAGAGTGACGGGAGGAGCACATTTCAGAAAACGTGCTCAGCTCGTCGAGAGAATGCGATTTAAGCAATAAAATAAAAAATGCACCTAAAACCTAAACCAAACGTTGCAGGTGCTTATTTCTTCGTGCGCAGTGGTCAACGCGGCACTCCCTAGCTACCAGGAGCTCTTTTTACTGTGCGCACCCAACCAGAGCGACGGGAGGAGCACATTTCAGAAAACGTGCTCAGCTCGTCGAGAAAATGCGATTTAAGCAATAAATTTAAAAATGCACCTAAAACCTAAACCAAACGTTGCAGGTGCTTATTTCTTCATGCGCAGTGGTCAACGCGGCACTCTCTAGCTGCCAGGAGCACTTTTTACTACGCGCACCCAACCAGAGCGACGGGAGGAGCACATTTCAGAAAACGTGCTCAGCTCGTCGAGAGAATGCGATTTAAGCAATAAAATAAAAAATGCACCTAAAACCTAAACCAAACGTTGCAGGTGCTTATTTCTTCGTGCGCAGTGGTCAACGCGGCACTCCCTAGCTGCCAGGAGCTCTTTTTACTGTGTGCACCCAACCAGAGCGACGGGAGGAGCACATTTCAGAAAACGTGCTCAGCTCGTCGAGAGAATGCGATTTAAGCAATAAAATAAAAAATGCACCTAAAACCTAAACCAAACGTTGCAGGTGCTTATTTCTTCGTGCGCAGTGGTCAACGCGGAACTCCCTAGCTGCCAGGAGCTCTTTTTACTGTGCGCACCCAACCAGAGCGACGGGAGGAGCCCATTTCAGAAAACGTGCTCAGCTCGTCGAGAAAATGCGATTTAAGCAATAAAATTAAAAATGCACCTAGAACCTAAACCAAACGTTGCAGGTGCTTATTTCTTCGTGCGCAGTGCTCAACGCGGCACTCCCTAGCTGCCAGGAGCACTTTTTACTGTGCGCACCCAACCAGAGTGACGGGAGGAGCACATTTCAGAAAACGTGCTCAGCTCGTCGAGAAAATGCGATTTAAGCAATAAAATTTAAAATGCACCTAAAACCTAAACCAAACGTTGCAGGTGCTTATTTCTTTGTGCGCAGTGGTCAACGCGGCACTCTTTAGCTGCCAAGAGCACTTTTTACTATGCGCACCCAACCAGAGTGACGGGAGGAGCACATTTCAGAAAACGTGCTCAGCTCGTCGAGAAAATGCGATTTAAGCAATAAAATTAAAAATGCACCTAAAACCTAAACCAAACGTTGCAGGTGGTTATTTCTTCATGCGCAGTGGTCAACGCGGCACTCCCGAGCTGCCAAGAGCACTTTTTACTGTGCGCAACCAACCAGAGCGACGGGAGGAGCACATTTCAGAAAACGTGCTCAGCTCGTCGAGAGAATGCGATTCAAGCAATAAAATAAAAAATGCACCTAAAACCTAAACCAAACGTTGCAGGTGCTTATTTCTTCGTGCGCAGTGGTCAACGCGGAACTCCCTAGCTGCCAGGAGCTCTTTTTACTGTGCACACCCAACCAGAGTGACGGGAGGAGCACATTTCAGAAAACGTGCTCAGCTCGTCGAGAAAATGCGATTTAAGCAATAAAATTAAAAATGCACCTAAAACCTAAACCAAACGTTGCAGGTGCTTATTTCTTCGTGCGCAGTGCTCAACGCGGCACTCCCTAGCTGCCAGGAGCACTTTTTACTGTGCGCACCCAACCAGAGTGACGGGAGGAGCACATTTCAGAAAACGTGCTCAGCTCGTCGAGAAAATGCGATTTAAGCAATAAAATTAAAAATGCACCTAAAACCTAAACCAAACGTTGCAGGTGCTTATTTCTTCATGCGCAGTGGTCAACGCGGCACTCTCTAGCTGCCAAGAGCACTTTTTACTGTGCGCACCCAACCAGAGTGACGGGAGGAGCACATTCCAGAAAACGTGCTCAGCTCGTCGAGAAAATGCGATTTAAGCAATAAGATTAAAAATGCACCTAAAACCTAAACCAAACGTTGCAGGTGCTTAATTTTTTCATGCGCAGTGGTCAACGCGGCACTCTCTAGCTGCCAGGAGCACTTTTTACTACGCGCACCCAACCAGAGCGACGGGAGGAGCACATTTCAGAAAACGTGCTCAGCTCGTCGAGAGAATGCGATTTAAGCAATAAAATTAAAAATGCACCTAAAACCTAAACCAAACGTTGCAGGTGCTTATTTCTTCGTGCGCAGTGGTCAACGCGGCACTCCCTAGCTGCCAGGAGCTCTTTTTACTGTGCGCACCCAACCAGAGCGACGGGAGGAGCACATTTCAGAAAACGTGCTCAGCTCGTCGAGAAAATGTGATTTAAGCAATAAAATTAAAAATGCACCTAAAACCTAAACCAAACGTTGCAGGTGCTTATTTCTTCGTGCGCAGTGCTCAACGCGGCACTCCCTAGATGCCAGGAGCACTTTTTACTGTGCGCACCCAACCAGAGTGACGGGAGGAGCACATTTCAGAAAACGTGCTCAGCTCGTCGAGAAAATGCGATTTAAGCAATAAAATTAAAAATGCACCTAAAACCTAAACCAAACGTTGCAGGTGCTTATTTCTTCATGCGCAGTGGTCAACGCGGCACTCTCTAGCTGCCAAGAGCACTTTTTACTGTGCGCACCCAACCAGAGTGACGGGAGGAGCACATTTCAGAAAACGTGCTCAGCTCGGCGAGAAAATGCGATTTAAGCAATAAAATTAAAAATGCACCTAAAACCTAAACCAAACGTTGCAGGTGCTTATTTCTTCATGCGCAGTGGTCAACGCGGCACTCTCTAGCTGCCAAGAGCACTTTTTACTGTGCGCACCCAACCAGAGTGACGGGAGGAGCACATTTCAGAAAACGTGCTCAGCTCGTCGAGAAAATGCGATTTAAGCAATAAGATTAAAAATGCACCTAAAACCTAAACCAAACGTTGCAGGTGCTTATTTCTTCATGCGCAGTGGTCAACGCGGCACTCTCTAGCTGCCAGGAGCACTTTTTACTACGCGCACCCAACCAGAGCGACGGGAGGAGCACATTTCAGAAAACGTGCTCAGCTCGTCGAGAGAATGCGATTTAAGCAATAAAATAAAAAATGCACCTAAAACCTAAACCAAACGTTGCAGGTGCTTATTTCTCCATGTGCAGTGGTCAACGCGGCACTCTCTAGCTGCCAGGAGCACTTTTTACTATGCGCGCACAACCAGAGCGACGGGAGGAGCACATTTCAGAAAACGTGCTCAGCTCGTCGAGAGAATGCGATTAAAGCAATAAAATAACAAATGCACCTAAAACCTAAACCAAACGTTGCAGGTGCTTATTTCTTCGTGCGCAGTGGTCAACGCGGCACTCCCTAGCTGCCAGGAGCTCTTTTCACTGTGTGCACCCAACCAGAGCGACGGGAGGAGCACATTTCAGAAAACGTGCTCAGCTCGTCGAGAAAATGCGATTTAAGCAATAAAATTAAAAATGCACCTAAAACCTAAACCAAACGTTGCAGGTGCTTATTTCTTCATGCGCAGTGGTCAACGCGGCACTCTCTAGCTGCCAGGAGCACTTTTTACTACGCGCACCCAACCAGAGCGACGGGAGGAGCACATTTCAGAAAACGTGCTCAGCTCGTCGAGAGAATGCGATTTAAGCAATAAAATTAAAAATGCATCTAAAACCTAAACCAAACGTTGCAGGTGCTTATTTCTTCGTGCGCAGTGGTCAACGCGGCACTCTCTAGCTGCCAGGAGCACTTTTTACTGTACGCACCCAACCAGAGTGACGGGAGGAGCACATTTCAGAAAACGTGCTCAGCTCGTCGAGAAAATGCGATTTAAGCAATAAAATTAAAAATGCACCTAAAACCTAAACCAAACGTTGCAGGTGCTTATTTCTTCTTGCGCAGTGGTCAACGCGGCACTCTCTAGCTGCCAGGAGCACTTTTTACTATGCGCGCCCAACCAGAGCGACGGAAGGAGCACATTTCAGAAAACCTGCTCAGCTCGTCGAGAAAATGCGATTTAAGCAATAAGATTAAAAATGCACCTAAAACCTAAACCACACGTTGCAGGTGCTTATTTCTTCATGCGCAGTGGTCAACACGGCACTCTCTAGCTGCCAGGAGCACTTTTTACTACGCGCACCCAACCAGAGCGACGGGAGGAGCACATTTCAGAAAACGTGCTCAGCTCGTCGAGAGAATGCGATTTAAGCAATAAAATTAAAAATGCACCTAAAACCTAAACCAAACGTTGCAGGTGCTTATTTCTTCGTGCGCAGTGGTCAACGCGGCACTCCCTAGCTGCCAGGAGCTCTTTTTACTGTGCGCACCCAACCAGAGCGACGGGAGGAGCACATTTCAGAAAACGTGCTCAGCTTGTCGAGAAAATGCGATTTAAGCAATAAAATTAAAAATGCACCTAAAACCTAAACCAAACGTTGCAGGTGCTTATTTCTTCATGCGCAGTGGTCAACGCGGCACTCTCTAGCTGCCAGGAGCACTTTTTACTATGCGCGCCCAACCAGAGCGACGGGAGGAGCACATTTCAGAAAACGTGCTCAGCTCGTCGAGAAAATGCGATTTAAGCAATAAAATTAAAAATGCACCTAAAACCTAAACCAAACGTTGCAGGTGCTTATTTCTTCATGCGCAGTGGTCAACGCGGCACTCCCGAGCTGCCAAGAGCACTTTTTACTGTGCGCACCCAACCAGAGCGACGGGAGGAGCACATTTCAGAAAACGTGCTCAGCTCGTCGAGAGAATGCGATTTAAGCAATAAAATTAAAAATGCACCTAAAACCTAAACCAAACGTTGCAGGTGCTTATTTCTTCGTGCGCAGTGGTCAACGCGGAACTCCCTAGCTGCCAGGAGCTCTTTTTACTGTGCGCACCCAACCAGAGCGACGGGAGGAGCACATTTCAGAAAACGTGCTCAGCTCGTCGAGACAATGCGATTTAAGCAATAAAATTAAAAATGCACCTAAAACCTAAACCAAACGTTGCAGGTGCTTATTTCTTCGTGCGCAGTGCTCAACGCGGCACTCCCTAGCTGCCAGGAGCACTTTTTACTGTGCGCACCCAACCAGAGTGACGGGAGGAGCACATTTCAGAAAACGTGCTCAGCTCGTCGAGAAAATGCGATTTAAGCAATAAAATTAAAAATGCACCTAAAACCTAAACCAAACGTTGCAGGTGCTTATTTCTTCATGCGCAGTGGTCAACGCGGCACTCTCTAGCTGCCAAGAGCACTTTTTACTGTGCGCACCCAACCAGAGTGACGGGAGGAGCACATTTCAGAAAACGTGCTCAGCTCGTCGAGAAAATGCGATTTAAGCAATAAGATTAAAAATGCACCTAAAACCTAAACCAAACGTTGCAGGTGCTTATTTCTTCATGCGCAGTGGTCAACGCGGCACTCTCTAGCTGCCAGGAGCACTTTTTACTACGCGCACCCAACCAGAGCGACGGGAGGAGCACATTTCAGAAAACGTGCTCAGCTCGTCGAGAGAATGCGATTAAAGCAATAAAATAAAAAATGCACCTAAAACCTAAACCAAACGTTGCAGGTGCTTATTTCTCCATGTGCAGTGGTCAACGCAGCACTCTCTAGCTGCCAGGAGCACTTTATACTATGCGCGCACAACCAGAGCGACGGGAGGAGCACATTTCAGAAAACGTGCTCAGCTCGTCGAGAAAATGCGATTTAAGCAATGAAATTTAAAATGCACCTAAAACCTAAACCAAACGTTGCAGGTGCTTATTTCTTCATGCGCAGTGGTCAACGCGGCACTCCCTAGCTGCCAAGAGCACTTTTTACTGTGCGCACCCAACCAGAGTGACGGGAGGAGCACATTTCAGAAAACGTGCTCAGCTCGTCGAGAAAATGCGATTTAAGCAATAAGATTAAAAATGCACCTAAAACCTAAACGAAACGTTGCAGGTGCTTATTTCTTCATGCGCAGTGGTCAACGCGGCACTCTCTAGCTGCCAAGAGCACTTTTTACTGTGCGCACCCAACCAGAGTGACGGGAGGAGCACATTTCAGAAAACGTGCTCAGCTCGTCGAGAAAATGCGATTTAAGCAATAAGATTAAAAATGCACCTAAAACCTAAACCAAACGTTGCAGGTGCTTATTTCTTCATGCGCAGTGGTCAACGCGGCACTCTCTAGCTGCCAGGAGCACTTTTTACTACGCGCACCCAACCAGAGCGACGGGAGGAGCACATTTCAGAAAACGTGCTCAGCTCGTCGAGAGAATGCGATTAAAGCAATAAAATAACAAATGCACCTAAAACCTAAACCAAACGTTGCAGGTGCTTATTTCTTCGTGCGCAGTGGTCAACGCGGCACTCCCTAGCTGCCAGGAGCTCTTTTTACTGTGCGCACCCAACCAGAGCGACGGGAGGAGCACATTTCAGAAAACGTGCTCAGCTCGTCGAGAAAATGCGATTTAAGCAATAAAATTAAAAATGCACCTAAAACCTAAACCAAACGTTGCAGGTGCTTATTTCTTCATGCGCAGTGGTCAACGCGGCACTCTCTAGCTGCCAGGAGCACTTTTTACTACGCGCACCCAACCAGAGCGACGGGAGGAGCACATTTCAGAAAACGTGCTCAGCTCGTCGAGAGAATGCGATTTAAGCAATAAAATTAAAAATGCATCTAAAACCTAAACCAAACGTTGCAGGTGCTTATTTCTTCGTGCGCAGTGGTCAACGCGGCACTCCCTAGCTGCCAGGAGCTCTTTTTACTGTGCGCACCCAACCAGAGCGACGGGAGGAGCACATTTCAGAAAACGTGCTCAGCTCGTCGAGAAAATGCGATTTAAGCAATAAAATTAAAAATGCACCTAAAACCTAAACCAAACGTTGCAGGTGGTTATTTCTTCATGCGCAGTGGTCAACGCGGCACTCCCGAGCTGCCAAGAGCACTTTTTACTGTGCGCAACCAACCAGAGCGACGGGAGGAGCACATTTCAGAAAACGTGCTCAGCTCGTCGAGAGAATGCGATTTAAGCAATAAAATTAAAAATGCACCTAAAACCTAAACCAAACGTTGCAGGTGCTTATTTCTTCGTGCGCAGTGGTCAACGCGGAACTCCCTAGCTGCCAGGAGCTCTTTTTACTGTGCGCACCCAACCAGAGCGACGGGAGGAGCACATTTCAGAAAACGTGCTCAGCTCGTCGAGAAAATGCGAGTTAAGCAATAAAATTAAAAATGCACCTAAAACCTAAACCAAACGTTGCAGGTGCTTATTTCTTCGTGCGCAGTGCTCAACGCGGCACTCCCTAGCTGCCAGGAGCACTTTTTACTGTGCGCACCCAACCAGAGTGACGGGAGGAGCACATTTCAGAAAACGTGCTCAGCTCGTCGAGAAAATGCGATTTAAGCAATAAAATTAAAAATGCACCTAAAACCTAAACCAAACGTTGCAGGTGCTTATTTCTTCATGCGCAGTGGTCAACGCGGCACTCTCTAGCTGCCAAGAGCACTTTTTACTGCGCGCACCCAACCAGAGTGACGGGAGGAGCACATTTCAGAAAACGTGCTCAGCTCGTCGAGAAAATGCGATTTAAGCAATAAGATTAAAAATGCACCTAAAACCTAAATCAAACGTTGCAGGTGCTGATTTCTTCATGCGCAGTGGTCAACGCGGCACTCTCTAGCTGCCAGGAGCACTTTTTACTGTGCGCACCCAACCAGAGTGACGGGAGGAGCACATTTCAGAAAACGTGCTCAGCTTTCGAGAAAATGCGATTTAAGCAATAAAATTAAAAATGCACCTAAAACCTAAACCAAACGTTGCAGGTGCTTATTTCTTCATGCGCAGTGGTCAACGCGGCACTCTCTAGCTGCCAAGAGCACTTTTTACTGTGCGCACCCAACCAGAGTGACGGGAGGAGCACATTTCAGAAAACGTGCTCAGCTCGTCGAGAAAATGCGATTTAAGCAATAAGATTAAAAATGCACCTAAAACCTAAACCAACGTTGCAGGTGCTTAATTTTTTCATGCGCAGTGGTCAACGCGGCACTCTCTAGCTGCCAGGAGCACTTTTTACTACGCGCACCCAACCAGAGCGACGGGAGGAGCACATTTCAGAAAACGTGCTCAGCTCGTCGAGAGAATGCGATTTAAGCAATAAAATTAAAAATGCACCTAAAACCTAAACCAAACGGTGCAGGTGCTTATTTCTTCATGCGCAGTGGTCAACGCGGCACTCTCTAGCTGCCAATAGCACTTTTTACTGTGCGCACCCAACCAGAGTGACGGGAGGAGCACATTTCAGAAAACGTGCTCAGCTCGTCGAGAAAATGCGATTTAAGCAATAAAATTTAAAATGCACCTAAAACCTAAACCAAACGTTGCAGGTGCTTATTTCTTTGTGCGCAGTGGTCAACGCGGCACTCTTTAGCTGCCAAGAGCACTTTTTACTATGCGCACCCAACCAGAGTGACGGGAGGAGCACATTTCAGAAAACGTGCTCAGCTCGTCGAGAAAATGCGATTTAAGCAATAAAATTAAAAATGCACCTAAAACCTAAACCAAACGTTGCAGGTGGTTATTTCTTCATGCGCAGTGGTCAACGCGGCACTCCCGAGCTGCCAAGAGCACTTTTTACTGTGCGCAACCAACCAGAGCGACGGGAGGAGCACATTTCAGAAAACGTGCTCAGCTCGTCGAGAGAATGCGATTTAAGCAATAAAATTAAAAATGCACCTAAAACCTAAACCAAACGTTGTAGGTGCTTATTTCTTCGTGCGCAGTGGTCAACGCGGAACTCCCTAGCTGCCAGGAGCTCTTTTTACTGTGCGCACCCAACCAGAGCGACGGGAGGAGCACATTTCAGAAAACGTGCTCAGCTCGTCGAGAAAATGCGATTTAAGCAATAAAATTAAAAATGCACCTAAAACCTAAACCAAACGTTGCAGGTGCTTATTTCTTCGTGCGCAGTGCTCAACGCGGCACTCCCTAGCTGCCAGGAGCACTTTTTACTGTGCGCACCCAACCAGAGTGACGGGAGGAGCACATTTCAGAAAACGTGCTCAGCTCGTCGAGAAAATGCGATTTAAGCAATAAAATTAAAAATGCACCTAAAACCTAAACCAAACGTTGCAGGTGCTTATTTCTTCATGCGCAGTGGTCAACGCGGCACTCTCTAGCTGCCAAGAGCACTTTTTACTGTGCGCACCCAACCAGAGTGACGGGAGGAGCACATTCCAGAAAACGTGCTCAGCTCGTCGAGAAAATGCGATTTAAGCAATAAGATTAAAAATGCACCTAAAACCTAAACCAAACGTTGCAGGTGCTTAATTTTTTCATGCGCAGTGGTCAACGCGGCACTCTCTAGCTGCCAGGAGCACTTTTTACTACGCGCACCCAACCAGAGCGACGGGAGGAGCACATTTCAGAAAACGTGCTCAGCTCGTCGAGAGAATGCGATTTAAGCAATAAAATTAAAAATGCACCTAAAACCTAAACCAAACGTTGCAGGTGCTTATTTCTTCGTGCGCAGTGGTCAACGCGGCACTCCCTAGCTGCCAGGAGCTCTTTTTACTGTGCGCACCCAACCAGAGCGACGGGAGGAGCACATTTCAGAAAACGTGCTCAGCTCGTCGAGAAAATGTGATTTAAGCAATAAAATTAAAAATGCACCTAAAACCTAAACCAAACGTTGCAGGTGCTTATTTCTTCGTGCGCAGTGCTCAACGCGGCACTCCCTAGATGCCAGGAGCACTTTTTACTGTGCGCACCCAACCAGAGTGACGGGAGGAGCACATTTCAGAAAACGTGCTCAGCTCGTCGAGAAAATGCGATTTAAGCAATAAAATTAAAAATGCACCTAAAACCTAAACCAAACGTTGCAGGTGCTTATTTCTTCATGCGCAGTGGTCAACGCGGCACTCTCTAGCTGCCAAGAGCACTTTTTACTGTGCGCACCCAACCAGAGTGACGGGAGGAGCACATTTCAGAAAACGTGCTCAGCTCGGCGAGAAAATGCGATTTAAGCAATAAAATTAAAAATGCACCTAAAACCTAAACCAAACGTTGCAGGTGCTTATTTCTTCATGCGCAGTGATCAACGCGGCACTCTCTAGCTGCCAAGAGCACTTTTTACTGTGCGCACCCAACCAGAGTGACGGGAGGAGCACATTTCAGAAAACGTGCTCAGCTCGTCGAGAAAATGCGATTTAAGCAATAAGATTAAAAATGCACCTAAAACCTAAACCAAACGTTGCAGGTGCTTATTTCTTCATGCGCAGTGGTCAACGCGGCACTCTCTAGCTGCCAGGAGCACTTTTTACTACGCGCACCCAACCAGAGCGACGGGAGGAGCACATTTCAGAAAACGTGCTCAGCTCGTCGAGAGAATGCGATTTAAGCAATAAAATAAAAAATGCACCTAAAACCTAAACCAAACGTTGCAGGTGCTTATTTCTCCATGTGCAGTGGTCAACGCGGCACTCTCTAGCTGCCAGGAGCACTTTTTACTATGCGCGCACAACCAGAGCGACGGGAGGAGCACATTTCAGAAAACGTGCTCAGCTCGTCGAGAGAATGCGATTAAAGCAATAAAATAACAAATGCACCTAAAACCTAAACCAAACGTTGCAGGTGCTTATTTCTTCGTGCGCAGTGGTCAACGCGGCACTCCCTAGCTGCCAGGAGCTCTTTTTACTGTGTGCACCCAACCAGAGCGACGGGAGGAGCACATTTCAGAAAACGTGCTCAGCTCGTCGAGAAAATGCGATTTAAGCAATAAAATTAAAAATGCACCTAAAACCTAAACCAAACGTTGCAGGTGCTTATTTCTTCATGCGCAGTGGTCAACGCGGCACTCTCTAGCTGCCAGGAGCACTTTTTACTACGCGCACCCAACCAGAGCGACGGGAGGAGCACATTTCAGAAAACGTGCTCAGCTCGTCGAGAGAATGCGATTTAAGCAATAAAATTAAAAATGCATCTAAAACCTAAACCAAACGTTGCAGGTGCTTATTTCTTCGTGCGCAGTGGTCAACGCGGCACTCTCTAGCTGCCAGGAGCACTTTTTACTGTACGCACCCAACCAGAGTGACGGGAGGAGCACATTTCAGAAAACGTGCTCAGCTCGTCGAGAAAATGCGATTTAAGCAATAAGATTAAAAATGCACCTAAAACCTAAACCAAACGTTGCAGGTGCTTATTTCTTCATGCGCAGTGGTCAACGCGGCACTCTCTAGCTGCCAGGAGCACTTTTTACTACGCGCACCCAACCAGAGCGACGGGAGGAGCACATTTCAGAAAACGTGCTCAGCTCGTCGAGAGAATGCGATTAAAGCAATAAAATAAAAAATGCACCTAAAACCTAAACCAAACGTTGCAGGTGCTTATTTCTCCATGTGCAGTGGTCAACGCGGCACTCTCTAGCTGCCAGGAGCACTTTATACTATGCGCGCACAACCAGAGCGACGGGAGGAGCACATTTCAGAAAACGTGCTCAGCTCGTCGAGAAAATGCGATTTAAGCAATGAAATCTAAAATGCACCTAAAACCTAAACCAAACGTTGCAGGTGCTTATTTCTTCATGCGCAGTGGTCAACGCGGCACTCCCTAGCTGCCAAGAGCACTTTTTTTTGTGCGCACCCAACCAGAGTGACGGGAGGAGCACATTTCAGAAAACGTGCTCAGCTCGTCGAGAAAATGCGATTTAAGCAATAAGATTAAAAATGCACCTAAAACCTAAACGAAACGTTGCAGGTGCTTATTTCTTCATGCGCAGTGGTCAACGCGGCACTCTCTAGCTGCCAAGAGCACTTTTTACTGTGCGCACCCAACCAGAGTGACGGGAGGAGCACATTTCAGAAAACGTGCTCAGCTCGTCGAGAAAATGCGATTTAAGCAATAAGATTAAAAATGCACCTAAAACCTAAACCAAACGTTGCAGGTGCTTATTTCTTCATGCGCAGTGGTCAACGCGGCACTCTCTAGCTGCCAGGAGCACTTTTTACTACGCGCACCCAACCAGAGCGACGGGAGGAGCACATTTCAGAAAACGTGCTCAGCTCGTCGAGAGAATGCGATTAAAGCAATAAAATAACAAATGCACCTAAAACCTAAACCAAACGTTGCAGGTGCTTATTTCTTCGTGCGCAGTGGTCAACGCGGCACTCCCTAGCTGCCAGGAGCTCTTTTTACTGTGTGCACCCAACCAGAGCGACGGGAGGAGCACATTTCAGAAAACGTGCTCAGCTCGTCGAGAAAATGCGATTTAAGCAATAAAATTAAAAATGCACCTAAAACCTAAACCAAACGTTGCAGGTGCTTATTTCTTCATGCGCAGTGGTCAACGCGGCACTCTCTAGCTGCCAGGAGCACTTTTTACTACGCGCACCCAACCAGAGCGACGGGAGGAGCACATTTCAGAAAACGTGCTCAGCTCGTCGAGAGAATGCGATTTAAGCAATAAAATTAAAAATGCATCTAAAACCTAAACCAAACGTTGCAGGTGCTTATTTCTTCGTGCGCAGTGGTCAACGCGGCACTCTCTAGCTGCCAGGAGCACTTTTTACTGTACGCACCCAACCAGAGTGACGGGAGGAGCACATTTCAGAAAACGTGCTCAGCTCGTCGAGAAAATGCGATTTAAGCAATAAAATTAAAAATGCATCTAAAACCTAAACCAAACGTTGCAGGTGCTTATTTCTTCTTGCGCAGTGGTCAACGCGGCACTCTCTAGCTGCCAGGAGCACTTTTTACTATGCGCGCCCAACCAGAGCGACGGAAGGAGCACATTTCAGAAAACCTGCTCAGCTCGTCGAGAAAATGCGATTTAAGCAATAAGATTAAAAATGCACCTAAAACCTAAACCACACGTTGCAGGTGCTTATTTCTTCATGCGCAGTGGTCAACACGGCACTCTCTAGCTGCCAGGAGCACTTTTTACTACGCGCACCCAACCAGAGTGACGGGAGGAGCACATTTCAGAAAACGTGCTCAGCTTGTCGAGAAAATGCGATTTAAGCAATAAAATTAAAAATGCACCTAAAACCTAAACCAAACGTTGCAGGTGCTTATTTCTTCATGCGCAGTGGTCAACGCGGCACTCTCTAGCTGCCAGGAGCACTTTTTACTATGCGCGCCCAACCAGAGCGACGGGAGGAGCACATTTCAGAAAACGTGCTCAGCTCGTCGAGAAAATGCGATTTAAGCAATAAAATTAAAAATGCACCTAAAACCTAAACCAAACGTTGCAGGTGCTTATTTCTTCATGCGCAGTGGTCAACGCGGCACTCCCGAGCTGCCAAGAGCACTTTTTACTGTGCGCACCCAACCAGAGCGACGGGAGGAGCACATTTCAGAAAACGTGCTCAGCTCGTCGAGAGAATGCGATTTAAGCAATAAAATTAAAAATGCACCTAAAACCTAAACCAAACGTTGCAGGTGCTTATTTCTTCGTGCGCAGTGGTCAACGCGGAACTCCCTAGCTGCCAGGAGCTCTTTTTACTGTGCGCACCCAACCAGAGCGACGGGAGGAGCACATTTCAGAAAACGTGCTCAGCTCGTCGAGAAAATGCGAGTTAAGCAATAAAATTAAAAATGCACCTAAAACCTAAACCAAACGTTGCAGGTGCTTATTTCTTCGTGCGCAGTGCTCAACGCGGCACTCCCTAGCTGCCAGGAGCACTTTTTACTGTGCGCACCCAACCAGAGTGACGGGAGGAGCACATTTCAGAAAACGTGCTCAGCTCGTCGAGAAAATGCGATTTAAGCAATAAAATTAAAAATGCACCTAAAACCTAAACCAAACGTTGCAGGTGCTTATTTCTTCATGCGCAGTGGTCAACGCGGCACTCTCTAGCTGCCAAGAGCACTTTTTACTGCGCGCACCCAACCAGAGTGACGGGAGGAGCACATTTCAGAAAACGTGCTCAGCTCGTCGAGAAAATGCGATTTAAGCAATAAGATTAAAAATGCACCTAAAACCTAAATCAAACGTTGCAGGTGCTGATTTCTTCATGCGCAGTGGTCAACGCGGCACTCTCTAGCTGCCAAGAGCACTTTTTACTGCGCGCACCCAACCAGAGTGACGGGAGGAGCACATTTCAGAAAACGTGCTCAGCTTTCGAGAAAATGCGATTTAAGCAATAAGATTAAAAATGCACCTAAAACCTAAATCAAACGTTGCAGGTGCTGATTTCTTCATGCGCAGTGGTCAACGCGGCACTCTCTAGCTGCCAGGAGCACTTTTTACTGTGCGCACCCAACCAGAGTGACGGGAGGAGCACATTTCAGAAAACGTGCTCAGCTTTCGAGAAAATGCGATTTAAGCAATAAAATTAAAAATGCACCTAAAACCTAAACCAAACGTTGCAGGTGCTTATTTCTTCATGCGCAGTGGTCAACGCGGCACTCTCTAGCTGCCAAGAGCACTTTTTACTGTGCGCACCCAACCAGAGTGACGGGAGGAGCACATTTCAGAAAACGTGCTCAGCTCGTCGAGAAAATGCGATTTAAGCAATAAGATTAAAAATGCACCTAAAACCTAAACCAACGTTGCAGGTGCTTAATTTTTTCATGCGCAGTGGTCAACGCGGCACTCTCTAGCTGCCAGGAGCACTTTTTACTACGCGCACCCAACCAGAGCGACGGGAGGAGCACATTTCAGAAAACGTGCTCAGCTCGTCGAGAGAATGCGATTTAAGCAATAAAATTAAAAATGCACCTAAAACCTAAACCAAACGGTGCAGGTGCTTATTTCTTCATGCGCAGTGGTCAACGCGGCACTCTCTAGCTGCCAATAGCACTTTTTACTGTGCGCACCCAACCAGAGTGACGGGAGGAGCACATTTCAGAAAACGTGCTCAGCTCGTCGAGAAAATGCGATTTAAGCAATAAAATTTAAAATGCACCTAAAACCTAAACCAAACGTTGCAGGTGCTTATTTCTTTGTGCGCAGTGGTCAACGCGGCACTCTTTAGCTGCCAAGAGCACTTTTTACTATGCGCACCCAACCAGAGTGACGGGAGGAGCACATTTCAGAAAACGTGCTCAGCTCGTCGAGAAAATGCGATTTAAGCAATAAAATTAAAAATGCACCTAAAACCTAAACCAAACGTTGCAGGTGGTTATTTCTTCATGCGCAGTGGTCAACGCGGCACTCCCGAGCTGCCAAGAGCACTTTTTACTGTGCGCAACCAACCAGAGCGACGGGAGGAGCACATTTCAGAAAACGTGCTCAGCTCGTCGAGAGAATGCGATTTAAGCAATAAAATTAAAAATGCACCTAAAACCTAAACCAAACGTTGTAGGTGCTTATTTCTTCGTGCGCAGTGGTCAACGCGGAACTCCCTAGCTGCCAGGAGCTCTTTTTACTGTGCGCACCCAACCAGAGCGACGGGAGGAGCACATTTCAGAAAACGTGCTCAGCTCGTCGAGAAAATGCGATTTAAGCAATAAAATTAAAAATGCACCTAAAACCTAAACCAAACGTTGCAGGTGCTTATTTCTTCGTGCGCAGTGCTCAACGCGGCACTCCCTAGCTGCCAGGAGCACTTTTTACTGTGCGCACCCAACCAGAGTGACGGGAGGAGCACATTTCAGAAAACGTGCTCAGCTCGTCGAGAAAATGCGATTTAAGCAATAAAATTAAAAATGCACCTAAAACCTAAACCAAACGTTGCAGGTGCTTATTTCTTCATGCGCAGTGGTCAACGCGGCACTCTCTAGCTGCCAAGAGCACTTTTTACTGTGCGCACCCAACCAGAGTGACGGGAGGAGCACATTCCAGAAAACGTGCTCAGCTCGTCGAGAAAATGCGATTTAAGCAATAAGATTAAAAATGCACCTAAAACCTAAACCAAACGTTGCAGGTGCTTAATTTTTTCATGCGCAGTGGTCAACGCGGCACTCTCTAGCTGCCAGGAGCACTTTTTACTACGCGCACCCAACCAGAGCGACGGGAGGAGCACATTTCAGAAAACGTGCTCAGCTCGTCGAGAGAATGCGATTTAAGCAATAAAATTAAAAATGCACCTAAAACCTAAACCAAACGTTGCAGGTGCTTATTTCTTCGTGCGCAGTGGTCAACGCGGCACTCCCTAGCTGCCAGGAGCTCTTTTTACTGTGCGCACCCAACCAGAGCGACGGGAGGAGCACATTTCAGAAAACGTGCTCAGCTCGTCGAGAAAATGTGATTTAAGCAATAAAATTAAAAATGCACCTAAAACCTAAACCAAACGTTGCAGGTGCTTATTTCTTCGTGCGCAGTGCTCAACGCGGCACTCCCTAGATGCCAGGAGCACTTTTTACTGTGCGCACCCAACCAGAGTGACGGGAGGAGCACATTTCAGAAAACGTGCTCAGCTCGTCGAGAAAATGCGATTTAAGCAATAAAATTAAAAATGCACCTAAAACCTAAACCAAACGTTGCAGGTGCTTATTTCTTCATGCGCAGTGGTCAACGCGGCACTCTCTAGCTGCCAAGAGCACTTTTTACTGTGCGCACCCAACCAGAGTGACGGGAGGAGCACATTTCAGAAAACGTGCTCAGCTCGGCGAGAAAATGCGATTTAAGCAATAAAATTAAAAATGCACCTAAAACCTAAACCAAACGTTGCAGGTGCTTATTTCTTCATGCGCAGTGATCAACGCGGCACTCTCTAGCTGCCAAGAGCACTTTTTACTGTGCGCACCCAACCAGAGTGACGGGAGGAGCACATTTCAGAAAACGTGCTCAGCTCGTCGAGAAAATGCGATTTAAGCAATAAGATTAAAAATGCACCTAAAACCTAAACCAAACGTTGCAGGTGCTTATTTCTTCATGCGCAGTGGTCAACGCGGCACTCTCTAGCTGCCAGGAGCACTTTTTACTACGCGCACCCAACCAGAGCGACGGGAGGAGCACATTTCAGAAAACGTGCTCAGCTCGTCGAGAGAATGCGATTTAAGCAATAAAATAAAAAATGCACCTAAAACCTAAACCAAACGTTGCAGGTGCTTATTTCTCCATGTGCAGTGGTCAACGCGGCACTCTCTAGCTGCCAGGAGCACTTTTTACTATGCGCGCACAACCAGAGCGACGGGAGGAGCACATTTCAGAAAACGTGCTCAGCTCGTCGAGAGAATGCGATTAAAGCAATAAAATAACAAATGCACCTAAAACCTAAACCAAACGTTGCAGGTGCTTATTTCTTCGTGCGCAGTGGTCAACGCGGCACTCCCTAGCTGCCAGGAGCTCTTTTTACTGTGTGCACCCAACCAGAGCGACGGGAGGAGCACATTTCAGAAAACGTGCTCAGCTCGTCGAGAAAATGCGATTTAAGCAATAAAATTAAAAATGCACCTAAAACCTAAACCAAACGTTGCAGGTGCTTATTTCTTCATGCGCAGTGGTCAACGCGGCACTCTCTAGCTGCCAGGAGCACTTTTTACTACGCGCACCCAACCAGAGCGACGGGAGGAGCACATTTCAGAAAACGTGCTCAGCTCGTCGAGAGAATGCGATTTAAGCAATAAAATTAAAAATGCATCTAAAACCTAAACCAAACGTTGCAGGTGCTTATTTCTTCGTGCGCAGTGGTCAACGCGGCACTCTCTAGCTGCCAGGAGCACTTTTTACTGTACGCACCCAACCAGAGTGACGGGAGGAGCACATTTCAGAAAACGTGCTCAGCTCGTCGAGAAAATGCGATTTAAGCAATAAGATTAAAAATGCACCTAAAACCTAAACCAAACGTTGCAGGTGCTTATTTCTTCATGCGCAGTGGTCAACGCGGCACTCTCTAGCTGCCAGGAGCACTTTTTACTACGCGCACCCAACCAGAGCGACGGGAGGAGCACATTTCAGAAAACGTGCTCAGCTCGTCGAGAGAATGCGATTAAAGCAATAAAATAAAAAATGCACCTAAAACCTAAACCAAACGTTGCAGGTGCTTATTTCTCCATGTGCAGTGGTCAACGCGGCACTCTCTAGCTGCCAGGAGCACTTTATACTATGCGCGCACAACCAGAGCGACGGGAGGAGCACATTTCAGAAAACGTGCTCAGCTCGTCGAGAAAATGCGATTTAAGCAATGAAATCTAAAATGCACCTAAAACCTAAACCAAACGTTGCAGGTGCTTATTTCTTCATGCGCAGTGGTCAACGCGGCACTCCCTAGCTGCCAAGAGCACTTTTTTTTGTGCGCACCCAACCAGAGTGACGGGAGGAGCACATTTCAGAAAACGTGCTCAGCTCGTCGAGAAAATGCGATTTAAGCAATAAGATTAAAAATGCACCTAAAACCTAAACGAAACGTTGCAGGTGCTTATTTCTTCATGCGCAGTGGTCAACGCGGCACTCTCTAGCTGCCAAGAGCACTTTTTACTGTGCGCACCCAACCAGAGTGACGGGAGGAGCACATTTCAGAAAACGTGCTCAGCTCGTCGAGAAAATGCGATTTAAGCAATAAGATTAAAAATGCACCTAAAACCTAAACCAAACGTTGCAGGTGCTTATTTCTTCATGCGCAGTGGTCAACGCGGCACTCTCTAGCTGCCAGGAGCACTTTTTACTACGCGCACCCAACCAGAGCGACGGGAGGAGCACATTTCAGAAAACGTGCTCAGCTCGTCGAGAGAATGCGATTAAAGCAATAAAATAACAAATGCACCTAAAACCTAAACCAAACGTTGCAGGTGCTTATTTCTTCGTGCGCAGTGGTCAACGCGGCACTCCCTAGCTGCCAGGAGCTCTTTTTACTGTGTGCACCCAACCAGAGCGACGGGAGGAGCACATTTCAGAAAACGTGCTCAGCTCGTCGAGAAAATGCGATTTAAGCAATAAAATTAAAAATGCACCTAAAACCTAAACCAAACGTTGCAGGTGCTTATTTCTTCATGCGCAGTGGTCAACGCGGCACTCTCTAGCTGCCAGGAGCACTTTTTACTACGCGCACCCAACCAGAGCGACGGGAGGAGCACATTTCAGAAAACGTGCTCAGCTCGTCGAGAGAATGCGATTTAAGCAATAAAATTAAAAATGCATCTAAAACCTAAACCAAACGTTGCAGGTGCTTATTTCTTCGTGCGCAGTGGTCAACGCGGCACTCTCTAGCTGCCAGGAGCACTTTTTACTGTACGCACCCAACCAGAGTGACGGGAGGAGCACATTTCAGAAAACGTGCTCAGCTCGTCGAGAAAATGCGATTTAAGCAATAAAATTAAAAATGCATCTAAAACCTAAACCAAACGTTGCAGGTGCTTATTTCTTCTTGCGCAGTGGTCAACGCGGCACTCTCTAGCTGCCAGGAGCACTTTTTACTATGCGCGCCCAACCAGAGCGACGGAAGGAGCACATTTCAGAAAACCTGCTCAGCTCGTCGAGAAAATGCGATTTAAGCAATAAGATTAAAAATGCACCTAAAACCTAAACCACACGTTGCAGGTGCTTATTTCTTCATGCGCAGTGGTCAACACGGCACTCTCTAGCTGCCAGGAGCACTTTTTACTACGCGCACCCAACCAGAGCGACGGGAGGAGCACATTTCAGAAAACGTGCTCAGCTCGTCGAGAGAATGCGATTTAAGCAATAAAATTAAAAATGCACCTAAAACCTAAACCAAACGTTGCAGGTGCTTATTTCTTCGTGCGCAGTGGTCAACGCGGCACTCCCTAGCTGCCAGGAGCTCTTTTTACTGTGCGCACCCAACCAGAGCGACGGGAGGAGCACATTTCAGAAAACGTGCTCAGCTTGTCGAGAAAATGCGATTTAAGCAATAAAATTAAAAATGCACCTAAAACCTAAACCAAACGTTGCAGGTGCTTATTTCTTCATGCGCAGTGGTCAACGCGGCACTCTCTAGCTGCCAGGAGCACTTTTTACTATGCGCGCCCAACCAGAGCGACGGGAGGAGCACATTTCAGAAAACGTGCTCAGCTCGTCGAGAAAATGCGATTTAAGCAATAAAATTAAAAATGCACCTAAAACCTAAACCAAACGTTGCAGGTGCTTATTTCTTCATGCGCAGTGGTCAACGCGGCACTCCCGAGCTGCCAAGAGCACTTTTTACTGTGCGCACCCAACCAGAGCGACGGGAGGAGCACATTTCAGAAAACGTGCTCAGCTCGTCGAGAGAATGCGATTTAAGCAATAAAATTAAAAATGCACCTAAAACCTAAACCAAACGTTGCAGGTGCTTATTTCTTCGTGCGCAGTGGTCAACGCGGAACTCCCTAGCTGCCAGGAGCTCTTTTTACTGTTCGCACCCACCCAGAGCGACGGGAGGAGCACATTTCAGAAAACGTGCTCAGCTCGTCGAGACAATGCGATTTAAGCAATAAAATTAAAAATGCACCTAAAACCTAAACCAAACGTTGCAGGTGCTTATTTCTTCGTGCGCAGTGCTCAACGCGGCACTCCCTAGCTGCCAGGAGCACTTTTTACTGTGCGCACCCAACCAGAGTGACGGGAGGAGCACATTTCAGAAAACGTGCTCAGCTCGTCGAGAAAATGCGATTTAAGCAATAAAATTAAAAATGCACCTAAAACCTAAACCAAACGTTGCAGGTGCTTATTTCTTCATGCGCAGTGGTCAACGCGGCACTCTCTAGCTGCCAAGAGCACTTTTTACTGTGCGCACCCAACCAGAGTGACGGGAGGAGCACATTTCAGAAAACGTGCTCAGCTCGTCGAGAAAATGCGATTTAAGCAATAAGATTAAAAATGCACCTAAAACCTAAACCAAACGTTGCAGGTGCTTATTTCTTCATGCGCAGTGGTCAACGCGGCACTCTCTAGCTGCCAGGAGCACTTTTTACTACGCGCACCCAACCAGAGCGACGGGAGGAGCACATTTCAGAAAACGTGCTCAGCTCGTCGAGAGAATGCGATTAAAGCAATAAAATAAAAAATGCACCTAAAACCTAAACCAAACGTTGCAGGTGCTTATTTCTCCATGTGCAGTGGTCAACGCGGCACTCTCTAGCTGCCAGGAGCACTTTATACTATGCGCGCACAACCAGAGCGACGGGAGGAGCACATTTCAGAAAACGTGCTCAGCTCGTCGAGAAAATGCGATTTAAGCAATGAAATTTAAAATGCACCTAAAACCTAAACCAAACGTTGCAGGTGCTTATTTCTTCATGCGCAGTGGTCAACGCGGCACTCCCTAGCTGCCAGGAGCTCTTTTTACTGTGCGCACCCAACCAGAGCGACGGGAGGAGCACATTTCAGAAAACGTGCTCAGCTCGTCGAGACAATGCGATTTAAGCAATAAGATTAAAAATGCACCTAAAACCTAAACCAAACGTTGCAGGTGCTTATTTCTTCATACGCAGTGGTCAACGCGGCACTCTCTAGCTGCCAGGAGCACTTTTTACTGTGCGCACCCAACCAGAGTGACGGGAGGAGCACATTTCAGAAAACGTGCTCAGCTCGTCGAGAAAATGCGATTTAAGCAATAAAATTAAAAATGCACCTAAAACCTAAACCAAACGTTGCAGGTGCTTATTTCTTCATGCGCAGTGGTCAACGCGGCACTCTCTAGCTGCCAAGAGCACTTTTTACTGTGCACACCCAACCAGAGTGACGGGAGGAGCACATTTCAGAAAACGTGCTCAGCTCGTCGAGAGAATGCGATTTAAGCAATAAAATAAAAAATGCACCTAAAACCTAAACCAAACGTTGCAGGTGCTTATTTCTTCGTGCGCAGTGGTCAACGCGGCACTCCCTAGCTACCAGGAGCTCTTTTTACTGTGCGCACCCAACCAGAGCGACGGGAGGAGCACATTTCAGAAAACGTGCTCAGCTCGTCGAGAAAATGCGATTTAAGCAATAAATTTAAAAATGCACCTAAAACCTAAACCAAACGTTGCAGGTGCTTATTTCTTCATGCGCAGTGGTCAACGCGGCACTCTCTAGCTGCCAGGAGCACTTTTTACTACGCGCACCCAACCAGAGCGACGGGAGGAGCACATTTCAGAAAACGTGCTCAGCTCGTCGAGAGAATGCGATTTAAGCAATAAAATAAAAAATGCACCTAAAACCTAAACCAAACGTTGCAGGTGCTTATTTCTTCGTGCGCAGTGGTCAACGCGGCACTCCCTAGCTGCCAGGAGCTCTTTTTACTGTGTGCACCCAACCAGAGCGACGGGAGGAGCACATTTCAGAAAACGTGCTCAGCTCGTCGAGAGAATGCGATTTAAGCAATAAAATAAAAAATGCACCTAAAACCTAAACCAAACGTTGCAGGTGCTTATTTCTTCGTGCGCAGTGGTCAACGCGGAACTCCCTAGCTGCCAGGAGCTCTTTTTACTGTGCGCACCCAACCAGAGCGACGGGAGGAGCCCATTTCAGAAAACGTGCTCAGCTCGTCGAGAAAATGCGATTTAAGCAATAAAATTAAAAATGCACCTAGAACCTAAACCAAACGTTGCAGGTGCTTATTTCTTCGTGCGCAGTGCTCAACGCGGCACTCCCTAGCTGCCAGGAGCACTTTTTACTGTGCGCACCCAACCAGAGTGACGGGAGGAGCACATTTCAGAAAACGTGCTCAGCTCGTCGAGAAAATGCGATTTAAGCAATAAAATTTAAAATGCACCTAAAACCTAAACCAAACGTTGCAGGTGCTTATTTCTTTGTGCGCAGTGGTCAACGCGGCACTCTTTAGCTGCCAAGAGCACTTTTTACTATGCGCACCCAACCAGAGTGACGGGAGGAGCACATTTCAGAAAACGTGCTCAGCTCGTCGAGAAAATGCGATTTAAGCAATAAAATTAAAAATGCACCTAAAACCTAAACCAAACGTTGCAGGTGGTTATTTCTTCATGCGCAGTGGTCAACGCGGCACTCCCGAGCTGCCAAGAGCACTTTTTACTGTGCGCAACCAACCAGAGCGACGGGAGGAGCACATTTCAGAAAACGTGCTCAGCTCGTCGAGAGAATGCGATTCAAGCAATAAAATAAAAAATGCACCTAAAACCTAAACCAAACGTTGCAGGTGCTTATTTCTTCGTGCGCAGTGGTCAACGCGGAACTCCCTAGCTGCCAGGAGCTCTTTTTACTGTGCACACCCAACCAGAGTGACGGGAGGAGCACATTTCAGAAAACGTGCTCAGCTCGTCGAGAAAATGTGATTTAAGCAATAAGATTAAAAATGCACCTAAAACCTAAACCAAACGTTGCAGGTGCTTATTTCTTCATGCGCAGTGGTCAACGCGGCACTCTCTAGCTGCCAGGAGCACTTTTTACTACGCGCACCCAACCAGAGCGACGGGAGGAGCACATTTCAGAAAACGTGCTCAGCTCGTCGAGAGAATGCGATTTAAGCAATAAAATAAAAAATGCACCTAAAACCTAAACCAAACGTTGCAGGTGCTTATTTCTTCGTGTGCAGTGGTCAACGCGGCACTCCCTAGCTGCCAGGAGCTCTTTTTACTGTGCGCACCCAACCAGAGCGACGGGAGGAGCACATTTCAGAAAACGTGCTCAGCTCGTCGAGAAAATGCGATTTAAGCAATAAAATTAAAAATGCACCTAAAACCTAAACCAAACGTTGCAGGTGCTTATTTCTTCATGCGCAGTGGTCAACGCGGCACTCTCTAGCTGCCAGGAGCACTTTTTACTACGCGCACCCAACCAGAGCGACGGGAGGAGCACATTTCAGAAAACGTGCTCAGCTCGTCGAGAGAATGCGATTTAAGCAATAAAATAAAAAATGCACCTAAAACCTAAACCAAACGTTGCAGGTGCTTATTTCTTCGTGCGCAGTGGTCAACGCGGCACTCCCTAGCTGCCAGGAGCTCTTTTTACTGTGTGCACCCAACCAGAGCGACGGGAGGAGCACATTTCAGAAAACGTGCTCAGCTCGTCGAGAGAATGCGATTTAAGCAATAAAATAAAAAATGCACCTAAAACCTAAACCAAACGTTGCAGGTGCTTATTTCTTCGTGCGCAGTGGTCAACGCGGCACTCCCTAGCTGCCAGGAGCTCTTTTTACTGTGTGCACCCAACCAGAGCGACGGGAGGAGCACATTTCAGAAAACGTGCTCAGCTCGTCGAGAAAATGCGATTTAAGCAATAAAATTAAAAATGCACCTAAAACCTAAACCAAACGTTGCAGGTGCCTATTTCTTCATGCGCAGTGGTCAACGCGGCACTCTCTAGCTGCCAGGAGCACTTTTTACTACGCGCACCCAACCAGAGCGACGGGAGGAGCACATTTCAGAAAACGTGCTCAGCTCGTCGAGAGAATGCGATTTAAGCAATAAAATTAAAAATGCATCTAAAACCTAAACCAAACGTTGCAGGTGCTTATTTCTTCGTGCGCAGTGGTCAACGCGGCACTCCCTAGCTGCCAGGAGCTCTTTTTCCTGTGCGCACCCAACCAGAGCGACGGGAGGAGCACATTTCAGAAAACGTGCTCAGCTTGTCGAGAAAATGCGATTTAAGCAATAAAATTAAAAATGCACCTAAAACCTAAACCAAACGTTGCAGGTGCTTATTTCTTCTTGCGCAGTGGTCAACGCGGCACTCTCTAGCTGCCAGGAGCACTTTTTACTATGCGCGCCCAACCAGAGCGACTGGAGGAGCACATTTCAGAAAACGTGCTCAGCTCGTCGAGAAAATGCGATTTAAGCAATAAAATTAAAAATGCACCTAAAACCTAAACCAAACGTTGCAGGTGCTTATTTCTTCATGCGCAGTGGTCAACGCGGCACTCCCGAGCTGCCAAGAGCACTTTTTACTGTGCGCACCCAACCAGAGCGACGGGAGGAGCACATTTCAGAAAACGTGCTCAGCTCGTCGAGAGAATGCGATTTAAGCAATAAAATTAAAAATGCACCTAAAACCTAAACCAAACGTTGCAGGTGCTTATTTCTTCGTGCGCAGTGGTCAACGCGGAACTCCCTAGCTGCCAGGAGCTCTTTTTACTGTGCGCACCCAACCAGAGCGACGGGAGGAGCACATTTCAGAAAACGTGCTCAGCTCGTCGAGACAATGCGATTTAAGCAATGAAATTAAAAATGCACCTAAAACCTAAACCAAACGTTGCAGGTGCTTATTTCTTCGTGCGCAGTGCTCAACGCGGCACTCCCTAGCTGCCAGGAGCACTTTTTACTGTGCGCACCCAACCAGAGTGACGGGAGGAGCACATTTCAGAAAACGTGCTCAGCTCGTCGAGAAAATGCGATTTAAGCAATAAAATTAAAAATGCACCTAAAACCTAAACCAAACGTTGCAGGTGCTTATTTCTTCATGCGCAGTGGTCAACGCGGCACTCTCTAGCTGCCAAGAGCACTTTTTACTGTGCGCACCCAACCAGAGTGACGGGAGGAGCACATTTCAGAAAACGTGCTCAGCTCGTCGAGAAAATGCGATTTAAGCAATAAGATTAAAAATGCACCTAAAACCTAAACCAAACGTTGCAGGTGCTTATTTCTTCATGCGCAGTGGTCAACGCGGCACTCTCTAGCTGCCAGGAGCACTTTTTACTACGCGCACCCAACCAGAGCGACGGGAGGAGCACATTTCAGAAAACGTGCTCAGCTCGTCGAGAGAATGCGATTAAAGCAATAAAATAAAAAATGCACCTAAAACCTAAACCAAACGTTGCAGGTGCTTATTTCTCCATGTGCAGTGGTCAACGCGGCACTCTCTAGCTGCCAGGAGCACTTTATACTATGCGCGCACAACCAGAGCGACGGGAGGAGCACATTTCAGAAAACGTGCTCAGCTCGTCGAGAAAATGCGATTTAAGCAATGAAATTTAAAATGCACCTAAAACCTAAACCAAACGTTGCAGGTGCTTATTTCTTCATGCGCAGTGGTCAACGCGGCACTCCCTAGCTGCCAAGAGCACTTTTTACTGTGCGCACCCAACCAGAGTGACGGGAGGAGCACATTTCAGAAAACGTGCTCAGCTCGTCGAGAAAATGCGATTTAAGCAATAAGATTAAAAATGCACCTAAAACCTAAACGAAACGTTGCAGGTGCTTATTTCTTCATGCGCAGTGGTCAACGCGGCACTCTCTAGCTGCCAAGAGCACTTTTTACTGTGCGCACCCAACCAGAGTGACGGGAGGAGCACATTTCAGAAAACGTGCTCAGCTCGTCGAGAAAATGCGATTTAAGCAATAAGATTAAAAATGCACCTAAAACCTAAACCAAACGTTGCAGGTGCTTATTTCTTCATGCGCAGTGGTCAACGCGGCACTCTCTAGCTGCCAGGAGCACTTTTTACTACGCGCACCCAACCAGAGCGACGGGAGGAGCACATTTCAGAAAACGTGCTCAGCTCGTCGAGAGAATGCGATTAAAGCAATAAAATAACAAATGCACCTAAAACCTAAACCAAACGTTGCAGGTGCTTATTTCTTCGTGCGCAGTGGTCAACGCGGCACTCCCTAGCTGCCAGGAGCTCTTTTTACTGTGCGCACCCAACCAGAGCGACGGGAGGAGCACATTTCAGAAAACGTGCTCAGCTCGTCGAGAAAATGCGATTTAAGCAATAAAATTAAAAATGCACCTAAAACCTAAACCAAACGTTGCAGGTGCTTATTTCTTCTTGCGCAGTGGTCAACGCGGCACTCTCTAGCTGCCAGGAGCACTTTTTACTATGCGCGCCCAACCAGAGCGACGGAAGGAGCACATTTCAGAAAACCTGCTCAGCTCGTCGAGAAAATGCGATTTAAGCAATAAGATTAAAAATGCACCTAAAACCTAAACCACACGTTGCAGGTGCTTATTTCTTCATGCGCAGTGGTCAACACGGCACTCTCTAGCTGCCAGGAGCACTTTTTACTACGCGCACCCAACCAGAGCGACGGGAGGAGCACATTTCAGAAAACGTGCTCAGCTCGTCGAGAGAATGCGATTTAAGCAATAAAATTAAAAATGCACCTAAAACCTAAACCAAACGTTGCAGGTGCTTATTTCTTAGTGCGCAGTGGTCAACGCGGCACTCCCTAGCTGCCAGGAGCTCTTTTTACTGTGCGCACCCAACCAGAGCGACGGGAGGAGCACATTTCAGAAAACGTGCTCAGCTTGTCGAGAAAATGCGATTTAAGCAATAAAATTAAAAATGCACCTAAAACCTAAACCAAACGTTGCAGGTGCTTATTTCTTCATGCGCAGTGGTCAACGCGGCACTCTCTAGCTGCCAGGAGCACTTTTTACTATGCGCGCCCAACCAGAGCGACGGGAGGAGCACATTTCAGAAAACGTGCTCAGCTCGTCGAGAAAATGCGATTTAAGCAATAAAATTAAAATGCACCTAAAACCTAAACCAAACGTTGCAGGTGCTTATTTCTTCATGCGCAGTGGTCAACGCGGCACTCCCGAGCTGCCAAGAGCACTTTTTACTGTGCGCACCCAACCAGAGCGACGGGAGGAGCACATTTCAGAAAACGTGCTCAGCTCGTCGAGAGAATGCGATTTAAGCAATAAAATTAAAAATGCACCTAAAACCTAAACCAAACGTTGCGGGTGCTTATTTCTTCGTGCGCAGTGGTCAACGCGGAACTCCCTAGCTGCCAGGAGCTCTTTTTACTGTGCGCACCCAACCAGAGCGACGGGAGGAGCACATTTCAGAAAACGTGCTCAGCTCGTCGAGACAATGCGATTTAAGCAATAAAATTAAAAATGCACCTAAAACCTAAACCAAACGTTGCAGGTGCTTATTTCTTCGTGCGCAGTGCTCAACGCGGCACTCCCTAGCTGCCAGGAGCACTTTTTACTGTGCGCACCCAACCAGAGTGACGGGAGGAGCACATTTCAGAAAACGTGCTCAGCTCGTCGAGAAAATGCGATTTAAGCAATAAAATTAAAAATGCACCTAAAACCTAAACCAAACGTTGCAGGTGCTTATTTCTTCATGCGCAGTGGTCAACGCGGCACTCTCTAGCTGCCAAGAGCACTTTTTACTGTGCGCACCCAACCAGAGTGACGGGAGGAGCACATTTCAGAAAACGTGCTCAGCTCGTCGAGAAAATGCGATTTAAGCAATAAGATTAAAAATGCACCTAAAACCTAAACCAAACGTTGCAGGTGCTTATTTCTTCATGCGCAGTGGTCAACACGGCACTCTCTAGCTGCCAGGAGCACTTTTTACTGTGCGCACCCAACCAGAGTGACGGGAGGAGCACATTTCAGAAAACGTGCTCAGCTCGTTGAGAAAATGCGATTTAAGCAATAAAATTCCTGGGCAATCCAAGTTCCTGGGGGTGCACATCAGTGAGGACCTCTCCTGGTCCGCGAACACCTCGTCACTGGCAAAGAAAGCTCAGCGCCGCCTGTATTTCCTGCGGAAGCTCAGGCGTGCATGTGCTCCTCAGGCAGTCCTGTCTACATTCTACCGTGGCACCATTGAGAGCGTCCTCACCAGTTGCATCGCTGTCTGGGGTGGTAACTGCACTGAACAGAACTTGAAGGCCCTGCAGCGCATAGTGAATACGGCTGGTAAGATTATTGGTGCTTCGCTTCCCTCCCTGAAGGACATTTACACCTCCCATCTCGCCCGCAAGGCAACCTCGATCGCCAGAGATGTGAGTCACCCGGCTCACTCCTTGTTTGACCTTCTGCCCTCTGGGAAGAGGTACAGGAGCCTGCGCTCCCGCACCACCAGACTCGCCAACAGCTTCTTTCTCCAGGCTGTTAGGGCCCTGAACTCGCTACCCCCTTCTGCGTAGCGTGCGGCACTGTTGCGCTATTTTCGGGAATGTCTGCTGTACGCGTTTTTACGCTCCTCTTAATTAATTATTTATTTATTTATTGTTGTGTTATTTATTCATTATTTATTCAGCACGCTTTTGTTATACTTGTTTACTGTTTGTCTGTTGTGAGCCATGTCTTGTCACCGTGGGATAGGGGGGAACGAAATTTCGGTTTCTTTGTGTGTCTTTGGCATGTGGAGAAATTGACAATAAAGCTGACTTTGACTTTGACTTTGACTTTGAAAATTAAAAATGCACCTAAAACCTAAACCAAACGTTGCAGGTGCTTATTTCTTCATGCGCATTGGTCAACGCGGCACTCTCTAGCTGCCAAGAGCACTTTTTACTGTGCGCACCCAACCAGAGCGACGGGAGGAGCAGATTTCAGAAAACGTGCTCAGCTCGTCGAGAGAATGCGATTTAAGCAATAAAATAAAAATTGCACCTAAAACCTAAACCAAACGTTGCAGGTGCTTATTTCTTCGTGCGCAGTGGTCAACGCGGCACTCCCTAGCTGCCAGGAGCTCTTTTTACTGTGCGCACCCAACCAGAGCGACGGGAGGAGCACATTTCAGAAAACGTGCTCAGCTCGTCGAGAAAATGCGATTTAAGCAATAAAATTAAAAATGCACCTACAACCTAAACCAAACGTTGCAGGTGCTTATTTCTTCATGCGCAGTGGTCAACGCGGCACTCCCGAGCTGCCAAGAGCACTTTTTACTGTGCGCAACCAACCAGAGCGACGGGAGGAGCACATTTCAGAAAACGTGCTCAGCTCGTCGAGAGAATGCGATTTAAGCAATAAAATTAAAAATGCACCTAAAACCTAAACCAAACGTTGCAGGTGCTTATTTCTTCGTGCGCAGTGGTCAACGCGGAACTTCCTAGCTGCCAGGAGCTCTTTTTACTGTGCGCACCCAACCAGAGCGACGGGAGGAGCACATTTCAGAAAACGTGCTCAGCTCGTCGAGAAAATGCGATTTAAGCAATAAAATTAAAAATGCACCTAAAACCTAAACCAAACGTCGCAGGTGCTTATTTCTTCGTGCGCAGTGCTCAACGCGGCACTCCCTAGATGCCAGGAGCACTTTTTACTGTGCGCACCCAACCAGAGTGACGGGAGGAGCACATTTCAGAAAACGTGCTCAGCTCGTCGAGAAAATGCGATTTAAGCAATAAAATTAAAAATGCACCTAAAACCTAAACCAAACGTTGCAGGTGCTTATTTCTTCATGCGCAGTGGTCAACGCGGCACTCTCTAGCTGCCAAGAGCACTTTTTACTGTGCGCACCCAACCAGAGTGACGGGAGGAGCACATTTCAGAAAACGTGCTCAGCTCGTCGAGAAAATGCGATTTAAGCAATAAGATTAAAAATGCACCTAAAACCTAAACCAAACGTTGCAGGTGCTTATTTCTTCATGCGCAGTGGTCAACGCGGCACTCTCTAGCTGCCAGGAGCACTTTTTACTACGCGCACCCAACCAGAGCGACGGGAGGAGCACATTTCAGAAAACGTGCTCAGCTCGTCGAGAGAATGCGATTTAAGCAATAAAATAAAAAATGCACCTAAAACCTAAACCAAACGTTGCAGGTGCTTATTTCTTCGTGCGCAGTGGTCAACGCGGCACTCCCTAGCTGCCAGTAGCTCTTTTTACTGTGCGCACCCAACCAGAGCGACGGGAGGAGCACATTTCAGAAAACGTGCTCAGCTCGTCGAGAAAATATGATTTAAGCAATAAAATTAAAAATGCACCTAAAACCTAAACCAAACGTTGCAGGTGCTTATTTCTTCATGCGCAGTGGTCAACGCGGCACTCTCTAGCTGCCAGGAGCACTTTTTACTACGCGCACCCAACCAGAGCGACGGGAGGAGCACATTTCAGAAAACCTGCTCAGCTCGTCGAGAGAATGCGATTTAAGCAATAAAATAAAAAATGCACCTAAAACCTAAACCAAACGTTGCAGGTGCTTATTTCTTCGTGCGCAGTGGTCAACGCGGCACTCCCTAGCTGCCAGGAGCTCTTTTTACTGTGTGCACCCAACCAGAGCGACGGGAGGAGCACATTTCAGAAAACGTGCTCAGCTCGTCGAGAGAATACGATTTAAGCAATAAAATAAAAAATGCACCTAAAACCTAAACCAAACGTTGCCGGTGCTTATTTCTTCGTGTGCAGTGGTCGACGCGGAACTCCCTAGCTGCCAGGAGCTCTTTTTACTGTGCGCACCCAACCAGAGCGACGGGAGGAGCCCATTTCAGAAAACGTGCTCAGCTCGTCGAGAAAATGCGATTTAAGCAATAAAATTAAAAATGCACCTAAAACCTAAACCAAACGTTGCAGGTGCTTATTTCTTCATGCGCAGTGGTCAACGCGGCACTCTCTAGCTGCCAAGAGCACTTTTTACTGTGCGCACCCAACCAGAGTGACGGGAGGAGCACATTTCTTAAAACGTGCTCAGCTCGTCGAGAAAATGCGATTTAAGCAATAAAATTAAAAATGCACCTAAAACCTAAACCAAACGTTGCAGGTGCTTATTTCTTCGTGCGCAGTACTCAACGCGGCACTCCCTAGCTGCCAGGAGCACTTTTTACTGTGCGCACCCAACCAGAGTGACGGGAGGAGCACATTTCAGAAAATGTGCTCAGCTCGTCGAGAAAATGCGATTTAAGCAATAAAATTAAAAATGCACCTAAAACCTAAACCAAACGTTGCAGGTGCTTATTTCTTTGTGCGCAGTGGTCAACGCGGCACTCTTTAGCTGCCAAGAGCACTTTGTACTATGCGCACCCAACCAGAATGACGGGAGGAGCACATTTCAGAAAACGTGCTCAGCTCGTCGAGAAAATGCGATTTAAGCAATAAAATTAAAAATGCACCTAAAACCTAAACCAAACGTTGCAGGTGGTTATTTCTTCATGCGCAGTGGTCAACGCGGCACTCCCGAGCTGCCAAGAGCACTTTTTACTGTGCGCAACCAACCAGAGCGACGGGAGGAGCACATTTCAGAAAACGTGCTCAGCTCGTCGAGAGAATGCGATTTAAGCAATAAAATTAAAAATGCACCTAAAACCTAAACCAAACGTTGCAGGTGCTTATTTCTTCGTGCGCAGTGGTCAACGCGGAACTCCCTAGCTGCCAGGAGCTCTTTTTACTGTGCGCACCCAACCAGAGCGACGGGAGGAGCACATTTCAGAAAACGTGCTCAGCTCGTCGAGAAAATGCGATTTAAGCAATAAATTTAAAAATGCACCTAAAACCTAAACCAAACGTTGCAGGTGCTTATTTCTTCGTGCGCAGTGCTCAACGCGGCACTCCCTAGCTGCCAGGAGTACTTTTTACTGTGCGCACCCAACCAGAGTGACGGGAGGAGCACATTTCAGAAAACGTGCTCAGCTCGTCGAGAAAATGCGATTTAAGCTATAAAATTAAAAATGCACCTAAAACCTAAACCAAACGTTGCAGGTGCTTATTTCTTCATGCGCAGTGGTCAACGCGGCACTCTCTAGCTGCCAAGAGCACTTTTTACTGTGCGCACCCAACCAGAGTGACGGGAGGAGCACATTTCTTAAAACGTGCTCAGCTCGTCGAGAAAATGCGATTTAAGCAATAAAATTAAAAATGCACCTAAAACCTAAACCAAACGTTGCAGGTGCTTATTTCTTCGTGCGCAGTACTCAACGCGGCACTCCCTAGCTGCCAGGAGCACTTTTTACTGTGCGCACCCAACCAGAGTGACGGGAGGAGCACATTTCAGAAAATGTGCTCAGCTCGTCGAGAAAATGCGATTTAAGCAATAAAATTAAAAATGCACCTAAAACCTAAACCAAACGTTGCAGGTGCTTATTTCTTTGTGCGCAGTGGTCAACGCGGCACTCTTTAGCTGCCAAGAGCACTTTGTACTATGCGCACCCAACCAGAATGACGGGAGGAGCACATTTCAGAAAACGTGCTCAGCTCGTCGAGAAAATGCGATTTAAGCAATAAAATTAAAAATGCACCTTAAACCTAAACCAAACGTTGCAGGTGCTTATTTCTTTGTGCGCAGTGGTCAACGCGGCACTCTTTAGCTGCCAAGAGCACTTTGTACTATGCGCACCCAACCAGAATGACGGGAGGAGCACATTTCAGAAAACGTGCTCAGCTCGTCGAGAAAATGCGATTTAAGCAATAAAATTAAAAATGCACCTAAAACCTAAACCAAACGTTGCAGGTGGTTATTTCTTCATGCGCAGTGGTCAACGCGGCACTCCCGAGCTGCCAAGAGCACTTTTTACTGTGCGCAACCAACCAGAGCGACGGGAGGAGCACATTTCAGAAAACGTGCTCAGCTCGTCGAGAGAATGCGATTTAAGCAATAAAATTAAAAATGCACCTAAAACCTAAACCAAACGTTGCAGGTGCTTATTTCTTCGTGCGCAGTGGTCAACGCGGAACTCCCTAGCTGCCAGGAGCTCTTTTTACTGTGCGCACCCAACCAGAGCGACGGGAGGAGCACATTTCAGAAAACGTGCTCAGCTCGTCGAGAAAATGCGATTTAAGCAATAAAATTAAAAATGCACCTAAAACCTAAACCAAACGTTGCAGGTGGTTATTTCTTCATGCGCAGTGGTCAACGCGGCACTCCCGAGCTGCCAAGAGCACTTTTTACTGTGCGCAACCAACCAGAGCGACGGGAGGAGCACATTTCAGAAAACGTGCTCAGCTCGTCGAGAGAATGCGATTTAAGCAATAAAATTAAAAATGCACCTAAAACCTAAACCAAACGTTGCAGGTGCTTATTTCTTCGTGCGCAGTGGTCAACGCGGAACTCCCTAGCTGCCAGGAGCTCTTTTTACTGTGCGCACCCAACCAGAGCGACGGGAGGAGCACATTTCAGAAAACGTGCTCAGCTCGTCGAGAAAATGCGATTTAAGCAATAAAATTAAAAATGCACCTAAAACCTAAACCAAACGTTGCAGGTGCTTATTTCTTCGTGCGCAGTGCTCAACGCGGCACTCCCTAGCTGCCAGGAGCACTTTTTACTGTGCGCACCCAACCAGAGTGACGGGAGGAGCACATTTCAGAAAACGTGCTCAGCTCGTCGAGAAAATGCGATTTAAGCAATAAAATTAAAAATGCACCTAAAACCTAAACCAAACGTTGCAGGTGCTTATTTCTTCATGCGCAGTGGTCAACGCGGCACTCTCTAGCTGCCAAGAGCACTTTTTACTGTGCGCACCCAACCAGAGCGACGGGAGGAGCACATTTCAGAAAACGTGCTCAGCTCGTCGAGAAAATGCGATTTAAGCAATAAAATTAAAAATGCACCTAAAACCTAAACCAAACGTTGCAGATGCTTATTTCTTCGTGCGCAGTACTCAACGCGGCACTCGTTAGCTGCCAGGAGCACTTTTTACTGTGCGCACCCAACCAGAGTTACGGGAGGAGCACATTTCAGAAAACGTGCTCAGCCCGTCGAGAAAATGCGATTTAAGCAGTAAAATTAAAAATTCACCTAAAACCTAAACCAAACGTTGCAGGTGCTTATTTCTTCGTGCGCAGTGGTCAACGCGGCACTCCCTAGCTGCCAGGAGCACTTTTTACTATGCGCGCACAACCAGAGCGACGGGAGGAGCACATTTCAGAAAACGTGCTCAGCTCGTCGAGAAAATGGGATTTAAGCAATAAAATTAAAAATGCACCTAAAACCTAAACCAAACGTTGCAGGTGCTTATTTCTTCATGCGCAGTGGTCAACGCGGCACTCTCTAGCTGCCAAGAGCACTTTTTACTGTGCGAACCCAACCAGAGTGACGGGAGGAGCACATTTCAGAAAACGTGCTCAGCTCGTCGAGAAAATGCGATTTAAGCAATAAAATTTAAAATGCACCTAAAACCTAAACCAAACGTTGCAGGTGTTTATTCCTTCGTGCGTAGTGCTCAACGCGGCACTCCCTAGCTGCCAGGAGCACTTTTTACTGTGCGCACCCAACCAGAGTGACGGGAGGAGCACATTTCAGAAAACGTGCTCAGCTCGTCGAGAGAATGCGATTTAAGCAATAAAATTAAAAATGCACCTAAAACCTAAACCAAACGTTGCAGGTGCTTATTTCTTCGTGCGCAGTGGTCAACGCGGCACTCCCTAGCTGCCAGGAGCTCTTTTTACTGTGCACACCCAACAAGAGCGACGGGAGGAGCACATTTCAGAAAACGTGCTCAGCTTGTCGAGAAAATGCGATTTAAGCAATAAAATTAAAAATGCACCTAAAACCTAAACCAAACGTTGCAGGTGCTTATTTCTTCTTGCGCAGTGGTCAACGCGGCACTCTCTAGCTTCCAGGAGCACTTTTTACTATGCGCGCCCAACCAGAGCGACGGGAGGAGCACATTTCAGAAAACGTGCTCAGCTCGTCGAGAAAATGCGATTTAAGCAATAAAATTAAAAATGCACCTAAAACCTAAACCAAACGTTGCAGGTGCTTATTTCTTCGTGCGCAGTGGTCAACGCGGAACTCCCTAGCTGCCAGGAGCTCTTTTTACTGTGCGCACCCAACCAGAGCGACGGGAGGAGCACATTTCAGAAAACGTGCTCAGCTCGTCGAGAAAATGCGAGTTAAGCAATAAAATTAAAAATGCACCTAAAACCTAAACCAAACGTTGCAGGTGCTTATTTCTTCGTGCGCAGTGCTCAACGCGGCACTCCCTAGCTGCCAGGAGCACTTTTTACTGTGCGCACCCAACCAGAGTGACGGGAGGAGCACATTTCAGAAAACGTGCTCAGCTTTCGAGAAAATGCGATTTAAGCAATAAAATTAAAAATGCACCTAAAACCTAAACCAAACGTTGCAGATGCTTATTTCTTCATGCGCAGTGGTCAACGCGGCACTCTCTAGCTGCCAAGAGCACTTTTTACTGTGCGCACCCAACCAGAGTGACGGGAGGAGCACATTTCAGAAAACGTGCTCAGCTCGTCGAGAAAATGCGATTTAAGCAATAAGATTAAAAATGCACCTAAAACCTAAACCAACGTTGCAGGTGCTTAATTTTTTCATGCGCAGTGGTCAACGCGGCACTCTCTAGCTGCCAGGAGCACTTTTTACTACGCGCACCCAACCAGAGCGACGGGAGGAGCACATTTCAGAAAACGTGCTCAGCTCGTCGAGAGAATGCGATTTAAGCAATAAAATTAAAAATGCACCTAAAACCTAAACCAAACGGTGCAGGTGCTTATTTCTTCATGCGCAGTGGTCAACGCGGCACTCTCTAGCTGCCAAGAGCACTTTTTACTGTGCGCACCCAACCAGAGTGACGGGAGGAGCACATTTCAGAAAACGTGCTCAGCTCGTCGAGAAAATGCGATTTAAGCAATAAAATTTAAAATGCACCTAAAACCTAAACCAAACGTTGCAGGTGCTTATTTCTTTGTGCGCAGTGGTCAACGCGGCACTCTTTAGCTGCCAAGAGCACTTTTTACTATGCGCACCCAACCAGAGTGACGGGAGGAGCACATTTTAGAAAACGTGCTCAGCTCGTCGAGAAAATGCGATTTAAGCAATAAAATTAAAAATGCACCTAAAACCTAAACCAAACGTTGCAGGTGGTTATTTCTTCATGCGCAGTGGTCAACGCGGCACTCCCGAGCTGCCAAGAGCACTTTTTACTGTGCGCAACCAACCAGAGCGACGGGAGGAGCACATTTCAGAAAACGTGCTCAGCTCGTCGAGAGAATGCGATTTAAGCAATAAAATTAAAAATGCACCTAAAACCTAAACCAAACGTTGTAGGTGCTTATTTCTTCGTGCGCAGTGGTCAACGCGGAACTCCCTAGCTGCCAGGAGCTCTTTTTACTGTGCGCACCCAACCAGAGCGACGGGAGGAGCACATTTCAGAAAACGTGCTCAGCTCGTCGAGAAAATGCGATTTAAGCAATAAAATTAAAAATGCACCTAAAACCTAAACCAAACGTTGCAGGTGCTTATTTCTTCGTGCGCAGTGCTCAACGCGGCACTCCCTAGCTGCCAGGAGTACTTTTTACTGTGCGCACCCAACCAGAGTGACGGGAGGAGCACATTTCAGAAAACGTGCTCAGCTCGTCGAGAAAATGCGATTTAAGCAATAAAATTAAAAATGCACCTAAAACCTAAACCAAACGTTGCAGGTGGTTATTTCTTCATGCGCAGTGGTCAACGCGGCACTCCCGAGCTGCCAAGAGCACTTTTTACTGTGCGCAACCAACCAGAGCGACGGGAGGAGCACATTTCAGAAAACGTGCTCAGCTCGTCGAGAAAATGCGATTTAAGCAATAAATTTAAAAATGCACCTAAAACCTAAACCAAACGTTGCAGGTGCTTATTTCTTCGTGCGCAGTGGTCAACGCGGCACTCCCTAGCTGCCAGGAGTACTTTTTACTGTGCGCACCCAACCAGAGTGACGGGAAGAGCACATTTCAGAAAACGTGCTCAGCTCGTCGAGAAAATGCGATTTAAGCTAAAAAATTAAAAATGCACCTAAAACCTAAACCAAACGTTGCAGGTGCTTATTTCTTCATGCGCAGTGGTCAACGCGGCACTCTCTAGCTGCCAAGAGCACTTTTTACTGTGCGCACCCAACCAGAGTGACGGGAGGAGCACATTTCTCAAAACGTGCTCAGCTCGTCGAGAAAATGCGATTTAAGCAATAAAATTAAAAATGCACCTAAAACCTAAACCAAACGTTGCAGGTGCTTATTTCTTCATGCGCAGTACTCAACGCGGCACTCCCTAGCTGCCAGGAGCACTTTTTACTGTGCGCACCCAACCAGAGCGACGGGAGGAGCACATTTCAGAAAACGTGCTCAGCTCGTCGAGAGAATGCGATTTAAGCAATAAAATTAAAAATGCAGCTAAAACCTAAACCAAACGTTGCAGGTGCTTATTTCTTCGTGCGCAGTGGTCAACGCGGAACTCCCTAGCTGCCAGGAGCTCTTTTTACTGTGCGCACCCAACCAGAGCGACGGGAGGAGCACATTTCAGAAAACGTGCTCAGCTCGTCGAGAAAATGCGATTTAAGCAATAAAATTAAAAATGCAGCTAAAACCTAAACCAAACGTTGCAGGTGCTTATTTCTTCGTGCGTAGTGCTCAACGCGGGACTCCCTAGCTGCCAGGAGCACTTTTTACTGTGCGCACCCAACCAGAGTGACGGGAGGAGCACATTTCAGAAAACGTGCTCAGCTCGTCGAGAAACTGCGATTTAAGCAATAAAATTAAAAATGCACCTAAAACCTAAACCAAGCGTTGCAGGTGCTTATTTCTTCATGCGCAGTGGTCAACGCGGCACTCTCTAGCTGCCAAGAGCACTTTTTACTGTGCGCACCCAACCAGAGTGACAGGAGGAGCACATTTCAGAAAACGTGCTCAGCTCGTCGAGAAAATGCGATTTAAGCAATAAGATTAAAAATGCACCTAAAACCTAAACCAAACGTTGCAGGTGCTTATTTCTTCATGCGCAGTGGTCAACGCGGCACTCTCTAGCTGCCAGGAGCACTTTTTACTGTGTGCACCCAACCAGAGTGACGGGAGGAGCACATTTCAGAAAACGTGCTCAGCTCGTCGAGAAAATGCGATTTAAGCAATAAAATTAAAAATGCACCTAAAACCTAAACCAAACGTTGCAGGTGCTTATTTCTTCATGCGCAGTGGTCAACGCGGCACTCTCTAGCTGACAAGAGCACTTTTTACTGTGCGCACCCAACCAGAGTGACGGGAGGAGCACATTTCAGAAAACGTGCTCAGCTCGTCGAGAAAATGCGATTTAAGCAATAAGATTAAAAATGCACCTAAAACCTAAACCAAACGTTGCAGGTGCTTATTTCTTCATGCGCAGTGGTCAACGCAGCACTCTCTAGCTGCCAGGAGCACTTTTTACTACGCGCACCCAACCAGAGCGACGGGAGGAGCACGTTTTCTGAAATGTGCTCCTCCCGTCGAGAAAATGCGATTTAAGCAATAAAATTAAAAATGCACCTAAAACCTAAACCAAACGTTGCAGGTGCTTATTTCTTAATGCGCAGTGGTCAACGCGGCACTCTCTAGCTGCCAGGAGCACTTTTTACTACGCGCACCCAACCAGAGCGACGGGAGGAGCACATTTCAGAAAACATCCTCAGCTCGTCGAGAGAATGCGATTTAAGCAATGAAATAAAAAATGCACCTAAAACCTAAACCAAACGTTGCAGGTGCTTATTTCTTTGTGCGCAGTGGTCAACGCGGCACTCTTTAGCTGCCAAGAGCACTTTTTACTGTGCGCACCCAACCAGAGTGACGGGAGGAGCACATTTCAGAAAACGTGCTCAGCTCGTCGAGAAAATGCGATTTAAGCAATAAAATTAAAAATGCACCTAAAACCTAAACCAAACGTTGCAGGTGGTTATTTCTTCATGCGCAGTGGTCAACGCGGCACTCTCTAGCTGCCAGGAGCACTTTTTACTACGCGCACCCAACCAGAGCGACGGGAGGAGCACATTTCAGAAAACGTGCTCAGCTCGTCGAGAAAATGCGATTTAAGCAATAAAATTAAAAATGCAGCTAAAACCTAAACCAAACGTTGCAGGTGCTTATTTCTTCGTGCGTAGTGCTCAACGCGGCACTCCCTAGCTGCCAGGAGCACTTTTTACTGTGCGCACCCAACCAGAGTGACGGGAGGAGCACATTTCAGAAAACGTGCTCAGCTCGTCGAGAAACTGCGATTTAAGCAATAAAATTAAAAATGCACCTAAAACCTAAACCAAGCGTTGCAGATGCTTATTTCTTCATGCGCAGTGGTCAACGCGGCACTCTCTAGCTGCCAAGAGCACTTTTTACTGTGCGCACCCAACCAGAGTGACGGGAGGAGCACATTTCAGAAAACGTGCTCAGCTCGTCGAGAAAATGCGATTTAAGCAATAAGATTAAAAATGCACCTAAAACCTAAACCAAATGTTGCAGGTGCTTATTTCTTCATGCGCAGTGGTCAACGCGGCACTCTCTAGCTGCCAGGAGCACTTTTTACTGTGTGCACCCAACCAGAGTGACGGGAGGAGCACATTTCAGAAAACGTGCTCAGCTCGTCGAGAAAATGCGATTTAAGCAATAAAATTAAAAATGCACCTAAAACCTAAACCAAACGTTGCAGGTGCTTATTTCTTCATGCGCAGTGGTCAACGCGGCACTCTCTAGCTGCCAAGAGCACTTTTTACTGTGCGCACCCAACCAGAGTGACGGGAGGAGCACATTTCAGAAAACGTGCTCAGCTCGTCGAGAAAATGCGATTTAAGCAATAAGATTAAAAATGCACCTAAAACCTAAACCAAACGTTGCAGGTGCTTATTTCTTCATGCGCAGTGGTCAACGCGGCACTCTCTAGCTGCCAGGAGCACTTTTTACTACGCGCACCCAACCAGAGCGACGGGAGGAGCACATTTCAGAAAACGTGCTCAGCTCGTCGAGAGAATGCGATTTAAGCAATAAAATAAAAAATGCACCTAAAACCTAAACCAAACGTTGCAGGTGCTTATTTCTTCGTGCGCAGTGGTCAACGCGGCACTCCCTAGCTGCCAGTAGCTCTTTTTACTGTGCGCACCCAACCAGAGCGACGGGAGGAGCACATTTCAGAAAACGTGCTCAGCTCGTCGAGAAAATGCGATTTAAGCAATAAAATTAAAAATGCACCTAAAACCTAAACCAAACGTTGCAGGTGCTTATTTCTTAATGCGCAGTGGTCAACGCGGCACTCTCTAGCTGCCAGGAGCACTTTTTACTACGCGCACCCAACCAGAGCGACGGGAGGAGCACATTTCAGAAAACATCCTCAGCTCGTCGAGAGAATGCGATTTAAGCAATGAAATAAAAAATGCACCTAAAACCTAAACCAAACGTTGCAGGTGCTTATTTCTTCGTGCGCAGTGGTCAACGCGGCACTCCCTAGCTGCCAGGAGCTCTTTTTACTGTGTGCACCCAACCAGAGCGACGGGAGGAGCACATTTCAGAAAACGTGCTCAGCTCGTCGAGAGAATGCGATTTAAGCAATAAAATAAAAAATGCACCTAAAACCTAAACCAAACGTTGCAGGTGCTTATTTCTTCGTGCGCAGTGGTCGACGCGGAACTCCCTAGCTGCCAGGAGCTCTTTTTACTGTGCGCACCCAACCAGAGCGACCGGAGGAGCCCATTTCAGAAAACGTGCTCAGCTCGTCGAGAAAATGCGATTTAAGCAATAAAATTAAAAATGCACCTAAAACCTAAAGCAAACGTTGCAGGTGCTTATTTCTTCGTGCGCAGTACTCAACGCGGCACCCTAGCTGCCAGGAGCACTTTTTACTGTGCGCACCCAACCAGAGTGACGGGAGGAGCACATTTCAGAAAACGTGCTCAGCTCGTCGAGAAAATGCGATTTAAGCAGTAAAATTAAAAATGCACCTAAAACCTAAACCAAACGTTGCAGGTGCTTATTTCTTCGTGCGCAGTGCTCAACGCGGCACTCCCTAGCTGCCAGGAGCACTTTTTACTATGCGCGCACAACCAGAGCGACGGGAGGAGCACATTTCAGAAAACGTGCTCAGCTCGTCGAGAAAATGGGATTTAAGCAATAAAATTAAAAATGCACCTAAAACCTAAACCAAACGTTGCAGGTGCTTATTTCTTCATGCGCAGTGGTCAACGCGGCACTCTCTAGCTGCCAGGAGCACTTTTTACTACGCGCACCCAACCAGAGCGACGGGAGGAGCACATTTCAGAAAACGTGCTCAGCTCGTCGAGAGAATGTGATTTAAGCAATAAAATTAAAAATGCACCTAAAACCTAAACCAAACGTTGCAGGTGCTTATTTCTTTGTGCGCAGTGCTCAACGCGGCACTCCCTAGCTGCAAGGAGCACTTTTTACTGTGCGCACCCAACCAGAGTGACGGGAGGAGCACATTTCAGAAAACGTGCTCAGCTCGTCGAGAAAATGCGATTTAAGCAATAAAATTAAAAATGCACCTAAAACCTAAACCAAACGTTGCAGGTGCTTATTTCTTCATGCGCAGTGGTCAACGCGGCACTCTCTAGCTGCCAAGAGCACTTTTTACTGTGCGCACCCAACCAGAGTGACGGGAGGAGCACATTTCAGAAAACGTGCTCAGCTCGTCGAGAAAATGCGATTTAAGCAATAAAATTAAAAATGCACCTAAAACCTAAACCAAACGTTGCAGGTGCTTATTTCTTCGTGCGCAGTACTCAACGCGGCACTCCCTAGCTGCCAGGAGCACTTTTTACTGTGCGCACCCAACCAGAGTGACGGGAGGAGCACATTTCAGAAAACGTGCTCAGCTCGTCGAGAAAATGCGATTTAAGCAGTAAAATTAAAAATGCACCTAAAACCTAAACCAAACGTTGCAGGTGCTTATTTCTTTGTGCGCAGTGCTCAACGCGACACTCCCTAGCTGCCAGGAGCACTTTTTACTGTGCGCACCCAACCAGAGCGACGGGAGGAGCACATTTCAGAAAACGTGCTCAGCTCGTCGAGAGAATGCGATTTAAGCAATAAAATTAAAAATGCACCTAAAACCTAAACCAAACGTTGCGGGTGCTTATTTCTTCGTGCGCAGTGGTCAACGCGGAACTCCCTAGCTGCCAGGAGCTCTTTTTACTGTGCGCACCCAACCAGAGCGACGGGAGGAGCACATTTCAGAAAACGTGCTCAGCTCGTCGAGACAATGCGATTTAAGCAATAAAATTAAAAATGCACCTAAAACCTAAACCAAACGTTGCAGGTGCTTATTTCTTCATGCGCAGTGGTCAACGCGGCACTCTCTAGCTGCCAGGAGCACTTTTTACTACGCGCACCCAACCAGAGCGACGGGAGGAGCACATTTCAGAAAACGTGCTCAGCTCGTCGAGAGAATGCGATTTAAGCAATAAAATTAAAAATGCATCTAAAACCTAAACCAAACGTTGCAGGTGCTTATTTCTTCGTGCGCAGTGGTCAACGCGGCACTCTCTAGCTGCCAGGAGCACTTTTTACTGTACGCACCCAACCAGAGTGACGGGAGGAGCACATTTCAGAAAACGTGCTCAGCTCGTCGAGAAAATGCGATTTAAGCAATAAAATTAAAAATGCACCTAAAACCTAAACCAAACGTTGCAGGTGCTTATTTCTTCTTGCGCAGTGGTCAACGCGGCACTCTCTAGCTGCCAGGAGCACTTTTTACTATGCGCGCCCAACCAGAGCGACGGAAGGAGCACATTTCAGAAAACCTGCTCAGCTCGTCGAGAAAATGCGATTTAAGCAATAAGATTAAAAATGCACCTAAAACCTAAACCACACGTTGCAGGTGCTTATTTCTTCATGCGCAGTGGTCAACACGGCACTCTCTAGCTGCCAGGAGCACTTTTTACTACGCGCACCCAACCAGAGCGACGGGAGGAGCACATTTCAGAAAACGTGCTCAGCTCGTCGAGAGAATGCGATTTAAGCAATAAAATTAAAAATGCACCTAAAACCTAAACCAAACGTTGCAGGTGCTTATTTCTTCGTGCGCAGTGGTCAACGCGGCACTCCCTAGCTGCCAGGAGCTCTTTTTACTGTGCGCACCCAACCAGAGCGACGGGAGGAGCACATTTCAGAAAACGTGCTCAGCTTGTCGAGAAAATGCGATTTAAGCAATAAAATTAAAAATGCACCTAAAACCTAAACCAAACGTTGCAGGTGCTTATTTCTTCATGCGCAGTGGTCAACGCGGCACTCTCTAGCTGCCAGGAGCACTTTTTACTATGCGCGCCCAACCAGAGCGACGGGAGGAGCACATTTCAGAAAACGTGCTCAGCTCGTCGAGAAAATGCGATTTAAGCAATAAAATTAAAATGCACCTAAAACCTAAACCAAACGTTGCAGGTGCTTATTTCTTCATGCGCAGTGGTCAACGCGGCACTCCCGAGCTGCCAAGAGCACTTTTTACTGTGCGCACCCAACCAGAGCGACGGGAGGAGCACATTTCAGAAAACGTGCTCAGCTCGTCGAGAGAATGCGATTTAAGCAATAAAATTAAAAATGCACCTAAAACCTAAACCAAACGTTGCAGGTGCTTATTTCTTCGTGCGCAGTGGTCAACGCGGAACTCCCTAGCTGCCAGGAGCTCTTTTTACTGTGCGCACCCAACCAGAGCGACGGGAGGAGCACATTTCAGAAAACGTGCTCAGCTCGTCGAGAAAATGCGATTTAAGCAATAAAATTAAAAATGCACCTAAAACCTAAACCAAACGTTGCAGGTGCTTATTTCTTCGTGCGCAGTGCTCAACGCGGCACTCCCTAGCTGCCAGGAGCACTTTTTACTGTGCGCACCCAACCAGAGTGACGGGAGGAGCACATTTCAGAAAACGTGCTCAGCTCGTCGAGAAAATGCGATTTAAGCAATAAAATTAAAAATGCACCTAAAACCTAAACCAAACGTTGCAGGTGCTTATTTCTTCATGCGCAGTGGTCAACGCGGCACTCTCTAGCTGCCAAGAGCACTTTTTACTGTGCGCACCCAACCAGAGCGACGGGAGGAGCACATTTCAGAAAACGTGCTCAGCTCGTCGAGAAAATGCGATTTAAGCAATAAAATTAAAAATGCACCTAAAACCTAAACCAAACGTTGCAGATGCTTATTTCTTCGTGCGCAGTACTCAACGCGGCACTCGTTAGCTGCCAGGAGCACTTTTTACTGTGCGCACCCAACCAGAGTTACGGGAGGAGCACATTTCAGAAAACGTGCTCAGCCCGTCGAGAAAATGCGATTTAAGCAGTAAAATTAAAAATTCACCTAAAACCTAAACCAAACGTTGCAGGTGCTTATTTCTTCGTGCGCAGTGGTCAACGCGGCACTCCCTAGCTGCCAGGAGCACTTTTTACTATGCGCGCACAACCAGAGCGACGGGAGGAGCACATTTCAGAAAACGTGCTCAGCTCGTCGAGAAAATGGGATTTAAGCAATAAAATTAAAAATGCACCTAAAACCTAAACCAAACGTTGCAGGTGCTTATTTCTTCATGCGCAGTGGTCAACGCGGCACTCTCTAGCTGCCAAGAGCACTTTTTACTGTGCGAACCCAACCAGAGTGACGGGAGGAGCACATTTCAGAAAACGTGCTCAGCTCGTCGAGAAAATGCGATTTAAGCAATAAAATTTAAAATGCACCTAAAACCTAAACCAAACGTTGCAGGTGTTTATTCCTTCGTGCGTAGTGCTCAACGCGGCACTCCCTAGCTGCCAGGAGCACTTTTTACTGTGCGCACCCAACCAGAGTGACGGGAGGAGCACATTTCAGAAAACGTGCTCAGCTCGTCGAGAGAATGCGATTTAAGCAATAAAATTAAAAATGCACCTAAAACCTAAACCAAACGTTGCAGGTGCTTATTTCTTCGTGCGCAGTGGTCAACGCGGCACTCCCTAGCTTCTAGGAGCACTTTTTACTATGCGCGCCCAACCAGAGCGACGGGAGGAGCACATTTCAGAAAACGTGCTCAGCTCGTCGAGAAAATGCGATTTAAGCAATAAAATTAAAAATGCACCTAAAACCTAAACCAAACGTTGCAGGTGCTTATTTCTTCGTGCGCAGTGGTCAACGCGGAACTCCCTAGCTGCCAGGAGCTCTTTTTACTGTGCGCACCCAACCAGAGCGACGGGAGGAGCACATTTCAGAAAACGTGCTCAGCTCGTCGAGAAAATGCGAGTTAAGCAATAAAATTAAAAATGCACCTAAAACCTAAACCAAACGTTGCAGGTGCTTATTTCTTCGTGCGCAGTGCTCAACGCGGCACTCCCTAGCTGCCAGGAGCACTTTTTACTGTGCGCACCCAACCAGAGTGACGGGAGGAGCACATTTCAGAAAACGTGCTCAGCTCGTCGAGAAAATGCGATTTAAGCAATAAAATTAAAAATGCACCTAAAACCTAAACCAAACGTTGCAGGTGCTTATTTCTTCATGCGCAGTGGTCAACGCGGCACTCTCTAGCTGCCAAGAGCACTTTTTACTGCGCGCACCCAACCAGAGTGACGGGAGGAGCACATTTCAGAAAACGTGCTCAGCTCGTCGAGAAAATGCGATTTAAGCAATAAGATTAAAAATGCACCTAAAACCTAAATCAAACGTTGCAGGTGCTGATTTCTTCATGCGCAGTGGTCAACGCGGCACTCTCTAGCTGCCAGGAGCTCTTTTTACTGTGCGCACCCAACCAGAGCGACGGGAGGAGCACATTTCAGAAAACGTGCTCAGCTCGTCGAGAAAATGCGAGTTAAGCAATAAAATTAAAAATGCACCTAAAACCTAAACCAAACGTTGCAGGTGCTTATTTCTTCGTGCGCAGTGCTCAACGCGGCACTCTCTAGCTGCCAGGAGCACTTTTTACTGTGCGCACCCAACCAGAGTGACGGGAGGAGCACATTTCAGAAAACGTGCTCAGCTTTCGAGAAAATGCGATTTAAGCAATAAAATTAAAAATGCACCTAAAACCTAAACCAAACGTTGCAGATGCTTATTTCTTCATGCGCAGTGGTCAACGCGGCACTCTCTAGCTGCCAAGAGCACTTTTTACTGTGCGCACCCAACCAGAGTGACGGGAGGAGCACATTTCAGAAAACGTGCTCAGCTCGTCGAGAAAATGCGATTTAAGCAATAAGATTAAAAATGCACCTAAAACCTAAACCAACGTTGCAGGTGCTTAATTTTTTCATGCGCAGTGGTCAACGCGGCACTCTCTAGCTGCCAGGAGCACTTTTTACTACGCGCACCCAACCAGAGCGACGGGAGGAGCACATTTCAGAAAACGTGCTCAGCTCGTCGAGAGAATGCGATTTAAGCAATAAAATTAAAAATGCACCTAAAACCTAAACCAAACGGTGCAGGTGCTTATTTCTTCATGCGCAGTGGTCAACGCGGCACTCTCTAGCTGCCAAGAGCACTTTTTACTGTGCGCACCCAACCAGAGTGACGGGAGGAGCACATTTCAGAAAACGTGCTCAGCTCGTCGAGAAAATGCGATTTAAGCAATAAAATTTAAAATGCACCTAAAACCTAAACCAAACGTTGCAGGTGCTTATTTCTTTGTGCGCAGTGGTCAACGCGGCACTCTTTAGCTGCCAAGAGCACTTTTTACTATGCGCACCCAACCAGAGTGACGGGAGGAGCACATTTTAGAAAACGTGCTCAGCTCGTCGAGAAAATGCGATTTAAGCAATAAAATTAAAAATGCACCTAAAACCTAAACCAAACGTTGCAGGTGGTTATTTCTTCATGCGCAGTGGTCAACGCGGCACTCCCGAGCTGCCAAGAGCACTTTTTACTGTGCGCAACCAACCAGAGCGACGGGAGGAGCACATTTCAGAAAACGTGCTCAGCTCGTCGAGAGAATGCGATTTAAGCAATAAAATTAAAAATGCACCTAAAACCTAAACCAAACGTTGTAGGTGCTTATTTCTTCGTGCGCAGTGGTCAACGCGGAACTCCCTAGCTGCCAGGAGCTCTTTTTACTGTGCGCACCCAACCAGAGCGACGGGAGGAGCACATTTCAGAAAACGTGCTCAGCTCGTCGAGAAAATGCGATTTAAGCAATAAAATTAAAAATGCACCTAAAACCTAAACCAAACGTTGCAGGTGCTTATTTCTTCGTGCGCAGTGCTCAACGCGGCACTCCCTAGCTGCCAGGAGTACTTTTTACTGTGCGCACCCAACCAGAGTGACGGGAGGAGCACATTTCAGAAAACGTGCTCAGCTCGTCGAGAAAATGCGATTTAAGCAATAAAATTAAAAATGCACCTAAAACCTAAACCAAACGTTGCAGGTGGTTATTTCTTCATGCGCAGTGGTCAACGCGGCACTCCCGAGCTGCCAAGAGCACTTTTTACTGTGCGCAACCAACCAGAGCGACGGGAGGAGCACATTTCAGAAAACGTGCTCAGCTCGTCGAGAAAATGCGATTTAAGCAATAAATTTAAAAATGCACCTAAAACCTAAACCAAACGTTGCAGGTGCTTATTTCTTCGTGCGCAGTGCTCAACGCGGCACTCCCTAGCTGCCAGGAGTACTTTTTACTGTGCGCACCCAACCAGAGTGACGGGAAGAGCACATTTCAGAAAACGTGCTCAGCTCGTCGAGAAAATGCGATTTAAGCTAAAAAATTAAAAATGCACCTAAAACCTAAACCAAACGTTGCAGGTGCTTATTTCTTCATGCGCAGTGGTCAACGCGGCACTCTCTAGCTGCCAAGAGCACTTTTTACTGTGCGCACCCAACCAGAGTGACGGGAGGAGCACATTTCTTAAAACGTGCTCAGCTCGTCGAGAAAATGCGATTTAAGCAATAAAATTAAAAATGCACCTAAAACCTAAACCAAACGTTGCAGGTGCTTATTTCTTCGTGCGCAGTACTCAACGCGGCACTCCCTAGCTGCCAGGAGCACTTTTTACTGTGCGCACCCAACCAGAGCGACGGGAGGAGCACATTTCAGAAAACGTGCTCAGCTCGTCGAGAGAATGCGATTTAAGCAATAAAATTAAAAATGCAGCTAAAACCTAAACCAAACGTTGCAGGTGCTTATTTCTTCGTGCGCAGTGGTCAACGCGGAACTCCCTAGCTGCCAGGAGCTCTTTTTACTGTGCGCACCCAACCAGAGCGACGGGAGGAGCACATTTCAGAAAACGTGCTCAGCTCGTCGAGAAAATGCGATTTAAGCAATAAAATTAAAAATGCAGCTAAAACCTAAACCAAACGTTGCAGGTGCTTATTTCTTCGTGCGTAGTGCTCAACGCGGGACTCCCTAGCTGCCAGGAGCACTTTTTACTGTGCGCACCCAACCAGAGTGACGGGAGGAGCACATTTCAGAAAACGTGCTCAGCTCGTCGAGAAACTGCGATTTAAGCAATAAAATTAAAAATGCACCTAAAACCTAAACCAAGCGTTGCAGGTGCTTATTTCTTCATGCGCAGTGGTCAACGCGGCACTCTCTAGCTGCCAAGAGCACTTTTTACTGTGCGCACCCAACCAGAGTGACAGGAGGAGCACATTTCAGAAAACGTGCTCAGCTCGTCGAGAAAATGCGATTTAAGCAATAAGATTAAAAATGCACCTAAAACCTAAACCAAACGTTGCAGGTGCTTATTTCTTCATGCGCAGTGGTCAACGCGGCACTCTCTAGCTGCCAGGAGCACTTTTTACTGTGTGCACCCAACCAGAGTGACGAGAGGAGCACATTTCAGAAAACGTGCTCAGCTCGTCGAGAAAATGCGATTTAAGCAATAAAATTAAAAATGCACCTAAAACCTAAACCAAACGTTGCAGGTGCTTATTTCTTCATGCGCAGTGGTCAACGCGGCACTCTCTAGCTGACAAGAGCACTTTTTACTGTGCGCACCCAACCAGAGTGACGGGAGGAGCACATTTCAGAAAACGTGCTCAGCTCGTCGAGAAAATGCGATTTAAGCAATAAGATTAAAAATGCACCTAAAACCTAAACCAAACGTTGCAGGTGCTTATTTCTTCATGCGCAGTGGTCAACGCAGCACTCTCTAGCTGCCAGGAGCACTTTTTACTACGCGCACCCAACCAGAGCGACGGGAGGAGCACATTTCAGAAAACGTGCTCAGCTCGTCGAGAGAATGCGATTTAAGCAATAAAATAAAAAATGCACCTAAAACCTAAACCAAACGTTGCAGGTGCTTATTTCTTCGTGCGCAGTGGTCAACGCGGCACTCCCTAGCTGCCAGGAGCTCTTTTTACTGTGTGCACCCAACCAGAGCGACGGGAGGAGCACATTTCAGAAAACGTGCTCAGCTCGTCGAGAGAATACGATTTAAGCAATAAATTAAAAAATGCACCTAAAACCTAAACCAAACGTTGCCGGTGCTTATTTCTTCGTGCGCAGTGGTCGACGCGGAACTCCCTAGCTGCCAGGAGCTCTTTTTACTGTGCGCACCCAACCAGAGCGACGGGAGGAGCCCATTTCAGAAAACGTGCTCAGCTCGTCGAGAAAATGCGATTTAAGCAATAAAATTAAAAATGCACCTAAAACCTAAACCAAACGTTGCAGGTGCTTATTTCTTCGTGCGCAGTGCTCAACGCGGCACTCCCTAGCTGCCAGGAGTACTTTTTACTGTGCGCACCCAACCAGAGTGACGGGAGGAGCACATTTCAGAAAACGTGCTCAGCTCGTCGAGAAAATGCGATTTAAGCAATAAAATTAAAACTGCACCTAAAACCTAAACCAAACGTTGCAGGTGCTTATTTCTTCATGCGCAGTGGTCAACGCGGCACTCTCTAGCTGCCAAGAGCACTTTTTACTGTGCGCACCCAACCAGAGTGACGGGAGGAGCACATTTCAGAAAACGTGCTCAGCTCGTCGAGAAAATGCGATCTAAGCAATAAAATTAAAAATGCACCTAAAACCTAAACCAAACGTTGCAGGTGCTTATTTCTTCGTGCGCAGTACTCAACGCGGCACTCCCTAGCTGCCAGGAGCACATTTTACTGTGCGCACCCAACCAGAGTGACGGGAGGAGCACATTTCAGAAAATGTGCTCAGCTCGTCGAGAAAATGCGATTTAAGCAATAAAATTAAAAATGCACCTAAAACCTAAACCAAACGTTGCAGGTGCTTATTTCTTTGTGCGCAGTGGTCAACGCGGCACTCTTTAGCTGCCAAGAGCACTTTGTACTATGCGCACCCAACCAGAATGACGGGAGGAGCACATTTCAGAAAACGTGCTCAGCTCGTCGAGAAAATGCGATTTAAGCAATAAAATTAAAAATGCACCTAAAACCTAAACCAAACGTTGCAGGTGGTTATTTCTTCATGCGCAGTGGTCAACGCGGCACTCCCGAGCTGCCAAGAGCACTTTTTACTGTGCGCAACCAACCAGAGCGACGGGAGGAGCACATTTCAGAAAACGTGCTCAGCTCGTCGAGAGAATGCGATTTAAGCAATAAAATTAAAAATGCACCTAAAACCTAAACCAAACGTTGCAGGTGCTTATTTCTTCGTGCGCAGTGGTCAACGCGGAACTCCCTAGCTGCCAGGAGCACTTTTTACTGTGCGCACCCAACCAGAGCGACGGGAGGAGCACATTTCAGAAAACGTGCTCAGCTCGTCGAGAAAATGCGATTTAAGCAATAAAATTAAAAATGCACCTAAAACCTAAACCAAACGTTGCAGGTGCTTATTTCTTCATGCACAGTGGTCAACGCGGCACTCTCTAGCTGCCAAGAGCACTTTTTACTGTGCGCACCCAACCAGAGTGACGGGAGGAGCACATTTCAGAAAACGTGCTCAGCTCGTCGAGAAAATGCGATTTAAGCAATAAGATTAAAAATGCACCTAAAACCTAAAACAAACGTTGCAGGTGCTTATTTCTTCGTGCGCAGTGGTCAACGCGGCACTCTCTAGCTGCCAGGAGCACTTTTTACTACGCGCACCCAACCAGAGCGACGGGAGGAGCACATTTCAGAAAACGTGCTCAGCTCGTCGAGAGAATGCGATTTAAGCAATAAAATAAAAAATGCACCTAAAACCTAAACCAAACGTTGCAGGTGCTTATTTCTTCTTGCGCAGTGGTCAACGCGGCACTCTCTAGCTGCCAGGAGCACTTTTTGCTATGCGCGCCCAACCAGAGCGACGGGAGGAGCACATTTCAGAAAACGTGCTCAGCTCGTCGAGAAAATGCGATTTAAGCAATAAAATTAAAAATGCACCTAAAACCTAAACCAAACGTTGCAGGTGCTTATTTCTTCATGCGCAGTGGTCAACGCGGCACTCTCTAGCTGCCAGGAGCACTTTTTACTACGCGCACCCAACCAGAGCGACGGGAGGAGCACATTTCAGAAAACGTGCTCAGCTCGTCGAGAGAATGCGATTTAAGCAATAAAATTAAAAATGCACCTAAAACCTAAACCAAACGTTGCAGGTGCTTATTTCTTCGTGCGCAGTGCTCAACGCGGAACTCCCTAGCTGCCAGGAGCACTTTTTACTGTGCGCACCCAACCAGAGTGACGGGAGGAGCACATTTCAGAAAACGTGCTCAGCTCGTCGAGAAAATGCGATTTAAGCAATAAAATTAAAAATGCACCTAAAACCTAAACCAAACGTTGCAGGTGCTTATTTCTTAATGCGCAGTGGTCAACGCTCCACTCTCTAGCTGCCAGGAGCACTTTTTACTACGCGCACCCAACCAGAGCGACGGGAGGAGCACATTTCAGAAAACGTGCTCAGCTCGTCGAGAAAATGCGATTTAAGCAATAAAATTAAAAATGCAGCTAAAACCTAAACCAAACGTTGCAGGTGCTTATTTCTTCGTGCGTAGTGCTCAACGCGGCACTCCCTAGCTGCCAGGAGCACTTTTTACTGTGCGCACCCAACCAGAGTGACGGGAGGAGCACATTTCAGAAAACGTGCTCAGCTCGTCGAGAAACTGCGATTTAAGCAATAAAATTAAAAATGCACCTAAAACCTAAACCAAGCGTTGCAGATGCTTATTTCTTCATGCGCAGTGGTCAACGCGGCACTCTCTAGCTGCCAAGAGCACTTTTTACTGTGCGCACCCAACCAGAGTGACGGGAGGAGCACATTTCAGAAAACGTGCTCAGCTCGTCGAGAAAATGCGATTTAAGCAATAAGATTAAAAATGCACCTAAAACCTAAACCAAACGTTGCAGGTGCTTATTTCTTCATGCGCAGTGGTCAACGCGGCACTCTCTAGCTGCCAGGAGCACTTTTTACTGTGTGCACCCAACCAGAGTGACGGGAGGAGCACATTTCAGAAAACGTGCTCAGCTCGTCGAGAAAATGCGATTTAAGCAATAAAATTAAAAATGCACCTAAAACCTAAACCAAACGTTGCAGGTGCTTATTTCTTCATGCGCAGTGGTCAACGCGGCACTCTCTAGCTGCCAAGAGCACTTTTTACTGTGCGCACCCAACCAGAGTGACGGGAGGAGCACATTTCAGAAAACGTGCTCAGCTCGTCGAGAAAATGCGATTTAAGCAATAAGATTAAAAATGCACCTAAAACCTAAACCAAACGTTGCAGGTGCTTATTTCTTCATGCGCAGTGGTCAACGCGGCACTCTCTAGCTGCCAGGAGCACTTTTTACTACGCGCACCCAACCAGAGCGACGGGAGGAGCACATTTCAGAAAACGTGCTCAGCTCGTCGAGAGAATGCGATTTAAGCAATAAAATAAAAAATGCACCTAAAACCTAAACCAAACGTTGCAGGTGCTTATTTCTTCGTGCGCAGTGGTCAACGCGGCACTCCCTAGCTGCCAGTAGCTCTTTTTACTGTGCGCACCCAACCAGAGCGACGGGAGGAGCACATTTCAGAAAACGTGCTCAGCTCGTCGAGAAAATGCGATTTAAGCAATAAAATTAAAAATGCACCTAAAACCTAAACCAAACGTTGCAGGTGCTTATTTCTTAATGCGCAGTGGTCAACGCGGCACTCTCTAGCTGCCAGGAGCACTTTTTACTACGCGCACCCAACCAGAGCGACGGGAGGAGCACATTTCAGAAAACATCCTCAGCTCGTCGAGAGAATGCGATTTAAGCAATGAAATAAAAAATGCACCTAAAACCTAAACCAAACGTTGCAGGTGCTTATTTCTTCGTGCGCAGTGGTCAACGCGGCACTCCCTAGCTGCCAGGAGCTCTTTTTACTGTGTGCACCCAACCAGAGCGACGGGAGGAGCACATTTCAGAAAACGTGCTCAGCTCGTCGAGAGAATGCGATTTAAGCAATAAAATAAAAAATGCACCTAAAACCTAAACCAAACGTTGCAGGTGCTTATTTCTTCGTGCGCAGTGGTCGACGCGGAACTCCCTAGCTGCCAGGAGCTCTTTTTACTGTGCGCACCCAACCAGAGCGACCGGAGGAGCCCATTTCAGAAAACGTGCTCAGCTCGTCGAGAAAATGCGATTTAAGCAATAAAATTAAAAATGCACCTAAAACCTAAAGCAAACGTTGCAGGTGCTTATTTCTTCGTGCGCAGTACTCAACGCGGCACCCTAGCTGCCAGGAGCACTTTTTACTGTGCGCACCCAACCAGAGTGACGGGAGGAGCACATTTCAGAAAACGTGCTCAGCTCGTCGAGAAAATGCGATTTAAGCAGTAAAATTAAAAATGCACCTAAAACCTAAACCAAACGTTGCAGGTGCTTATTTCTTCGTGCGCAGTGCTCAACGCGGCACTCCCTAGCTGCCAGGAGCACTTTTTACTATGCGCGCACAACCAGAGCGACGGGAGGAGCACATTTCAGAAAACGTGCTCAGCTCGTCGAGAAAATGGGATTTAAGCAATAAAATTAAAAATGCACCTAAAACCTAAACCAAACGTTGCAGGTGCTTATTTCTTCATGCGCAGTGGTCAACGCGGCACTCTCTAGCTGCCAGGAGCACTTTTTACTACGCGCACCCAACCAGAGCGACGGGAGGAGCACATTTCAGAAAACGTGCTCAGCTCGTCGAGAGAATGCGATTTAAGCAATAAAATTAAAAATGCACCTAAAACCTAAACCAAACGTTGCAGGTGCTTATTTCTTTGTGCGCAGTGCTCAACGCGGCACTCCCTAGCTGCAAGGAGCACTTTTTACTGTGCGCACCCAACCAGAGTGACGGGAGGAGCACATTTCAGAAAACGTGCTCAGCTCGTCGAGAAAATGCGATTTAAGCAATAAAATTAAAAATGCACCTAAAACCTAAACCAAACGTTGCAGGTGCTTATTTCTTCATGCGCAGTGGTCAACGCGGCACTCTCTAGCTGCCAAGAGCACTTTTTACTGTGCGCACCCAACCAGAGTGACGGGAGGAGCACATTTCAGAAAACGTGCTCAGCTCGTCGAGAAAATGCGATTTAAGCAATAAAATCAAAAATGCACCTAAAACCTAAACCAAACGTTGCAGGTGCTTATTTCTTCGTGCGCAGTACTCAACGCGGCACTCCCTAGCTGCCAGGAGCACTTTTTACTGTGCGCACCCAACCAGAGTGACGGGAGGAGCACATTTCAGAAAACGTGCTCAGCTCGTCGAGAAAATGCGATTTAAGCAGTAAAATTAAAAATGCACCTAAAACCTAAACCAAACGTTGCAGGTGCTTATTTCTTTGTGCGCAGTGCTCAACGCGACACTCCCTAGCTGCCAGGAGCACTTTTTACTGTGCGCACCCAACCAGAGCGACGGGAGGAGCACATTTCAGAAAACGTGCTCAGCTCGTCGAGAGAATGCGATTTAAGCAATAAAATTAAAAATGCACCTAAAACCTAAACCAAACGTTGCGGGTGCTTATTTCTTCGTGCGCAGTGGTCAACGCGGAACTCCCTAGCTGCCAGGAGCTCTTTTTACTGTGCGCACCCAACCAGAGCGACGGGAGGAGCACATTTCAGAAAACGTGCTCAGCTCGTCGAGACAATGCGATTTAAGCAATAAAATTAAAAATGCACCTAAAACCTAAACCAAACGTTGCAGGTGCTTATTTCTTCATGCGCAGTGGTCAACGCGGCACTCTCTAGCTGCCAGGAGCACTTTTTACTACGCGCACCCAACCAGAGCGACGGGAGGAGCACATTTCAGAAAACGTGCTCAGCTCGTCGAGAGAATGCGATTTAAGCAATAAAATTAAAAATGCATCTAAAACCTAAACCAAACGTTGCAGGTGCTTATTTCTTCGTGCGCAGTGGTCAACGCGGCACTCTCTAGCTGCCAGGAGCACTTTTTACTGTACGCACCCAACCAGAGTGACGGGAGGAGCACATTTCAGAAAACGTGCTCAGCTCGTCGAGAAAATGCGATTTAAGCAATAAAATTAAAAATGCACCTAAAACCTAAACCAAACGTTGCAGGTGCTTATTTCTTCTTGCGCAGTGGTCAACGCGGCACTCTCTAGCTGCCAGGAGCACTTTTTACTATGCGCGCCCAACCAGAGCGACGGAAGGAGCACATTTCAGAAAACCTGCTCAGCTCGTCGAGAAAATGCGATTTAAGCAATAAGATTAAAAATGCACCTAAAACCTAAACCACACGTTGCAGGTGCTTATTTCTTCATGCGCAGTGGTCAACACGGCACTCTCTAGCTGCCAGGAGCACTTTTTACTACGCGCACCCAACCAGAGCGACGGGAGGAGCACATTTCAGAAAACGTGCTCAGCTCGTCGAGAGAATGCGATTTAAGCAATAAAATTAAAAATGCACCTAAAACCTAAACCAAACGTTGCAGGTGCTTATTTCTTCGTGCGCAGTGGTCAACGCGGCACTCCCTAGCTGCCAGGAGCTCTTTTTACTGTGCGCACCCAACCAGAGCGACGGGAGGAGCACATTTCAGAAAACGTGCTCAGCTTGTCGAGAAAATGCGATTTAAGCAATAAAATTAAAAATGCACCTAAAACCTAAACCAAACGTTGCAGGTGCTTATTTCTTCATGCGCAGTGGTCAACGCGGCACTCTCTAGCTGCCAGGAGCACTTTTTACTATGCGCGCCCAACCAGAGCGACGGGAGGAGCACATTTCAGAAAACGTGCTCAGCTCGTCGAGAAAATGCGATTTAAGCAATAAAATTAAAATGCACCTAAAACCTAAACCAAACGTTGCAGGTGCTTATTTCTTCATGCGCAGTGGTCAACGCGGCACTCCCGAGCTGCCAAGAGCACTTTTTACTGTGCGCACCCAACCAGAGCGACGGGAGGAGCACATTTCAGAAAACGTGCTCAGCTCGTCGAGAGAATGCGATTTAAGCAATAAAATTAAAAATGCACCTAAAACCTAAACCAAACGTTGCGGGTGCTTATTTCTTCGTGCGCAGTGGTCAACGCGGAACTCCCTAGCTGCCAGGAGCTCTTTTTACTGTGCGCACCCAACCAGAGCGACGGGAGGAGCACATTTCAGAAAACGTGCTCAGCTCGTCGAGACAATGCGATTTAAGCAATAAAATTAAAAATGCACCTAAAACCTAAACCAAACGTTGCAGGTGCTTATTTCTTCGTGCGCAGTGCTCAACGCGGCACTCCCTAGCTGCCAGGAGCACTTTTTACTGTGCGCACCCAACCAGAGTGACGGGAGGAGCACATTTCAGAAAACGTGCTCAGCTCGTCGAGAAAATGCGATTTAAGCAATAAAATTAAAAATGCACCTAAAACCTAAACCAAACGTTGCAGGTGCTTATTTCTTCATGCGCAGTGGTCAACGCGGCACTCTCTAGCTGCCAAGAGCACTTTTTACTGTGCGCACCCAACCAGAGTGACGGGAGGAGCACATTTCAGAAAACGTGCTCAGCTCGTCGAGAAAATGCGATTTAAGCAATAAGATTAAAAATGCACCTAAAATCTAAACCAAACGTTGCAGGTGCTTATTTCTTCATGCGCAGTGGTCAACACGGCACTCTCTAGCTGCCAGGAGCACTTTTTACTGTGCGCACCCAACCAGAGTGACGGGAGGAGCACATTTCAGAAAACGTGCTCAGCTCGTTGAGAAAATGCGATTTAAGCAATAAAATTCCTGGGCAATCCAAGTTCCTGGGGGTGCACATCAGTGAGGACCTCTCCTGGTCCGCGAACACCTCGTCACTGGCAAAGAAAGCTCAGCGCCGCCTGTATTTCCTGCGGAAGCTCAGGCGTGCATGTGCTCCTCAGGCAGTCCTGTCTACATTCTACCGTGGCACCATTGAGAGCGTCCTCACCAGTTGCATCGCTGTCTGGGGTGGTAACTGCACTGAACAGAACTTGAAGGCCCTGCAGCGCATAGTGAATACGGCTGGTAAGATTATTGGTGCTTCGCTTCCCTCCCTGAAGGACATTTACACCTCCCATCTCGCCCGCAAGGCAACCTCGATCGCCAGAGATGTGAGTCACCCGGCTCACTCCTTGTTTGACCTTCTGCCCTCTGGGAAGAGGTACAGGAGCCTGCGCTCCCGCACCACCAGACTCGCCAACAGCTTCTTTCTCCAGGCTGTTAGGGCCCTGAACTCGCTACCCCCTTCTGCGTAGCGTGCGGCACTGTTGCGCTATTTTCGGGAATGTCTGCTGTACGCGTTTTTACGCTCCTCTTAATTATTTATTTATTTATTTATTGTTGTGTTATTTATTCATTATTTATTCAGCACGCTTTTGTTATACTTGTTTACTGTTTGTCTGTTGTGAGCCATGTCTTGTCACCGTGGGATAGGGGGGAACGAAATTTCGGTTTCTTTGTGTGTCTTTGGCATGTGGAGAAATTGACAATAAAGCTGACTTTGACTTTGACTTTGACTTTGAAAATTAAAAATGCACCTAAAACCTAAACCAAACGTTGCAGGTGCTTATTTCTTCATGCGCATTGGTCAACGCGGCACTCTCTAGCTGCCAAGAGCACTTTTTACTGTGCGCACCCAACCAGAGCGACGGGAGGAGCAGATTTCAGAAAACGTGCTCAGCTCGTCGAGAGAATGCGATTTAAGCAATAAAATAAAAATTGCACCTAAAACCTAAACCAAACGTTGCAGGTGCTTATTTCTTCGTGCGCAGTGGTCAACGCGGCACTCCCTAGCTGCCAGGAGCTCTTTTTACTGTGCGCACCCAACCAGAGCGACGGGAGGAGCACATTTCAGAAAACGTGCTCAGCTCGTCGAGAAAATGCGATTTAAGCAATAAAATTAAAAATGCACCTACAACCTAAACCAAACGTTGCAGGTGCTTATTTCTTCATGCGCAGTGGTCAACGCGGCACTCCCGAGCTGCCAAGAGCACTTTTTACTGTGCGCAACCAACCAGAGCGACGGGAGGAGCACATTTCAGAAAACGTGCTCAGCTCGTCGAGAGAATGCGATTTAAGCAATAAAATTAAAAATGCACCTAAAACCTAAACCAAACGTTGCAGGTGCTTATTTCTTCGTGCGCAGTGGTCAACGCGGAACTTCCTAGCTGCCAGGAGCTCTTTTTACTGTGCGCACCCAACCAGAGCGACGGGAGGAGCACATTTCAGAAAACGTGCTCAGCTCGTCGAGAAAATGCGATTTAAGCAATAAAATTAAAAATGCACCTAAAACCTAAACCAAACGTCGCAGGTGCTTATTTCTTCGTGCGCAGTGCTCAACGCGGCACTCCCTAGATGCCAGGAGCACTTTTTACTGTGCGCACCCAACCAGAGTGACGGGAGGAGCACATTTCAGAAAACGTGCTCAGCTCGTCGAGAAAATGCGATTTAAGCAATAAAATTAAAAATGCACCTAAAACCTAAACCAAACGTTGCAGGTGCTTATTTCTTCATGCGCAGTGGTCAACGCGGCACTCTCTAGCTGCCAAGAGCACTTTTTACTGTGCGCACCCAACCAGAGTGACGGGAGGAGCACATTTCAGAAAACGTGCTCAGCTCGTCGAGAAAATGCGATTTAAGCAATAAGATTAAAAATGCACCTAAAACCTAAACCAAACGTTGCAGGTGCTTATTTCTTCATGCGCAGTGGTCAACGCGGCACTCTCTAGCTGCCAGGAGCACTTTTTACAACGCGCACCCAACCAGAGCGACGGGAGGAGCACATTTCAGAAAACGTGCTCAGCTCGTCGAGAGAATGCGATTTAAGCAATAAAATAAAAAATGCACCTAAAACCTAAACCAAACGTTGCAGGTGCTTATTTCTTCGTGCGCAGTGGTCAACGCGGCACTCCCTAGCTGCCAGTAGCTCTTTTTACTGTGCGCACCCAACCAGAGCGACGGGAGGAGCACATTTCAGAAAACGTGCTCAGCTCGTCGAGAAAATGTGATTTAAGCAATAAAATTAAAAATGCACCTAAAACCTAAACCAAACGTTGCAGGTGCTTATTTCTTCATGCGCAGTGGTCAACGCGGCACTCTCTAGCTGCCAGGATCACTTTTTACTACGCGCACCCAACCAGAGCGACGGGAGGAGCACATTTCAGAAAACCTGCTCAGCTCGTCGAGAGAATGCGATTTAAGCAATAAAATAAAAAATGCACCTAAAACCTAAACCAAACGTTGCAGGTGCTTATTTCTTCGTGCGCAGTGGTCAACGCGGCACTCCCTAGCTGCCAGGAGCTCTTTTTACTGTGTGCACCCAACCAGAGCGACGGGAGGAGCACATTTCAGAAAACGTGCTCAGCTCGTCGAGAGAATACGATTTAAGCAATAAAATAAAAAATGCACCTAAAACCTAAACCAAACGTTGCCGGTGCTTATTTCTTCGTGTGCAGTGGTCGACGCGGAACTCCCTAGCTGCCAGGAGCTCTTTTTACTGTGCGCACCCAACCAGAGCGACGGGAGGAGCCCATTTCAGAAAACGTGCTCAGCTCGTCGAGAAAATGCGATTTAAGCAATAAAATTAAAAATGCACCTAAAACCTAAACCAAACGTTGCAGGTGCTTATTTCTTCGTGCGCAGTGCTCAACGCGGCACTCCCTAGCTGCCAGGAGTACTTTTTACTGTGCGCACCCAACCAGAGTGACGGGAGGAGCACATTTCAGAAAACGTGCTCAGCTCGTCGAGAAAATGCGATTTAAGCTATAAAATTAAAAATGCACCTAAAACCTAAACCAAACGTTGCAGGTGCTTATTTCTTCATGCGCAGTGGTCAACGCGGCACTCTCTAGCTGCCAAGAGCACTTTTTACTGTGCGCACCCAACCAGAGTGACGGGAGGAGCACATTTCTTAAAACGTGCTCAGCTCGTCGAGAAAATGCGATTTAAGCAATAAAATTAAAAATGCACCTAAAACCTAAACCAAACGTTGCAGGTGCTTATTTCTTCGTGCGCAGTACTCAACGCGGCACTCCCTAGCTGCCAGGAGCACTTTTTACTGTGCGCACCCAACCAGAGTGACGGGAGGAGCACATTTCAGAAAATGTGCTCAGCTCGTCGAGAAAATGCGATTTAAGCAATAAAATTAAAAATGCACCTAAAACCTAAACCAAACGTTGCAGGTGCTTATTTCTTTGTGCGCAGTGGTCAACGCGGCACTCTTTAGCTGCCAAGAGCACTTTGTACTATGCGCAACCAACCAGAATGACGGGAGGAGCACATTTCAGAAAACGTGCTCAGCTCGTCGAGAGAATGCGATTTAAGCAATAAAATTAAAAATGCACCTAAAACCTAAACCAAACGTTGTAGGTGCTTATTTCTTCGTGCGCAGTGGTCAACGCGGAACTCCCTAGCTGCCAGGAGCTCTTTTTACTGTGCGCACCCAACCAGAGCGACGGGAGGAGCACATTTCAGAAAACGTGCTCAGCTCGTCGAGAAAATGCGATTTAAGCAATAAAATTAAAAATGCACCTAAAACCTAAACCAAACGTTGCAGGTGCTTATTTCTTCGTGCGCAGTGCTCAACGCGGCACTCCCTAGCTGCCAGGAGTACTTTTTACTGTGCGCACCCAACCAGAGTGACGGGAGGAGCACATTTCAGAAAACGTGCTCAGCTCGTCGAGAAAATGCGATTTAAGCAATAAAATTAAAAATGCACCTAAAACCTAAACCAAACGTTGCAGGTGGTTATTTCTTCATGCGCAGTGGTCAACGCGGCACTCCCGAGCTGCCAAGAGCACTTTTTACTGTGCGCAACCAACCAGAGCGACGGGAGGAGCACATTTCAGAAAACGTGCTCAGCTCGTCGAGAAAATGCGATTTAAGCAATAAATTTAAAAATGCACCTAAAACCTAAACCAAACGTTGCAGGTGCTTATTTCTTCGTGCGCAGTGCTCAACGCGGCACTCCCTAGCTGCCAGGAGTACTTTTTACTGTGCGCACCCAACCAGAGTGACGGGAAGAGCACATTTCAGAAAACGTGCTCAGCTCGTCGAGAAAATGCGATTTAAGCTAAAAAATTAAAAATGCACCTAAAACCTAAACCAAACGTTGCAGGTGCTTATTTCTTCATGCGCAGTGGTCAACGCGGCACTCTCTAGCTGCCAAGAGCACTTTTTACTGTGCGCACCCAACCAGAGTGACGGGAGGAGCACATTTCTTAAAACGTGCTCAGCTCGTCGAGAAAATGCGATTTAAGCAATAAAATTAAAAATGCACCTAAAACCTAAACCAAACGTTGCAGGTGCTTATTTCTTCATGCGCAGTGGTCAACGCGGCACTCTCTAGCTGCCAAGAGCACTTTTTACTGTGCGCACCCAACCAGAGTGACGGGAGGAGCACATTTCTTAAAACGTGCTCAGCTCGTCGAGAAAATGCGATTTAAGCAATAAAATTAAAAATGCACCTAAAACCTAAACCAAACGTTGCAGGTGCTTATTTCTTCGTGCGCAGTACTCAACGCGGCACTCCCTAGCTGCCAGGAGCACTTTTTACTGTGCGCACCCAACCAGAGCGACGGGAGGAGCACATTTCAGAAAACGTGCTCAGCTCGTCGAGAGAATGCGATTTAAGCAATAAAATTAAAAATGCAGCTAAAACCTAAACCAAACGTTGCAGGTGCTTATTTCTTCGTGCGCAGTGGTCAACGCGGAACTCCCTAGCTGCCAGGAGCTCTTTTTACTGTGCGCACCCAACCAGAGCGACGGGAGGAGCACATTTCAGAAAACGTGCTCAGCTCGTCGAGAAAATGCGATTTAAGCAATAAAATTAAAAATGCAGCTAAAACCTAAACCAAACGTTGCAGGTGCTTATTTCTTCGTGCGTAGTGCTCAACGCGGGACTCCCTAGCTGCCAGGAGCACTTTTTACTGTGCGCACCCAACCAGAGTGACGGGAGGAGCACATTTCAGAAAACGTGCTCAGCTCGTCGAGAAACTGCGATTTAAGCAATAAAATTAAAAATGCACCTAAAACCTAAACCAAGCGTTGCAGGTGCTTATTTCTTCATGCGCAGTGGTCAACGCGGCACTCTCTAGCTGCCAAGAGCACTTTTTACTGTGCGCACCCAACCAGAGTGACAGGAGGAGCACATTTCAGAAAACGTGCTCAGCTCGTCGAGAAAATGCGATTTAAGCAATAAGATTAAAAATGCACCTAAAACCTAAACCAAACGTTGCAGGTGCTTATTTCTTCATGCGCAGTGGTCAACGCGGCACTCTCTAGCTGCCAGGAGCACTTTTTACTGTGTGCACCCAACCAGAGTGACGGGAGGAGCACATTTCAGAAAACGTGCTCAGCTCGTCGAGAAAATGCGATTTAAGCAATAAAATTAAAAATGCACCTAAAACCTAAACCAAACGTTGCAGGTGCTTATTTCTTCATGCGCAGTGGTCAACGCGGCACTCTCTAGCTGACAAGAGCACTTTTTACTGTGCGCACCCAACCAGAGTGACGGGAGGAGCACATTTCAGAAAACGTGCTCAGCTCGTCGAGAAAATGCGATTTAAGCAATAAGATTAAAATGCACCTAAAACCTAAACCAAACGTTGCAGGTGCTTATTTCTTCATGCGCAGTGGTCAACGCAGCACTCTCTAGCTGCCAGGAGCACTTTTTACTACGCGCACCCAACCAGAGCGACGGGAGGAGCACATTTCAGAAAACGTGCTCAGCTCGTCGAGAGAATGCGATTTAAGCAATAAAATAAAAAATGCACCTAAAACCTAAACCAAACGTTGCAGGTGCTTATTTCTTCGTGCGCAGTGGTCAACGCGGCACTCCCTAGCTGCCAGGAGCTCTTTTTACTGTGTGCACCCAACCAGAGCGACGGGAGGAGCACATTTCAGAAAACGTGCTCAGCTCGTCGAGAGAATACGATTTAAGCAATAAATTAAAAAATGCACCTAAAACCTAAACCAAACGTTGCCGGTGCTTATTTCTTCGTGCGCAGTGGTCGACGCGGAACTCCCTAGCTGCCAGGAGCTCTTTTTACTGTGCGCACCCAACCAGAGCGACGGGAGGAGCCCATTTCAGAAAACGTGCTCAGCTCGTCGAGAAAATGCGATTTAAGCAATAAAATTAAAAATGCACCTAAAACCTAAACCAAACGTTGCAGGTGCTTATTTCTTCGTGCGCAGTGCTCAACGCGGCACTCCCTAGCTGCCAGGAGTACTTTTTACTGTGCGCACCCAACCAGAGTGACGGGAGGAGCACATTTCAGAAAACGTGCTCAGCTCGTCGAGAAAATGCGATTTAAGCAATAAAATTAAAACTGCACCTAAAACCTAAACCAAACGTTGCAGGTGCTTATTTCTTCATGCGCAGTGGTCAACGCGGCACTCTCTAGCTGCCAAGAGCACTTTTTACTGTGCGCACCCAACCAGAGTGACGGGAGGAGCACATTTCAGAAAACGTGCTCAGCTCGTCGAGAAAATGCGATTTAAGCAATAAAATTAAAAATGCACCTAAAACCTAAACCAAACGTTGCAGGTGCTTATTTCTTCGTGCGCAGTACTCAACGCGGCACTCCCTAGCTGCCAGGAGCACATTTTACTGTGCGCACCCAACCAGAGTGACGGGAGGAGCACATTTCAGAAAATGTGCTCAGCTCGTCGAGAAAATGCGATTTAAGCAATAAAATTAAAAATGCACCTAAAACCTAAACCAAACGTTGCAGGTGCTTATTTCTTTGTGCGCAGTGGTCAACGCGGCACTCTTTAGCTGCCAAGAGCACTTTGTACTATGCGCACCCAACCAGAATGACGGGAGGAGCACATTTCAGAAAACGTGCTCAGCTCGTCGAGAAAATGCGATTTAAGCAATAAAATTAAAAATGCACCTAAAACCTAAACCAAACGTTGCAGGTGGTTATTTCTTCATGCGCAGTGGTCAACGCGGCACTCCCGAGCTGCCAAGAGCACTTTTTACTGTGCGCAACCAACCAGAGCGACGGGAGGAGCACATTTCAGAAAACGTGCTCAGCTCGTCGAGAGAATGCGATTTAAGCAATAAAATTAAAAATGCACCTAAAACCTAAACCAAACGTTGCAGGTGCTTATTTCTTCGTGCGCAGTGGTCAACGCGGAAATCCCTAGCTGCCAGGAGCACTTTTTACTGTGCGCACCCAACCAGAGCGACGGGAGGAGCACATTTCAGAAAACGTGCTCAGCTCGTCGAGAAAATGCGATTTAAGCAATAAAATTAAAAATGCACCTAAAACCTAAACCAAACGTTGCAGGTGCTTATTTCTTCATGCACAGTGGTCAACGCGGCACTCTCTAGCTGCCAAGAGCACTTTTTACTGTGCGCACCCAACCAGAGTGACGGGAGGAGCACATTTCAGAAAACGTGCTCAGCTCGTCGAGAAAATGCGATTTAAGCAATAAGATTAAAAATGCACCTAAAACCTAAAACAAACGTTGCAGGTGCTTATTTCTTCGTGCGCAGTGGTCAACGCGGCACTCTCTAGCTGCCAGGAGCACTTTTTACTACGCGCACCCAACCAGAGCGACGGGAGGAGCACATTTCAGAAAACGTGCTCAGCTCGTCGAGAGAATGCGATTTAAGCAATAAAATAAAAAATGCACCTAAAACCTAAACCAAACGTTGCAGGTGCTTATTTCTTCTTGCGCAGTGGTCAACGCGGCACTCTCTAGCTGCCAGGAGCACTTTTTGCTATGCGCGCCCAACCAGAGCGACGGGAGGAGCACATTTCAGAAAACGTGCTCAGCTCGTCGAGAAAATGCGATTTAAGCAATAAAATTAAAAATGCACCTAAAACCTAAACCAAACGTTGCAGGTGCTTATTTCTTCATGCGCAGTGGTCAACGCGGCACTCTCTAGCTGCCAGGAGCACTTTTTACTACGCGCACCCAACCAGAGCGACGGGAGGAGCACATTTCAGAAAACGTGCTCAGCTCGTCGAGAGAATGCGATTTAAGCAATAAAATTAAAAATGCACCTAAAACCTAAACCAAACGTTGCAGGTGCTTATTTCTTCGTGCGCAGTGCTCAACGCGGAACTCCCTAGCTGCCAGGAGCACTTTTTACTGTGCGCGCCCAACCAGAGTGACGGGAGGAGCACATTTCAGAAAACGTGCTCAGCTCGTCGAGAAAATGCGATTTAAGCAATAAAATTAAAAATGCACCTAAAACCTAAACCAAACGTTGCAGGTGCTTATTTCTTAATGCGCAGTGGTCAACGCGGCACTCTCTAGCTGCCAGGAGCACTTTTTACTACGCGCACCCAACCAGAGCGACGGGAGGAGCACATTTCAGAAAACGTGCTCAGCTCGTCGAGAAAATGCGATTTAAGCAATAAAATTAAAAATGCAGCTAAAACCTAAACCAAACGTTGCAGGTGCTTATTTCTTCGTGCGTAGTGCTCAACGCGGCACTCCCTAGCTGCCAGGAGCACTTTTTACTGTGCGCACCCAACCAGAGTGACGGGAGGAGCACATTTCAGAAAACGTGCTCAGCTCGTCGAGAAACTGCGATTTAAGCAATAAAATTAAAAATGCACCTAAAACCTAAACCAAGCGTTGCAGATGCTTATTTCTTCATGCGCAGTGGTCAACGCGGCACTCTCTAGCTGCCAAGAGCACTTTTTACTGTGCGCACCCAACCAGAGTGACGGGAGGAGCACATTTCAGAAAACGTGCTCAGCTCGTCGAGAAAATGCGATTTAAGCAATAAGATTAAAAATGCACCTAAAACCTAAACCAAACGTTGCAGGTGCTTATTTCTTCATGCGCAGTGGTCAACGCGGCACTCTCTAGCTGCCAGGAGCACTTTTTACTACGCGCACCCAACCAGAGCGACGGGAGGAGCACATTTCAGAAAACATCCTCAGCTCGTCGAGAGAATGCGATTTAAGCAATGAAATAAAAAATGCACCTAAAACCTAAACCAAACGTTGCAGGTGCTTATTTCTTCGTGCGCAGTGGTCAACGCGGCACTCCCTAGCTGCCAGGAGCTCTTTTTACTGTGTGCACCCAACCAGAGCGACGGGAGGAGCACATTTCAGAAAACGTGCTCAGCTCGTCGAGAGAATGCGATTTAAGCAATAAAATAAAAAATGCACCTAAAACCTAAACCAAACGTTGCAGGTGCTTATTTCTTCGTGCGCAGTGGTCGACGCGGAACTCCCTAGCTGCCAGGAGCTCTTTTTACTGTGCGCACCCAACCAGAGCGACCGGAGGAGCCCATTTCAGAAAACGTGCTCAGCTCGTCGAGAAAATGCGATTTAAGCAATAAAATTAAAAATGCACCTAAAACCTAAACCAAACGTTGCAGGTGCTTATTTCTTCGTGCGCAGTGCTCAACGCGGCACTCCCTAGCTGCCAGGAGCACTTTTTACTATGCGCGCACAACCAGAGCGACGGGAGGAGCACATTTCAGAAAACGTGCTCAGCTCGTCGAGAAAATGGGATTTAAGCAATAAAATTAAAAATGCACCTAAAACCTAAACCAAACGTTGCAGGTGCTTATTTCTTCATGCGCAGTGGTCAACGCGGCACTCTCTAGCTGCCAGGAGCACTTTTTACTACGCGCACCCAACCAGAGCGACGGGAGGAGCACATTTCAGAAAACGTGCTCAGCTCGTCGAGAGAATGCGATTTAAGCAATAAAATTAAAAATGCACCTAAAACCTAAACCAAACGTTGCAGGTGCTTATTTCTTTGTGCGCAGTGCTCAACGCGGCACTCCCTAGCTGCAAGGAGCACTTTTTACTGTGCGCACCCAACCAGAGTGACGGGAGGAGCACATTTCAGAAAACGTGCTCAGCTCGTCGAGAAAATGCGATTTAAGCAATAAAATTAAAAATGCACCTAAAACCTAAACCAAACGTTGCAGGTGCTTATTTCTTCATGCGCAGTGGTCAACGCGGCACTCTCTAGCTGCCAAGAGCACTTTTTACTGTGCGCACCCAACCAGAGTGACGGGAGGAGCACATTTCAGAAAACGTGCTCAGCTCGTCGAGAAAATGCGATTTAAGCAATAAAATTAAAAATGCACCTAAAACCTAAACCAAACGTTGCAGGTGCTTATTTCTTCGTGCGCAGTACTCAACGCGGCACTCCCTAGCTGCCAGGAGAACTTTTTACTGTGCGCACCCAACCAGAGTGACGGGAGGAGCACATTTCAGAAAACGTGCTCAGCTCGTCGAGAAAATGCGATTTAAGCAGTAAAATTAAAAATGCACCTAAAACCTAAACCAAACGTTGCAGGTGCTTATTTCTTTGTGCGCAGTGCTCAACGCGACACTCCCTAGCTGCCAGGAGCACTTTTTACTGTGCGCACCCAACCAGAGCGACGGGAGGAGCACATTTCAGAAAACGTGCTCAGCTCGTCGAGAGAATGCGATTTAAGCAATAAAATTAAAAATGCACCTAAAACCTAAACCAAACGTTGCGGGTGCTTATTTCTTCGTGCGCAGTGGTCAACGCGGAACTCCCTAGCTGCCAGGAGCTCTTTTTACTGTGCGCACCCAACCAGAGCGACGGGAGGAGCACATTTCAGAAAACGTGCTCAGCTCGTCGAGACAATGCGATTTAAGCAATAAAATTAAAAATGCACCTAAAACCTAAACCAAACGTCAGGTGCTTATTTCTTCATGCGCAGTGGTCAACGCGGCACTCTCTAGCTGCCAGGAGCACTTTTTACTACGCGCACCCAACCAGAGCGACGGGAGGAGCACATTTCAGAAAACGTGCTCAGCTCGTCGAGAGAATGCGATTTAAGCAATAAAATTAAAAATGCATCTAAAACCTAAACCAAACGTTGCAGGTGCTTATTTCTTCGTGCGCAGTGGTCAACGCGGCACTCTCTAGCTGCCAGGAGCACTTTTTACTGTACGCACCCAACCAGAGTGACGGGAGGAGCACATTTCAGAAAACGTGCTCAGCTCGTCGAGAAAATGCGATTTAAGCAATAAAATTAAAAATGCACCTAAAACCTAAACCAAACGTTGCAGGTGCTTATTTCTTCTTGCGCAGTGGTCAACGCGGCACTCTCTAGCTGCCAGGAGCACTTTTTACTATGCGCGCCCAACCAGAGCGACGGAAGGAGCACATTTCAGAAAACCTGCTCAGCTCGTCGAGAAAATGCGATTTAAGCAATAAGATTAAAAATGCACCTAAAACCTAAACCACACGTTGCAGGTGCTTATTTCTTCATGCGCAGTGGTCAACACGGCACTCTCTAGCTGCCAGGAGCACTTTTTACTACGCGCACCCAACCAGAGCGACGGAAGGAGCACATTTCAGAAAACGTGCTCAGCTCGTCGAGAGAATGCGATTTAAGCAATAAAATTAAAAATGCACCTAAAACCTAAACCAAACGTTGCAGGTGCTTATTTCTTCGTGCGCAGTGGTCAACGCGGCACTCCCTAGCTGCCAGGAGCTCTTTTTACTGTGCGCACCCAACCAGAGCGACGGGAGGAGCACATTTCAGAAAACGTGCTCAGCTTGTCGAGAAAATGCGATTTAAGCAATAAAATTAAAAATGCACCTAAAACCTAAACCAAACGTTGCAGGTGCTTATTTCTTCATGCGCAGTGGTCAACGCGGCACTCTCTAGCTGCCAGGAGCACTTTTTACTATGCGCGCCCAACCAGAGCGACGGGAGGAGCACATTTCAGAAAACGTGCTCAGCTCGTCGAGAAAATGCGATTTAAGCAATAAAATTAAAATGCACCTAAAACCTAAACCAAACGTTGCAGGTGCTTATTTCTTCATGCGCAGTGGTCAACGCGGCACTCCCGAGCTGCCAAGAGCACTTTTTACTCTGCGCACCCAACCAGAGCGACGGGAGGAGCACATTTCAGAAAACGTGCTCAGCTCGTCGAGAGAATGCGATTTAAGCAATAAAATTAAAAATGCACCTAAAACCTAAACCAAACGTTGCAGGTGCTTATTTCTTCGTGCGCAGTGGTCAACGCGGAACTCCCTAGCTGCCAGGAGCTCTTTTTACTGTGCGCACCCAACCAGAGCGACGGGAGGAGCACATTTCAGAAAACGTGCTCAGCTCGTCGAGAAAATGCGATTTAAGCAATAAAATTAAAAATGCACCTAAAACCTAAACCAAACGTTGCAGGTGCTTATTTCTTCGTGCGCAGTGCTCAACGCGGCACTCCCTAGCTGCCAGGAGCACTTTTTACTGTGCGCACCCAACCAGAGTGACGGGAGGAGCACATTTCAGAAAACGTGCTCAGCTCGTCGAGAAAATGCGATTTAAGCAATAAAATTAAAAATGCACCTAAAACCTAAACCAAACGTTGCAGGTGCTTATTTCTTCATGCGCAGTGGTCAACGCGGCACTCTCTAGCTGCCAAGAGCACTTTTTACTGTGCGCACCCAACCAGAGCGACGGGAGGAGCACATTTCAGAAAACGTGCTCAGCTCGTCGAGAAAATGCGATTTAAGCAATAAAATTAAAAATGCACCTAAAACCTAAACCAAACGTTGCAGATGCTTATTTCTTCGTGCGCAGTACTCAACGCGGCACTCGTTAGCTGCCAGGAGCACTTTTTACTGTGCGCACCCAACCAGAGTTACGGGAGGAGCACATTTCAGAAAACGTGCTCAGCCCGTCGAGAAAATGCGATTTAAGCAGTAAAATTAAAAATTCACCTAAAACCTAAACCAAACGTTGCAGGTGCTTATTTCTTCGTGCGCAGTGGTCAACGCGGCACTCCCTAGCTGCCAGGAGCACTTTTTACTATGCGCGCACAACCAGAGCGACGGGAGGAGCACATTTCAGAAAACGTGCTCAGCTCGTCGAGAAAATGGGATTTAAGCAATAAAATTAAAAATGCACCTAAAACCTAAACCAAACGTTGCAGGTGCTTATTTCTTCATGCGCAGTGGTCAACGCGGCACTCTCTAGCTGCCAAGAGCACTTTTTACTGTGCGAACCCAACCAGAGTGACGGGAGGAGCACATTTCAGAAAACGTGCTCAGCTCGTCGAGAAAATGCGATTTAAGCAATAAAATTTAAAATGCACCTAAAACCTAAACCAAACGTTGCAGGTGTTTATTCCTTCGTGCGTAGTGCTCAACGCGGCACTCCCTAGCTGCCAGGAGCACTTTTTACTGTGCGCACCCAACCAGAGTGACGGGAGGAGCACATTTCAGAAAACGTGCTCAGCTCGTCGAGAGAATGCGATTTAAGCAATAAAATTAAAAATGCACCTAAAACCTAAACCAAACGTTGCAGGTGCTTATTTCTTCGTGCGCAGTGGTCAACGCGGCACTCCCTAGCTGCCAGGAGCTCTTTTTACTGTGCACACCCAACAAGAGCGACGGGAGGAGCACATTTCAGAAAACGTGCTCAGCTTGTCGAGAAAATGCGATTTAAGCAATAAAATTAAAAATGCACCTAAAACCTAAACCAAACGTTGCAGGTGCTTATTTCTTCTTGCGCAGTGGTCAACGCGGCACTCTCTAGCTTCCAGGAGCACTTTTTACTATGCGCGCCCAACCAGAGCGACGGGAGGAGCACATTTCAGAAAACGTGCTCAGCTCGTCGAGAAAATGCGATTTAAGCAATAAAATTAAAAATGCACCTAAAACCTAAACCAAACGTTGCAGGTGCTTATTTCTTCGTGCGCAGTGGTCAACGCGGAACTCCCTAGCTGCCAGGAGCTCTTTTTACTGTGCGCACCCAACCAGAGCGACGGGAGGAGCACATTTCAGAAAACGTGCTCAGCTCGTCGAGAAAATGCGAGTTAAGCAATAAAATTAAAAATGCACCTAAAACCTAAACCAAACGTTGCAGGTGCTTATTTCTTCGTGCGCAGTGCTCAACGCGGCACTCCCTAGCTGCCAGGAGCACTTTTTACTGTGCGCACCCAACCAGAGTGACGGGAGGAGCACATTTCAGAAAACGTGCTCAGCTCGTCGAGAAAATGCGATTTAAGCAATAAAATTAAAAATGCACCTAAAACCTAAACCAAACGTTGCAGGTGCTTATTTCTTCATGCGCAGTGGTCAACGCGGCACTCTCTAGCTGCCAAGAGCACTTTTTACTGCGCGCACCCAACCAGAGTGACGGGAGGAGCACATTTCAGAAAACGTGCTCAGCTCGTCGAGAAAATGCGATTTAAGCAATAAGATTAAAAATGCACCTAAAACCTAAATCAAACGTTGCAGGTGCTGATTTCTTCATGCGCAGTGGTCAACGCGGCACTCTCTAGCTGCCAGGAGCTCTTTTTACTGTGCGCACCCAACCAGAGCGACGGGAGGAGCACATTTCAGAAAACGTGCTCAGCTCGTCGAGAAAATGCGAGTTAAGCAATAAAATTAAAAATGCACCTAAAACCTAAACCAAACGTTGCAGGTGCTTATTTCTTCGTGCGCAGTGCTCAACGCGGCACTCTCTAGCTGCCAGGAGCACTTTTTACTGTGCGCACCCAACCAGAGTGACGGGAGGAGCACATTTCAGAAAACGTGCTCAGCTTTCGAGAAAATGCGATTTAAGCAATAAAATTAAAAATGCACCTAAAACCTAAACCAAACGTTGCAGATGCTTATTTCTTCATGCGCAGTGGTCAACGCGGCACTCTCTAGCTGCCAAGAGCACTTTTTACTGTGCGCACCCAACCAGAGTGACGGGAGGAGCACATTTCAGAAAACGTGCTCAGCTCGTCGAGAAAATGCGATTTAAGCAATAAGATTAAAAATGCACCTAAAACCTAAACCAACGTTGCAGGTGCTTAATTTTTTCATGCGCAGTGGTCAACGCGGCACTCTCTAGCTGCCAGGAGCACTTTTTACTACGCGCACCCAACCAGAGCGACGGGAGGAGCACATTTCAGAAAACGTGCTCAGCTCGTCGAGAGAATGCGATTTAAGCAATAAAATTAAAAATGCACCTAAAACCTAAACCAAACGGTGCAGGTGCTTATTTCTTCATGCGCAGTGGTCAACGCGGCACTCTCTAGCTGCCAAGAGCACTTTTTACTGTGCGCACCCAACCAGAGTGACGGGAGGAGCACATTTCAGAAAACGTGCTCAGCTCGTCGAGAAAATGCGATTTAAGCAATAAAATTTAAAATGCACCTAAAACCTAAACCAAACGTTGCAGGTGCTTATTTCTTTGTGCGCAGTGGTCAACGCGGCACTCTTTAGCTGCCAAGAGCACTTTTTACTATGCGCACCCAACCAGAGTGACGGGAGGAGCACATTTTAGAAAACGTGCTCAGCTCGTCGAGAAAATGCGATTTAAGCAATAAAATTAAAAATGCACCTAAAACCTAAACCAAACGTTGCAGGTGGTTATTTCTTCATGCGCAGTGGTCAACGCGGCACTCCCGAGCTGCCAAGAGCACTTTTTACTGTGCGCAACCAACCAGAGCGACGGGAGGAGCACATTTCAGAAAACGTGCTCAGCTCGTCGAGAGAATGCGATTTAAGCAATAAAATTAAAAATGCACCTAAAACCTAAACCAAACGTTGTAGGTGCTTATTTCTTCGTGCGCAGTGGTCAACGCGGAACTCCCTAGCTGCCAGGAGCTCTTTTTACTGTGCGCACCCAACCAGAGCGACGGGAGGAGCACATTTCAGAAAACGTGCTCAGCTCGTCGAGAAAATGCGATTTAAGCAATAAAATTAAAAATGCACCTAAAACCTAAACCAAACGTTGCAGGTGCTTATTTCTTCGTGCGCAGTGCTCAACGCGGCACTCCCTAGCTGCCAGGAGTACTTTTTACTGTGCGCACCCAACCAGAGTGACGGGAGGAGCACATTTCAGAAAACGTGCTCAGCTCGTCGAGAAAATGCGATTTAAGCAATAAAATTAAAAATGCACCTAAAACCTAAACCAAACGTTGCAGGTGGTTATTTCTTCATGCGCAGTGGTCAACGCGGCACTCCCGAGCTGCCAAGAGCACTTTTTACTGTGCGCAACCAACCAGAGCGACGGGAGGAGCACATTTCAGAAAACGTGCTCAGCTCGTCGAGAAAATGCGATTTAAGCAATAAATTTAAAAATGCACCTAAAACCTAAACCAAACGTTGCAGGTGCTTATTTCTTCGTGCGCAGTGCTCAACGCGGCACTCCCTAGCTGCCAGGAGTACTTTTTACTGTGCGCACCCAACCAGAGTGACGGGAAGAGCACATTTCAGAAAACGTGCTCAGCTCGTCGAGAAAATGCGATTTAAGCTAAAAAATTAAAAATGCACCTAAAACCTAAACCAAACGTTGCAGGTGCTTATTTCTTCATGCGCAGTGGTCAACGCGGCACTCTCTAGCTGCCAAGAGCACTTTTTACTGTGCGCACCCAACCAGAGTGACGGGAGGAGCACATTTCTTAAAACGTGCTCAGCTCGTCGAGAAAATGCGATTTAAGCAATAAAATTAAAAATGCACCTAAAACCTAAACCAAACGTTGCAGGTGCTTATTTCTTCGTGCGCAGTACTCAACGCGGCACTCCCTAGCTGCCAGGAGCACTTTTTACTGTGCGCACCCAACCAGAGCGACGGGAGGAGCACATTTCAGAAAACGTGCTCAGCTCGTCGAGAGAATGCGATTTAAGCAATAAAATTAAAAATGCAGCTAAAACCTAAACCAAACGTTGCAGGTGCTTATTTCTTCGTGCGCAGTGGTCAACGCGGAACTCCCTAGCTGCCAGGAGCTCTTTTTACTGTGCGCACCCAACCAGAGCGACGGGAGGAGCACATTTCAGAAAACGTGCTCAGCTCGTCGAGAAAATGCGATTTAAGCAATAAAATTAAAAATGCAGCTAAAACCTAAACCAAACGTTGCAGGTGCTTATTTCTTCGTGCGTAGTGCTCAACGCGGGACTCCCTAGCTGCCAGGAGCACTTTTTACTGTGCGCACCCAACCAGAGTGACGGGAGGAGCACATTTCAGAAAACGTGCTCAGCTCGTCGAGAAACTGCGATTTAAGCAATAAAATTAAAAATGCACCTAAAACCTAAACCAAGCGTTGCAGGTGCTTATTTCTTCATGCGCAGTGGTCAACGCGGCACTCTCTAGCTGCCAAGAGCACTTTTTACTGTGCGCACCCAACCAGAGTGACAGGAGGAGCACATTTCAGAAAACGTGCTCAGCTCGTCGAGAAAATGCGATTTAAGCAATAAAATTAAAAATGCACCTAAAACCTAAACCAAACGTTGCAGGTGCTTATTTCTTCATGCACAGTGGTCAACGCGGCACTCTCTAGCTGCCAAGAGCACTTTTTACTGTGCGCACCCAACCAGAGTGACGGGAGGAGCACATTTCAGAAAACGTGCTCAGCTCGTCGAGAAAATGCGATTTAAGCAATAAGATTAAAAATGCACCTAAAACCTAAAACAAACGTTGCAGGTGCTTATTTCTTCGTGCGCAGTGGTCAACGCGGCACTCTCTAGCTGCCAGGAGCACTTTTTACTACGCGCACCCAACCAGAGCGACGGGAGGAGCACATTTCAGAAAACGTGCTCAGCTCGTCGAGAGAATGCGATTTAAGCAATAAAATAAAAAATGCACCTAAAACCTAAACCAAACGTTGCAGGTGCTTATTTCTTCTTGCGCAGTGGTCAACGCGGCACTCTCTAGCTGCCAGGAGCACTTTTTGCTATGCGCGCCCAACCAGAGCGACGGGAGGAGCACATTTCAGAAAACGTGCTCAGCTCGTCGAGAAAATGCGATTTAAGCAATAAAATTAAAAATGCACCTAAAACCTAAACCAAACGTTGCAGGTGCTTATTTCTTCATGCGCAGTGGTCAACGCGGCACTCTCTAGCTGCCAGGAGCACTTTTTACTACGCGCACCCAACCAGAGCGACGGGAGGAGCACATTTCAGAAAACGTGCTCAGCTCGTCGAGAGAATGCGATTTAAGCAATAAAATTAAAAATGCACCTAAAACCTAAACCAAACGTTGCAGGTGCTTATTTCTTCGTGCGCAGTGCTCAACGCGGAACTCCCTAGCTGCCAGGAGCACTTTTTACTGTGCGCACCCAACCAGAGTGACGGGAGGAGCACATTTCAGAAAACGTGCTCAGCTCGTCGAGAAAATGCGATTTAAGCAATAAAATTAAAAATGCACCTAAAACCTAAACCAAACGTTGCAGGTGCTTATTTCTTAATGCGCAGTGGTCAACGCGGCACTCTCTAGCTGTCAGGAGCACTTTTTACTACGCGCACCCAACCAGAGCGACGGGAGGAGCACATTTCAGAAAACGTGCTCAGCTCGTCGAGAAAATGCGATTTAAGCAATAAAATTAAAAATGCAGCTAAAACCTAAACCAAACGTTGCAGGTGCTTATTTCTTCGTGCGTAGTGCTCAACGCGGCACTCCCTAGCTGCCAGGAGCACTTTTTACTGTGCGCACCCAACCAGAGTGACGGGAGGAGCACATTTCAGAAAACGTGCTCAGCTCGTCGAGAAACTGCGATTTAAGCAATAAAATTAAAAATGCACCTAAAACCTAAACCAAGCGTTGCAGATGCTTATTTCTTCATGCGCAGTGGTCAACGCGGCACTCTCTAGCTGCCAAGAGCACTTTTTACTGTGCGCACCCAACCAGAGTGACGGGAGGAGCACATTTCAGAAAACGTGCTCAGCTCGTCGAGAAAATGCGATTTAAGCAATAAGATTAAAAATGCACCTAAAACCTAAACCAAACGTTGCAGGTGCTTATTTCTTCATGCGCAGTGGTCAACGCGGCACTCTCTAGCTGCCAGGAGCACTTTTTACTGTGTGCACCCAACCAGAGTGACGGGAGGAGCACATTTCAGAAAACGTGCTCAGCTCGTCGAGAAAATGCGATTTAAGCAATAAAATTAAAAATGCACCTAAAACCTAAACCAAACGTTGCAGGTGCTTATTTCTTCATGCGCAGTGGTCAACGCGGCACTCTCTAGCTGCCAAGAGCACTTTTTACTGTGCGCACCCAACCAGAGTGACGGGAGGAGCACATTTCAGAAAACGTGCTCAGCTCGTCGAGAAAATGCGATTTAAGCAATAAGATTAAAAATGCACCTAAAACCTAAACCAAACGTTGCAGGTGCTTATTTCTTCATGCGCAGTGGTCAACGCGGCACTCTCTAGCTGCCAGGAGCACTTTTTACTACGCGCACCCAACCAGAGCGACGGGAGGAGCACATTTCAGAAAACGTGCTCAGCTCGTCGAGAGAATGCGATTTAAGCAATAAAATAAAAAATGCACCTAAAACCTAAACCAAACGTTGCAGGTGCTTATTTCTTCGTGCGCAGTGGTCAACGCGGCACTCCCTAGCTGCCAGTAGCTCTTTTTACTGTGCGCACCCAACCAGAGCGACGGGAGGAGCACATTTCAGAAAACGTGCTCAGCTCGTCGAGAAAATGCGATTTAAGCAATAAAATTAAAAATGCACCTAAAACCTAAACCAAACGTTGCAGGTGCTTATTTCTTAATGCGCAGTGGTCAACGCGGCACTCTCTAGCTGCCAGGAGCACTTTTTACTACGCGCACCCAACCAGAGCGACGGGAGGAGCACATTTCAGAAAACATCCTCAGCTCGTCGAGAGAATGCGATTTAAGCAATGAAATAAAAAATGCACCTAAAACCTAAACCAAACGTTGCAGGTGCTTATTTCTTCGTGCGCAGTGGTCAACGCGGCACTCCCTAGCTGCCAGGAGCTCTTTTTACTGTGTGCACCCAACCAGAGCGACGGGAGGAGCACATTTCAGAAAACGTGCTCAGCTCGTCGAGAGAATGCGATTTAAGCAATAAAATAAAAAATGCACCTAAAACCTAAACCAAACGTTGCAGGTGCTTATTTCTTCGTGCGCAGTGGTCGACGCGGAACTCCCTAGCTGCCAGGAGCTCTTTTTACTGTGCGCACCCAACCAGAGCGACCGGAGGAGCCCATTTCAGAAAACGTGCTCAGCTCGTCGAGAAAATGCGATTTAAGCAATAAAATTAAAAATGCACCTAAAACCTAAAGCAAACGTTGCAGGTGCTTATTTCTTCGTGCGCAGTACTCAACGCGGCACCCTAGCTGCCAGGAGCACTTTTTACTGTGCGCACCCAACCAGAGTGACGGGAGGAGCACATTTCAGAAAACGTGCTCAGCTCGTCGAGAAAATGCGATTTAAGCAGTAAAATTAAAAATGCACCTAAAACCTAAACCAAACGTTGCAGGTGCTTATTTCTTCGTGCGCAGTGCTCAACGCGGCACTCCCTAGCTGCCAGGAGCACTTTTTACTATGCGCGCACAACCAGAGCGACGGGAGGAGCACATTTCAGAAAACGTGCTCAGCTCGTCGAGAAAATGGGATTTAAGCAATAAAATTAAAAATGCACCTAAAACCTAAACCAAACGTTGCAGGTGCTTATTTCTTCATGCGCAGTGGTCAACGCGGCACTCTCTAGCTGCCAGGAGCACTTTTTACTACGCGCACCCAACCAGAGCGACGGGAGGAGCACATTTCAGAAAACGTGCTCAGCTCGTCGAGAGAATGCGATTTAAGCAATAAAATAAAAAATGCACCTAAAACCTAAACCAAACGTTGCAGGTGCTTATTTCTTTGTGCGCAGTGCTCAACGCGGCACTCCCTAGCTGCAAGGAGCACTTTTTACTGTGCGCACCCAACCAGAGTGACGGGAGGAGCACATTTCAGAAAACGTGCTCAGCTCGTCGAGAAAATGCGATTTAAGCAATAAAATTAAAAATGCACCTAAAACCTAAACCAAACGTTGCAGGTGCTTATTTCTTCATGCGCAGTGGTCAACGCGGCACTCTCTAGCTGCCAAGAGCACTTTTTACTGTGCGCACCCAACCAGAGTGACGGGAGGAGCACATTTCAGAAAACGTGCTCAGCTCGTCGAGAAAATGCGATTTAAGCAATAAAATTAAAAATGCACCTAAAACCTAAACCAAACGTTGCAGGTGCTTATTTCTTCGTGCGCAGTACTCAACGCGGCACTCCCTAGCTGCCAGGAGCACTTTTTACTGTGCGCACCCAACCAGAGTGACGGGAGGAGCACATTTCAGAAAACGTGCTCAGCTCGTCGAGAAAATGCGATTTAAGCAGTAAAATTAAAAATGCACCTAAAACCTAAACCAAACGTTGCAGGTGCTTATTTCTTTGTGCGCAGTGCTCAACGCGACACTCCCTAGCTGCCAGGAGCACTTTTTACTGTGCGCACCCAACCAGAGCGACGGGAGGAGCACATTTCAGAAAACGTGCTCAGCTCGTCGAGAGAATGCGATTTAAGCAATAAAATTAAAAATGCACCTAAAACCTAAACCAAACGTTGCGGGTGCTTATTTCTTCGTGCGCAGTGGTCAACGCGGAACTCCCTAGCTGCCAGGAGCTCTTTTTACTGTGCGCACCCAACCAGAGCGACGGGAGGAGCACATTTCAGAAAACGTGCTCAGCTCGTCGAGACAATGCGATTTAAGCAATAAAATTAAAAATGCACCTAAAACCTAAACCAAACGTTGCAGGTGCTTATTTCTTCATGCGCAGTGGTCAACGCGGCACTCTCTAGCTGCCAGGAGCACTTTTTACTACGCGCACCCAACCAGAGCGACGGGAGGAGCACATTTCAGAAAACGTGCTCAGCTCGTCGAGAGAATGCGATTTAAGCAATAAAATTAAAAATGCATCTAAAACCTAAACCAAACGTTGCAGGTGCTTATTTCTTCGTGCGCAGTGGTCAACGCGGCACTCTCTAGCTGCCAGGAGCACTTTTTACTGTACGCACCCAACCAGAGTGACGGGAGGAGCACATTTCAGAAAACGTGCTCAGCTCGTCGAGAAAATGCGATTTAAGCAATAAAATTAAAAATGCACCTAAAACCTAAACCAAACGTTGCAGGTGCTTATTTCTTCTTGCGCAGTGGTCAACGCGGCACTCTCTAGCTGCCAGGAGCACTTTTTACTATGCGCGCCCAACCAGAGCGACGGAAGGAGCACATTTCAGAAAACCTGCTCAGCTCGTCGAGAAAATGCGATTTAAGCAATAAGATTAAAAATGCACCTAAAACCTAAACCACACGTTGCAGGTGCTTATTTCTTCATGCGCAGTGGTCAACACGGCACTCTCTAGCTGCCAGGAGCACTTTTTACTACGCGCACCCAACCAGAGCGACGGGAGGAGCACATTTCAGAAAACGTGCTCAGCTCGTCGAGAGAATGCGATTTAAGCAATAAAATTAAAAATGCACCTAAAACCTAAACCAAACGTTGCAGGTGCTTATTTCTTCGTGCGCAGTGGTCAACGCGGCACTCCCTAGCTGCCAGGAGCTCTTTTTACTGTGCGCACCCAACCAGAGCGACGGGAGGAGCACATTTCAGAAAACGTGCTCAGCTTGTCGAGAAAATGCGATTTAAGCAATAAAATTAAAAATGCACCTAAAACCTAAACCAAACGTTGCAGGTGCTTATTTCTTCATGCGCAGTGGTCAACGCGGCACTCTCTAGCTGCCAGGAGCACTTTTTACTATGCGCGCCCAACCAGAGCGACGGGAGGAGCACATTTCAGAAAACGTGCTCAGCTCGTCGAGAAAATGCGATTTAAGCAATAAAATTAAAATGCACCTAAAACCTAAACCAAACGTTGCAGGTGCTTATTTCTTCATGCGCAGTGGTCAACGCGGCACTCCCGAGCTGCCAAGAGCACTTTTTACTGTGCGCACCCAACCAGAGCGACGGGAGGAGCACATTTCAGAAAACGTGCTCAGCTCGTCGAGAGAATGCGATTTAAGCAATAAAATTAAAAATGCACCTAAAACCTAAACCAAACGTTGCGGGTGCTTATTTCTTCGTGCGCAGTGGTCAACGCGGAACTCCCTAGCTGCCAGGAGCTCTTTTTACTGTGCGCACCCAACCAGAGCGACGGGAGGAGCACATTTCAGAAAACGTGCTCAGCTCGTCGAGACAATGCGATTTAAGCAATAAAATTAAAAATGCACCTAAAACCTAAACCAAACGTTGCAGGTGCTTATTTCTTCGTGCGCAGTGCTCAACGCGGCACTCCCTAGCTGCCAGGAGCACTTTTTACTGTGCGCACCCAACCAGAGTGACGGGAGGAGCACATTTCAGAAAACGTGCTCAGCTCGTCGAGAAAATGCGATTTAAGCAATAAAATTAAAAATGCACCTAAAACCTAAACCAAACGTTGCAGGTGCTTATTTCTTCATGCGCAGTGGTCAACGCGGCACTCTCTAGCTGCCAAGAGCACTTTTTACTGTGCGCACCCAACCAGAGTGACGGGAGGAGCACATTTCAGAAAACGTGCTCAGCTCGTCGAGAAAATGCGATTTAAGCAATAAGATTAAAAATGCACCTAAAATCTAAACCAAACGTTGCAGGTGCTTATTTCTTCATGCGCAGTGGTCAACACGGCACTCTCTAGCTGCCAGGAGCACTTTTTACTGTGCGCACCCAACCAGAGTGACGGGAGGAGCACATTTCAGAAAACGTGCTCAGCTCGTTGAGAAAATGCGATTTAAGCAATAAAATTCCTGGGCAATCCAAGTTCCTGGGGGTGCACATCAGTGAGGACCTCTCCTGGTCCGCGAACACCTCGTCACTGGCAAAGAAAGCTCAGCGCCGCCTGTATTTCCTGCGGAAGCTCAGGCGTGCATGTGCTCCTCAGGCAGTCCTGTCTACATTCTACCGTGGCACCATTGAGAGCGTCCTCACCAGTTGCATCGCTGTCTGGGGTGGTAACTGCACTGAACAGAACTTGAAGGCCCTGCAGCGCATAGTGAATACGGCTGGTAAGATTATTGGTGCTTCGCTTCCCTCCCTGAAGGACATTTACACCTCCCATCTCGCCCGCAAGGCAACCTCGATCGCCAGAGATGTGAGTCACCCGGCTCACTCCTTGTTTGACCTTCTGCCCTCTGGGAAGAGGTACAGGAGCCTGCGCTCCCGCACCACCAGACTCGCCAACAGCTTCTTTCTCCAGGCTGTTAGGGCCCTGAACTCGCTACCCCCTTCTGCGTAGCGTGCGGCACTGTTGCGCTATTTTCGGGAATGTCTGCTGTACGCGTTTTTACGCTCCTCTTAATTAATTATTTATTTATTTATTGTTGTGTTATTTATTCATTATTTATTCAGCACGCTTTTGTTATACTTGTTTACTGTTTGTCTGTTGTGAGCCATGTCTTGTCACCGTGGGATAGGGGGGAACGAAATTTCGGTTTCTTTGTGTGTCTTTGGCATGTGGAGAAATTGACAATAAAGCTGACTTTGACTTTGACTTTGACTTTGAAAATTAAAAATGCACCTAAAACCTAAACCAAACGTTGCAGGTGCTTATTTCTTCATGCGCATTGGTCAACGCGGCACTCTCTAGCTGCCAAGAGCACTTTTTACTGTGCGCACCCAACCAGAGCGACGGGAGGAGCAGATTTCAGAAAACGTGCTCAGCTCGTCGAGAGAATGCGATTTAAGCAATAAAATAAAAATTGCACCTAAAACCTAAACCAAACGTTGCAGGTGCTTATTTCTTCGTGCGCAGTGGTCAACGCGGCACTCCCTAGCTGCCAGGAGCTCTTTTTACTGTGCGCACCCAACCAGAGCGACGGGAGGAGCACATTTCAGAAAACGTGCTCAGCTCGTCGAGAAAATGCGATTTAAGCAATAAAATTAAAAATGCACCTACAACCTAAACCAAACGTTGCAGGTGCTTATTTCTTCATGCGCAGTGGTCAACGCGGCACTCCCGAGCTGCCAAGAGCACTTTTTACTGTGCGCAACCAACCAGAGCGACGGGAGGAGCACATTTCAGAAAACGTGCTCAGCTCGTCGAGAGAATGCGATTTAAGCAATAAAATTAAAAATGCACCTAAAACCTAAACCAAACGTTGCAGGTGCTTATTTCTTCGTGCGCAGTGGTCAACGCGGAACTTCCTAGCTGCCAGGAGCTCTTTTTACTGTGCGCACCCAACCAGAGCGACGGGAGGAGCACATTTCAGAAAACGTGCTCAGCTCGTCGAGAAAATGCGATTTAAGCAATAAAATTAAAAATGCACCTAAAACCTAAACCAAACGTCGCAGGTGCTTATTTCTTCGTGCGCAGTGCTCAACGCGGCACTCCCTAGATGCCAGGAGCACTTTTTACTGTGCGCACCCAACCAGAGTGACGGGAGGAGCACATTTCAGAAAACGTGCTCAGCTCGTCGAGAAAATGCGATTTAAGCAATAAAATTAAAAATGCACCTAAAACCTAAACCAAACGTTGCAGGTGCTTATTTCTTCATGCGCAGTGGTCAACGCGGCACTCTCTAGCTGCCAAGAGCACTTTTTACTGTGCGCACCCAACCAGAGTGACGGGAGGAGCACATTTCAGAAAACGTGCTCAGCTCGTCGAGAAAATGCGATTTAAGCAATAAGATTAAAAATGCACCTAAAACCTAAACCAAACGTTGCAGGTGCTTATTTCTTCATGCGCAGTGGTCAACGCGGCACTCTCTAGCTGCCAGGAGCACTTTTTACAACGCGCACCCAACCAGAGCGACGGGAGGAGCACATTTCAGAAAACGTGCTCAGCTCGTCGAGAGAATGCGATTTAAGCAATAAAATAAAAAATGCACCTAAAACCTAAACCAAACGTTGCAGGTGCTTATTTCTTCGTGCGCAGTGGTCAACGCGGCACTCCCTAGCTGCCAGTAGCTCTTTTTACTGTGCGCACCCAACCAGAGCGACGGGAGGAGCACATTTCAGAAAACGTGCTCAGCTCGTCGAGAAAATGTGATTTAAGCAATAAAATTAAAAATGCACCTAAAACCTAAACCAAACGTTGCAGGTGCTTATTTCTTCATGCGCAGTGGTCAACGCGGCACTCTCTAGCTGCCAGGATCACTTTTTACTACGCGCACCCAACCAGAGCGACGGGAGGAGCACATTTCAGAAAACCTGCTCAGCTCGTCGAGAGAATGCGATTTAAGCAATAAAATAAAAAATGCACCTAAAACCTAAACCAAACGTTGCAGGTGCTTATTTCTTCGTGCGCAGTGGTCAACGCGGCACTCCCTAGCTGCCAGGAGCTCTTTTTACTGTGTGCACCCAACCAGAGCGACGGGAGGAGCACTTTTCAGAAAACGTGCTCAGCTCGTCGAGAGAATACGATTTAAGCAATAAAATAAAAAATGCACCTAAAACCTAAACCAAACGTTGCCGGTGCTTATTTCTTCGTGTGCAGTGGTCGACGCGGAACTCCCTAGCTGCCAGGAGCTCTTTTTACTGTGCGCACCCAACCAGAGCGACGGGAGGAGCCCATTTCAGAAAACGTGCTCAGCTCGTCGAGAAAATGCGATTTAAGCAATAAAATTAAAAATGCACCTAAAACCTAAACCAAACGTTGCAGGTGCTTATTTCTTCGTGCGCAGTGCTCAACGCGGCACTCCCTAGCTGCCAGGAGTACTTTTTACTGTGCGCACCCAACCAGAGTGACGGGAGGAGCACATTTCAGAAAACGTGCTCAGCTCGTCGAGAAAATGCGATTTAAGCTATAAAATTAAAAATGCACCTAAAACCTAAACCAAACGTTGCAGGTGCTTATTTCTTCATGCGCAGTGGTCAACGCGGCACTCTCTAGCTGCCAAGAGCACTTTTTACTGTGCGCACCCAACCAGAGTGACGGGAGGAGCACATTTCTTAAAACGTGCTCAGCTCGTCGAGAAAATGCGATTTAAGCAATAAAATTAAAAATGCACCTAAAACCTAAACCAAACGTTGCAGGTGCTTATTTCTTCGTGCGCAGTACTCAACGCGGCACTCCCTAGCTGCCAGGAGCACTTTTTACTGTGCGCACCCAACCAGAGTGACGGGAGGAGCACATTTCAGAAAATGTGCTCAGCTCGTCGAGAAAATGCGATTTAAGCAATAAAATTAAAAATGCACCTAAAACCTAAACCAAACGTTGCAGGTGCTTATTTCTTTGTGCGCAGTGGTCAACGCGGCACTCTTTAGCTGCCAAGAGCACTTTGTACTATGCGCACCCAACCAGAATGACGGGAGGAGCACATTTCAGAAAACGTGCTCAGCTCGTCGAGAAAATGCGATTTAAGCAATAAAATTAAAAATGCACCTTAAACCTAAACCAAACGTTGCAGGTGCTTATTTCTTTGTGCGCAGTGGTCAACGCGGCACTCTTTAGCTGCCAAGAGCACTTTGTACTATGCACACCCAACCAGAATGACGGGAGGAGCACATTTCAGAAAACGTGCTCAGCTCGTCGAGAAAATGCGATTTAAGCAATAAAATTAAAAATGCACCTAAAACCTAAACCAAACGTTGCAGGTGGTTATTTCTTCATGCGCAGTGGTCAACGCGGCACTCCCGAGCTGCCAAGAGCACTTTTTACTGTGCGCAACCAACCAGAGCGACGGGAGGAGCACATTTCAGAAAACGTGCTCAGCTCGTCGAGAGAATGCGATTTAAGCAATAAAATTAAAAATGCACCTAAAACCTAAACCAAACGTTGCAGGTGCTTATTTCTTCGTGCGCAGTGGTCAACGCGGAACTCCCTAGCTGCCAGGAGCTCTTTTTACTGTGCGCACCCAACCAGAGCGACGGGAGGAGCACATTTCAGAAAACGTGCTCAGCTCGTCGAGAAAATGCGATTTAAGCAATAAAATTAAAAATGCACCTAAAACCTAAACCAAACGTTGCAGGTGCTTATTTCTTCGTGCGCAGTGCTCAACGCGGCACTCCCTAGCTGCCAGGAGCACTTTTTACTGTGCGCACCCAACCAGAGTGACGGGAGGAGCACATTTCAGAAAACGTGCTCAGCTCGTCGAGAAAATGCGATTTAAGCAATAAAATTAAAAATGCACCTAAAACCTAAACCAAACGTTGCAGGTGCTTATTTCTTCATGCGCAGTGGTCAACGCGGCACTCTCTAGCTGCCAAGAGCACTTTTTACTGTGCGCACCCAACCAGAGCGACGGGAGGAGCACATTTCAGAAAACGTGCTCAGCTCGTCGAGAAAATGCGATTTAAGCAATAAAATTAAAAATGCACCTAAAACCTAAACCAAACGTTGCAGATGCTTATTTCTTCGTGCGCAGTACTCAACGCGGCACTCGTTAGCTGCCAGGAGCACTTTTTACTGTGCGCACCCAACCGGAGTTACGGGAGGAGCACATTTCAGAAAACGTGCTCAGCCCGTCGAGAAAATGCGATTTAAGCAGTAAAATTAAAAATGCACCTAAAACCTAAACCAAACGTTGCAGGTGCTTATTTCTTCGTGCGCAGTGGTCAACGCGGCACTCCCTAGCTGCCAGGAGCACTTTTTACTATGCGCGCACAACCAGAGCGACGGGAGGAGCACATTTCAGAAAACGTGCTCAGCTCGTCGAGAAAATGGGATTTAAGCAATAAAATTAAAAATGCACCTAAAACCTAAACCAAACGTTGCAGGTGCTTATTTCTTCATGCGCAGTGGTCAACGCGGCACTCTCTAGCTGCCAAGAGCACTTTTTACTGTGCGAACCCAACCAGAGTGACGGGAGGAGCACATTTCAGAAAACGTGCTCAGCTCGTCGAGAAAATGCGATTTAAGCAATAAAATTTAAAATGCACCTAAAACCTAAACCAAACGTTGCAGGTGTTTATTCCTTCGTGCGTAGTGCTCAACGCGGCACTCCCTAGCTGCCAGGAGCACTTTTTACTGTGCGCACCCAACCAGAGTGACGGGAGGAGCACATTTCAGAAAACGTGCTCAGCTCGTCGAGAAAATGCGATTTAAGCAATAAAATTAAAAATGCACCTAAAACCTAAACCAAACGTTGCAGGTGCTTATTTCTTCGTGCGCAGTGGTCAACGCGGAACTCCCTAGCTGCCAGGAGCTCTTTTTACTGTGCGCACCCAACCAGAGCGACGGGAGGAGCACATTTCAGAAAACGTGCTCAGCTCGTCGAGAAAATGCGAGTTAAGCAATAAAATTAAAAATGCACCTAAAACCTAAACCAAACGTTGCAGGTGCTTATTTCTTCATGCGCAGTGGTCAACGCGGCACTCCCGAGCTGCCAAGAGCACTTTTTACTGTGCGCACCCAACCAGAGTGACGGGAGGAGCACATTTCAGAAAACGTGCTCAGCTCGTCGAGAAAATGCGATTTAAGCAATAAAATTAAAAATGCACCTAAAACCTAAACCAAACGTTGCAGGTGCTTATTTCTTCATGCGCAGTGGTCAACGCGGCACTCTCTAGCTGCCAAGAGCACTTTTTACTGCGCGCACCCAACCAGAGTGACGGGAGGAGCACATTTCAGAAAACGTGCTCAGCTCGTCGAGAAAATGCGATTTAAGCAATAAGATTAAAAATGCACCTAAAACCTAAATCAAACGTTGCAGGTGCTGATTTCTTCATGCGCAGTGGTCAACGCGGCACTCTCTAGCTGCCAGGAGCTCTTTTTACTGTGCGCACCCAACCAGAGCGACGGGAGGAGCACATTTCAGAAAACGTGCTCAGCTCGTCGAGAAAATGCGAGTTAAGCAATAAAATTAAAAATGCACCTAAAACCTAAACCAAACGTTGCAGGTGCTTATTTCTTCGTGCGCAGTGCTCAACGCGGCACTCTCTAGCTGCCAGGAGCACTTTTTACTGTGCGCACCCAACCAGAGTGACGGGAGGAGCACATTTCAGAAAACGTGCTCAGCTTTCGAGAAAATGCGATTTAAGCAATAAAATTAAAAATGCACCTAAAACCTAAACCAAACGTTGCAGATGCTTATTTCTTCATGCGCAGTGGTCAACGCGGCACTCTCTAGCTGCCAAGAGCACTTTTTACTGTGCGCACCCAACCAGAGTGACGGGAGGAGCACATTTCAGAAAACGTGCTCAGCTCGTCGAGAAAATGCGATTTAAGCAATAAGATTAAAAATGCACCTAAAACCTAAACCAACGTTGCAGGTGCTTAATTTTTTCATGCGCAGTGGTCAACGCGGCACTCTCTAGCTGCCAGGAGCACTTTTTACTACGCGCACCCAACCAGAGCGACGGGAGGAGCACATTTCAGAAAACGTGCTCAGCTCGTCGAGAGAATGCGATTTAAGCAATAAAATTAAAAATGCACCTAAAACCTAAACCAAACGGTGCAGGTGCTTATTTCTTCATGCGCAGTGGTCAACGCGGCACTCTCTAGCTGCCAAGAGCACTTTTTACTGTGCGCACCCAACCAGAGTGACGGGAGGAGCACATTTCAGAAAACGTGCTCAGCTCGTCGAGAAAATGCGATTTAAGCAATAAAATTTAAAATGCACCTAAAACCTAAACCAAACGTTGCAGGTGCTTATTTCTTTGTGCGCAGTGGTCAACGCGGCACTCTTTAGCTGCCAAGAGCACTTTTTACTATGCGCACCCAACCAGAGTGACGGGAGGAGCACATTTTAGAAAACGTGCTCAGCTCGTCGAGAAAATGCGATTTAAGCAATAAAATTAAAAATGCACCTAAAACCTAAACCAAACGTTGCAGGTGGTTATTTCTTCATGCGCAGTGGTCAACGCGGCACTCCCGAGCTGCCAAGAGCACTTTTTACTGTGCGCAACCAACCAGAGCGACGGGAGGAGCACATTTCAGAAAACGTGCTCAGCTCGTCGAGAGAATGCGATTTAAGCAATAAAATTAAAAATGCACCTAAAACCTAAACCAAACGTTGTAGGTGCTTATTTCTTCGTGCGCAGTGGTCAACGCGGAACTCCCTAGCTGCCAGGAGCTCTTTTTACTGTGCGCACCCAACCAGAGCGACGGGAGGAGCACATTTCAGAAAACGTGCTCAGCTCGTCGAGAAAATGCGATTTAAGCAATAAAATTAAAAATGCACCTAAAACCTAAACCAAACGTTGCAGGTGCTTATTTCTTCGTGCGCAGTGCTCAACGCGGCACTCCCTAGCTGCCAGGAGTACTTTTTACTGTGCGCACCCAACCAGAGTGACGGGAGGAGCACATTTCAGAAAACGTGCTCAGCTCGTCGAGAAAATGCGATTTAAGCAATAAAATTAAAAATGCACCTAAAACCTAAACCAAACGTTGCAGGTGGTTATTTCTTCATGCGCAGTGGTCAACGCGGCACTCCCGAGCTGCCAAGAGCACTTTTTACTGTGCGCAACCAACCAGAGCGACGGGAGGAGCACATTTCAGAAAACGTGCTCAGCTCGTCGAGAAAATGCGATTTAAGCAATAAATTTAAAAATGCACCTAAAACCTAAACCAAACGTTGCAGGTGCTTATTTCTTCGTGCGCAGTGCTCAACGCGGCACTCCCTAGCTGCCAGGAGTACTTTTTACTGTGCGCACCCAACCAGAGTGACGGGAAGAGCACATTTCAGAAAACGTGCTCAGCTCGTCGAGAAAATGCGATTTAAGCTAAAAAATTAAAAATGCACCTAAAACCTAAACCAAACGTTGCAGGTGCTTATTTCTTCATGCGCAGTGGTCAACGCGGCACTCTCTAGCTGCCAAGAGCACTTTTTACTGTGCGCACCCAACCAGAGTGACGGGAGGAGCACATTTCTTAAAACGTGCTCAGCTCGTCGAGAAAATGCGATTTAAGCAATAAAATTAAAAATGCACCTAAAACCTAAACCAAACGTTGCAGGTGCTTATTTCTTCGTGCGCAGTACTCAACGCGGCACTCCCTAGCTGCCAGGAGCACTTTTTACTGTGCGCACCCAACCAGAGCGACGGGAGGAGCACATTTCAGAAAACGTGCTCAGCTCGTCGAGAGAATGCGATTTAAGCAATAAAATTAAAAATGCAGCTAAAACCTAAACCAAACGTTGCAGGTGCTTATTTCTTCGTGCGCAGTGGTCAACGCGGAACTCCCTAGCTGCCAGGAGCTCTTTTTACTGTGCGCACCCAACCAGAGCGACGGGAGGAGCACATTTCAGAAAACGTGCTCAGCTCGTCGAGAAAATGCGATTTAAGCAATAAAATTAAAAATGCAGCTAAAACCTAAACCAAACGTTGCAGGTGCTTATTTCTTCGTGCGTAGTGCTCAACGCGGGACTCCCTAGCTGCCAGGAGCACTTTTTACTGTGCGCACCCAACCAGAGTGACGGGAGGAGCACATTTCAGAAAACGTGCTCAGCTCGTCGAGAAACTGCGATTTAAGCAATAAAATTAAAAATGCACCTAAAACCTAAACCAAGCGTTGCAGGTGCTTATTTCTTCATGCGCAGTGGTCAACGCGGCACTCTCTAGCTGCCAAGAGCACTTTTTACTGTGCGCACCCAACCAGAGTGACAGGAGGAGCACATTTCAGAAAACGTGCTCAGCTCGTCGAGAAAATGCGATTTAAGCAATAAGATTAAAAATGCACCTAAAACCTAAACCAAACGTTGCAGGTGCTTATTTCTTCATGCGCAGTGGTCAACGCGGCACTCTCTAGCTGCCAGGAGCACTTTTTACTGTGTGCACCCAACCAGAGTGACGGGAGGAGCACATTTCAGAAAACGTGCTCAGCTCGTCGAGAAAATGCGATTTAAGCAATAAAATTAAAAATGCACCTAAAACCTAAACCAAACGTTGCAGGTGCTTATTTCTTCATGCGCAGTGGTCAACGCGGCACTCTCTAGCTGACAAGAGCACTTTTTACTGTGCGCACCCAACCAGAGTGACGGGAGGAGCACATTTCAGAAAACGTGCTCAGCTCGTCGAGAAAATGCGATTTAAGCAATAAGATTAAAAATGCACCTAAAACCTAAACCAAACGTTGCAGGTGCTTATTTCTTCATGCGCAGTGGTCAACGCAGCACTCTCTAGCTGCCAGGAGCACTTTTTACTACGCGCACCCAACCAGAGCGACGGGAGGAGCACATTTCAGAAAACGTGCTCAGCTCGTCGAGAGAATGCGATTTAAGCAATAAAATAAAAAATGCACCTAAAACCTAAACCAAACGTTGCAGGTGCTTATTTCTTCGTGCGCAGTGGTCAACGCGGCACTCCCTAGCTGCCAGGAGCTCTTTTTACTGTGTGCACCCAACCAGAGCGACGGGAGGAGCACATTTCAGAAAACGTGCTCAGCTCGTCGAGAGAATACGATTTAAGCAATAAATTAAAAAATGCACCTAAAACCTAAACCAAACGTTGCCGGTGCTTATTTCTTCGTGCGCAGTGGTCGACGCGGAACTCCCTAGCTGCCAGGAGCTCTTTTTACTGTGCGCACCCAACCAGAGCGACGGGAGGAGCCCATTTCAGAAAACGTGCTCAGCTCGTCGAGAAAATGCGATTTAAGCAATAAAATTAAAAATGCACCTAAAACCTAAACCAAACGTTGCAGGTGCTTATTTCTTCGTGCGCAGTGCTCAACGCGGCACTCCCTAGCTGCCAGGAGTACTTTTTACTGTGCGCACCCAACCAGAGTGACGGGAGGAGCACATTTCAGAAAACGTGCTCAGCTCGTCGAGAAAATGCGATTTAAGCAATAAAATTAAAACTGCACCTAAAACCTAAACCAAACGTTGCAGGTGCTTATTTCTTCATGCGCAGTGGTCAACGCGGCACTCTCTAGCTGCCAAGAGCACTTTTTACTGTGCGCACCCAACCAGAGTGACGGGAGGAGCACATTTCAGAAAACGTGCTCAGCTCGTCGAGAAAATGCGATTTAAGCAATAAAATTAAAAATGCACCTAAAACCTAAACCAAACGTTGCAGGTGCTTATTTCTTCGTGCGCAGTACTCAACGCGGCACTCCCTAGCTGCCAGGAGCACATTTTACTGTGCGCACCCAACCAGAGTGACGGGAGGAGCACATTTCAGAAAATGTGCTCAGCTCGTCGAGAAAATGCGATTTAAGCAATAAAATTAAAAATGCACCTAAAACCTAAACCAAACGTTGCAGGTGCTTATTTCTTTGTGCGCAGTGGTCAACGCGGCACTCTTTAGCTGCCAAGAGCACTTTGTACTATGCGCACCCAACCAGAATGACGGGAGGAGCACATTTCAGAAAACGTGCTCAGCTCGTCGAGAAAATGCGATTTAAGCAATAAAATTAAAAATGCACCTAAAACCTAAACCAAACGTTGCAGGTGGTTATTTCTTCATGCGCAGTGGTCAACGCGGCACTCCCGAGCTGCCAAGAGCACTTTTTACTGTGCGCAACCAACCAGAGCGACTGGAGGAGCACATTTCAGAAAACGTGCTCAGCTCGTCGAGAGAATGCGATTTAAGCAATAAAATTAAAAATGCACCTAAAACCTAAACCAAACGTTGCAGGTGCTTATTTCTTCGTGCGCAGTGGTCAACGCGGAACTCCCTAGCTGCCAGGAGCACTTTTTACTGTGCGCACCCAACCAGAGCGACGGGAGGAGCACATTTCAGAAAACGTGCTCAGCTCGTCGAGAAAATGCGATTTAAGCAATAAAATTAAAAATGCACCTAAAACCTAAACCAAACGTTGCAGGTGCTTATTTCTTCGTGCGCAGTGCTCAACGCGGCACTCCCTAGCTGCCAGGAGTACTTTTTACTGTGCGCACCCAACCAGAGTGACGGGAGGAGCACATTTCAGAAAACGTGCTCAGCTCGTCGAGAAAATGCGATTTAAGCAATAAAATTAAAACTGCACCTAAAACCTAAACCAAACGTTGCAGGTGCTTATTTCTTCATGCGCAGTGGTCAACGCGGCACTCTCTAGCTGCCAAGAGCACTTTTTACTGTGCGCACCCAACCAGAGTGACGGGAGGAGCACATTTCAGAAAACGTGCTCAGCTCGTCGAGAAAATGCGATTTAAGCAATAAAATTAAAAATGCACCTAAAACCTAAACCAAACGTTGCAGGTGCTTATTTCTTCGTGCGCAGTACTCAACGCGGCACTCCCTAGCTGCCAGGAGCACATTTTACTGTGCGCACCCAACCAGAGTGACGGGAGGAGCACATTTCAGAAAATGTGCTCAGCTCGTCGAGAAAATGCGATTTAAGCAATAAAATTAAAAATGCACCTAAAACCTAAACCAAACGTTGCAGGTGCTTATTTCTTTGTGCGCAGTGGTCAACGCGGCACTCTTTAGCTGCCAAGAGCACTTTGTACTATGCGCACCCAACCAGAATGACGGGAGGAGCACATTTCAGAAAACGTGCTCAGCTCGTCGAGAAAATGCGATTTAAGCAATAAAATTAAAAATGCACCTAAAACCTAAACCAAACGTTGCAGGTGGTTATTTCTTCATGCGCAGTGGTCAACGCGGCACTCCCGAGCTGCCAAGAGCACTTTTTACTGTGCGCAACCAACCAGAGCGACTGGAGGAGCACATTTCAGAAAACGTGCTCAGCTCGTCGAGAGAATGCGATTTAAGCAATAAAATTAAAAATGCACCTAAAACCTAAACCAAACGTTGCAGGTGCTTATTTCTTCGTGCGCAGTGGTCAACGCGGAACTCCCTAGCTGCCAGGAGCACTTTTTACTGTGCGCACCCAACCAGAGCGACGGGAGGAGCACATTTCAGAAAACGTGCTCAGCTCGTCGAGAAAATGCGATTTAAGCAATAAAATTAAAAATGCACCTAAAACCTAAACCAAACGTTGCAGGTGCTTATTTCTTCATGCACAGTGGTCAACGCGGCACTCTCTAGCTGCCAAGAGCACTTTTTACTGTGCGCACCCAACCAGAGTGACGGGAGGAGCACATTTCAGAAAACGTGCTCAGCTCGTCGAGAAAATGCGATTTAAGCAATAAGATTAAAAATGCACCTAAAACCTAAAACAAACGTTGCAGGTGCTTATTTCTTCGTGCGCAGTGGTCAACGCGGCACTCTCTAGCTGCCAGGAGCACTTTTTACTACGCGCACCCAACCAGAGCGACGGGAGGAGCACATTTCAGAAAACGTGCTCAGCTCGTCGAGAGAATGCGATTTAAGCAATAAAATAAAAAATGCACCTAAAACCTAAACCAAACGTTGCAGGTGCTTATTTCTTCTTGCGCAGTGGTCAACGCGGCACTCTCTAGCTGCCAGGAGCACTTTTTGCTATGCGCGCCCAACCAGAGCGACGGGAGGAGCACATTTCAGAAAACGTGCTCAGCTCGTCGAGAAAATGCGATTTAAGCAATAAAATTAAAAATGCACCTAAAACCTAAACCAAACGTTGCAGGTGGTTATTTCTTCATGCGCAGTGGTCAACGCGGCACTCCCGAGCTGCCAAGAGCACTTTTTACTGTGCGCACCCAACCAGAATGACGGGAGGAGCACATTTCAGAAAACGTGCTCAGCTCGTCGAGAAAATGCGATTTAAGCAATAAAATTAAAAATGCACCTAAAACCTAAACCAAACGTTGCAGGTGGTTATTTCTTCATGCGCAGTGGTCAACGCGGCACTCCCGAGCTGCCAAGAGCACTTTTTACTGTGCGCAACCAACCAGAGCGACTGGAGGAGCACATTTCAGAAAACGTGCTCAGCTCGTCGAGAGAATGCGATTTAAGCAATAAAATTAAAAATGCACCTAAAACCTAAACCAAACGTTGCAGGTGGTTATTTCTTCATGCGCAGTGGTCAACGCGGCACTCCCGAGCTGCCAAGAGCACTTTTTACTGTGCGCAACCAACCAGAGCGACTGGAGGAGCACATTTCAGAAAACGTGCTCAGCTCGTCGAGAGAATGCGATTTAAGCAATAAAATTAAAAATGCACCTAAAACCTAAACCAAACGTTGCAGGTGCTTATTTCTTCGTGCGCAGTGGTCAACGCGGAACTCCCTAGCTGCCAGGAGCACTTTTTACTGTGCGCACCCAACCAGAGCGACGGGAGGAGCACATTTCAGAAAACGTGCTCAGCTCGTCGAGAAAATGCGATTTAAGCAATAAAATTAAAAATGCACCTAAAACCTAAACCAAACGTTGCAGGTGCTTATTTCTTCATGCACAGTGGTCAACGCGGCACTCTCTAGCTGCCAAGAGCACTTTTTACTGTGCGCACCCAACCAGAGTGACGGGAGGAGCACATTTCAGAAAACGTGCTCAGCTCGTCGAGAAAATGCGATTTAAGCAATAAGATTAAAAATGCACCTAAAACCTAAAACAAACGTTGCAGGTGCTTATTTCTTCGTGCGCAGTGGTCAACGCGGCACTCTCTAGCTGCCAGGAGCACTTTTTACTACGCGCACCCAACCAGAGCGACGGGAGGAGCACATTTCAGAAAACGTGCTCAGCTCGTCGAGAGAATGCGATTTAAGCAATAAAATAAAAAATGCACCTAAAACCTAAACCAAACGTTGCAGGTGCTTATTTCTTCTTGCGCAGTGGTCAACGCGGCACTCTCTAGCTGCCAGGAGCACTTTTTGCTATGCGCGCCCAACCAGAGCGACGGGAGGAGCACATTTCAGAAAACGTGCTCAGCTCGTCGAGAAAATGCGATTTAAGCAATAAAATTAAAAATGCACCTAAAACCTAAACCAAACGTTGCAGGTGCTTATTTCTTCGTGCGCAGTGGTCAAGGCGGAACTCCTAGCTGCCAGGAGCTATTTTTACTGTGCGCACCCAACCAGAGCGACGGGAGGAGCACATTTAAGAAAACGTGCTCAGCTCGTCGAGAAAATGCGATTTAAGCAATAAAATTAAAAATGCACCTAAAAACTAAACCAAACGTTGCAGGTGCTTATTTCTTCGTGCGCAGTTCTCAACGCGGCACTCCCTAGCTGCCAGGAGCACTTTTTACTGTGCGCACCCAACCAGAGTGACGGGAGGAGCACATTTCAGAAAACGTGCTCAGCTCGTCGAGAAAATGCGATTTAAGCAATAAAATTAAAAATGCACCTAAAACCTAAACCAAACGTTGCAGGTGCTTATTTCTTTGTGCGCAGTGGTCAACGCGGCACTCTCTAGCTGCCAAGAGCACTTTTCACTATGCGCACCCAACCAGAGTGACGGGATGAGCACATTTCAGAAAACGTGCTCAGCTCGTCGAGAAAATGCGATTTAAGCAATAAAATTAAAAATGCACCTAAAACCTAAACCAAACGTTGCAGGTGGTTATTTCTTCATGCGCAGTGGTCAACGCGGCACTCTCTAGCTGCGAAGAGCACTTTTTACTACGCGCACCCAACCAGAGCGACGGGAGGAGCATATTTCAGAAAATGTGCTCAGCTCGTCGAGAGGATGCGATTTAAGCAATAAAATTAAAAATGCACCTAAAACCTAACCCAAACATTGCAGGTGCTTATTTCTTCATGCGCAGTGGTCAACGCGGCACTCCCTAGCTGCCAAGAGCACTTTTTACTGTGCACACCCAACCAGAGAGACGGGAGGAGCACATTTCAGAAAACGTGCTCAGCTCGTCAAGAAAATGCGATTTAAGCAATAAAATTAAAATTGCACCTAAAACCTAAACCAAACGTTGCAGGTGCTTATTTCTTCATGCACAGTGGTCAACGCGGCACTCCCTAGCTGCCAAGAGCACTTTTTACTATGCGCACCCAACCAGAGTGACGGGAGGAGCACATTTCAGGAAACGTGCTCAGCTCGTCGAGAAAATGCGATTTAAGCAATAAAATTAAAAATGCACCCAAAACCTAAACCAAACGTTGCAGGTGGTTATTTCTTCAAGCGCAGTTGTCAACGCGGAACTCTCTAGCTGCCAAGAGCACTCTTTACTATGCGCACCCAACCAGAGTGACGGGAGGAGCACATTTCAGAAAACGTGCTCAGCTCGTCGAGAAAATGCGATTTAAGCAATAAAATTAAAAATGCACCTAAAACCTAAACCAAACGTTGCAGGTGCTTATTTCTTCGTGCGCAGTGGTCAACGCGGAACTCCCTAGCTGCCAGGAGCTCTTTTTACTGTGCGCACCCAACCAGAGCGACGGGAGGAGCACATTTCAGAAAACGTGCTCAGCTCGTCGAGAAAATGCGATTTAAGCAATAAAATTAAAAATGCAGCTAAAACCTAAACCAAACGTTGCAGGTGCTTATTTCTTCGTGCGTAGTGCTCAACGCGGCACTCCCTAGCTGCCAGGAGCACTTTTTACTGTGCGCACCCAACCAGAGTGACGGGAGGAGCACATATCAGAAAACGTGCTCAGCTCGTCGAGAGAATGCGATTTAAGCAATAAAATTAAAAATGCACCTAAAACTTAAACCAAACGTTGCAGGTGCTTATTTCTTCGTGCGCAGTGGTCAACGCGGAACTCCCTAGCTGCCAGGAGCTCTTTTTACTGTGCGCACCCAACCAGAGCGACGGGAGGAGCACATTTCAGAAAACGTGCTCAGCTCGTCGAGAAAATGCGATTTAAGCAATAAAATTAAAAATGCACCTAAAACCTAAACCAAACGTTGCAGGTGCTTATTTCTTCGTGCGCAGTGGTCAACGCGGCACTCCCTAGCTGCCAGGAGCTCTTTTTACTGTGCGCACCCAACCAGAGTGACAGGAGGAGCACATTTCAGAAAATGTGCTCAGCTCGTCGAGAAAATGCGATTTAAGCAATAAAATTAAAAATGCACCTAAAACCTAAACCAAACGTTGCAGGTGCTTATTTCTTCGTGCGCAGTGCTCAACGCGGCACTCCCTAGCTGCCAGGAGCACTTTTTACTATGCGCGCACAACCAGAGCGACGGGAGGAGCACATTTCAGAAAACGTGCTCAGCTCGTCGAGAAAATGCGATTTAAGCAATAAAATTTAAAATGCACCTAAAACCTAAACCAAACGTTGCAGGTGCTTATTTCTTTGTGCGTAGTGCTCAACGCGGCACTCCCTAGCTGCCAGGAGCACTTTTTACTGTGCGCACCCAACCAGAGTGACGGGAGGAGCACATTTCAGAAAACGTGCTCAGCTCGTCGAGAAAATGCGATTTAAGCAATAAAATTAAAAATGCACCTAAAACCTAAACCAAACGTTGCAGGTGGTTATTTCTTCATGCGCAGTGGTCAACGCGGCACTCCCGAGCTGCCAAGAGCACTTTTTACTGTGCGCAACCAACCAGAGCGACGGGAGGAGCACATTTCAGAAAACGTGCTCAGCTCGTCGAGAGAATGCGATTTAAGCAATAAAATTAAAAATGCACCTAAAACCTAAACCAAACGTTGCAGGTGCTTATTTCTTCGTGCGCAGTGGTCAACACGGAACTCCCTAGCTGCCAGGAGCTCTTTTTACTGTGCGCACCCAACCAGAGCGACGGGAGGAGCACATTTCAGAAAACGTGCTCAGCTCGTCGAGAAAATGCGAGTTAAGCAATAAAATTAAAAATGCACCTAAAACCTAAACCAAACGTTGCAGGTGCTTATTTCTTCGTGCGCAGTGCTCAACGCGGCACTCTCTAGCTGCCAGGAGCACTTTTTACTGTGCGCACCCAACCAGAGTGACGGGAGGAGCACATTTCAGAAAACGTGCTCAGCTTTCGAGAAAATGCGATTTAAGCAATAAAATTAAAAATGCACCTAAAACCTAAACCAAACGTTGCAGGTGCTTATTTCTTCATGCGCAGTGGTCAACGCGGCACTCTCTAGCTGCCAAGAGCACTTTTTACTGTGCGCACCCAACCAGAGTGACGGGAGGAGCACATTTCAGAAAACGTGCTCAGCTCGTCGAGAAAATGCGATTTAAGCAATAAGATTAAAAATGCACCTTAAACCTAAACCAAACGTTGCAGGTGCTTATTTCTTCTTGCGCAGTGGTCAACGCGGCACTCTCTAGCTGCCAGGAGCACTTTTTACTATGCGCGCCCAACCAGAGCGACGGAAGGAGCACATTTCAGAAAACCTGCTCAGCTCGTCGAGAAAATGCGATTTAAGCAATAAGATTAAAAATGCACCTAAAACCTAAACCACACGTTGCAGGTGCTTATTTCTTCATGCGCAGTGGTCAACACGGCACTCTCTAGCTGCCAGGAGCACTTTTTACTACGCGCACCCAACCAGAGCGACGGGAGGAGCACATTTCAGAAAACGTGCTCAGCTCGTCGAGAGAATGCGATTTAAGCAATAAAATTAAAAATGCACCTAAAACCTAAACCAAACGTTGCAGGTGCTTATTTCTTCGTGCGCAGTGGTCAACGCGGCACTCCCTAGCTGCCAGGAGCTCTTTTTACTGTGCGCACCCAACCAGAGCGACGGGAGGAGCACATTTCAGAAAACGTGCTCAGCTTGTCGAGAAAATGCGATTTAAGCAATAAAATTAAAAATGCACCTAAAACCTAAACCAAACGTTGCAGGTGCTTATTTCTTCATGCGCAGTGGTCAACGCGGCACTCTCTAGCTGCCAGGAGCACTTTTTACTATGCGCGCCCAACCAGAGCGACGGGAGGAGCACATTTCAGAAAACGTGCTCAGCTCGTCGAGAAAATGCGATTTAAGCAATAAAATTAAAAATGCACCTAAAACCTAAACCAAACGTTGCAGGTGCTTATTTCTTCATGCGCAGTGGTCAACGCGGCACTCCCGAGCTGCCAAGAGCACTTTTTACTGTGCGCACCCAACCAGAGCGACGGGAGGAGCACATTTCAGAAAACGTGCTCAGCTCGTCGAGAGAATGCGATTTAAGCAATAAAATTAAAAATGCACTTAAAACCTAAACCAAACGTTGCAGGTGCTTATTTCTTCGTGCGCAGTGGTCAACGCGGAACTCCCTAGCTGCCAGGAGCTCTTTTTACTGTGCGCACCCAACCAGAGCGACGGGAAGAGCACATTTCAGAAAACGTGCTCAGCTCGTCGAGACAATGCGATTTAAGCAATAAAATTAAAAATGCACCTAAAACCTAAACCAAACGTTGCAGGTGCTTATTTCTTCGTGCGCAGTGCTCAACGCGGCACTCCCTAGCTGCCAGGAGCACTTTTTACTGTGCGCACCCAACCAGAGTGACGGGAGGAGCACATTTCAGAAAACGTGCTCAGCTCGTCGAGAAAATGCGATTTAAGCAATAAAATTAAAAATGCACCTAAAACCTAAACCAAACGTTGCAGGTGCTTATTTCTTCATGCGCAGTGGTCAACGCGGCACTCTCTAGCTGCCAAGAGCACTTTTTACTGTGCGCACCCAACCAGAGTGACGGGAGGAGCACATTTCAGAAAACGTGCTCAGCTCGTCGAGAAAATGCGATTTAAACAATAAGATTAAAAATGCACCTAAAACCTAAACCAAACGTTGCAGGTGCTTATTTCTTCATGCGCAGTGGTCAACGCGGCACTCTCTAGCTGCCAGGAGCACTTTTTACTACGCGCACCCAACCAGAGCGACGGGAGGAGCACATTTCAGAAAACGTGCTCAGCTCGTCGAGAGAATGCGATTTAAGCAATAAAATAAAAAATGCACCTAAAACCTAAACCAAACGTTGCAGGTGCTTATTTCTTCGTGCGCAGTGGTCAACGCGGCACTCCCTAGCTGTCAGGAGCTCTTTTTACTGTGCGCACCCAACCAGAGCGACGGGAGGAGCACATTTCAGAAAACGTGCTCAGCTCGTCGAGAAAATGCGATTTAAGCAATAAAATTAAAAATGCACCTAAAACCTAAACCAAACGTTGCAGGTGCTTATTTCTTCATGCGCAGTGGTCAACGCGGCACTCTCTAGCTGCCAGGAGCACTTTTTACTACGCGCACCCAACCAGAGCGACGGGAGGAGCACATTTCAGAAAACGTGCTCAGCTCGTCGAGAGAATGCGATTTAAGCAATAAAATAAAAAATGCACCTAAAACCTAAACCAAACGTTGCAGGTGCTTATTTCTTCGTGCGCAGTGGTCAACGCCGCACTCCCTAGCTGCCAGGAGCTCTTTTTACTGTGTGCACCCAACCAGAGCGACGGGAGGAGCACATTTCAGAAAACGTGCTCAGCTCGTCGAGAGAATGCGATTTAAGCAATAAGATTAAAAATGCACCTAAAACCTAAACCAACGTTGCAGGTGCTTAATTTTTTCATGCGCAGTGGTCAACGCGGCACTCTCTAGCTGCCAGGAGCACTTTTTACTACGCGCACCCAACCAGAGCGACGGGAGGAGCACATTTCAGAAAACGTGCTCAGCTCGTCGAGAGAATGCGATTTAAGCAATAAAATTAAAAATGCACCTAAAACCTAAACCAAACGGTGCAGGTGCTTATTTCTTCATGCGCAGTGGTCAACGCGGCACTCTCTAGCTGCCAAGAGCACTTTTTACTGTGCGCACCCAACCAGAGTGACGGGAGGAGCACATTTCAGAAAACGTGCTCAGCTCGTCGAGAAAATGCGATTTAAGCAATAAAATTTAAAATGCACCTAAAACCTAAACCAAACGTTGCAGGTGCTTATTTCTTTGTGCGCAGTGGTCAACGCGGCACTCTTTAGCTGCCAAGAGCACTTTTTACTATGCGCACCCAACCAGAGTGACGGGAGGAGCACATTTCAGAAAACGTGCTCAGCTCGTCGAGAAAATGCGATTTAAGCAATAAAATTAAAAATGCACCTAAAACCTAAACCAAACGTTGCAGGTGGTTATTTCTTCATGCGCAGTGGTCAACGCGGCACTCCCGAGCTGCCAAGAGCACTTTTTACTGTGCGCAACCAACCAGAGCGACGGGAGGAGCACATTTCAGAAAACGTGCTCAGCTCGTCGAGAGAATGCGATTTAAGCAATAAAATTAAAAATGCACCTAAAACCTAAACCAAACGTTGTAGGTGCTTATTTCTTCGTGCGCAGTGGTCAACGCGGAACTCCCTAGCTGCCAGGAGCTCTTTTTACTGTGCGCACCCAACCAGAGCGACGGGAGGAGCACATTTCAGAAAACGTGCTCAGCTCGTCGAGAAAATGCGATTTAAGCAATAAAATTAAAAATGCACCTAAAACCTAAACCAAACGTTGCAGGTGCTTATTTCTTCGTGCGCAGTGCTCAACGCGGCACTCCCTAGCTGCCAGGAGCACTTTTTACTGTGTGCACCCAACCAGAATGACGGGAGGAGCACATTTCAGAAAACGTGCTCAGCTCGTCGAGAAAATGCGATTTAAGCAATAAAATTAAAAATGCACCTTAAACCTAAACCAAACGTTGCAGGTGCTTATTTCTTCTTGCGCAGTGGTCAACGCGGCACTCTCTAGCTGCCAGGAGCACTTTTTACTATGCGCGCCCAACCAGAGCGACGGAAGGAGCACATTTCAGAAAACCTGCTCAGCTCGTCGAGAAAATGCGATTTAAGCAATAAGATTAAAAATGCACCTAAAACCTAAACCACACGTTGCAGGTGCTTATTTCTTCATGCGCAGTGGTCAACGCGGCACTCTCTAGCTGCCAAGAGCACTTTTTACTGTGCGCACCCAACCAGAGTGACGGGAGGAGCACATTTCAGAAAACGTGCTCAGCTCGTCGAGAAAATGCGATTTAAGCAATAAGATTAAAAATGCACCTAAAACCTAAACCAAACGTTGCAGGTGCTTATTTCTTCATGCGCAGTGGTCAACGCGGCACTCTCTAGCTGCCAGGAGCACTTTTTACTACGCGCACCCAACCAGAGCGACGGGAGGAGCACATTTCAGAAAACGTGCTCAGCTCGTCGAGAGAATGCGATTTAAGCAATAAAATTAAAAATGCATCTAAAACCTAAACCAAACGTTGCAGGTGCTTATTTCTTCGTGCGCAGTGGTCAACGCGGCACTCCCTAGCTGCCAGGAGCTCTTTTTCCTGTGCGCACCCAACCAGAGCGACGGGAGGAGCACATTTCAGAAAACGTGCTCAGCTTGTCGAGAAAATGCGATTTAAGCAATAAAATTAAAAATGCACCTAAAACCTAAACCAAACGTTGCAGGTGCTTATTTCTTCTTGCGCAGTGGTCAACGCGGCACTCTCTAGCTGCCAGGAGCACTTTTTACTATGCGCGCCCAACCAGAGCGACAGGAGGAGCACATTTCAGAAAACGTGCTCAGCTCGTCGAGAAAATGCGATTTAAGCAATAAAATTAAAAATGCACCTAAAACCTAAACCAAACGTTGCAGGTGCTTATTTCTTCATGCGCAGTGGTCAACGCGCCACTCCCGAGCTGCCAAGAGCACTTTTTACTGTGCGCACCCAACCAGAGCGACGGGAGGAGCACATTTCAGAAAACGTGCTCAGCTCGTCGAGAGAATGCGATTTAAGCAATAAAATTAAAAATGCACCTAAAACCTAAACCAAACGTTGCAGGTGCTTATTTCTTCGTGCGCAGTGGTCAACGCGGAACTCCCGAGCTGCCAGGAGCTCTTTTTACTGTGCGCACCCAACCAGAGCGACGGGAGGAGCACATTTCAGAAAACGTGCTCAGCTCGTCGAGAAAATGCGATTTAAGCAATAAGATTAAAAATGCACCTAAAACCTAAACCAAACGTTGCAGGTGCTTATTTCTTCGTGCGTAGTGCTCAACGCGGCACTCTCTAGCTGCCAGGAGCACTTTTTACTGTGTGCACCCAACCAGAGTGACGGGAGGAGCACATTTCAGAAAACGTGCTCAGCTCGTCGAGAAAATGCGATTTAAGCAATAAAATTAAAAATGCACCTAAAACCTAAACCAAACGTTGCAGGTGCTTATTTCTTCATGCGCAGTGGTCAACGCGGCACTCTCTAGCTGCCAAGAGCACTTTTTACTGTGCGCACCCAACCAGAGTGACGGGAGGAGCACATTTCAGAAAACGTGCTCAGCTCGTCGAGAAAATGCGATTTAAGCAATAAGATTAAAAATGCACCTAAAACCTAAACCAAACGTTGCAGGTGCTTATTTCTTCATGCGCAGTGGTCAACGCGGCACTCTCTAGCTGCCAAGAGCACTTTTTACTGTGCGCACCCAACCAGAAAGACGGGAGGAGCACATTTCAGAAAACGTGCTCAGCTCGTCGAGAAAATGCGATTTAAGCAATAAAATTAAAAATGCACCTAAAACCTAAACCAAACGTTGCAGGTGCTTATTTCTTCGTGCGCAGTGGTCAACGCGGCACTCCCTAGCTGCCAGGAGCTCTTTTTACTGTGCGCACCCAACCAGAGCGACGGGAGGAGCACATTTCAGAAAACGTGCTCAGCTTGTCGAGAAAATGCGATTTAAGCAATAAAATTAAAAATGCACCTAAAACCTAAACCAAACGTTGCAGGTGCTTATTTCTTCGTGCGCAGTGGTCAACGCGGAACTCCCTAGCTGCCAGGAGCTCTTTTTACTGTGCGCACCCAACCAGAGCGACGGGAGGAGCACATTTCAGAAAACGTGCTCAGCTCGTCGAGAAAATGCGAGTTAAGCAATAAAATTAAAAATGCACCTAAAACCTAAACCAAACGTTGCAGGTGCTTATTTCTTCGTGCGCAGTGGTCAACGCGGAACTCCCTAGCTGCCAGGAGCTCTTTTTACTGTGCGCACCCAACCAGAGCGACGGGAGGAGCACATTTCAGAAAACGTGCTCAGCTCGTCGAGAGAATGCGATTTAAGCAATAAAATAAAAAATGCACCTAAAACCTAAACCAAACGTTGCAGGTGCTTATTTCTTCGTGCGCAGTGGTCAACGCGGCACTCCCTAGCTGCCAGGAGCTCTTTTTACTGTGCGCACCCAACCAGAGCGACGGGAGGAGCACATTTCAGAAAACCTGCTCAGCTCGTCGAGAAAATGCGATTTAAGCAATAAAATTAAAAATGCACCTAAAACCTAAACCAAACGTTGCAGGTGCGTATTTCTTCATGCGCAGTGGTCAACGCGGCACTCTCTAGCTGCCAGGAGCACTTTTTACTACGCGCACCCAACCAGAGCGACGGGAGGAGCACATTTCAGAAAACGTGCTCAGCTCGTCGAGAGAATGCGATTTAAGCAATAAAATAAAAAATGCACTCAAACCTAAACCAAACGTTGCAGGTGCTTATTTCTTCGTGCGCAGTGGTCAACGCGGCACTCCCTAGCTGCCAGGAGCTCTTTTTACTGTGTGCACCCAACCAGAGCGACGGGAGGAGCACATTTCAGAAAACGTGCTCAGCTCGTCGAGAGAATGCGATTTAAGCAATAAAATAAAAAATGCACCTAAAACCTAAACCAAACGTTGCAGGTGCTTATTTCTTCGTGCGCAGTGGTCAACGCGGAACTCCCTAGCTGCCAGGAGCTCTTTTTACTGTGCGCACCCAACCAGAGCGACGGGAGGAGCCCATTTCAGAAAACGTGCTCAGCTCGTCGAGAAAATGCGATTTAAGCAATAAAATTAAAAATGCACCTAAAACCTAAACCAAACGTTGCAGGTGCTTATTTCTTCGTGCGCAGTGGTCAACGCGGAACTCCCTAGCTGCCAGGAGCTCTTTTTACTGTGCGCACCCAACCAGAGCGACGGGAGGAGCCCATTTCAGAAAACGTGCTCAGCTCGTCGAGAAAATGCGATTTAAGCAATAAAATTAAAAATGCACCTAAAACCTAAACCAAACGTTGCAGGTGCTTATTTCTTCGTGCGCAGTGCTCAACGCGGCACTCCCTAGCTGCCAGGAGTACTTTTTACTGTGCGCACCCAACCAGAGTGACGGGAGGAGCACATTTCAGAAAACGTGCTCAGCTCGTCGAGAAAATGCGATTTTAGCAATAAAATTAAACATGCACCTAAAACCTAAAGCAAACGTTGCAGGTGCTTATTTCTTCATGCGCAGTGGTCAACGCGGCACTCTCTAGCTGCCAAGAGCACTTTTTACTGTGCGCACCCAACCAGAGTGACGGGAGGAGCACATTTCAGAAAACGTGCTCAGCTCGTCGAGAAAATGCGATTTAAGCAATAAAATTAAAAATGCACCTAAAACCTAAACCAAACGTTGCAGGTGCTTATTTCTTCTTGCGCAGTACTCAACGCGGCACTCCCTAGCTGCCAGGAGCACTTTTTACTGTGCGCACCCAACCAGAGTGACGGGAGGAGCACATTTCAGAAAATGTGCTCAGCTCGTCGAGAAAATGCGATTTAAGCAATAAAATTAAAAATGCACCTAAAACCTAAACCAAACGTTGCAGGTTTTTATTTCTTCGTGCGCAGTGCTCAACGCGGCACTCCCTAGCTGCCAGGAGCACTTTTTACTATGCGCGCACAACCAGAGCGACGGGAGGAGCACATTTCAGAAAACGTGCTCAGCTCGTCGAGAAAATGCGATTTAAGCAATAAAATTTAAAATGCACCTAAAACCTAAACCAAACGTTGCAGGTGCTTATTTCTTTGTGCGCAGTGGTCAACGCGGCACTCTTTAGCTGCCAAGAGCACTTTTTACTATGCGCACCCAACCAGAGTGACGGGAGGAGCACATTTCAGAAAACGTGCTCAGCTCGTCGAGAAAATGCGATTTAAGCAATAAAATTAAAAATTCACCTAAAACCTAAACCAAACGTTGCAGGTGGTTATTTCTTCATGCGCAGTGGTCAACGCGGCACTCCCGAGCTGCCAAGAGCACTTTTTACTGTGCGCAACCAACCAGAGCGACGGGAGGAGCACATTTCAGAAAACGTGCTCAGCTCGTCGAGAGAATGCGATTTAAGCAATAAAATTAAAAATGCACCTAAAACCTAAACCAAACGTTGCAGGTGCTTATTTCTTCGTGCGCAGTGGTCAACGCGGAACTCCCTAGCTGCCAGGAGCTCTTTTTACTGTGCGCACCCAACCAGAGCGACGGGAGGAGCACATTTCAGAAAACGTGCTCAGCTCGTCGAGAAAATGCGAGTTAAGCAATAAAATTAAAAATGCACCTAAAACCTAAACCAAACGTTGCAGGTGCTTATTTCTTCGTGCGCAGTGCTCAACGCGGCACTCCCTAGCTGCCAGGAGCACTTTTTACTGTGCGCACCCAACCAGAGTGACGGGAGGAGCACATTTCAGAAAACGTGCTCAGCTCGTCGAGAAAATGCGATTTAAGCAATAGAATTAAAAATGCACCTAAAACCTAAACCAAACGTTGCAGGTGCTTATTTCTTCATGCGCAGTGGTCAACGCGGCACTCTCTAGCTGCCAAGAGCACTTTTTACTGCGCGCAACCAACCAGAGTGACGGGAGGAGCACATTTCAGAAAACGTGCTCAGCTCGTCGAGAGAATGCGTTTTAAGCAATAAAATTAAAAATGCATCTAAAACCTAAACCAAACGTTGCAGGTGCTTATTTCTCCGTGCGCAGTGGTCAACGCGGCACTCTCTAGCTGCCAGGAGCACTTTTTACTGTACGCACCCAACCAGAGTGACGGGAGGAGCACATTTCAGAAAACGTGCTCAGCTCGTCGAGAAAATGCGATTTAAGCAATAAAATTAAAAATGCACCTAAAACCTAAACCAAACGTTGCAGGTGCTTATTTCTTCTTGCGCAGTGGTCAACGCGGCACTCTCTAGCTGCCAGGAGCACTTTTTACTATGCGCGCCCAACCAGAGCGACGGAAGGAGCACATTTCAGAAAACCTGCTCAGCTCGTCGAGAAAATGCGATTTAAGCAATAAGATTAAAAATGCACCTAAAACCTAAACCACACGTTGCAGGTGCTTATTTCTTCATGCGCAGTGGTCAACACGGCACTCTCTAGCTGCCAGGAGCACTTTTTACTACGCGCACCCAACCAGAGCGACGGGAGGAGCACATTTCAGAAAACGTGCTCAGCTCGTCGAGAGAATGCGATTTAAGCAATAAAATTAAAAATGCACCTAAAACCTAAACCAAACGTTGCAGGTGCTTATTTCTTCGTGCGCAGTGGTCAACGCGGCACTCCCTAGCTGCCAGGAGCTCTTTTTACTGTGCGCACCCAACCAGAGCGACGGGAGGAGCACATTTCAGAAAACGTGCTCAGCTTGTCGAGAAAATGCGATTTAAGCAATAAAATTAAAAATGCACCTAAAACCTAAACCAAACGTTGCAGGTGCTTATTTCTTCATGCGCAGTGGTCAACGCGGCACTCTCTAGCTGCCAGGAGCACTTTTTACTATGCGCGCCCAACCAGAGCGACGGGAGGAGCACATTTCAGAAAACGTGCTCAGCTCGTCGAGAAAATGCGATTTAAGCAATAAAATTAAAAATGCACCTAAAACCTAAACCAAACGTTGCAGGTGCTTATTTCTTCATGCGCAGTGGTCAACGCGGCACTCCCGAGCTGCCAAGAGCACTTTTTACTGTGCGCACCCAACCAGAGCGACGGGAGGAGCACATTTCAGAAAACGTGCTCAGCTCGTCGAGAGAATGCGATTTAAGCAATAAAATTAAAAATGCACCTAAAACCTAAACCAAACGTTGCAGGTGCTTATTTCTTCGTGCGCAGTGGTCAACGCGGAACTCCCTAGCTGCCAGGAGCTCTTTTTACTGTGCGCACCCAACCAGAGCGACGGGAGGAGCACATTTCAGAAAACGTGCTCAGCTCGTCGAGACAATGCGATTTAAGCAATAAAATTAAAAATGCACCTAAAACCTAAACCAAACGTTGCAGGTGCTTATTTCTTCGTGCGCAGTGCTCAACGCGGCACTCCCTAGCTGCCAGGAGCACTTTTTACTGTGCGCACCCAACCAGAGTGACGGGAGGAGCACATTTCAGAAAACGTGCTCAGCTCGTCGAGAAAATGCGATTTAAGCAATAAAATTAAAAATGCACCTAAAACCTAAACCAAACGTTGCAGGTGCTTATTTCTTCATGCGCAGTGGTCAACGCGGCACTCTCTAGCTGCCAAGAGCACTTTTTACTGTGCGCACCCAACCAGAGTGACGGGAGGAGCACATTTCAGAAAACGTGCTCAGCTCGTCGAGAAAATGCGATTTAAGCAATAAGATTAAAAATGCACCTAAAACCTAAACCAAACGTTGCAGGTGCTTATTTCTTCATGCGCAGTGGTCAACGCGGCACTCTCTAGCTGCCAGGAGCACTTTTTACTACGCGCACCCAACCAGAGCGACGGGAGGAGCACATTTCAGAAAACGTGCTCAGCTCGTCGAGAGAATGCGATTAAAGCAATAAAATAAAAAATGCACCTAAAACCTAAACCAAACGTTGCAGGTGCTTATTTCTCCATGTGCAGTGGTCAACGCGGCACTCTCTAGCTGCCAGGAGCACTTTATACTATGCGCGCACAACCAGAGCGACGGGAGGAGCACATTTCAGAAAACGTGCTCAGCTCGTCGAGAAAATGCGATTTAAGCAATGAAATTTAAAATGCACCTAAAACCTAAACCAAACGTTGCAGGTGCTTATTTCTTCATGCGCAGTGGTCAACGCGGCACTCCCTAGCTGCCAAGAGCACTTTTTACCGTGCGCACCCAACCAGAGTGACGGGAGGAGCACATTTCAGAAAACGTGCTCAGCTCGTCGAGAAAATGCGATTTAAGCAATAAGATTAAAAATGCACCTAAAACCTAAACGAAACGTTGCAGGTGCTTATTTCTTCATGCGCAGTGGTCAACGCGGCACTCTCTAGCTGCCAAGAGCACTTTTTACTGTGCGCACCCAACCAGAGTGACGGGAGGAGCACATTTCAGAAAACGTGCTCAGCTCGTCGAGAAAATGCGATTTAAGCAATAAGATTAAAAATGCACCTAAAACCTAAACCAAACGTTGCAGGTGCTTATTTCTTCATGCGCAGTGGTCAACGCGGCACTCTCTAGCTGCCAGGAGCACTTTTTACTACGCGCACCCAACCAGAGCGACGGGAGGAGCACATTTCAGAAAACGTGCTCAGCTCGTCGAGAGAATGCGATTAAAGCAATAAAATAACAAATGCACCTAAAACCTAAACCAAACGTTGCAGGTGCTTATTTCTTCATGCGCAGTGGTCAACGCGGCACTCTCTAGCTGCCAGGAGCACTTTTTACTACGCGCACCCAACCAGAGCGACGGGAGGAGCACATTTCAGAAAACGTGCTCAGCTCGTCGAGAAAATGCGATTTAAGCAATAAAATTAAAAATGCACCTAAAACCTAAACCAAACGTTGCAGGTGCTTATTTCTTCATGCGCAGTGGTCAACGCGGCACTCCCGAGCTGCCAAGAGCACTTTTTACTGTGCGCACCCAACCAGAGCGACGGGAGGAGCACATTTCAGAAAACGTGCTCAGCTCGTCGAGAGAATGCGATTTAAGCAATAAAATTAAAAATGCACCTAAAACCTAAACCAAACGTTGCAGGTGCTTATTTCTTCGTGCGCAGTGGTCAACGCGGAACTCCCTAGCTGCCAGGAGCTCTTTTTACTGTGCGCACCCAACCAGAGCGACGGGAGGAGCACATTTCAGAAAACGTGCTCAGCTCGTCGAGACAATGCGATTTAAGCAATAAAATTAAAAATGCACCTAAAACCTAAACCAAACGTTGCAGGTGCTTATTTCTTCGTGCGCAGTGCTCAACGCGGCACTCCCTAGCTGCCAGGAGCACTTTTTACTGTGCGCACCCAACCAGAGTGACGGGAGGAGCACATTTCAGAAAACGTGCTCAGCTCGTCGAGAAAATGCGATTTAAGCAATAAAATTAAAAATGCACCTAAAACCTAAACCAAACGTTGCAGGTGCTTATTTCTTCATGCGCAGTGGTCAACGCGGCACTCTCTAGCTGCCAAGAGCACTTTTTACTGTGCGCACCCAACCAGAGTGACGGGAGGAGCACATTTCAGAAAACGTGCTCAGCTCGTCGAGAAAATGCGATTTAAGCAATAACATTAAAAATGCACCTAAAACCTAAACCAAACGTTGCAGGTGCTTATTTCTTCATGCGCAGTGGTCAACGCGGCACTCTCTAGCTGCCAGGAGCACTTTTTACTACGCGCACCCAACCAGAGCGACGGGAGGAGCACATTTCAGAAAACGTGCTCAGCTCGTCGAGAGAATGCGATTAAAGCAATAAAATAAAAAATGCACCTAAAACCTAAACCAAACGTTGCAGGTGCTTATTTCTCCATGTGCAGTGGTCAACGCGGCACTCTCTAGCTGCCAGGAGCACTTTATACTATGCGCGCACAACCAGAGCGACGGGAGGAGCACATTTCAGAAAACGTGCTCAGCTCGTCGAGAAAATGCGATTTAAGCAATGAAATTTAAAATTTACCTAAAACCTAAACCAAACGTTGCAGGTGCTTATTTCTTCATGCGCAGTGGTCAACGCGGCACTCCCTAGCTGCCAAGAGCACTTTTTACTGTGCGCACCCAACCAGAGTGACGGGAGGAGCACATTTCAGAAAACGTGCTCAGCTCGTCGAGAAAATGCGATTTAAGCAATAAGATTAAAAATGCACCTAAAACCTAAACGAAACGTTGCAGGTGCTTATTTCTTCATGCGCAGTGGTCAACGCGGCACTCTCTAGCTGCCAAGAGCACTTTTTACTGTGCGCACCCAACCAGAGTGACGGGAGGAGCACATTTCAGAAAACGTGCTCAGCTCGTCGAGAAAATGCGATTTAAGCAATAAGATTAAAAATGCACCTAAAACCTAAACCAAACGTTGCAGGTGCTTATTTCTTCATGCGCAGTGGTCAACGCGGCACTCTCTAGCTGCCAGGAGCACTTTTTACTACGCGCACCCAACCAGAGCGACGAGAGGAGCACATTTCAGAAAACGTGCTCAGCTCGTCGAGAGAATGCGATTAAAGCAATAAAATAACAAATGCACCTAAAACCTAAACCAAACGTTGCAGGTGCTTATTTCTTCGTGCGCAGTGGTCAACGCGGCACTCCCTAGCTGCCAGGAGCTCTTTTTACTGTGTGCACCCAACCAGAGCGACGGGAGGAGCACATTTCAGAAAACGTGCTCAGCTCGTCGAGAAAATGCGATTTAAGCAATAAAATTAAAAATGAACCTAAAACCTAAACCAAACGTTGCAGGTGCTTATTTCTTCATGCGCAGTGGTCAACGCGGCACTCTCTAGCTGCCAGGAGCACTTTTTACTACGCGCACCCAACCAGAGCGACGGGAGGAGCACATTTCAGAAAACGTGCTCAGCTCGTCGAGAGAATGCGTTTTAAGCAATAAAATTAAAAATGCATCTAAAACCTAAACCAAACGTTGCAGGTGCTTATTTCTCCGTGCGCAGTGGTCAACGCGGCACTCTCTAGCTGCCAGGAGCACTTTTTACTGTACGCACCCAACCAGAGTGACGGGAGGAGCACATTTCAGAAAACGTGCTCAGCTCGTCGAGAAAATGCGATTTAAGCAATAAAATTAAAAATGCACCTAAAACCTAAACCAAACGTTGCAGGTGCTTATTTCTTCTTGCGCAGTGGTCAACGCGGCACTCTCTAGCTGCCAGGAGCACTTTTTACTATGCGCGCCCAACCAGAGCGACGGAAGGAGCACATTTCAGAAAACCTGCTCAGCTCGTCGAGAAAATGCGATTTAAGCAATAAGATTAAAAATGCACCTAAAACCTAAACCACACGTTGCAGGTGCTTATTTCTTCATGCGCAGTGGTCAACACGGCACTCTCTAGCTGCCAGGAGCACTTTTTACTACGCGCACCCAACCAGAGCGACGGGAGGAGCACATTTCAGAAAACGTGCTCAGCTCGTCGAGAGAATGCGATTTAAGCAATAAAATTAAAAATGCACCTAAAACCTAAACCAAACGTTGCAGGTGCTTATTTCTTCGTGCGCAGTGGTCAACGCGGCACTCCCTAGCTGCCAGGAGCTCTTTTTACTGTGCGCACCCAACCAGAGCGACGGGAGGAGCACATTTCAGAAAACGTGCTCAGCTTGTCGAGAAAATGCGATTTAAGCAATAAAATTAAAAATGCACCTAAAACCTAAACCAAACGTTGCAGGTGCTTATTTCTTCATGCGCAGTGGTCAACGCGGCACTCTCTAGCTGCCAGGAGCTCTTTTTACTGTGCGCACCCAACCAGAGCGACGGGAGGAGCACATTTCAGAAAACGTGCTCAGCTCGTCGAGACAATGCGATTTAAGCAATAAAATTAAAAATGCACCTAAAACCTAAACCAAACGTTGCAGGTGCTTATTTCTTCGTGCGCAGTGCTCAACGCGGCACTCCCTAGCTGCCAGGAGCACTTTTTACTGTGCGCACCCAACCAGAGTGACGGGAGGAGCACATTTCAGAAAACGTGCTCAGCTCGTCGAGAAAATGCGATTTAAGCAATAAAATTAAAAATGCACCTAAAACCTAAACCAAACGTTGCAGGTGCTTATTTCTTCATGCGCAGTGGTCAACGCGGCACTCTCTAGCTGCCAAGAGCACTTTTTACTGTGCGCACCCAACCAGAGTGACGGGAGGAGCACATTTCAGAAAACGTGCTCAGCTCGTCGAGAAAATGCGATTTAAGCAATAAGATTAAAAATGCACCTAAAACCTAAACCAAACGTTGCAGGTGCTTATTTCTTCATGCGCAGTGGTCAACGCGGCACTCTCTAGCTGCCAGGAGCACTTTTTACTACGCGCACCCAACCAGAGCGACGGGAGGAGCACATTTCAGAAAACGTGCTCAGCTCGTCGAGAGAATGCGATTAAAGCAATAAAATAAAAAATGCACCTAAAACCTAAACCAAACGTTGCAGGTGCTTATTTCTCCATGTGCAGTGGTCAACGCGGCACTCTCTAGCTGCCAGGAGCACTTTATACTATGCGCGCACAACCAGAGCGACGGGAGGAGCACATTTCAGAAAACGTGCTCAGCTCGTCGAGAAAATGCGATTTAAGCAATGAAATTTAAAATGCACCTAAAACCTAAACCAAACGTTGCAGGTGCTTATTTCTTCATGCGCAGTGGTCAACGCGGCACTCCCTAGCTGCCAAGAGCACTTTTTACCGTGCGCACCCAACCAGAGTGACGGGAGGAGCACATTTCAGAAAACGTGCTCAGCTCGTCGAGAAAATGCGATTTAAGCAATAAGATTAAAAATGCACCTAAAACCTAAACGAAACGTTGCAGGTGCTTATTTCTTCATGCGCAGTGGTCAACGCGGCACTCTCTAGCTGCCAAGAGAACTTTTTACTGTGCGCACCCAACCAGAGTGACGGGAGGAGCACATTTCAGAAAACGTGCTCAGCTCGTCGAGAAAATGCGATTTAAGCAATAAGATTAAAAATGCACCTAAAACCTAAACCAAACGTTGCAGGTGCTTATTTCTTCATGCGCAGTGGTCAACGCGGCACTCTCTAGCTGCCAGGAGCACTTTTTACTACGCGCACCCAACCAGAGCGACGGGAGGAGCACATTTCAGAAAACGTGCTCAGCTCGTCGAGAGAATGCGATTAAAGCAATAAAATAACAAATGCACCTAAAACCTAAACCAAACGTTGCAGGTGCTTATTTCTTCATGCGCAGTGGTCAACGCGGCACTCTCTAGCTGCCAGGAGCACTTTTTACTACGCGCACCCAACCAGAGCGACGGGAGGAGCACATTTCAGAAAACGTGCTCAGCTCGTCGAGAAAATGCGATTTAAGCAATAAAATTAAAAATGCACCTAAAACCTAAACCAAACGTTGCAGGTGCTTATTTCTTCATGCGCAGTGGTCAACGCGGCACTCCCGAGCTGCCAAGAGCACTTTTTACTGTGCGCACCCAACCAGAGCGACGGGAGGAGCACATTTCAGAAAACGTGCTCAGCTCGTCGAGAGAATGCGATTTAAGCAATAAAATTAAAAATGCACCTAAAACCTAAACCAAACGTTGCAGGTGCTTATTTCTTCGTGCGCAGTGGTCAACGCGGAACTCCCTAGCTGCCAGGAGCTCTTTTTACTGTGCGCACCCAACCAGAGCGACGGGAGGAGCACATTTCAGAAAACGTGCTCAGCTCGTCGAGACAATGCGATTTAAGCAATAAAATTAAAAATGCACCTAAAACCTAAACCAAACGTTGCAGGTGCTTATTTCTTCGTGCGCAGTGCTCAACGCGGCACTCCCTAGCTGCCAGGAGCACTTTTTACTGTGCGCACCCAACCAGAGTGACGGGAGGAGCACATTTCAGAAAACGTGCTCAGCTCGTCGAGAAAATGCGATTTAAGCAATAAAATTAAAAATGCACCTAAAACCTAAACCAAACGTTGCAGGTGCTTATTTCTTCATGCGCAGTGGTCAACGCGGCACTCTCTAGCTGCCAAGAGCACTTTTTACTGTGCGCACCCAACCAGAGTGACGGGAGGAGCACATTTCAGAAAACGTGCTCAGCTCGTCGAGAAAATGCGATTTAAGCAATAAGATTAAAAATGCACCTAAAACCTAAACCAAACGTTGCAGGTGCTTATTTCTTCATGCGCAGTGGTCAACGCGGCACTCTCTAGCTGCCAGGAGCACTTTTTACTACGCGCACCCAACCAGAGCGACGGGAGGAGCACATTTCAGAAAACGTGCTCAGCTCGTCGAGAGAATGCGATTAAAGCAATAAAATAAAAAATGCACCTAAAACCTAAACCAAACGTTGCAGGTGCTTATTTCTCCATGTGCAGTGGTCAACGCGGCACTCTCTAGCTGCCAGGAGCACTTTATACTATGCGCGCACAACCAGAGCGACGGGAGGAGCACATTTCAGAAAACGTGCTCAGCTCGTCGAGAAAATGCGATTTAAGCAATGAAATTTAAAATGCACCTAAAACCTAAACCAAACGTTGCAGGTGCTTATTTCTTCATGCGCAGTGGTCAACGCGGCACTCCCTAGCTGCCAAGAGCACTTTTTACTGTGCGCACCCAACCAGAGTGACGGGAGGAGCACATTTCAGAAAACGTGCTCAGCTCGTCGAGAAAATGCGATTTAAGCAATAAGATTAAAAATGCACCTAAAACCTAAACGAAACGTTGCAGGTGCTTATTTCTTCATGCGCAGTGGTCAACGCGGCACTCTCTAGCTGCCAAGAGCACTTTTTACTGTGCGCACCCAACCAGAGTGACGGGAGGAGCACATTTCAGAAAACGTGCTCAGCTCGTCGAGAAAATGCGATTTAAGCAATAAGATTAAAAATGCACCTAAAACCTAAACCAAACGTTGCAGGTGCTTATTTCTTCATGCGCAGTGGTCAACGCGGCACTCTCTAGCTGCCAGGAGCACTTTTTACTACGCGCACCCAACCAGAGCGACGAGAGGAGCACATTTCAGAAAACGTGCTCAGCTCGTCGAGAGAATGCGATTAAAGCAATAAAATAACAAATGCACCTAAAACCTAAACCAAACGTTGCAGGTGCTTATTTCTTCGTGCGCAGTGGTCAACGCGGCACTCCCTAGCTGCCAGGAGCTCTTTTTACTGTGTGCACCCAACCAGAGCGACGGGAGGAGCACATTTCAGAAAACGTGCTCAGCTCGTCGAGAAAATGCGATTTAAGCAATAAAATTAAAAATGCACCTAAAACCTAAACCAAACGTTGCAGGTGCTTATTTCTTCATGCGCAGTGGTCAACGCGGCACTCTCTAGCTGCCAGGAGCACTTTTTACTACGCGCACCCAACCAGAGCGACGGGAGGAGCACATTTCAGAAAACGTGCTCAGCTCGTCGAGAGAATGCGATTTAAGCAATAAAATTAAAAATGCATCTAAAACCTAAACCAAACGTTGCAGGTGCTTATTTCTTCGTGCGCAGTGGTCAACGCGGCACTCTCTAGCTGCCAGGAGCACTTTTTACTGTACGCACCCAATCAGAGTGACGGGAGGAGCACATTTCAGAAAACGTGCTCAGCTCGTCGAGAAAATGCGATTTAAGCAATAAAATTAAAAATGCATCTAAAACCTAAACCAAACGTTGCAGGTGCTTATTTCTTCTTGCGCAGTGGTCAACGCGGCACTCTCTAGCTGCCAGGAGCACTTTTTACTATGCGCGCCCAACCAGAGCGACGGAAGGAGCACATTTCAGAAAACCTGCTCAGCTCGTCGAGAAAATGCGATTTAAGCAATAAGATTAAAAATGCACCTAAAACCTAAACCAAACGTTGCAGGTGCTTATTTCTTCGTGCGCAGTGGTCAACGCGGCACTCCCTAGCTGCCAGGAGCTCTTTTTACTGTGTGCACCCAACCAGAGCGACGGGAGGAGCACATTTCAGAAAACGTGCTCAGCTCGTCGAGAAAATGCGATTTAAGCAATAAAATTAAAAATGCACCTAAAACCTAAACCAAACGTTGCAGGTGCTTATTTCTTCATGCGCAGTGGTCAACGCGGCACTCTCTAGCTGCCAGGAGCACTTTTTACTACGCGCACCCAACCAGAGCGACGGGAGGAGCACATTTCAGAAAACGTGCTCAGCTCGTCGAGAGAATGCGATTTAAGCAATAAAATTAAAAATGCATCTAAAACCTAAACCAAACGTTGCAGGTGCTTATTTCTTCGTGCGCAGTGGTCAACGCGGCACTCTCTAGCTGCCAGGAGCACTTTTTACTGTACGCACCCAATCAGAGTGACGGGAGGAGCACATTTCAGAAAACGTGCTCAGCTCGTCGAGAAAATGCGATTTAAGCAATAAAATTAAAAATGCATCTAAAACCTAAACCAAACGTTGCAGGTGCTTATTTCTTCTTGCGCAGTGGTCAACGCGGCACTCTCTAGCTGCCAGGAGCACTTTTTACTATGCGCGCCCAACCAGAGCGACGGAAGGAGCACATTTCAGAAAACCTGCTCAGCTCGTCGAGAAAATGCGATTTAAGCAATAAGATTAAAAATGCACCTAAAACCTAAACCACACGTTGCAGGTGCTTATTTCTTCATGCGCAGTGGTCAACACGGCACTCTCTAGCTGCCAGGAGCACTTTTTACTACGCGCACCCAACCAGAGCGACGGGAGGAGCACATTTCAGAAAACGTGCTCAGCTCGTCGAGAGAATGCGATTTAAGCAATAAAATTAAAAATGCACCTAAAACCTAAACCAAACGTTGCAGGTGCTTATTTCTTCGTGCGCAGTGGTCAACGCGGCACTCCCTAGCTGCCAGGAGGTCTTTTTACTGTGCGCACCCAACCAGAGCGACGGGAGGAGCACATTTCAGAAAACGTGCTCAGCTTGTCGAGAAAATGCGATTTAAGCAATAAAATTAAAAATGCACCTAAAACCTAAACCAAACGTTGCAGGTGCTTATTTCTTCATGCGCAGTGGTCAACGCGGCACTCTCTAGCTGCCAGGAGCACTTTTTACTATGCGCGCCCAACCAGAGCGACGGGAGGAGCACATTTCAGAAAACGTGCTCAGCTCGTCGAGAAAATGCGATTTAAGCAATAAAATTAAAAATGCACCTAAAACCTAAACCAAACGTTGCAGGTGCTTATTTCTTCATGCGCAGTGGTCAACGCGGCACTCCCGAGCTGCCAAGAGCACTTTTTACTGTGCGCACCCAACCAGAGCGACGGGAGGAGCACATTTCAGAAAACGTGCTCAGCTCGTCGAGAGAATGCGATTTAAGCAATAAAATTAAAAATGCACCTAAAACCTAAACCAAACGTTGCAGGTGCTTATTTCTTCGTGCGCAGTGGTCAACGCGGAACTCCCTAGCTGCCAGGAGCTCTTTTTACTGTGCGCACCCAACCAGAGCGACGGGAGGAGCACATTTCAGAAAACGTGCTCAGCTCGTCGAGACAATGCGATTTAAGCAATAAAATTAAAAATGCACCTAAAACCTAAACCAAACGTTGCAGGTGCTTATTTCTTCGTGCGCAGTGCTCAACGCGGCACTCCCTAGCTGCCAGGAGCACTTTTTACTGTGCGCACCCAACCAGAGTGACGGGAGGAGCACATTTCAGAAAACGTGCTCAGCTCGTCGAGAAAATGCGATTTAAGCAATAAAATTAAAAATGCACCTAAAACCTAAACCAAACGTTGCAGGTGCTTATTTCTTCATGCGCAGTGGTCAACGCGGCACTCTCTAGCTGCCAAGAGCACTTTTTACTGTGCGCACCCAACCAGAGTGACGGGAGGAGCACATTTCAGAAAACGTGCTCAGCTCGTCGAGAAAATGCGATTTAAGCAATAAGATTAAAAATGCACCTAAAACCTAAACCAAACGTTGCAGGTGCTTATTTCTTCATGCGCAGTGGTCAACGCGGCACTCTCTAGCTGCCAGGAGCACTTTTTACTACGCGCACCCAACCAGAGCGACGGGAGGAGCACATTTCAGAAAACGTGCTCAGCTCGTCGAGAGAATGCGATTAAAGCAATAAAATAAAAAATGCACCTAAAACCTAAACCAAACGTTGCAGGTGCTTATTTCTCCATGTGCAGTGGTCAACGCGGCACTCTCTAGCTGCCAGGAGCACTTTATACTATGCGCGCACAACCAGAGCGACGGGAGGAGCACATTTCAGAAAACGTGCTCAGCTCGTCGAGAAAATGCGATTTAAGCAATGAAATTTAAAATGCACCTAAAACCTAAACCAAACGTTGCAGGTGCTTATTTCTTCATGCGCAGTGGTCAACGCGGCACTCCCTAGCTGCCAAGAGCACTTTTTACTGTGCGCACCCAACCAGAGTGACGGGAGGAGCACATTTCAGAAAACGTGCTCAGCTCGTCGAGAAAATGCGATTTAAGCAATAAGATTAAAAATGCACCTAAAACCTAAACGAAACGTTGCAGGTGCTTATTTCTTCATGCGCAGTGGTCAACGCGGCACTCTCTAGCTGCCAAGAGCACTTTTTACTGTGCGCACCCAACCAGAGTGACGGGAGGAGCACATTTCAGAAAACGTGCTCAGCTCGTCGAGAAAATGCGATTTAAGCAATAAGATTAAAAATGCACCTAAAACCTAAACCAAACGTTGCAGGTGCTTATTTCTTCATGCGCAGTGGTCAACGCGGCACTCTCTAGCTGCCAGGAGCACTTTTTACTACGCGCACCCAACCAGAGCGACGGGAGGAGCACATTTCAGAAAACGTGCTCAGCTCGTCGAGAGAATGCGATTAAAGCAATAAAATAACAAATGCACCTAAAACCTAAACCAAACGTTGCAGGTGCTTATTTCTTCGTGCGCAGTGGTCAACGCGGCACTCCCTAGCTGCCAGGAGCTCTTTTTACTGTGTGCACCCAACCAGAGCGACGGGAGGAGCACATTTCAGAAAACGTGCTCAGCTCGTCGAGAAAATGCGATTTAAGCAATAAAATTAAAAATGCACCTAAAACCTAAACCAAACGTTGCAGGTGCTTATTTCTTCATGCGCAGTGGTCAACGCGGCACTCTCTAGCTGCCAGGAGCACTTTTTACTACGCGCACCCAACCAGAGCGACGGGAGGAGCACATTTCAGAAAACGTGCTCAGCTCGTCGAGAGAATGCGATTTAAGCAATAAAATTAAAAATGCATCTAAAACCTAAACCAAACGTTGCAGGTGCTTATTTCTTCGTGCGCAGTGGTCAACGCGGCACTCTCTAGCTGCCAGGAGCACTTTTTACTGTACGCACCCAACCAGAGTGACGGGAGGAGCACATTTCAGAAAACGTGCTCAGCTCGTCGAGAAAATGCGATTTAAGCAATAAAATTAAAAATGCACCTAAAACCTAAACCAAACGTTGCAGGTGCTTATTTCTTCTTGCGCAGTGGTCAACGCGGCACTCTCTAGCTGCCAGGAGCACTTTTTACTATGCGCGCCCAACCAGAGCGACGGAAGGAGCACATTTCAGAAAACCTGCTCAGCTCGTCGAGAAAATGCGATTTAAGCAATAAGATTAAAAATGCACCTAAAACCTAAACCACACGTTGCAGGTGCTTATTTCTTCATGCGCAGTGGTCAACACGGCACTCTCTAGCTGCCAGGAGCACTTTTTACTACGCGCACCCAACCAGAGCGACGGGAGGAGCACATTTCAGAAAACGTGCTCAGCTCGTCGAGAGAATGCGATTTAAGCAATAAAATTAAAAATGCACCTAAAACCTAAACCAAACGTTGCAGGTGCTTATTTCTTCGTGCGCAGTGGTCAACGCGGCACTCCCTAGCTGCCAGGAGCTCTTTTTACTGTGCGCACCCAACCAGAGCGACGGGAGGAGCACATTTCAGAAAACGTGCTCAGCTTGTCGAGAAAATGCGATTTAAGCAATAAAATTAAAAATGCACCTAAAACCTAAACCAAACGTTGCAGGTGCTTATTTCTTCATGCGCAGTGGTCAACGCGGCACTCTCTAGCTGCCAGGAGCACTTTTTACTATGCGCGCCCAACCAGAGCGACGGGAGGAGCACATTTCAGAAAACGTGCTCAGCTCGTCGAGAAAATGCGATTTAAGCAATAAAATTAAAAATGCACCTAAAACCTAAACCAAACGTTGCAGGTGCTTATTTCTTCATGCGCAGTGGTCAACGCGGCACTCCCGAGCTGCCAAGAGCACTTTTTACTGTGCGCACCCAACCAGAGCGACGGGAGGAGCACATTTCAGAAAACGTGCTCAGCTCGTCGAGAGAATGCGATTTAAGCAATAAAATTAAAAATGCACCTAAAACCTAAACCAAACGTTGCAGGTGCTTATTTCTTCGTGCGCAGTGGTCAACGCGGAACTCCCTAGCTGCCAGGAGCTCTTTTTACTGTGCGCACCCAACCAGAGCGACGGGAGGAGCACATTTCAGAAAACGTGCTCAGCTCGTCGAGACAATGCGATTTAAGCAATAAAATTAAAAATGCACCTAAAACCTAAACCAAACGTTGCAGGTGCTTATTTCTTCGTGCGCAGTGCTCAACGCGGCACTCCCTAGCTGCCAGGAGCACTTTTTACTGTGCGCACCCAACCAGAGTGACGGGAGGAGCACATTTCAGAAAACGTGCTCAGCTCGTCGAGAAAATGCGATTTAAGCAATAAAATTAAAAATGCACCTAAAACCTAAACCAAACGTTGCAGGTGCTTATTTCTTCATGCGCAGTGGTCAACGCGGCACTCTCTAGCTGCCAAGAGCACTTTTTACTGTGCGCACCCAACCAGAGTGACGGGAGGAGCACATTTCAGAAAACGTGCTCAGCTCGTCGAGAAAATGCGATTTAAGCAATAAGATTAAAAATGCACCTAAAACCTAAACCAAACGTTGCAGGTGCTTATTTCTTCATGCGCAGTGGTCAACGCGGCACTCTCTAGCTGCCAGGAGCACTTTTTACTACGCGCACCCAACCAGAGCGACGGGAGGAGCACATTTCAGAAAACGTGCTCAGCTCGTCGAGAGAATGCGATTAAAGCAATAAAATAAAAAATGCACCTAAAACCTAAACCAAACGTTGCAGGTGCTTATTTCTCCATGTGCAGTGGTCAACGCGGCACTCTCTAGCTGCCAGGAGCACTTTATACTATGCGCGCACAACCAGAGCGACGGGAGGAGCACATTTCAGAAAACGTGCTCAGCTCGTCGAGAAAATGCGATTTAAGCAATGAAATTTAAAATGCACCTAAAACCTAAACCAAACGTTGCAGGTGCTTATTTCTTCATGCGCAGTGGTCAACGCGGCACTCCCTAGCTGCCAGGAGCTCTTTTTACTGTGCGCACCCAACCAGAGCGACGGGAGGAGCACATTTCAGAAAACGTGCTCAGCTCGTCGAGAAAATGCGATTTAAGCAATAAATTTAAAAATGCACCTAAAACCTAAACCAAACGTTGCAGGTGCTTATTTCTTCATGCGCAGTGGTCAACGCGGCACTCTCTAGCTGCCAGGAGCACTTTTTACTACGCGCACCCAACCAGAGCGACGGGAGGAGCACATTTCAGAAAACGTGCTCAGCTCGTCGAGAGAATGCGATTTAAGCAATAAAATAAAAAATGCACCTAAAACCTAAACCAAACGTTGCAGGTGCTTATTTCTTCGTGCGCAGTGGTCAACGCGGCACTCCCTAGCTGCCAGGAGCTCTTTTTACTGTGTGCACCCAACCAGAGCGACGGGAGGAGCACATTTCAGAAAACGTGCTCAGCTCGTCGAGAGAATGCGATTTAAGCAATAAAATAAAAAATGCACCTAAAACCTAAACCAAACGTTGCAGGTGCTTATTTCTTCGTGCGCAGTGGTCAACGCGGAACTCCCTAGCTGCCAGGAGCTCTTTTTACTGTGCGCACCCAACCAGAGCGACGGGAGGAGCCCATTTCAGAAAACGTGCTCAGCTCGTCGAGAAAATGCGATTTAAGCAATAAAATTAAAAATGCACCTAAAACCTAAACCAAACGTTGCAGGTGCTTATTTCTTCGTGCGCAGTGCTCAACGCGGCACTCCCTAGCTGCCAGGAGCACTTTTTACTGTGCGCACCCAACCAGAGTGACGGGAGGAGCACATTTCAGAAAACGTGCTCAGCTCGTCGAGAAAATGCGATTTAAGCTATAAAATTAAAAATGCACCTAAAACCTAAACCAAACGTTGCAGGTGCTTATTTCTTCATGCGCAGTGGTCAACGCGGCACTCTCTAGCTGCCAAGAGCACTTTTTACTGTGCGCACCCAACCAGAGTGACGGGAGGAGCACATTTCTTAAAACGTGCTCAGCTCGTCGAGAAAATGCGATTTAAGCAATAAAATTAAAAATGCACCTAAAACCTAAACCAAACGTTGCAGGTGCTTATTTCTTCGTGCGCAGTACTCAACGCGGCACTCCCTAGCTGCCAGGAGCACTTTTTACTGTGCGCACCCAACCAGAGTGACGGGAGGAGCACATTTCAGAAAATGTGCTCAGCTCGTCGAGAAAATGCGATTTAAGCAATAAAATTAAAAATGCACCTAAAACCTAAACCAAACGTTGCAGGTGCTTATTTCTTTGTGCGCAGTGGTCAACGCGGCACTCTTTAGCTGCCAAGAGCACTTTGTACTATGCGCACCCAACCAGAATGACGGGAGGAGCACATTTCAGAAAACGTGCTCAGCTCGTCGAGAAAATGCGATTTAAGCAATAAAATTAAAAATGCACCTAAAACCTAAACCAAACGTTGCAGGTGGTTATTTCTTCATGCGCAGTGGTCAACGCGGCACTCCCGAGTTGCCAAGAGCACTTTTTACTGTGCGCAACATACCAGAGCGACGGGAGGAGCACATTTCAGAAAACGTGCTCAGCTCGTCGAGAGAATGCGATTTAAGCAATAAAATTAAAAATGCACCTAAAACCTAAACCAAACGTTGCAGGTGCTTATTTCTTCGTGCGCAGTGGTCAACGCGGAACTCCCTAGCTGCCAGGAGCTCTTTTTACTGTGCGCACCCAACCAGAGCGACGGGAGGAGCACATTTCAGAAAACGTGCTCAGCTCGTCGAGAAAATGCGATTTAAGCAATAAATTTAAAAATGCACCTAAAACCTAAACCAAACGTTGCAGGTGCTTATTTCTTCGTGCGCAGTGCTCAACGCGGCACTCCCTAGCTGCCAGGAGCACTTTTTACTGTGCGCACCCAACCAGAGTGACGGGAGGAGCACATTTCAGAAAACGTGCTCAGCTCGTCGAGAAAATGCGATTTAAGCAATAAAATTAAAAATGCACCTAAAACCTAAACCAAACGTTGCAGGTGCTTATTTCTTCATGCGCAGTGGTCAACGCGGCACTCTCTAGCTGCCAAGAGCACTTTTTACTGTGCGCACCCAACCAGAGTGACGGGAGGAGCACATTTCAGAAAACGTGCTCAGCTCGTCGAGAAAATGCGATTTAAGCAATAAAATTAAAAATGCACCTAAAACCTAAACCAAACGTTGCAGGTGCTTATTTCTTCGTGCGCAGTACTCAACGCGGCACTCCCTAGCTGCCAAGAGCACTTTTTACTGTGCGCACCCAACCAGAGTGACGGGAGGAGCACATTTCAGAAAACGTGCTCAGCTCGTCGAGAAAATGCGATTTAAGCAATAAAATTAAAAATGCACCTAAAACCTAAACCAAACGTTGCAGGTGCTTATTTCTTCGTGCGCAGTACTCAACGCGGCACTCCCTAGCTGCCAGGAGCACTTTTTACTGTGCGCACCCAACCAGAGTGACGGGAGGAGCACATTTCAGAAAATGTGCTCAGCTCGTCGAGAAAATGCGATTTAAGCAATAAAATTAAAAATGCACCTTAAACCTAAACCAAACGTTGCAGGTGCTTATTTCTTTGTGCGCAGTGGTCAACGCGGCACTCTTTAGCTGCCAAGAGCACTTTGTACTATGCGCACCCAACCAGAATGACGGGAGGAGCACATTTCAGAAAACGTGCTCAGCTCGTCGAGAAAATGCGATTTAAGCAATAAAATTAAAAATGCACCTAAAACCTAAACCAAACGTTGCAGGTGGTTATTTCTTCATGCGCAGTGGTCAACGCGGCACTCCCGAGCTGCCAAGAGCACTTTTTACTGTGCGCAACCAACCAGAGCGACGGGAGGAGCACATTTCAGAAAACGTGCTCAGCTCGTCGAGAGAATGCGATTTAAGCAATAAAATTTAAAATGCACCTAAAACCTAAACCAAACGTTGCAGGTGCTTATTTCTTCGTGCGCAGTGGTCAACGCGGAACTCCCTAGCTGCCAGGAGCTCTTTTTACTGTGCGCACCCAACCAGAGCGACGGGAGGAGCACATTTCAGAAAACGTGCTCAGCTCGTCGAGAAAATGCGATTTAAGCAATAAAATTAAAAATGCACCTAAAACCTAAACCAAACGTTGCAGGTGCTTATTTCTTCGTGCGCAGTGCTCAACGCGGCACTCCCTAGCTGCCAGGAGCACTTTTTACTGTGCGCACCCAACCAGAGTGACGGGAGGAGCACATTTCAGAAAACGTGCTCAGCTCGTCGAGAAAATGCGATTTAAGCAATAAAATTAAAAATGCACCTAAAACCTAAACCAAACGTTGCAGGTGCTTATTTCTTCATGCGCAGTGGTCAACGCGGCACTCTCTAGCTGCCAAGAGCACTTTTTACTGTGCGCACCCAACCAGAGCGACGGGAGGAGCACATTTCAGAAAACGTGCTCAGCTCGTCGAGAAAATGCGATTTAAGCAATAAAATTAAAAATGCACCTAAAACCTAAACCAAACGTTGCAGATGCTTATTTCTTCGTGCGCAGTACTCAACGCGGCACTCGTTAGCTGCCAGGAGCACTTTTTACTGTGCGCACCCAACCAGAGTTACGGGAGGAGCACATTTCAGAAAACGTGCTCAGCCCGTCGAGAAAATGCGATTTAAGCAGTAAAATTAAAAATGCACCTAAAACCTAAACCAAACGTTGCAGGTGCTTATTTCTTCGTGCGCAGTGGTCAACGCGGCACTCCCTAGCTGCCAGGAGCACTTTTTACTATGCGCGCACAACCAGAGCGACGGGAGGAGCACATTTCAGAAAACGTGCTCAGCTCGTCGAGAAAATGGGATTTAAGCAATAAAATTAAAAATGCACCTAAAACCTAAACCAAACGTTGCAGGTGCTTATTTCTTCATGCGCAGTGGTCAACGCGGCACTATCTAGCTGCCAAGAGCACTTTTTACTGTGCGCACCCAACCAGAGTGACGGGAGGAGCACATTTCAGAAAACGTGCTCAGCTCGTCGAGAAAATGCGATTTAAGCAATAAAATTTAAAATGCACCTAAAACCTAAACCAAACGTTGCAGGTGTTTATTCCTTCGTGCGTAGTGCTCAACGCGGCACTCCCTAGCTGCCAGGAGCACTTTTTACTGTGCGCACCCAACCAGAGTGACGGGAGGAGCACATTTCAGAAAACGTGCTCAGCTCGTCGAGAGAATGCGATTTAAGCAATAAAATTAAAAATGCACCTAAAACCTAAACCAAACGTTGCAGGTGCTTATTTCTTCGTGCGCAGTGGTCAACGCGGCACTCCCTAGCTGCCAGGAGCTCTTTTTACTGTGCACACCCAACAAGAGCGACGGGAGGAGCACATTTCAGAAAACGTGCTCAGCTTGTCGAGAAAATGCGATTTAAGCAATAAAATTAAAAATGCACCTAAAACCTAAACCAAACGTTGCAGGTGCTTATTTCTTCTTGCGCAGTGGTCAACGCGGCACTCTCTAGCTTCCAGGAGCACTTTTTACTATGCGCGCCCAACCAGAGCGACGGGAGGAGCACATTTCAGAAAACGTGCTCAGCTCGTCGAGAAAATGCGATTTAAGCAATAAAATTAAAAATGCACCTAAAACCTAAACCAAACGTTGCAGGTGCTTATTTCTTCATGCGCAGTGGTCAACGCGGCACTCCCGAGCTGCCAAGAGCACTTTTTACTGTGCGCACCCAACCAGAGCGACGGGAGGAGCACATTTCAGAAAACGTGCTCAGCTCGTCGAGAGAATGCGAATATAAGCAATAAAATTAAAAATGCAGCTAAAACCTAAACCAAACGTTGCAGGTGCTTATTTCTTCGTGCGCAGTGGTCAACGCGGAACTCCCTAGCTGCCAGGAGCTCTTTTTACTGTGCGCACCCAACCAGAGCGACGGGAGGAGCACATTTCAGAAAACGTGCTCAGCTCGTCGAGAAAATGCGATTTAAGCAATAAAATTAAAAATGCAGCTAAAACCTAAACCAAACGTTGCAGGTGCTTATTTCTTCGTGCGTAGTGCTCAACGCGGGACTCCCTAGCTGCCAGGAGCACTTTTTACTGTGCGCACCCAACCAAAGTGACGGGAGGAGCACATTTCAGAAAACGTGCTCAGCTCGTCGAGAAACTGCGATTTAAGCAATAAAATTAAAAATGCACCTAAAACCTAAACCAAGCGTTGCAGGTGCTTATTTCTTCATGCGCAGTGGTCAACGCGGCACTCTCTAGCTGCCAAGAGCACTTTTTACTGTGCGCACCCAACCAGAGTGACAGGAGGAGCACATTTCAGAAAACGTGCTCAGCTCGTCGAGAAAATGCGATTTAAGCAATAAAATTAAAAATGCACCTAAAACCTAAACCAAACGTTGCAGGTGCTTATTTCTTCGTGCGCAGTGGTCAACGCGGCACTCCCTAGCTGCCAGGAGCTCTTTTTACTGTGTGCACCCAACCAGAGCGACGGGAGGAGCACATTTCAGAAAACGTGCTCAGCTCGTCGAGAGAATGCGATTTAAGCAATCAAATAAAAAATGCACCTAAAACCTAAACCAAACGTTGCCGGTGCTTATTTCTTCGTGCGCAGTGGTCGACGCGGAACTCCCTAGCTGCCAGGAGCTCTTTTTACTGTGCGCACCCAACCAGAGCGACGGGAGGAGCCCATTTCAGAAAACGTGCTCAGCTCGTCGAGAAAATGCGATTTAAGCAATAAAATTAAAAATGCACCTAAAACCTAAACCAAACGTTGCAGGTGCTTATTTCTTCGTGCGCAGTGCTCAACGCGGCACTCCCTGTCATGCGGTCGCGTTTAATTTTCCGGGTTTCTGTCTCGTCGATGTCGTAATTTTACTTCCGGTTTTATTTTGTCATCTCTTCCGTTTCAGTTCGTGTTTCCTTCCTCGGTGTTGGTTGTCTTGTCTTCCCTGATCCCGATTGTGTGCACCTGTGTAATTGACAATAATGGTCAGCACCTGTGTCCACGCCCTTTTGTGTGTATTTAGTCCGCGTCTTCCCCTTGTCCTGTGCCAGTGTGTCTTGCCTCGTCCCGACCACCAGCGATTCCTTGATGTCCGAGTTCTCAGTAAGACCCCTCCTCTTTGTCTCGCCACCGAGCGACGCTTTTGTTAGTACTGTGATTCCCATAGCCTTTTTGTCTCGCCTCAGTGCGGCGCCTTTTGTTTGTACTTTTTGCCACGTGTTTTCCCTCGTAAGAGGCGTTTTGATTTGTACTTTTAGCCTTTTATCTCGCCTCAGTGCGACGCCTTCTGTTTGTACTTTTTGCCACGTGTTTTCCCTCGCAAGAGGCGTTTTGATTTGTACTTTTGATCAGTGTGCTTGCTGGAATAAATCCAAGAAAGAAACGACTCTGCATCCGAGTCCTTTGCCTTGTCCCGTGCCTGACAGTACACACTGGCCAGACATGGACTCGGCAGAGTCGGAGCACCTGTGCTTCGCAGTGCGCTCCCATGCCTCACTGCTCGCCCAGCACCAGAGGCAAGTGGGCGACTTGGGTGAAGAAATCCGAGGACTCGCTAAGAATCAAGAAGACTTCAGAGGAGCGGTCGCCACCCAAGTAGCAAAGCTGGGTCAGCAAATGCAGGAAGTGCTCTCGCTCTTAAACGCGGGACCAGCAGCGACCTCCAGTACACCCGTTGCTTCCCCCGTTACTCCCCTTGCAATAGCTCCCATGACTGGCGGTGCCAGACTGGCTCCTCCAGAGCGCTACTCCGGAGAACCCGGCCTTAGCCGGGCCTTTATTACAGAATGCGAGATGCATTTTGAGAGGTCCCCAGCAGATTTCCCCACCGAGCGCTCCAAGGTGGCCTACGTGGTATCATACCTGACGGGAAGGGCCCGCACGTGGGCCACCGCGGAATGGGCCAGGGATTCCATCTCCTGTCGCTCTCTCCCCGCTTTCATCGAGGCTCTGCGAACGGTGTTCGATCCAATCTCCGCTGACCGAGACAAGGCTCGCCAACTCTGTCAGATAGTCCAGGGACAAGACACCGTCGGAGACTACGCCATCCGGTTCCGCACGCTGGCTGCGGAGTGCGGTTGGAACGCGACGGCACTATATGACATCTTCCTCCGGGGCCTGTCTGGATCCATACAGGATCAGCTAATCCCCTTAGACCTTCCCACCGACCTCGACGCCCTCATCGCTCTGGCTATCCGCACGGACAACCGGCTGCAAGAGTGGAGGCAGCACCGAAGCAGGAACGCCCCCGCCTTCGTCCCAGTAGCCGGCCCTGACGTTCACCACTCCAGGCTGTACGGGGATCGGCAGCGCCAGGAGCCAGAACCGATGCAGTTGGGCAGAGCTAAGTTAACAGAGGAGGAGAAGTTACGGCGACGCCGAGAGGGAAGATGCTACTACTGCGGTGAGCTCGGACACCTCCTTCTCTCCTGTCCAGTGAGAAGGACCCTGAAGGTAAGCGCCTTCTCTGCGGCTCTGTTCCCGGGGCGAGTGCTCCCCAAGGGCAGGATTACACAGTTGGGAAGAGAAATAGAACTTGAAGTATTAATAGACTCAGGAGCGGACGAAAGCTTGATAGACTGGGCATTTGCTCGCCGGTGGGGGGTAAAGACTGAGCTACTGAACACTCCCGTGAAAGCTAAGGCACTCAATGGACAGGCACTCTTTGAGATAACTCACATAACAGAACCAGTCTCGCTGTCAATTGGTCCCCACCAGGAGAACATACGGCTACATGTCGTGACCTCTCCAATGAACCCCCTCATTCTCGGGTATCCATGGCTTCAACGCCACAACCCCGCTATAGACTGGGGATCAGGGGAAATAACGGGATGGGGGTCCGACTGTCATGATTCCTGTATCAAGTCTAACCCGTGCCCTGTGCCTCCTGCTCCAGATGCGCCAGCCCCAGACTTAACCGGGGTCCCTGCGTGCTACCACCAATGGGCCGAGGTATTCAGCAAGGCCAAGGCCACCTCTCTACCTCCCCACCGTCCGTATGATTGCGCCATTGACCTCCTGCCGGGTTCAACTATACCCAAGGGGAGGCTTTATTCTCTTTCGGGACCTGAAAAGCAAACCTTGAATGAATATATAGACTCCTCCCTGCAAGCAGGACTGATTCGACCATCGTCGTCGCCTGCGGGGGCGGGGTTCTTTTTCGTGGGCAAGAAGGACGGTACCCTACGTCCCTGCATTGATTATAGTCCCCTCAATCAGATCACCATCAAGAACCGGTATCCGCTCCCACTGATGTCGACCGTGTTCGACCAATTACAGCAAGCCCGGGTGTTCACAAAGTTAGATCTGCGCAACGCCTACCATCTGGTGCGCATCCGGGAAGGGGACGAATGGAAGACAGGGTTCAACACCCATCGAGGACATTTTGAATACCTCGTCATGCCATTTGGCCTCACCAATGCTCCCGCTGTGTTTCAGGCCATGATAAACGATGTTTTGAGAGACTGTTTGGACCGTTTTGTGTACGTATATTTGGACGATATTTTGATTTATTCCCCGGATCTGAAGACCCATAGGGTTCACGTCGAGACGGTGTTGCAACGACTCCTTGAACACCAACTATACGTAAAGGCCGAGAAAAGTGAATTCCACAAGAACACCGTTTCTTTTCTCGGCTTCATCGTAGCCCCGGGCAAAGTTGAGATGGACCCGGCGAAAGTAAGCGCGGTAACGGAATGGCCTACCCCTGACTCACGCAGGAAGGTGCAGCAATTCCTGGGCTTTGCCAATTTTTATCGGCGGTTCATCAAGGACTTCAGTGCCACGGCGGCTCCCTTGCACGCGCTCACGTCTCCTAAGGTTCCCTTCCACTGGTCGGCGGAGGCGGAGGCGGCCTTCCAGGAACTAAAGAACCGCTTCAGCACCGCTCCCATCCTCACGCTTCCTGATCCGTCGCGGCAGTTTGTGGTGGAGGTGGACGCCTCCAATCAAGGAGTAGGTGCCATCCTTTCACAGAGAGCCAAGAGCGACAACAAGCTCCATCCGTGCGCGTTCCTGTCTCGACGGCTGACGCCCGCCGAACAGAATTATGATGTAGGGGATCGCGAACTGTTGGCAGTTAAACTGGCATTGGAAGAATGGAGACATTGGTTAGAGGGAGCACAGCAGCCTTTTTTGGTCTGGACCGACCATAAAAATTTAGAATACATAAAGTCAGCTAAGAGACTGAATTCACGCCAAGCCCGCTGGTCACTTTTTTTCAATCGTTTTAACTTCACTCTGTCCTACAGACCGGGAACCAAGAACACCAAGCCTGACGCCCTCTCCCGTGTTTTCAACTCGGATCCAGAAATTAAGAAGCCCGAAACCATCCTGCCTCCTCATTGCCTGGTTAGAGCAGTGACCTGGCCTATCGAAGGCCGGGTACAGCGGGCCAATGGTAACAAGCCACCCCCTAGTGGTTGCCCTGAGAACCGACTATGTGTCCCTGCTCAATTACGATCCCAAGTCATCCATTGGGCTCACACCTCCAGACTCTCCTGCCATCCGGGCATGCGCCGAACGCTGTTTGTCATCCAGCAGCGATTCTGGTGGCCCTCCATGAGGGCAGACGTCAAGGAATACGTTGCAGCCTGTCCCGTCTGCGCCCGGAATAAGAACTCCCACGGCGCCCGTATGGGGTTGCTGCATCCCCTACCCATTCCTTCGCGCCCATGGGCAGAGATATCCATGGACTTCGTCACCGGGCTTCCGGCCTCGCATGGGCGAACCACCATACTCACAGTGGTGGACAGATTCTCAAAGATGGCTCACTTTATCGCCTTGCCCAAGCTCCCGTCCGCTAAACGAACGGCCACCGTGATGATGGACCACATATTCCGGGTACATGGGTTCCCGAAAGACATTGTTTCCGATAGAGGGCCCCAATTCGTGTCCAGGTTTTGGAGGGAGTTTTGCAGGCTCATAGGGGCAACCGTGAGTCTCACGTCAGGCTATCACCCGGAGGCAAACGGACAGACGGAACGTATCAACCAGCAGTTGGAGACAAGTCTCCGCTGCCTGGTCTCCCAGAACCCCTCCTCGTGGAGCAAGAACCTCTCCTGGGTGGAGTATGCCCACAACTCCCTGCCCACCACGGCTACGGGTATGTCCCCCTTCAAGTGTGTGTATGGCTACCAGCCCCCAGTCTTCCCTGACAGTGAGCCGGAGGTGACGGTGACTTCGGCCCACGCCTTGGTGCGCCGCTGTCGTCGCGTCTGGTCGGCGGCTCGGGCCACGCTGGTCCGACAGGGGGACCGGGTCAAGCGGATGGCTGACCGGAGGAGACGTCCGGCGCCCGTGTACCAGCGAGGTCAACGTGTCTGGCTATCCGCCAAGGATCTTCCCCACCGGGGCGACTCCAGGAAACTGGCGCCTCGCTTCGTGGGTCCGTTCCCCATCGCCAAGGTCGTGCACCCGGCCGCGGTGCGTCTCCGCTTGCCCAGGTCCCTTGCAGTCCACCCCACCTTTCACGTTGGGAAGGTCAAGCCGGTGGTGGACAGTCCATTGGTGCCAGATCCTGCGCCGCCTCCGCCTCTGCGGACTGTGGGAGGTGGGACGGCCTACACCGTAAAAGAACTATTGGATGTGCGCAGAAGAGGCCGGGGCTGGCAGTACCTGGTGGACTGGGAGGGTTATGGGCCGGAGGAGCGGCAATGGGTGCCGCCTAGTTATGTTTTGGACCCGGGACTTTTTGAGGACTTTTATGCGGCTCACCCTGGGGCTCCTGGGCCGTCTGGGATCCGGCCCTAGGGGGGGGGTTCTGTCATGCGGTCGCGTTTAATTTTCCGGGTTTCTGTCTCGTCGATGTCGTAATTTTACTTCCGGTTTTATTTTGTCATCCCTTCCGTTTCAGTTCGTGTTTCCTTCCTCGGTGTTGGTTGTCTTGTCTTCCCTGATCCCGATTGTGTGCACCTGTGTAATTGACAATAATGGTCAGCACCTGTGTCCACGCCCTTTTGTGTGTATTTAGTCCGCGTCTTCCCCTTGTCCTGTGCCAGTGTGTCTTGCCTCGTCCCGACCACCAGCGATTCCTTGATGTCCGAGTTCTCAGTAAGACCCCTCCTCTTTGTCTCGCCACCGAGCGACGCTTTTGTTAGTACTGTGATTCCCATAGCCTTTTTGTCTCGCCTCAGTGCGACGCCTTTTGTTTGTACTTTTTGCCACGTGTTTTCCCTCGTAAGAGGCGTTTTGATTTGTACTTTTAGCCTTTTATCTCGCCTCAGTGCGACGCCTTCTGTTTGTACTTTTTGCCACGTGTTTTCCCTCGCAAGAGGCGTTTTGATTTGTACTTTTGATCAGTGTGCTTGCTGGAATAAATCCAAGAAAGAAACGACTCTGCATCCGAGTCCTTTGCCTTGTCCCGTGCCTGACACTCCCTAGCTGCCAGGAGTACTTTTTACTGTGCGCACCCAACCAGAGTGACGGGAGGAGCACTTTTCAGAAAACGTGCTCAGCTCGTCGAGAAAATGCGATTTAAGCAATAAAATTAAAAATGCACCTAAAACCTAAACCAAACGTTGCAGGTGCTTATTTCTTCATGCGCAGTGGTCAACGCGGCACTCTCTAGCTGCCAAGAGCACTTTTTACTGTGCGCACCCAACCAGAGTGACGGGAGGAGCACATTTCAGAAAACGTGCTCAGCTCGTCGAGAAAATGCGATTTAAGCAATAAAATTAAAAATGCACCTTAAACCTAAACCAAACGTTGCAGGTGCTTATTTCTTTGTGCGCAGTGGTCAACGCGGCACTCTTTAGCTGCCAAGAGCACTTTGTACTATGCGCACCCAACCAGAATGACGGGAGGAGCACATTTCAGAAAACGTGCTCAGCTCGTCGAGAAAATGCGATTTAAGCAATAAAATTAAAAATGCACCTAAAACCTAAACCAAACGTTGCAGGTGGTTATTTCTTCATGCGCAGTGGTCAACGCGGCACTCCCGAGCTGCCAAGAGCACTTTTTACTGTGCGCAACCAACCAGAGCGACGGGAGGAGCACATTTCAGAAAACGTGCTCAGCTCGTCGAGAGAATGCGATTTAAGCAATAAAATTTAAAATGCACCTAAAACCTAAACCAAACGTTGCAGGTGCTTATTTCTTCGTGCGCAGTGGTCAACGCGGAACTCCCTAGCTGCCAGGAGCTCTTTTTACTGTGCGCACCCAACCAGAGCGACGGGAGGAGCACATTTCAGAAAACGTGCTCAGCTCGTCGAGAAAATGCGATTTAAGCAATAAAATTAAAAATGCACCTAAAACCTAAACCAAACGTTGCAGGTGCTTATTTCTTCGTGCGCAGTGCTCAACGCGGCACTCCCTAGCTGCCAGGAGCACTTTTTACTGTGCGCACCCAACCAGAGCGACGGGAGGAGCACATTTCAGAAAACGTGCTCAGCTCGTCGAGAAAATGCGATTTAAGCAATAAAATTAAAAATGCACCTAAAACCTAAACCAAACGTTGCAGGTGCTTATTTCTTCATGCGCAGTGGTCAACGCGGCACTCTCTAGCTGCCAAGAGCACTTTTTACTGTGCGCACCCAACCAGAGCGACGGGAGGAGCACATTTCAGAAAACGTGCTCAGCTCGTCGAGAAAATGCGATTTAAGCAATAAAATTAAAAATGCACCTAAAACCTAAACCAAACGTTGCAGATGCTTATTTCTTCGTGCGCAGTACTCAACGCGGCACTCGTTAGCTGCCAGGAGCACTTTTTACTGTGCGCACCCAACCAGAGTTACGGGAGGAGCACATTTCAGAAAACGTGCTCAGCCCGTCGAGAAAATGCGATTTAAGCAGTAAAATTAAAAATGCACCTAAAACCTAAACCAAACGTTGCAGGTGCTTATTTCTTCGTGCGCAGTGGTCAACGCGGCACTCCCTAGCTGCCAGGAGCACTTTTTACTATGCGCGCACAACCAGAGCGACGGGAGGAGCACATTTCAGAAAACGTGCTCAGCTCGTCGAGAAAATGGGATTTAAGCAATAAAATTAAAAATGCACCTAAAACCTAAACCAAACGTTGCAGGTGCTTATTTCTTCATGCGCAGTGGTCAACGCGGCACTCTCTAGCTGCCAAGAGCACTTTTTACTGTGCGCACCCAACCAGAGTGACGGGAGGAGCACATTTCAGAAAACGTGCTCAGCTCGTCGAGAAAATGCGATTTAAGCAATAAAATTTAAAATGCACCTAAAACCTAAACCAAACGTTGCAGGTGTTTATTCCTTCGTGCGTAGTGCTCAACGCGGCACTCCCTAGCTGCCAGGAGCACTTTTTACTGTGCGCACCCAACCAGAGTGACGGGAGGAGCACATTTCAGAAAACGTGCTCAGCTCGTCGAGAGAATGCGATTTAAGCAATAAAATTAAAAATGCACCTAAAACCTAAACCAAACGTTGCAGGTGCTTATTTCTTCGTGCGCAGTGGTCAACGCGGCACTCCCTAGCTGCCAGGAGCTCTTTTTACTGTGCACACCCAACAAGAGCGACGGGAGGAGCACATTTCAGAAAACGTGCTCAGCTTGTCGAGAAAATGCGATTTAAGCAATAAAATTAAAAATGCACCTAAAACCTAAACCAAACGTTGCAGGTGCTTATTTCTTCTTGCGCAGTGGTCAACGCGGCACTCTCTAGCTTCCAGGAGCACTTTTTACTATGCGCGCCCAACCAGAGCGACGGGAGGAGCACATTTCAGAAAACGTGCTCAGCTCGTCGAGAAAATGCGATTTAAGCAATAAAATTAAAAATGCACCTAAAACCTAAACCAAACGTTGCAGGTGCTTATTTCTTCATGCGCAGTGGTCAACGCGGCACTCCCGACCTGCCAAGAGCACTTTTTACTGTGCGCACCCAACCAGAGCGACGGGAGGAGCACATTTCAGAAAACGTGCTCAGCTCGTCGAGAGAATGCGAATATAAGCAATAAAATTAAAAATGCAGCTAAAACCTAAACCAAACGTTGCAGGTGCTTATTTCTTCGTGCGCAGTGGTCAACGCGGAACTCCCTAGCTGCCAGGAGCTCTTTTTACTGTGCGCACCCAACCAGAGCGACGGGAGGAGCACATTTCAGAAAACGTGCTCAGCTCGTCGAGAAAATGCGATTTAAGCAATAAAATTAAAAATGCAGCTAAAACCTAAACCAAACGTTGCAGGTGCTTATTTCTTCGTGCGTAGTGCTCAACGCGGGACTCCCTAGCTGCCAGGAGCACTTTTTACTGTGCGCACCCAACCAGAGTGACGGGAGGAGCACATTTCAGAAAACGTGCTCAGCTCGTCGAGAAACTGCGATTTAAGCAATAAAATTAAAAATGCACCTAAAACCTAAACCAAGCGTTGCAGGTGCTTATTTCTTCATGCGCAGTGGTCAACGCGGCACTCTCTAGCTGCCAAGAGCACTTTTTACTGTGCGCACCCAACCAGAGTGACAGGAGGAGCACATTTCAGAAAACGTGCTCAGCTCGTCGAGAAAATGCGATTTAAGCAATAAGATTAAAAATGCACCTAAAACCTAAACCAAACGTTGCAGGTGCTTATTTCTTCATGCGCAGTGGTCAACGCGGCACTCTCTAGCTGCCAGGAGCACTTTTTACTGTGTGCACCCAACCAGAGTGACGGGAGGAGCACATTTCAGAAAACGTGCTCAGCTCGTCGAGAAAATGCGATTTAAGCAATAAAATTAAAAATGCACCTAAAACCTAAACCAAACGTTGCAGGTGCTTATTTCTTCATGCGCAGTGGTCAACACGGCACTCTCTAGCTGACAAGAGCACTTTTTACTGTGCGCACCCAACCAGAGTGACGGGAGGAGCACATTTCAGAAAACGTGCTCAGCTCGTCGAGAAAATGCGATTTAAGCAATAAGATTAAAAATGCACCTAAAACCTAAACCAAACGTTGCAGGTGCTTATTTCTTCATGCGCAGTGGTCAACGCAGCACTCTCTAGCTGCCAGGAGCACTTTTTACTACGCGCACCCAACCAGAGCGACGGGAGGAGCACATTTCAGAAAACGTGCTCAGCTCGTCGAGAGAATGCGATTTAAGCAATAAAATAAAAAATGCACCTAAAACCTAAACCAAACGTTGCAGGTGCTTATTTCTTCGTGCGCAGTGGTCAACGCGGCACTCCCTAGCTGCCAGTAGCTCTTTTTACTGTGCGCACCCAACCAGAGCGACGGGAGGAGCACATTTCAGAAAACGTGCTCAGCTCGTCGAGAAAATGTGATTTAAGCAATAAAATTAAAAATGCACCTAAAACCTAAACCAAACGTTGCAGGTGCTTATTTCTTCATGCGCAGTGGTCAACGCGGCACTCTCTAGCTGCCAGGAGCACTTTTTACTACGCGCACCCAACCAGAGCGACGGGAGGAGCACATTTCAGAAAACGTGCTCAGCTCGTCGAGAGAATGCGATTTAAGCAATAAAATAAAAAATGCACCTAAAACCTAAACCAAACGTTGCAGGTGCTTATTTCTTCGTGCGCAGTGGTCAACGCGGCACTCCGTAGCTGCCAGGAGCTCTTTTTACTGTGTGCACCCAACCAGAGCGACGGGAGGAGCACATTTCAGAAAACGTGCTCAGCTCGTCGAGAGAATACGATTTAAGCAATAAATTAAAAAATGCACCTAAAACCTAAACCAAACGTTGCCGGTGCTTATTTCTTCGTGCGCAGTGGTCGACGCGGAACTCCCTAGCTGCCAGGAGCTCTTTTTACTGTGCGCACCCAACCAGAGCGACGGGAGGAGCCCATTTCAGAAAACGTGCTCAGCTCGTCGAGAAAATGCGATTTAAGCAATAAAATTAAAAATGCACCTAAAACCTAAACCAAACGTTGCAGGTGCTTATTTCTTCGTGCGCAGTGCTCAACGCGGCACTCCCTAGCTGCCAGGAGTACTTTTTACTGTGCGCACCCAACCAGAGTGACGGGAGGAGCACATTTCAGAAAACGTGCTCAGCTCGTCGAGAAAATGCGATTTAAGCAATAAAATTAAAACTGCACCTAAAACCTAAATCAAACGTTGCAGGTGCTTATTTCTTCATGCGCAGTGGTCAACGCGGCACTCTCTAGCTGCCAAGAGCACTTTTTACTGTGCGCACCCAACCAGAGCGACGGGAGGAGCACATTTCAGAAAACGTGCTCAGCTCGTCGAGAAAATGCGATTTAAGCAATAAATTTAAAAATGCACCTAAAACCTAAACCAAACGTTGCAGGTGCTTATTTCTTCGTGCGCAGTGCTCAACGCGGCACTCCCTAGCTGCCAGGAGCACTTTTTACTGTGCGCACCCAACCAGAGTGACGGGAGGAGCACATTTCAGAAAACGTGCTCAGCTCGTCGAGAAAATGCGATTTAAGCAATAAAATTAAAAATGCACCTAAAACCTAAACCAAACGTTGCAGGTGCTTATTTCTTCATGCGCAGTGGTCAACGCGGCACTCTCTAGCTGCCAAGAGCACTTTTTACTGTGCGCACCCAACCAGAGTGACGGGAGGAGCACATTTCAGAAAACGTGCTCAGCTCGTCGAGAAAATGCGATTTAAGCAATAAAATTAAAAATGCACCTAAAACCTAAACCAAACGTTGCAGGTGCTTATTTCTTCGTGCGCAGTACTCAACGCGGCACTCCCTAGCTGCCAGGAGCACTTTTTACTGTGCGCACCCAACCAGAGTGACGGGAGGAGCACATTTCAGAAAACGTGCTCAGCTCGTCGAGAAAATGCGATTTAAGCAGTAAAATTAAAAATGCACCTAAAACCTAAACCAAACGTTGCAGGTGCTTATTTCTTCGTGCGCAGTGCTCAACGCGGCACTCCCTAGCTGCCAGGAGCACTTTTTACTATGCGCGCACAACCAGAGCGACGGGAGGAGCACATTTCAGAAAACGTGCTCAGCTCGTCGAGAAAATGGGATTTAAGCAATAAAATTAAAAATGCACCTAAAACCTAAACCAAACGTTGCAGGTGCTTATTTCTTCATGCGCAGTGGTCAACGCGGCACTCTCTAGCTGCCAGGAGCACTTTTTACTATGCGCGCACAACCAGAGCGACGGGAGGAGCACATTTCAGAAAACGTGCTCAGCTCGTCGAGAAAATGGGATTTAAGCAATAAAATTAAAAATGCACCTAAAACCTAAACCAAACGTTGCAGGTGCTTATTTCTTCATGCGCAGTGGTCAACGCGGCACTCTCTAGCTGCCAAGAGCACTTTTTACTGTGCGCACCCAACCAGAGTGACGGGAGGAGCACATTTCAGAAAACGTGGTCAGCTCGTCGAGAAAATGCGATTTAAGCAATAAAATTTAAAATGCACCTAAAACCTAAACCAAACGTTGCAGGTGTTCATTCCTTCGTGCGTAGTGCTCAACGCGGCACTCCCTAGCTGCCAGGAGCACTTTTTACTGTGCGCACCCAACCAGAGTGACGGGAGGAGCACATTTCAGAAAACGTGCTCAGCTCGTCGAGAGAATGCGATTTAAGCAATAAAATTAAAAATGCACCTAAAACCTAAACCAAACGTTGCAGGTGCTTATTTCTTCTTGCGCAGTGGTCAACGCGGCACTCTCTAGCTTCCAGGAGCACTTTTTACTATGCGCGCCCAACCAGAGCGACGGGAGGAGCACATTTCAGAAAACGTGCTCAGCTCGTCGAGAAAATGCGATTTAAGCAATAAAATTAAAAATGCACCTAAAACCTAAACCAAACGTTGCAGGTGCTTATTTCTTCATGCGCAGTGGTCAACGCGGCACTCCCGAGCTGCCAAGAGCACTTTTTACTGTGCGCACCCAACCAGAGCGACGGGAGGAGCACATTTCAGAAAACGTGCTCAGCTCGTCGAGAGAATGCGAATATAAGCAATAAAATTAAAAATGCAGCTAAAACCTAAACCAAACGTTGCAGGTGCTTATTTCTTCGTGCGCAGTGGTCAACGCGGAACTCCCTAGCTGCCAGGAGCTCTTTTTACTGTGCGCACCCAACCAGAGCGACGGGAGGAGCACATTTCAGAAAACGTGCTCAGCTCGTCGAGAAAATGCGATTTAAGCAATAAAATTAAAAATGCAGCTAAAACCTAAACCAAACGTTGCAGGTGCTTATTTCTTCGTGCGTAGTGCTCAACGCGGGACTCCCTAGCTGCCAGGAGCACTTTTTACTGTGCGCACCCAACCAGAGTGACGGGAGGAGCACATTTCAGAAAACGTGCTCAGCTCGTCGAGAAACTGCGATTTAAGAAATAAAATTAAAAATGCACCTAAAACCTAAACCAAGCGTTGCAGGTGCTTATTTCTTCATGCGCAGTGGTCAACGCGGCACTCTCTAGCTGCCAAGAGCACTTTTTACTGTGCGCACCCAACCAGAGTGACAGGAGGAGCACATTTCAGAAAACGTGCTCAGCTCGTCGAGAAAATGCGATTTAAGCAATAAGATTTAAAATGCACCTAAAACCTAAACCAAACGTTGCAGGTGCTTATTTCTTCATGCGCAGTGGTCAACGCGGCACTCTCTAGCTGCCAGGAGCACTTTTTACTGTGTGCACCCAACCAGAGTGACGGGAGGAGCACATTTCAGAAAACGGGCTCAGCTCGTCGAGAAAATGCGATTTAAGCAATAAAATTAAAAATGCACCTAAAACCTAAACCAAACGTTGCAGGTGCTTATTTCTTCATGCGCAGTGGTCAACGCGGCACTCTCTAGCTGACAAGAGCACTTTTTACTGTGCGCACCCAACCAGAGTGACGGGAGGAGCACATTTCAGAAAACGTGCTCAGCTCGTCGAGAAAATGCGATTTAAGCAATAAGATTAAAAATGCACCTAAAACCTAAACCAAACGTTGCAGGTGCTTATTTCTTCATGCGCAGTGGTCAACGCAGCACTCTCTAGCTGCCAGGAGCACTTTTTACTACGCGCACCCAACCAGAGCGACGGGAGGAGCACATTTCAGAAAACGTGCTCAGCTCGTCGAGAGAATGCGATTTAAGCAATAAAATAAAAAATGCACCTAAAACCTAAACCAAACGTTGCAGGTGCTTATTTCTTCGTGCGCAGTGGTCAACGCGGCACTCCCTAGCTGCCAGTAGCTCTTTTTACTGTGCGCACCCAACCAGAGCGACGGGAGGAGCACATTTCAGAAAACGTGCTCAGCTCGTCGAGAAAATGCGATTTAAGCAATAAAATTAAAAATGCACCTAAAACCTAAACCAAACGTTGCAGGTGCTTATTTCTTCATGCGCAGTGGTCAACGCGGCACTCTCTAGCTGCCAGGAGCACTTTTTACTACGCGCACCCAACCAGAGCGACGGGAGGAGCACATTTCAGAAAACGTGCTCAGCTCGTCGAGAGAATGCGATTTAAGCAATAAAATTAAAAATGCACCTAAAACCTAAACCAAACGTTGCAGGTGCTTATTTCTTCGTGCGCAGTGCTCAACGCGGAACTCCCTAGCTGCCAGGAGCACTTTTTACTGTGCGCACCCAACCAGAGTGACGGGAGGAGCACATTTCAGAAAACGTGCTCAGCTCGTCGAGAAAATGCGATTTAAGCAATAAAATTAAAAATGCACCTAAAACCTAAACCAAACGTTGCAGGTGCTTATTTCTTCATGCGCAGTGGTCAACGCGGCACTCTCTAGCTGCCAAGAGCACTTTTTACTGTGCGCACCCAACCAGAGTGACGGGAGGAGGACATTTCAGAAAACGTGCTCAGCTCGTCGAGAAAATGCGATTTAAGCAATAAAATTAAAAATGCACCTAAAACCTAAACCAAACGTTGCAGGTGCTTATTTCTTCGTGCGCAGTACTCAACGCGGCACTCCCGAGCTGCCAGGAGCACTTTTTACTGTGCGCACCCAACCAGAGTGACGGGAGGAGCACATTTCAGAAAACGTGCTCAGCTCGTCGAGAAAATGCGATTTAAGCAGTAAAATTAAAAATGCACCTAAAACCTAAACCAAACGTTGCAGGTGCTTATTTCTTTGTGCGCAGTGCTCAACGCGACACTCCCTAGCTGCCAGGAGCACTTTTTACTATGCGCGCACAACCAGAGCGACGGGAGGAGCACATTTCAGAAAACGTGCTCAGCTCGTCGAGAAAATGCGATTTAAGCAATAAAATTTAAAATGCACCTAAAACCTAAACCAAACGTTGCAGGTGCTTATTTCTTTGTGCGCAGTGGTCAACGCGGCACTCTTTAGCTGCCAAGAGCACTTTTTACTATGCGCACCCAACCAGAGTGACGGGAGGAGCACATTTCAGAAAACGTGCTCAGCTCGTCGAGAAAATGCGATTTAAGCAATAAAATTAAAAATGCACCTAAAACCTAAACCAAACGTTGCAGGTGCTTATTTCTTCGTGCGCAGTGCTCAACCCGGCACTCCCTAGCTGCCAGGAGCACTTTTTACTGTGCGCACCCAACCAGAGTGACGGGAGGAGCACATTTCAGAAAACGTGCTCAGCTCGTCGAGAAAATGCGATTTAAGCAATAAAATTAAAAATGCACCTAAAACCTAACCCAAACGTTGCAGGTGCTTATTTCTTCATGTGCAGTGGTCAACGCGGCACTCTCTAGCTGCCAAGAGAACTTTTTACTGTGCGCACCCAACCAGAGCGACGGGAGGAGCACATTTCAGAAAACGTGCTCAGCTCGTCGAGAAAATGCGATTTAAGCAATAAAATTAAAAATGCACCTAAAACCTAAACCAAACGTTGCAGGTGCTTATTTCTTCATGTGCAGTGGTAAACGCGGCACTCTCTAGCTGCCAGGAGCACTTTTTACTATGCGCGCACAATCAGAGCGACGGGAGGAGCACATTTCAGAAAACGTGCTCAGCTCGTCGAGGAAATGCGATTTAAGCAATAAAATTTAAAATGCACCTAAAACCTAAACCAAACGTTGCAGGTGCTTATTTCTTCGTGCGTAGTGCTCAACGCGGCACTCCCTAGCTGCCAGGAGCACTTTTTACTGTGCGCACCCAACCAGAGTGACGGGAGGAGCACATTTCAGAAAACGTGCTCAGCTCGTCGAGAGAATGCGATTTAAGCAATAAAATTAAAAATGCACCTAAAACCTAAACCAAACGTTGCAGGTGCTTATTTCTTCGTGCGCAGTGGTCAACGCGGCACTCCCTAGCTGCCAGGAGCTCTTTTTACTGTGCACACCCAACCAGAGCGACGGGAGGAGCACATTTCAGAAAACGTGCTCAGCTTGTCGAGAAAATGCGATTTAAGCAATAAAATTAAAAATGCACCTAAAACCTAAACCAAACGTTGCAGGTGCTTATTTCTTCTTGCGCAGTGGTCAACGCGACACTCTCTAGCTTCCAGGAGCACTTTTTACTATGCGCGCCCAACCAGAGCGACGGGAGGAGCACATTTTAGAAAACGTGCTCAGCTCGTCGAGAAAATGCGATTTAAGCAATAAAATTAAAAATGCACCTAAAACCTAAACCAAACGTTGCAGGTGCTTATTTCTTCATGCGCAGTGGTCAACGCGGCACTCCCGAGCTGCCAAGAGCACTTTTTACTGTGCGCACCCAACCAGAGCGACGGGAGGAGCACATTTCAGAAAACGTGCTCAGCTCGTCGAGAGAATGCGATTTAAGCAATAAAATTAAAAATGCAGCTAAAACCTAAACCAAACGTTGCAGGTGCTTATTTCTTCGTGCGCAGTGGTCAACGCGGAACTCCCTAGCTGCCAGGAGCTCTTTTTACTGTGCGCACCCAACCAGAGCGACGGGAGGAGCACATTTCAGAAAACGTGCTCAGCTCGTCGAGAAAATGCGATTTAAGCAATAAAATTAAAAATGCACCTAAAACCTAAACTAAACGTTGCAGGTGCTTATTTCTTCGTGCGCAGTGCTCAACGCGGCACTCCCTAGCTGCCAGGAGCACTTTTTACTGTGCGCACCCAACCAGAGTGACGGGAGGAGCACATTTCAGAAAACGTGCTCAGCTCGTCGAGAAAATGCGATTTAAGCAATAAAATTAAAAATGCACCTAAAACCTAAACCAAACGTTGCAGGTGCTTATTTCTTCATGCGCAAAGGTCAACGCGGCACTCTCTAGCTGCCAAGAGCACTTTTTACTGTGCGCACCCAACCAGAGTGACGGGAGGAGCACATTTCAGAAAACGTGCTCAGCTCGGCGAGAAAATGCGATTTAAGCAATAAAATTAAAAATGCACCTAAAACCTAAACCAAACGTTGCAGGTGCTTATTTCTTCATGCGCAGTGGTCAACGCGGCACTCTCTAGCTGCCAAGAGCACTTTTTACTGTGCGCACCCAACCAGAGTGACGGGAGGAGCACATTTCAGAAAACGTGCTCAGCTCGTCGAGAAAATGCGATTTAAGCAATAAGATTAAAAATGCACCTAAAACCTAAACCAAACGTTGCAGGTGCTTATTTCTTCATGCGCAGTGGTCAACGCGGCACTCTCTAGCTGCCAGGAGCACTTTTTACTACGCGCACCCAACCAGAGCGACGGGAGGAGCACATTTCAGAAAACGTGCTCAGCTCGTCGAGAGAATGCGATTTAAGCAATAAAATAAAAAATGCACCTAAAACCTAAACCAAACGTTGCAGGTGCTTATTTCTCCATGTGCAGTGGTCAACGCGGCACTCTCTAGCTGCCAGGAGCACTTTTTACTATGCGCGCACAACCAGAGCGACGGGAGGAGCACATTTCAGAAAACGTGCTCAGCTCGTCGAGAAAATGCGATTTAAGCAATGAAATTTAAAATGCACCTAAAACCTAAACCAAACGTTGCAGGTGCTTATTTCTTCATGCGCAGTGGTCAACGCGGCACTCTCTAGCTGCCAAGAGCACATTTTACTGTGCGCACCCAACCAGAGTGACGGGAGGAGCACATTTCAGAAAACGTGCTCAGCTCGTCGAGAAAATGCGATTTAAGCAATAAGATTAAAAATGCACCTAAAACCTAAACGAAACGTTGCAGGTGCTTATATCTTCATGCGCAGTGGTCAACGCGGCACTCTCTAGCTGCCAAGAGCACTTTTTACTGTGTGCACCCAACCAGAGCGACGGGAGGAGCACATTTCAGAAAACGTGCTCAGCTCGTCGAGAAAATGCGATTGAAGCAATAAAATTAAAAATGCACCTAAAACCTAAACCAAACGTTGCAGGTGCTTATTTCTTCATGCGCAGTGGTCAACGCGGCACTCTCTAGCCGCCAGGAGCACTTTTTACTACGCGCACCCAACCAGAGCGACGGGAGGAGCACATTTCAGAAAACGTGCTCAGCTCGTCGAGAGAATGCGATTTAAGCAATAAAATTAAAAATGCATCTAAAACCTAAACCAAATGTTGCAGGTGCTTATTTCTTCGTGCGCAGTGGTCAACGCGGCACTCTCTAGCTGCCAGGAGCACTTTTTACTGTACGCACCCAACCAGAGTGACGGGAGGAGCACATTTCAGAAAACGTGCTCAGCTCGTCGAGAAAATGCGATTTAAGCAATAAAATTAAAAATGCACCTTAAACCTAAACCAAACGTTGCAGGTGCTTATTTCTTCTTGCGCAGTGGTCAACGCGGCACTCTCTAGCTGCCAGGAGCACTTTTTACTATGCGCGCCCAACCAGAGCGACGGAAGGAGCACATTTCAGAAAACCTGCTCAGCTCGTCGAGAAAATGCGATTTAAGCAATAAGATTAAAAATGCACCTAAAACCTAAACCACACGTTGCAGGTGCTTATTTCTTCATGCGCAGTGGTCAACACGGCACTCTCTAGCTGCCAGGAGCACTTTTTACTACGCGCACCCAACCAGAGCGACGGGAGGAGCACATTTCAGAAAACGTGCTCAGCTCGTCGAGAGAATGCGATTTAAGCAATAAAATTAAAAATGCACCTAAAACCTAAACCAAACGTTGCAGGTGCTTATTTCTTCGTGCGCAGTGGTCAACGCGGCACTCCCTAGCTGCCAGGAGCTCTTTTTACTGTGCGCACCCAACCAGAGCGACGGGAGGAGCACATTTCAGAAAACGTGCTCAGCTTGTCGAGAAAATGCGATTTAAGCAATAAAATTAAAAATGCACCTAAAACCTAAACCAAACGTTGCAGGTGCTTATTTCTTCATGCGCAGTGGTCAACGCGGCACTCTCTAGCTGCCAGGAGCACTTTTTACTATGCGCGCCCAACCAGAGCGACGGGAGGAGCACATTTCAGAAAACGTGCTCAGCTCGTCGAGAAAATGCGATTTAAGCAATAAAATTAAAAATGCACCTAAAACCTAAACCAAACGTTGCAGGTGCTTATTTCTTCATGCGCAGTGGTCAACGCGGCACTCCCGAGCTGCCAAGAGCACTTTTTACTGTGCGCACCCAACCAGAGCGACGGGAGGAGCACATTTCAGAAAACGTGCTCAGCTCGTCGAGAGAATGCGATTTAAGCAATAAAATTAAAAATGCACTTAAAACCTAAACCAAACGTTGCAGGTGCTTATTTCTTCGTGCGCAGTGGTCAACGCAGAACTCCCTAGCTGCCAGGAGCTCTTTTTACTGTGCGCACCCAACCAGAGCGACGGGAGGAGCACATTTCAGAAAACGTGCTCAGCTCGTCGAGACAATGCGATTTAAGCAATAAAATTAAAAATGCACCTAAAACCTAAACCAAACGTTGCAGGTGCTTATTTCTTCGTGCGCAGTGCTCAACGCGGCACTCCCTAGCTGCCAGGAGCACTTTTTACTGTGCGCACCCAACCAGAGTGACGGGAGGAGCACATTTCAGAAAACGTGCTCAGCTCGTCGAGAAAATGCGATTTAAGCAATAAAATTAAAAATGCACCTAAAACCTAAACCAAACGTTGCAGGTGCTTATTTCTTCATGCGCAGTGGTCAACGCGGCACTCTCTAGCTGCCAAGAGCACTTTTTACTGTGCGCACCCAACCAGAGTGACGGGAGGAGCACATTTCAGAAAACGTGCTCAGCTCGTCGAGAAAATGCGATTTAAACAATAAGATTAAAAATGCACCTAAAACCTAAACCAAACGTTGCAGGTGCTTATTTCTTCATGCGCAGTGGTCAACGCGGCACTCTCTAGCTGCCAGGAGCACTTTTTACTACGCGCACCCAACCAGAGCGACGGGAGGAGCACATTTCAGAAAACGTGCTCAGCTCGTCGAGAGAATGCGATTTAAGCAATAAAATAAAAAATGCACCTAAAACCTAAACCAAACGTTGCAGGTGCTTATTTCTTCGTGCGCAGTGGTCAACGCGGCACTCCCTAGCTGCCAGGAGCTCTTTTTACTGTGCGCACCCAACCAGAGCGACGGGAGGAGCACATTTCAGAAAACGTGCTCAGCTCGTCGAGAAAATGCGATTTAAGCAATAAAATTAAAAATGCACCTAAAACCTAAACCAAACGTTGCAGGTGCTTATTTCTTCATGCGCAGTGGTCAACGCGGCACTCTCTAGCTGCCAGGAGCACTTTTTACTACGCGCACCCAACCAGAGCGACGGGAGGAGCACATTTCAGAAAACGTGCTCAGCTCGTCGAGAGAATGCGATTTAAGCAATAAAATAAAAAATGCACCTAAAACCTAAACCAAACGTTGCAGGTGCTTATTTCTTCGTGCGCAGTGGTCAACGCGGCACTCCCTAGCTGCCAGGAGCTCTTTTTACTGTGTGCACCCAACCAGAGCGACGGGAGGAGCACATTTCAGAAAACGTGCTCAGCTCGTCGAGAGAATACGATTTAAGCAATAAATTAAAAAATGCACCTAAAACCTAAACCAAACGTTGCCGGTGCTTATTTCTTCGTGCGCAGTGGTCGACGCGGAACTCCCTAGCTGCCAGGAGCTCTTTTTACTGTGCGCACCCAACCAGAGCGACGGGAGGAGCCCATTTCAGAAAACGTGCTCAGCTCGTCGAGAAAATGCGATTTAAGCAATAAAATTAAAAATGCACCTAAAACCTAAACCAAACGTTGCAGGTGCTTATTTCTTCGTGCGCAGTGCTCAACGCGGCACTCCCTAGCTGCCAGGAGTACTTTTTACTGTGCGCACCCAACCAGAGTGACGGGAGGAGCACATTTCAGAAAACGTGCTCAGCTCGTCGAGAAAATGCGATTTAAGCAATAAAATTAAAACTGCACCTAAAACCTAAATCAAACGTTGCAGGTGCTTATTTCTTCATGCGCAGTGGTCAACGCGGCACTCTCTAGCTGCCAAGAGCACTTTTTACTGTGCGCACCCAACCAGAGCGACGGGAGGAGCACATTTCAGAAAACGTGCTCAGCTCGTCGAGAAAATGCGATTTAAGCAATAAATTTAAAAATGCACCTAAAACCTAAACCAAACGTTGCAGGTGCTTATTTCTTCGTGCGCAGTGCTCAACGCGGCACTCCCTAGCTGCCAGGAGCACTTTTTACTGTGCGCACCCAACCAGAGTGACGGGAGGAGCACATTTCAGAAAACGTGCTCAGCTCGTCGAGAAAATGCGATTTAAGCAATAAAATTAAAAATGCACCTAAAACCTAAACCAAACGTTGCAGGTGCTTATTTCTTCATGCGCAGTGGTCAACGCGGCACTCTCTAGCTGCCAAGAGCACTTTTTACTGTGCGCACCCAACCAGAGTGACGGGAGGAGCACATTTCAGAAAACGTGCTCAGCTCGTCGAGAAAATGCGATTTAAGCAATAAAATTAAAAATGCACCTAAAACCTAAACCAAACGTTGCAGGTGCTTATTTCTTCGTGCGCAGTACTCAACGCGGCACTCCCTAGCTGCCAGGAGCACTTTTTACTGTGCGCACCCAACCAGAGTGACGGGAGGAGCACATTTCAGAAAACGTGCTCAGCTCGTCGAGAAAATGCGATTTAAGCAGTAAAATTAAAAATGCACCTAAAACCTAAACCAAACGTTGCAGGTGCTTATTTCTTCGTGCGCAGTGCTCAACGCGGCACTCCCTAGCTGCCAGGAGCACTTTTTACTATGCGCGCACAACCAGAGCGACGGGAGGAGCACATTTCAGAAAACGTGCTCAGCTCGTCGAGAAAATGGGATTTAAGCAATAAAATTAAAAATGCACCTAAAACCTAAACCAAACGTTGCAGGTGCTTATTTCTTCATGCGCAGTGGTCAACGCGGCACTCTCTAGCTGCCAGGAGCACTTTTTACTATGTGCGCACAACCAGAGCGACGGGAGGAGCACATTTCAGAAAACGTGCTCAGCTCGTCGAGAAAATGGGATTTAAGCAATAAAATTAAAAATGCACCTAAAACCTAAACCAAACGTTGCAGGTGCTTATTTCTTCATGCGCAGTGGTCAACGCGGCACTCTCTAGCTGCCAAGAGCACTTTTTACTGTGCGCACCCAACCAGAGTGACGGGAGGAGCACATTTCAGAAAACGTGGTCAGCTCGTCGAGAAAATGCGATTTAAGCAATAAAATTTAAAATGCACCTAAAACCTAAACCAAACGTTGCAGGTGTTCATTCCTTCGTGCGTAGTGCTCAACGCGGCACTCCCTAGCTGCCAGGAGCACTTTTTACTGTGCGCACCCAACCAGAGTGACGGGAGGAGCACATTTCAGAAAACGTGCTCAGCTCGTCGAGAGAATGCGATTTAAGCAATAAAATTAAAAATGCACCTAAAACCTAAACCAAACGTTGCAGGTGCTTATTTCTTCTTGCGCAGTGGTCAACGCGGCACTCTCTAGCTTCCAGGAGCACTTTTTACTATGCGCGCCCAACCAGAGCGACGGGAGGAGCACATTTCAGAAAACGTGCTCAGCTCGTCGAGAAAATGCGATTTAAGCAATAAAATTAAAAATGCACCTAAAACCTAAACCAAACGTTGCAGGTGCTTATTTCTTCATGCGCAGTGGTCAACGCGGCACTCCCGAGCTGCCAAGAGCACTTTTTACTGTGCGCACCCAACCAGAGCGACGGGAGGAGCACATTTCAGAAAACGTGCTCAGCTCGTCGAGAGAATGCGAATATAAGCAATAAAATTAAAAATGCAGCTAAAACCTAAACCAAACGTTGCAGGTGCTTATTTCTTCGTGCGCAGTGGTCAACGCGGAACTCCCTAGCTGCCAGGAGCTCTTTTTACTGTGCGCACCCAACCAGAGCGACGGGAGGAGCACATTTCAGAAAACGTGCTCAGCTCGTCGAGAAAATGCGATTTAAGCAATAAAATTAAAAATGCAGCTAAAACCTAAACCAAACGTTGCAGGTGCTTATTTCTTCGTGCGTAGTGCTCAACGCGGGACTCCCTAGCTGCCAGGAGCACTTTTTACTGTGCGCACCCAACCAGAGTGACGGGAGGAGCACATTTCAGAAAACGTGCTCAGCTCGTCGAGAAACTGCGATTTAAGAAATAAAATTAAAAATGCACCTAAAACCTAAACCAAGCGTTGCAGGTGCTTATTTCTTCATGCGCAGTGGTCAACGCGGCACTCTCTAGCTGCCAAGAGCACTTTTTACTGTGCGCACCCAACCAGAGTGACAGGAGGAGCACATTTCAGAAAACGTGCTCAGCTCGTCGAGAAAATGCGATTTAAGCAATAAGATTTAAAATGCACCTAAAACCTAAACCAAACGTTGCAGGTGCTTATTTCTTCATGCGCAGTGGTCAACGCGGCACTCTCTAGCTGCCAGGAGCACTTTTTACTGTGTGCACCCAACCAGAGTGACGGGAGGAGCACATTTCAGAAAACGGGCTCAGCTCGTCGAGAAAATGCGATTTAAGCAATAAAATTAAAAATGCACCTAAAACCTAAACCAAACGTTGCAGGTGCTTATTTCTTCATGCGCAGTGGTCAACGCGGCACTCTCTAGCTGACAAGAGCACTTTTTACTGTGCGCACCCAACCAGAGTGACGGGAGGAGCACATTTCAGAAAACGTGCTCAGCTCGTCGAGAAAATGCGATTTAAGCAATAAGATTAAAAATGCACCTAAAACCTAAACCAAACGTTGCAGGTGCTTATTTCTTCATGCGCAGTGGTCAACGCAGCACTCTCTAGCTGCCAGGAGCACTTTTTACTACGCGCACCCAACCAGAGCGACGGGAGGAGCACATTTCAGAAAACGTGCTCAGCTCGTCGAGAGAATGCGATTTAAGCAATAAAATAAAAAATGCACCTAAAACCTAAACCAAACGTTGCAGGTGCTTATTTCTTCGTGCGCAGTGGTCAACGCGGCACTCCCTAGCTGCCAGTAGCTCTTTTTACTGTGCGCACCCAACCAGAGCGACGGGAGGAGCACATTTCAGAAAACGTGCTCAGCTCGTCGAGAAAATGCGATTTAAGCAATAAAATTAAAAATGCACCTAAAACCTAAACCAAACGTTGCAGGTGCTTATTTCTTCATGCGCAGTGGTCAACGCGGCACTCTCTAGCTGCCAGGAGCACTTTTTACTACGCGCACCCAACCAGAGCGACGGGAGGAGCACATTTCAGAAAACGTGCTCAGCTCGTCGAGAGAATGCGATTTAAGCAATAAAATAAAAAATGCACCTAAAACCTAAACCAAACGTTGCAGGTGCTTATTTCTTCGTGCGCAGTGGTCAACGCGGCACTCCCTAGCTGCCAGGAGCTCTTTTTACTGTGTGCACCCAACCAGAGCGACGGGAGGAGCACATTTCAGAAAACGTGCTCAGCTCGTCGAGAGAATGCGATTTAAGCAATAAAATAAAAAATGCACCTAAAACCTAAACCAAACGTTGCAGGTGCTTATTTCTTCGTGCGCAGTGGTCGACGCGGAACTCCCTAGCTGCCAGGAGCTCTTTTTACTGTGCGCACCCAACCAGAGCGACGGGAGGAGCCCATTTCAGAAAACGTGCTCAGCTCGTCGAGAAAATGCGATTTAAGCAATAAAATTAAAAATGCACCTAAAACCTAAACCAAACGTTGCAGGTGCTTATTTCTTCATGCGCAGTGGTCAACGCGGCACTCTCTAGCTGCCAAGAGCACTTTTTACTGTGCGCACCCAACCAGAGTGACGGGAGGAGCACATTTCAGAAAACGTGCTCAGCTCGTCGAGAAAATGCGATTTAAGCAATAAGATTAAAAATGCACCTAAAACCTAAACCAAACGTTGCAGGTGCTTATTTCTTCATGCGCAGTGGTCAACGCGGCACTCTCTAGCTGCCAGGAGCACTTTTTACTACGCGCACCCAACCAGAGCGACGGGAGGAGCACATTTCAGAAAACGTGCTCAGCTCGTCGAGAGAATGCGATTTAAGCAATAAAATAAAAAATGCACCTAAAACCTAAACCAAACGTTGCAGGTGCTTATTTCTTCGTGCGCAGTGGTCAACGCGGCACTCCCTAGCTGCCAGTAGCTCTTTTTACTGTGCGCACCCAACCAGAGCGACGGGAGGAGCACATTTCAGAAAACGTGCTCAGCTCGTCGAGAAAATGTGATTTAAGCAATAAAATTAAAAATGCACCTAAAACCTAAACCAAACGTTGCAGGTGCTTATTTCTTCATGCGCAGTGGTCAACGCGGCACTCTCTAGCTGCCAGGAGCACTTTTTACTACGCGCACCCAACCAGAGCGACGGGAGGAGCACATTTCAGAAAACGTGCTCAGCTCGTCGAGAGAATGCGATTTAAGCAATAAAATAAAAAATGCACCTAAAACCTAAACCAAACGTTGCAGGTGCTTATTTCTTCGTGCGCAGTGGTCAACGCGGCACTCCGTAGCTGCCAGGAGCTCTTTTTACTGTGTGCACCCAACCAGAGCGACGGGAGGAGCACATTTCAGAAAACGTGCTCAGCTCGTCGAGAGAATACGATTTAAGCAATAAATTAAAAAATGCACCTAAAACCTAAACCAAACGTTGCCGGTGCTTATTTCTTCGTGCGCAGTGGTCGACGCGGAACTCCCTAGCTGCCAGGAGCTCTTTTTACTGTGCGCACCCAACCAGAGCGACGGGAGGAGCCCATTTCAGAAAACGTGCTCAGCTCGTCGAGAAAATGCGATTTAAGCAATAAAATTAAAAATGCACCTAAAACCTAAACCAAACGTTGCAGGTGCTTATTTCTTCGTGCGCAGTGCTCAACGCGGCACTCCCTAGCTGCCAGGAGTACTTTTTACTGTGCGCACCCAACCAGAGTGACGGGAGGAGCACATTTCAGAAAACGTGCTCAGCTCGTCGAGAAAATGCGATTTAAGCAATAAAATTAAAACTGCACCTAAAACCTAAACCAAACGTTGCAGGTGCTTATTTCTTCTTGCGCAGTGGTCAACGCGGCACTCTCTAGCTGCCAGGAGCACTTTTTGCTATGCGCGCCCAACCAGAGCGACGGGAGGAGCACATTTCAGAAAACGTGCTCAGCTCGTCGAGAAAATGCGATTTAAGCAATAAAATTAAAAATGCACCTAAAACCTAAACCAAACGTTGCAGGTGCTTATTTCTTCATGCGCAGTGGTCAACGCGGCACTCTCTAGCTGCCAGGAGCACTTTTTACTACGCGCACCCAACCAGAGCGACGGGAGGAGCACATTTCAGAAAACGTGCTCAGCTCGTCGAGAGAATGCGATTTAAGCAATAAAATTAAAAATGCACCTAAAACCTAAACCAAACGTTGCAGGTGCTTATTTCTTCGTGCGCAGTGCTCAACGCGGAACTCCCTAGCTGCCAGGAGCACTTTTTACTGTGCGCACCCAACCAGAGTGACGGGAGGAGCACATTTCAGAAAACGTGCTCAGCTCGTCGAGAAAATGCGATTTAAGCAATAAAATTAAAAATGCACCTAAAACCTAAACCAAACGTTGCAGGTGCTTATTTCTTCATGCGCAGTGGTCAACGCGGCACTCTCTAGCTGCCAGGAGCACTTTTTACTACGCGCACCCAACCAGAGCGACGGGAGGAGCACATTTCAGAAAACGTGCTCAGCTCGTCGAGAGAATGCGATTTAAGCAATAAAATTAAAAATGCACCTAAAACCTAAACCAAACGTTGCAGGTGCTTATTTCTTCGTGCGCAGTGCTCAACGCGGAACTCCCTAGCTGCCAGGAGCACTTTTTACTGTGCGCACCCAACCAGAGTGACGGGAGGAGCACATTTCAGAAAACGTGCTCAGCTCGTCGAGAAAATGCGATTTAAGCAATAAAATTAAAAATGCACCTAAAACCTAAACCAAACGTTGCAGGTGCTTATTTCTTCATGCGCAGTGGTCAACGCGGCACTCTCTAGCTGCCAAGAGCACTTTTTACTGTGCGCACCCAACCAGAGTGACGGGAGGAGGACATTTCAGAAAACGTGCTCAGCTCGTCGAGAAAATGCGATTTAAGCAATAAAATTAAAAATGCACCTAAAACCTAAACCAAACGTTGCAGGTGCTTATTTCTTCGTGCGCAGTACTCAACGCGGCACTCCCGAGCTGCCAGGAGCACTTTTTACTGTGCGCACCCAACCAGAGTGACGGGAGGAGCACATTTCAGAAAACGTGCTCAGCTCGTCGAGAAAATGCGATTTAAGCAGTAAAATTAAAAATGCACCTAAAACCTAAACCAAACGTTGCAGGTGCTTATTTCTTTGTGCGCAGTGCTCAACGCGACACTCCCTAGCTGCCAGGAGCACTTTTTACTATGCGCGCACAACCAGAGCGACGGGAGGAGCACATTTCAGAAAACGTGCTCAGCTCGTCGAGAAAATGCGATTTAAGCAATAAAATTTAAAATGCACCTAAAACCTAAACCAAACGTTGCAGGTGCTTATTTCTTTGTGCGCAGTGGTCAACGCGGCACTCTTTAGCTGCCAAGAGCACTTTTTACTATGCGCACCCAACCAGAGTGACGGGAGGAGCACATTTCAGAAAACGTGCTCAGCTCGTCGAGAAAATGCGATTTAAGCAATAAAATTAAAAATGCACCTAAAACCTAAACCAAACGTTGCAGGTGCTTATTTCTTCGTGCGCAGTGCTCAACCCGGCACTCCCTAGCTGCCAGGAGCACTTTTTACTGTGCGCACCCAACCAGAGTGACGGGAGGAGCACATTTCAGAAAACGTGCTCAGCTCGTCGAGAAAATGCGATTTAAGCAATAAAATTAAAAATGCACCTAAAACCTAACCCAAACGTTGCAGGTGCTTATTTCTTCATGTGCAGTGGTCAACGCGGCACTCTCTAGCTGCCAAGAGAACTTTTTACTGTGCGCACCCAACCAGAGCGACGGGAGGAGCACATTTCAGAAAACGTGCTCAGCTCGTCGAGAAAATGCGATTTAAGCAATAAAATTAAAAATGCACCTAAAACCTAAACCAAACGTTGCAGGTGCTTATTTCTTCATGTGCAGTGGTAAACGCGGCACTCTCTAGCTGCCAGGAGCACTTTTTACTATGCGCGCACAATCAGAGCGACGGGAGGAGCACATTTCAGAAAACGTGCTCAGCTCGTCGAGGAAATGCGATTTAAGCAATAAAATTTAAAATGCACTTAAAACCTAAACCAAACGTTGCAGGTGCTTATTTCTTCGTGCGCAGTGGTCAACGCAGAACTCCCTAGCTGCCAGGAGCTCTTTTTACTGTGCGCACCCAACCAGAGCGACGGGAGGAGCACATTTCAGAAAACGTGCTCAGCTCGTCGAGAGAATGCGATTTAAGCAATAAAATTAAAAATGCACCTAAAACCTAAACCAAACGTTGCAGGTGCTTATTTCTTCGTGCGCAGTGGTCAACGCGGCACTCCCTAGCTGCCAGGAGCACTTTTTACTGTGCGCACCCAACCAGAGTGACGGGAGGAGCACATTTCAGAAAACGTGCTCAGCTCGTCGAGAAAATGCGATTTAAGCAATAAAATTAAAAATGCACCTAAAACCTAAACCAAACGTTGCAGGTGCTTATTTCTTCATGCGCAGTGGTCAACGCGGCACTCTCTAGCTGCCAAGAGCACTTTTTACTGTGCGCACCCAACCAGAGTGACGGGAGGAGCACATTTCAGAAAACGTGCTCAGCTCGTCGAGAGAATGCGATTTAAGCAATAAAATAAAAAATGCACCTAAAACCTAAACCAAACGTTGCAGGTGCTTATTTCTTCGTGCGCAGTGGTCAACGCGGCACTCCCTAGCTGCCAGGAGCTCTTTTTACTGTGCGCACCCAACCAGAGCGACGGGAGGAGCACATTTCAGAAAACGTGCTCAGCTCGTCGAGAAAATGCGATTTAAGCAATAAAATTAAAAATGCACCTAAAACCTAAACCAAACGTTGCAGGTGCTTATTTCTTCGTGCGCAGTGGTCAACGCGGAACTCCCTAGCTGCCAGGAGCTCTTTTTACTGTGCGCACCCAACCAGAGCGACGGGAGGAGCCCATTTCAGAAAACGTGCTCAGCTCGTCGAGAAAATGCGATTTAAGCAATAAAATTAAAAATGCACCTAAAACCTAAACCAAACGTTGCAGGTGCTTATTTCTTCGTGCGCAGTGCTCAACGCGGCACTCCCTAGCTGCCAGGAGCACTTTTTACTATGCGCGCACAACCAGAGCGACGGGAGGAGCACATTTCAGAAAACGTGCTCAGCTCGTCGAGAAAATGCGATTTAAGCAATAAAATTTAAAATGCACCTAAAACCTAAACCAAACGTTGCAGGTGCTTATTTCTTTGTGCGTAGTGCTCAACGCGGCACTCCCTAGCTGCCAGGAGCACTTTTTACTGTGCGCACCCAACCAGAGTGACGGGAGGAGCACATTTCAGAAAACGTGCTCAGCTCGTCGAGAAAATGCGATTTAAGCAATAAAATTAAAAATGCACCTAAAACCTAAACCAAACGTTGCAGGTGGTTATTTCTTCATGCGCAGTGGTCAACGCGGCACTCCCGAGCTGCCAAGAGCACTTTTTACTGTGCGCAACCAACCAGAGCGACGGGAGGAGCACATTTCAGAAAACGTGCTCAGCTCGTCGAGAGAATGCGATTTAAGCAATAAAATTAAAAATGCACCTAAAACCTAAACCAAACGTTGCAGGTGCTTATTTCTTCGTGCGCAGTGGTCAACGCGGAACTCCCTAGCTGCCAGGAGCTCTTTTTACTGTGCGCACCCAACCAGAGCGACGGGAGGAGCACATTTCAGAAAACGTGCTCAGCTCGTCGAGAAAATGCGAGTTAAGCAATAAAATTAAAAATGCACCTAAAACCTAAACCAAACGTTGCAGGTGCTTATTTCTTCGTGCGCAGTGCTCAACGCGGCACTCCCTAGCTGCCAGGAGCACTTTTTACTGTGCGCACCCAACCAGAGTGACGGGAGGAGCACATTTCAGAAAACGTGCTCAGCTCGTCGAGAAAATGCGATTTAAGCAATAAAATTAAAAATGCACCTAAAACCTAAACCAAACGTTGCAGGTGCTTATTTCTTCATGCGCAGTGGTCAACGCGGCACTCTCTAGCTGCCAAGAGCACTTTTTACTGTGCGCACCCAACCAGAGTGACGGGAGGAGCACATTTCAGAAAACGTGCTCAGCTCGGCGAGAAAATGCGATTTAAGCAATAAAATTAAAAATGCACCTAAAACCTAAACCAAACGTTGCAGGTGCTTATTTCTTCATGCGCAGTGGTCAACGCGGCACTCTCTAGCTGCCAAGAGCACTTTTTACTGTGCGCACCCAACCAGAGTGACGGGAGGAGCACATTTCAGAAAACGTGCTCAGCTCGTCGAGAAAATGCGATTTAAGCAATAAGATTAAAAATGCACCTAAAACCTAAACCAAACGTTGCAGGTGCTTATTTCTTCATGCGCAGTGGTCAACGCGGCACTCTCTAGCTGCCAGGAGCACTTTTTACTACGCGCACCCAACCAGAGCGACGGGAGGAGCACATTTCAGAAAACGTGCTCAGCTCGTCGAGAGAATGCGATTTAAGCAATAAAATAAAAAATGCACCTAAAACCTAAACCAAACGTTGCAGGTGCTTATTTCTCCATGTGCAGTGGTCAACGCGGCACTCTCTAGCTGCCAGGAGCACTTTTTACTATGCGCGCACAACCAGAGCGACGGGAGGAGCACATTTCAGAAAACGTGCTCAGCTCGTCGAGAAAATGCGATTTAAGCAATGAAATTTAAAATGCACCTAAAACCTAAACCAAACGTTGCAGGTGCTTATTTCTTCATGCGCAGTGGTCAACGCGGCACTCTCTAGCTGCCAAGAGCACATTTTACTGTGCGCACCCAACCAGAGTGACGGGAGGAGCACATTTCAGAAAACGTGCTCAGCTCGTCGAGAAAATGCGATTTAAGCAATAAGATTAAAAATGCACCTAAAACCTAAACGAAACGTTGCAGGTGCTTATTTCTTCATGCGCAGTGGTCAACGCGGCACTCTCTAGCTGCCAAGAGCACTTTTTACTGTGCGCACCCAACCAGAGTGACGGGAGGAGCACATTTCAGAAAACGTGCTCAGCTCGTCGAGAAAATGCGATTTAAGCAATAAGATTAAAAATGCACCTAAAACCTAAACCAAACGTTGCAGGTGCTTATTTCTTCATGCGCAGTGGTCAACGCGGCACTCTCTAGCTGCCAGGAGCACTTTTTACTACGCGCACCCAACCAGAGCGACGGGAGGAGCACATTTCAGAAAACGTGCTCAGCTCGTCGAGAGAATGCGATTAAAGCAATAAAATAAAAAATGCACCTAAAACCTAAACCAAACGTTGCAGGTGCTTATTTCTTCGTGCGCAGTGGTCAACGCGGCACTCCCTAGCTGCCAGGAGCTCTTTTTACTGTGTGCACCCAACCAGAGCGACGGGAGGAGCACATTTCAGAAAACGTGCTCAGCTCGTCGAGAAAATGCGATTTAAGCAATAAAATTAAAAATGCACCTAAAACCTAAACCAAACGTTGCAGGTGCTTATTTCTTCATGCGCAGTGGTCAACGCGGCACTCTCTAGCCGCCAGGAGCACTTTTTACTACGCGCACCCAACCAGAGCGACGGGAGGAGCACATTTCAGAAAACGTGCTCAGCTCGTCGAGAGAATGCGATTTAAGCAATAAAATTAAAAATGCATCTAAAACCTAAACCAAACGTTGCAGGTGCTTATTTCTTCGTGCGCAGTGGTCAACGCGGCACTCTCTAGCTGCCAGGAGCACTTTTTACTGTACGCACCCAACCAGAGTGACGGGAGGAGCACATTTCAGAAAACGTGCTCAGCTCGTCGAGAAAATGCGATTTAAGCAATAAAATTAAAAATGCACCTTAAACCTAAACCAAACGTTGCAGGTGCTTATTTCTTCTTGCGCAGTGGTCAACGCGGCACTCTCTAGCTGCCAGGAGCACTTTTTACTATGCGCGCCCAACCAGAGCGACGGAAGGAGCACATTTCAGAAAACCTGCTCAGCTCGTCGAGAAAATGCGATTTAAGCAATAAGATTAAAAATGCACCTAAAACCTAAACCACACGTTGCAGGTGCTTATTTCTTCATGCGCAGTGGTCAACACGGCACTCTCTAGCTGCCAGGAGCACTTTTTACTACGCGCACCCAACCAGAGCGACGGGAGGAGCACATTTCAGAAAACGTGCTCAGCTCGTCGAGAGAATGCGATTTAAGCAATAAAATTAAAAATGCACCTAAAACCTAAACCAAACGTTGCAGGTGCTTATTTCTTCGTGCGCAGTGGTCAACGCGGCACTCCCTAGCTGCCAGGAGCTCTTTTTACTGTGCGCACCCAACCAGAGCGACGGGAGGAGCACATTTCAGAAAACGTGCTCAGCTTGTCGAGAAAATGCGATTTAAGCAATAAAATTAAAAATGCACCTAAAACCTAAACCAAACGTTGCAGGTGCTTATTTCTTCATGCGCAGTGGTCAACGCGGCACTCTCTAGCTGCCAGGAGCACTTTTTACTATGCGCGCCCAACCAGAGCGACGGGAGGAGCACATTTCAGAAAACGTGCTCAGCTCGTCGAGAAAATGCGATTTAAGCAATAAAATTAAAAATGCACCTAAAACCTAAACCAAACGTTGCAGGTGCTTATTTCTTCATGCGCAGTGGTCAACGCGGCACTCCCGAGCTGCCAAGAGCACTTTTTACTGTGCGCACCCAACCAGAGCGACGGGAGGAGCACATTTCAGAAAACGTGCTCAGCTCGTCGAGAGAATGCGATTTAAGCAATAAAATTAAAAATGCACTTAAAACCTAAACCAAACGTTGCAGGTGCTTATTTCTTCGTGCGCAGTGGTCAACGCAGAACTCCCTAGCTGCCAGGAGCTCTTTTTACTGTGCGCACCCAACCAGAGCGACGGGAGGAGCACATTTCAGAAAACGTGCTCAGCTCGTCGAGACAATGCGATTTAAGCAATAAAATTAAAAATGCACCTAAAACCTAAACCAAACGTTGCAGGTGCTTATTTCTTCGTGCGCAGTGCTCAACGCGGCACTCCCTAGCTGCCAGGAGCACTTTTTACTGTGCGCACCCAACCAGAGTGACGGGAGGAGCACATTTCAGAAAACGTGCTCAGCTCGTCGAGAAAATGCGATTTAAGCAATAAAATTAAAAATGCACCTAAAACCTAAACCAAACGTTGCAGGTGCTTATTTCTTCATGCGCAGTGGTCAACGCGGCACTCTCTAGCTGCCAAGAGCACTTTTTACTGTGCGCACCCAACCAGAGTGACGGGAGGAGCACATTTCAGAAAACGTGCTCAGCTCGTCGAGAAAATGCGATTTAAACAATAAGATTAAAAATGCACCTAAAACCTAAACCAAACGTTGCAGGTGCTTATTTCTTCATGCGCAGTGGTCAACGCGGCACTCTCTAGCTGCCAGGAGCACTTTTTACTACGCGCACCCAACCAGAGCGACGGGAGGAGCACATTTCAGAAAACGTGCTCAGCTCGTCGAGAGAATGCGATTTAAGCAATAAAATAAAAAATGCACCTAAAACCTAAACCAAACGTTGCAGGTGCTTATTTCTTCGTGCGCAGTGGTCAACGCGGCACTCCCTAGCTGCCAGGAGCTCTTTTTACTGTGCGCACCCAACCAGAGCGACGGGAGGAGCACATTTCAGAAAACGTGCTCAGCTCGTCGAGAAAATGCGATTTAAGCAATAAAATTAAAAATGCACCTAAAACCTAAACCAAACGTTGCAGGTGCTTATTTCTTCATGCGCAGTGGTCAACGCGGCACTCTCTAGCTGCCAGGAGCACTTTTTACTACGCGCACCCAACCAGAGCGACGGGAGGAGCACATTTCAGAAAACGTGCTCAGCTCGTCGAGAGAATGCGATTTAAGCAATAAAATAAAAAATGCACCTAAAACCTAAACCAAACGTTGCAGGTGCTTATTTCTTCGTGCACAGTGGTCAACGCGGCACTCCCTAGCTGCCAGGAGCTCTTTTTACTGTGTGCACCCAACCAGAGCGACGGGAGGAGCACATTTCAGAAAACGTGCTCAGCTCGTCGAGAGAATGCGATTTAAGCAATAAAATAAAAAATGCACCTAAAACCTAAACCAAACGTTGCAGGTGCTTATTTCTTCGTGCGCAGTGGTCAACGCGGAACTCCCTAGCTGCCAGGAGCTCTTTTTACTGTGCGCACCCAACCAGAGCGACGGGAGGAGCCCATTTCAGAAAACGTGCTCAGCTCGTCGAGAAAATGCGATTTAAGCAATAAAATTAAAAATGCACCTAGAACCTAAACCAAACGTTGCAGGTGCTTATTTCTTCGTGCGCAGTGCTCAACGCGGCACTCCCTAGCTGCCAGGAGCACTTTTTACTGTGCGCACCCAACCAGAGTGACGGGAGGAGCACATTTCAGAAAACGTGCTCAGCTCGTCGAGAAAATGCGATTTAAGCAATAAAATTAAAAATGCACCTAAAACCTAAACCAAACGTTGCAGGTGCTTATTTCTTCATGCGCAGTGGTCAACGCGGCACTCTCTAGCTGCCAAGAGCACTTTTTACTGTGCGCACCCAACCAGAGTGACGGGAGGAGCACATTTCAGAAAACGTGCTCAGCTCGTCGAGAAAATGCGATTTAAGCAATAAGATTAAAAATGCACCTAAAACCTAAACCAAACGTTGCAGGTGCTTATTTCTTCATGCGCAGTGGTCAACGCGGCACTCTCTAGCTGCCAGGAGCACTTTTTACTACGCGCACCCAACCAGAGCGACGGGAGGAGCACATTTCAGAAAACGTGCTCAGCTCGTCGAGAGAATGCGATTTAAGCAATAAAATAAAAAATGCACCTAAAACCTAAACCAAACGTTGCAGGTGCTTATTTCTTCGTGCGCAGTGGTCAACGCGGCACTCCCTAGCTGCCAGGAGCTCTTTTTACTGTGTGCACCCAACCAGAGCGACGGGAGGAGCACATTTCAGAAAACGTGCTCAGCTCGTCGAGAAAATGCGATTTAAGCAATAAAATTAAAAATGCACCTAAAACCTAAACCAAACGTTGCAGGTGCTTATTTCTTCATGCGCAGTGGTCAATGCGGCACTCTCTAGCTGCCAGGAGCACTTTTTACTGTGTGCACCCAACCAGAGCGACGGGAGGAGCACATTTCAGAAAACGTGCTCAGCTCGTCGAGAGAATGCGATTTAAGCAATAAAATAAAAAATGCACCTAAAACCTAAACCAAACGTTGCAGGTGCTTATTTCTTCGTGCGCAGTGGTCAACGCGGAACTCCCTAGCTGCCAGGAGCTCTTTTTACTGTGCGCACCCAACCAGAGCGACGGGAGGAGCCCATTTCAGAAAACGTGCTCAGCTCGTCGAGAAAATGCGATTTAAGCAATAAAATTAAAAATGCACCTAAAACCTAAACCAAACGTTGCAGGTGCTTATTTCTTCGTGCGCAGTGGTCAACGCGGCACTCCCTAGCTGCCAGGAGCTCTTTTTACTGTGCGCACCCAACCAGAGCGACGGGAGGAGCCCATTTCAGAAAACGTGCTCAGCTCGTCGAGAAAATGCGATTTAAGCAATAAAATTAAAAATGCACCTAAAACCTAAACCAAACGTTGCAGGTGCTTATTTCTTCGTGCGCAGTGCTCAACGCGGCACTCCCTAGCTGCCAGGAGTACTTTTTACTGTGCGCACCCAACCAGAGTGACGGGAGGAGCACATTTCAGAAAACGTGCTCAGCTCGTCGAGAAAATGCGATTTTAGCAATAAAATTAAACATGCACCTAAAACCTAAAGCAAACGTTGCAGGTGCTTATTTCTTCATGCGCAGTGGTCAACGCGGCACTCTCTAGCTGCCAAGAGCACTTTTTACTGTGCGCACCCAACCAGAGTGACGGGAGGAGCACATTTCAGAAAACGTGCTCAGCTCGTCGAGAAAATGCGATTTAAGCAATAAAATTAAAAATGCACCTAAAACCTAAACCAAACGTTGCAGGTGCTTATTTCTTCTTGCGCAGTACTCAACGCGGCACTCCCTAGCTGCCAGGAGCACTTTTTACTGTGCGCACCCAACCAGAGTGACGGGAGGAGCACATTTCAGAAAATGTGCTCAGCTCGTCGAGAAAATGCGATTTAAGCAATAAAATTAAAAATGCACCTAAAACCTAAACCAAACGTTGCAGGTTTTTATTTCTTCGTGCGCAGTGCTCAACGCGGCACTCCCTAGCTGCCAGGAGCACTTTTTACTATGCGCGCACAACCAGAGCGACGGGAGGAGCACATTTCAGAAAACGTGCTCAGCTCGTCGAGAAAATGCGATTTAAGCAATAAAATTTAAAATGCACCTAAAACCTAAACCAAACGTTGCAGGTGCTTATTTCTTTGTGCGCAGTGGTCAACGCGGCACTCTTTAGCTGCCAAGAGCACTTTTTACTATGCGCACCCAACCAGAGTGACGGGAGGAGCACATTTCAGAAAACGTGCTCAGCTCGTCGAGAAAATGCGATTTAAGCAATAAAATTAAAAATGCACCTAAAACCTAACCCAAACATTGCAGGTGCTTATTTCTTCATGCGCAGTGGTCAACGCGGCACTCCCTAGCTGCCAAGAGCACTTTTTACTGTGCACACCCAACCAGAGAGACGGGAGGAGCACATTTCAGAAAACGTGCTCAGCTCGTCAAGAAAATGCGATTTAAGCAATAAAATTAAAATTGCACCTAAAACCTAAACCAAACGTTGCAGGTGCTTATTTCTTCATGCACAGTGGTCAACGCGGCACTCCCTAGCTGCCAAGAGCACTTTTTACTATGCGCACCCAACCAGAGTGACGGGAGGAGCACATTTCAGGAAACGTGCTCAGCTCGTCGAGAAAATGCGATTTAAGCAATAAAATTAAAAATGCACCCAAAACCTAAACCAAACGTTGCAGGTGGTTATTTCTTCGTGCGCAGTGCTCAACGCGGCACTCCCTAGCTGCCAGGAGCACTTTTTACTGTGCGCACCCAACCAGAGTGACGGGAGGAGCACATTTCAGAAAACGTGCTCAGCTCGTCGAGAAAATGCGATTTAAGCAATAAAATTAAAAATGCACCTAAAACCTAAACCAAACGTTGCAGGTGCTTATTTCTTCATGCGCAGTGGTCAACGCGGCACTCTCTAGCTGCCAAGAGCACTTTTTACTGTGCGCACCCAACCAGAGTGACGTGAGGAGCACATTTCAGAAAACGTGCTCAGCTCGGCGAGAAAATGCGATTTAAGCAATAAAATTAAAAATGCACCTAAAACCTAAACCAAACGTTGCAGGTGCTTATTTCTTCATGCGCAGTGGTCAACGCGGCACTCTCTAGCTGCCAAGAGCACTTTTTACTGTGCGCACCCAACCAGAGTGACGGGAGGAGCACATTTCAGAAAACGTGCTCAGCTCGTCGAGAAAATGCGATTTAAGCAATAAGATTAAAAATGCACCTAAAACCTAAACCAAACGTTGCAGGTGCTTATTTCTTCATGCGCAGTGGTCAACGCGGCACTCTCTAGCTGCCAGGAGCACTTTTTACTACGCGCACCCAACCAGAGCGACGGGAGGAGCACATTTCAGAAAACGTGCTCAGCTCGTCGAGAGAATGCGATTTAAGCAATAAAATAAAAAATGCACCTAAAACCTAAACCAAACGTTGCAGGTGCTTATTTCTCCATGTGCAGTGGTCAACGCGGCACTCTCTAGCTGCCAGGAGCACTTTTTACTATGCGCGCACAACCAGAGCGACGGGAGGAGCACATTTCAGAAAACGTGCTCAGCTCGTCGAGAAAATGCGATTTAAGCAATGAAATTTAAAATGCACCTAAAACCTAAACCAAACGTTGCAGGTGCTTATTTCTTCATGCGCAGTGGTCAACGCGGCACTCTCTAGCTGCCAAGAGCACATTTTACTGTGCGCACCCAACCAGAGTGACGGGAGGAGCACATTTCAGAAAACGTGCTCAGCTCGTCGAGAAAATGCGATTTAAGCAATAAGATTAAAAATGCACCTAAAACCTAAACGAAACGTTGCAGGTGCTTATTTCTTCATGCGCAGTGGTCAACGCGGCACTCTCTAGCTGCCAAGAGCACTTTTTACTGTGCGCACCCAACCAGAGTGACGGGAGGAGCACATTTCAGAAAACGTGCTCAGCTCGTCGAGAAAATGCGATTTAAGCAATAAGATTAAAAATGCACCTAAAACCTAAACCAAACGTTGCAGGTGCTTATTTCTTCATGCGCAGTGGTCAACGCGGCACTCTCTAGCTGCCAGGAGCACTTTTTACTACGCGCACCCAACCAGAGCGACGGGAGGAGCACATTTCAGAAAACGTGCTCAGCTCGTCGAGAGAATGCGATTAAAGCAATAAAATAAAAAATGCACCTAAAACCTAAACCAAACGTTGCAGGTGCTTATTTCTTCGTGCGCAGTGGTCAACGCGGCACTCCCTAGCTGCCAGGAGCTCTTTTTACTGTGTGCACCCAACCAGAGCGACGGGAGGAGCACATTTCAGAAAACGTGCTCAGCTCGTCGAGAAAATGCGATTTAAGCAATAAAATTAAAAATGCACCTAAAACCTAAACCAAACGTTGCAGGTGCTTATTTCTTCATGCGCAGTGGTCAACGCGGCACTCTCTAGCCGCCAGGAGCACTTTTTACTACGCGCACCCAACCAGAGCGACGGGAGGAGCACATTTCAGAAAACGTGCTCAGCTCGTCGAGAGAATGCGATTTAAGCAATAAAATTAAAAATGCATCTAAAACCTAAACCAAACGTTGCAGGTGCTTATTTCTTCGTGCGCAGTGGTCAACGCGGCACTCTCTAGCTGCCAGGAGCACTTTTTACTGTACGCACCCAACCAGAGTGACGGGAGGAGCACATTTCAGAAAACGTGCTCAGCTCGTCGAGAAAATGCGATTTAAGCAATAAAATTAAAAATGCACCTTAAACCTAAACCAAACGTTGCAGGTGCTTATTTCTTCTTGCGCAGTGGTCAACGCGGCACTCTCTAGCTGCCAGGAGCACTTTTTACTATGCGCGCCCAACCAGAGCGACGGAAGGAGCACATTTCAGAAAACCTGCTCAGCTCGTCGAGAAAATGCGATTTAAGCAATAAGATTAAAAATGCACCTAAAACCTAAACCACACGTTGCAGGTGCTTATTTCTTCATGCGCAGTGGTCAACACGGCACTCTCTAGCTGCCAGGAGCACTTTTTACTACGCGCACCCAACCAGAGCGACGGGAGGAGCACATTTCAGAAAACGTGCTCAGCTCGTCGAGAGAATGCGATTTAAGCAATAAAATTAAAAATGCACCTAAAACCTAAACCAAACGTTGCAGGTGCTTATTTCTTCGTGCGCAGTGGTCAACGCGGCACTCCCTAGCTGCCAGGAGCTCTTTTTACTGTGCGCACCCAACCAGAGCGACGGGAGGAGCACATTTCAGAAAACGTGCTCAGCTTGTCGAGAAAATGCGATTTAAGCAATAAAATTAAAAATGCACCTAAAACCTAAACCAAACGTTGCAGGTGCTTATTTCTTCATGCGCAGTGGTCAACGCGGCACTCTCTAGCTGCCAGGAGCACTTTTTACTATGCGCGCCCAACCAGAGCGACGGGAGGAGCACATTTCAGAAAACGTGCTCAGCTCGTCGAGAAAATGCGATTTAAGCAATAAAATTAAAAATGCACCTAAAACCTAAACCAAACGTTGCAGGTGCTTATTTCTTCATGCGCAGTGGTCAACGCGGCACTCCCGAGCTGCCAAGAGCACTTTTTACTGTGCGCACCCAACCAGAGCGACGGGAGGAGCACATTTCAGAAAACGTGCTCAGCTCGTCGAGAGAATGCGATTTAAGCAATAAAATTAAAAATGCACTTAAAACCTAAACCAAACGTTGCAGGTGCTTATTTCTTCGTGCGCAGTGGTCAACGCGGAACTCCCTAGCTGCCAGGAGCTCTTTTTACTGTGCGCACCGAACCAGAGCGACGGGAGGAGCACATTTCAGAAAACGTGCTCAGCTCGTCGAGACAATGCGATTTAAGCAATAAAATTAAAAATGCACCTAAAACCTAAACCAAACGTTGCAGGTGCTTATTTCTTCGTGCGCAGTGCTCAACGCGGCACTCCCTAGCTGCCAGGAGCACTTTTTACTGTGCGCACCCAACCAGAGTGACGGGAGGAGCACATTTCAGAAAACGTGCTCAGCTCGTCGAGAAAATGCGATTTAAGCAATAAAATTAAAAATGCACCTAAAACCTAAACCAAACGTTGCAGGTGCTTATTTCTTCATGCGCAGTGGTCAACGCGGCACTCTCTAGCTGCCAAGAGCACTTTTTACTGTGCGCACCCAACCAGAGTGACGGGAGGAGCACATTTCAGAAAACGTGCTCAGCTCGTCGAGAAAATGCGATTTAAGCAATAAGATTAAACATGCACCTAAAACCTAAACCAAACGTTGCAGGTGCTTATTTCTTCATGCGCAGTGGTCAACGCGGCACTCTCTAGCTGCCAAGAGCACTTTTTACTGTGCGCACCCAACCAGAGTGACGGGAGGAGCACATTTCAGAAAACGTGCTCAGCTCGTCGAGAAAATGCGATTTAAGCAATAAAATTAAAAATGCACCTAAAACCTAAACCAAACGTTGCAGGTGCTTATTTCTTCTTGCGCAGTACTCAACGCGGCACTCCCTAGCTGCCAGGAGCACTTTTTACTGTGCGCACCCAACCAGAGTGACGGGAGGAGCACATTTCAGAAAATGTGCTCAGCTCGTCGAGAAAATGCGATTTAAGCAATAAAATTAAAAATGCACCTAAAACCTAAACCAAACGTTGCAGGTTTTTATTTCTTCGTGCGCAGTGCTCAACGCGGCACTCCCTAGCTGCCAGGAGCACTTTTTACTATGCGCGCACAACCAGAGCGACGGGAGGAGCACATTTCAGAAAACGTGCTCAGCTCGTCGAGAAAATGCGATTTAAGCAATAAAATTTAAAATGCACCTAAAACCTAAACCAAACGTTGCAGGTGCTTATTTCTTTGTGCGCAGTGGTCAACGCGGCACTCTTTAGCTGCCAAGAGCACTTTTTACTATGCGCACCCAACCAGAGTGACGGGAGGAGCACATTTCAGAAAACGTGCTCAGCTCGTCGAGAAAATGCGATTTAAGCAATAAAATTTAAAAATGCACCTAAAACCTAAACCAAACGTTGCAGGTGGTTATTTCTTCATGCGCAGTGGTCAACGCGGCACTCCCGAGCTGCCAAGAGCACTTTTTACTGTGCGCAACCAACCAGAGCGACGGGAGGAGCACATTTCAGAAAACGTGCTCAGCTCGTCGAGAGAATGCGATTTAAGCAATAAAATTAAAAATGCACCTAAAACCTAAACCAAACGTTGCAGGTGCTTATTTCTTCGTGCGCAGTGGTCAACGCGGAACTCCCTAGCTGCCAGGAGCTCTTTTTACTGTGCGCACCCAACCAGAGCGACGGGAGGAGCACATTTCAGAAAACGTGCTCAGCTCGTCGAGAAAATGCGAGTTAAGCAATAAAATTAAAAATGCACCTAAAACCTAAACCAAACGTTGCAGGTGCTTATTTCTTCGTGCGCAGTGCTCAACGCGGCACTCCCTAGCTGCCAGGAGCACTTTTTACTGTGCGCACCCAACCAGAGTGACGGGAGGAGCACATTTCAGAAAACGTGCTCAGCTCGTCGAGAAAATGCGATTTAAGCAATAAAATTAAAAATGCACCTAAAACCTAAACCAAACGTTGCAGGTGCTTATTTCTTCATGCGCAGTGGTCAACGCGGCACTCTCTAGCTGCCAAGAGCACTTTTTACTGTGCGCACCCAACCAGAGTGACGGGAGGAGCACATTTCAGAAAACGTGCTCAGCTCGTCGAGAAAATGCGATTTAAGCAATAAGATTAAAAATGCACCTAAAACCTAAACCAAACGTTGCAGGTGCTTATTTCTTCATGCGCAGTGGTCAACGCGGCACTCTCTAGCTGCCAAGAGCACTTTTTACTGTGCGCACCCAACCAGAGTGACGGGAGGAGCACATTTCAGAAAACGTGCTCAGCTCGGCGAGAAAATGCGATTTAAGCAATAAAATTAAAAATGCACCTAAAACCTAAACCAAACGTTGCAGGTGCTTATTTCTTCATGCGCAGTGGTCAACGCGGCACTCTCTAGCTGCCAAGAGCACTTTTTACTGTGCGCACCCAACCAGAGTGACGGGAGGAGCACATTTCAGAAAACGTGCTCAGCTCGTCGAGAAAATGCGATTTAAGCAATAAGATTAAAAATGCACCTAAAACCTAAACCAAACGTTGCAGGTGCTTATTTCTTCATGCGCAGTGGTCAACGCGGCACTCTCTAGCTGCCAGGAGCACTTTTTACTACGCGCACCCAACCAGAGCGACGGGAGGAGCACATTTCAGAAAACGTGCTCAGCTCGTCGAGAGAATGCGATTTAAGCAATAAAATAAAAAATGCACCTAAAACCTAAACCAAACGTTGCAGGTGCTTATTTCTCCATGTGCAGTGGTCAACGCGGCACTCTCTAGCTGCCAGGAGCACTTTTTACTATGCGCGCACAACCAGAGCGACGGGAGGAGCACATTTCAGAAAACGTGCTCAGCTCGTCGAGAAAATGCGATTTAAGCAATGAAATTTAAAATGCACCTAAAACCTAAACCAAACGTTGCAGGTGCTTATTTCTTCATGCGCAGTGGTCAACGCGGCACTCTCTAGCTGCCAAGAGCACTTTTTACTGTGCGCACCCAACCAGAGTGACGGGAGGAGCACATTTCAGAAAACGTGCTCAGCTCGTCGAGAAAATGCGATTTAAGCAATAAGATTAAAAATGCACCTAAAACCTAAACGAAACGTTGCAGGTGCTTATTTCTTCATGCGCAGTGGTCAACGCGGCACTCTCTAGCTGCCAAGAGCACTTTTTACTGTGCGCACCCAACCAGAGTGACGGGAGGAGCACATTTCAGAAAACGTGCTCAGCTCGTCGAGAAAATGCGATTTAAGCAATAAGATTAAAAATGCACCTAAAACCTAAACCAAACGTTGCAGGTGCTTATTTCTTCATGCGCAGTGGTCAACGCGGCACTCTCTAGCTGCCAGGAGCACTTTTTACTACCCGCACCCAACCAGAGCGACGGGAGGAGCACATTTCAGAAAACGTGCTCAGCTCGTCGAGAGAATGCGATTAAAGCAATAAAATAACAAATGCACCTAAAACCTAAACCAAACGTTGCAGGTGCTTATTTCTTCGTGCGCAGTGGTCAACGCGGCACTCCCTAGGTTCCAGGAGCTCTTTTTACTGTGTGCACCCAACCAGAGCGACGGGAGGAGCACATTTCAGAAAACGTGCTCAGCTCGTCGAGAAAATGCGATTTAAGCAATAAAATTAAAAATGCACCTAAAACCTAAACCAAACGTTGCAGGTGCTTATTTCTTCATGCGCAGTGGTCAACGCGGCACTCTCTAACTCCCAGGAGCACTTTTTACTACGCGCACCCAACCAGAGCGACGGGAGGAGCACATTTCAGAAAACGTGCTCAGCTCGTCGAGAGAATGCGATTTAAGCAATAAAATTAAAAATGCATCTAAAACCTAAACCAAACGTTGCAGGTGCTTATTTCTTCGTGCGCAGTGGTCAACGCGGCACTCTCTAGCTGCCAGGAGCACTTTTTACTGTACGCACCCAACCAGAGTGACGGGAGGAGCACATTTCAGAAAACGTGCTCAGCTCGTCGAGAAAATGCGATTTAAGCAATAAAATTAAAAATGCACCTAAAACCTAAACCAAACGTTGCAGGTGCTTATTTCTTCTTGCGCAGTGGTCAACGCGGCACTCTCTAGCTGCCAGGAGCACTTTTTACTATGCGCGCCCAACCAGAGCGACGGAAGGAGCACATTTCAGAAAACCTGTTCAGCTCGTCGAGAAAATGCGATTTAAGCAATAAGATTAAAAATCCACCTAAAACCTAAACCAGACGTTGCAGGTGCTTATTTCTTCATGCGCAGTGGTCAACACGGCACTCTCTAGCTGCCAGGAGCACTTTTTACTACGCGCACCCAACCAGAGCGACGGGAGGAGCACATTTCAGAAAACGTGCTCAGCTCGTCGAGAGAATGCGATTTAAGCAATAAAATTAAAAATGCACCTAAAACCTAAACCAAACGTTGCAGGTGCTTATTTCTTCGTGCGCAGTGGTCAACGCGGCACTCCCTAGCTGCCAGGAGCTCTTTTTACTGTGCGCACCCAACCAGAGCGACGGGAGGAGCACATTTCAGAAAACGTGCTCAGCTTGTCGAGAAAATGCGATTTAAGCAATAAAATTAAAAATGCACCTAAAACCTAAACCAAACGTTGCAGGTGCTTATTTCTTCATGCGCAGTGGTCAACGCGGCACTCTCTAGCTGCCAGGAGCACTTTTTACTATGCGCGCCCAACCAGAGCGACGGGAGGAGCACATTTCAGAAAACGTGCTCAGCTCGTCGAGAAAATGCGATTTAAGCAATAAAATTAAAAATGCACCTAAAACCTAAACCAAACGTTGCAGGTGCTTATTTCTTCATGCGCAGTGGTCAACGCGGCACTCCCGAGCTGCCAAGAGCACTTTTTACTGTGCGCACCCAACCAGAGCGACGGGAGGAGCACATTTCAGAAAACGTGCTCAGCTCGTCGAGAGAATGCGATTTAAGCAATAAAATTAAAAATGCACCTAAAACCTAAACCAAACGTTGCAGGTGCTTATTTCTTCGTGCGCAGTGGTCAACGCGGAACTCCCTAGCTGCCAGGAGCTCTTTTTACTGTGCGCACCCAACCAGAGCGACGGGAGGAGCACATTTCAGAAAACGTGCTCAGCTCGTCGAGACAATGCGATTTAAGCAATAAAATTAAAAATGCACCTAAAACCTAAACCAAACGTTGCAGGTGCTTATTTCTTCGTGCGCAGTGCTCAACGCGGCACTCCCTAGCTGCCAGGAGCACTTTTTACTGTGCGCACCCAACCAGAGTGACGGGAGGAGCACATTTCAGAAAACGTGCTCAGCTCGTCGAGAAAATGCGATTTAAGCAATAAAATTAAAAATGCACCTAAAACCTAAACCAAACGTTGCAGGTGCTTATTTCTTCATGCGCAGTGGTCAACGCGGCACTCTCTAGCTGCCAAGAGCACTTTTTACTGTGCGCACCCAACCAGAGTGACGGGAGGAGCACATTTCAGAAAACGTGCTCAGCTCGTCGAGAAAATGCGATTTAAGCAATAAGATTAAAAATGCACCTAAAACCTAAACCAAACGTTGCAGGTGCTTATTTCTTCATGCGCAGTGGTCAACGCGGCACTCTCTAGCTGCCAGGAGCACTTTTTACTACGCGCACCCAACCAGAGCGACGGGAGGAGCACATTTCAGAAAACGTGCTCAGCTCGTCGAGAGAATGCGATTAAAGCAATAAAATAAAAAATGCACCTAAAACCTAAACCAAACGTTGCAGGTGCTTATTTCTCCATGTGCAGTGGTCAACGCGGCACTCTCTAGCTGCCAGGAGCACTTTTTACTGTGCGCGCACAACCAGAGCGACGGGAGGAGCACATTTCAGAAAACGTGCTCAGCTCGTCGAGAAAATGCGATTTAAGCAATGAAATTTAAAATGCACCTAAAACCTAAACCAAACGTTGCAGGTGCTTATTTCTTCATGCGCAGTGGTCAACGCGGCACTCCCTAGCTGCCAGGAGCTCTTTTTACTGTGCGCACCCAACCAGAGCGACGGGAGGAGCACATTTCAGAAAACGTGCTCAGCTCGTCGAGACAATGCGATTTAAGCAATAAGATTAAAAATGCACCTAAAACCTAAACCAAACGTTGCAGGTGCTTATTTCTTCATACGCAGTGGTCAACGCGGCACTCTCTAGCTGCCAGGAGCACTTTTTACTGTGCGCACCCAACCAGAGTGACGGGAGGAGCACATTTCAGAAAACGTGCTCAGCTCGTCGAGAAAATGCGATTTAAGCAATAAAATTAAAAATGCACCTAAAACCTAAACCAAACGTTGCAGGTGCTTATTTCTTCATGCGCAGTGGTCAACGCGGCACTCTCTAGCTGCCAAGAGCACTTTTTACTGTGCACACCCAACCAGAGTGACGGGAGGAGCACATTTCAGAAAACGTGCTCAGCTCGTCGAGAGAATGCGATTTAAGCAATAAAATAAAAAATGCACCTAAAACCTAAACCAAACGTTGCAGGTGCTTATTTCTTCGTGCGCAGTGGTCAACGCGGCACTCCCTAGCTACCAGGAGCTCTTTTTACTGTGCGCACCCAACCAGAGCGACGGGAGGAGCACATTTCAGAAAACGTGCTCAGCTCGTCGAGAAAATGCGATTTAAGCAATAAATTTAAAAATGCACCTAAAACCTAAACCAAACGTTGCAGGTGCTTATTTCTTCATGCGCAGTGGTCAACGCGGCACTCTCTAGCTGCCAGGAGCACTTTTTACTACGCGCACCCAACCAGAGCGACGGGAGGAGCACATTTCAGAAAACGTGCTCAGCTCGTCGAGAGAATGCGATTTAAGCAATAAAATAAAAAATGCACCTAAAACCTAAACCAAACGTTGCAGGTGCTTATTTCTTCGTGCGCAGTGGTCAACGCGGCACTCCCTAGCTGCCAGGAGCTCTTTTTACTGTGTGCACCCAACCAGAGCGACGGGAGGAGCACATTTCAGAAAACGTGCTCAGCTCGTCGAGAGAATGCGATTTAAGCAATAAAATAAAAAATGCACCTAAAACCTAAACCAAACGTTGCAGGTGCTTATTTCTTCGTGCGCAGTGGTCAACGCGGAACTCCCTAGCTGCCAGGAGCTCTTTTTACTGTGCGCACCCAACCAGAGCGACGGGAGGAGCCCATTTCAGAAAACGTGCTCAGCTCGTCGAGAAAATGCGATTTAAGCAATAAAATTAAAAATGCACCTAGAACCTAAACCAAACGTTGCAGGTGCTTATTTCTTCGTGCGCAGTGCTCAACGCGGCACTCCCTAGCTGCCAGGAGCACTTTTTACTGTGCGCACCCAACCAGAGTGACGGGAGGAGCACATTTCAGAAAACGTGCTCAGCTCGTCGAGAAAATGCGATTTAAGCAATAAAATTTAAAATGCACCTAAAACCTAAACCAAACGTTGCAGGTGCTTATTTCTTTGTGCGCAGTGGTCAACGCGGCACTCTTTAGCTGCCAAGAGCACTTTTTACTATGCGCACCCAACCAGAGTGACGGGAGGAGCACATTTCAGAAAACGTGCTCAGCTCGTCGAGAAAATGCGATTTAAGCAATAAAATTAAAAATGCACCTAAAACCTAAACCAAACGTTGCAGGTGGTTATTTCTTCATGCGCAGTGGTCAACGCGGCACTCCCGAGCTGCCAAGAGCACTTTTTACTGTGCGCAACCAACCAGAGCGACGGGAGGAGCACATTTCAGAAAACGTGCTCAGCTCGTCGAGAGAATGCGATTCAAGCAATAAAATAAAAAATGCACCTAAAACCTAAACCAAACGTTGCAGGTGCTTATTTCTTCGTGCGCAGTGGTCAACGCGGAACTCCCTAGCTGCCAGGAGCTCTTTTTACTGTGCACACCCAACCAGAGTGACGGGAGGAGCACATTTCAGAAAACGTGCTCAGCTCGTCGAGAAAATGTGATTTAAGCAATAAGATTAAAAATGCACCTAAAACCTAAACCAAACAGTGCAGGTGCTTATTTCTTCATGCGCAGTGGTCAACGCGGCACTCCCTAGCTACCAGGAGCTCTTTTTACTGTGCGCACCCAACCAGAGCGACGGGAGGAGCACATTTCAGAAAACGTGCTCAGCTCGTCGAGAAAATGCGATTTAAGCAATAAATTTAAAAATGCACCTAAAACCTAAACCAAACGTTGCAGGTGCTTATTTCTTCATGCGCAGTGGTCAACGCGGCACTCTCTAGCTGCCAGGAGCACTTTTTACTACGCGCACCCAACCAGAGCGACGGGAGGAGCACATTTCAGAAAACGTGCTCAGCTCGTCGAGAGAATGCGATTTAAGCAATAAAATAAAAAATGCACCTAAAACCTAAACCAAACGTTGCAGGTGCTTATTTCTTCGTGCGCAGTGGTCAACGCGGCACTCCCTAGCTGCCAGGAGCTCTTTTTACTGTGTGCACCCAACCAGAGCGACGGGAGGAGCACATTTCAGAAAACGTGCTCAGCTCGTCGAGAGAATGCGATTTAAGCAATAAAATAAAAAATGCACCTAAAACCTAAACCAAACGTTGCAGGTGCTTATTTCTTCGTGCGCAGTGGTCAACGCGGAACTCCCTAGCTGCCAGGAGCTCTTTTTACTGTGCGCACCCAACCAGAGCGACGGGAGGAGCCCATTTCAGAAAACGTGCTCAGCTCGTCGAGAGAATGCGATTTAAGCAATAAAATTAAAAATGCATCTAAAACCTAAACCAAACGTTGCAGGTGCTTATTTCTTCGTGCGCAGTGGTCAACGCGGCACTCCCTAGCTGCCAGGAGCTCTTTTTCCTGTGCGCACCCAACCAGAGCGACGGGAGGAGCACATTTCAGAAAACGTGCTCAGCTTGTCGAGAAAATGCGATTTAAGCAATAAAATTAAAAATGCACCTAAAACCTAAACCAAACGTTGCAGGTGCTTATTTCTTCATGCGCAGTGGTCAACGCGGCACTCCCGAGCTGCCAAGAGCACTTTTTACTGTGCGCAACCAACCAGAGCGACGGGAGGAGCACATTTCAGAAAACGTGCTCAGCTCGTCGAGAGAATGCGATTTAAGCAATAAAATTAAAAATGCACCTAAAACCTAAACCAAACGTTGCAAGTGCTTATTTCTTCGTGCGCAGTGGTCAACGCGGAACTTCCTAGCTGCCAGGAGCTCTTTTTACTGTGCGCACCCAACCAGAGCGACGGGAGGAGCACATTTCAGAAAACGTGCTCAGCTCGTCGAGAAAATGCGATTTAAGCAATAAAATTAAAAATGCACCTAAAACCTAAACCAAACGTCGCAGGTGCTTATTTCTTCGTGCGCAGTGCTCAACGCGGCACTCCCTAGATGCCAGGAGCACTTTTTACTGTGCGCACCCAACCAGAGTGACGGGAGGAGCACATTTCAGAAAACGTGCTCAGCTCGTCGAGAAAATGCTATTTAAGCAATAAAATTAAAAATGCACCTAAAACCTAAACCAAACGTTGCAGGTGCTTATTTCTTTGTGCGCAGTGGTCAACGCGGCACTCTTTAGCTGCCAAGAGCACTTTTTACTATGCGCACCCAACCAGAGTGACGGGAGGAGCACATTTCAGAAAACGTGCTCAGCTCGTCGAGAAAATGCGATTTAAGCAATAAAATTAAAAATGCACCTAAAACCTAACCCAAACATTGCAGGTGCTTATTTCTTCATGCGCAGTGGTCAACGCGGCACTCCCTAGCTGCCAAGAGCACTTTTTACTGTGCACACCCAACCAGAGAGACGGGAGGAGCACATTTCAGAAAACGTGCTCAGCTCGTCAAGAAAATGCGATTTAAGCAATAAAATTAAAATTGCACCTAAAACCTAAACCAAACGTTGCAGGTGCTTATTTCTTCATGCACAGTGGTCAACGCGGCACTCCCTAGCTGCCAAGAGCACTTTTTACTATGCGCACCCAACCAGAGTGACGGGAGGAGCACATTTCAGGAAACGTGCTCAGCTCGTCGAGAAAATGCGATTTAAGCAATAAAATTAAAAATGCACCCAAAACCTAAACCAAACGTTGCAGGTGGTTATTTCTTCGTGCGCAGTGCTCAACGCGGCACTCCCTAGCTGCCAGGAGCACTTTTTACTGTGCGCACCCAACCAGAGTGACGGGAGGAGCACATTTCAGAAAACGTGCTCAGCTCGTCGAGAAAATGCGATTTAAGCAATAAAATTAAAAATGCACCTAAAACCTAAACCAAACGTTGCAGGTGCTTATTTCTTCATGCGCAGTGGTCAACGCGGCACTCTCTAGCTGCCAAGAGCACTTTTTACTGTGCGCACCCAACCAGAGTGACGTGAGGAGCACATTTCAGAAAACGTGCTCAGCTCGGCGAGAAAATGCGATTTAAGCAATAAAATTAAAAATGCACCTAAAACCTAAACCAAACGTTGCAGGTGCTTATTTCTTCATGCGCAGTGGTCAACGCGGCACTCTCTAGCTGCCAAGAGCACTTTTTACTGTGCGCACCCAACCAGAGTGACGGGAGGAGCACATTTCAGAAAACGTGCTCAGCTCGTCGAGAAAATGCGATTTAAGCAATAAGATTAAAAATGCACCTAAAACCTAAACCAAACGTTGCAGGTGCTTATTTCTTCATGCGCAGTGGTCAACGCGGCACTCTCTAGCTGCCAGGAGCACTTTTTACTACGCGCACCCAACCAGAGCGACGGGAGGAGCACATTTCAGAAAACGTGCTCAGCTCGTCGAGAGAATGCGATTTAAGCAATAAAATAAAAAATGCACCTAAAACCTAAACCAAACGTTGCAGGTGCTTATTTCTCCATGTGCAGTGGTCAACGCGGCACTCTCTAGCTGCCAGGAGCACTTTTTACTATGCGCGCACAACCAGAGCGACGGGAGGAGCACATTTCAGAAAACGTGCTCAGCTCGTCGAGAAAATGCGATTTAAGCAATGAAATTTAAAATGCACCTAAAACCTAAACCAAACGTTGCAGGTGCTTATTTCTTCATGCGCAGTGGTCAACGCGGCACTCTCTAGCTGCCAAGAGCACATTTTACTGTGCGCACCCAACCAGAGTGACGGGAGGAGCACATTTCAGAAAACGTGCTCAGCTCGTCGAGAAAATGCGATTTAAGCAATAAGATTAAAAATGCACCTAAAACCTAAACGAAACGTTGCAGGTGCTTATTTCTTCATGCGCAGTGGTCAACGCGGCACTCTCTAGCTGCCAAGAGCACTTTTTACTGTGCGCACCCAACCAGAGTGACGGGAGGAGCACATTTCAGAAAACGTGCTCAGCTCGTCGAGAAAATGCGATTTAAGCAATAAGATTAAAAATGCACCTAAAACCTAAACCAAACGTTGCAGGTGCTTATTTCTTCATGCGCAGTGGTCAACGCGGCACTCTCTAGCTGCCAGGAGCACTTTTTACTACGCGCACCCAACCAGAGCGACGGGAGGAGCACATTTCAGAAAACGTGCTCAGCTCGTCGAGAGAATGCGATTAAAGCAATAAAATAAAAAATGCACCTAAAACCTAAACCAAACGTTGCAGGTGCTTATTTCTTCGTGCGCAGTGGTCAACGCGGCACTCCCTAGCTGCCAGGAGCTCTTTTTACTGTGTGCACCCAACCAGAGCGACGGGAGGAGCACATTTCAGAAAACGTGCTCAGCTCGTCGAGAAAATGCGATTTAAGCAATAAAATTAAAAATGCACCTAAAACCTAAACCAAACGTTGCAGGTGCTTATTTCTTCATGCGCAGTGGTCAACGCGGCACTCTCTAGCCGCCAGGAGCACTTTTTACTACGCGCACCCAACCAGAGCGACGGGAGGAGCACATTTCAGAAAACGTGCTCAGCTCGTCGAGAGAATGCGATTTAAGCAATAAAATTAAAAATGCATCTAAAACCTAAACCAAACGTTGCAGGTGCTTATTTCTTCGTGCGCAGTGGTCAACGCGGCACTCTCTAGCTGCCAGGAGCACTTTTTACTGTACGCACCCAACCAGAGTGACGGGAGGAGCACATTTCAGAAAACGTGCTCAGCTCGTCGAGAAAATGCGATTTAAGCAATAAAATTAAAAATGCACCTTAAACCTAAACCAAACGTTGCAGGTGCTTATTTCTTCTTGCGCAGTGGTCAACGCGGCACTCTCTAGCTGCCAGGAGCACTTTTTACTATGCGCGCCCAACCAGAGCGACGGAAGGAGCACATTTCAGAAAACCTGCTCAGCTCGTCGAGAAAATGCGATTTAAGCAATAAGATTAAAAATGCACCTAAAACCTAAACCACACGTTGCAGGTGCTTATTTCTTCATGCGCAGTGGTCAACACGGCACTCTCTAGCTGCCAGGAGCACTTTTTACTACGCGCACCCAACCAGAGCGACGGGAGGAGCACATTTCAGAAAACGTGCTCAGCTCGTCGAGAGAATGCGATTTAAGCAATAAAATTAAAAATGCACCTAAAACCTAAACCAAACGTTGCAGGTGCTTATTTCTTCGTGCGCAGTGGTCAACGCGGCACTCCCTAGCTGCCAGGAGCTCTTTTTACTGTGCGCACCCAACCAGAGCGACGGGAGGAGCACATTTCAGAAAACGTGCTCAGCTTGTCGAGAAAATGCGATTTAAGCAATAAAATTAAAAATGCACCTAAAACCTAAACCAAACGTTGCAGGTGCTTATTTCTTCATGCGCAGTGGTCAACGCGGCACTCTCTAGCTGCCAGGAGCACTTTTTACTATGCGCGCCCAACCAGAGCGACGGGAGGAGCACATTTCAGAAAACGTGCTCAGCTCGTCGAGAAAATGCGATTTAAGCAATAAAATTAAAAATGCACCTAAAACCTAAACCAAACGTTGCAGGTGCTTATTTCTTCATGCGCAGTGGTCAACGCGGCACTCCCGAGCTGCCAAGAGCACTTTTTACTGTGCGCACCCAACCAGAGCGACGGGAGGAGCACATTTCAGAAAACGTGCTCAGCTCGTCGAGAGAATGCGATTTAAGCAATAAAATTAAAAATGCACTTAAAACCTAAACCAAACGTTGCAGGTGCTTATTTCTTCGTGCGCAGTGGTCAACGCGGAACTCCCTAGCTGCCAGGAGCTCTTTTTACTGTGCGCACCGAACCAGAGCGACGGGAGGAGCACATTTCAGAAAACGTGCTCAGCTCGTCGAGACAATGCGATTTAAGCAATAAAATTAAAAATGCACCTAAAACCTAAACCAAACGTTGCAGGTGCTTATTTCTTCGTGCGCAGTGCTCAACGCGGCACTCCCTAGCTGCCAGGAGCACTTTTTACTGTGCGCACCCAACCAGAGTGACGGGAGGAGCACATTTCAGAAAACGTGCTCAGCTCGTCGAGAAAATGCGATTTAAGCAATAAAATTAAAAATGCACCTAAAACCTAAACCAAACGTTGCAGGTGCTTATTTCTTCATGCGCAGTGGTCAACGCGGCACTCTCTAGCTGCCAAGAGCACTTTTTACTGTGCGCACCCAACCAGAGTGACGGGAGGAGCACATTTCAGAAAACGTGCTCAGCTCGTCGAGAAAATGCGATTTAAGCAATAAGATTAAACATGCACCTAAAACCTAAACCAAACGTTGCAGGTGCTTATTTCTTCATGCGCAGTGGTCAACGCGGCACTCTCTAGCTGCCAAGAGCACTTTTTACTGTGCGCACCCAACCAGAGTGACGGGAGGAGCACATTTCAGAAAACGTGCTCAGCTCGTCGAGAAAATGCGATTTAAGCAATAAAATTAAAAATGCACCTAAAACCTAAACCAAACGTTGCAGGTGCTTATTTCTTCTTGCGCAGTACTCAACGCGGCACTCCCTAGCTGCCAGGAGCACTTTTTACTGTGCGCACCCAACCAGAGTGACGGGAGGAGCACATTTCAGAAAATGTGCTCAGCTCGTCGAGAAAATGCGATTTAAGCAATAAAATTAAAAATGCACCTAAAACCTAAACCAAACGTTGCAGGTTTTTATTTCTTCGTGCGCAGTGCTCAACGCGGCACTCCCTAGCTGCCAGGAGCACTTTTTACTATGCGCGCACAACCAGAGCGACGGGAGGAGCACATTTCAGAAAACGTGCTCAGCTCGTCGAGAAAATGCGATTTAAGCAATAAAATTTAAAATGCACCTAAAACCTAAACCAAACGTTGCAGGTGCTTATTTCTTTGTGCGCAGTGGTCAACGCGGCACTCTTTAGCTGCCAAGAGCACTTTTTACTATGCGCACCCAACCAGAGTGACGGGAGGAGCACATTTCAGAAAACGTGCTCAGCTCGTCGAGAAAATGCGATTTAAGCAATAAAATTTAAAAATGCACCTAAAACCTAAACCAAACGTTGCAGGTGGTTATTTCTTCATGCGCAGTGGTCAACGCGGCACTCCCGAGCTGCCAAGAGCACTTTTTACTGTGCGCAACCAACCAGAGCGACGGGAGGAGCACATTTCAGAAAACGTGCTCAGCTCGTCGAGAGAATGCGATTTAAGCAATAAAATTAAAAATGCACCTAAAACCTAAACCAAACGTTGCAGGTGCTTATTTCTTCGTGCGCAGTGGTCAACGCGGAACTCCCTAGCTGCCAGGAGCTCTTTTTACTGTGCGCACCCAACCAGAGCGACGGGAGGAGCACATTTCAGAAAACGTGCTCAGCTCGTCGAGAAAATGCGAGTTAAGCAATAAAATTAAAAATGCACCTAAAACCTAAACCAAACGTTGCAGGTGCTTATTTCTTCGTGCGCAGTGCTCAACGCGGCACTCCCTAGCTGCCAGGAGCACTTTTTACTGTGCGCACCCAACCAGAGTGACGGGAGGAGCACATTTCAGAAAACGTGCTCAGCTCGTCGAGAAAATGCGATTTAAGCAATAAAATTAAAAATGCACCTAAAACCTAAACCAAACGTTGCAGGTGCTTATTTCTTCATGCGCAGTGGTCAACGCGGCACTCTCTAGCTGCCAAGAGCACTTTTTACTGTGCGCACCCAACCAGAGTGACGGGAGGAGCACATTTCAGAAAACGTGCTCAGCTCGTCGAGAAAATGCGATTTAAGCAATAAGATTAAAAATGCACCTAAAACCTAAACCAAACGTTGCAGGTGCTTATTTCTTCATGCGCAGTGGTCAACGCGGCACTCTCTAGCTGCCAAGAGCACTTTTTACTGTGCGCACCCAACCAGAGTGACGGGAGGAGCACATTTCAGAAAACGTGCTCAGCTCGGCGAGAAAATGCGATTTAAGCAATAAAATTAAAAATGCACCTAAAACCTAAACCAAACGTTGCAGGTGCTTATTTCTTCATGCGCAGTGGTCAACGCGGCACTCTCTAGCTGCCAAGAGCACTTTTTACTGTGCGCACCCAACCAGAGTGACGGGAGGAGCACATTTCAGAAAACGTGCTCAGCTCGTCGAGAAAATGCGATTTAAGCAATAAGATTAAAAATGCACCTAAAACCTAAACCAAACGTTGCAGGTGCTTATTTCTTCATGCGCAGTGGTCAACGCGGCACTCTCTAGCTGCCAGGAGCACTTTTTACTACGCGCACCCAACCAGAGCGACGGGAGGAGCACATTTCAGAAAACGTGCTCAGCTCGTCGAGAGAATGCGATTTAAGCAATAAAATAAAAAATGCACCTAAAACCTAAACCAAACGTTGCAGGTGCTTATTTCTCCATGTGCAGTGGTCAACGCGGCACTCTCTAGCTGCCAGGAGCACTTTTTACTATGCGCGCACAACCAGAGCGACGGGAGGAGCACATTTCAGAAAACGTGCTCAGCTCGTCGAGAAAATGCGATTTAAGCAATGAAATTTAAAATGCACCTAAAACCTAAACCAAACGTTGCAGGTGCTTATTTCTTCATGCGCAGTGGTCAACGCGGCACTCTCTAGCTGCCAAGAGCACTTTTTACTGTGCGCACCCAACCAGAGTGACGGGAGGAGCACATTTCAGAAAACGTGCTCAGCTCGTCGAGAAAATGCGATTTAAGCAATAAGATTAAAAATGCACCTAAAACCTAAACGAAACGTTGCAGGTGCTTATTTCTTCATGCGCAGTGGTCAACGCGGCACTCTCTAGCTGCCAAGAGCACTTTTTACTGTGCGCACCCAACCAGAGTGACGGGAGGAGCACATTTCAGAAAACGTGCTCAGCTCGTCGAGAAAATGCGATTTAAGCAATAAGATTAAAAATGCACCTAAAACCTAAACCAAACGTTGCAGGTGCTTATTTCTTCATGCGCAGTGGTCAACGCGGCACTCTCTAGCTGCCAGGAGCACTTTTTACTACCCGCACCCAACCAGAGCGACGGGAGGAGCACATTTCAGAAAACGTGCTCAGCTCGTCGAGAGAATGCGATTAAAGCAATAAAATAACAAATGCACCTAAAACCTAAACCAAACGTTGCAGGTGCTTATTTCTTCGTGCGCAGTGGTCAACGCGGCACTCCCTAGGTTCCAGGAGCTCTTTTTACTGTGTGCACCCAACCAGAGCGACGGGAGGAGCACATTTCAGAAAACGTGCTCAGCTCGTCGAGAAAATGCGATTTAAGCAATAAAATTAAAAATGCACCTAAAACCTAAACCAAACGTTGCAGGTGCTTATTTCTTCATGCGCAGTGGTCAACGCGGCACTCTCTAACTCCCAGGAGCACTTTTTACTACGCGCACCCAACCAGAGCGACGGGAGGAGCACATTTCAGAAAACGTGCTCAGCTCGTCGAGAGAATGCGATTTAAGCAATAAAATTAAAAATGCATCTAAAACCTAAACCAAACGTTGCAGGTGCTTATTTCTTCGTGCGCAGTGGTCAACGCGGCACTCTCTAGCTGCCAGGAGCACTTTTTACTGTACGCACCCAACCAGAGTGACGGGAGGAGCACATTTCAGAAAACGTGCTCAGCTCGTCGAGAAAATGCGATTTAAGCAATAAAATTAAAAATGCACCTAAAACCTAAACCAAACGTTGCAGGTGCTTATTTCTTCTTGCGCAGTGGTCAACGCGGCACTCTCTAGCTGCCAGGAGCACTTTTTACTATGCGCGCCCAACCAGAGCGACGGAAGGAGCACATTTCAGAAAACCTGTTCAGCTCGTCGAGAAAATGCGATTTAAGCAATAAGATTAAAAATCCACCTAAAACCTAAACCAGACGTTGCAGGTGCTTATTTCTTCATGCGCAGTGGTCAACACGGCACTCTCTAGCTGCCAGGAGCACTTTTTACTACGCGCACCCAACCAGAGCGACGGGAGGAGCACATTTCAGAAAACGTGCTCAGCTCGTCGAGAGAATGCGATTTAAGCAATAAAATTAAAAATGCACCTAAAACCTAAACCAAACGTTGCAGGTGCTTATTTCTTCGTGCGCAGTGGTCAACGCGGCACTCCCTAGCTGCCAGGAGCTCTTTTTACTGTGCACACCCAACCAGAGCGACGGGAGGAGCACATTTCAGAAAACGTGCTCAGCTTGTCGAGAAAATGCGATTTAAGCAATAAAATTAAAAATGCACCTAAAACCTAAACCAAACGTTGCAGGTGCTTATTTCTTCATGCGCAGTGGTCAACGCGGCACTCTCTAGCTGCCAGGAGCACTTTTTACTATGCGCGCCCAACCAGAGCGACGGGAGGAGCACATTTCAGAAAACGTGCTCAGCTCGTCGAGAAAATGCGATTTAAGCAATAAAATTAAAAATGCACCTAAAACCTAAACCAAACGTTGCAGGTGCTTATTTCTTCATGCGCAGTGGTCAACGCGGCACTCCCGAGCTGCCAAGAGCACTTTTTACTGTGCGCACCCAACCAGAGCGACGGGAGGAGCACATTTCAGAAAACGTGCTCAGCTCGTCGAGAGAATGCGATTTAAGCAATAAAATTAAAAATGCACCTAAAACCTAAACCAAACGTTGCAGGTGCTTATTTCTTCGTGCGCAGTGGTCAACGCGGAACTCCCTAGCTGCCAGGAGCTCTTTTTACTGTGCGCACCCAACCAGAGCGACGGGAGGAGCACATTTCAGAAAACGTGCTCAGCTCGTCGAGACAATGCGATTTAAGCAATAAAATTAAAAATGCACCTAAAACCTAAACCAAACGTTGCAGGTGCTTATTTCTTCGTGCGCAGTGCTCAACGCGGCACTCCCTAGCTGCCAGGAGCACTTTTTACTGTGCGCACCCAACCAGAGTGACGGGAGGAGCACATTTCAGAAAACGTGCTCAGCTCGTCGAGAAAATGCGATTTAAGCAATAAAATTAAAAATGCACCTAAAACCTAAACCAAACGTTGCAGGTGCTTATTTCTTCATGCGCAGTGGTCAACGCGGCACTCTCTAGCTGCCAAGAGCACTTTTTACTGTGCGCACCCAACCAGAGTGACGGGAGGAGCACATTTCAGAAAACGTGCTCAGCTCGTCGAGAAAATGCGATTTAAGCAATAAGATTAAAAATGCACCTAAAACCTAAACCAAACGTTGCAGGTGCTTATTTCTTCATGCGCAGTGGTCAACGCGGCACTCTCTAGCTGCCAGGAGCACTTTTTACTACGCGCACCCAACCAGAGCGACGGGAGGAGCACATTTCAGAAAACGTGCTCAGCTCGTCGAGAGAATGCGATTAAAGCAATAAAATAAAAAATGCACCTAAAACCTAAACCAAACGTTGCAGGTGCTTATTTCTCCATGTGCAGTGGTCAACGCGGCACTCTCTAGCTGCCAGGAGCACTTTTTACTGTGCGCGCACAACCAGAGCGACGGGAGGAGCACATTTCAGAAAACGTGCTCAGCTCGTCGAGAAAATGCGATTTAAGCAATGAAATTTAAAATGCACCTAAAACCTAAACCAAACGTTGCAGGTGCTTATTTCTTCATGCGCAGTGGTCAACGCGGCACTCCCTAGCTGCCAGGAGCTCTTTTTACTGTGCGCACCCAACCAGAGCGACGGGAGGAGCACATTTCAGAAAACGTGCTCAGCTCGTCGAGACAATGCGATTTAAGCAATAAGATTAAAAATGCACCTAAAACCTAAACCAAACGTTGCAGGTGCTTATTTCTTCATACGCAGTGGTCAACGCGGCACTCTCTAGCTGCCAGGAGCACTTTTTACTGTGCGCACCCAACCAGAGTGACGGGAGGAGCACATTTCAGAAAACGTGCTCAGCTCGTCGAGAAAATGCGATTTAAGCAATAAAATTAAAAATGCACCTAAAACCTAAACCAAACGTTGCAGGTGCTTATTTCTTCATGCGCAGTGGTCAACGCGGCACTCTCTAGCTGCCAAGAGCACTTTTTACTGTGCACACCCAACCAGAGTGACGGGAGGAGCACATTTCAGAAAACGTGCTCAGCTCGTCGAGAGAATGCGATTTAAGCAATAAAATAAAAAATGCACCTAAAACCTAAACCAAACGTTGCAGGTGCTTATTTCTTCGTGCGCAGTGGTCAACGCGGCACTCCCTAGCTACCAGGAGCTCTTTTTACTGTGCGCACCCAACCAGAGCGACGGGAGGAGCACATTTCAGAAAACGTGCTCAGCTCGTCGAGAAAATGCGATTTAAGCAATAAATTTAAAAATGCACCTAAAACCTAAACCAAACGTTGCAGGTGCTTATTTCTTCATGCGCAGTGGTCAACGCGGCACTCTCTAGCTGCCAGGAGCACTTTTTACTACGCGCACCCAACCAGAGCGACGGGAGGAGCACATTTCAGAAAACGTGCTCAGCTCGTCGAGAGAATGCGATTTAAGCAATAAAATAAAAAATGCACCTAAAACCTAAACCAAACGTTGCAGGTGCTTATTTCTTCGTGCGCAGTGGTCAACGCGGCACTCCCTAGCTGCCAGGAGCTCTTTTTACTGTGTGCACCCAACCAGAGCGACGGGAGGAGCACATTTCAGAAAACGTGCTCAGCTCGTCGAGAGAATGCGATTTAAGCAATAAAATAAAAAATGCACCTAAAACCTAAACCAAACGTTGCAGGTGCTTATTTCTTCGTGCGCAGTGGTCAACGCGGAACTCCCTAGCTGCCAGGAGCTCTTTTTACTGTGCGCACCCAACCAGAGCGACGGGAGGAGCCCATTTCAGAAAACGTGCTCAGCTCGTCGAGAAAATGCGATTTAAGCAATAAAATTAAAAATGCACCTAGAACCTAAACCAAACGTTGCAGGTGCTTATTTCTTCGTGCGCAGTGCTCAACGCGGCACTCCCTAGCTGCCAGGAGCACTTTTTACTGTGCGCACCCAACCAGAGTGACGGGAGGAGCACATTTCAGAAAACGTGCTCAGCTCGTCGAGAAAATGCGATTTAAGCAATAAAATTTAAAATGCACCTAAAACCTAAACCAAACGTTGCAGGTGCTTATTTCTTTGTGCGCAGTGGTCAACGCGGCACTCTTTAGCTGCCAAGAGCACTTTTTACTATGCGCACCCAACCAGAGTGACGGGAGGAGCACATTTCAGAAAACGTGCTCAGCTCGTCGAGAAAATGCGATTTAAGCAATAAAATTAAAAATGCACCTAAAACCTAAACCAAACGTTGCAGGTGGTTATTTCTTCATGCGCAGTGGTCAACGCGGCACTCCCGAGCTGCCAAGAGCACTTTTTACTGTGCGCAACCAACCAGAGCGACGGGAGGAGCACATTTCAGAAAACGTGCTCAGCTCGTCGAGAGAATGCGATTCAAGCAATAAAATAAAAAATGCACCTAAAACCTAAACCAAACGTTGCAGGTGCTTATTTCTTCGTGCGCAGTGGTCAACGCGGAACTCCCTAGCTGCCAGGAGCTCTTTTTACTGTGCACACCCAACCAGAGTGACGGGAGGAGCACATTTCAGAAAACGTGCTCAGCTCGTCGAGAAAATGTGATTTAAGCAATAAGATTAAAAATGCACCTAAAACCTAAACCAAACAGTGCAGGTGCTTATTTCTTCATGCGCAGTGGTCAACGCGGCACTCCCTAGCTACCAGGAGCTCTTTTTACTGTGCGCACCCAACCAGAGCGACGGGAGGAGCACATTTCAGAAAACGTGCTCAGCTCGTCGAGAAAATGCGATTTAAGCAATAAATTTAAAAATGCACCTAAAACCTAAACCAAACGTTGCAGGTGCTTATTTCTTCATGCGCAGTGGTCAACGCGGCACTCTCTAGCTGCCAGGAGCACTTTTTACTACGCGCACCCAACCAGAGCGACGGGAGGAGCACATTTCAGAAAACGTGCTCAGCTCGTCGAGAGAATGCGATTTAAGCAATAAAATAAAAAATGCACCTAAAACCTAAACCAAACGTTGCAGGTGCTTATTTCTTCGTGCGCAGTGGTCAACGCGGCACTCCCTAGCTGCCAGGAGCTCTTTTTACTGTGTGCACCCAACCAGAGCGACGGGAGGAGCACATTTCAGAAAACGTGCTCAGCTCGTCGAGAGAATGCGATTTAAGCAATAAAATAAAAAATGCACCTAAAACCTAAACCAAACGTTGCAGGTGCTTATTTCTTCGTGCGCAGTGGTCAACGCGGAACTCCCTAGCTGCCAGGAGCTCTTTTTACTGTGCGCACCCAACCAGAGCGACGGGAGGAGCCCATTTCAGAAAACGTGCTCAGCTCGTCGAGAGAATGCGATTTAAGCAATAAAATTAAAAATGCATCTAAAACCTAAACCAAACGTTGCAGGTGCTTATTTCTTCGTGCGCAGTGGTCAACGCGGCACTCCCTAGCTGCCAGGAGCTCTTTTTCCTGTGCGCACCCAACCAGAGCGACGGGAGGAGCACATTTCAGAAAACGTGCTCAGCTTGTCGAGAAAATGCGATTTAAGCAATAAAATTAAAAATGCACCTAAAACCTAAACCAAACGTTGCAGGTGCTTATTTCTTCATGCGCAGTGGTCAACGCGGCACTCCCGAGCTGCCAAGAGCACTTTTTACTGTGCGCAACCAACCAGAGCGACGGGAGGAGCACATTTCAGAAAACGTGCTCAGCTCGTCGAGAGAATGCGATTTAAGCAATAAAATTAAAAATGCACCTAAAACCTAAACCAAACGTTGCAAGTGCTTATTTCTTCGTGCGCAGTGGTCAACGCGGAACTTCCTAGCTGCCAGGAGCTCTTTTTACTGTGCGCACCCAACCAGAGCGACGGGAGGAGCACATTTCAGAAAACGTGCTCAGCTCGTCGAGAAAATGCGATTTAAGCAATAAAATTAAAAATGCACCTAAAACCTAAACCAAACGTCGCAGGTGCTTATTTCTTCGTGCGCAGTGCTCAACGCGGCACTCCCTAGATGCCAGGAGCACTTTTTACTGTGCGCACCCAACCAGAGTGACGGGAGGAGCACATTTCAGAAAACGTGCTCAGCTCGTCGAGAAAATGCTATTTAAGCAATAAAATTAAAAATGCACCTAAAACCTAAACCAAACGTTGCAGGTGCTTATTTCTTCATGCGCAGTGGTCAACGCGGCACTCTCTAGCTGCCAAGAGCACTTTTTACTGTGCGCACCCAACCAGAGTGACGGGAGGAGCACATTTCAGAAAACGTGCTCAGCTCGTCGAGAAAATGCGATTTAAGCAATAAGATTAAAAATGCACCTAAAACCTAAACCAAACGTTGCAGGTGCTTATTTCTTCATGCGCAGTGGTCAATGCGGCACTCTCTAGCTGCCAGGAGCACTTTTTACTACGCGCACCCAACCAGAGCGACGGGAGGAGCACATTTCAGAAAACGTGCTCAGCTCGTCGAGAGAATGCGATTTAAGCAATAAAATAAAAAATGCACCTAAAACCTAAACCAAACGTTGCAGGTGCTTATTTCTTCGTGCGCAGTGGTCAACGCGGCACTCCCTAGCTGCCAGTAGCTCTTTTTACTGTGCGCACCCAACCAGAGCGACGGGAGGAGCACATTTCAGAAAACGTGCTCAGCTCGTCGAGAAAATGTGATTTAAGCAATAAAATTAAAAATGCACCTAAAACCTAAACCAAACGTTGCAGGTGCTTATTTCTTCATGCGCAGTGGTCAACGCGGCACTCTCTAGCTGCCAGGAGCACTTTTTACTACGCGCACCCAACCAGAGCGACGGGAGGAGCACATTTCAGAAAACGTGCTCAGCTCGTCGAGAGAATGCGATTTAAGCAATAAAATAAAAAATGCACCTAAAACCTAAACCAAACGTTGCAGGTGCTTATTTCTTCGTGCGCAGTGGTCAACGCGGCACTCCCTAGCTGCCAGGAGCTCTTTTTACTGTGTGCACCCAACCAGAGCGACGGGAGGAGCACATTTCAGAAAACGTGCTCAGCTCGTCGAGAGAATACGATTTAAGCAATAAAATAAAAAATGCACCTAAAACCTAAACCAAACGTTGCCGGTGCTTATTTCTTCGTGCGCAGTGGTCGACGCGGAACTCCCTAGCTGCCAGGAGCTCTTTTTACTGTGCGCACCCAACCAGAGCGACGGGAGGAGCCCATTTCAGAAAACGTGCTCAGCTCGTCGAGAAAATGCGATTTAAGCAATAAAATTAAAAATGCACCTAAAACCTAAACCAAACGTTGCAGGTGCTTATTTCTTCATGCGCAGTGGTCAACGCGGCACTCTCTAGCTGCCAAGAGCACTTTTTACTGTGTGCACCCAACCAGAGTGACGGGAGGAGCACATTTCAGAAAACGTGCTCAGCTCGTCGAGAAAATGCGATTTAAGCAATAAAATTAAAAATGCACCTAAAACCTAAACCAAACGTTGCAGGTGCTTATTTCTTCGTGCGCAGTACTCAACGCGGCACTCCCTAGCTGCCAGGAGCACTTTTTACTGTGCGCACCCAACCAGAGTGACGGGAGGAGCACATTTCAGAAAATGTGCTCAGCTCGTCGAGAAAATGCGATTTAAGCAATAAAATTAAAAATGCACCTTAAACCTAAACCAAACGTTGCAGGTGCTTATTTCTTTGTGCGCAGTGGTCAACGCGGCACTCTTTAGCTGCCAAGAGCACTTTGTACTATGCGCACCCAACCAGAATGACGGGAGGAGCACATTTCAGAAAACGTGCTCAGCTCGTCGAGAAAATGCGATTTAAGCAATAAAATTAAAAATGCACCTAAAACCTAAACCAAACGTTGCAGGTGGTTATTTCTTCATGCGCAGTGGTCAACGCGGCACTCCCGACCTGCCAAGAGCACTTTTTACTGTGCGCAACCAACCAGAGCGACGGGAGGAGCACATTTCAGAAAACGTGCTCAGCTCGTCGAGAGAATGCGATTTAAGCAATAAAATTAAAAATGCACCTAAAACCTAAACCAAACGTTGCAGGTGCTTATTTCTTCGTGCGCAGTGGTCAACGCGGAACTCCCTAGCTGCCAGGAGCTCTTTTTACTGTGCGCACCCAACCAGAGCGACGGGAGGAGCACATTTCAGAAAACGTGCTCAGCTCGTCGAGAAAATGCGATTTAAGCAATAAAATTAAAAATGCACCTAAAACCTAAACCAAACGTTGCAGGTGCTTATTTCTTCGTGCGCAGTGCTCAACGCGGCACTCCCTAGCTGCCAGGAGCACTTTTTACTGTGCGCACCCAACCAGAGTGACGGGAGGAGCACATTTCAGAAAACGTGCTCAGCTCGTCGAGAAAATGCGATTTAAGCAATAAAATTAAAAATGCACCTAAAACCTAAACCAAACGTTGCAGGTGCTTATTTCTTTGTGCGCAGTGGTCAACGCGGCACTCTTTAGCTGCCAAGAGCACTTTGTACTATGCGCACCCAACCAGAATGACGGGAGGAGTACATTTCAGAAAACGTGCTCAGCTCGTCGAGAAAATGCGATTTAAGCAATAAAATTAAAAATGCACCTAAAACCTAAACCAAACGTTGCAGGTGGTTATTTCTTCATGCGCAGTGGTCAACGCGGCACTCCCGAGCTGCCAAGAGCACTTTTTACTGTGCGCAACCAACCAGAGCGACGGGAGGAGCACATTTCAGAAAACGTGCTCAGCTCGTCGAGAGAATGCGATTTAAGCAATAAAATTAAAAATGCACCTAAAACCTAAACCAAACGTTGCAGGTGCTTATTTCTTCGTGCGCAGTGGTCAACGCGGAACTCCCTAGCTGCCAGGAGCACTTTTTACTGTGCGCACCCAACCAGAGCGACGGGAGGAGCACATTTCAGAAAACGTGCTCAGCTCGTCGAGAAAATGCGATTTAAGCAATAAATTTAAAAATGCACCTAAAACCTAAACCAAACGTTGCAGGTGCTTATTTCTTCGTGCGCAGTGCTCAACGCGGCACTCCCTAGCTGCCAGGAGCACTTTTTACTGTGCGCACCCAACCAGAGTGACGGGAGGAGCACATTTCAGAAAACGTGCTCAGCTCGTCGAGAAAATGCGATTTAAGCAATAAAATTAAAAATGCACCTAAAACCTAAACCAAACGTTGCAGGTGCTTATTTCTTCATGCGCAGTGGTCAACGCGGCACTGTCTAGCTGCCAAGAGCACTTTTTACTGTGCGCACCCAACCAGAGTGACGGGAGGAGCACATTTCAGAAAACGTGCTCAGCTCGTCGAGAAAATGCGATTTAAGCAATAAAATTAAAAATGCACCTAAAACCTAAACCAAACGTTGCAGGTGCTTATTTCTTCGTGCGCAGTACTCAACGCGGCACTCCCTAGCTGCCAGGAGCACTTTTTACTGTGCGCACCCAACCAGAGTGACGGGAGGAGCACATTTCAGAAAACGTGCTCAGCTCGTCGAGAAAATGCGATTTAAGCAGTAAAATTAAAAATGCACCTAAAACCTAAACCAAACGTTGCAGGTGCTTATTTCTTCGTGCGCAGTGCTCAACGCGGCACTCCCTAGCTGCCAGGAGCACTTTTTACTATGCGCGCACAACCAGAGCGACGGGAGGAGCACATTTCAGAAAACGTGCTCAGCTCGTCGAGAAAATGGGATTTAAGCAATAAAATTAAAAATGCACCTAAAACCTAAACCAAACGTTGCAGGTGCTTATTTCTTCATGCGCAGTGGTCAACGCGCCACTCTCTAGCTGCCAGGAGCACTTCTTACTACGCGCACCCAACCAGAGCGACGGGAGGAGCACATTTCAGAAAACGTGCTCAGCTCGTCGAGAGAATGCGATTTAAGCAATAAAATTAAAAATGCACCTAAAACCTAAACCAAACGTTGCAGGTGCTTATTTCTTCGTGCGCAGTGCTCAACGCGGCACTCTTTAGCTGCCAGGAGCACTTTTTACTGTGCGCACCCAACCAGAATGACGGGAGGAGCACATTTCAGAAAACGTGCTCAGCTCGTCGAGAAAATGCGATTTAAGCAATAAAATTAAAAATGCACCTAAAACCTAAACCAAACGTTGCAGGTGGTTATTTCTTCATGCGCAGTGGTCAACGCGGCACTCCCGAGCTGCCAAGAGCACTTTTTACTGTGCGCAACCAACCAGAGCGACGGGAGGAGCACATTTCAGAAAACGTGCTCAGCTCGTCGAGAGAATGCGATTTAAGCAATAAAAATTAAAAATGCACCTAAAACCTAAACCAAACATTGCAGGTGCTTATTTCTTCGTGCGCAGTGGTCAACGCGGAACTCCCTAGCTGCCAGGAGCTCTTTTTACTGTGCGCACCCAACCAGAGTGACGGGAGGAGCACATTTCAGAAAACGTGCTCAGCTCGTCGAGAAAATGCGATTTAAGCAATAAAATTAAAAATGCACCTAAAACCTAAACCAAACGTTGCAGGTGCTTATTTCTTCATGCGCAGTGGTCAACGCGGCACTCTCTAGCTGCCAAGAGCACTTTTTACTGTGCGCACCCAACCAGAGTGACGGGAGGAGCACATTTCAGAAAACGTGCTCAGCTCGTCGAGAAAATGCTATTTAAGCAATAAGATTAAAAATGCACCTAAAACCTAAAACAAACGTTGCAGGTGCTTATTTCTTCATGCGCAGTGGTCAACGCGGCACTCTCTAGCTGCCAGGAGCACTTTTTACTACGCGCACCCAACCAGAGCGACGGGAGGAGCACATTTCAGAAAACGTGCTCAGCTCGTCGAGAGAATGCGATTTAAGCAATAAAATAAAAAATGCACCTAAAACCTAAACCAAACGTTGCAGGTGCTTATTTCTTCTTGCGCAGTGGTCAACGCGGCACTCTCTAGCTGCCAGGAGCACTTTTTGCTATGCGCGCCCAACCAGAGCGACGGGAGGAGCACATTTCAGAAAACGTGCTCAGCTCGTCGAGAAAATGCGATTTAAGCAATAAAATTAAAAATGCACCTAAAACCTAAACCAAACGTTGCAGGTGCTTATTTCTTCATGCGCAGTGGTCAACGCGGCACTCTCTAGCTGCCAGGAGCACTTTTTACTACGCGCACCCAACCAGAGCGACGGGAGGAGCACATTTCAGAAAACGTGCTCAGCTCGTCGAGAGAATGCGATTTAAGCAATAAAATTAAAAATGCACCTAAAACCTAAACCAAACGTTGCAGGTGCTTATTTCTTCGTGCGCAGTGCTCAACGCGGAACTCCCTAGCTGCCAGGAGCACTTTTTACTGTGCGCACCCAACCAGAGTGACGGGAGGAGCACATTTCAGAAAACGTGCTCAGCTCGTCGAGAAAATGCGATTTAAGCAATAAAATTAAAAATGCACCTAAAACCTAAACCAAACGTTGCAGGTGCTTATTTCTTCATGCGCAGTGGTCAACGCGGCACTCTCTAGCTGCCAAGAGCACTTTTTACTGTGCGCACCCAACCAGAGTGACGGGAGGAGGACATTTCAGAAAACGTGCTCAGCTCGTCGAGAAAATGCGATTTAAGCAATAAAATTAAAAATGCACCTAAAACCTAAACCAAACGTTGCAGGTGCTTATTTCTTCGTGCGCAGTACTCAACGCGGCACTCCCTAGCTGCCAGGAGCACTTTTTACTGTGCGCACCCAACCAGAGTGACGGGAGGAGCACATTTCAGAAAACGTGCTCAGCTCGTCGAGAAAATGCGATTTAAGCAATAAGATTAAAAATGCACCTAAAACCTAAACCAAACGTTGTAGGTGCTTATTTCTTCATGCGCAGTGGTCAACGCGGCACTCTCTAGCTGCCAGGAGCACTTTTTACTGTGTGCACCCAACCAGAGTGACGGGAGGAGCACATTTCAGAAAACGTGCTCAGCTCGTCGAGAAAATGCGATTTAAGCAATAAAATTAAAAATGCACCTAAAACCTAAACCAAACGTTGCAGGTGCTTATTTCTTCATGCGCAGTGGTCAACGCGGCACTCTCTAGCTGCCAAGAGCACTTTTTACTGTGCGCACCCAACCAGAGTGACGGGAGGAGCACATTTCAGAAAACGTGCTCAGCTCGTCGAGAAAATGCGATTTAAGCAATAAGATTAAAAATGCACCTAAAACCTAAACCAAACGTTGCAGGTGCTTATTTCTTCATGTGCAGTGGTCAACGCGGCACTCTCTAGCTGCCAGGAGCACTTTTTACTACGCGCACCCAACCAGAGCGACGGGAGGAGCACATTTCAGAAAACGTGCTCAGCTCGTCGAGAGAATGCGATTTAAGCAATAAAATAAAAAATGCACCTAAAACCTAAACCAAACGTTGCAGGTGCTTATTTCTTCGTGCGCAGTGGTCAACGCGGCACTCCCTAGCTGCCAGTAGCTCTTTTTACTGTGCGCACCCAACCAGAGCGACGGGAGGAGCACATTTCAGAAAACGTGCTCAGCTCGTCGAGAAAATGCGATTTAAGCAATAAAATTAAAAATGCACCTAAAACCTAAACCAAACGTTGCAGGTGCTTATTTCTTAATGCGCAGTGGTCAACGCGGCACTCTCTAGCTGCCAGGAGCACTTTTTACTACGCGCACCCAACCAGAGCGACGGGAGGAGCACATTTCAGAAAACGTGCTCAGCTCGTCGAGAGAATGCGACTTAAGCAATAAAATAAAAAATGCACCTAAAACCTAAACCAAACGTTGCAGGTGCTTATTTCTTCGTGCGCAGTGGTCAACGCGGCACTCCCTAGCTGCCAGGAGCTCTTTTTACTGTGTGCACCCAACCAGAGCGACGGGAGGAGCACATTTCAGAAAACGTGCTCAGCTCGTCGAGAGAATGCGATTTAAGCAATAAAATAAAAAATGCACCTAAAACCTAAACCAAACGTTGCAGGTGCTTATTTCTTCGTGCGCAGTGGTCGACGCGGAACTCCCTAGCTGCCAGGAGCTCTTTTTACTGTGCGCACCCAACCAGAGCGACCGGAGGAGCCCATTTCAGAAAACGTGCTCAGCTCGTCGAGAAAATGCGATTTAAGCAATAAAATTACAAATGCACCTAAAACCTAAAGCAAACGTTGCAGGTGCTTATTTCTTCGTGCGCAGTACTCAACGCGGCACCCTAGCTGCCAGGAGCACTTTTTACTGTGCGCACCCAACCAGAGTGACGGGAGGAGCACATTTCAGAAAACGTGCTCAGCTCGTCGAGAAAATGCGATTTAAGCAGTAAAATTAAAAATGCACCTAAAACCTAAACCAAACGTTGCAGGTGCTTATTTCTTCGTGCGCAGTGCTCAACGCGGCACTCCCTAGCTGCCAGGAGCACTTTTTACTATGCGCGCACAACCAGAGCGACGGGAGGAGCACATTTCAGAAAACGTGCTCAGCTCGTCGAGAAAATGGGATTTAAGCAATAAAATTAAAAATGCACCTAAATACTAAACCAAACGTTGCAGGTGCTTATTTCTTCATGCGCAGTGGTCAACGCGGCACTCTCTAGCTGCCAGGAGCACTTTTTACTACGCGCACCCAACCAGAGCGACGGGAGGAGCACATTTCAGAAAACGTGCTCAGCTCGTCGAGAGAATGCGATTTAAGCAATAAAATTAAAAATGCACCTAAAACCTAAACCAAACGTTGCAGGTGCTTATTTCTTCGTGCGCAGTGCTCAACGCGGCACTCCCTAGCTGCAAGGAGCACTTTTTACTGTGCGCACCCAACCAGAGTGACGGGAGGAGCACATTTCAGAAAAACGTGCTCAGCTCGTCGAGAAAATGCGATTTAAGCAATAAAATTAAAAATGCACCTAAAACCTAAACCAAACGTTGCAGGTGCTTATTTCTTCATGCGCAGTGGTCAACGCGGCACTCTCTAGCTGCCAAGAGCACTTTTTACTGTGCGCACCCAACCAGAGTGACGGGAGGAGCACATTTCAGAAAACGTGCTCAGCTCGTCGAGAAAATGCGATTTAAGCAATAAAATTAAAAATGCACCTAAAACCTAAACCAAACGTTGCAGGTGCTTATTTCTTCGTGCGCAGTACTCAACGCGGCACTCCCTAGCTGCCAGGAGCACTTTTTACTGTGCGCACCCAACCAGAGTGACGGGAGGAGCACATTTCAGAAAACGTGCTCAGCTCGTCGAGAAAATGCGATTTAAGCAGTAAAATTAAAAATGCACCTAAAACCTAAACCAAACGTTGCAGGTGCTTATTTCTTTGTGCGCAGTGCTCAACGCGACACTCCCTAGCTGCCAGGAGCACTTTTTACTATGCGCGCACAACCAGAGCGACGGGAGGAGCACATTTCAGAAAACGTGCTCAGCTCGTCGAGAAAATGCGATTTAAGCAATAAAATTTAAAATGCGCCTAAAACCTAAACCAAACGTTGCAGGTGCTTATTTCTTCGTGCGCAGTGGTCAACGCGGAACTCCCTAGCTGCCAGGAGCTCTTTTTACTGTGCGCACCCAACCAGAGCGACGGGAGGAGCACATTTCAGAAAACGTGCTCAGCTCGTCGAGAAAATGCGAGTTAAGCAATAAAATTAAAAATGCACCTAAAACCTAAACCAAACGTTGCAGGTGCTTATTTCTTCGTGCGCAGTGCTCAACGCGGCACTCCCTAGCTGCCAGGAGCACTTTTTACTGTGCGCACCCAACCAGAGTGACGGGAGGAGCACATTTCAGAAAACGTGCTCAGCTCGTCGAGAAAATGCGATTTAAGCAATAAAATTAAAAATGCACCTAAAACCTAAACCAAACGTTGCAGGTGCTTATTTCTTCATGCGCAGTGGTCAACGCGGCACTCTCTAGCTGCCAAGAGCACTTTTTACTGTGCGCACCCAACCAGAGTGACGGGAGGAGCACATTTCAGAAAACGTGCTCAGCTCGTCGAGAAAATGCGATTTAAGCAATAAGATTAAAAATGCACCTAAAACCTAAACCAAACGTTGCAGGTGCTTATTTCTTCATGCGCAGTGGTCAACGCGGCACTCTCTAGCTGCCAAGAGGACTTTTTACTGTGCGCACCCAACCAGAGTGACGGGAGGAGCACATTTCAGAAAACGTGCTCAGCTCGGCGAGAAAATGCGATTTAAGCAATAAAATTAAAAATGCACCTAAAACCTAAACCAAACGTTGCAGGTGCTTATTTCTTCATGCGCAGTGGTCAACGCGGCACTCTCTAGCTGCCAAGAGCACTTTTTACTGTGCGCACCCAACCAGAGTGACGGGAGGAGCACATTTCAGAAAACGTGCTCAGCTCGTCGAGAAAATGCGATTTAAGCAATAAGATTAAAAATGCACCTAAAACCTAAACCAAACGTTGCAGGTGCTTATTTCTTCATGCGCAGTGGTCAACGCGGCACTCTCTAGCTGCCAGGAGCACTTTTTACTACGCGCACCCAACCAGAGCGACGGGAGGAGCACATTTCAGAAAACGTGCTCAGCTCGTCGAGAGAATGCGATTTAAGCAATAAAATAAAAAATGCACCTAAAACCTAAACCAAACGTTGCAGGTGCTTATTTCTCCATGTGCAGTGGTCAACGCGGCACTCTCTAGCTGCCAGGAGCACTTTTTACTATGCGCGCACAACCAGAGCGACGGGAGGAGCACATTTCAGAAAACGTGCTCAGCTCGTCGAGAAAATGCGATTTAAGCAATGAAATTTAAAATGCACCTAAAACCTAAACCAAACGTTGCAGGTGCTTATTTCTTCATGCGCAGTGGTCAACGCGGCACTCTCTAGCTGCCAAGAGCACTTTTTACTGTGCGCACCCAACCAGAGTGACGGGAGGAGCACATTTCAGAAAACGTGCTCAGCTCGTCGAGAAAATGCGATTTAAGCAATAAGATTAAAAATGCACCTAAAACCTAAACGAAACGTTGCAGGTGCTTATTTCTTCATGCGCAGTGGTCAACGCGGCACTCTCTAGCTGCCAAGAGCACTTTTTACTGTGCGCACCCAACCAGAGTGACGGGAGGAGCACATTTCAGAAAACGTGCTCAGCTCGTCGAGAAAATGCGATTTAAGCAATAAGATTAAAAATGCACCTAAAACCTAAACCAAACGTTGCAGGTGCTTATTTCTTCATGCGCAGTGGTCAACGCGGCACTCTCTAGCTGCCAGGAGCACTTTTTACTACCCGCACCCAACCAGAGCGACGGGAGGAGCACATTTCAGAAAACGTGCTCAGCTCGTCGAGAGAATGCGATTAAAGCAATAAAATAACAAATGCACCTAAAACCTAAACCAAACGTTGCAGGTGCTTATTTCTTCGTGCGCAGTGGTCAACGCGGCACTCCCTAGGTTCCAGGAGCTCTTTTTACTGTGTGCACCCAACCAGAGCGACGGGAGGAGCACATTTCAGAAAACGTGCTCAGCTCGTCGAGAAAATGCGATTTAAGCAATAAAATTAAAAATGCACCTAAAACCTAAACCAAACGTTGCAGGTGCTTATTTCTTCATGCGCAGTGGTCAACGCGGCACTCTCTAGCTGCCAGGAGCACTTTTTACTACGCGCACCCAACCAGAGCGACGGGAGGAGCACATTTCAGAAAACGTGCTCAGCTCGTCGAGAGAATGCGATTTAAGCAATAAAATTAAAAATGCATCTAAAACCTAAACCAAACGTTGCAGGTGCTTATTTCTTCGTGCGCAGTGGTCAACGCGGCACTCTCTAGCTGCCAGGAGCACTTTTTACTGTACGCACCCAACCAGAGTGACGGGAGGAGCACATTTCAGAAAACGTGCTCAGCTCGTCGAGAAAATGCGATTTAAGCAATAAAATTAAAAATGCACCTAAAACCTAAACCAAACGTTGCAGGTGCTTATTTCTTCTTGCGCAGTGGTCAACGCGGCACTCTCTAGCTGCCAGGAGCACTTTTTACTATGCGCGCCCAACCAGAGCGACGGAAGGAGCACATTTCAGAAAACCTGCTCAGCTCGTCGAGAAAATGCGATTTAAGCAATAAGATTAAAAATGCACCTAAAACCTAAACCAGACGTTGCAGGTGCTTATTTCTTCATGCGCAGTGGTCAACACGGCACTCTCTAGCTGCCAGGAGCACTTTTTACTACGCGCACCCAACCAGAGCGACGGGAGGAGCACATTTCAGAAAACGTGCTCAGCTCGTCGAGAGAATGCGATTTAAGCAATAAAATTAAAAATGCACCTAAAACCTAAACCAAACGTTGCAGGTGCTTATTTCTTCGTGCGCAGTGGTCAACGCGGCACTCCCTAGCTGCCAGGAGCTCTTTTTACTGTGCGCACCCAACCAGAGCGACGGGAGGAGCACATTTCAGAAAACGTGCTCAGCTTGTCGAGAAAATGCGATTTAAGCAATAAAATTAAAAATGCACCTAAAACCTAAACCAAACGTTGCAGGTGCTTATTTCTTCATGCGCAGTGGTCAACGCGGCACTCTCTAGCTGCCAGGAGCACTTTTTACTATGCGCGCCCAACCAGAGCGACGGGAGGAGCACATTTCAGAAAACGTGCTCAGCTCGTCGAGAAAATGCGATTTAAGCAATAAAATTAAAAATGCACCTAAAACCTAAACCAAACGTTGCAGGTGCTTATTTCTTCATGCGCAGTGGTCAACGCGGCACTCCCGAGCTGCCAAGAGCACTTTTTACTGTGCGCACCCAACCAGAGCGACGGGAGGAGCACATTTCAGAAAACGTGCTCAGCTCGTCGAGAGAATGCGATTTAAGCAATAAAATTAAAAATGCACCTAAAACCTAAACCAAACGTTGCAGGTGCTTATTTCTTCGTGCGCAGTGGTCAACGCGGAACTCCCTAGCTGCCAGGAGCTCTTTTTACTGTGCGCACCCAACCAGAGCGACGGGAGGAGCACATTTCAGAAAACGTGCTCAGCTCGTCGAGACAATGCGATTTAAGCAATAAAATTAAAAATGCACCTAAAACCTAAACCAAACGTTGCAGGTGCTTATTTCTTCGTGCGCAGTGCTCAACGCGGCACTCCCTAGCTGCCAGGAGCACTTTTTACTGTGCGCACCCAACCAGAGTGACGGGAGGAGCACATTTCAGAAAACGTGCTCAGCTCGTCGAGAAAATGCGATTTAAGCAATAAAATTAAAAATGCACCTAAAACCTAAACCAAACGTTGCAGGTGCTTATTTCTTCATGCGCAGTGGTCAACGCGGCACTCTCTAGCTGCCAAGAGCACTTTTTACTGTGCGCACCCAACCAGAGTGACGGGAGGAGCACATTTCAGAAAACGTGCTCAGCTCGTCGAGAAAATGCGATTTAAGCAATAAGATTAAAAATGCACCTAAAACCTAAACCAAACGTTGCAGGTGCTTATTTCTTCATGCGCAGTGGTCAACGCGGCACTCTCTAGCTGCCAGGAGCACTTTTTACTACGCGCACCCAACCAGAGCGACGGGAGGAGCACATTTCAGAAAACGTGCTCAGCTCGTCGAGAGAATGCGATTAAAGCAATAAAATAAAAAATGCACCTAAAACCTAAACCAAACGTTGCAGGTGCTTATTTCTCCATGTGCAGTGGTCAACGCGGCACTCTCTAGCTGCCAGGAGCACTTTTTACTGTGCGCGCACAACCAGAGCGACGGGAGGAGCACATTTCAGAAAACGTGCTCAGCTCGTCGAGAAAATGCGATTTAAGCAATGAAATTTAAAATGCACCTAAAACCTAAACCAAACGTTGCAGGTGCTTATTTCTTCATGCGCAGTGGTCAACGCGGCACTCCCTAGCTGCCAGGAGCTCTTTTTACTGTGCGCACCCAACCAGAGCGACGGGAGGAGCACATTTCAGAAAACGTGCTCAGCTCGTCGAGACAATGCGATTTAAGCAATAAGATTAAAAATGCACCTAAAACCTAAACCAAACGTTGCAGGTGCTTATTTCTTCATACGCAGTGGTCAACGCGGCACTCTCTAGCTGCCAGGAGCACTTTTTACTGTGCGCACCCAACCAGAGTGACGGGAGGAGCACATTTCAGAAAACGTGCTCAGCTCGTCGAGAAAATGCGATTTAAGCAATAAAATTAAAAATGCACCTAAAACCTAAACCAAACGTTGCAGGTGCTTATTTCTTCATGCGCAGTGGTCAACGCGGCACTCTCTAGCTGCCAAGAGCACTTTTTACTGTGCACACCCAACCAGAGTGACGGGAGGAGCACATTTCAGAAAACGTGCTCAGCTCGTCGAGAGAATGCGATTTAAGCAATAAAATAAAAAATGCACCTAAAACCTAAACCAAACGTTGCAGGTGCTTATTTCTTCGTGCGCAGTGGTCAACGCGGCACTCCCTAGCTACCAGGAGCTCTTTTTACTGTGCGCACCCAACCAGAGCGACGGGAGGAGCACATTTCAGAAAACGTGCTCAGCTCGTCGAGAAAATGCGATTTAAGCAATAAATTTAAAAATGCACCTAAAACCTAAACCAAACGTTGCAGGTGCTTATTTCTTCATGCGCAGTGGTCAACGCGGCACTCTCTAGCTGCCAGGAGCACTTTTTACTACGCGCACCCAACCAGAGCGACGGGAGGAGCACATTTCAGAAAACGTGCTCAGCTCGTCGAGAGAATGCGATTTAAGCAATAAAATAAAAAATGCACCTAAAACCTAAACCAAACGTTGCAGGTGCTTATTTCTTCGTGCGCAGTGGTCAACGCGGCACTCCCTAGCTGCCAGGAGCTCTTTTTACTGTGTGCACCCAACCAGAGCGACGGGAGGAGCACATTTCAGAAAACGTGCTCAGCTCGTCGAGAGAATGCGATTTAAGCAATAAAATAAAAAATGCACCTAAAACCTAAACCAAACGTTGCAGGTGCTTATTTCTTCGTGCGCAGTGGTCAACGCGGAACTCCCTAGCTGCCAGGAGCTCTTTTTACTGTGCGCACCCAACCAGAGCGACGGGAGGAGCCCATTTCAGAAAACGTGCTCAGCTCGTCGAGAAAATGCGATTTAAGCAATAAAATTAAAAATGCACCTAGAACCTAAACCAAACGTTGCAGGTGCTTATTTCTTCGTGCGCAGTGCTCAACGCGGCACTCCCTAGCTGCCAGGAGCACTTTTTACTGTGCGCACCCAACCAGAGTGACGGGAGGAGCACATTTCAGAAAACGTGCTCAGCTCGTCGAGAAAATGCGATTTAAGCAATAAAATTTAAAATGCACCTAAAACCTAAACCAAACGTTGCAGGTGCTTATTTCTTTGTGCGCAGTGGTCAACGCGGCACTCTTTAGCTGCCAAGAGCACTTTTTACTATGCGCACCCAACCAGAGTGACGGGAGGAGCACATTTCAGAAAACGTGCTCAGCTCGTCGAGAAAATGCGATTTAAGCAATAAAATTAAAAATGCACCTAAAACCTAAACCAAACGTTGCAGGTGGTTATTTCTTCATGCGCAGTGGTCAACGCGGCACTCTCTAGCTGCCAAGAGCACTTTTTACTGTGCGCACCCAACCAGAGCGACGGGAGGAGCAGATTTCAGAAAACGTGCTCAGCTCGTCGAGAGAATGCGATTTAAGCAATAAAATAAAAATTGCACCTAAAACCTAAACCAAACGTTGCAGGTGCTTATTTCTTCGTGCGCAGTGGTCAACGCGGCACTCCCTAGCTGCCAGGAGCTCTTTTTACTGTGCGCACCCAACCAGAGCGACGGGAGGAGCACATTTCAGAAAACGTGCTCAGCTCGTCGAGAAAATGCGATTTAAGCAATAAGATTAAAAATGCACCTAAAACCTAAACCAAACGTTGCAGGTGCTTATTTCTTCATGCGCAGTGGTCAACGCGGCACTCTCTAGCTGCCAGGAGCACTTTTTACTACGCGCACCCAACCAGAGCGACGGGAGGAGCACATTTCAGAAAACGTGCTCAGCTCGTCGAGAGAATGCGATTAAAGCAATAAAATAACAAATGCACCTAAAACCTAAACCAAACGTTGCAGGTGCTTATTTCTTCGTGCGCAGTGGTCAACGCGGCACTCCCTAGCTGCCAGGAGCTCTTTTTACTGTGTGCACCCAACCAGAGCGACGGGAGGAGCACATTTCAGAAAACGTGCTCAGCTCGTCGAGAAAATGCGATTTAAGCAATAAAATTAAAAATGCACCTAAAACCTAAACCAAACGTTGCAGGTGCTTATTTCTTCATGCGCAGTGGTCAACGCGGCACTCTCTAGCTGCCAGGAGCACTTTTTACTACGCGCACCCAACCAGAGCGACGGGAGGAGCACATTTCAGAAAACGTGCTCAGCTCGTCGAGAGAATGCGATTTAAGCAATAAAATTAAAAATGCATCTAAAACCTAAACCAAACGTTGCAGGTGCTTATTTCTTCGTGCGCAGTGGTCAACGCGGCACTCTCTAGCTGCCAGGAGCACTTTTTACTGTACGCACCCAACCAGAGTGACGGGAGGAGCACATTTCAGAAAACGTGCTCAGCTCGTCGAGAAAATGCGATTTAAGCAATAAAATTAAAAATGCACCTAAAACCTAAACCAAACGTTGCAGGTGCTTATTTCTTCTTGCGCAGTGGTCAACGCGGCACTCTCTAGCTGCCAGGAGCACTTTTTACTATGCGCGCCCAACCAGAGCGACGGAAGGAGCACATTTCAGAAAACCTGCTCAGCTCGTCGAGAAAATGCGATTTAAGCAATAAGATTAAAAATGCACCTAAAACCTAAACCACACGTTGCAGGTGCTTATTTCTTCATGGGCAGTTATCAACACGGCACTCTCTAGCTGCCAGGAGCACTTTTTACTACGCGCACCCAACCAGAGCGACGGGAGGAGCACATTTCAGAAAACGTGCTCAGCTCGTCGAGAGAATGCGATTTAAGCAATAAAATTAAAAATGCACCTAAAACCTAAACCAAACGTTGCAGGTGCTTATTTCTTCGTGCGCAGTGGTCAACGCGGCACTCCCTAGCTGCCAGGAGCTCTTTTTACTGTGCGCACCCAACCAGAGCGACGGGAGGAGCACATTTCAGAAAACGTGCTCAGCTTGTCGAGAAAATGCGATTTAAGCAATAAAATTAAAAATGCACCTAAAACCTAAACCAAACGTTGCAGGTGCTTATTTCTTCATGCGCAGTGGTCAACGCGGCACTCTCTAGCTGCCAGGAGCACTTTTTACTATGCGCGCCCAACCAGAGCGACGGGAGGAGCACATTTCAGAAAACGTGCTCAGCTCGTCGAGAAAATGCGATTTAAGCAATAAAATTAAAAATGCACCTAAAACCTAAACCAAACGTTGCAGGTGCTTATTTCTTCATGCGCAGTGGTCAACGCGGCACTCCCGAGCTGCCAAGAGCACTTTTTACTGTGCGCACCCAACCAGAGCGACGGGATGAGCACATTTCAGAAAACGTGCTCAGCTCGTCGAGAGAATGCGATTTAAGCAATAAAATTAAAAATGCACCTAAAACCTAAACCAAACGTTGCAGGTGCTTATTTCTTCGTGCGCAGTGGTCAACGCGGAACTCCCTAGCTGCCAGGAGCTCTTTTTACTGTGCGCACCCAACCAGAGCGACGGGAGGAGCACATTTCAGAAAACGTGCTCAGCTCGTCGAGACAATGCGATTTAAGCAATAATATTAAAAATGCACCTAAAACCTAAACCAAACGTTGCAGGTGCTTATTTCTTCGTGCGCAGTGCTCAACGCGGCACTCCCTAGCTGCCAGGAGCACTTTTTACTGTGCGCACCCAACCAGAGTGACGGGAGGAGCACATTTCAGAAAACGTGCTCAGCTCGTCGAGAAAATGCGATTTAAGCAATAAAATTAAAAATGCACCTAAAACCTAAACCAAACGTTGCAGGTGCTTATTTCTTCATGCGCAGTGGTCAACGCGGCACTCTCTAGCTGCCAAGAGCACTTTTTACTGTGCGCACCCAACCAGAGTGACGGGAGGAGCACATTTCAGAAAACGTGCTCAGCTCGTCGAGAAAATGCGATTTAAGCAATAAGATTAAAAATGCACCTAAAACCTAAACCAAACGTTGCAGGTGCTTATTTCTTCATGCGCAGTGGTCAACGCGGCACTCTCTAGCTGCCAAGAGCACTTTTTACTGTGCGCACCCAACCAGAAAGACGGGAGGAGCACATTTCAGAAAACGTGCTCAGCTCGTCGAGAAAATGCGATTTAAGCAATACAATTAAAAATGCACCTAAAACCTAAACCAAACGTTGCAGGTGCTTATTTCTTCGTGCGCAGTACTCAACGCGGCACTCCCTAGCTGCCAGGAGCACTTTTTACTGTGCGCACCCAACCAGAGTGACGGGAGGAGCACATTTCAGAAAACGTGCTCAGCTCGTCGAGAAAATGCGATTTAAGCAATAAAATTAAAAATGCACCTAAAACCTAAACCAAACGTTGCAGGTGCTTATTTCTTCGTGCGCAGTGCTCAACGCGGCACTCCCTAGCTGCCAGGAGCACTTTTTACTATGTGCGCACAACCAGAGCGACGGGAGGAGCACATTTCAGAAAACGTGCTCAGCTCGTCGAGAAAATGCGATTCAAGCAATAAAATTTAAAATGCACCTAAAACCTAAAACAAACGTTGCAGGTGCTTATTTCTTTGTGCGCAGTGGTCAACGCGGCACTCTTTAGCTGCCAAGAGCACTTTTTACTATGCGCACCCAACCAGAGTGACGGGAGGAGCACATTTCAGAAAACGTGCTCAGCTCGTCGAGAAAATGCGATTTAAGCAATAAAATTAAAAATGCACCTAAAACCTAAACCAAACGTTGCAGGTGGTTATTTCTTCATGCGCAGTGGTCAACGCGGCACTCCCGAGCTGCCAAGAGCACTTTTTACTGTGCGCAACCAACCAGAGCGACGGGAGGAGCACATTTCAGAAAACGTGCTCAGCTCGTCGAGAGAATGCGATTTAAGCAATAAAATAAAAAATGCACCTAAAACCTAAACCAAACGTTGCAGGTGCTTATTTCTTCGTGCGCAGTGGTCAACGCGGCACTCCCTAGCTGCCAGGAGCTCTTTTTACTGTGTGCACCCAACCAGAGCGACGGGAGGAGCACATTTCAGAAAACGTGCTCAGCTCGTCGAGAGAATGCGATTTAAGCAATAAAATAAAAAATGCACCTAAAACCTAAACCAAACGTTGCAGGTGCTTATTTCTTCGTGCGCAGTGGTCAACGCGGAACTCCCTAGCTGCCAGGAACTCTTTTTACTGTGTGCACCCAACCAGAGCGACGGGAGGAGCCCATTTCAGAAAACGTGCTCAGCTCGTCGAGAAAATGCGATTTAAGCAATAAAATTAAAAATGCACCTAAAACCTAAACCAAACGTTGCAGGTGCTTATTTCTTCGTGCGCAGTGCTCAACGCGGCACTCCCTAGCTGCCAGGAGCACTTTTTACTGTGCGCACCCAACCAGAGTGACGGGAGGAGCACATTTCAGAAAACGTGCTCAGCTCGTCGAGAAAATGCGATTTAAGCAATAAAATTAAAAATGCACCTAAAACCTAAACCAAACGTTGCAGGTGCTTATTTCTTCATGCGCAGTGGTCAACGCGGCACTCTCTAGCTGCCAAGAGCACTTTTTACTGTGCGCACCCAACCAGAGTGACGGGAGGAGCACATTTCAGAAAACGTGCTCAGCTCGTCGAGAAAATGCGATTTAAGCAATAAGATTAAAAATGCACCTAAAACCTAAACCAAACGTTGCAGGTGCTTATTTCTTCATGCGCAGTGGTCAACGCGGCACTCTCTAGCTGCCAGGAGCACTTTTTACTACGCGCACCCAACCAGAGCGACGGGAGGAGCACATTTCAGAAAACGTGCTGAGCTCGTCGAGAGAATGCGATTAAAGCAATAAAATAAAAAATGCACCTAAAACCTAAACCAAACGTTGCAGGTGCTTATTTCTTCGTGCGCAGTGGTCAACGCGGCACTCCCTAGCTGCCAGGAGCTCTTTTTACTGTGTGCACCCAACCAGAGCGACGGGAGGAGCACATTTCAGAAAACGTGCTCAGCTCGTCGAGAAAATGCGATTTAAGCAATAAAATTAAAAATGCACCTAAAACCTAAACCAAACGTTGCAGGTGCTTATTTCTTCATGCGCAGTGGTCAACGCGGCACTCTCTAGCTGCCAGGAGCACTTTTTACTACGCGCACCCAACCAGAGCGACGGGAGGAGCACATTTCAGAAAACGTGCTCAGCTCGTCGAGAGAATGCGATTTAAGCAATAAAATTAAAAATGCATCTAAAACCTAAACCAAACGTTGCAGGTGCTTATTTCTTCGTGCGCAGTGGTCAACGCGGCACTCCCTAGCTGCCAGGAGCTCTTTTTCCTGTGCGCACCCAACCAGAGCGACGGGAGGAGCACATTTCAGAAAACGTGCTCAGCTTGTCGAGAAAATGCGATTTAAGCAATAAAATTAAAAATGCACCTAAAACCTAAACCAAACGTTGCAGGTGCTTATTTCTTCTTGTGCAGTGGTCAACGCGGCACTCTCTAGCTGCCAGGAGCACTTTTTACTATGCGCGCCCAACCAGAGTGACGGGAGGAGCACATTTCAGAAAACGTGCTCAGCTCGTCGAGAAAATGCGATTTAAGCAATAAAATTAAAAATGCACCTAAAACCTAAACCAAACGTTGCAGGTGCTTATTTCTTCATGCGCAGTGGTCAACGCGGCACTCCCGAGCTGCCAGGAGCACTTTTTACTGTGCGCACCCAACCAGAGTGACGGGAGGAGCACATTTCAGAAAACGTGCTCAGCTCGTCGAGAAAATGCGATTTAAGCAATAAAATTCCTGGGCAATCCAAGTTCCTGGGGGTGCACATCAGTGAGGACCTCTCCTGGTCCGCGAACACCTCGTCACTGGCAAAGAAAGCTCAGCGCCGCCTGTATTTCCTGCGGAAGCTCAGGCGTGCATGTGCTCCTCAGGCAGTCCTGTCTACATTCTACCGTGGCACCATTGAGAGCGTCCTCACCAGTTGCATCGCTGTCTGGGGTGGTAACTGCACTGAACAGAACTTGAAGGCCCTGCAGCGCATAGTGAATACGGCTGGTAAGATTATTGGTGCTTCGCTTCCCTCCCTGAAGGACATTTACACCTCCCATCTCGCCCGCAAGGCAACCTCGATCGCCAGAGATGTGAGTCACCCGGCTCACTCCTTGTTTGACCTTCTGCCCTCTGGGAAGAGGTACAGGAGCCTGCGCTCCCGCACCACCAGACTCGCCAACAGCTTCTTTCTCCAGGCTGTTAGGGCCCTGAACTCGCTACCCCCTTCTGCGTAGCGTGCGGCACTGTTGCGCTATTTTCGGGAATGTCTGCTGTACGCGTTTTTACGCTCCTCTTAATTAATTATTTATTTATTTATTGTTGTGTTATTTATTCATTATTTATTCAGCACGCTTTTGTTATACTTGTTTACTGTTTGTCTGTTGTGAGCCATGTCTTGTCACCGTGGGATAGGGGGGAACGAAATTTCGGTTTCTTTGTGTGTCTTTGGCATGTGGAGAAATTGACAATAAAGCTGACTTTGACTTTGACTTTGACTTTGAAAATTAAAAATGCACCTAAAACCTAAACCAAACGTTGCAGGTGCTTATTTCTTCATGCGCAGTGGTCAACGCGGCACTCTCTAGCTGCCAAGAGCACTTTTTACTGTGCGCACCCAACCAGAGCGACGGGAGGAGCAGATTTCAGAAAACGTGCTCAGCTCGTCGAGAGAATGCGATTTAAGCAATAAAATAAAAATTGCACCTAAAACCTAAACCAAACGTTGCAGGTGCTTATTTCTTCGTGCGCAGTGGTCAACGCGGCACTCCCTAGCTGCCAGGAGCTCTTTTTACTGTGCGCACCCAACCAGAGCGACGGGAGGAGCACATTTCAGAAAACGTGCTCAGCTCGTCGAGAAAATGCGATTTAAGCAATAAAATTAAAAATGCACCTACAACCTAAACCAAACGTTGCAGGTGCTTATTTCTTCATGCGCAGTGGTCAACGCGGCACTCCCGAGCTGCCAAGAGCACTTTTTACTGTGCGCAACCAACCAGAGCGACGGGAGGAGCACATTTCAGAAAACGTGCTCAGCTCGTCGAGAGAATGCGATTTAAGCAATAAAATTAAAAATGCACCTAAAACCTAAACCAAACGTTGCAGGTGCTTATTTCTTCGTGCGCAGTGGTCAACGCGGAACTTCCTAGCTGCCAGGAGCTCTTTTTACTGTGCGCACCCAACCAGAGCGACGGGAGGAGCACATTTCAGAAAACGTGCTCAGCTCGTCGAGAAAATGCGATTTAAGCAATAAAATTAAAAATGCGCCTAAAACCTAAACCAAACGTCGCAGGTGCTTATTTCTTCGTGCGCAGTGCTCAACGCGGCACTCCCTAGATGCCAGGAGCACTTTTTACTGTGCGCACCCAACCAGAGTGACGGGAGGAGCACATTTCAGAAAACGTGCTCAGCTCGTCGAGAAAATGCGATTTAAGCAATAAAATTAAAAATGCACCTAAAACCTAAACCAAACGTTGCAGGTGCTTATTTCTTCATGCGCAGTGGTCAAACGCGGCACTCTCTAGCTGCCAAGAGCACTTTTTACTGTGCGCACCCAACCAGAGTGACGGGAGGAGCACATTTCAGAAAACGTGATCAGCTCGTCGAGAAAATGCGATTTAAGCAATAAGATTAAAAATGCACCTAAAACCTAAACCAAACATTGCAGGTGCTTATTTCTTCATGCGCAGTGGTCAACGCGGCACTCTCTAGCTGCCAGGAGCCTTTTTTACTACGCGCACCCAACCAGAGCGACGGGAGGAGCACATTTCAGAAAACGTGCTCAGCTCGTCGAGAGAATGCGATTTAAGCAATAAAATAAAAAATGCACCTAAAACCTAAACCAAACGTTGCAGGTGCTTATTTCTTCGTGCGCAGTGGTCAACGCGGCACTCCCTAGCTGCCAGGAGCTGTTTTTACTGTGCGCACCCAACCAGAGCGACGGGAGGAGCACATTTCAGAAAACGTGCTCAGCTCGTCGAGAGAATGCGATTTAAACAATAAAATTAAAAATGCACCTAAAACCTAAACCAAACGTTGGAGGTGCTTATTTCTTCGTGCGCAGTGGTCAACGCGGCACTCCCTAGCTGCCAGGACCACTTTTTACTGTGCGCACCCAACCAGAGTGACGGAAGGAGCACATTTCAGAAAACGTACTCAGCTCGTCGAGAAAATGCGATTTAAGCAATAAAATTAAAAATGCACCTAAAACCTAAACCAAACGTTGCAGGTGCTTATTTCTTTGTGCGCAGTGGTCAACGCGGCACTCTCTAGCTGCCAAGAGCACTTTTCACTATGCGCACCCAACCAGAGTGACGGGATGAGCACATTTCAGAAAACGTGCTCAGCTCGTCGAGAAAATGCGATTTAAGCAATAAAATTAAAAATGCACCTAAAACCTAAACCAAACGTTGCAGGTGCTTATTTCTTCTTGCGCAGTGGTCAACGCGGCACTCTCTAGCTGCCAGGAGCACTTTTTACTATGCGCGCCCAACCAGAGCGACGGGAGGAGCACATTTCAGAAAACCTGCTCAGCTCGTCGAGAAAATGCGATTTAAGCAATAAGATTAAAAATGCACCTAAAACCTAAACCAAACGTTGCAGGTGCTTATTTCTTCATGCGCAGTGGTCAACGCGGCACTCTCTAGCTGCCAGGAACACTTTTTACTACGCGCACCCAACCAGAGCGACGGGAGGAGCACATTTCAGAAAACGTGCTCAGCTCGTCGAGAGAATGCGATTTAAGCAATAAAACTAAAAATGCACCTAAAACCTAAACCAAACGTTGCAGGTGCTTATTTCTTCGTGCGCAGTGGTCAACGCGGCACTCCCTAGCTGCCAGGAGCTCTTTTTACTGTGCGCACCCAACGAGAGCGACGGGAGGAGCACATTTCAGAAAACGTGCTCAGCTCGTCGAGACAATGCGATTTAAGCAATAAAATTTAAAATGCACCTAAAACCTAAACCAAACGTTGCAGGTGCTTATTTCTTCGTGCGCAGTGCTCAACGCGGCACTCCCTAGCTGCCAGGAGCACTTTTTACTGTGCGCACCCAACCAGAGTGACGGGAGGAGCACATTTCAGAAAACGTGCTCAGCTCGTCGAGAAAATGCGATTTAAGCAATAAAATTAAAAATGCACCTAAAACCTAAACCAAGCGTTGCAGGTGCTTATTTCTTCATGCGCAGTGGTCAACGCGGCACTCTCTAGCTGCCAAGAGCACTTTTTACTGTGCGCACCCAACCAGAGTGACGGGAGGAGCACATTTCAGAAAACGTGCTCAGCTCGTCGAGAAAATGCGATTTAAGCAATAAGATTAAAAATGCACCTAAAACCTAAACCAAACGTTGCAGGTGCTTATTTCTTCGTGCGCAGTAGTCAACGCGGAACTCCCTAGCTGCCAGGAGCTCTTTTTACTGTGCGCACCCAACCAGAGCGACGGGAGGAGCACATTTCAGAAAACGTGCTCAGCTCGTCGAGAAAATGCGATTTAAGCAATAAAATTAAAAATGCAGCTAAAACCTAAACCAAACGTTGCAGGTGCTTATTTCTTCGTGCGTAGTGCTCAACGCGGCACTCTCTAGCTGCCAAGAGCACTTTTTACTGTGCGCACCCAACCAGAGTGACGGGAGGAGCACATTTCAGAAAACGTGCTCAGCTCGTCGAGAAAATGCGATTTAAGCAATAAAATTAAAAATGCACCTAAAACCTAAACCAAACGTTGCAGGTGCTTATTTCTTCATGCGCAGTGGTCAACGCGGCACTCTCTAGCTGCCAGGAGCACTTTTTACTACGCGCACCCAACCAGAGCGACGGGAGGAGCACATTTCAGAAAACGTGCTCAGCTCGTCGAGAAAATGCGATTTAAGCAATTAGTTTAAAAATGCACCTAAAACCTAAATCAAACGTTGCAGGTGCTTATTTCTTCTTGCGCAGTGGTCAACGCGGCACTCTCTAGCTGCCAGGAGCACTTTTTACTGTACGCACCCAACCAGAGTGACGGGAGGAGCACATTTCAGAAAACGTGCTCAGCTCGTCGAGAAAATGCGATTTAAGCAATAAGATTAAAAATGCACCTAAAACCTAAACCAAACGTTGCAGGTGCTTATTTCTTCATGCGCAGTGGTCAACGCGGCACTCTCTAGCTGCCAGGAGCACTTTTTACTGTGCGCACCCAACCAGAGTGACGGGAGGAGCACATTTCAGAAAACGTGCTCAGCTCGTCGAGAAAATGCGATTTAAGCAATAAGATTAAAAATGCACCTAAAACCTAAACCAAACGTTGCAGGTGCTTATTTCTTCATGCGCAGTGGTCAACGCGGCACTCTCTAGCTGCCAGGAGCACTTTTTACTACGCGCACCCAACCAGAGCAACGGGAGGAGCACATTTCAGAAAACGTGCTCAGCTCGTCGAGTGAATGCGATTTAAGCAATAAAATAAAAAATGCACCTAAAACCTAAACCAAACGTTGCAGGTGCTTATTTCTCCATGCGCAGTGGTCAACGCGGCACTCTCTAGCTGCCAGGAGCACTTTTTACTATGCGCGCACAACCAGAGCGACGGGAGGAGCACATTTCAGAAAACGTGCTCAGCTCGTCGAGAAAATGCGATTTAAGCAATGAAATTTAAAATGCACAAAAACCTAAACCAAACGTTGCAGGTGCTTATTTCTTCATGCGCAGTGGTCAACGCGGCACTCTCTAGCTGCCAAGAGCACTTTTTACTGTGCGCACCCAACCAGAGTGACGGGAGGAGCACATTTCAGAAAACGTGCTCAGCTCGTCGAGAAAATGCGATTTAAGCAATAAGATTAAAAATGCACCTAAAACCTAAACCAAACGTTGCAGGTGCTTATTTCTTCATGCGCAGTGGTCAACGCGGCACTCTCTAGCTGCCAGGAGCACTTTTTACTGTGCGCACCCAACCAGAGTGACGGGAGGAGCACATTTCAGAAAACGTGCTCAGCTCGTCGAGAAAATGCGATTTAAGCAATAAAATTAAAAATGCACCTAAAACCTAAACCAAACGTTGCAGGTGCTTATTTCTTCATGCGCAGTGGTCAACGCGGCACTCTCTAGCTGCCAAGAGCACTTTTTACTGTGCACACCCAACCAGAGTGACGGGAGGAGCACATTTCAGAAAACGTGCTCAGCTCGTCGAGAAAATGTGATTTAAGCAATAAGATTAAAAATGCACCTAAAACCTAAACCAAACGTTGCAGGTGCTTATTTCTTCATGCGCAGTGGTCAACGCGGCACTCTCTAGCTGCCAGGAGCACTTTTTACTACGCGCACCCAACCAGAGCGACGGGAGGAGCACATTTCAGAAAACGTGCTCAGCTCGTCGAGAGAATGTGATTTAAGCAATAAAATAAAAAATGCACCTAAAACCTAAACCAAACGTTGCAGGTGCTTATTTCTTCGTGCGCAGTGGTCAACGCGGCACTCCCTAGCTGCCAGGAGCTCTTTTTACTGTGCGCACCCAACCAGAGCGACGGGAGGAGCACATTTCAGAAAACGTGCTCAGCTCGTCGAGAAAATGCGATTTAAGCAATAAAATTAAAAATGCACCTAAAACCTAAACCAAACGTTGCAGGTGCTTATTTCTTCATGCGCAGTGGTCAACGCGGCACTCTCTAGCTGCCAGGAGCTCTTTTTACTGTGCGCACCCAACCAGAGCGACGGGAGGAGCCCATTTCAGAAAACGTGCTCAGCTCGTCGAGAAAATGCGATTTAAGCAATAAAATTAAAAATGCACCTAAAACCTAAACCAAACGTTGCAGGTGCTTATTTCTTCGTGCGCAGTGCTCAACGCGGCACTCCCTCGCTGCCAGGAGCACTTTTTACTGTGCGCACCCAACCAGAGTGACGGGAGGAGCACATTTCAGAAAACGTGCTCAGCTCGTCGAGAAAATGCGATTTAAGCAATAAAATTAAAAATGCACCTAAAACCTAAACCAAACGTTGCAGGTGCTTATTTCTTCATGCGCAGTGGTCAACGCGGCACTCCCGAGCTGCCAAGAGCACTTTTTACTGTGCGCAACCAACCAGAGCGACGGGAGGAGCACATTTCAGAAAACGTGCTCAGCTCGTCGAGAAAATGCGATTTAAGCAATAAAATTAAAAATGCACCTAAAACCTAAACCAAACGTTGCAGGTGCTTATTTCTTCGTGCGCAGTGGTCAACGCGGAACTCCCTAGCTGCCAGGAGCTCTTTTTACTGTGCGCACCCAACCAGAGCGACGGGAGGAGCACATTTCAGAAAACGTGCTCAGCTCGTCGAGAAAATGCGATTTAAGCAATAAAATTAAAAATGCAGCTAAAACCTAAACCAAACGTTGCAGGTGCTTATTTCTTCGTGCGTAGTGCTCAACGCGGCACTCTCTAGCTGCCAAGAGCACTTTTTACTGTGCGCACCCAACCAGAGTGACGGGAGGAGCACATTTCAGAAAACGTGCTCAGCTCGTCGAGAAAATGCGATTTAAGCAATAAAATTAAAAATGCACCTAAAACCTAAACCAAACGTTGCAGGTGCTTATTTCTTCATGCGCAGTGGTCAACGCGGCACTCTCTAGCTGCCAAGAGCACTTTTTACTGTGCGCACCCAACCAGAGTGACGGGAGGAGCACATTTCAGAAAACGTGCTCAGCTCGTCGAGAAAATGCGATTTAAGCAATAAGATTAAAAATGCACCTAAAACCTAAACCAAACGTTGCAGGTGCTTATTTCTTCATGCGCAGTGGTCAACGCGGCACTCTCTAGCTGCCAGGAGCACTTTTTACTGTGCGCACCCAACCAGAGTGACGGGAGGAGCACATTTCAGAAAACGTGCTCAGCTCGTCGAGAAAATGCGATTTAAGCAATAAAATTAAAAATGCACCTAAAACCTAAACCAAACGTTGCAGGTGCTTATTTCTTCATGCGCAGTGGTCAACGCGGCACTCTCTAGCTGCCAAGAGCACTTTTTACTGTGCGCACCCAACTAGAGTGACGGGAGGAGCACATTTCAGAAAACGTGCTTAGCTCGTCGAGAAAATGCGATTTAAGCAATAAGATTAAAAATGCACCTAAAACCTAAACCAAACGTTGCAGGTGCTTATTTCTTCATGCGCAGTGGTCAACGCGGCACTCTCTAGCTGCCAGGAGCCTTTTTTACTACGCGCACCCAACCAGAGCGACGGGAGGAGCACATTTCAGAAAACGTGCTCAGCTCGTCGAGAGAATGCGATTTAAGCAATAAAATTAAAAATGCACCTAAAACCTAAACCAAACGTTGCGGGTGCTTATTTCTTCGTGCGCAGTGGTCAACGCGGAACTCCCTAGCTGCCAGGAGCTCTTTTTACTGTGCGCACCCAACCAGAGCGACGGGAGGAGCACATTTCAGAAAACGTGCTCAGCTCGTCGAGACAATGCGATTTAAGCAATAAAATTAAAAATGCACCTAAAACCTAAACCAAACGTTGCAGGTGCTTATTTCTTCGTGCGCAGTGCTCAACGCGGCACTCCCTAGCTGCCAGGAGCACTTTTTACTGTGCGCACCCAACCAGAGTGACGGGAGGAGCACATTTCAGAAAACGTGCTCAGCTCGTCGAGAAAATGCGATTTAAGCAATAAAATTAAAAATGCACCTAAAACCTAAACCAAACGTTGCAGGTGCTTATTTCTTCATGCGCAGTGGTCAACGCGGCACTCTCTAGCTGCCAAGAGCACTTTTTACTGTGCGCACCCAACCAGAGTGACGGGAGGAGCACATTTCAGAAAACGTGCTCAGCTCGTCGAGAAAATGCGATTTAAGCAATAAGATTAAAAATGCACCTAAAACCTAAACCAAACGTTGCAGGTGCTTATTTCTTCATGCGCAGTGGTCAACGCGGCACTCTCTAGCTGCCAGGAGCACTTTTTACTACGCGCACCCAACCAGAGCAACGGGAGGAGCACATTTCAGAAAACGTGCTCAGCTCGTCGAGAGAATGCGATTTAAGCAATAAAATAAAAAATGCACCTAAAACCTAAACCAAACGTTGCAGGTGCTTATTTCTCCATGTGCAGTGGTCAACGCGGCACTCTCTAGCTGCCAGGAGCACTTTTTACTATGCGCGCACAACCAGAGCGACGGGAGGAGCACATTTCAGAAAACGTGCTCAGCTCGTCGAGAAAATGCGATTTAAGCAATGAAATTTAAAATGCACAAAAACCTAAACCAAACGTTGCAGGTGCTTATTTCTTCATGCGCAGTGGTCAACGCGGCACTCTCTAGCTGCCAAGAGCACTTTTTACTGTGCGCACCCAACCAGAGTGACGGGAGGAGCACATTTCAGAAAACGTGCTCAGCTCGTCGAGAAAATGCGATTTAAGCAATAAGATTAAAAATGCACCTAAACCTAAACCAAACGTTGCAGGTGCTTATTTCTTCATGCGCAGTGGTCAACGCGGCACTCTCTAGCTGCCAGGAGCACTTTTTACTGTGCGCACCCAACCAGAGTGACGGGAGGAGCACATTTCAGAAAACGTGCTCAGCTCGTCGAGAAAATGCGATTTAAGCAATAAAATTAAAAATGCACCTAAAACCTAAACCAAACGTTGCAGGTGCTTATTTCTTCATGCGCAGTGGTCAACGCGGCACTCTCTAGCTGCCAAGAGCACTTTTTACTGTGCACACCCAACCAGAGTGACGGGAGGAGCACATTTCAGAAAACGTGCTCAGCTCGTCGAGAAAATGTGATTTAAGCAATAAAATAAAAAATGCACCTAAAACCTAAACCAAACGTTGCAGGTGCTTATTTCTTCGTGCGCAGTGGTCAACGCGGCACTCCCTAGCTGCCAGGAGCTCTTTTTACTGTGCGCACCCAACCAGAGCGACGGGAGGAGCACATTTCAGAAAACGTGCTCAGCTCGTCGAGAAAATGCGATTTAAGCAATAAAATTAAAAATGCACCTAAAACCTAAACCAAACGTTGCAGGTGCTTATTTCTTCATGCGCAGTGGTCAACGCGGCACTCTCTAGCTGCCAGGAGCACTTTTTACTACGCGCACCCAACCAGAGCGACGGGAGGAGCACATTTCAGAAAACGTGCTCAGCTCGTCGAGAGAATGCGATTTAAGCAATAAAATAAAAAATGCACCTAAAACCTAAACCAAACGTTGCAGGTGCTTATTTCTTCGTGCGCAGTGGTCAACGCGGCACTCCCTAGCTGCCAGGAGCTCTTTTTACTGTGTGCACCCAACCAGAGCGACGGGAGGAGCACATTTCAGAAAACGTGCTCAGCTCGTCGAGAGAATGCGATTTAAGCAATAAAATAAAAAATGCACCTAAAACCTAAACCAAACGTTGCAGGTGCTTATTTCTTCGTGCGCAGTGGTCAACGCGGAACTCCCTAGCTGCCAGGAGCTCTTTTTACTGTGCGCACCCAACCAGAGCGACGGGAGGAGCCCATTTCAGAAAACGTGCTCAGCTCGTCGAGAAAATGCGATTTAAGCAATAAAATTAAAAATGCACCTAAAACCTAAACCAAACGTTGCAGGTGCTTATTTCTTCGTGCGCAGTGCTCAACGCGGCACTCCCTAGCTGCCAGGAGCACTTTTTACTGTGCGCACCCAACCAGAGTGACGGGAGGAGCACATTTCAGAAAACTTGCTCAGCTCGTCGAGAAAATGCGATTTAAGCAATAAAATTAAAAATGCACCTAAAACCTAAACCAAACGTTGCAGGTGCTTATTTCTTCGTGCGCAGTGGTCAACGCGGCACTCCCGAGCTGCCAAGACCACTTTTTACTGTGCGCAACCAACCAGAGCGACGGGAGGAGCACATTTCAGAAAACGTGCTCAGCTCGTCGAGAAAATGCGATTTAAGCAATAAAATTAAAAATGCACCTAAAACCTAAACCAAACGTTGCAGGTGCTTATTTCTTCGTGCGCAGTGGTCAACGCGGAACTCCCTAGCTGCCAAGAGCACTTTTTACTGTGCGCACCCAACCAGAGCGACGGGAGGAGCACATTTCAGAAAACGTGCTCAGCTCGTCGAGAAAATGCGATTTAAGCAATAAAATTAAAAATGCAGCTAAAACCTAAACCAAACGTTGCAGGTGCTTATTTCTTCGTGCGTAGTGCTCAACGCGGCACTCTCTAGCTGCCAAGAGCACTTTTTACTGTGCGCACCCAACCAGAGCGACGGGATGAGCACATTTCAGAAAACGTGCTCAGCTCGTCGAGAGAATGCGATTTAAGCAATAAAATTAAAAATGCACCTAAAACCTAAACCAAACGTTGCAGGTGCTTATTTCTTCGTGCGCAGTGGTCAACGCGGAACTCCCTAGCTGCCAGGAGCTCTTTTTACTGTGCGCAACCAACCAGAGCGACGGGAGGAGCACATTTCAGAAAACGTGCTCAGCTCGTCGAGACAATGCGATTTAAGCAATAAAATTAAAAATGCACCTAAAACCTAAACCAAACGTTGCAGGTGCTTATTTCTTCGTGCGCAGTGCTCAACGCGGCACTCCCTAGCTGCCAGGAGCACTTTTTACTGTGCGCACCCAACCAGAGTGACGGGAGGAGCACATTTCAGAAAACGTGCTCAGCTCGTCGAGAAAATGCGATTTAAGCAATAAAATTAAAAATGCACCTAAAACCTAAACCAAACGTTGCAGGTGCTTATTTCTTCATGCGCAGTGGTCAACGCGGCACTCTCTAGCTGCCAAGAGCACTTTTTACTGTGCGCACCCAACCACAGTGACGGGAGGAGCACATTTCAGAAAACGTGCTCAGCTCGTCGAGAAAATGCGATTTAAGCAATAAGATTAAAAATGCACCTAAAACCTAAACCAAACGTTGCAGGTGCTTATTTCTTCATGCGCAGTGGTCAACGCGGCACTCTCTAGCTGCCAAGAGCACTTTTTACTGTGCGCACCCAACCAGAAAGACGGGAGGAGCACATTTCAGAAAACGTGCTCAGCTCGTCGAGAAAATGCGATTTAAGCAATACAATTAAAAATGCACCTAAAACCTAAACCAAACGTTGCAGGTGCTTATTTCTTCGTGCGCAGTACTCAACGCGGCACTCCCTAGCTGCCAGGAGCACTTTTTACTGTGCGCACCCAACCAGAGTGACGGGAGGAGCACATTTCAGAAAACGTGCTCAGCTCGTCGAGAAAATGCGATTTAAGCAATAAAATTAAAAATGCACCTAAAACCTAAACCAAACGTTGCAGGTGCTTATTTCTTCGTGCGCAGTGCTCAACGCGGCACTCCCTAGCTGCCAGGAGCACTTTTTACTATGTGCGCACAACCAGAGCGACGGGAGGAGCACATTTCAGAAAACGTGCTCAGCTCGTCGAGAAAATGCGATTTAAGCAATAAAATTTAAAATGCACCTAAAACCTAAAACAAACGTTGCAGGTGCTTATTTCTTTGTGCGCAGTGGTCAACGCGGCACTCTTTAGCTGCCAAGAGCACTTTTTACTATGCGCACCCAACCAGAGTGACGGGAGGAGCACATTTCAGAAAACGTGCTCAGCTCGTCGAGAAAATGCGATTTAAGCAATAAAATTAAAAATGCACCTAAAACCTAAACCAAACGTTGCAGGTGGTTATTTCTTCATGCGCAGTGGTCAACGCGGCACTCCCGAGCTGCCAAGAGCACTTTTTACTGTGCGCAACCAACCAGAGCGACGGGAGGAGCACATTTCAGAAAACGTGCTCAGCTCGTCGAGAGAATGCGATTTAAGCAATAAAATAAAAAATGCACCTAAAACCTAAACCAAACGTTGCAGGTGCTTATTTCTTCGTGCGCAGTGGTCAACGCGGCACTCCCTAGCTGCCAGGAGCTCTTTTTACTGTGTGCACCCAACCAGAGCGACGGGAGGAGCACATTTCAGAAAACGTGCTCAGCTCGTCGAGAAAATGCGATTTAAGCAATAAAATTAAAAATGCACCTAAAACCTAAACCAAACGCTGCAGGTGCTTATTTCTTCATGCGCAGTGGTCAACGCGGCACTCTCTAGCTGCCAGGAGCACTTTTTACTACGCGCACCCAACCAGAGCGACGGGAGGAGCACATTTCAGAAAACGTGCTCAGCTCGTCGAGAGAATGCGATTTAAGCAATAAAATTAAAAATGCATCTAAAACCTAAACCAAACGTTGCAGGTGCTTATTTCTTCGTGCGCAGTGGTCAACGCGGCACTCCCTAGCTGCCAGGAGCTCTTTTTCCTGTGCGCACCCAACCAGAGCGACGGGAGGAGCACATTTCAGAAAACGTGCTCAGCTTGTCGAGAAAATGCGATTTAAGCAATAAAATTAAAAATGCACCTAAAACCTAAACCAAACGTTGCAGGTGCTTATTTCTTCTTGTGCAGTGGTCAACGCGGCACTCTCTAGCTGCCAGGAGCACTTTTTACTATGCGCGCCCAACCAGAGTGACGGGAGGAGCACATTTCAGAAAACGTGCTCAGCTCGTCGAGAAAATGCGATTTAAGCAATAAAATTAAAAATGCACCTAAAACCTAAACCAAACGTTGCAGGTGCTTATTTCTTCATGCGCAGTGGTCAACGCGGCACTCCCGAGCTGCCAGGAGCACTTTTTACTGTGCGCACCCAACCAGAGTGACGGGAGGAGCACATTTCAGAAAACGTGCTCAGCTCGTCGAGAAAATGCGATTTAAGCAATAAAATTCCTGGGCAATCCAAGTTCCTGGGGGTGCACATCAGTGAGGACCTCTCCTGGTCCGCGAACACCTCGTCACTGGCAAAGAAAGCTCAGCGCCGCCTGTATTTCCTGCGGAAGCTCAGGCGTGCATGTGCTCCTCAGGCAGTCCTGTCTACATTCTACCGTGGCACCATTGAGAGCGTCCTCACCAGTTGCATCGCTGTCTGGGGTGGTAACTGCACTGAACAGAACTTGAAGGCCCTGCAGCGCATAGTGAATACGGCTGGTAAGATTATTGGTGCTTCGCTTCCCTCCCTGAAGGACATTTACACCTCCCATCTCGCCCGCAAGGCAACCTCGATCGCCAGAGATGTGAGTCACCCGGCTCACTCCTTGTTTGACCTTCTGCCCTCTGGGAAGAGGTACAGGAGCCTGCGCTCCCGCACCACCAGACTCGCCAACAGCTTCTTTCTCCAGGCTGTTAGGGCCCTGAACTCGCTACCCCCTTCTGCGTAGCGTGCGGCACTGTTGCGCTATTTTCGGGAATGTCTGCTGTACGCGTTTTTACGCTCCTCTTAATTAATTATTTATTTATTTATTGTTGTGTTATTTATTCATTATTTATTCAGCACGCTTTTGTTATACTTGTTTACTGTTTGTCTGTTGTGAGCCATGTCTTGTCACCGTGGGATAGGGGGGAACGAAATTTCGGTTTCTTTGTGTGTCTTTGGCATGTGGAGAAATTGACAATAAAGCTGACTTTGACTTTGACTTTGACTTTGAAAATTAAAAATGCACCTAAAACCTAAACCAAACGTTGCAGGTGCTTATTTCTTCATGCGCAGTGGTCAACGCGGCACTCTCTAGCTGCCAAGAGCACTTTTTACTGTGCGCACCCAACCAGAGCGACGGGAGGAGCAGATTTCAGAAAACGTGCTCAGCTCGTCGAGAGAATGCGATTTAAGCAATAAAATAAAAATTGCACCTAAAACCTAAACCAAACGTTGCAGGTGCTTATTTCTTCGTGCGCAGTGGTCAACGCGGCACTCCCTAGCTGCCAGGAGCTCTTTTTACTGTGCGCACCCAACCAGAGCGACGGGAGGAGCACATTTCAGAAAACGTGCTCAGCTCGTCGAGAAAATGCGATTTAAGCAATAAAATTAAAAATGCACCTACAACCTAAACCAAACGTTGCAGGTGCTTATTTCTTCATGCGCAGTGGTCAACGCGGCACTCCCGAGCTGCCAAGAGCACTTTTTACTGTGCGCAACCAACCAGAGCGACGGGAGGAGCACATTTCAGAAAACGTGCTCAGCTCGTCGAGAGAATGCGATTTAAGCAATAAAATTAAAAATGCACCTAAAACCTAAACCAAACGTTGCAGGTGCTTATTTCTTCGTGCGCAGTGGTCAACGCGGAACTTCCTAGCTGCCAGGAGCTCTTTTTACTGTGCGCACCCAACCAGAGCGACGGGAGGAGCACATTTCAGAAAACGTGCTCAGCTCGTCGAGAAAATGCGATTTAAGCAATAAAATTAAAAATGCACCTAAAACCTAAACCAAACGTCGCAGGTGCTTATTTCTTCGTGCGCAGTGCTCAACGCGGCACTCCCTAGATGCCAGGAGCACTTTTTACTGTGCGCACCCAACCAGAGTGACGGGAGGAGCACATTTCAGAAAACGTGCTCAGCTCGTCGAGAAAATGCGATTTAAGCAATAAAATTAAAAATGCACCTAAAACCTAAACCAAACGTTGCAGGTGCTTATTTCTTCATGCGCAGTGGTCAAACGCGGCACTCTCTAGCTGCCAAGAGCACTTTTTACTGTGCGCACCCAACCAGAGTGACGGGAGGAGCACATTTCAGAAAACGTGATCAGCTCGTCGAGAAAATGCGATTTAAGCAATAAGATTAAAAATGCACCTAAAACCTAAACCAAACATTGCAGGTGCTTATTTCTTCATGCGCAGTGGTCAACGCGGCACTCTCTAGCTGCCAGGAGCCTTTTTTTACTACGCGCACCCAACCAGAGCGACGGGAGGAGCACATTTCAGAAAACGTGCTCAGCTCGTCGAGAGAATGCGATTTAAGCAATAAAATAAAAAATGCACCTAAAACCTAAACCAAACGTTGCAGGTGCTTATTTCTTCGTGCGCAGTGGTCAACGCGGCACTCCCTAGCTGCCAGGAGCTGTTTTTACTGTGCGCACCCAACCAGAGCGACGGGAGGAGCACATTTCAGAAAACGTGCTCAGCTCGTCGAGAGAATGCGATTTAAACAATAAAATTAAAAATGCACCTAAAACCTAAACCAAACGTTGGAGGTGCTTATTTCTTCGTGCGCAGTGGTCAACGCGGCACTCCCTAGCTGCCAGGACCACTTTTTACTGTGCGCACCCAACCAGAGTGACGGAAGGAGCACATTTCAGAAAACGTACTCAGCTCGTCGAGAAAATGCGATTTAAGCAATAAAATTAAAAATGCACCTAAAACCTAAACCAAACGTTGCAGGTGCTTATTTCTTTGTGCGCAGTGGTCAACGCGGCACTCTCTAGCTGCCAAGAGCACTTTTCACTATGCGCACCCAACCAGAGTGACGGGATGAGCACATTTCAGAAAACGTGCTCAGCTCGTCGAGAAAATGCGATTTAAGCAATAAAATTAAAAATGCACCTAAAACCTAAACCAAACGTTGCAGGTGCTTATTTCTTCTTGCGCAGTGGTCAACGCGGCACTCTCTAGCTGCCAGGAGCACTTTTTACTATGCGCGCCCAACCAGAGCGACGGGAGGAGCACATTTCAGAAAACCTGCTCAGCTCGTCGAGAAAATGCGATTTAAGCAATAAGATTAAAAATGCACCTAAAACCTAAACCAAACGTTGCAGGTGCTTATTTCTTCATGCGCAGTGGTCAACGCGGCACTCTCTAGCTGCCAGGAACACTTTTTACTACGCGCACCCAACCAGAGCGACGGGAGGAGCACATTTCAGAAAACGTGCTCAGCTCGTCGAGAGAATGCGATTTAAGCAATAAAACTAAAAATGCACCTAAAACCTAAACCAAACGTTGCAGGTGCTTATTTCTTCGTGCGCAGTGGTCAACGCGGCACTCCCTAGCTGCCAGGAGCTCTTTTTACTGTGCGCACCCAACGAGAGCGACGGGAGGAGCACATTTCAGAAAACGTGCTCAGCTCGTCGAGACAATGCGATTTAAGCAATAAAATTTAAAATGCACCTAAAACCTAAACCAAACGTTGCAGGTGCTTATTTCTTCGTGCGCAGTGCTCAACGCGGCACTCCCTAGCTGCCAGGAGCACTTTTTACTGTGCGCACCCAACCAGAGTGACGGGAGGAGCACATTTCAGAAAACGTGCTCAGCTCGTCGAGAAAATGCGATTTAAGCAATAAAATTAAAAATGCACCTAAAACCTAAACCAAGCGTTGCAGGTGCTTATTTCTTCATGCGCAGTGGTCAACGCGGCACTCTCTAGCTGCCAAGAGCACTTTTTACTGTGCGCACCCAACCAGAGTGACGGGAGGAGCACATTTCAGAAAACGTGCTCAGCTCGTCGAGAAAATGCGATTTAAGCAATAAGATTAAAAATGCACCTAAAACCTAAACCAAACGTTGCAGGTGCTTATTTCTTCGTGCGCAGTAGTCAACGCGGAACTCCCTAGCTGCCAGGAGCTCTTTTTACTGTGCGCACCCAACCAGAGCGACGGGAGGAGCACATTTCAGAAAACGTGCTCAGCTCGTCGAGAAAATGCGATTTAAGCAATAAAATTAAAAATGCAGCTAAAACCTAAACCAAACGTTGCAGGTGCTTATTTCTTCGTGCGTAGTGCTCAACGCGGCACTCTCTAGCTGCCAAGAGCACTTTTTACTGTGCGCACCCAACCAGAGTGACGGGAGGAGCACATTTCAGAAAACGTGCTCAGCTCGTCGAGAAAATGCGATTTAAGCAATAAAATTAAAAATGCACCTAAAACCTAAACCAAACGTTGCAGGTGCTTATTTCTTCATGCGCAGTGGTCAACGCGGCACTCTCTAGCTGCCAGGAGCACTTTTTACTACGCGCACCCAACCAGAGCGACGGGAGGAGCACATTTCAGAAAACGTGCTCAGCTCGTCGAGAAAATGCGATTTAAGCAATTAGTTTAAAAATGCACCTAAAACCTAAATCAAACGTTGCAGGTGCTTATTTCTTCTTGCGCAGTGGTCAACGCGGCACTCTCTAGCTGCCAGGAGCACTTTTTACTGTACGCACCCAACCAGAGTGACGGGAGGAGCACATTTCAGAAAACGTGCTCAGCTCGTCGAGAAAATGCGATTTAAGCAATAAGATTAAAAATGCACCTAAAACCTAAACCAAACGTTGCAGGTGCTTATTTCTTCATGCGCAGTGGTCAACGCGGCACTCTCTAGCTGCCAGGAGCACTTTTTACTGTGCGCACCCAACCAGAGTGACGGGAGGAGCACATTTCAGAAAACGTGCTCAGCTCGTCGAGAAAATGCGATTTAAGCAATAAGATTAAAAATGCACCTAAAACCTAAACCAAACGTTGCAGGTGCTTATTTCTTCATGCGCAGTGGTCAACGCGGCACTCTCTAGCTGCCAGGAGCATTTTTTACTACGCGCACCCAACCAGAGCAACGGGAGGAGCACATTTCAGAAAACGTGCTCAGCTCGTCGAGTGAATGCGATTTAAGCAATAAAATAAAAAATGCACCTAAAACCTAAACCAAACGTTGCAGGTGCTTATTTCTCCATGCGCAGTGGTCAACGCGGCACTCTCTAGCTGCCAGGAGCACTTTTTACTATGCGCGCACAACCAGAGCGACGGGAGGAGCACATTTCAGAAAACGTGCTCAGCTCGTCGAGAAAATGCGATTTAAGCAATGAAATTTAAAATGCACAAAAACCTAAACCAAACGTTGCAGGTGCTTATTTCTTCATGCGCAGTGGTCAACGCGGCCCTCTCTAGCTGCCAAGAGCACTTTTTACTGTGCGCACCCAACCAGAGTGACGGGAGGAGCACATTTCAGAAAACGTGCTCAGCTCGTCGAGAAAATGCGATTTAAGCAATAAGATTAAAAATGCACCTAAAACCTAAACCAAACGTTGCAGGTGCTTATTTCTTCATGCGCAGTGGTCAACGCGGCACTCTCTAGCTGCCAGGAGCACTTTTTACTGTGCGCACCCAACCAGAGTGACGGGAGGAGCACATTTCAGAAAACGTGCTCAGCTCGTCGAGAAAATGCGATTTAAGCAATAAAATTAAAAATGCACCTAAAACCTAAACCAAACGTTGCAGGTGCTTATTTCTTCATGCGCAGTGGTCAACGCGGCACTCTCTAGCTGCCAAGAGCACTTTTTACTGTGCACACCCAACCAGAGTGACGGGAGGAGCACATTTCAGAAAACGTGCTCAGCTCGTCGAGAAAATGTGATTTAAGCAATAAGATTAAAAATGCACCTAAAACCTAAACCAAACGTTGCAGGTGCTTATTTCTTCATGCGCAGTGGTCAACGCGGCACTCTCTAGCTGCCAGGAGCACTTTTTACTACGCGCACCCAACCAGAGCGACGGGAGGAGCACATTTCAGAAAACGTGCTCAGCTCGTCGAGAGAATGTGATTTAAGCAATAAAATAAAAAATGCACCTAAAACCTAAACCAAACGTTGCAGGTGCTTATTTCTTCGTGCGCAGTGGTCAACGCGGCACTCCCTAGCTGCCAGGAGCTCTTTTTACTGTGCGCACCCAACCAGAGCGACGGGAGGAGCACATTTCAGAAAACGTGCTCAGCTCGTCGAGAAAATGCGATTTAAGCAATAAAATTAAAAATGCACCTAAAACCTAAACCAAACGTTGCAGGTGCTTATTTCTTCATGCGCAGTGGTCAACGCGGCACTCTCTAGCTGCCAGGAGCTCTTTTTACTGTGCGCACCCAACCAGAGCGACGGGAGGAGCCCATTTCAGAAAACGTGCTCAGCTCGTCGAGAAAATGCGATTTAAGCAATAAAATTAAAAATGCACCTAAAACCTAAACCAAACGTTGCAGGTGCTTATTTCTTCGTGCGCAGTGCTCAACGCGGCACTCCCTCGCTGCCAGGAGCACTTTTTACTGTGCGCACCCAACCAGAGTGACGGGAGGAGCACATTTCAGAAAACGTGCTCAGCTCGTCGAGAAAATGCGATTTAAGCAATAAAATTAAAAATGCACCTAAAACCTAAACCAAACGTTGCAGGTGCTTATTTCTTCATGCGCAGTGGTCAACGCGGCACTCCCGAGCTGCCAAGAGCACTTTTTACTGTGCGCAACCAACCAGAGCGACGGGAGGAGCACATTTCAGAAAACGTGCTCAGCTCGTCGAGAAAATGCGATTTAAGCAATAAAATTAAAAATGCACCTAAAACCTAAACCAAACGTTGCAGGTGCTTATTTCTTCGTGCGCAGTGGTCAACGCGGAACTCCCTAGCTGCCAGGAGCTCTTTTTACTGTGCGCACCCAACCAGAGCGACGGGAGGAGCACATTTCAGAAAACGTGCTCAGCTCGTCGAGAAAATGCGATTTAAGCAATAAAATTAAAAATGCAGCTAAAACCTAAACCAAACGTTGCAGGTGCTTATTTCTTCGTGCGTAGTGCTCAACGCGGCACTCTCTAGCTGCCAAGAGCACTTTTTACTGTGCGCACCCAACCAGAGTGACGGGAGGAGCACATTTCAGAAAACGTGCTCAGCTCGTCGAGAAAATGCGATTTAAGCAATAAAATTAAAAATGCACCTAAAACCTAAACCAAACGTTGCAGGTGCTTATTTCTTCATGCGCAGTGGTCAACGCGGCACTCTCTAGCTGCCAAGAGCACTTTTTACTGTGCGCACCCAACCAGAGTGACGGGAGGAGCACATTTCAGAAAACGTGCTCAGCTCGTCGAGAAAATGCGATTTAAGCAATAAGATTAAAAATGCACCTAAAACCTAAACCAAACGTTGCAGGTGCTTATTTCTTCATGCGCAGTGGTCAACGCGGCACTCTCTAGCTGCCAGGAGCACTTTTTACTGTGCGCACCCAACCAGAGTGACGGGAGGAGCACATTTCAGAAAACGTGCTCAGCTCGTCGAGAAAATGCGATTTAAGCAATAAAATTAAAAATGCACCTAAAACCTAAACCAAACGTTGCAGGTGCTTATTTCTTCATGCGCAGTGGTCAACGCGGCACTCTCTAGCTGCCAAGAGCACTTTTTACTGTGCGCACCCAACTAGAGTGACGGGAGGAGCACATTTCAGAAAACGTGCTCAGCTCGTCGAGAGAATGCGATTTAAGCAATAAAATAAAAAATGCACCTAAAACCTAAACCAAACGTTGCAGGTGCTTATTTCTTCGTGCGCAGTGGTCAACGCGGAACTCCCTAGCTGCCAGGAGCTCTTTTTACTGTGCGCACCCAACCAGAGCGACGGGAGGAGCCCATTTCAGAAAACGTGCTCAGCTCGTCGAGAAAATGCGATTTAAGCAATAAAATTAAAAATGCACCTAAAACCTAAACCAAACGTTGCAGGTGCTTATTTCTTCGTGCGCAGTGCTCAACGCGGCACTCCCTAGCTGCCAGGAGCACTTTTTACTGTGCGCACCCAACCAGAGTGACGGGAGGAGCACATTTCAGAAAACTTGCTCAGCTCGTCGAGAAAATGCGATTTAAGCAATAAAATTAAAAATGCACCTAAAACCTAAACCAAACGTTGCAGGTGCTTATTTCTTCATGCGCAGTGGTCAACGCGGCACTCCCAAGCTGCCAAGACCACTTTTTACTGTGCGCAACCAACCAGAGCGACGGGAGGAGCACATTTCAGAAAACGTGCTCAGCTCGTCGAGAAAATGCGATTTAAGCAATAAAATTAAAAATGCACCTAAAACCTAAACCAAACGTTGCAGGTGCTTATTTCTTCGTGCGCAGTGGTCAACGCGGAACTCCCTAGCTGCCAAGAGCACTTTTTACTGTGCGCACCCAACCAGAGCGACGGGAGGAGCACATTTCAGAAAACGTGCTCAGCTCGTCGAGAAAATGCGATTTAAGCAATAAAATTAAAAATGCAGCTAAAACCTAAACCAAACGTTGCAGGTGCTTATTTCTTCGTGCGTAGTGCTCAACGCGGCACTCTCTAGCTGCCAAGAGCACTTTTTACTGTGCGCACCCAACCAGAGTGACGGGAGGAGCACATTTCAGAAAACGTGCTCAGCTCGTCGAGAAAATGCGATTTAAGCAATAAAATTAAAAATGCACCTAAAACCTAAACCAAACGTTGCAGGTGCTTATTTCTTCATGCGCAGTGGTCAACGCGGCACTCTCTAGCTGCCAAGAGCACTTTTTACTGTGCGCACCCAACCAGAGTGACGGGAGGAGCACATTTCAGAAAACGTGCTCAGCTCGTCGAGAAAATGCGATTTAAGCAATAAGATTAAAAATGCACCTAAAACCTAAACCAAACATTGCAGGTGCTTATTTCTTCATGCGCAGTGGTCAACGCGGCACTCTCTAGCTGCCAGGAGCCTTTTTTACTACGCGCACCCAACCAGAGCGACGGGAGGAGCACATTTCAGAAAACGTGCTCAGCTCGTCGAGAGAATGCGATTTAAGCAATAAAATAAAAAATGCACCTAAAACCTAAACCAAACGTTGCAGGTGCTTATTTCTTCGTGCGCAGTGGTCAACGCGGCACTCCCTAGCTGCCAGGAGCTGTTTTTACTGTGCGCACCCAACCAGAGCGACGGGAGGAGCACATTTCAGAAAACGTGCTCAGCTCGTCGAGAGAATGCGATTTAAACAATAAAATTAAAAATGCACCTAAAACCTAAACCAAACGTTGGAGGTGCTTATTTCTTCGTGCGCAGTGGTCAACGCGGCACTCCCTAGCTGCCAGGACCACTTTTTACTGTGCGCACCCAACCAGAGTGACGGAAGGAGCACATTTCAGAAAACGTACTCAGCTCGTCGAGAAAATGCGATTTAAGCAATAAAATTAAAAATGCACCTAAAACCTAAACCAAACGTTGCAGGTGCTTATTTCTTTGTGCGCAGTGGTCAACGCGGCACTCTCTAGCTGCCAAGAGCACTTTTCACTATGCGCACCCAACCAGAGTGACGGGATGAGCACATTTCAGAAAACGTGCTCAGCTCGTCGAGAAAATGCGATTTAAGCAATAAAATTAAAAATGCACCTAAAACCTAAACCAAACGTTGCAGGTGCTTATTTCTTCATGTGCAGTGGTCAACGCGGCACTCTCTAGCTGCCAAGAGCACTTTTTACTGTGCGCACCCAACCACAGCGACGGGAGGAGCACATTTCAGAAAACGTGCTCAGCTCGTCGAGAAAATGCGATTTAAGCAATAAAATTAAAAATGCACCTAAAACCTAAACCAAACGTTGCAGGTGCTTATTTCTTCATGTGCAGTGGTCAACGCGGCACTCTCTAGCTGCCAGGAGCACTTTTTACTATGCGCGCACAACCAGAGCGACGGGAGGAGCACATTTCAGAAAACGTGCTCAGCTCGTCGAGGAAATGCGATTTAAGCAATAAAATTTAAAATGCACCTAAAACCTAAACCAAACGTTGCAGGTGCTTATTTCTTCGTGCGTAGTGCTCAACGCGGCACTCCCTAGCTGCCAGGAGCACTTTTTACTGTGCGCACCCAACCAGAGTGACGGGAGGAGCACATTTCAGAAAACGTGCTCAGCTCGTCGAGAGAATGCGATTTAAGCAATAAAATTAAAAATGCACCTAAAACCTAAATCAAACGTTGCAGGTGCTTATTTCTTCATGCGCAGTGGTCAACGCGGCACTCTATAGCTGCCAGGAGCACTTTTTACTGTGCGCACCCAACCAGAGTGACGGGAGGAGCACATTTCAGAAAACGTGCTCAGCTCGTCGAGAAAATGCGATTTAAGCAATAAAATTAAAAATGCACCTAAAACCTAAACCAAACGTTGCAGGTGCTTATTTCTTCTTGCGCAGTGGTCAACGCGGCATTCTCTAGCTGCCAGGAGCACTTTTTACTATGCGCGCCCAATCAGAGTGACGGGAGGAGCACATTTCAGAAAACGTGCTCAGCTCGTCGAGACAATGCGATTTAAGCAATAAAATTAAAAATGCAGCTAAAACCTAAACCAAACGTTGCAGGTGCTTATTTCTTCTTGCGCAGTGGTCAACGCGGCACTCTCTAGCTGCCAGGAGCACTTTTTACTATGCGCGCCCAACCAGAGCGACGGGAGGAGCACATTTCAGAAAACGTGCTCAGCTCGTCGAGAAAATGCGATTTAAGCAATAAAATTAAAAATGCACCTAAAACCTAAACCAAACGTTGCAGGTGCTTATTTCTTCATGCGCAGTGGTCAACGCGGCACTCCCGAGCTGCCAAGAGCACTTTTTACTGTGCGCACCGAACCAGAGCGACGGGAGGAGCACATTTCAGAAAACGTGCTCAGCTCGTCGAGAGAATGCGATTTAAGCAATAAAATTAAAAGTGCACCTAAAACCTGAACCAAACGTTGCAGGTTCTTATTTCTTCTTGCGCAGTGGTCAACGCGGCACTCCCTAGCTGCCAGGAGCACTTTTTACTATGCGCGCCCAACCAGAGCGACGGGAGGAGCACATTTCAGAAAACGTGCTCAGCTCGTCGAGAAAATGCGATTTAAGCAATAAAATTAAAAATGCACCTAAAACCTAAACCAAACGTTGCAGGTGCTTATTTCTTCATGCGCAGTGGTCAACGTGGTACTCCCGAGCTGCCAAGAGCACTTTTTACTGTGCGCACCCAACCAGAGCGACGGGAGGAGCACATTTCAGAAAACGTGCTCAGCTCGTCGAGAGAATGCGATTTAAGCAATAAAATTAAAAATGCACCTAAAACCTAAACCAAACGTTGCAGGTGCTTATTTCTTCGTGCGCAGTGGTCAACGCGGATCTCCCTAGCTGCCAGGAGCTCTTTTTACTGTGCGCACCCAACCAGAGCGACGGGAGGAGCACATTTCAGAAAACGTACTCAGCTCGTCGAGACAATGCGATTTAAGCAATAAAATTAAAAATGCACCTAAAACCTGAACCAAACGTTGCAGGTGCTTATTTCTTCTTGCGCAGTGCTCAACGCGGCACTCCCTAGCTGCCAGGAGCACTTTTTACTGTGCGCACCCAACCAGAGTGACGGGAGGAGCACATTTCAGAAAACGTGCTCATCTCGTCGAGAAAATGCGATTTAAGCAATAAAATTAAAAATGCACCCAAAACCTAAACCAAACGTTGCAGGTGCTTATTTCTTTGTGCGCAGTGGTCAACGCGGCACTCTCTAGCTTCCAAGAACACTTTTTACTATGCGCACCCAACCAGAGTGACGGGAGGAGCACATTTCAGAAAACGTGCTCAGCTCGTCGAGAAAATGCGATTTAAGCAATAAAATTAAAAATGCACCTAAAACCTAAACCAAACGTTCCAGGTGCTTATTTCTTCATGCGCAGTGGTCAACGCGGCACTCTCTAGCTGCCAAGAGCACTTTTTACTGTGCGCACCCAACCAGAGTGACGGGAGGAGCACATTTCAGAAAACGTGCTCAGCTCGTCGAGAAAATGCGATTTAAGCAATAAAATTAAAAATGCACCTAAAACCTAAACCAAACGTTGCAGGTGCCTATTTCTTCATGTGCAGTGGTCAACGTGGCACTCTCTAGCTGCCAGGAGCACTTTTTACTATGCGCGCACAACCAGAGCGACGGGAGGAGCACATTTCAGAAAACGTGCTCAGCTCGTCGAGAAAATGCGATTTAAGCAATAAAATTAAAAATGCACCTAAAACCTAAACCAAACGTTGCAGGTGCTTATTTCTTCATGCGCAGTGGTCAACGCGGCACTCCCGAGCTGCCAAGAGCACTTTTTACTGTGCGCACCCAACCAGAGCGACGGGAGGAGCACATTTCAGAAAACGTGCTCAGCTCGTCGAGAGAATGCGATTTAAGCAATAAAATTAAAAATGCACCTAAAACCTAAACCAAACGTTGCAGGTGCTTATTTCTTCGTGCGCAGTGGTCAACGCGGAACTCCCTAGCTGCCAGGAGCTCTTTTTACTGTGCGCACCCAACCAGAGCGACGGGAGGAGCACATTTCAGAAAACGTGCTCAGCTCGTCGAGAAAATGCGATTTAAGCAATAAAATTAAAAATGCAGCTAAAACCTAAACCAAACGTTGCAGGTGCTTATTTCTTCGTGCGTAGTGCTCAACGCGGCACTCCCTAGCTGCCAGGAGCACTTTTTACTGTGCGCACCCAACCAGAGTGACGGGAGGAGCACATTTCAGAAAACGTGCTCAGCTCGTCGAGAAAATGCGATTTAAGCAATAAAATTAAAAATGCACCTAAAACCTAAACCAAGCGTTGCAGGTGCTTATTTCTTCATGCGCAGTGGTCAGCGCGGCACTCTCTAGCTTCCAAGAGCACTTTTTACTGTGCGCACCCAACCAGAGTGACGGGAGGAGCACATTTCAGAAAACGTGCTCAGCTCGTCGAGAAAATGCGATTTAAGCAATAAGATTAAAAATGCACCTAAAACCTAAACCAAACGTTGCAGGTGCTTATTTCTTCATGCGCAGTGGTCAACGCGGCACTCTCTAGCTGCCAAGAGCACTTTTTACTGTGCGCACCCAACCAGAGTGACGGGAGAAGCACATTTCAGAAAACGTGCTCAGCTCGTCGAGAAAATGCGATTTAAGCAATAAAATAAAAAATGCACCTAAAACCTAAACCAAACGTTGCAGGTGCTTATTTCTTCATGCCCAGTGGTCAACGCGGCACTCTCTAGCTGCCAGGAGCACTTTTTACTACGCGCACCCAACCAGAGCGACGGGAGGAGCACATTTCAGAAAACGTGCTCAGCTCGTCGAGAGAATGCGATTTAAGCAATAAAATAAAAAATGCACCTAAAACCTAAACCAAACGTTGCAGGTGCTTATTTCTTCGTCGCAGTGGTCAACGCGGCACTACCTAGCTGCCAGGAGCACTTTTTACTGTGCGCACCCAAACAGAGCGACGGGAGGAGCACATTTCAGAAAACGTGCTCAGCTCGTCGAGAAAATGCGATTTAAGCAATAAAATTAAAAATGCACCTAAAACCTAAACCAAACGTTGCAGGTGCTTATTTCTTCATGCGCAGTGGTCAACGCGGCACTCTCTAGCTGCCAGGAGCACTTTTTACTACGCGCACCCAACCAGAGCGACGGGAGGAGCACATTTCAGAAAACGTGCTCAGCTCGTCGAGAGAATGCGATTTAAGCAATAAAATAAAAAATGCACCTAAAACCTAAACCAAACGTTGCAGGTGCTTATTTCTTCGTGCGCAGTGGTCAACGCGACACTCCCTAGCTGCCAGGAGCTCTTTTTACTGTGTGCACCCAACCAGAGCGACGGGAGGAGCACATTTCAGAAAACGTGCTCAGCTCGTCGAGAGAATGCGATTTAAGCAATAAAATTAAAAATGCACCTAAAACCTAAACCAAACGTTGCAGGTGCTTATTTCTTCGTGCGCAGTGGTCAACGCGGCACTCCCTAGCTGCCAGGAGCTCTTGTTACTGTGCGCACCCAACCAGAGCGACGGGAGGAGCACATTTCAGAAAACGTGCTCAGCTCGTCGAGAGAATGCGATTTAAGCAATAAAATTAAACATGCACCTAAAACCTAAACCAAACGTTGCAGGTGCGTATTTCATCATGCGCAGTGGTCAACGCGGCACTCTCTAGCTGCCAAGAGCACTTTTTACTGTGCACACCCAACCAGAGTGACGGGAGGAGCACATTTCAGAAAACGTGCTCAGCTCGTCGAGAAAATGCGATTTAAGCAATAAAATTAAAAATGCACCTAAAACCTAAACCAAACGTTGCAGGTGCTTATTTCTTCATGCGCAGTGGTCAACGCGGCACTCTCTAGCTGCCAAGAGCACTTTTTACTGTGCGCACCCAACTAGAGTGACGGGAGGAGCACATTTCAGAAAACGTGCTCAGCTCGTCGAGAGAATGCGATTTAAGCAATAAAATAAAAAATGCACCTAAAACCTAAACCAAACGTTGCAGGTGCTTATTTCTTCGTGCGCAGTGGTCAACGCGGAACTCCCTAGCTGCCAGGAGCTCTTTTTACTGTGCGCACCCAACCAGAGCGACGGGAGGAGCCCATTTCAGAAAACGTGCTCAGCTCGTCGAGAAAATGCGATTTAAGCAATAAAATTAAAAATGCACCTAAAACCTAAACCAAACGTTGCAGGTGCTTATTTCTTCGTGCGCAGTGCTCAACGCGGCACTCCCTAGCTGCCAGGAGCACTTTTTACTGTGCGCACCCAACCAGAGTGACGGGAGGAGCACATTTCAGAAAACTTGCTCAGCTCGTCGAGAAAATGCGATTTAAGCAATAAAATTAAAAATGCACCTAAAACCTAAACCAAACGTTGCAGGTGCTTATTTCTTCATGCGCAGTGGTCAACGCGGCACTCCCAAGCTGCCAAGACCACTTTTTACTGTGCGCAACCAACCAGAGCGACGGGAGGAGCACATTTCAGAAAACGTGCTCAGCTCGTCGAGAAAATGCGATTTAAGCAATAAAATTAAAAATGCACCTAAAACCTAAACCAAACGTTGCAGGTGCTTATTTCTTCGTGCGCAGTGGTCAACGCGGAACTCCCTAGCTGCCAAGAGCACTTTTTACTGTGCGCACCCAACCAGAGCGACGGGAGGAGCACATTTCAGAAAACGTGCTCAGCTCGTCGAGAAAATGCGATTTAAGCAATAAAATTAAAAATGCAGCTAAAACCTAAACCAAACGTTGCAGGTGCTTATTTCTTCGTGCGTAGTGCTCAACGCGGCACTCTCTAGCTGCCAAGAGCACTTTTTACTGTGCGCACCCAACCAGAGTGACGGGAGGAGCACATTTCAGAAAACGTGCTCAGCTCGTCGAGAAAATGCGATTTAAGCAATAAAATTAAAAATGCACCTAAAACCTAAACCAAACGTTGCAGGTGCTTATTTCTTCATGCGCAGTGGTCAACGCGGCACTCTCTAGCTGCCAAGAGCACTTTTTACTGTGCGCACCCAACCAGAGTGACGGGAGGAGCACATTTCAGAAAACGTGCTCAGCTCGTCGAGAAAATGCGATTTAAGCAATAAGATTAAAAATGCACCTAAAACCTAAACCAAACGTTGCAGGTGCTTATTTCTTCATGCGCAGTGGTCAACGCGGCACTCTCTAGCTGCCAGGATCACTTTTTACTGTGCGCACCCAACCAGAGTGACGGGAGGAGCACATTTCAGAAAACGTGCTCAGCTCGTCGAGAAAATGCGATTTAAGCAATAAAATTAAAAATGCACCTAAAACCTAAACCAAACGTTGCAGGTGCTTATTTCTTCATGCGCAGTGGTCAACGCGGCACTCTCTAGCTGCCAAGAGCACTTTTTACTGTGCGCACCCAACCAGAGTGACGGGAGGAGCACATTTCAGAAAACGTGATCAGCTCGTCGAGAAAATGCGATTTAAGCAATAAGATTAAAAATGCACCTAAAACCTAAACCAAACATTGCAGGTGCTTATTTCTTCATGCGCAGTGGTCAACGCGGCACTCTCTAGCTGCCAGGAGCCTTTTTTACTACGCGCACCCAACCAGAGCGACGGGAGGAGCACATTTCAGAAAACGTGCTCAGCTCGTCGAGAGAATGCGATTTAAGCAATAAAATAAAAAATGCACCTAAAACCTAAACCAAACGTTGCAGGTGCTTATTTCTTCGTGCGCAGTGGTCAACGCGGCACTCCCTAGCTGCCAGGAGCTGTTTTTACTGTGCGCACCCAACCAGAGCGACGGGAGGAGCACATTTCAGAAAACGTGCTCAGCTCGTCGAGAGAATGCGATTTAAACAATAAAATTAAAAATGCACCTAAAACCTAAACCAAACGTTGGAGGTGCTTATTTCTTCGTGCGCAGTGGTCAACGCGGCACTCCCTAGCTGCCAGGACCACTTTTTACTGTGCGCACCCAACCAGAGTGACGGAAGGAGCACATTTCAGAAAACGTACTCAGCTCGTCGAGAAAATGCGATTTAAGCAATAAAATTAAAAATGCACCTAAAACCTAAACCAAACGTTGCAGGTGCTTATTTCTTTGTGCGCAGTGGTCAACGCGGCACTCTCTAGCTGCCAAGAGCACTTTTCACTATGCGCACCCAACCAGAGTGACGGGATGAGCACATTTCAGAAAACGTGCTCAGCTCGTCGAGAAAATGCGATTTAAGCAATAAAATTAAAAATGCACCTAAAACCTAAACCAAACGTTGCAGGTGCTTATTTCTTCATGTGCAGTGGTCAACGCGGCACTCTCTAGCTGCCAAGAGCACTTTTTACTGTGCGCACCCAACCACAGCGACGGGAGGAGCACATTTCAGAAAACGTGCTCAGCTCGTCGAGAAAATGCGATTTAAGCAATAAAATTAAAAATGCACCTAAAACCTAAACCAAACGTTGCAGGTGCTTATTTCTTCATGTGCAGTGGTCAACGCGGCACTCTCTAGCTGCCAGGAGCACTTTTTACTATGCGCGCACAACCAGAGCGACGGGAGGAGCACATTTCAGAAAACGTGCTCAGCTCGTCGAGGAAATGCGATTTAAGCAATAAAATTTAAAATGCACCTAAAACCTAAACCAAACGTTGCAGGTGCTTATTTCTTCGTGCGTAGTGCTCAACGCGGCACTCCCTAGCTGCCAGGAGCACTTTTTACTGTGCGCACCCAACCAGAGTGACGGGAGGAGCACATTTCAGAAAACGTGCTCAGCTCGTCGAGAGAATGCGATTTAAGCAATAAAATTAAAAATGCACCTAAAACCTAAATCAAACGTTGCAGGTGCTTATTTCTTCATGCGCAGTGGTCAACGCGGCACTCTATAGCTGCCAGGAGCACTTTTTACTGTGCGCACCCAACCAGAGTGACGGGAGGAGCACATTTCAGAAAACGTGCTCAGCTCGTCGAGAAAATGCGATTTAAGCAATAAAATTAAAAATGCACCTAAAACCTAAACCAAACGTTGCAGGTGCTTATTTCTTCTTGCGCAGTGGTCAACGCGGCATTCTCTAGCTGCCAGGAGCACTTTTTACTATGCGCGCCCAATCAGAGTGACGGGAGGAGCACATTTCAGAAAACGTGCTCAGCTCGTCGAGACAATGCGATTTAAGCAATAAAATTAAAAATGCAGCTAAAACCTAAACCAAACGTTGCAGGTGCTTATTTCTTCTTGCGCAGTGGTCAACGCGGCACTCTCTAGCTGCCAGGAGCACTTTTTACTATGCGCGCCCAACCAGAGCGACGGGAGGAGCACATTTCAGAAAACGTGCTCAGCTCGTCGAGAAAATGCGATTTAAGCAATAAAATTAAAAATGCACCTAAAACCTAAACCAAACGTTGCAGGTGCTTATTTCTTCATGCGCAGTGGTCAACGCGGCACTCCCGAGCTGCCAAGAGCACTTTTTACTGTGCGCACCGAACCAGAGCGACGGGAGGAGCACATTTCAGAAAACGTGCTCAGCTCGTCGAGAGAATGCGATTTAAGCAATAAAATTAAAAGTGCACCTAAAACCTGAACCAAACGTTGCAGGTTCTTATTTCTTCTTGCGCAGTGGTCAACGCGGCACTCCCTAGCTGCCAGGAGCACTTTTTACTATGCGCGCCCAACCAGAGCGACGGGAGGAGCACATTTCAGAAAACGTGCTCAGCTCGTCGAGAAAATGCGATTTAAGCAATAAAATTAAAAATGCACCTAAAACCTAAACCAAACGTTGCAGGTGCTTATTTCTTCATGCGCAGTGGTCAACGTGGTACTCCCGAGCTGCCAAGAGCACTTTTTACTGTGCGCACCCAACCAGAGCGACGGGAGGAGCACATTTCAGAAAACGTGCTCAGCTCGTCGAGAGAATGCGATTTAAGCAATAAAATTAAAAATGCACCTAAAACCTAAACCAAACGTTGCAGGTGCTTATTTCTTCGTGCGCAGTGGTCAACGCGGATCTCCCTAGCTGCCAGGAGCTCTTTTTACTGTGCGCACCCAACCAGAGCGACGGGAGGAGCACATTTCAGAAAACGTACTCAGCTCGTCGAGACAATGCGATTTAAGCAATAAAATTAAAAATGCACCTAAAACCTGAACCAAACGTTGCAGGTGCTTATTTCTTCTTGCGCAGTGCTCAACGCGGCACTCCCTAGCTGCCAGGAGCACTTTTTACTGTGCGCACCCAACCAGAGTGACGGGAGGAGCACATTTCAGAAAACGTGCTCATCTCGTCGAGAAAATGCGATTTAAGCAATAAAATTAAAAATGCACCCAAAACCTAAACCAAACGTTGCAGGTGCTTATTTCTTTGTGCGCAGTGGTCAACGCGGCACTCTCTAGCTTCCAAGAACACTTTTTACTATGCGCACCCAACCAGAGTGACGGGAGGAGCACATTTCAGAAAACGTGCTCAGCTCGTCGAGAAAATGCGATTTAAGCAATAAAATTAAAAATGCACCTAAAACCTAAACCAAACGTTCCAGGTGCTTATTTCTTCATGCGCAGTGGTCAACGCGGCACTCCCTAGCTGCCAGGAGCTCTTTTTACTGTGCGCACCCAACCAGAGCGACGGGAGGAGCACATTTCAGAAAACGTGCTCAGCTCGTCGAGAAAATGCGATTTAAGCAATAAAATTAAAAATGCAGCTAAAACCTAAACCAAACGTTGCAGGTGCTTATTTCTTCGTGCGTAGTGCTCAACGCGGCACTCCCTAGCTGCCAGGAGCACTTTTTACTGTGCGCACCCAACCAGAGTGACGGGAGGAGCACATTTCAGAAAACGTGCTCAGCTCGTCGAGAAAATGCGATTTAAGCAATAAAATTAAAAATGCACCTAAAACCTAAACCAAGCGTTGCAGGTGCTTATTTCTTCATGCGCAGTGGTCAGCGCGGCACTCTCTAGCTTCCAAGAGCACTTTTTACTGTGCGCACCCAACCAGAGTGACGGGAGGAGCACATTTCAGAAAACGTGCTCAGCTCGTCGAGAAAATGCGATTTAAGCAATAAGATTAAAAATGCACCTAAAACCTAAACCAAACGTTGCAGGTGCTTATTTCTTCATGCGCAGTGGTCAACGCGGCACTCTCTAGCTGCCAAGAGCACTTTTTACTGTGCGCACCCAACCAGAGTGACGGGAGAAGCACATTTCAGAAAACGTGCTCAGCTCGTCGAGAAAATGCGATTTAAGCAATAAAATAAAAAATGCACCTAAAACCTAAACCAAACGTTGCAGGTGCTTATTTCTTCATGCCCAGTGGTCAACGCGGCACTCTCTAGCTGCCAGGAGCACTTTTTACTACGCGCACCCAACCAGAGCGACGGGAGGAGCACATTTCAGAAAACGTGCTCAGCTCGTCGAGAGAATGCGATTTAAGCAATAAAATAAAAAATGCACCTAAAACCTAAACCAAACGTTGCAGGTGCTTATTTCTTCGTCGCAGTGGTCAACGCGGCACTACCTAGCTGCCAGGAGCACTTTTTACTGTGCGCACCCAAACAGAGCGACGGGAGGAGCACATTTCAGAAAACGTGCTCAGCTCGTCGAGAAAATGCGATTTAAGCAATAAAATTAAAAATGCACCTAAAACCTAAACCAAACGTTGCAGGTGCTTATTTCTTCATGCGCAGTGGTCAACGCGGCACTCTCTAGCTGCCAGGAGCACTTTTTACTACGCGCACCCAACCAGAGCGACGGGAGGAGCACATTTCAGAAAACGTACTCAGCTCGTCGAGACAATGCGATTTAAGCAATAAAATTAAAAATGCACCTAAAACCTGAACCAAACGTTGCAGGTGCTTATTTCTTCTTGCGCAGTGCTCAACGCGGCACTCCCTAGCTGCCAGGAGCACTTTTTACTGTGCGCACCCAACCAGAGTGACGGGAGGAGCACATTTCAGAAAACGTGCTCATCTCGTCGAGAAAATGCGATTTAAGCAATAAAATTAAAAATGCACCCAAAACCTAAACCAAACGTTGCAGGTGCTTATTTCTTTGTGCGCAGTGGTCAACGCGGCACTCTCTAGCTTCCAAGAACACTTTTTACTATGCGCACCCAACCAGAGTGACGGGAGGAGCACATTTCAGAAAACGTGCTCAGCTCGTCGAGAAAATGCGATTTAAGCAATAAAATTAAAAATGCACCTAAAACCTAAACCAAACGTTCCAGGTGCTTATTTCTTCATGCGCAGTGGTCAACGCGGCACTCCCTAGCTGCCAGGAGCTCTTTTTACTGTGCGCACCCAACCAGAGCGACGGGAGGAGCACATTTCAGAAAACGTGCTCAGCTCGTCGAGAAAATGCGATTTAAGCAATAAAATTAAAAATGCAGCTAAAACCTAAACCAAACGTTGCAGGTGCTTATTTCTTCGTGCGTAGTGCTCAACGCGGCACTCCCTAGCTGCCAGGAGCACTTTTTACTGTGCGCACCCAACCAGAGTGACGGGAGGAGCACATTTCAGAAAACGTGCTCAGCTCGTCGAGAAAATGCGATTTAAGCAATAAAATTAAAAATGCACCTAAAACCTAAACCAAGCGTTGCAGGTGCTTATTTCTTCATGCGCAGTGGTCAGCGCGGCACTCTCTAGCTTCCAAGAGCACTTTTTACTGTGCGCACCCAACCAGAGTGACGGGAGGAGCACATTTCAGAAAACGTGCTCAGCTCGTCGAGAAAATGCGATTTAAGCAATAAGATTAAAAATGCACCTAAAACCTAAACCAAACGTTGCAGGTGCTTATTTCTTCATGCGCAGTGGTCAACGCGGCACTCTCTAGCTGCCAAGAGCACTTTTTACTGTGCGCACCCAACCAGAGTGACGGGAGAAGCACATTTCAGAAAACGTGCTCAGCTCGTCGAGAAAATGCGATTTAAGCAATAAAATAAAAAATGCACCTAAAACCTAAACCAAACGTTGCAGGTGCTTATTTCTTCATGCCCAGTGGTCAACGCGGCACTCTCTAGCTGCCAGGAGCACTTTTTACTACGCGCACCCAACCAGAGCGACGGGAGGAGCACATTTCAGAAAACGTGCTCAGCTCGTCGAGAGAATGCGATTTAAGCAATAAAATTAAAAATGCACCTAAAACCTAAACCAAACGTTGCAGGTGCTTATTTCTTCGTCGCAGTGGTCAACGCGGCACTACCTAGCTGCCAGGAGCACTTTTTACTGTGCGCACCCAAACAGAGCGACGGGAGGAGCACATTTCAGAAAACGTGCTCAGCTCGTCGAGAAAATGCGATTTAAGCAATAAAATTAAAAATGCACCTAAAACCTAAACCAAACGTTGCAGGTGCTTATTTCTTCATGCGCAGTGGTCAACGCGGCACTCTCTAGCTGCCAGGAGCACTTTTTACTACGCGCACCCAACCAGAGCGACGGGAGGAGCACATTTCAGAAAACGTGCTCAGCTCGTCGAGAGAATGCGATTTAAGCAATAAAATAAAAAATGCACCTAAAACCTAAACCAAACGTTGCAGGTGCTTATTTCTTCGTGCGCAGTGGTCAACGCGACACTCCCTAGCTGCCAGGAGCTCTTTTTACTGTGTGCACCCAACCAAAACGACGGGAGGAGCACATTTCAGAAAACGTGCTCAGCTCGTCGAGAGAATGCGATTTAAGCAATAAAATTAAAAATGCACCTAAAACCTAAACCAAACGTTGCAGGTGCTTATTTCTTCGTGCGCAGTGGTCAACGCGGCACTCCCTAGCTGCCAGGAGCTCTTGTTACTGTGCGCACCCAACCAGAGCGACGGGAGGAGCACATTTCAGAAAACGTGCTCAGCTCGTCGAGAGAATGCGATTTAAGCAATAAAATTAAACATGCACCTAAAACCTAAACCAAACGTTGCAGGTGCGTATTTCATCATGCGCAGTGGTCAACGCGGCACTCTCTAGCTGCCAGGAGCACTTTTTACTACGCGCACCCAACCAGAGTGACGGGAGGAGCACATTTCAGAAAACGTGCTCAGCTCGTCGAGAAAATGCGATTTAAGCAATAAAATTAAAAAAGCACCTAAAACCTAAACCAAACGTTGCAGGTGCTTATTTCTTCATGCGCAGTGGTCAACGCGGCACTCCCTAGCTGCCAGGAGCTCTTTTTACTGTGCGCACCCAACCAGAGCGACGGGAGGAGCACATTTCAGAAAACGTGCTCAGCTCGTCGAGAAAATGCGATTTAAGCAATAAAATTAAAAATGCACCTAAAACCTAAACCAAACGTTGCAGGTGCTTATTTCTTCATGCGCAGTGGTCAACGCGGCACTCTCTAGCTGCCAGGAGCACTTTTTACTACGCGCACCTAACCAGAGCGACGGGAGGAGCACATTTCAGAAAACGTGCTCAGCTCGTCGAGAGAATGCGATTTAAGCAATAAAATTAAAAATGCACCTAAAACCTAAACCAAACGTTGCAGGTACTTATTTCTTCGTGTGCAGTGCTCAACGCGGCACTCCCTAGCTGCCAGGAGCACTTTTTACTCTGCGCACCCAATCAGAGTGACGGGAGGAGCACATTTCAGAAAACGTGCTCAGCTCGTCGAGAAAATGCGATTTAAGCAATAAAATAAAAAATGCACCTAAAACCTAAACCAAACGTTGCAGGTGCTTATTTCTTCATGCGCAGTGGTCAACGCGGCACTCTCTAGCTGCCAAGAGCTTTTTTTACTGTGTGCACCCAACCAGAGTGACGGGAGGAGCACATTTCAGAAAACGTGCTCAGCTCGTCGAGAAAATGCGATTTAAGCAATAAAATTAAAAATGCACCTAAAACCTAAACCAAACGTTGCAGGTGCTTATTTCTTCATGCGCAGTGGTCAACGCGGCACTCCCGAGCTGCCAAGAGCACTTTTTACTGTGCGCAACCAACCAGAGCGACGGGAGGAGCACATTTCAGAAAACGTGCTCAGCTCGTCGAGAGAATGCGATTTAAGCAATAAAATTAAAAATGCACCTAAAACCTAAACCAAACGTTGCAGGTGCTTATTTCTTCGTGCGCAGTGGTCAACGCGGAACTCCCTAGCTGCCAGGAGCTCTTTTTACTGTGCGCACCCAACCAGAGCGACGGGAGGAGCACATTTCAGAAAACGTGCTCAGCTCGTCGAGAAAATGCGATTTAAGCAATAAAATTAAAAATGCAACTAAAACCTAAACCAAACGTTGCAGGTGCTTATTTCTTCGTGCGCAGTGCTCAACGCGGCACTCCCTAGATGCCAGGAGCACTTTTTACTGTGCGCACCCAACCACAGTGACGGGAGGAGCACATTTCAGAAAACGTGCTCAGCTCGTCGAGAAAATGCGATTTAACCAATAAAATTAAAAATGCACCTAAAACCTAAACCAAACGTTGCAGGTGCTTATTTCTTCATGCGCAGTGGTCAACGCGGCACTCTCTAGCTGCCAAGAGCACTTTTTACTGTGCACACCCAACCAGAGTGACGGGAGGAGCACATTTCAGAAAACGTGCTCAGCTCGTCGAGAAAATGCGATTTAAGCAATTAGTTTAAAAATGCACCTAAAACCTAAATCAAACGTTCCAGGTGCTTATTTCTTCATGCGCAGTAGTCAACGCGGCACTCTCTAGCTGCCAGGAGCACTTTTTACTGTACGCACCCAACCAGAGTGACGGGAGGAGCACATTTCAGAAAACGTGCTCAGCTCGTCGAGAAAATGCGATTTAAGCAATAAAATTAAAAATGCACCTAAAACCTAAACCAAACGTTGCAGGTGCTTATTTCTTCTTGCGCAGTGGTCAACGCGGCACTCTGTAGCTGCCAGGAGCACTTTTTACTATGCGCGCCCAACCAGAGCGACGGGAGGAGCACATTTCAGAAAACCTGCTCAGCTCGTCGAGAAAATGCGATTTAAGCAATAAGATTAAAAATGCACCTAAAACCTAAACCAAACGTTGCAGGTGCTTATTTCTTCATGCGCAGTGGTCAACGCGGCACTCTCTAGCTGCCAGGAGCACTTTTTACTATGCGCGCCCAACCAGAGCGACGGGAGGAGCACATTTCAGAAAACGTGCTCAGCTCGTCGAGAGAATGCGATTTAAGCAATAAGATTAAAAATGCACCTAAAACCTAAACCAAACGTTGCAGGTGCTTATTTCTTCATGCGCAGTGGTCAACGCGGCACTCTCTAGCTGCCAGGAGCACTTTTTACTGTGTGCACCCAACCAGAGTGACGGGAGGAGCACATTTCAGAAAACGTGCTCAGCTCGTCGAGAAAATGCGATTTAAGCAATAAAATTAAAAATGCACCTAAAACCTAAACCAAACGTTGCAGGTGCTTATTTCTTCATGCGCAGTGGTCAACGCGGCACTCTCTAGCTGCCAGGAGCCTTTTTTACTACGCGCACCCAACCAGAGCGACGGGAGGAGCACATTTCAGAAAACGTGCTCAGCTCGTCGAGAAAATGCGATTTAAGCAATGAAATTTAAAATGCACCTAAAACCTAAACCAAACGTTGCAGGTGCTTATTTCTTCATGCGCAGTGGTCAACGCGGCACTCTCTAGCTGCCAAGAGCACTTTTTACTGTGCGCACCCAACCAGAGTGACGGGAGGAGCACATTTCAGAAAACGTGCTCAGCTCGTCGAGAAAATGCGATTTAAGCAATAAGATTAAAAATGCACCTAAAACCTAAACCAAACGTTGCAGGTGCTTATTTCTTCATGCGCAGTGGTCAACGCGGCACTCTCTAGCTGCCAGGAGCACTTTTTACTGTGCGCACCCAACCAGAGTGACGGGAGGAGCACATTTCAGAAAACGTGCTCAGCTCGTCGAGAAAATGCGATTTAAGCAATAAAATTAAAAATGCACCTAAAACCTAAACCAAACGTTGCAGGTGCTTATTTCTTCATGCGCAGTGGTCAACGCGGTACTCCCGAGCTGCCAAGAGCACTTTTTACTGTGCGCACCCAACCAGAGCGACGGGAGGAGCACATTTCAGAAAACGTGCTCAGCTCGTCGAGAGAATGCGATTTAAGCAATAAAATTAAAAATGCACCTAAAACCTAAACCAAACGTTGCAGGTGCTTATTTCTTCGTGCGCAGTGGTCAACGCGGAACTCCCTAGCTGCCAGGAGCTCTTTTTACTGTGCGCACCCAACCAGAGCGACGGGAGGAGCACATTTCAGAAAACGTGCTCAGCTCGTCGAGAAAATGCGATTTAAGCAATAAAATTAAAAATGCAGCTAAAACCTAAACCAAACGTTGCAGGTGCTTATTTCTTCTTGCGCAGTGGTCAACGCGGCACTCTCTAGCTGCCAGGAGCACTTTTTACTATGCGCGCCCAACCAGAGCGACGGGAGGAGCACATTTCAGAAAACGTGCTCAGCTCGTCGAGAAAATGCGATTTAAGCAATAAAATTAAAAATGCACCTAAAACCTAAACCAAACGTTGCAGGTGCTTATTTCTTCATGCGCAGTGGTCAACGCGGCACTCCCTAACTGCCAAGAGCACTTTTTACTGTGCGCACCGAACCAGAGCGACGGGAGGAGCACATTTCAGAAAACGTGCTCAGCTCGTCGAGAGAATGCGATTTAAGCAATAAAATTAAAAGTGCACCTAAAACCTGAACCAAACGTTGCAGGTTCTTATTTCTTCTTGCGCAGTGGTCAACGCGGCACTCCCTAGCTGCCAGGAGCACTTTTTACTATGCGCGCCCAACCAGAGCGACGGGAGGAGCACATTTCAGAAAACGTGCTCAGCTCGTCGAGAAAATGCGATTTAAGCAATAAAATTAAAAATGCACCTAAAACCTAAACCAAACGTTGCAGGTGCTTATTTCTTCATGCGCAGTGGTCAACGCGGTACTCCCGAGCTGCCAAGAGCACTTTTTACTGTGCGCACCCAACCAGAGCGACGGGAGGAGCACATTTCAGAAAACGTGCTCAGCTCGTCGAGAGAATGCGATTTAAGCAATAAAATCAAAAATGCACCTAAAACCTAAACCAAACGTTGTAGGTGCTTATTTCTTCATGCGCAGTGGTCAACGCGGTACTCCCGAGCTGCCAAGAGCACTTTTTACTGTGCGCACCCAACCAGAGCGACGGGAGGAGCACATTTCAGAAAACGTGCTCAGCTCGTCGAGAGAATGCGATTTAAGCAATAAAATTAAAAATGCACCTAAAACCTAAACCAAACGTTGCAGGTGCTTATTTCTTCGTGCGCAGTGGTCAACGCGGATCTCCCTAGCTGCCAGGAGCTCTTTTTACTGTGCGCAGCCAACCAGAGCGACGGGAGGAGCACATTTCAGAAAACGTACTCAGCTCGTCGAGACAATGCGATTTAAGCAATAAAATTAAAAATGCACCTAAAACCTGAACCAAACGTTGCAGGTGCTTATTTCTTCGTGCGCAGTGCTCAACGCGGTACTCCCGAGCTGCCAAGAGCACTTTTTACTGTGCGCACCCAACCAGAGCGACGGGAGGAGCACATTTCAGAAAACGTGCTCAGCTCGTCGAGAGAATGCGATTTAAGCAATAAAATTAAAAATGCACCTAAAACCTAAACCAAACGTTGCAGGTGCTTATTTCTTCATGCGCAGTGGTCAACGCGGCACTCCCTAGCTGCCAAGAGCACTTTTTACTGTGCGCACCCAACCAGAGTGACGGGAGGAGCACATTTCAGAAAACGTGCTCAGCTCGTCGAGAAAATGCGATTTAAGCAATAAAATTAAAAATGCACCTAAAACCTAAACCAAACGTTGCAGGTGCCTATTTCTTCATGTGCAGTGGTCAACGTCGCACTCTCTAGCTGCCAGGAGCACTTTTTACTATGCGCGCACAACCAGAGCGACGGGAGGAGCACATTTCAGAAAACGTGCTCAGCTCGTCGAGAAAATGCGATTTAAGCAATAAAATTTAAAATGCACCTAAAACCTAAACCAAACGTTGCAGGTGCTTATTTCTTCATGCGCAGTGGTCAACGCGGCACTCTCTAGCTGCCAAGTGCACTTTTTACTGTGCGCACCCAACCAGAGTGACGGGAGGAGCACATTTCAGAAAACGTGCTCAGCTCGTCGAGAAAATGCGATTTAAGCAATAAGATTAAAAATGCACCTAAAACCTAAACCAAACGTTGCAGGTGCTTATTTCTTCGTGCGCAGTGGTCAACGCGGAACTCCCTAGCTGCCAGGAGCTCTTTTTACTGTGCGCACCCAACCAGAGCGACGGGAGGAGCCCATTTCAGAAAACGTGCTCAGCTCGTCGAGAAAATGCGATTTAAGCAATAAAATTAAAAATGCACCTAAAACCTAAACCAAACGTTGCAGGTGCTTATTTCTTCGTGCGCAGTGCTCAACGCGGCACTCCCTAGCTGCCAGGAGCACTTTTTACTGTGCGCACCCAACCAGAGTGACGGGAGGAGCACATTTCAGAAAACGTGCTCAGCTCGTCGAGAAAATGCGATTTAAGCAATAAAATTAAAAATGCACCTAAAACCTAAACCAAACGTTGCAGGTGCTTATTTCTTCATGCGCAGTGGTCAACGCGGCACTCTCTAGCTGCCAAGAGCACTTTTTACTGTGCGCACCCAACCAGAGTGACGGGAGGAGCACATTTCAGAAAACGTGCTCAGCTCGTCGAGAAAATGCGATTTAAGCAATAAGATTAAAAATGCACCTAAAACCTAAACCAAACGTTGCAGGTGCTTATTTCTTCATGCGCAGTGGTCAACGCGGCACTCTCTAGCTGCCAGGAGCACTTTTTACTACGCGCACCCAACCAGAGCGACGGGAGGAGCACATTTCAGAAAACGTGCTCAGCTCGTCGAGAGAATGCGATTTAAGCAATAAAATTAAAAATGCACCTAAAACCTAAACCAAACGTTGCAGGTGCTTATTTCTTCGTGCGCAGTGGTCAACGCGGCACTCCCTAGCTGCCAGGAGCTCTTTTTACTGTGCGCACCCAACCAGAGCGACGGGAGGAGCACATTTCAGAAAACGTGCTCAGCTTGTCGAGAAAATGCGATTTAAGCAATAAAATTAAAAATGCACCTAAAACCTAAACCAAACGTTGCAGGTTCTTATTTCTTCTTGCGCAGTGGTCAACGCGGCACTCTCTAGCTGCCAGGAGCACTTTTTACTATGCGCGCCCAACCAGAGCGACGGGAGGAGCACATTTCAGAAAACGTGCTCAGCTCGTCGAGAAAATGCGATTTAAGAAATAAAATTAAAAATGCACCTAAAACCTAAACCAAACGTTGCAGGTGCTTATTTCTTCATGCGCAGTGGTCAACGCGGCACTCTCTAGCTGCCAAGAGCACTTTTTACTACGCGCACCCAACCAGAGTGACGGGAGGAGCACATTTTAGAAAACGTGCTCAGCTCGTCGAGAAAATGCGATTTAAGCAATAAAATTAGAAATGCACCTAAAACCTAAACCAAACGTTGCAGGTGCTTATTTCTTCGTGCGCAGTGGTCAACGCGGAACTCCCTAGCTGCCAGGAGCTATTTTTACTGTGCGCACCCAACCAGAGCGACGGGAGGAGCACATTTCAGAAAACGTACTCAGCTCGTCGAGAAAATGCGATTTAAGCAATAAAATTAAAAATGCACCTAAAACCTAAACCAAACGTTGCAGGTGCTTATTTCTTCGTGAGCAGTGCTCAACGCGGCACTCCCTAGCTGCCAGGAGCACTTTTTACTGTGCGCACCCAACCAGAGTGACGGGAGGAGCACATTTCAAAAAACGTGCTCAGCTCGTCAAGAAAATGCGATTTAAGCAATAAAATTAAAAATGCACCTAAAACCTAAACCAAACGTTCCAGGTGCTTATTTCTTCATGCGCAGTGGTCAACGCGGCACTCTCTAGCTGCCAAGAGCCCTTTTTACTGTGCGCACCCAACCAGAGTGACGGGAGGAGCACATTTCAGAAAACGTGCTCGACTCGTCGAGAAAATGCGATTTAAGCAATAAAATTAAAAATGCACCTAAAACCTAAACCAAACGTTGCAGGTGCCTATTTCTTCATGTGCAGTGGTCAACGTGGCACTCTCTAGCTGCCAGGAGCACTTTTTACTATGCGCGCACAACCAGAGCGACAGGAGGAGCACATTTCAGAAAACGTGCTCAGCTCGTCGAGAAAATGCGATTTAAGCAATAAAATTTAAAATGCACCTAAAACCTAAACCAAACGTTGCAGGTGCTTATTTCTTTGTGCGCAGTGGTCAACGCGGCACTCTTAAGCTGCCAAGAGCACTTTTTACTATGCGCACCCAACCAGAGTGACGGGAGGAGCACATTTCAGAAAACGTGCTCAGCTCGTCGAGAAAATGCGATTTAAGCAATAAAATTAAAAATGCACCTAAAACCTAAACCAAACGTTGCAGGTGGTTATTTCTTCATGCGCAGTGGTCAACGCGGCACTCTCTAGCTGCCAAGAGCACTTTTTACTGTGCGCACCCAACCAGAGTGACGGGAGGAGCACATTTCAGAAAACGTGCTCAGCTCGTCGAGAAAATGCGATTTAAGCAATAAGATTAAAAATGCACCTAAAACCTAAACCAAACGTTGCAGGTGCTTATTTCTTCATGCGCAGTGGTCAACGCGGCACTCTCTAGCTGCCAGGAGCCTTTTTTACTACGCGCACCCAACCAGAGCGACGGGAGGAGCACATTTCAGAAAACGTGCTCAGCTCGTCGAGAGAATGCGATTTAAGCAATAAAATTAAAAATGCACCTAAAACCTGAACCAAACGTTGCAGGTTCTTATTTCTTCTTGCGCAGTGGTCAACGCGGCACTCCCTAGCTGCCAGGAGCACTTTTTACTATGCGCGCCCAACCAGAGCGACGGGAGGAGCACATTTCAGAAAACGTGCTCAGCTCGTCGAGAAAATGCGATTTAAGCAATAAAATTAAAAATGCACCTAAAACCTAAACCAAACGTTGCAGGTGCTTATTTCTTCATGCGCAGTGGTCAACGCGGTACTCCCGAGCTGCCAAGAGCACTTTTTACTGTGCGCACCCAACCAGAGCGACGGGAGGAGCACATTTCAGAAAACGTGCTCAGCTCGTCGAGAGAATGCGATTTAAGCAATAAAATCAAAAATGCACCTAAAACCTAAACCAAACGTTGTAGGTGCTTATTTCTTCATGCGCAGTGGTCAACGCGGTACTCCCGAGCTGCCAAGAGCACTTTTTACTGTGCGCACCCAACCAGAGCGACGGGAGGAGCACATTTCAGAAAACGTGCTCAGCTCGTCGAGAGAATGCGATTTAAGCAATAAAATTAAAAATGCACCTAAAACCTAAACCAAACGTTGCAGGTGCTTATTTCTTCGTGCGCAGTGGTCAACGCGGATCTCCCTAGCTGACAGGAGCTCTTTTTACTGTGCGCACCCAACCAGAGTGACGGGAGGAGCACATTTCAGAAAACGTGCTCAGCTCGTCGAGAAAATGCGATTTAAGCAATAAAATTAAAAATGCACCTAAAACCTAAACCAAACGTTGCAGGTGCTTATTTCTTCATGCGCAGTGGTCAACGCGGCACTCTCTAGCTGCCAGGAGCCTTTTTTACTACGCGCACCCAACCAGAGCGACGGGAGGAGCACATTTCAGAAAACGTGCTCAGCTCGTCGAGAAAATGCGATTTAAGCAATGAAATTTAAAATGCACCTAAAACCTAAACCAAACGTTGCAGGTGCTTATTTCTTCATGCGCAGTGGTCAACGCGGCACTCTCTAGCTGCCAAGAGCACTTTTTACTGTGCGCACCCAACCAGAGTGACGGGAGGAGCACATTTCAGAAAACGTGCTCAGCTCGTCGAGAAAATGCGATTTAAGCAATAAGATTAAAAATGCACCTAAAACCTAAACCAAACGTTGCAGGTGCTTATTTCTTCATGCGCAGTGGTCAACGCGGCACTCTCTAGCTGCCAGGAGCACTTTTTACTGTGCGCACCCAACCAGAGTGACGGGAGGAGCACATTTCAGAAAACGTGCTCAGCTCGTCGAGAAAATGCGATTTAAGCAATAAAATTAAAAATGCACCTAAAACCTAAACCAAACGTTGCAGGTGCTTATTTCTTCATGCGCAGTGGTCAACGCGGTACTCCCGAGCTGCCAAGAGCACTTTTTACTGTGCGCACCCAACCAGAGCGACGGGAGGAGCACATTTCAGAAAACGTGCTCAGCTCGTCGAGAGAATGCGATTTAAGCAATAAAATTAAAAATGCACCTAAAACCTAAACCAAACGTTGCAGGTGCTTATTTCTTCGTGCGCAGTGGTCAACGCGGAACTCCCTAGCTGCCAGGAGCTCTTTTTACTGTGCGCACCCAACCAGAGCGACGGGAGGAGCACATTTCAGAAAACGTGCTCAGCTCGTCGAGAAAATGCGATTTAAGCAATAAAATTAAAAATGCAGCTAAAACCTAAACCAAACGTTGCAGGTGCTTATTTCTTCTTGCGCAGTGGTCAACGCGGCACTCTCTAGCTGCCAGGAGCACTTTTTACTATGCGCGCCCAACCAGAGCGACGGGAGGAGCACATTTCAGAAAACGTGCTCAGCTCGTCGAGAAAATGCGATTTAAGCAATAAAATTAAAAATGCACCTAAAACCTAAACCAAACGTTGCAGGTGCTTATTTCTTCATGCGCAGTGGTCAACGCGGCACTCCCGAGCTGCCAAGAGCACTTTTTACTGTGCGCACCGAACCAGAGCGACGGGAGGAGCACATTTCAGAAAACGTGCTCAGCTCGTCGAGAGAATGCGATTTAAGCAATAAAATTAAAAGTGCACCTAAAACCTGAACCAAACGTTGCAGGTTCTTATTTCTTCTTGCGCAGTGGTCAACGCGGCACTCCCTAGCTGCCAGGAGCACTTTTTACTATGCGCGCCCAACCAGAGCGACGGGAGGAGCACATTTCAGAAAACGTGCTCAGCTCGTCGAGAAAATGCGATTTAAGCAATAAAATTAAAAATGCACCTAAAACCTAAACCAAACGTTGCAGGTGCTTATTTCTTCATGCGCAGTGGTCAACGCGGTACTCCCGAGCTGCCAAGAGCACTTTTTACTGTGCGCACCCAACCAGAGCGACGGGAGGAGCACATTTCAGAAAACGTGCTCAGCTCGTCGAGAGAATGCGATTTAAGCAATAAAATCAAAAATGCACCTAAAACCTAAACCAAACGTTGTAGGTGCTTATTTCTTCATGCGCAGTGGTCAACGCGGTACTCCCGAGCTGCCAAGAGCACTTTTTACTGTGCGCACCCAACCAGAGCGACGGGAGGAGCACATTTCAGAAAACGTGCTCAGCTCGTCGAGAGAATGCGATTTAAGCAATAAAATTAAAAATGCACCTAAAACCTAAACCAAACGTTGCAGGTGCTTATTTCTTCGTGCGCAGTGGTCAACGCGGATCTCCCTAGCTGCCAGGAGCTCTTTTTACTGTGCGCACCCAACCAGAGCGACGGGAGGAGCACATTTCAGAAAACGTACTCAGCTCGTCGAGACAATGCGATTTAAGCAATAAAATTAAAAATGCACCTAAAACCTGAACCAAACGTTGCAGGTGCTTATTTCTTCGTGCGCAGTGCTCAACGCGGCACTCCCTAGCTGCCAGGAGCACTTTTTACTGTGCGCACCCAACCAGAGTGACGGGAGGAGCACATTTCAGAAAACGTGCTCATCTCGTCGAGAAAATGCGATTTAAGCAATAAAATTAAAAATGCACCCAAAACCTAAACCAAACGTTGCAGAAGCTTATTTCTTTGTGCGCAGTGGTCAACGCGGCACTCTCTAGCTTCCAAGAGCACTTTTTACTATGCGCACCCAACCAGAGTGACGGGAGGAGCACATTTCAGAAAACGTGCTCAGCTCGTCGAGAAAATGCGATTTAAGCAATAAAATTAAAAATGCACCTAAAACCTAAACAAAACGTTCCAGGTGCTTATTTCTTCATGCGCAGTGGTCAACGCGGCACTCCCTAGCTGCCAAGAGCACTTTTTACTGTGCGCACCCAACCAGAGTGACGGGAGGAGCACATTTCAGAAAACGTGCTCAGCTCGTCGAGAAAATGCGATTTAAGCAATAAAATTAAAAATGCACCTAAAACCTAAACCAAACGTTGCAGGTGCCTATTTCTTCATGTGCAGTGGTCAACGTCGCACTCTCTAGCTGCCAGGAGCACTTTTTACTGTGCGCACCCAACCAGAGCGACGGGAGGAGCACATTTCAGAAAACGTGCTCAGCTCGTCGAGAGAATGCGATTTAAGCAATAAAATCAAAAATGCACCTAAAACCTAAACCAAACGTTGTAGGTGCTTATTTCTTCATGCGCAGTGGTCAACGCGGTACTCCCGAGCTGCCAAGAGCACTTTTTACTGTGCGCACCCAACCAGAGCGACGGGAGGAGCACATTTCAGAAAACGTGCTCAGCTCGTCGAGAGAATGCGATTTAAGCAATAAAATTAAAAATGCACCTAAAACCTAAACCAAACGTTGCAGGTGCTTATTTCTTCGTGCGCAGTGGTCAACGCGGATCTCCCTAGCTGACAGGAGCTCTTTTTACTGTGCGCACCCAACCAGAGTGACGGGAGGAGCACATTTCAGAAAACGTGCTCAGCTCGTCGAGAAAATGCGATTTAAGCAATAAAATTAAAAATGCACCTAAAACCTAAACCAAACGTTGCAGGTGCTTATTTCTTCATGCGCAGTGGTCAACGCGGCACTCTCTAGCTGCCAGGAGCCTTTTTTACTACGCGCACCCAACCAGAGCGACGGGAGGAGCACATTTCAGAAAACGTGCTCAGCTCGTCGAGAAAATGCGATTTAAGCAATGAAATTTAAAATGCACCTAAAACCTAAACCAAACGTTGCAGGTGCTTATTTCTTCATGCGCAGTGGTCAACGCGGCACTCTCTAGCTGCCAAGAGCACTTTTTACTGTGCGCACCCAACCAGAGTGACGGGAGGAGCACATTTCAGAAAACGTGCTCAGCTCGTCGAGAAAATGCGATTTAAGCAATAAGATTAAAAATGCACCTAAAACCTAAACCAAACGTTGCAGGTGCTTATTTCTTCATGCGCAGTGGTCAACGCGGCACTCTCTAGCTGCCAGGAGCACTTTTTACTGTGCGCACCCAACCAGAGTGACGGGAGGAGCACATTTCAGAAAACGTGCTCAGCTCGTCGAGAAAATGCGATTTAAGCAATAAAATTAAAAATGCACCTAAAACCTAAACCAAACGTTGCAGGTGCTTATTTCTTCATGCGCAGTGGTCAACGCGGTACTCCCGAGCTGCCAAGAGCACTTTTTACTGTGCGCACCCAACCAGAGCGACGGGAGGAGCACATTTCAGAAAACGTGCTCAGCTCGTCGAGAGAATGCGATTTAAGCAATAAAATTAAAAATGCACCTAAAACCTAAACCAAACGTTGCAGGTGCTTATTTCTTCGTGCGCAGTGGTCAACGCGGAACTCCCTAGCTGCCAGGAGCTCTTTTTACTGTGCGCACCCAACCAGAGCGACGGGAGGAGCACATTTCAGAAAACGTGCTCAGCTCGTCGAGAAAATGCGATTTAAGCAATAAAATTAAAAATGCAGCTAAAACCTAAACCAAACGTTGCAGGTGCTTATTTCTTCTTGCGCAGTGGTCAACGCGGCACTCTCTAGCTGCCAGGAGCACTTTTTACTATGCGCGCCCAACCAGAGCGACGGGAGGAGCACATTTCAGAAAACGTGCTCAGCTCGTCGAGAAAATGCGATTTAAGCAATAAAATTAAAAATGCACCTAAAACCTAAACCAAACGTTGCAGGTGCTTATTTCTTCATGCGCAGTGGTCAACGCGGCACTCCCGAGCTGCCAAGAGCACTTTTTACTGTGCGCACCGAACCAGAGCGACGGGAGGAGCACATTTCAGAAAACGTGCTCAGCTCGTCGAGAGAATGCGATTTAAGCAATAAAATTAAAAGTGCACCTAAAACCTGAACCAAACGTTGCAGGTTCTTATTTCTTCTTGCGCAGTGGTCAACGCGGCACTCCCTAGCTGCCAGGAGCACTTTTTACTATGCGCGCCCAACCAGAGCGACGGGAGGAGCACATTTCAGAAAACGTGCTCAGCTCGTCGAGAAAATGCGATTTAAGCAATAAAATTAAAAATGCACCTAAAACCTAAACCAAACGTTGCAGGTGCTTATTTCTTCATGCGCAGTGGTCAACGCGGTACTCCCGAGCTGCCAAGAGCACTTTTTACTGTGCGCACCCAACCAGAGCGACGGGAGGAGCACATTTCAGAAAACGTGCTCAGCTCGTCGAGAGAATGCGATTTAAGCAATAAAATCAAAAATGCACCTAAAACCTAAACCAAACGTTGTAGGTGCTTATTTCTTCATGCGCAGTGGTCAACGCGGTACTCCCGAGCTGCCAAGAGCACTTTTTACTGTGCGCACCCAACCAGAGCGACGGGAGGAGCACATTTCAGAAAACGTGCTCAGCTCGTCGAGAGAATGCGATTTAAGCAATAAAATTAAAAATGCACCTAAAACCTAAACCAAACGTTGCAGGTGCTTATTTCTTCGTGCGCAGTGGTCAACGCGGATCTCCCTAGCTGCCAGGAGCTCTTTTTACTGTGCGCACCCAACCAGAGCGACGGGAGGAGCACATTTCAGAAAACGTACTCAGCTCGTCGAGACAATGCGATTTAAGCAATAAAATTAAAAATGCACCTAAAACCTGAACCAAACGTTGCAGGTGCTTATTTCTTCGTGCGCAGTGCTCAACGCGGCACTCCCTAGCTGCCAGGAGCACTTTTTACTGTGCGCACCCAACCAGAGTGACGGGAGGAGCACATTTCAGAAAACGTGCTCATCTCGTCGAGAAAATGCGATTTAAGCAATAAAATTAAAAATGCACCCAAAACCTAAACCAAACGTTGCAGAAGCTTATTTCTTTGTGCGCAGTGGTCAACGCGGCACTCTCTAGCTTCCAAGAGCACTTTTTACTATGCGCACCCAACCAGAGTGACGGGAGGAGCACATTTCAGAAAACGTGCTCAGCTCGTCGAGAAAATGCGATTTAAGCAATAAAATTAAAAATGCACCTAAAACCTAAACCAAACGTTCCAGGTGCTTATTTCTTCATGCGCAGTGGTCAACGCGGCACTCCCTAGCTGCCAAGAGCACTTTTTACTGTGCGCACCCAACCAGAGTGACGGGAGGAGCACATTTCAGAAAACGTGCTCAGCTCGTCGAGAAAATGCGATTTAAGCAATAAAATTAAAAATGCACCTAAAACCTAAACCAAACGTTGCAGGTGCCTATTTCTTCATGTGCAGTGGTCAACGTCGCACTCTCTAGCTGCCAGGAGCACTTTTTACTATGCGCGCACAACCAGAGCGACGGGAGGAGCACATTTCAGAAAACGTGCTCAGCTCGTCGAGAAAATGCGATTTAAGCAATAAAATTTAAAATGCACCTAAAACCTAAACCAAACGTTGCAGGTGCTTATTTCTTCATGCGCAGTGGTCAACGCGGCACTCTCTAGCTGCCAAGTGCACTTTTTACTGTGCGCACCCAACCAGAGTGACGGGAGGAGCACATTTCAGAAAACGTGCTCAGCTCGTCGAGAAAATGCGATTTAAGCAATAAGATTAAAAATGCACCTAAAACCTAAACCAAACGTTGCAGGTGCTTATTTCTTCGTGCGCAGTGGTCAACGCGGAACTCCCTAGCTGCCAGGAGCTCTTTTTACTGTGCGCACCCAACCAGAGCGACGGGAGGAGCCCATTTCAGAAAACGTGCTCAGCTCGTCGAGAAAATGCGATTTAAGCAATAAAATTAAAAATGCACCTAAAACCTAAACCAAACGTTGCAGGTGCTTATTTCTTCGTGCGCCGTGCTCAACGCGGCACTCCCTAGCTGCCAGGAGCACTTTTTACTGTGCGCACCCAACCAGAGTCACGGGAGGAGCACATTTCAGAAAACGTGCTCAGCTCGTCGAGAAAATGCGATTTAAGCAATAAAATTAAAAATGCACCTAAAACCTAAACCAAACGTTGCAGGTGCTTATTTCTTCATGCGCAGTGGTCAACGCGGCACTCTCTAGCTGCCAAGAGCACTTTTTACTGTGCGCACCCAACCAGAGTGACGGGAGGAGCACATTTCAGAAAACGTGCTCAGCTCGTCGAGAAAATGCGATTTAAGCAATAAGATTAAAAATGCACCTAAAACCTAAACCAAACGTTGCAGGTGCTTATTTCTTCATGCGCAGTGGTCAACGCGGCACTCTCTAGCTGCCAGGAGCACTTTTTACTACGCGCACCCAACCAGAGCGACGGGAGGAGCACATTTCAGAAAACGTGCTCAGCTCGTCGAGAGAATGCGATTTAAGCAATAAAATTAAAAATGCACCTAAAACCTAAACCAAACGTTGCAGGTGCTTATTTCTTCGTGCGCAGTGGTCAACGCGGCACTCCCTAGCTGCCAGGAGCTCTTTTTACTGTGCGCACCCAACCAGAGCGACGGGAGGAGCACATTTCAGAAAACGTGCTCAGCTTGTCGAGAAAATGCGATTTAAGCAATAAAATTAAAAATGCACCTAAAACCTAAACCAAACGTTGCAGGTTCTTATTTCTTCTTGCGCAGTGGTCAACGCGGCACTCTCTAGCTGCCAGGAGCACTTTTTACTATGCGCGCCCAACCAGAGCGACGGGAGGAGCACATTTCAGAAAACGTGCTCAGCTCGTCGAGAAAATGCGATTTAAGAAATAAAATTAAAAATGCACCTAAAACCTAAACCAAACGTTGCAGGTGCTTATTTCTTCATGCGCAGTGGTCAACGCGGCACTCTCTAGCTGCCAAGAGCACTTTTTACTACGCGCACCCAACCAGAGTGACGGGAGGAGCACATTTTAGAAAACGTGCTCAGCTCGTCGAGAAAATGCGATTTAAGCAATAAAATTAGAAATGCACCTAAAACCTAAACCAAACGTTGCAGGTGCTTATTTCTTCGTGCGCAGTGGTCAACGCGGAACTCCCTAGCTGCCAGGAGCTATTTTTACTGTGCGCACCCAACCAGAGCGACGGGAGGAGCACATTTCAGAAAACGTACTCAGCTCGTCGAGAAAATGCGATTTAAGCAATAAAATTAAAAATGCACCTAAAACCTAAACCAAACGTTGCAGGTGCTTATTTCTTCGTGAGCAGTGCTCAACGCGGCACTCCCTAGCTGCCAGGAGCACTTTTTACTGTGCGCACCCAACCAGAGTGACGGGAGGAGCACATTTCAAAAAACGTGCTCAGCTCGTCAAGAAAATGCGATTTAAGCAATAAAATTAAAAATGCACCTAAAACCTAAACCAAACGTTCCAGGTGCTTATTTCTTCATGCGCAGTGGTCAACGCGGCACTCTCTAGCTGCCAAGAGCCCTTTTTACTGTGCGCACCCAACCAGAGTGACGGGAGGAGCACATTTCAGAAAACGTGCTCGACTCGTCGAGAAAATGCGATTTAAGCAATAAAATTAAAAATGCACCTAAAACCTAAACCAAACGTTGCAGGTGCCTATTTCTTCATGTGCAGTGGTCAACGTGGCACTCTCTAGCTGCCAGGAGCACTTTTTACTATGCGCGCACAACCAGAGCGACAGGAGGAGCACATTTCAGAAAACGTGCTCAGCTCGTCGAGAAAATGCGATTTAAGCAATAAAATTTAAAATGCACCTAAAACCTAAACCAAACGTTGCAGGTGCTTATTTCTTTGTGCGCAGTGGTCAACGCGGCACTCTTAAGCTGCCAAGAGCACTTTTTACTATGCGCACCCAACCAGAGTGACGGGAGGAGCACATTTCAGAAAACGTGCTCAGCTCGTCGAGAAAATGCGATTTAAGCAATAAAATTAAAAATGCACCTAAAACCTAAACCAAACGTTGCAGGTGGTTATTTCTTCATGCGCAGTGGTCAACGCGGCACTCTCTAGCTGCCAAGAGCACTTTTTACTGTGCGCACCCAACCAGAGTGACGGGAGGAGCACATTTCAGAAAACGTGCTCAGCTCGTCGAGAAAATGCGATTTAAGCAATAAGATTAAAAATGCACCTAAAACCTAAACCAAACGTTGCAGGTGCTTATTTCTTCATGCGCAGTGGTCAACGCGGCACTCTCTAGCTGCCAGGAGCCTTTTTTACTACGCGCACCCAACCAGAGCGACGGGAGGAGCACATTTCAGAAAACGTGCTCAGCTCGTCGAGAGAATGCGATTTAAGCAATAAAATTAAAAATGCACCTAAAACCTGAACCAAACGTTGCAGGTTCTTATTTCTTCTTGCGCAGTGGTCAACGCGGCACTCCCTAGCTGCCAGGAGCACTTTTTACTATGCGCGCCCAACCAGAGCGACGGGAGGAGCACATTTCAGAAAACGTGCTCAGCTCGTCGAGAAAATGCGATTTAAGCAATAAAATTAAAAATGCACCTAAAACCTAAACCAAACGTTGCAGGTGCTTATTTCTTCATGCGCAGTGGTCAACGCGGTACTCCCGAGCTGCCAAGAGCACTTTTTACTGTGCGCACCCAACCAGAGCGACGGGAGGAGCACATTTCAGAAAACGTGCTCAGCTCGTCGAGAGAATGCGATTTAAGCAATAAAATCAAAAATGCACCTAAAACCTAAACCAAACGTTGTAGGTGCTTATTTCTTCATGCGCAGTGGTCAACGCGGTACTCCCGAGCTGCCAAGAGCACTTTTTACTGTGCGCACCCAACCAGAGCGACGGGAGGAGCACATTTCAGAAAACGTGCTCAGCTCGTCGAGAGAATGCGATTTAAGCAATAAAATTAAAAATGCACCTAAAACCTAAACCAAACGTTGCAGGTGCTTATTTCTTCGTGCGCAGTGGTCAACGCGGATCTCCCTAGCTGCCAGGAGCTCTTTTTACTGTGCGCACCCAACCAGAGTGACGGGAGGAGCACATTTCAGAAAACGTGCTCAGCTCGTCGAGAAAATGCGATTTAAGCAATAAAATTAAAAATGCACCTAAAACCTAAACCAAACGTTGCAGGTGCTTATTTCTTCATGCGCAGTGGTCAACGCGGCACTCTCTAGCTGCCAGGAGCCTTTTTTACTACGCGCACCCAACCAGAGCGACGGGAGGAGCACATTTCAGAAAACGTGCTCAGCTCGTCGAGAAAATGCGATTTAAGCAATGAAATTTAAAATGCACCTAAAACCTAAACCAAACGTTGCAGGTGCTTATTTCTTCATGCGCAGTGGTCAACGCGGCACTCTCTAGCTGCCAAGAGCACTTTTTACTGTGCGCACCCAACCAGAGTGACGGGAGGAGCACATTTCAGAAAACGTGCTCAGCTCGTCGAGAAAATGCGATTTAAGCAATAAGATTAAAAATGCACCTAAAACCTAAACCAAACGTTGCAGGTGCTTATTTCTTCATGCGCAGTGGTCAACGCGGCACTCTCTAGCTGCCAGGAGCACTTTTTACTGTGCGCACCCAACCAGAGTGACGGGAGGAGCACATTTCAGAAAACGTGCTCAGCTCGTCGAGAAAATGCGATTTAAGCAATAAAATTAAAAATGCACCTAAAACCTAAACCAAACGTTGCAGGTGCTTATTTCTTCATGCGCAGTGGTCAACGCGGTACTCCCGAGCTGCCAAGAGCACTTTTTACTGTGCGCACCCAACCAGAGCGACGGGAGGAGCACATTTCAGAAAACGTGCTCAGCTCGTCGAGAGAATGCGATTTAAGCAATAAAATTAAAAATGCACCTAAAACCTAAACCAAACGTTGCAGGTGCTTATTTCTTCGTGCGCAGTGGTCAACGCGGAACTCCCTAGCTGCCAGGAGCTCTTTTTACTGTGCGCACCCAACCAGAGCGACGGGAGGAGCACATTTCAGAAAACGTGCTCAGCTCGTCGAGAAAATGCGATTTAAGCAATAAAATTAAAAATGCAGCTAAAACCTAAACCAAACGTTGCAGGTGCTTATTTCTTCTTCCGCAGTGGTCAACGCGGCACTCTCTAGCTGCCAGGAGCACTTTTTACTATGCGCGCCCAACCAGAGCGACGGGAGGAGCACATTTCAGAAAACGTGCTCAGCTCGTCGAGAAAATGCGATTTAAGCAATAAAATTAAAAATGCACCTAAAACCTAAACCAAACGTTGCAGGTGCTTATTTCTTCATGCGCAGTGGTCAACGCGGCACTCCCGAGCTGCCAAGAGCACTTTTTACTGTGCGCACCGAACCAGAGCGACGGGAGGAGCACATTTCAGAAAACGTGCTCAGCTCGTCGAGAGAATGCGATTTAAGCAATAAAATTAAAAGTGCACCTAAAACCTGAACCAAACGTTGCAGGTTCTTATTTCTTCTTGCGCAGTGGTCAACGCGGCACTCCCTAGCTGCCAGGAGCACTTTTTACTATGCGCGCCCAACCAGAGCGACGGGAGGAGCACATTTCAGAAAACGTGCTCAGCTCGTCGAGAAAATGCGATTTAAGCAATAAAATTAAAAATGCACCTAAAACCTAAACCAAACGTTGCAGGTGCTTATTTCTTCATGCGCAGTGGTCAACGCGGTACTCCCGAGCTGCCAAGAGCACTTTTTACTGTGCGCACCCAACCAGAGCGACGGGAGGAGCACATTTCAGAAAACGTGCTCAGCTCGTCGAGAGAATGCGATTTAAGCAATAAAATCAAAAATGCACCTAAAACCTAAACCAAACGTTGTAGGTGCTTATTTCTTCATGCGCAGTGGTCAACGCGGTACTCCCGAGCTGCCAAGAGCACTTTTTACTGTGCGCACCCAACCAGAGCGACGGGAGGAGCACATTTCAGAAAACGTGCTCAGCTCGTCGAGAGAATGCGATTTAAGCAATAAAATTAAAAATGCACCTAAAACCTAAACCAAACGTTGCAGGTGCTTATTTCTTCGTGCGCAGTGGTCAACGCGGATCTCCCTAGCTGCCAGGAGCTCTTTTTACTGTGCGCACCCAACCAGAGCGACGGGAGGAGCACATTTCAGAAAACGTACTCAGCTCGTCGAGACAATGCGATTTAAGCAATAAAATTAAAAATGCACCTAAAACCTGAACCAAACGTTGCAGGTGCTTATTTCTTCGTGCGCAGTGCTCAACGCGGCACTCCCTAGCTGCCAGGAGCACTTTTTACTGTGCGCACCCAACCAGAGTGACGGGAGGAGCACATTTCAGAAAACGTGCTCATCTCGTCGAGAAAATGCGATTTAAGCAATAAAATTAAAAATGCACCCAAAACCTAAACCAAACGTTGCAGGTGCTTATTTCTTTGTGCGCAGTGGTCAACGCGGCACTCTCTAGCTTCCAAGAGCACTTTTTACTATGCGCACCCAACCAGAGTGACGGGAGGAGCACATTTCAGAAAACGTGCTCAGCTCGTCGAGAAAATGCGATTTAAGCAATAAAATTAAAAATGCACCTAAAACCTAAACCAAACGTTCCAGGTGCTTATTTCTTCATGCGCAGTGGTCAACGCGGCACTCCCTAGCTGCCAAGAGCACTTTTTACTGTGCGCACCCAACCAGAGTGACGGGAGGAGCACATTTCAGAAAACGTGCTCAGCTCGTCGAGAAAATGCGATTTAAGCAATAAAATTAAAAATGCACCTAAAACCTAAACCAAACGTTGCAGGTGCCTATTTCTTCATGTGCAGTGGTCAACGTCGCACTCTCTAGCTGCCAGGAGCACTTTTTACTATGCGCGCACAACCAGAGCGACGGGAGGAGCACATTTCAGAAAACGTGCTCAGCTCGTCGAGAAAATGCGATTTAAGCAATAAAATTTAAAATGCACCTAAAACCTAAACCAAACGTTGCAGGTGCTTATTTCTTCATGCGCAGTGGTCAACGCGGCACTCTCTAGCTGCCAAGTGCACTTTTTACTGTGCGCACCCAACCAGAGTGACGGGAGGAGCACATTTCAGAAAACGTGCTCAGCTCGTCGAGAAAATGCGATTTAAGCAATAAGATTAAAAATGCACCTAAAACCTAAACCAAACGTTGCAGGTGCTTATTTCTTCGTGCGCAGTGGTCAACGCGGAACTCCCTAGCTGCCAGGAGCTCTTTTTACTGTGCGCACCCAACCAGAGCGACGGGAGGAGCCCATTTCAGAAAACGTGCTCAGCTCGTCGAGAAAATGCGATTTAAGCAATAAAATTAAAAATGCACCTAAAACCTAAACCAAACGTTGCAGGTGCTTATTTCTTCGTGCGCAGTGCTCAACGCGGCACTCCCTAGCTGCCAGGAGCACTTTTTACTGTGCGCACCCAACCAGAGTGACGGGAGGAGCACATTTCAGAAAACGTGCTCAGCTCGTCGAGAAAATGCGATTTAAGCAATAAAATTAAAAATGCACCTAAAACCTAAACCAAACGTTGCAGGTGCTTATTTCTTCATGCGCAGTGGTCAACGCGGCACTCTCTAGCTGCCAAGAGCACTTTTTACTGTGCGCACCCAACCAGAGTGACGGGAGGAGCACATTTCAGAAAACGTGCTCAGCTCGTCGAGAAAATGCGATTTAAGCAATAAGATTAAAAATGCACCTAAAACCTAAACCAAACGTTGCAGGTGCTTATTTCTTCATGCGCAGTGGTCAACTCGGCACTCTCTAGCTGCCAGGAGCACTTTTTACTACGCGCACCCAACCAGAGCGACGGGAGGAGCACATTTCAGAAAACGTGCTCAGCTCGTCGAGAGAATGCGATTTAAGCAATAAAATTAAAAATGCACCTAAAACCTAAACCAAACGTTGCAGGTGCTTATTTCTTCGTGCGCAGTGGTCAACGCGGCACTCCCTAGCTGCCAGGAGCTCTTTTTACTGTGCGCACCCAACCAGAGCGACGGGAGGAGCACATTTCAGAAAACGTGCTCAGCTTGTCGAGAAAATGCGATTTAAGCAATAAAATTAAAAATGCACCTAAAACCTAAACCAAACGTTGCAGGTTCTTATTTCTTCTTGCGCAGTGGTCAACGCGGCACTCTCTAGCTGCCAGGAGCACTTTTTACTATGCGCGCCCAACCAGAGCGACGGGAGGAGCACATTTCAGAAAACGTGCTCAGCTCGTCGAGAAAATGCGATTTAAGAAATAAAATTAAAAATGCACCTAAAACCTAAACCAAACGTTGCAGGTGCTTATTTCTTCATGCGCAGTGGTCAACGCGGCACTCTCTAGCTGCCAAGAGCACTTTTTACTACGCGCACCCAACCAGAGTGACGGGAGGAGCACATTTTAGAAAACGTGCTCAGCTCGTCGAGAAAATGCGATTTAAGCAATAAAATTAGAAATGCACCTAAAACCTAAACCAAACGTTGCAGGTGCTTATTTCTTCGTGCGCAGTGGTCAACGCGGAACTCCCTAGCTGCCAGGAGCTATTTTTACTGTGCGCACCCAACCAGAGCGACGGGAGGAGCACATTTCAGAAAACGTACTCAGCTCGTCGAGAAAATGCGATTTAAGCAATAAAATTAAAAATGCACCTAAAACCTAAACCAAACGTTGCAGGTGCTTATTTCTTCGTGAGCAGTGCTCAACGCGGCACTCCCTAGCTGCCAGGAGCACTTTTTACTGTGCGCACCCAACCAGAGTGACGGGAGGAGCACATTTCAAAAAACGTGCTCAGCTCGTCAAGAAAATGCGATTTAAGCAATAAAATTAAAAATGCACCTAAAACCTAAACCAAACGTTCCAGGTGCTTATTTCTTCATGCGCAGTGGTCAACGCGGCACTCTCTAGCTGCCAAGAGCCCTTTTTACTGTGCGCACCCAACCAGAGTGACGGGAGGAGCACATTTCAGAAAACGTGCTCGACTCGTCGAGAAAATGCGATTTAAGCAATAAAATTAAAAGTGCACCTAAAACCTAAACCAAACGTTGCAGGTGCTTATTTCTTCATGCGCAGTGGTCAACTCGGCACTCTCTAGCTGCCAGGAGCACTTTTTACTACGCGCACCCAACCAGAGCGACGGGAGGAGCACATTTCAGAAAACGTGCTCAGCTCGTCGAGAGAATGCGATTTAAGCAATAAAATTAAAAATGCACCTAAAACCTGAACCAAACGTTGCAGGTTCTTATTTCTTCTTGCGCAGTGGTCAACGCGGCACTCCCTAGCTGCCAGGAGCACTTTTTACTATGCGCGCCCAACCAGAGCGACGGGAGGAGCACATTTCAGAAAACGTGCTCAGCTCGTCGAGGAAATGCGATTTAAGCAATAAAATTTAAAATGCACCTAAAACCTAAACCAAACGTTGCAGGTGCTTATTTCTTCGTGCGTAGTGCTCAACGCGGCACTCCCTAGCTGCCAGGAGCACTTTTTACTGTGCGCACCCAACCAGAGTGACGGGAGGAGCACATTTCAGAAAACGTGCTCAGCTCGTCGAGAGAATGCGATTTAAGCAATAAAATTAAAAATGCACCTAAAACCTAAACCAAACGTTGCAGGTGCTTATTTCTTCGTGCGCAGTGGTCAACGCGGCACTCCCTAGCTGCCAGGAGCTCTTTTTACTGTGCACACCCAACCAGAGCGACGGGAGGAGCACATTTCAGAAAACGTGCTCAGCTTGTCGAGAAAATGCGATTTAAGCAATAAAATTAAAAATGCACCTAAAACCTAAACCAAGCGTTGCAGGTGCTTATTTCTTCATGCGCAGTGGTCAGCGCGGCACTCTCTAGCTGCCAAGAGCACTTTTTACTGTGCGCACCCAACCAGAGTGACGGGAGGAGCACATTTCAGAAAACGTGCTCAGCTCGTCGAGAAAATGCGATTTAAGCAATAAGATTAAAAATGCACCTAAAACCTAAACCAAACGTTGCAGGTGCTTATTTCTTCATGCGCAGTGGTCAACGCGGCACTCTCTAGCTGCCAAGAGCACTTTTTACTGTGCGCACCCAACCAGAGTGACGGGAGAAGCACATTTCAGAAAACGTGCTCAGCTCGTCGAGAAAATGCGATTTAAGCAATAAAATAAAAAATGCACCTAAAACCTAAACCAAACGTTGCAGGTGCTTATTTCTTCGTGCGCAGTGGTCAACGCGGCACTCCCTAGCTGCCAGTAGCTCTTTTTACTGTGCGCACCCAACCAGAGCGACGGGAGGAGCACATTTCAGAAAACCTGCTCAGCTCGTCGAGAAAATGCGATTTAAGCAATAAGATTAAAAATGCACCTAAAACCTAAACCAAACGTTGCAGGTCCTTATTTCTTCATGCGCAGTGGTCAACGCGGCACTCTCTAGCTGCCAGGAGCACTTTTTACTACGCGCACCCAACCAGAGCGACGGGAGGAGCACATTTCAGAAAACGTGCTCAGCTCGTCGAGAGAATGCGATTTAAGCAATAAAATTAAAAATGCACCTAAAACCTAAACCAAACGTTGCAGGTGCTTATTTCTTCGTGCGCAGTGGTCAACGCGGCACTCCCTAGCTGCCAGGAGCTCTTTTTACTGTGCGCACCCAACCAGAGCGACGGGAGGAGCACATTTCAGAAAACGTGCTCAGCTCGTCGAGACAATGCGATTTAAGCAATAAAATTAAAAATGCACCTAAAACCTAAACCAAACGTTGCAGGTGCTTATTTCTTCATGCGCAGTGCTCAACGCGGCACTCTCTAGCTGCCAAGAGCACTTTTTACTGTGCGCACCCAACCAGAGTGACGGGAGGAGCACATTTCAGAAAACGTGCTCAGCTCGTCGAGGAAATGCGATTTAAGCAATAAGATTAAAAATGCACCTAAAACCTAAACCAAACGTTGCAGGTGCTTATTTCTTCATGCGCAGTGGTCAACGCGGCACTCTCTAGCTGCCAGGAGCCTTTTTTACTACGCGCACCCAACCAGAGCGACGGGAGGAGCACATTTCAGAAAACGTGCTCAGCTCGTCGAGAAAATGCGATTTAAGCAATGAAATTTAAAATGCACCTAAAACCTAAACCAAACGTTGCAGGTGCTTATTTCTTCATGCGCAGTGGTCAACGCGGCACTCTCTAGCTGCCAAGAGCACTTTTTACTGTGCGCACCCAACCAGAGTGACGGGAGGAGCACATTTCAGAAAACGTGCTCAGCTCGTCGAGAAAATGCGATTTAAGCAATAAGATTAAAAATGCACCTAAAACCTAAACCAAACGTTGCAGGTGCTTATTTCTTCATGCGCACTGGTCAACGCGGCACTCTCTAGCTGCCAGGAGCACTTTTTACTGTGCGCACCCAACCAGAGTGACGGGAGGAGCACATTTCAGAAAACGTGCTCAGCTCGTCGAGAAAATGCGATTTAAGCAATAAAATTAATAATGCACCTAAAACCTAAACCAAACGTTGCAGGTGCTTATTTCTTCATGCGCAGTGGTCAACGCGGCACTCCCGAGCTGCCAAGAGCACTTTTTACTGTGCGCACCCAACCAGAGCGACGGGAGGAGCACATTTCAGAAAACGTGCTCAGCTCGTCGAGAGAATGCGATTTAAGCAATAAAATTAAAAATGCACCTAAAACCTAAACCAAACGTTGCAGGTGCTTATTTCTTCGTGCGCAGTGGTCAACGCGGAACTCCCTAGCTGCCAGGAGCTCTTTTTACTGTGCGCACCCAACCAGAGCGACGGGAGGAGCACATTTGAGAAAACGTGCTCAGCTCGTCGAGAAAATGCGATTTAAGCAATAAAATTAAAAATGCAGCTAAAACCTAAACCAAACGTTGCAGGTGCTTATTTCTTCGTGCGTAGTGCTCAATGCGGCACTCCCTAGCTGCCAGGAGCACTTTTTACTGTGCGCACCCAACCAGAGTGACGGGAGGAGCACATTTCAGAAAACGTGCTCAGCTCGTCGAGAGAATGCGATTTAAGCAATAAAATTAAAAATTCACCTAAAACCTAAACCAAACGTTGCAGGTGCTTATTTCTTCGTGCGCAGTGGTCAACGCGGCACTCCCTAGCTGCCAGGAGCTCGTTTTACTGTGCGCACCCAACCAGAGCGACGGGAGGAGCACATTTCAGAAAACGTGCTCAGCTTGTCGAGAAAATGCGATTTAAGCAATAAAATTAAAAATGCACCTAAAACCTAAACCAAACGTTGCAGGTGCTTATTTCTTCTTGCGCAGTGGTCAACGCGGCACTCTCTAGCTGCCAGGAGCACTTTTTACTATGCGCGCCCAACCAGAGCGACGGGAGGAGCACATTTCAGAAAACGTGCTCAGCTCGTCGAGAAAATGCGATTTAAGCAATAAAATTAAAAATGCACCTAAAACCTAAACCAAACGTTGCAGGTGCTTATTTCTTCATGCGCAGTGGTCAACGCGGCACTCCCGAGCTGCCAAGAGCACTTTTTACTGTGCGCACCGAACCAGAGCGACGGGAGGAGCACATTTCAGAAAACGTGCTCAGCTCGTCGAGAGAATGCGATTTAAGCAATAAAATTAAAAATGCACCTAAAACCTAAACCAAACGTTGCAGGTTCTTATTTCTTCTTGCGCAGTGGTCAACGCGGCACTCCCTAGCTGCCAGGAGCACTTTTTACTATGCGCGCCCAACCAGAGCGACGGGAGGAGCACATTTCAGAAAACGTGCTCAGCTCGTCGAGAAAATGCGATTTAAGCAATAAAATTAAAAATGCACCTAAAACCTAAATCAAACGTTGCAGGTGCTTATTTCTTCATGCGCAGTGGTCAACGCGGCACTCTATAGCTGCCAGGAGCACTTTTTACTGTGCGCACCCAACCAGAGTGACGGGAGGAGCACATTTCAGAAAACGTGCTCAGCTCGTCGAGAAAATGCGATTTAAGCAATAAAATTAAAAATGCACCTAAAACCTAAACCAAACGTTGCAGGTGCTTATTTCTTCTTGCGCAGTGGTCAACGCGGCATTCTCTAGCTGCCAGGAGCACTTTTTACTATGCGCGCCCAATCAGAGTGACGGGAGGAGCACATTTCAGAAAACGTGCTCAGCTCGTCGAGACAATGCGATTTAAGCAATAAAATTAAAAATGCAGCTAAAACCTAAACCAAACGTTGCAGGTGCTTATTTCTTCTTGCGCAGTGGTCAACGCGGCACTCTCTAGCTGCCAGGAGCACTTTTTACTATGCGCGCCCAACCAGAGCGACGGGAGGAGCACATTTCAGAAAACGTGCTCAGCTCGTCGAGAAAATGCGATTTAAGCAATAAAATTAAAAATGCACCTAAAACCTAAACCAAACGTTGCAGGTGCTTATTTCTTCATGCGCAGTGGTCAACGCGGCACTCCCGAGCTGCCAAGAGCACTTTTTACTGTGCGCACCGAACCAGAGCGACGGGAGGAGCACATTTCAGAAAACGTGCTCAGCTCGTCGAGAGAATGCGATTTAAGCAATAAAATTAAAAGTGCACCTAAAACCTGAACCAAACGTTGCAGGTTCTTATTTCTTCTTGCGCAGTGGTCAACGCGGCACTCCCTACTAGCTGCCAGGAGCACTTTTTACTATGCGCGCCCAACCAGAGCGACGGGAGGAGCACATTTCAGAAAACGTGCTCAGCTCGTCGAGAAAATGCGATTTAAGCAATAAAATTAAAAATGCACCTAAAACCTAAACCAAACGTTGCAGGTGCTTATTTCTTCATGCGCAGTGGTCAACGTGGTACTCCCGAGCTGCCAAGAGCACTTTTTACTGTGCGCACCCAACCAGAGCGACGGGAGGAGCACATTTCAGAAAACGTGCTCAGCTCGTCGAGAGAATGCGATTTAAGCAATAAAATTAAAAATGCACCTAAAACCTAAACCAAACGTTGCAGGTGCTTATTTCTTCGTGCGCAGTGGTCAACGCGGATCTCCCTAGCTGCCAGGAGCTCTTTTTACTGTGCACACCCAACCAGAGCGACGGGAGGAGCACATTTTAGAAAACGTGCTCAGCTCGTCGAGAAAATGCGATTTAAGCAATACAATTAGAAATGCACCTAAAACCTAAACCAAACGTTGCAGGTGCTTATTTCTTCGTGCGCAGTGGTCAACGCGGAACTCCCTAGCTGCCAGGAGCTATTTTTACTGTGCGCACCCAACCAGAGCGACGGGAGGAGCACATTTCAGAAAACGTACTCAGCTCGTCGAGAAAATGCGATTTAAGCAATAAAATTAAAAATGCACCTAAAACCTAAACCAAACGTTGCAGGTGCTTATTTCTTCGTGAGCAGTGCTCAACGCGGCACTCCCTAGCTGCCAGGAGCACTTTTTACTGTGCGCACCCAACCAGAGTGACGGGAGGAGCACATTTCAAAAAACGTGCTCAGCTCGTCAAGAAAATGCGATTTAAGCAATAAAATTAAAAATGCACCTAAAACCTAAACCAAACGTTCCAGGTGCTTATTTCTTCATGCGCAGTGGTCAACGCGGCACTCTCTAGCTGCCAAGAGCCCTTTTTACTGTGCGCACCCAACCAGAGTGACGGGAGGAGCACATTTCAGAAAACGTGCTCGACTCGTCGAGAAAATGCGATTTAAGCAATAAAATTAAAAATGCACCTAAAACCTAAACCAAACGTTGCAGGTGCCTATTTCTTCATGTGCAGTGGTCAACGTGGCACTCTCTAGCTGCCAGGAGCACTTTTTACTATGCGCGCACAACCAGAGCGACAGGAGGAGCACATTTCAGAAAACGTGCTCAGCTCGTCGAGAAAATGCGATTTAAGCAATAAAATTTAAAATGCACCTAAAACCTAAACCAAACGTTGCAGGTGCTTATTTCTTTGTGCGCAGTGGTCAACGCGGCACTCTTTAGCTGCCAAGAGCACTTTTTACTATGCGCACCCAACCAGAGTGACGGGAGGAGCACATTTCAGAAAACGTGCTCAGCTCGTCGAGAAAATGCGATTTAAGCAATAAAATTAAAAATGCACCTAAAACCTAAACCAAACGTTGCAGGTGCTTATTTCTTCATGCGCAGTGGTCAACGCGGCACTCTCTAGCTGCCAGGAGCACTTTTTACTACGCGCACCCAACCAGAGCGACGGGAGGAGCACATTTCAGAAAACGTGCTCAGCTCGTCGAGAGAATGCGATTTAAGCAATAAAATTAAAAATGCACCTAAAACCTAAACCAAACGTTGCAGGTGCTTATTTCTTCGTGCGCAGTGGTCAACGCGGCACTCCCTAGCTGCCAGGAGCTCTTTTTACTGTGCGCACCCAACCAGAGCGACGGGAGGAGCACATTTCAGAAAACGTGCTCAGCTTGTCGAGAAAATGCGATTTAAGCAATAAAATTAAAAATGCACCTAAAACCTAAACCAAACGTTGCAGGTTCTTATTTCTTCTTGCGCAGTGGTCAACGCGGCACTCTCTAGCTGCCAGGAGCACTTTTTACTATGCGCGCCCAACCAGAGCGACGGGAGGAGCACATTTCAGAAAACGTGCTCAGCTCGTCGAGAAAATGCGATTTAAGAAATAAAATTAAAAATGCACCTAAAACCTAAACCAAACGTTGCAGGTGCTTATTTCTTCATGCGCAGTGGTCAACGCGGCACTCTCTAGCTGCCAAGAGCACTTTTTACTACGCGCACCCAACCAGAGTGACGGGAGGAGCACATTTTAGAAAACGTGCTCAGCTCGTCGAGAAAATGCGATTTAAGCAATAAAATTAGAAATGCACCTAAAACCTAAACCAAACGTTGCAGGTGCTTATTTCTTCGTGCGCAGTGGTCAACGCGGAACTCCCTAGCTGCCAGGAGCTATTTTTACTGTGCGCACCCAACCAGAGCGACGGGAGGAGCACATTTCAGAAAACGTACTCAGCTCGTCGAGAAAATGCGATTTAAGCAATAAAATTAAAAATGCACCTAAAACCTAAACCAAACGTTGCAGGTGCTTATTTCTTCGTGAGCAGTGCTCAACGCGGCACTCCCTAGCTGCCAGGAGCACTTTTTACTGTGCGCACCCAACCAGAGTGACGGGAGGAGCACATTTCAAAAAACGTGCTCAGCTCGTCAAGAAAATGCGATTTAAGCAATAAAATTAAAAATGCACCTAAAACCTAAACCAAACGTTCCAGGTGCTTATTTCTTCATGCGCAGTGGTCAACGCGGCACTCTCTAGCTGCCAAGAGCCCTTTTTACTGTGCGCACCCAACCAGAGTGACGGGAGGAGCACATTTCAGAAAACGTGCTCGACTCGTCGAGAAAATGCGATTTAAGCAATAAAATTAAAAATGCACCTAAAACCTAAACCAAACGTTGCAGGTGCCTATTTCTTCATGTGCAGTGGTCAACGTGGCACTCTCTAGCTGCCAGGAGCACTTTTTACTATGCGCGCACAACCAGAGCGACAGGAGGAGCACATTTCAGAAAACGTGCTCAGCTCGTCGAGAAAATGCGATTTAAGCAATAAAATTTAAAATGCACCTAAAACCTAAACCAAACGTTGCAGGTGCTTATTTCTTTGTGCGCAGTGGTCAACGCGGCACTCTTTAGCTGCCAAGAGCACTTTTTACTATGCGCACCCAACCAGAGTGACGGGAGGAGCACATTTCAGAAAACGTGCTCAGCTCGTCAAGAAAATGCGATTTAAGCAATAAAATTAAAAATGCACCTAAAACCTAAACCAAACGTTCCAGGTGCTTATTTCTTCATGCGCAGTGGTCAACGCGGCACTCTCTAGCTGCCAAGAGCCCTTTTTACTGTGCGCACCCAACCAGAGTGACGGGAGGAGCACATTTCAGAAAACGTGCTCGACTCGTCGAGAAAATGCGATTTAAGCAATAAAATTAAAAATGCACCTAAAACCTAAACCAAACGTTGCAGGTGCCTATTTCTTCATGTGCAGTGGTCAACGTGGCACTCTCTAGCTGCCAGGAGCACTTTTTACTATGCGCGCACAACCAGAGCGACAGGAGGAGCACATTTCAGAAAACGTGCTCAGCTCGTCGAGAAAATGCGATTTAAGCAATAAGATTAAAAATGCACCTAAAACCTAAACCAAACGTTGCAGGTGCTTATTTCTTCATGCGCAGTGGTCAACGCGGCACTCTCTAGCTGCCAGGAGCCTTTTTTACTACGCGCACCCAACCAGAGCGACGGGAGGAGCACATTTCAGAAAACGTGCTCAGCTCGTCGAGAGAATGCGATTTAAGCAATAAAATTAAAAATGCACCTAAAACCTGAACCAAACGTTGCAGGTTCTTATTTCTTCTTGCGCAGTGGTCAACGCGGCACTCCCTAGCTGCCAGGAGCACTTTTTACTATGCGCGCCCAACCAGAGCGACGGGAGGAGCACATTTCAGAAAACGTGCTCAGCTCGTCGAGGAAATGCGATTTAAGCAATAAAATTTAAAATGCACCTAAAACCTAAACCAAACGTTGCAGGTGCTTATTTCTTCGTGCGTAGTGCTCAACGCGGCACTCCCTAGCTGCCAGGAGCACTTTTTACTGTGCGCACCCAACCAGAGTGACGGGAGGAGCACATTTCAGAAAACGTGCTCAGCTCGTCGAGAGAATGCGATTTAAGCAATAAAATTAAAAATGCACCTAAAACATAAACCAAACGTTGCAGGTGCTTATTTCTTCGTGCGCAGTGGTCAACGCGGCACTCCCTAGCTGCCAGGAGCTCTTTTTACTGTGCACACCCAACCAGAGCGACGGGAGGAGCACATTTCAGAAAACGTGCTCAGCTTGTCGAGAAAATGCGATTTAAGCAATAAAATTAAAAATGCACCTAAAACCTAAACCAAGCGTTGCAGGTGCTTATTTCTTCATGCGCAGTGGTCAGCGCGGCACTCTCTAGCTGCCAAGAGCACTTTTTACTGTGCGCACCCAACCAGAGTGACGGGAGGAGCACATTTCAGAAAACGTGCTCAGCTCGTCGAGAAAATGCGATTTAAGCAATAAGATTAAAAATGCACCTAAAACCTAAACCAAACGTTGCAGGTGCTTATTTCTTCATGCGCAGTGGTCAACGCGGCACTCTCTAGCTGCCAAGAGCACTTTTTACTGTGCGCACCCAACCAGAGTGACGGGAGAAGCACATTTCAGAAAACGTGCTCAGCTCGTCGAGAAAATGATATTTAAGCAATAAAATAAAAAATGCACCTAAAACCTAAACCAAACGTTGCAGGTGCTTATTTCTTCGTGCGCAGTGGTCAACGCGGCACTCCCTAGCTGCCAGTAGCTCTTTTTACTGTGCGCACCCAACCAGAGCGACGGGAGGAGCACATTTCAGAAAACCTGCTCAGCTCGTCGAGAAAATGCGATTTAAGCAATAAGATTAAAAATGCACCTAAAACCTAAACCAAACGTTGCAGGTCCTTATTTCTTCATGCGCAGTGGTCAACGCGGCACTCTCTAGCTGCCAGGAGCACTTTTTACTACGCGCACCCAACCAGAGCGACGGGAGGAGCACATTTCAGAAAACGTGCTCAGCTCGTCGAGAGAATGCGATTTAAGCAATAAAATTAAAAATGCACCTAAAACCTAAACCAAACGTTGCAGGTGCTTATTTCTTCGTGCGCAGTGGTCAACGCGGCACTCCCTAGCTGCCAGGAGCTCTTTTTACTGTGCGCACCCAACCAGAGCGACGGGAGGAGCACATTTCAGAAAACGTGCTCAGCTCGTCGAGACAATGCGATTTAAGCAATAAAATTAAAAATGCACCTAAAACCTAAACCAAACGTTGCAGGTGCTTATTTCTTCATGCGCAGTGCTCAACGCGGCACTCTCTAGCTGCCAAGAGCACTTTTTACTGTGCGCACCCAACCAGAGTGACGGGAGGAGCACATTTCAGAAAACGTGCTCAGCTCGTCGAGGAAATGCGATTTAAGCAATAAGATTAAAAATGCACCTAAAACCTAAACCAAACGTTGCAGGTGCTTATTTCTTCATGCGCAGTGGTCAACGCGGCACTCTCTAGCTGCCAGGAGCCTTTTTTACTACGCGCACCCAACCAGAGCGACGGGAGGAGCACATTTCAGAAAACGTGCTCAGCTCGTCGAGAAAATGCGATTTAAGCAATGAAATTTAAAATGCACCTAAAACCTAAACCAAACGTTGCAGGTGCTTATTTCTTCATGCGCAGTGGTCAACGCGGCACTCTCTAGCTGCCAAGAGCACTTTTTACTGTGCGCACCCAACCAGAGTGACGGGAGGAGCACATTTCAGAAAACGTGCTCAGCTCGTCGAGAAAATGCGATTTAAGCAATAAGATTAAAAATGCACCTAAAACCTAAACCAAACGTTGCAGGTGCTTATTTCTTCATGCGCACTGGTCAACGCGGCACTCTCTAGCTGCCAGGAGCACTTTTTACTGTGCGCACCCAACCAGAGTGACGGGAGGAGCACATTTCAGAAAACGTGCTCAGCTCGTCGAGAAAATGCGATTTAAGCAATAAAATTAATAATGCACCTAAAACCTAAACCAAACGTTGCAGGTGCTTATTTCTTCATGCGCAGTGGTCAACGCGGCACTCCCGAGCTGCCAAGAGCACTTTTTACTGTGCGCACCCAACCAGAGCGACGGGAGGAGCACATTTCAGAAAACGTGCTCAGCTCGTCGAGAGAATGCGATTTAAGCAATAAAATTAAAAATGCACCTAAAACCTAAACCAAACGTTGCAGGTGCTTATTTCTTCGTGCGCAGTGGTCAACGCGGAACTCCCTAGCTGCCAGGAGCTCTTTTTACTGTGCGCACCCAACCAGAGCGACGGGAGGAGCACATTTGAGAAAACGTGCTCAGCTCGTCGAGAAAATGCGATTTAAGCAATAAAATTAAAAATGCAGCTAAAACCTAAACCAAACGTTGCAGGTGCTTATTTCTTCGTGCGTAGTGCTCAATGCGGCACTCCCTAGCTGCCAGGAGCACTTTTTACTGTGCGCACCCAACCAGAGTGACGGGAGGAGCACATTTCAGAAAACGTGCTCAGCTCGTCGAGAGAATGCGATTTAAGCAATAAAATTAAAAATTCACCTAAAACCTAAACCAAACGTTGCAGGTGCTTATTTCTTCGTGCGCAGTGGTCAACGCGGCACTCCCTAGCTGCCAGGAGCTCGTTTTACTGTGCGCACCCAACCAGAGCGACGGGAGGAGCACATTTCAGAAAACGTGCTCAGCTTGTCGAGAAAATGCGATTTAAGCAATAAAATTAAAAATGCACCTAAAACCTAAACCAAACGTTGCAGGTGCTTATTTCTTCTTGCGCAGTGGTCAACGCGGCACTCTCTAGCTGCCAGGAGCACTTTTTACTATGCGCGCCCAACCAGAGCGACGGGAGGAGCACATTTCAGAAAACGTGCTCAGCTCGTCGAGAAAATGCGATTTAAGCAATAAAATTAAAAATGCACCTAAAACCTAAACCAAACGTTGCAGGTGCTTATTTCTTCATGCGCAGTGGTCAACGCGGCACTCCCGAGCTGCCAAGAGCACTTTTTACTGTGCGCACCGAACCAGAGCGACGGGAGGAGCACATTTCAGAAAACGTGCTCAGCTCGTCGAGAGAATGCGATTTAAGCAATAAAATTAAAAATGCACCTAAAACCTAAACCAAACGTTGCAGGTTCTTATTTCTTCTTGCGCAGTGGTCAACGCGGCACTCCCTAGCTGCCAGGAGCACTTTTTACTATGCGCGCCCAACCAGAGCGACGGGAGGAGCACATTTCAGAAAACGTGCTCAGCTCGTCGAGAAAATGCGATTTAAGCAATAAAATTAAAAATGCACCTAAAACCTAAATCAAACGTTGCAGGTGCTTATTTCTTCATGCGCAGTGGTCAACGCGGCACTCTATAGCTGCCAGGAGCACTTTTTACTGTGCGCACCCAACCAGAGTGACGGGAGGAGCACATTTCAGAAAACGTGCTCAGCTCGTCGAGAAAATGCGATTTAAGCAATAAAATTAAAAATGCACCTAAAACCTAAACCAAACGTTGCAGGTGCTTATTTCTTCTTGCGCAGTGGTCAACGCGGCATTCTCTAGCTGCCAGGAGCACTTTTTACTATGCGCGCCCAATCAGAGTGACGGGAGGAGCACATTTCAGAAAACGTGCTCAGCTCGTCGAGACAATGCGATTTAAGCAATAAAATTAAAAATGCAGCTAAAACCTAAACCAAACGTTGCAGGTGCTTATTTCTTCTTGCGCAGTGGTCAACGCGGCACTCTCTAGCTGCCAGGAGCACTTTTTACTATGCGCGCCCAACCAGAGCGACGGGAGGAGCACATTTCAGAAAACGTGCTCAGCTCGTCTAGAAAATGCGATTTAAGCAATAAAATTAAAAATGCACCTAAAACCTAAACCAAACGTTGCAGGTGCTTATTTCTTCATGCGCAGTGGTCAACGCGGCACTCCCGAGCTGCCAAGAGCACTTTTTACTGTGCGCACCGAACCAGAGCGACGGGAGGAGCACATTTCAGAAAACGTGCTCAGCTCGTCGAGAGAATGCGATTTAAGCAATAAAATTAAAAGTGCACCTAAAACCTGAACCAAACGTTGCAGGTTCTTATTTCTTCTTGCGCAGTGGTCAACGCGGCACTCCCTAGCTGCCAGGAGCACTTTTTACTATGCGCGCCCAACCAGAGCGACGGGAGGAGCACATTTCAGAAAACGTGCTCAGCTCGTCGAGAAAATGCGATTTAAGCAATAAAATTAAAAATGCACCTAAAACCTAAACCAAACGTTGCAGGTGCTTATTTCTTCATGCGCAGTGGTCAACGTGGTACTCCCGAGCTGCCAAGAGCACTTTTTACTGTGCGCACCCAACCAGAGCGACGGGAGGAGCACATTTCAGAAAACGTGCTCAGCTCGTCGAGAGAATGCGATTTAAGCAATAAAATTAAAAATGCACCTAAAACCTAAACCAAACGTTGCAGGTGCTTATTTCTTCGTGCGCAGTGGTCAACGCGGATCTCCCTAGCTGCCAGGAGCTCTTTTTACTGTGCGCACCCAACCAGAGCGACGGGAGGAGCACATTTCAGAAAACGTACTCAGCTCGTCGAGACAATGCGATTTAAGCAATAAAATTAAAAATGCACCTAAAACCTGAACCAAACGTTGCAGGTGCTTATTTCTTCTTGCGCAGTGCTCAACGCGGCACTCCCTAGCTGCCAGGAGCACTTTTTACTGTGCGCACCCAACCAGAGTGACGGGAGGAGCACATTTCAGAAAACGTGCTCATCTCGTCGAGAAAATGCGATTTAAGCAATAAAATTAAAAATGCACCTAAAACCTAAACCAAACGTTGCAGGTGCCTATTTCTTCATGTGCAGTGGTCAACGTGGCACTCTCTAGCTGCCAGGAGCACTTTTTACTATGCGCGCACAACCAGAGCGACGGGAGGAGCACATTTCAGAAAACGTGCTCAGCTCGTCGAGAAAATGCGATTTAAGCAATAAAATTAAAAATGCACCTAAAACCTAAACCAAACGTTGCAGGTGCTTATTTCTTCATGCGCAGTGGTCAACGCGGCACTCCCGAGCTGCCAAGAGCACTTTTTACTGTGCGCACCCAACCAGAGCGACGGGAGGAGCACATTTCAGAAAACGTGCTCAGCTCGTCGAGAGAATGCGATTTAAGCAATAAAATTAAAAATGCACCTAAAACCTAAACCAAACGTTGCAGGTGCTTATTTCTTCGTGCGCAGTGGTCAACGCGGAACTCCCTAGCTGCCAGGAGCTCTTTTTACTGTGCGCTCCCAACCAGAGCGACGGGAGGAGCACATTTCAGAAAACGTGCTCAGCTCGTCGAGAAAATGCGATTTAAGCAATAAAATTAAAAATGCAGCTAAAACCTAAACCAAACGTTGCAGGATCTTATTTCTTCGTGCGTAGTGCTCAACGCGGCACTCCCTAGCTGCCAGGAGCACTTTTTACTGTGCGCACCCAACCAGAGTGACGGGAGGAGCACATTTCAGAAAACGTGCTCAGCTCGTCGAGAAAATGCGATTTAAGCAATAAAATTAAAAATGCACCTAAAACCTAAACCAAGCGTTGCAGGTGCTTATTTCTTCATGCGCAGTGGTCAGCGCGGCACTCTCTAGCTGCCAAGAGCACTTTTTACTGTGCGCACCCAACCAGAGTGACGGGAGGAGCACATTTCAGAAAACGTGCTCAGCTCGTCGAGAAAATGCGATTTAAGCAATAAGATTAAAAATGCACCTAAAACCTAAACCAAACGTTGCAGGTGCTTATTTCTTCATGCGCAGTGGTCAACGCGGCACTCTCTAGCTGCCAAGAGCACTTTTTACTGTGCGCACCCAACCAGAGTGACGGGAGAAGCACATTTCAGAAAACGTGCTCAGCTCGTCGAGAAAATGCGATTTAAGCAATAAAATAAAAAATGCACCTAAAACCTAAACCAAACGTTGCAGGTGCTTATTTCTTCATGCCCAGTGGTCAACGCGGCACTCTCTAGCTGCCAGGAGCACTTTTTACTACGCGCACCCAACCAGAGCGACGGGAGGAGCACATTTCAGAAAACGTGCTCAGCTCGTCGAGAGAATGCGATTTAAGCAATAAAATAAAAAATGCACCTAAAACCTAAACCAAACGTTGCAGGTGCTTATTTCTTCGTCGCAGTGGTCAACGCGGCACTACCTAGCTGCCAGGAGCACTTTTTACTGTGCGCACCCAAACAGAGCGACGGGAGGAGCACATTTCAGAAAACGTGCTCAGCTCGTCGAGAAAATGCGATTTAAGCAATAAAATTAAAAATGCACCTAAAACCTAAACCAAACGTTGCAGGTGCTTATTTCTTCATGCGCAGTGGTCAACGCGGCACTCTCTAGCTGCCAGGAGCACTTTTTACTACGCGCACCCAACCAGAGCGACGGGAGGAGCACATTTCAGAAAACGTGCTCAGCTCGTCGAGAGAATGCGATTTAAGCAATAAAATAAAAAATGCACCTAAAACCTAAACCAAACGTTGCAGGTGCTTATTTCTTCGTGCGCAGTGGTCAACGCGGCACTCCCTAGCTGCCAGGAGCTCTTTTTACTGTGTGCACCCAACCAGAGCGACGGGAGGAGCACATTTCAGAAAACGTGCTCAGCTCGTCGAGAGAATGCGATTTAAGCAATAAAATTAAAAATGCACCTAAAACCTAAACCAAACGTTGCAGGTGCTTATTTCTTCGTGCGCAGTGGTCAACGCGGCACTCCCTAGCTGCCAGGAGCTCTTGTTACTGTGCGCACCCAACCAGAGCGACGGGAGGAGCACATTTCAGAAAACGTGCTCAGCTCGTCGAGAGAATGCGATTTAAGCAATAAAATTAAACATGCACCTAAAACCTAAACCAAACGTTGCAGGTGCGTATTTCATCATGCGCAGTGGTCAACGCGGCACTCTCTAGCTGCCAGGAGCACTTTTTACTACGCGCACCCAACCAGAGTGACGGGAGGAGCACATTTCAGAAAACGTGCTCAGCTCGTCGAGAAAATGCGATTTAAGCAATAAAATTAAAAAAGCACCTAAAACCTAAACCAAACGTTGCAGGTGCTTATTTCTTCATGCGCAGTGGTCAACGCGGCACTCCCTAGCTGCCAGGAGCTCTTTTTACTGTGCGCACCCAACCAGAGCGACGGGAGGAGCACATTTCAGAAAACGTGATCAGCTCGTCGAGAAAATGCGATTTAAGCAATAAAATTAAAAATGCACCTAAAACCTAAACCAAACGTTGCAGGTGCTTATTTCTTCATGCGCAGTGGTCAACGCGGCACTCTCTAGCTGCCAGGAGCACTTTTTACTACGCGCACCTAACCAGAGCGACGGGAGGAGCACATTTCAGAAAACGTGCTCAGCTCGTCGAGAGAATGCGATTTAAGCAATAAAATTAAAAATGCACCTAAAACCTAAACCAAACGTTGCAGGTACTTATTTCTTCGTGTGCAGTGCTCAACGCGGCACTCCCTAGCTGCCAGAAGCACTTTTTACTCTGCGCACCCAATCAGAGTGACGGGAGGAGCACATTTCAGAAAACGTGCTCAGCTCGTCGAGAAAATGCGATTTAAGCAATAAAATAAAAAATGCACCTAAAACCTAAACCAAACGTTGCAGGTGCTTATTTCTTCATGCGCAGTGGTCAACGCGGCACTCTCTAGCTGCCAAGAGCTTTTTTTACTGTGTGCACCCAACCAGAGTGACGGGAGGAGCACATTTCAGAAAACGTGCTCAGCTCGTCGAGAAAATGCGATTTAAGCAATAAAATTAAAAATGCACCTAAAACCTAAACCAAACGTTGCAGGTGCTTATTTCTTCATGCGCAGTGGTCAACGCGGCACTCCCGAGCTGCCAAGAGCACTTTTTACTGTGCGCAACCAACCAGAGCGACGGGAGGAGCACATTTCAGAAAACGTGCTCAGCTCGTCGAGAGAATGCGATTTAAGCAATAAAATTAAAAATGCACCTAAAACCTAGACCAAACGTTGCAGGTGCTTATTTCTTCGTGCGCAGTGGTCAACGCGGAACTCCCTAGCTGCCAGGAGCTCTTTTTACTGTGCGCACCCAACCAGAGCGACGGGAGGAGCACATTTCAGAAAACGTGCTCAGCTCGTCGAGAAAATGCGATTTAAGCAATAAAATTAAAAATGCAACTAAAACCTAAATCAAACGTTGCAGGTGCTTATTTCTTCGTGCGCAGTGCTCAACGCGGCACTCCCTAGATGCCAGGAGCACTTTTTACTGTGCGCACCCAACCACAGTGACGGGAGGAGCACATTTCAGAAAACGTGCTCAGCTCGTCGAGAAAATGCGATTTAACCAATAAAATTAAAAATGCACCTAAAACCTAAACCAAACGTTGCAGGTGCTTATTTCTTCATGCGCAGTGGTCAACGCGGCACTCTCTAGCTGCCAAGAGCACTTTTTACTGTGCAAACCCAACCAGAGTGACGGGAGGAGCACATTTCAGAAAACGTGCTCAGCTCGTCGAGAAAATGCGATTTAAGCAATTAGTTTAAAAATGCACCTAAAACCTAAATCAAACGTTCCAGGTGCTTATTTCTTCATGCGCAGTAGTCAACGCGGCACTCTCTAGCTGCCAGGAGCACTTTTTACTGTACGCACCCAACCAGAGTGACGGGAGGAGCACATTTCAGAAAACGTGCTCAGCTCGTCGAGAAAATGCGATTTAAGCAATAAAATTAAAAATGCACCTAAAACCTAAACCAAACGTTGCAGGTGCTTATTTCTTCTTGCGCAGTGGTCAACGCGGCACTCTGTAGCTGCCAGGAGCACTTTTTACTATGCGCGCCCAACCAGAGCGACGGGAGGAGCACATTTCAGAAAACCTGCTCAGCTCGTCGAGAAAATGCGATTTAAGCAATAAGATTAAAAATGCACCTAAAACCTAAACCAAACGTTGCAGGTGCTTATTTCTTCATGCGCAGTGGTCAACGCGGCACTCTCTAGCTGCCAGGAGCACTTTTTACTATGCGCGCCCAACCAGAGCGACGGGAGGAGCACATTTCAGAAAACGTGCTCAGCTCGTCGAGAGAATGCGATTTAAGCAATAAGATTAAAAATGCACCTAAAACCTAAACCAAACGTTGCAGGTGCTTATTTCTTCATGCGCAGTGGTCAACGCGGCACTCTCTAGCTGCCAGGAGCACTTTTTACTGTGTGCACCCAACCAGAGTGACGGGAGGAGCACATTTCAGAAAACGTGCTCAGCTCGTCGAGAAAATGCGATTTAAGCAATAAAATTAAAAATGCACCTAAAACCTAAACCAAACGTTGCAGGTGCTTATTTCTTCATGCGCAGTGGTCAACGCGGCACTCTCTAGCTGCCAGGAGCCTTTTTTACTACGCGCACCCAACCAGAGCGACGGGAGGAGCACATTTCAGAAAACGTGCTCAGCTCGTCGAGAAAATGCGATTTAAGCAATGAAATTTAAAATGCACCTAAAACCTAAACCAAACGTTGCAGGTGCTTATTTCTTCATGCGCAGTGGTCAACGCGGCACTCTCTAGCTGCCAAGAGCACTTTTTACTGTGCGCACCCAACCAGAGTGACGGGAGGAGCACATTTCAGAAAACGTGCTCAGCTCGTCGAGAAAATGCGATTTAAGCAATAAGATTAAAAATGCACCTAAAACCTAAACCAAACGTTGCAGGTGCTTATTTCTTCATGCGCAGTGGTCAACGCGGCACTCTCTAGCTGCCAGGAGCACTTTTTACTGTGCGCACCCAACCAGAGTGACGGGAGGAGCACATTTCAGAAAACGTGCTCAGCTCGTCGAGAAAATGCGATTTAAGCAATAAAATTAAAAATGCACCTAAAACCTAAACCAAACGTTGCAGGTGCTTATTTCTTCATGCGCAGTGGTCAACGCGGTACTCCCGAGCTGCCAAGAGCACTTTTTACTGTGCGCACCCAACCAGAGCGACGGGAGGAGCACATTTCAGAAAACGTGCTCAGCTCGTCGAGAGAATGCGATTTAAGCAATAAAATTAAAAATGCACCTAAAACCTAAACCAAACGTTGCAGGTGCTTATTTCTTCGTGCGCAGTGGTCAACGCGGAACTCCCTAGCTGCCAGGAGCTCTTTTTACTGTGCGCACCCAACCAGAGCGACGGGAGGAGCACATTTCAGAAAACGTGCTCAGCTCGTCGAGAAAATGCGATTTAAGCAATAAAATTAAAAATGCAGCTAAAACCTAAACCAAACGTTGCAGGTGCTTATTTCTTCTTGCGCAGTGGTCAACGCGGCACTCTCTAGCTGCCAGGAGCACTTTTTACTATGCGCGCCCAACCAGAGCGACGGGAGGAGCACATTTCAGAAAACGTGCTCAGCTCGTCGAGAAAATGCGATTTAAGCAATAAAATTAAAAATGCACCTAAAACCTAAACCAAACGTTGCAGGTGCTTATTTCTTCATGCGCAGTGGTCAACGCGGCACTCCCGAGCTGCCAAGAGCACTTTTTACTGTGCGCACCGAACCAGAGCAACGGGAGGAGCACATTTCAGAAAACGTGCTCAGCTCGTCGAGAGAATGCGATTTAAGCAATAAAATTAAAAGTGCACCTAAAACCTGAACCAAACGTTGCAGGTTCTTATTTCTTCTTGCGCAGTGGTCAACGCGGCACTCCCTAGCTGCCAGGAGCACTTTTTACTATGCGCGCCCAACCAGAGCGACGGGAGGAGCACATTTCAGAAAACGTGCTCAGCTCGTCGAGAAAATGCGATTTAAGCAATAAAATTAAAAATGCACCTAAAACCTAAACCAAACGTTGCAGGTGCTTATTTCTTCATGCGCAGTGGTCAACGCGGTACTCCCGAGCTGCCAAGAGCACTTTTTACTGTGCGCACCCAACCAGAGCGACGGGAGGAGCACATTTCAGAAAACGTGCTCAGCTCGTCGAGAGAATGCGATTTAAGCAATAAAATCAAAAATGCACCTAAAACCTAAACCAAACGTTGTAGGTGCTTATTTCTTCATGCGCAGTGGTCAACGCGGTACTCCCGAGCTGCCAAGAGCACTTTTTACTGTGCGCACCCAACCAGAGCGACGGGAGGAGCACATTTCAGAAAACGTGCTCAGCTCGTCGAGAGAATGCGATTTAAGCAATAAAATTAAAAATGCACCTAAAACCTAAACCAAACGTTGCAGGTGCTTATTTCTTCGTGCGCAGTGGTCAACGCGGATCTCCCTAGCTGCCAGGAGCTCTTTTTACTGTGCGCACCCAACCAGAGCGACGGGAGGAGCACATTTCAGAAAACGTACTCAGCTCGTCGAGACAATGCGATTTAAGCAATAAAATTAAAAATGCACCTAAAACCTGAACCAAACGTTGCAGGTGCTTATTTCTTCGTGCGCAGTGCTCAACGCGGCACTCCCTAGCTGCCAGGAGCACTTTTTACTGTGCGCACCCAACCAGAGTGACGGGAGGAGCACATTTCAGAAAACGTGCTCATCTCGTCGAGAAAATGCGATTTAAGCAATAAAATTAAAAATGCACCCAAAACCTAAACCAAACGTTGCAGGTGCTTATTTCTTTGTGCGCAGTGGTCAACGCGGCACTCTCTAGCTTCCAAGAGCACTTTTTACTATGCGCACCCAACCAGAGTGACGGGAGGAGCACATTTCAGAAAACGTGCTCAGCTCGTCGAGAAAATGCGATTTAAGCAATAAAATTAAAAATGCACCTAAAACCTAAACCAAACGTTCCAGGTGCTTATTTCTTCATGCGCAGTGGTCAACGCGGCACTCCCTAGCTGCCAAGAGCACTTTTTACTGTGCGCACCCAACCAGAGTGACGGGAGGAGCACATTTCAGAAAACGTGCTCAGCTCGTCGAGAAAATGCGATTTAAGCAATAAAATTAAAAATGCACCTAAAACCTAAACCAAACGTTGCAGGTGCCTATTTCTTCATGTGCAGTGGTCAACGTCGCACTCTCTAGCTGCCAGGAGCACTTTTTACTATGCGCGCACAACCAGAGCGACGGGAGGAGCACATTTCAGAAAACGTGCTCAGCTCGTCGAGAAAATGCGATTTAAGCAATAAAATTTAAAATGCACCTAAAACCTAAACCAAACGTTGCAGGTGCTTATTTCTTCATGCGCAGTGGTCAACGCGGCACTCTCTAGCTGCCAAGTGCACTTTTTACTGTGCGCACCCAACCAGAGTGACGGGAGGAGCACATTTCAGAAAACGTGCTCAGCTCGTCGAGAAAATGCGATTTAAGCAATAAGATTAAAAATGCACCTAAAACCTAAACCAAACGTTGCAGGTGCTTATTTCTTCGTGCGCAGTGGTCAACGCGGAACTCCCTAGCTGCCAGGAGCTCTTTTTACTGTGCGCACCCAACCAGAGCGACGGGAGGAGCCCATTTCAGAAAACGTGCTCAGCTCGTCGAGAAAATGCGATTTAAGCAATAAAATTAAAAATGCACCTAAAACCTAAACCAAACGTTGCAGGTGCTTATTTCTTCGTGCGCAGTGCTCAACGCGGCACTCCCTAGCTGCCAGGAGCACTTTTTACTGTGCGCACCCAACCAGAGTGACGGGAGGAGCACATTTCAGAAAACGTGCTCAGCTCGTCGAGAAAATGCGATTTAAGCAATAAAATTAAAAATGCACCTAAAACCTAAACCAAACGTTGCAGGTGCTTATTTCTTCATGCGCAGTGGTCAACGCGGCACTCTCTAGCTGCCAAGAGCACTTTTTACTGTGCGCACCCAACCAGAGTGACGGGAGGAGCACATTTCAGAAAACGTGCTCAGCTCGTCGAGAAAATGCGATTTAAGCAATAAGATTAAAAATGCACCTAAAACCTAAACCAAACGTTGCAGGTGCTTATTTCTTCATGCGCAGTGGTCAACGCGGCACTCTCTAGCTGCCAGGAGCACTTTTTACTACGCGCACCCAACCAGAGCGACGGGAGGAGCACATTTCAGAAAACGTGCTCAGCTCGTCGAGAGAATGCGATTTAAGCAATAAAATTAAAAATGCACCTAAAACCTAAACCAAACGTTGCAGGTGCTTATTTCTTCGTGCGCAGTGGTCAACGCGGCACTCCCTAGCTGCCACGAGCTCTTTTTACTGTGCGCACCCAACCAGAGCGACGGGAGGAGCACATTTCAGAAAACGTGCTCAGCTTGTCGAGAAAATGCGATTTAAGCAATAAAATTAAAAATGCACCTAAAACCTAAACCAAACGTTGCAGGTTCTTATTTCTTCTTGCGCAGTGGTCAACGCGGCACTCTCTAGCTGCCAGGAGCACTTTTTACTATGCGCGCCCAACCAGAGCGACGGGAGGAGCACATTTCAGAAAACGTGCTCAGCTCGTCGAGAAAATGCGATTTAAGAAATAAAATTAAAAATGCACCTAAAACCTAAACCAAACGTTGCAGGTGCTTATTTCTTCATGCGCAGTGGTCAACGCGGCACTCTCTAGCTGCCAAGAGCACTTTTTACTACGCGCACCCAACCAGAGTGACGGGAGGAGCACATTTTAGAAAACGTGCTCAGCTCGTCGAGAAAATGCGATTTAAGCAATAAAATTAGAAATGCACCTAAAACCTAAACCAAACGTTGCAGGTGCTTATTTCTTCGTGCGCAGTGGTCAACGCGGAACTCCCTAGCTGCCAGGAGCTATTTTTACTGTGCGCACCCAACCAGAGCGACGGGAGGAGCACATTTCAGAAAACGTACTCAGCTCGTCGAGAAAATGCGATTTAAGCAATAAAATTAAAAATGCACCTAAAACCTAAACCAAACGTTGCAGGTGCTTATTTCTTCGTGAGCAGTGCTCAACGCGGCACTCCCTAGCTGCCAGGAGCACTTTTTACTGTGCGCACCCAACCAGAGTGACGGGAGGAGCACATTTCAAAAAACGTGCTCAGCTCGTCAAGAAAATGCGATTTAAGCAATAAAATTAAAAATGCACCTAAAACCTAAACCAAACGTTCCAGGTGCTTATTTCTTCATGCGCAGTGGTCAACGCGGCACTCTCTAGCTGCCAAGAGCCCTTTTTACTGTGCGCACCCAACCAGAGTGACGGGAGGAGCACATTTCAGAAAACGTGCTCGACTCGTCGAGAAAATGCGATTTAAGCAATAAAATTAAAAATGCACCTAAAACCTAAACCAAACGTTGCAGGTGCCTATTTCTTCATGTGCAGTGGTCAACGTGGCACTCTCTAGCTGCCAGGAGCACTTTTTACTATGCGCGCACAACCAGAGCGACAGGAGGAGCACATTTCAGAAAACGTGCTCAGCTCGTCGAGAAAATGCGATTTAAGCAATAAAATTTAAAATGCACCTAAAACCTAAACCAAACGTTGCAGGTGCTTATTTCTTTGTGCGCAGTGGTCAACGCGGCACTCTTAAGCTGCCAAGAGCACTTTTTACTATGCGCACCCAACCAGAGTGACGGGAGGAGCACATTTCAGAAAACGTGCTCAGCTCGTCGAGAAAATGCGATTTAAGCAATAAAATTAAAAATGCACCTAAAACCTAAACCAAACGTTGCAGGTGCTTATTTCTTCGTGCGCAGTGGTCAACGCGGAACTCCCTAGCTGCCAGGAGCTATTTTTACTGTGCACACCCAACCAGAGCGACGGGAGGAGCACATTTCAGAAAACGTGCTCAGCTCGTCGAGAGAATGCGATTTAAGCAATAAAATTAAAAATGCACCTAAAACCTAAACCAAACGTTGCAGGTGCTTATTTCTTCGTGCGCAGTGGTCAACGCGGCACTCTCTAGCTGCCAAGAGCACTTTTTACTGTGCGCACCCAACCAGAGTGACGGGAGGAGCACATTTCAGAAAACGTGCTCAGCTCGTCGAGAAAATGCGATTTAAGCAATAAGATTAAAAATGCACCTAAAACCTAAACCAAACGTTGCAGGTGCTTATTTCTTCGTGCGCAGTGGTCAACGCGGAACTCCCTAGCTGCCAGGAGCTCTTTTTACTGTGCGCACCCAACCAGAGCGACGGGAGGAGCACATTTCAGAAAACGTGCTCAGCTCGTCGAGAAAATGCGATTTAAGCAATAAAATTAAAAATGCAACTAAAACCTAAACCAAACGTTGCAGGTGCTTATTTCTTCGTGCGCAGTGCTCAACGCGGCACTCCCTAGATGCCAGGAGCACTTTTTACTGTGCGCACCCAACCACAGTGACGGGAGGAGCACATTTCAGAAAACGTGCTCAGCTCGTCGAGAAAATGCGATTTAACCAATAAAATTAAAAATGCACCTAAAACCTAAACCAAACGTTGCAGGTGCTTATTTCTTCATGCGCAGTGGTCAACGCGGCACTCTCTAGCTGCCAAGAGCACTTTTTACTGTGCACACCCAACCAGAGTGACGGGAGGAGCACATTTCAGAAAACGTGCTCAGCTCGTCGAGAAAATGCGATTTAAGCAATTAGTTTAAAAATGCACCTAAAACCTAAATCAAACGTTCCAGGTGCTTATTTCTTCATGCGCAGTAGTCAACGCGGCACTCTCTAGCTGCCAGGAGCACTTTTTACTGTACGCACCCAACCAGAGTGACGGGAGGAGCACATTTCAGAAAACGTGCTCAGCTCGTCGAGAAAATGCGATTTAAGCAATAAAATTAAAAATGCACCTAAAACCTAAACCAAACGTTGCAGGTGCTTATTTCTTCTTGCGCAGTGGTCAACGCGGCACTCTGTAGCTGCCAGGAGCACTTTTTACTATGCGCGCCCAACCAGAGCGACGGGAGGAGCACATTTCAGAAAACCTGCTCAGCTCGTCGAGAAAATGCGATTTAAGCAATAAGATTAAAAATGCACCTAAAACCTAAACCAAACGTTGCAGGTGCTTATTTCTTCATGCGCAGTGGTCAACGCGGCACTCTCTAGCTGCCAGGAGCACTTTTTACTATGCGCGCCCAACCAGAGCGACGGGAGGAGCACATTTCAGAAAACGTGCTCAGCTCGTCGAGAGAATGCGATTTAAGCAATAAGATTAAAAATGCACCTAAAACCTAAACCAAACGTTGCAGGTGCTTATTTCTTCATGCGCAGTGGTCAACGCGGCACTCTCTAGCTGCCAGGAGCACTTTTTACTGTGTGCACCCAACCAGAGTGACGGGAGGAGCACATTTCAGAAAACGTGCTCAGCTCGTCGAGAAAATGCGATTTAAGCAATAAAATTAAAAATGCACCTAAAACCTAAACCAAACGTTGCAGGTGCTTATTTCTTCATGCGCAGTGGTCAACGCGGCACTCTCTAGCTGCCAGGAGCCTTTTTTACTACGCGCACCCAACCAGAGCGACGGGAGGAGCACATTTCAGAAAACGTGCTCAGCTCGTCGAGAAAATGCGATTTAAGCAATGAAATTTAAAATGCACCTAAAACCTAAACCAAACGTTGCAGGTGCTTATTTCTTCATGCGCAGTGGTCAACGCGGCACTCTCTAGCTGCCAAGAGCACTTTTTACTATGCGCGCCCAACCAGAGCGACGGGAGGAGCACATTTCAGAAAACGTGCTCAGCTCGTCTAGAAAATGCGATTTAAGCAATAAAATTAAAAATGCACCTAAAACCTAAACCAAACGTTGCAGGTGCTTATTTCTTCATGCGCAGTGGTCAACGCGGCACTCCCGAGCTGCCAAGAGCACTTTTTACTGTGCGCACCGAACCAGAGCGACGGGAGGAGCACATTTCAGAAAACGTGCTCAGCTCGTCGAGAGAATGCGATTTAAGCAATAAAATTAAAAGTGCACCTAAAACCTGAACCAAACGTTGCAGGTTCTTATTTCTTCTTGCGCAGTGGTCAACGCGGCACTCCCTAGCTGCCAGGAGCACTTTTTACTATGCGCGCCCAACCAGAGCGACGGGAGGAGCACATTTCAGAAAACGTGCTCAGCTCGTCGAGAAAATGCGATTTAAGCAATAAAATTAAAAATGCACCTAAAACCTAAACCAAACGTTGCAGGTGCTTATTTCTTCATGCGCAGTGGTCAACGTGGTACTCCCGAGCTGCCAAGAGCACTTTTTACTGTGCGCACCCAACCAGAGCGACGGGAGGAGCACATTTCAGAAAACGTGCTCAGCTCGTCGAGAGAATGCGATTTAAGCAATAAAATTAAAAATGCACCTAAAACCTAAACCAAACGTTGCAGGTGCTTATTTCTTCGTGCGCAGTGGTCAACGCGGATCTCCCTAGCTGCCAGGAGCTCTTTTTACTGTGCGCACCCAACCAGAGCGACGGGAGGAGCACATTTCAGAAAACGTACTCAGCTCGTCGAGACAATGCGATTTAAGCAATAAAATTAAAAATGCACCTAAAACCTGAACCAAACGTTGCAGGTGCTTATTTCTTCTTGCGCAGTGCTCAACGCGGCACTCCCTAGCTGCCAGGAGCACTTTTTACTGTGCGCACCCAACCAGAGTGACGGGAGGAGCACATTTCAGAAAACGTGCTCATCTCGTCGAGAAAATGCGATTTAAGCAATAAAATTAAAAATGCACCTAAAACCTAAACCAAACGTTGCAGGTGCCTATTTCTTCATGTGCAGTGGTCAACGTGGCACTCTCTAGCTGCCAGGAGCACTTTTTACTATGCGCGCACAACCAGAGCGACGGGAGGAGCACATTTCAGAAAACGTGCTCAGCTCGTCGAGAAAATGCGATTTAAGCAATAAAATTAAAAATGCACCTAAAACCTAAACCAAACGTTGCAGGTGCTTATTTCTTCATGCGCAGTGGTCAACGCGGCACTCCCGAGCTGCCAAGAGCACTTTTTACTGTGCGCACCCAACCAGAGCGACGGGAGGAGCACATTTCAGAAAACGTGCTCAGCTCGTCGAGAGAATGCGATTTAAGCAATAAAATTAAAAATGCACCTAAAACCTAAACCAAACGTTGCAGGTGCTTATTTCTTCGTGCGCAGTGGTCAACGCGGAACTCCCTAGCTGCCAGGAGCTCTTTTTACTGTGCGCTCCCAACCAGAGCGACGGGAGGAGCACATTTCAGAAAACGTGCTCAGCTCGTCGAGAAAATGCGATTTAAGCAATAAAATTAAAAATGCAGCTAAAACCTAAACCAAACGTTGCAGGATCTTATTTCTTCGTGCGTAGTGCTCAACGCGGCACTCCCTAGCTGCCAGGAGCACTTTTTACTGTGCGCACCCAACCAGAGTGACGGGAGGAGCACATTTCAGAAAACGTGCTCAGCTCGTCGAGAAAATGCGATTTAAGCAATAAAATTAAAAATGCACCTAAAACCTAAACCAAGCGTTGCAGGTGCTTATTTCTTCATGCGCAGTGGTCAGCGCGGCACTCTCTAGCTGCCAAGAGCACTTTTTACTGTGCGCACCCAACCAGAGTGACGGGAGGAGCACATTTCAGAAAACGTGCTCAGCTCGTCGAGAAAATGCGATTTAAGCAATAAGATTAAAAATGCACCTAAAACCTAAACCAAACGTTGCAGGTGCTTATTTCTTCATGCGCAGTGGTCAACGCGGCACTCTCTAGCTGCCAAGAGCACTTTTTACTGTGCGCACCCAACCAGAGTGACGGGAGAAGCACATTTCAGAAAACGTGCTCAGCTCGTCGAGAAAATGCGATTTAAGCAATAAAATAAAAAATGCACCTAAAACCTAAACCAAACGTTGCAGGTGCTTATTTCTTCATGCCCAGTGGTCAACGCGGCACTCTCTAGCTGCCAGGAGCACTTTTTACTACGCGCACCCAACCAGAGCGACGGGAGGAGCACATTTCAGAAAACGTGCTCAGCTCGTCGAGAGAATGCGATTTAAGCAATAAAATAAAAAATGCACCTAAAACCTAAACCAAACGTTGCAGGTGCTTATTTCTTCGTCGCAGTGGTCAACGCGGCACTACCTAGCTGCCAGGAGCACTTTTTACTGTGCGCACCCAAACAGAGCGACGGGAGGAGCACATTTCAGAAAACGTGCTCAGCTCGTCGAGAAAATGCGATTTAAGCAATAAAATTAAAAATGCACCTAAAACCTAAACCAAACGTTGCAGGTGCTTATTTCTTCATGCGCAGTGGTCAACGCGGCACTCTCTAGCTGCCAGGAGCACTTTTTACTACGCGCACCCAACCAGAGCGACGGGAGGAGCACATTTCAGAAAACGTGCTCAGCTCGTCGAGAGAATGCGATTTAAGCAATAAAATAAAAAATGCACCTAAAACCTAAACCAAACGTTGCAGGTGCTTATTTCTTCGTGCGCAGTGGTCAACGCGGCACTCCCTAGCTGCCAGGAGCTCTTTTTACTGTGTGCACCCAACCAGAGCGACGGGAGGAGCACATTTCAGAAAACGTGCTCAGCTCGTCGAGAGAATGCGATTTAAGCAATAAAATTAAAAATGCACCTAAAACCTAAACCAAACGTTGCAGGTGCTTATTTCTTCGTGCGCAGTGGTCAACGCGGCACTCCCTAGCTGCCAGGAGCTCTTGTTACTGTGCGCACCCAACCAGAGCGACGGGAGGAGCACATTTCAGAAAACGTGCTCAGCTCGTCGAGAGAATGCGATTTAAGCAATAAAATTAAACATGCACCTAAAACCTAAACCAAACGTTGCAGGTGCGTATTTCATCATGCGCAGTGGTCAACGCGGCACTCTCTAGCTGCCAGGAGCACTTTTTACTACGCGCACCCAACCAGAGTGACGGGAGGAGCACATTTCAGAAAACGTGCTCAGCTCGTCGAGAAAATGCGATTTAAGCAATAAAATTAAAAAAGCACCTAAAACCTAAACCAAACGTTGCAGGTGCTTATTTCTTCATGCGCAGTGGTCAACGCGGCACTCCCTAGCTGCCAGGAGCTCTTTTTACTGTGCGCACCCAACCAGAGCGACGGGAGGAGCACATTTCAGAAAACGTGCTCAGCTCGTCGAGAAAATGCGATTTAAGCAATAAAATTAAAAATGCACCTAAAACCTAAACCAAACGTTGCAGGTGCTTATTTCTTCATGCGCAGTGGTCAACGCGGCACTCTCTAGCTGCCAGGAGCACTTTTTACTACGCGCACCTAACCAGAGCGACGGGAGGAGCACATTTCAGAAAACGTGCTCAGCTCGTCGAGAGAATGCGATTTAAGCAATAAAATTAAAAATGCACCTAAAACCTAAACCAAACGTTGCAGGTACTTATTTCTTCGTGTGCAGTGCTCAACGCGGCACTCCCTAGCTGCCAGAAGCACTTTTTACTCTGCGCACCCAATCAGAGTGACGGGAGGAGCACATTTCAGAAAACGTGCTCAGCTCGTCGAGAAAATGCGATTTAAGCAATAAAATAAAAAATGCACCTAAAACCTAAACCAAACGTTGCAGGTGCTTATTTCTTCATGCGCAGTGGTCAACGCGGCACTCTCTAGCTGCCAAGAGCTTTTTTTACTGTGTGCACCCAACCAGAGTGACGGGAGGAGCACATTTCAGAAAACGTGCTCAGCTCGTCGAGAAAATGCGATTTAAGCAATAAAATTAAAAATGCACCTAAAACCTAAACCAAACGTTGCAGGTGCTTATTTCTTCATGCGCAGTGGTCAACGCGGCACTCCCGAGCTGCCAAGAGCACTTTTTACTGTGCGCAACCAACCAGAGCGACGGGAGGAGCACATTTCAGAAAACGTGCTCAGCTCGTCGAGAGAATGCGATTTAAGCAATAAAATTAAAAATGCACCTAAAACCTAGACCAAACGTTGCAGGTGCTTATTTCTTCGTGCGCAGTGGTCAACGCGGAACTCCCTAGCTGCCAGGAGCTCTTTTTACTGTGCGCACCCAACCAGAGCGACGGGAGGAGCACATTTCAGAAAACGTGCTCAGCTCGTCGAGAAAATGCGATTTAAGCAATAAAATTAAAAATGCAACTAAAACCTAAATCAAACGTTGCAGGTGCTTATTTCTTCGTGCGCAGTGCTCAACGCGGCACTCCCTAGATGCCAGGAGCACTTTTTACTGTGCGCACCCAACCACAGTGACGGGAGGAGCACATTTCAGAAAACGTGCTCAGCTCGTCGAGAAAATGCGATTTAACCAATAAAATTAAAAATGCACCTAAAACCTAAACCAAACGTTGCAGGTGCTTATTTCTTCATGCGCAGTGGTCAACGCGGCACTCTCTAGCTGCCAAGAGCACTTTTTACTGTGCAAACCCAACCAGAGTGACGGGAGGAGCACATTTCAGAAAACGTGCTCAGCTCGTCGAGAAAATGCGATTTAAGCAATTAGTTTAAAAATGCACCTAAAACCTAAATCAAACGTTCCAGGTGCTTATTTCTTCATGCGCAGTAGTCAACGCGGCACTCTCTAGCTGCCAGGAGCACTTTTTACTGTACGCACCCAACCAGAGTGACGGGAGGAGCACATTTCAGAAAACGTGCTCAGCTCGTCGAGAAAATGCGATTTAAGCAATAAAATTAAAAATGCACCTAAAACCTAAACCAAACGTTGCAGGTGCTTATTTCTTCTTGCGCAGTGGTCAACGCGGCACTCTGTAGCTGCCAGGAGCACTTTTTACTATGCGCGCCCAACCAGAGCGACGGGAGGAGCACATTTCAGAAAACCTGCTCAGCTCGTCGAGAAAATGCGATTTAAGCAATAAGATTAAAAATGCACCTAAAACCTAAACCAAACGTTGCAGGTGCTTATTTCTTCATGCGCAGTGGTCAACGCGGCACTCTCTAGCTGCCAGGAGCACTTTTTACTATGCGCGCCCAACCAGAGCGACGGGAGGAGCACATTTCAGAAAACGTGCTCAGCTCGTCGAGAGAATGCGATTTAAGCAATAAGATTAAAAATGCACCTAAAACCTAAACCAAACGTTGCAGGTGCTTATTTCTTCATGCGCAGTGGTCAACGCGGCACTCTCTAGCTGCCAGGAGCACTTTTTACTGTGTGCACCCAACCAGAGTGACGGGAGGAGCACATTTCAGAAAACGTGCTCAGCTCGTCGAGAAAATGCGATTTAAGCAATAAAATTAAAAATGCACCTAAAACCTAAACCAAACGTTGCAGGTGCTTATTTCTTCATGCGCAGTGGTCAACGCGGCACTCTCTAGCTGCCAGGAGCCTTTTTTACTACGCGCACCCAACCAGAGCGACGGGAGGAGCACATTTCAGAAAACGTGCTCAGCTCGTCGAGAAAATGCGATTTAAGCAATGAAATTTAAAATGCACCTAAAACCTAAACCAAACGTTGCAGGTGCTTATTTCTTCATGCGCAGTGGTCAACGCGGCACTCTCTAGCTGCCAAGAGCACTTTTTACTGTGCGCACCCAACCAGAGTGACGGGAGGAGCACATTTCAGAAAACGTGCTCAGCTCGTCGAGAAAATGCGATTTAAGCAATAAGATTAAAAATGCACCTAAAACCTAAACCAAACGTTGCAGGTGCTTATTTCTTCATGCGCAGTGGTCAACGCGGCACTCTCTAGCTGCCAGGAGCACTTTTTACTGTGCGCACCCAACCAGAGTGACGGGAGGAGCACATTTCAGAAAACGTGCTCAGCTCGTCGAGAAAATGCGATTTAAGCAATAAAATTAAAAATGCACCTAAAACCTAAACCAAACGTTGCAGGTGCTTATTTCTTCATGCGCAGTGGTCAACGCGGTACTCCCGAGCTGCCAAGAGCACTTTTTACTGTGCGCACCCAACCAGAGCGACGGGAGGAGCACATTTCAGAAAACGTGCTCAGCTCGTCGAGAGAATGCGATTTAAGCAATAAAATTAAAAATGCACCTAAAACCTAAACCAAACGTTGCAGGTGCTTATTTCTTCGTGCGCAGTGGTCAACGCGGAACTCCCTAGCTGCCAGGAGCTCTTTTTACTGTGCGCACCCAACCAGAGCGACGGGAGGAGCACATTTCAGAAAACGTGCTCAGCTCGTCGAGAAAATGCGATTTAAGCAATAAAATTAAAAATGCAGCTAAAACCTAAACCAAACGTTGCAGGTGCTTATTTCTTCTTGCGCAGTGGTCAACGCGGCACTCTCTAGCTGCCAGGAGCACTTTTTACTATGCGCGCCCAACCAGAGCGACGGGAGGAGCACATTTCAGAAAACGTGCTCAGCTCGTCGAGAAAATGCGATTTAAGCAATAAAATTAAAAATGCACCTAAAACCTAAACCAAACGTTGCAGGTGCTTATTTCTTCATGCGCAGTGGTCAACGCGGCACTCCCGAGCTGCCAAGAGCACTTTTTACTGTGCGCACCGAACCAGAGCAACGGGAGGAGCACATTTCAGAAAACGTGCTCAGCTCGTCGAGAGAATGCGATTTAAGCAATAAAATTAAAAGTGCACCTAAAACCTGAACCAAACGTTGCAGGTTCTTATTTCTTCTTGCGCAGTGGTCAACGCGGCACTCCCTAGCTGCCAGGAGCACTTTTTACTATGCGCGCCCAACCAGAGCGACGGGAGGAGCACATTTCAGAAAACGTGCTCAGCTCGTCGAGAAAATGCGATTTAAGCAATAAAATTAAAAATGCACCTAAAACCTAAACCAAACGTTGCAGGTGCTTATTTCTTCATGCGCAGTGGTCAACGCGGTACTCCCGAGCTGCCAAGAGCACTTTTTACTGTGCGCACCCAACCAGAGCGACGGGAGGAGCACATTTCAGAAAACGTGCTCAGCTCGTCGAGAGAATGCGATTTAAGCAATAAAATCAAAAATGCACCTAAAACCTAAACCAAACGTTGTAGGTGCTTATTTCTTCATGCGCAGTGGTCAACGCGGTACTCCCGAGCTGCCAAGAGCACTTTTTACTGTGCGCACCCAACCAGAGCGACGGGAGGAGCACATTTCAGAAAACGTGCTCAGCTCGTCGAGAGAATGCGATTTAAGCAATAAAATTAAAAATGCACCTAAAACCTAAACCAAACGTTGCAGGTGCTTATTTCTTCGTGCGCAGTGGTCAACGCGGATCTCCCTAGCTGCCAGGAGCTCTTTTTACTGTGCGCACCCAACCAGAGCGACGGGAGGAGCACATTTCAGAAAACGTACTCAGCTCGTCGAGACAATGCGATTTAAGCAATAAAATTAAAAATGCACCTAAAACCTGAACCAAACGTTGCAGGTGCTTATTTCTTCGTGCGCAGTGCTCAACGCGGCACTCCCTAGCTGCCAGGAGCACTTTTTACTGTGCGCACCCAACCAGAGTGACGGGAGGAGCACATTTCAGAAAACGTGCTCATCTCGTCGAGAAAATGCGATTTAAGCAATAAAATTAAAAATGCACCCAAAACCTAAACCAAACGTTGCAGGTGCTTATTTCTTTGTGCGCAGTGGTCAACGCGGCACTCTCTAGCTTCCAAGAGCACTTTTTACTATGCGCACCCAACCAGAGTGACGGGAGGAGCACATTTCAGAAAACGTGCTCAGCTCGTCGAGAAAATGCGATTTAAGCAATAAAATTAAAAATGCACCTAAAACCTAAACCAAACGTTCCAGGTGCTTATTTCTTCATGCGCAGTGGTCAACGCGGCACTCCCTAGCTGCCAAGAGCACTTTTTACTGTGCGCACCCAACCAGAGTGACGGGAGGAGCACATTTCAGAAAACGTGCTCAGCTCGTCGAGAAAATGCGATTTAAGCAATAAAATTAAAAATGCACCTAAAACCTAAACCAAACGTTGCAGGTGCCTATTTCTTCATGTGCAGTGGTCAACGTCGCACTCTCTAGCTGCCAGGAGCACTTTTTACTATGCGCGCACAACCAGAGCGACGGGAGGAGCACATTTCAGAAAACGTGCTCAGCTCGTCGAGAAAATGCGATTTAAGCAATAAAATTTAAAATGCACCTAAAACCTAAACCAAACGTTGCAGGTGCTTATTTCTTCATGCGCAGTGGTCAACGCGGCACTCTCTAGCTGCCAAGTGCACTTTTTACTGTGCGCACCCAACCAGAGTGACGGGAGGAGCACATTTCAGAAAACGTGCTCAGCTCGTCGAGAAAATGCGATTTAAGCAATAAGATTAAAAATGCACCTAAAACCTAAACCAAACGTTGCAGGTGCTTATTTCTTCGTGCGCAGTGGTCAACGCGGAACTCCCTAGCTGCCAGGAGCTCTTTTTACTGTGCGCACCCAACCAGAGCGACGGGAGGAGCCCATTTCAGAAAACGTGCTCAGCTCGTCGAGAAAATGCGATTTAAGCAATAAAATTAAAAATGCACCTAAAACCTAAACCAAACGTTGCAGGTGCTTATTTCTTCGTGCGCAGTGCTCAACGCGGCACTCCCTAGCTGCCAGGAGCACTTTTTACTGTGCGCACCCAACCAGAGTGACGGGAGGAGCACATTTCAGAAAACGTGCTCAGCTCGTCGAGAAAATGCGATTTAAGCAATAAAATTAAAAATGCACCTAAAACCTAAACCAAACGTTGCAGGTGCTTATTTCTTCATGCGCAGTGGTCAACGCGGCACTCTCTAGCTGCCAAGAGCACTTTTTACTGTGCGCACCCAACCAGAGTGACGGGAGGAGCACATTTCAGAAAACGTGCTCAGCTCGTCGAGAAAATGCGATTTAAGCAATAAGATTAAAAATGCACCTAAAACCTAAACCAAACGTTGCAGGTGCTTATTTCTTCATGCGCAGTGGTCAACGCGGCACTCTCTAGCTGCCAGGAGCACTTTTTACTACGCGCACCCAACCAGAGCGACGGGAGGAGCACATTTCAGAAAACGTGCTCAGCTCGTCGAGAGAATGCGATTTAAGCAATAAAATTAAAAATGCACCTAAAACCTAAACCAAACGTTGCAGGTGCTTATTTCTTCGTGCGCAGTGGTCAACGCGGCACTCCCTAGCTGCCACGAGCTCTTTTTACTGTGCGCACCCAACCAGAGCGACGGGAGGAGCACATTTCAGAAAACGTGCTCAGCTTGTCGAGAAAATGCGATTTAAGCAATAAAATTAAAAATGCACCTAAAACCTAAACCAAACGTTGCAGGTTCTTATTTCTTCTTGCGCAGTGGTCAACGCGGCACTCTCTAGCTGCCAGGAGCACTTTTTACTATGCGCGCCCAACCAGAGCGACGGGAGGAGCACATTTCAGAAAACGTGCTCAGCTCGTCGAGAAAATGCGATTTAAGAAATAAAATTAAAAATGCACCTAAAACCTAAACCAAACGTTGCAGGTGCTTATTTCTTCATGCGCAGTGGTCAACGCGGCACTCTCTAGCTGCCAAGAGCACTTTTTACTACGCGCACCCAACCAGAGTGACGGGAGGAGCACATTTTAGAAAACGTGCTCAGCTCGTCGAGAAAATGCGATTTAAGCAATAAAATTAGAAATGCACCTAAAACCTAAACCAAACGTTGCAGGTGCTTATTTCTTCGTGCGCAGTGGTCAACGCGGAACTCCCTAGCTGCCAGGAGCTATTTTTACTGTGCGCACCCAACCAGAGCGACGGGAGGAGCACATTTCAGAAAACGTACTCAGCTCGTCGAGAAAATGCGATTTAAGCAATAAAATTAAAAATGCACCTAAAACCTAAACCAAACGTTGCAGGTGCTTATTTCTTCGTGAGCAGTGCTCAACGCGGCACTCCCTAGCTGCCAGGAGCACTTTTTACTGTGCGCACCCAACCAGAGTGACGGGAGGAGCACATTTCAAAAAACGTGCTCAGCTCGTCAAGAAAATGCGATTTAAGCAATAAAATTAAAAATGCACCTAAAACCTAAACCAAACGTTCCAGGTGCTTATTTCTTCATGCGCAGTGGTCAACGCGGCACTCTCTAGCTGCCAAGAGCCCTTTTTACTGTGCGCACCCAACCAGAGTGACGGGAGGAGCACATTTCAGAAAACGTGCTCGACTCGTCGAGAAAATGCGATTTAAGCAATAAAATTAAAAATGCACCTAAAACCTAAACCAAACGTTGCAGGTGCCTATTTCTTCATGTGCAGTGGTCAACGTGGCACTCTCTAGCTGCCAGGAGCACTTTTTACTATGCGCGCACAACCAGAGCGACAGGAGGAGCACATTTCAGAAAACGTGCTCAGCTCGTCGAGAAAATGCGATTTAAGCAATAAAATTTAAAATGCACCTAAAACCTAAACCAAACGTTGCAGGTGCTTATTTCTTTGTGCGCAGTGGTCAACGCGGCACTCTTAAGCTGCCAAGAGCACTTTTTACTATGCGCACCCAACCAGAGTGACGGGAGGAGCACATTTCAGAAAACGTGCTCAGCTCGTCGAGAAAATGCGATTTAAGCAATAAAATTAAAAATGCACCTAAAACCTAAACCAAACGTTGCAGGTGCTTATTTCTTCGTGCGCAGTGGTCAACGCGGAACTCCCTAGCTGCCAGGAGCTATTTTTACTGTGCACACCCAACCAGAGCGACGGGAGGAGCACATTTCAGAAAACGTGCTCAGCTCGTCGAGAGAATGCGATTTAAGCAATAAAATTAAAAATGCACCTAAAACCTAAACCAAACGTTGCAGGTGCTTATTTCTTCGTGCGCAGTGGTCAACGCGGCACTCTCTAGCTGCCAAGAGCACTTTTTACTGTGCGCACCCAACCAGAGTGACGGGAGGAGCACATTTCAGAAAACGTGCTCAGCTCGTCGAGAAAATGCGATTTAAGCAATAAGATTAAAAATGCACCTAAAACCTAAACCAAACGTTGCAGGTGCTTATTTCTTCGTGCGCAGTGGTCAACGCGGAACTCCCTAGCTGCCAGGAGCTCTTTTTACTGTGCGCACCCAACCAGAGCGACGGGAGGAGCACATTTCAGAAAACGTGCTCAGCTCGTCGAGAAAATGCGATTTAAGCAATAAAATTAAAAATGCAACTAAAACCTAAACCAAACGTTGCAGGTGCTTATTTCTTCGTGCGCAGTGCTCAACGCGGCACTCCCTAGATGCCAGGAGCACTTTTTACTGTGCGCACCCAACCACAGTGACGGGAGGAGCACATTTCAGAAAACGTGCTCAGCTCGTCGAGAAAATGCGATTTAACCAATAAAATTAAAAATGCACCTAAAACCTAAACCAAACGTTGCAGGTGCTTATTTCTTCATGCGCAGTGGTCAACGCGGCACTCTCTAGCTGCCAAGAGCACTTTTTACTGTGCACACCCAACCAGAGTGACGGGAGGAGCACATTTCAGAAAACGTGCTCAGCTCGTCGAGAAAATGCGATTTAAGCAATTAGTTTAAAAATGCACCTAAAACCTAAATCAAACGTTCCAGGTGCTTATTTCTTCATGCGCAGTAGTCAACGCGGCACTCTCTAGCTGCCAGGAGCACTTTTTACTGTACGCACCCAACCAGAGTGACGGGAGGAGCACATTTCAGAAAACGTGCTCAGCTCGTCGAGAAAATGCGATTTAAGCAATAAAATTAAAAATGCACCTAAAACCTAAACCAAACGTTGCAGGTGCTTATTTCTTCTTGCGCAGTGGTCAACGCGGCACTCTGTAGCTGCCAGGAGCACTTTTTACTATGCGCGCCCAACCAGAGCGACGGGAGGAGCACATTTCAGAAAACCTGCTCAGCTCGTCGAGAAAATGCGATTTAAGCAATAAGATTAAAAATGCACCTAAAACCTAAACCAAACGTTGCAGGTGCTTATTTCTTCATGCGCAGTGGTCAACGCGGCACTCTCTAGCTGCCAGGAGCACTTTTTACTATGCGCGCCCAACCAGAGCGACGGGAGGAGCACATTTCAGAAAACGTGCTCAGCTCGTCGAGAGAATGCGATTTAAGCAATAAGATTAAAAATGCACCTAAAACCTAAACCAAACGTTGCAGGTGCTTATTTCTTCATGCGCAGTGGTCAACGCGGCACTCTCTAGCTGCCAGGAGCACTTTTTACTGTGTGCACCCAACCAGAGTGACGGGAGGAGCACATTTCAGAAAACGTGCTCAGCTCGTCGAGAAAATGCGATTTAAGCAATAAAATTAAAAATGCACCTAAAACCTAAACCAAACGTTGCAGGTGCTTATTTCTTCATGCGCAGTGGTCAACGCGGCACTCTCTAGCTGCCAGGAGCCTTTTTTACTACGCGCACCCAACCAGAGCGACGGGAGGAGCACATTTCAGAAAACGTGCTCAGCTCGTCGAGAAAATGCGATTTAAGCAATGAAATTTAAAATGCACCTAAAACCTAAACCAAACGTTGCAGGTGCTTATTTCTTCATGCGCAGTGGTCAACGCGGCACTCTCTAGCTGCCAAGAGCACTTTTTACTGTGCGCACCCAACCAGAGTGACGGGAGGAGCACATTTCAGAAAACGTGCTCAGCTCGTCGAGAAAATGCGATTTAAGCAATAAGATTAAAAATGCACCTAAAACCTAAACCAAACGTTGCAGGTGCTTATTTCTTCATGCGCAGTGGTCAACGCGGCACTCTCTAGCTGCCAGGAGCACTTTTTACTGTGCGCACCCAACCAGAGTGACGGGAGGAGCACATTTCAGAAAACGTGCTCAGCTCGTCGAGAAAATGCGATTTAAGCAATAAAATTAAAAATGCACCTAAAACCTAAACCAAACGTTGCAGGTGCTTATTTCTTCATGCGCAGTGGTCAACGCGGTACTCCCGAGCTGCCAAGAGCACTTTTTACTGTGCGCACCCAACCAGAGCGACGGGAGGAGCACATTTCAGAAAACGTGCTCAGCTCGTCGAGAGAATGCGATTTAAGCAATAAGATTAAAAATGCACCTAAAACCTAAACCAAACGTTGCAGGTGCTTATTTCTTCGTGCGCAGTGGTCAACGCGGAACTCCCTAGCTGCCAGGAGCTCTTTTTACTGTGCGCACCCAACCAGAGCGACGGGAGGAGCCCATTTCAGAAAACGTGCTCAGCTCGTCGAGAAAATGCGATTTAAGCAATAAAATTAAAAATGCACCTAAAACCTAAACCAAACGTTGCAGGTGCTTATTTCTTCGTGCGCAGTGCTCAACGCGGCACTCCCTAGCTGCCAGGAGCACTTTTTACTGTGCGCACCCAACCAGAGTGACGGGAGGAGCACATTTCAGAAAACGTGCTCAGCTCGTCGAGAAAATGCGATTTAAGCAATAAAATTAAAAATGCACCTAAAACCTAAACCAAACGTTGCAGGTGCTTATTTCTTCATGCGCAGTGGTCAACGCGGCACTCTCTAGCTGCCAAGAGCACTTTTTACTGTGCGCACCCAACCAGAGTGACGGGAGGAGCACATTTCAGAAAACGTGCTCAGCTCGTCGAGAAAATGCGATTTAAGCAATAAGATTAAAAATGCACCTAAAACCTAAACCAAACGTTGCAGGTGCTTATTTCTTCATGCGCAGTGGTCAACGCGGCACTCTCTAGCTGCCAGGAGCACTTTTTACTACGCGCACCCAACCAGAGCGACGGGAGGAGCACATTTCAGAAAACGTGCTCAGCTCGTCGAGAGAATGCGATTTAAGCAATAAAATTAAAAATGCACCTAAAACCTAAACCAAACGTTGCAGGTGCTTATTTCTTCGTGCGCAGTGGTCAACGCGGCACTCCCTAGCTGCCAGGAGCTCTTTTTACTGTGCGCACCCAACCAGAGCGACGGGAGGAGCACATTTCAGAAAACGTGCTCAGCTTGTCGAGAAAATGCGATTTAAGCAATAAAATTAAAAATGCACCTAAAACCTAAACCAAACGTTGCAGGTTCTTATTTCTTCTTGCGCAGTGGTCAACGCGGCACTCTCTAGCTGCCAGGAGCACTTTTTACTATGCGCGCCCAACCAGAGCGACGGGAGGAGCACATTTCAGAAAACGTGCTCAGCTCGTCGAGAAAATGCGATTTAAGAAATAAAATTAAAAATGCACCTAAAACCTAAACCAAACGTTGCAGGTGCTTATTTCTTCATGCGCAGTGGTCAACGCGGCACTCTCTAGCTGCCAAGAGCACTTTTTACTACGCGCACCCAACCAGAGTGACGGGAGGAGCACATTTTAGAAAACGTGCTCAGCTCGTCGAGAAAATGCGATTTAAGCAATAAAATTAGAAATGCACCTAAAACCTAAACCAAACGTTGCAGGTGCTTATTTCTTCGTGCGCAGTGGTCAACGCGGAACTCCCTAGCTGCCAGGAGCTATTTTTACTGTGCGCACCCAACCAGAGCGACGGGAGGAGCACATTTCAGAAAACGTACTCAGCTCGTCGAGAAAATGCGATTTAAGCAATAAAATTAAAAATGCACCTAAAACCTAAACCAAACGTTGCAGGTGCTTATTTCTTCGTGAGCAGTGCTCAACGCGGCACTCCCTAGCTGCCAGGAGCACTTTTTACTGTGCGCACCCAACCAGAGTGACGGGAGGAGCACATTTCAAAAAACGTGCTCAGCTCCTCAAGAAAATGCGATTTAAGCAATAAAATTAAAAATGCACCTAAAACCTAAACCAAACGTTCCAGGTGCTTATTTCTTCATGCGCAGTGGTCAACGCGGCACTCTCTAGCTGCCAAGAGCCCTTTTTACTGTGCGCACCCAACCAGAGTGACGGGAGGAGCACATTTCAGAAAACGTGCTCGACTCGTCGAGAAAATGCGATTTAAGCAATAAAATTAAAAATGCACCTAAAACCTAAACCAAACGTTGCAGGTGCCTATTTCTTCATGTGCAGTGGTCAACGTGGCACTCTCTAGCTGCCAGGAGCACTTTTTACTATGCGCGCACAACCAGAGCGACAGGAGGAGCACATTTCAGAAAACGTGCTCAGCTCGTCGAGAAAATGCGATTTAAGCAATAAAATTTAAAATGCACCTAAAACCTAAACCAAACGTTGCAGGTGCTTATTTCTTTGTGCGCAGTGGTCAACGCGGCACTCTTAAGCTGCCAAGAGCACTTTTTACTATGCGCACCCAACCAGAGTGACGGGAGGAGCACATTTCAGAAAACGTGCTCAGCTCGTCGAGAAAATGCGATTTAAGCAATAAAATTAAAAATGCACCTAAAACCTAAACCAAACGTTGCAGGTGGTTATTTCTTCATGCGCAGTGGTCAACGCGGCACTCTCTAGCTGCCAAGAGCACTTTTTACTGTGCGCACCCAACCAGAGTGACGGGAGGAGCACATTTCAGAAAACGTGCTCAGCTCGTCGAGAAAATGCGATTTAAGCAATAAGATTAAAAATGCACCTAAAACCTAAACCAAACGTTGCAGGTGCTTATTTCTTCATGCGCAGTGGTCAACGCGGCACTCTCTAGCTGCCAGGAGCCTTTTTTACTACGCGCACCCAACCAGAGCGACGGGAGGAGCACATTTCAGAAAACGTGCTCAGCTCGTCGAGAGAATGCGATTTAAGCAATAAAATTAAAAATGCACCTAAAACCTGAACCAAACGTTGCAGGTTCTTATTTCTTCTTGCGCAGTGGTCAACGCGGCACTCCCTAGCTGCCAGGAGCACTTTTTACTATGCGCGCCCAACCAGAGCGACGGGAGGAGCACATTTCAGAAAACGTGCTCAGCTCGTCGAGAAAATGCGATTTAAGCAATAAAATTAAAAATGCACCTAAAACCTAAACCAAACGTTGCAGGTGCTTATTTCTTCATGCGCAGTGGTCAACGCGGTACTCCCGAGCTGCCAAGAGCACTTTTTACTGTGCGCACCCAACCAGAGCGACGGGAGGAGCACATTTCAGAAAACGTGCTCAGCTCGTCGAGAGAATGCGATTTAAGCAATAAAATCAAAAATGCACCTAAAACCTAAACCAAACGTTGTAGGTGCTTATTTCTTCATGCGCAGTGGTCAACGCGGTACTCCCGAGCTGCCAAGAGCACTTTTTACTGTGCGCACCCAACCAGAGCGACGGGAGGAGCACATTTCAGAAAACGTGCTCAGCTCGTCGAGAGAATGCGATTTAAGCAATAAAATTAAAAATGCACCTAAAACCTAAACCAAACGTTGCAGGTGCTTATTTCTTCGTGCGCAGTGGTCAACGCGGATCTCCCTAGCTGCCAGGAGCTCTTTTTACTGTGCGCACCCAACCAGAGTGACGGGAGGAGCACATTTCAGAAAACGTGCTCAGCTCGTCGAGAAAATGCGATTTAAGCAATAAAATTAAAAATGCACCTAAAACCTAAACCAAACGTTGCAGGTGTTTATTTCTTCATGCGCAGTGGTCAACGCGGCACTCTCTAGCTGCCAAGAGCACTTTTTACTGTGCGCACCCAACCAGAGTGACGGGAGGAGCACATTTCAGAAAACGTGCTCAGCTCGTCGAGAAAATGCGATTTAAGCAATAAAATTAAAAATGCACCTAAAACCTAAACCAAACGTTGCAGGTGCTTATTTTTTCGTGCGCAGTGGTCAACGCGGAACTCCCTAGCTGCCAGGAGCTATTTTTACTGTGCACACCCAACCAGAGCGACGGGAGGAGCACATTTCAGAAAACGTGCTCAGCTCGTCGAGAGAATGCGATTTAAGCAATAAAATTAAAAATGCACCTAAAACCTAAACCAAACGTTGCAGGTGCTTATTTCTTCGTGCGCAGTGGTCAACGCGGCACTCTCTAGCTGCCAAGAGCACTTTTTACTGTGCGCACCCAACCAGAGTGACGGGAGGAGCACATTTCAGAAAACGTGCTCAGCTCGTCGAGAAAATGCGATTTAAGCAATAAGATTAAAAATGCACCTAAAACCTAAACCAAACGTTGCAGGTGCTTATTTCTTCGTGCGCAGTGGTCAACGCGGAACTCCCTAGCTGCCAGGAGCTCTTTTTACTGTGCGCACCCAACCAGAGCGACGGGAGGAGCACATTTCAGAAAACGTGCTCAGCTCGTCGAGAAAATGCGATTTAAGCAATAAAATTAAAAATGCAGCTAAAACCTAAACCAAACGTTGCAGGTGCTTATTTCTTCATGCGCAGTGGTCAACGCGGCACTCTCTAGCTGCCAGGAGCCTTTTTTCCTACGCGCACCCAACCAGAGCGACGGGAGGAGCACATTTCAGAAAACGTGCTAAGCTCGTCGAGAAAATGCGATTTAAGCAATGAAATTTAAAATGCACCTAAAACCTAAACCAAACGTTGCAGGTGCTTATTTCTTCATGCGCAGTGGTCAACGCGGCACTCTCTAGCTGCCAAGAGCACTTTTTACTGTGCGCACCCAACCAGAGTGACGGGAGGAGCACATTTCAGAAAACGTGCTCAGCTCGTCGAGAAAATGCGATTTAAGCAATAAGATTAAAAATGCACCTAAAACCTAAACCAAACGTTGCAGGTGCTTATTTCTTCATGCGCAGTGGTCAACGCGGCACTCTCTAGCTGCCAGGAGCACTTTTTACTGTGCGCACCCAACCAGAGTGACGGGAGGAGCACATTTCAGAAAACGTGCTCAGCTCGTCGAGAAAATGCGATTTAAGCAATAAAATTAAAAATGCACCTAAAACCTAAACCAAACGTTGCAGGTGCTTATTTCTTCATGCGCAGTGGTCAACGCGGTACTCCCGAGCTGCCAAGAGCACTTTTTACTGTGCGCACCCAACCAGAGCGACGGGAGGAGCACATTTCAGAAAACGTGCTCAGCTCGTCGAGAGAATGCGATTTAAGCAATAAAATTAAAAATGCACCTAAAACCTAAACCAAACGTTGCAGGTGCTTATTTCTTCGTGCGCAGTGGTCAACGCGGAACTCCCTAGCTGCCAGGAGCTCTTTTTACTGTGCGCACCCAACCAGAGCGACGGGAGGAGCACATTTCAGAAAACGTGCTCAGCTCGTCGAGAAAATGCGATTTAAGCAATAAAATTAAAAATGCAGCTAAAACCTAAACCAAACGTTGCAGGTGCTTATTTCTTCTTGCGCAGTGGTCAACGCGGCACTCTCTAGCTGCCAGGAGCACTTTTTACTATGCGCGCCCAACCAGAGCGACGGGAGGAGCACATTTCAGAAAACGTGCTCAGCTCGTCGAGAAAATGCGATTTAAGCAATAAAATTAAAAATGCACCTAAAACCTAAACCAAACGTTGCAGGTGCTTATTTCTTCATGCGCAGTGGTCAACGCGGCACTCCCGAGCTGCCAAGAGCACTTTTTACTGTGCGCACCGAACCAGAGCGACGGGAGGAGCACATTTCAGAAAACGTGCTCAGCTCGTCGAGAGAATGCGATTTAAGCAATAAAATTAAAAGTGCACCTAAAACCTGAACCAAACGTTGCAGGTTCTTATTTCTTCTTGCGCAGTGGTCAACGCGGCACTCCCTAGCTGCCAGGAGCACTTTTTACTATGCGCGCCCAACCAGAGCGACGGGAGGAGCACATTTCAGAAAACGTGCTCAGCTCGTCGAGAAAATGCGATTTAAGCAATAAAATTAAAAATGCACCTAAAACCTAAACCAAACGTTGCAGGTGCTTATTTCTTCATGCGCAGTGGTCAACGCGGTACTCCCGAGCTGCCAAGAGCACTTTTTACTGTGCGCACCCAACCAGAGCGACGGGAGGAGCACATTTCAGAAAACGTGCTCAGCTCGTCGAGAGAATGCGATTTAAGCAATAAAATCAAAAATGCACCTAAAACCTAAACCAAACGTTGTAGGTGCTTATTTCTTCATGCGCAGTGGTCAACGCGGTACTCCCGAGCTGCCAAGAGCACTTTTTACTGTGCGCACCCAACCAGAGCGACGGGAGGAGCACATTTCAGAAAACGTGCTCAGCTCGTCGAGAGAATGCGATTTAAGCAATAAAATTAAAAATGCACCTAAAACCTAAACCAAACGTTGCAGGTGCTTATTTCTTCGTGCGCAGTGGTCAACGCGGATCTCCCTAGCTGCCAGGAGCTCTTTTTACTGTGCGCACCCAACCAGAGCGACGGGAGGAGCACATTTCAGAAAACGTACTCAGCTCGTCGAGACAATGCGATTTAAGCAATAAAATTAAAAATGCACCTAAAACCTGAACCAAACGTTGCAGGTGCTTATTTCTTCGTGCGCAGTGCTCAACGCGGCACTCCCTAGCTGCCAGGAGCACTTTTTACTGTGGCACCCAACCAGAGTGACGGGAGGAGCACATTTCAGAAAACGTGCTCATCTCGTCGAGAAAATGCGATTTAAGCAATAAAATTTAAAATGCACCTAAAACCTAAACCAAACGTTGCAGGTGCTTATTTCTTCATGCGCAGTGGTCAACGCGGAACTCCCTAGCTGCCAGGAGCTCTTTTTACTGTGCGCACCCAACCAGAGCGACGGGAGGAGCCCATTTCAGAAAACGTGCTCAGCTCGTCGAGAAAATGCGATTTAAGCAATAAAATTAAAAATGCACCTAAAACCTAAACCAAACGTTGCAGGTGCTTATTTCTTCGTGCGCAGTGCTCAACGCGGCACTCCCTAGCTGCCAGGAGCACTTTTTACTGTGCGCACCCAACCAGAGTGACGGGAGGAGCACATTTCAGAAAACGTGCTCAGCTCGTCGAGAAAATGCGATTTAAGCAATAAAATTAAAAATGCACCTAAAACCTAAACCAAACGTTGCAGGTGCTTATTTCTTCATGCGCAGTGGTCAACGCGGCACTCTCTAGCTGCCAAGAGCACTTTTTACTGTGCGCACCCAACCAGAGTGACGGGAGGAGCACATTTCAGAAAACGTGCTCAGCTCGTCGAGAAAATGCGATTTAAGCAATAAGATTAAAAATGCACCTAAAACCTAAACCAAACGTTGCAGGTGCTTATTTCTTCATGCGCAGTGGTCAACGCGGTACTCCCGAGCTGCCAAGAGCACTTTTTACTGTGCGCACCCAACCAGAGCGACGGGAGGAGCACATTTCAGAAAACGTGCTCAGCTCGTCGAGAGAATGCGATTTAAGCAATAAAATTAAAAATGCACCTAAAACCTAAACCAAACGTTGCAGGTGCTTATTTCTTCGTGCGCAGTGGTCAACGCGGATCTCCCTAGCTGCCAGGAGCTCTTTTTACTGTGCGCACCCAACCAGAGCGACGGGAGGAGCACATTTCAGAAAACGTACTCAGCTCGTCGAGACAATGCGATTTAAGCAATAAAATTAAAAATGCACCTAAAACCTGAACCAAACGTTGCAGGTGCTTATTTCTTCGTGCGCAGTGCTCAACGCGGCACTCCCTAGCTGCCAGGAGCACTTTTTACTGTGGCACCCAACCAGAGTGACGGGAGGAGCACATTTCAGAAAACGTGCTCATCTCGTCGAGAAAATGCGATTTAAGCAATAAAATTTAAAATGCACCTAAAACCTAAACCAAACGTTGCAGGTGCTTATTTCTTCATGCGCAGTGGTCAACGCGGAACTCCCTAGCTGCCAGGAGCTCTTTTTACTGTGCGCACCCAACCAGAGCGACGGGAGGAGCCCATTTCAGAAAACGTGCTCAGCTCGTCGAGAAAATGCGATTTAAGCAATAAAATTAAAAATGCACCTAAAACCTAAACCAAACGTTGCAGGTGCTTATTTCTTCGTGCGCAGTGCTCAACGCGGCACTCCCTAGCTGCCAGGAGCACTTTTTACTGTGCGCACCCAACCAGAGTGACGGGAGGAGCACATTTCAGAAAACGTGCTCAGCTCGTCGAGAAAATGCGATTTAAGCAATAAAATTAAAAATGCACCTAAAACCTAAACCAAACGTTGCAGGTGCTTATTTCTTCATGCGCAGTGGTCAACGCGGCACTCTCTAGCTGCCAAGAGCACTTTTTACTGTGCGCACCCAACCAGAGTGACGGGAGGAGCACATTTCAGAAAACGTGCTCAGCTCGTCGAGAAAATGCGATTTAAGCAATAAGATTAAAAATGCACCTAAAACCTAAACCAAACGTTGCAGGTGCTTATTTCTTCATGCGCAGTGGTCAACGCGGCACTCTCTAGCTGCCAGGAGCCTTTTTTACTACGCGCACCTAACCAGAGCGACGGGAGGAGCACATTTCAGAAAACGTGCTCAGCTCGTCGAGAGAATGCGATTTAAGCAATGAAATTAAAAATGCACCTAAAACCTGAACCAAACGTTGCAGGTTCTTATTTCTTCTTGCGCAGTGGTCAACGCGGCACTCCCTAGCTGCCAGGAGCACTTTTTACTATGCGCGCCCAACCAGAGCGACGGGAGGAGCACATTTCAGAAAACGTGCTCAGCTCGTCGAGAAAATGCGATTTAAGCAATAAAATTAAAAATGCACCTAAAACCTAAACCAAACGTTGCAGGTGCTTATTTCTTCATGCGCAGTGGTCAACGCGGTACTCCCGAGCTGCCAAGAGCACTTTTTACTGTGCGCACCCAACCAGAGCGACGGGAGGAGCACATTTCAGAAAACGTGCTCAGCTCGTCGAGAGAATGCGATTTAAGCAATAAAATCAAAAATGCACCTAAAACCTAAACCAAACGTTGTAGGTGCTTATTTCTTCATGCGCAGTGGTCAACGCGGTACTCCCGAGCTGCCAAGAGCACTTTTTACTGTGCGCACCCAACCAGAGCGACGGGAGGAGCACATTTCAGAAAACGTGCTCAGCTCGTCGAGAGAATGCGATTTAAGCAATAAAATTAAAAATGCACCTAAAACCTAAACCAAACGTTGCAGGTGCTTATTTCTTCGTGCGCAGTGGTCAACGCGGATCTCCCTAGCTGCCAGGAGCTCTTTTTACTGTGCGCACCCAACCAGAGCGACGGGAGGAGCCCATTTCAGAAAACGTGCTCAGCTCGTCGAGAAAATGCGATTTAAGCAATAAAATTAAAAATGCACCTATAACCTAAACCAAACGTTGCAGGTGCTTATTTCTTCGTGCGCAGTGCTCAACGCGGCACTCTCTAGCTGCCAAGAGCCCTTTTTACTGTGCGCACCCAACCAGAGTGACGGGAGGAGCACATTTCAGAAAACGTGCTCAGCTCGTCGAGAAAATGCGATTTAAGCAATAAAATTAAAAATGCACCTAAAACCTAAACCAAACGTTGCAGGTGCCTATCTCTTCATGTGCAGTGGTCAACGTGGCACTCTCTAGCTGCCAGGAGCACTTTTTACTGTGTGCACCCAACCAGAGCGACGGGAGGAGCACATTTCAGAAAACGTGCTCAGCTCGTCGAGAGAATGCGATTCAAGCAATAAAATAAAAAATGCACCTAAAACCTAAACCAAACGTTGCAGGTGCTTATTTCTTCGTGTGCAGTGGTCAACGCGGCACTCCCTAGCTGCCAGGAGCTCTTTTTACTATGCGCACCCAACCAGAGCGACGGGAGGAGCACATTTCAGAAAACGTGCTCAGCTCGTCAAGAAAATGCGATTTAAACAATAAAATTAAAAATGCACCTAAAACCTAAACCAAACGTTGCAGGTGGTTATTTCTTCATGCGCAGTGGTCAACGCGGCACTCTCTAGCTGCCAAGAGCACTTTTTACTGTGCGCACCCAACCAGAGTGACGGGAGGAGCACATTTCAGAAAACGTGCTCAGCTCGTCAAGAAAATGCGATTTAAGCAATAAAATTAAAAATGCACCTAAAACCTAAACCAAACGTTGCAGGTGCTTATTTCTTCGTGCGCAGTGGTCAACGCGGCACTCCCTAGCTGCCAGGAGCACTTTTTACTGTGCGCACCCAACCAGAGTGACGGGAGGAGCACATTTCAGAAAACGTGCTCAGCTCGTCGAGAAAATGCGATTTTAGCAATAAAATTAAAAATGCACCTAAAACATAAACCAAACGTTGCAGGTGCTTATTTCTTCATGCGCAGTGGTCAACGCGGCACTCTCTAGCTGCCAAGAGCACTTTTTACTGTGCGCACCCAACCAGAGTGACGGGAGGAGCACATTTCAGAAAACGTGCTCAGCTCGTCGAGAAAATGCGATTTAAGCAATAAGATTAAAAATCCACCTAAAACCTAAACCAAACGTTGCAGGTGCTTATTTCTTCATGCGCAGTGGTCAACGCGGCACTCTCTAGCTGCCAGGAGCACTTTTTACTGTGCGCACCCAACCAGAGCGACGGGAGGAGCACATTTCAGAAAACGTGCTCAGCTCGTCGAGAGAATGCGATTTAAGCAATAAAATTAAAAATGCACCTAAAACCTAAACCAAACGTTGCAGGTGCTTATTTCTTCATGCGCAGTGGTCAACGCGGCACTCTGTAGCTGCCAGGAGCACTTTTTACTACGCGCATCCAACCAGAGCGACGGGAGGAGCATATTTCAGAAAACGTGCTCAGCTCGTCGAGAGAATGCGATTTAAGCAATAAAATTAAAAATGCACCTAAAACCTAAACCAAACGTTGCAGGTGCTTATTTCTTCGTGCGCAGTGGTCAACGCGGCACTCCCTAGCTGCCAGGAGCTCTTTTTACTGTGCGCACCCAACCAGAGCGACGGGAGGAGCACATTTCAGAAAACGTGCTCAGCTTGTCGAGAAAATGCGATTTAAGCAATAAAATTAAAAATGCACCTAAAACCTAAACCAAACGTTGCAGGTTCTTATTTCTTCTTGCGCAGTGGTCAACGCGGCACTCTCTAGCTGCCAGGAGCACTTTTTACTATGCGCGCCCAACCAGAGCGACGGGAGGAGCACATTTCAGAAAACGTGCTCAGCTCGTCGAGAAAATGCGATTTAAGCAATAAAATTAAAAATGCACCTAAAACCTAAACCAAACGTTGCAGGTGCTTATTTCTTCATGCGCAGTGGTCAACGCGGTACTCCCGAGCTGCCAAGAGCACTTTTTACTGTGCGCACCCAACCAGAGCGACGGGAGGAGCACATTTTAGAAAACGTGCTCAGCTCGTCGAGAGAATGCGATTTAAGCAATAAAATTAAAAATGCACCTAAAACCTAAACCAAACGTTGCAGGTGCTTATTTCTTCGTGCGCAGTGGTCAACGCGGAACTCCCTAGCTGCCAGGAGCTCTTTTTACTGTGCGCACCCAACCAGAGCGACGGGAGGAGCACATTTCAGAAAACGTGCTCAGCTCGTCGAGACAATGCGATTTAAGCAATAAAATTAAAAATGCACCTAAAACCTAAACCAAACGTTGCAGGTGCTTATTTCTTCGTGCGCAGTGCTCAACGCGGAACTCCCTAGCTGCCAGGAGCACTTTTTACTGTGCGCACCAGACCAGAGTGACGGGAGGAGCACATTTCAGAAAACGTGCTCAGCTCGTCGAGAAAATGCGATTTAAGCAATAAAATTAAAAATGCACCCAAAACCTAAACCAAACGTTGCAGGTGCTTATTTCTTTGTGCGCAGTGGTCAACGCGGCACTCTCTAGTTGCCAAGAGCACTTTTTACTATGCGCACCCAACCAGAGTGACGGGAGGAGCACATTTCAGAAAACGTGCTCAGCTCGTCGAGAAAATGCGATTTAACAATAAAATTAAAAATGCACCTAAAACCTAAACCAAACGTTGCAGGTGCTTATTTCTTCATGCGCAGTGGTCAACGCGGCACTCTCTAGCTGCCAAGAGCACTTTTTACTGTGCGCACCCAACCAGAGTGACGGGAGGAGCACATTTCAGAAAACGTGCTCAGCTCGTCGAGAAAATGCGATTTAAGCAATAAGATTAAAAATGCACCTAAAACCTAAACCAAACGTTGCAGGTGCTTATTTCTTCATGCGCAGTGGTCAACGCAGCACTCTCTAGCTGCCAGGAGCACTTTTTACTGTGCGCACCCAACCAGAGCGACGGGAGGAGCACATTTCAGAAAACGTGCTCAGCTCGTCGAGAAAATGCGATTTAAGCAATAAAATTAAAAATGCACCTAAAACCTAAACCAAACAGTGCAGGTTCTTATTTCTTCTGGCGCAGTGGTCAACGCGGCACTCTCTAGCTGCCAGGAGCACTTTTTACTATGCGCGCCCAACCAGAGCGACGGGAGGAGCACATTTCAGAAAACGTGCTCAGCTAGTCGAGAAAATGCGATTTAAGCAATAAAATTAAAAATGCACCTAAAACCTAAACCAAACGTTGCAGGTGCTTATTTCTTCATGCGCAGTGGTCAACGCGGTACTCCCGAGCTGCCAAGAGCACTTTTTACTGTGCGCACCCAACCAGAGCGACGGGAGGAGCACATTTCAGAAAACGTGCTCAGCTCGTCGAGAGAATGCGATTTAAGCAATAAAATTAAAAATGCACCTAAAACCTAAACCAAACGTTGCAGGTGCTTATTTCTTCGTGCGCAGTGGTCAATGCGGAACTCCCTAGCTGCCAGGAGCACTTTTTACTGTGTGCACCCAACCAGAGTGACGGGAGGAGCACATTTCAGAAAACGTGCTCAGCTCGTCGAGAAAATGCGATTTAAGCAATAAAATTAAAAATGCACCTAAAACCTAAACCAAACGTTGCAGGTGCTTATTTCTTCGTGAGCAGTGCTCAACGCGGCACTCCCTAGCTGCCAGGAGCACTTTTTACTGTGCGCACCCAACCAGAGTGACGGTAGGAGCACATTTCAGAAAACGTGCTCAGCTCGTCGAGAAAATGCGATTTAAGCAATAAAATTAAAAATGCACCTAAAACCTAAACCAAACGTTGCAGGTGCTTATTTCTTCATGCGCAGTGGTCAACGCGGCACTCTCTAGCTGCCAAGAGCACTTTTTACTGTGCGCACCCAACCAGAGTGACGGGAGGAGCACATTTCAGAAAACGTGCTCAGCTCGTCGAGAAAATGCGATTTATCCATCCATCCATCTTCTTCCGCTTATCCGGGGTCGGGTCGCGGGGGCAGCAGCTTTAGGAGGGACTCCCAGACTTCCCTCTCCCCAGCCACTTCATCCAGCTCATCCCGGGGGATCCCAAGGCGTTCCCAGGCCAGCTGAGAGACATAGTCTCTCCAGCGCGTCCTGGGTCGTCCCCGGGGTCTCCTACCGGTGGGACATGCCCGGAACACCTCCCCAGGGAGGCGTCCAGGAGGCATCCTGATAAGATGCCCGAGCCACCTCATCTGGCTCCTCTCAACGTGGAGGACTAGCGTCTCTACTCCGAGTCTCTCCCGGATGACCGAGCTTCTCACCCTATCTCTAAGGGAGAGCCCGGACATCCTGCGGAGAAAACTCATTTCGGCCGCTTGTATCCGAGATCTCGTTCTTTCGGTCACGACCCATAGCTCGTGACCATAGGTGAGGGTAGGAGCGTAAATCGACCGGTAAATTGAGAGCTTTGCCTTTTGGCTCAGCTCTCTCTTCACCACAACGGACCGGTACAGGGTCCGCATTACTGCCGACGCTGCACCGATCCGCCTGTCGATCTCACGCTCCATGCTCCCCTCACTCGTGAACAAGACTCCAAGATACTTGAACTCCTCCACTTGGGGCAGGATCTCATCCCCGATCCGGAGAGGGCATTCCACCCTTTTCCGATCGAGGACCATGGACTCGGATTTGGAGGTGCTGACCCTCATCCCGACCGCTTCGCACTCGGCTGCGAATCGTTCCAGCGAGAGCTGGAGATCACGGCCTGAAGAAGCCAACAGCACCACGTCATCTGCAAAAAGCAGAGACGCGATGCTGAGGTCCCCAAACCGGACCCCCTCAACGCCTCGGCTGCGCCTAGAAATTCTGTCCATAAAAATTATGAACAGAATCGGTGACAAAGGGCAGCCTTGGCGGAGTCCAACCCTCACTGGGAACGAATCCGTCTTACTGCCGGAAATGCGGACCAGACTCTGGCATCGGTGATACAGGGACCGAACCGCCCTTATCAGTTGGCTCGGCACCCCGTACTCCCGAAGCACCCTCCACAGAACCTCCCGAGGGACACGGTCGAACACCTTCTCCAAGTCCACAAAACACATGTGGACTGGTTGGGCGAACTCCCATGCACCCTCGAGGATCCTGCCGAGGGTGTAGAGCTGGTCCACTGTTCCACGGCCAGGACGAAAGCCACACTGCTCCTCCTGAATCCGAGGTTCGACCTCCCGACGGACCCTCCTCTCCAGCACCCCTGAATAGACCTTACCAGGGAGGCTGAGGAGTGTGATTCCCCTGTAATTGGAACACACCCTCCGGTCCCCCTTCTTAAAGAGGGGAACCACCACCCCAGTCTGCCAATCCAGAGGCACTGTCCCCGATGTCCACGCAACGTTGTAGAGGCGTGTCAGCCATGACAGCCCCACAACATCCAGAGCCTTTAAGAACTCCGGGCGGATCTCATCCACCCCCGGGGCCTTGCCACCGAGGAGTTTTTTGACTACCTCAGTGACTTCGACCCCAGAGATTGGAGAATCCGCCTCAGAGTCTCCAGGCCCTGCTTCCTCAATGGAAGGCGTGTAGGTGGAATTGAGGAGGTCTTCGAAGTATTCTCCCCACCGACTCACGACGTCCCGAGTCGAGGTCAGCAGCACGCCATCCCCACTGTAAACAGTGTTGACGTTGCACTGCTTCCCCCTCCTGAGACGCCGGATGGTGGACCAGAATTTCCTCGAAGCCATTCGAAAGTCATTCTCCATGGCCTCACCGAACTCCTCCCACGCCCGGGTTTTTGCCTCAGCAACCGCCGAAGCCGCGTTCCGCTTGGCCATCCGGTACCTGTCAGCTGCCTCCGGAGTCCCGCAGGCCAAAACGGCCCGATAGGACTCCTTCTTCAGCTTGACGGCGTCCCTTACCGCCGGTGTCCACCAGCGGGTTCGGGGATTGCCGCCACGACAGGCACCAACGACCTTACGGCCACAGCTCCGGTCGGCCGCCTCAACAATGGAGGCGCGGAACATGGTCCACTCAGACTCAATGTTCCCCGCCTCCCCCGGGACGTGGGAAAAGCTCTGCCGGAGGTGGGAGTTGAAGCTCTTCCTGACAGGAGATTCTGCCAGACGTTCCCAGCAGACCCTCACAGAGCGTTTGGGTCTGCCAGGTCGGACCGGCATCTTCCCCCACCATCGGAGCCAACCCACCACCAGGTGGTGATCAGTTGACAGCTCCGCCCCTCTCTTCACCCGAGTGTCCAAAACATGCGGCCGCAAATCCGATGACACGACTACAAAGTCGATCATCGAACTGCGGCCTAGGGTGTCCTGGTGCCAAGTGCACACATGGACACCCTTATGTTTGAACATGGTGTTCATTATTGAAAATCCGTGTCGAGCACAGAAGTCCAACAATAGAACACCGCTCGGGTTCAGATCAGGGGGGCCGTTCCTCCCAATCACGCCCTTCCAGGTCTCACTGTCATTGCCCACGTGAGCATTGAAGTCACCCAGTAGAACGATGGAGTCCCCAGAAGGAGCGCTCTCCAGCACTTCCTCCAGGGACCCCAAGAAGGGTGGGTACTCTGAGCTGCTGTTTGGTGCATAGACACAAACAACAGTCAGGACCCGTCCCCCCACCCGAAGGCGGAGGGAGGCTACCCTCTCGTTCACCGGGGTGAACCCCAATGTGCAGGCGCCTAGCCGGGGGGCAATAAGTATACCCACACCTGCTCGACGCCTCTCACCGTGGGCAACTCCAGAGTGGAAGAGAGTCCAGCCCCTCTCGAGAGGACTTGTACCGGAACCCAAACTGTGTGTGGAGGCTAGTCCGACTACATCTAGTCGGAATCTTTCTGCCTCGCACACCAGCTCGGGCTCCTTTCCAGCCAGAGAGGTGACATTCCATGTCCCAAGAGCCAGCTTCTGCAGCCGGGGATCAGACCGCCAAGGTCCCTGCCTTTGGCTGCCGCCCAGCTCACATTGCACCCGACCCCTTCGGCCCCTCCCACAGGTGGTGAGCCCATGGGAAGGGGGACCCACGTTTCCATTTCGGGCTATGCCCGGCCGGGCCCCATGGGCGAAGGCCCGGCCACCAGACGCTCGCCTTCGAGCCCCGCCTCCAGGCCTGGCTCCAGAGGGGGGCCCCGGTGACCCGCGTCCGGGCGAGGGAAAACAAAGTCCATTTATGGTTTTCATCATAAGGGGCTTGGGTGAGCCGTGCTTTGTCTGACCCCTCACCTAGGACCCGTTTGCCATGGGTGACCCTACCAGGGGCATGAAGCCCCCGACAACATGGCTCCTAGGATCATAGGGGCACGCAAACCCCTCCACCACGATAAGGTGACGACTCGCGGAGGGGAAAATGCAATAAATTTAAGCAATAAAATTAAAAATGCACCTAAAACCTAAACCAAACGTTGCAGGTGCTCATTTCTTCATGTGCAGTGGTCAACGCGGCACTCCCTAGCTGCCAAGAGCACTTTTTACTATGCGCACCCAACCAGAGTGACGGGAGGAGCACATTTCAGAAAACGTGCACAGCTCGTCGAGAAAATGCGATTTAAGCAATAAAATTAAAATTGCACCTAAAACCTAAACCAAACGTTGCAGGTGCTAATTTCTTCATGCGCAGTGGTCAACGCGGCACTCTCTAGCTGCCAGGAGCACTTTTTACTACGCGCACCCAACCAGAGCGACGGGAGGAGCACATTTCAGAAAACGTGCTCAGCTCGTCAAGAGAATGCGATTTAAGCAATAAAATTAAAAACTAACCTAAAACCTAAACCAAACGTTGCAGGTGCTTATTTCTTCGTGCGCAGTGGTCAACGCGGCACTCCCTAGCTGCCAGGAGCACTTTTTACTTTGCGCACCCAACCAGAGTGACGGGAGGAGCACATTTCAGAAAACGTGCTCAGCTCGTCGAGAAAATGCGATTTAAGCAATAAAATTAAAAATGCACCTAAAACCTAAACCAAACGTTGCAGGTGCTTATTTCTTCATGCGCAGTGGTCAACGCGGCACTCTCTAGCTGCCAGGAGCACTTTTTACTACGCGCACCCAACCAGAGCGACGGGAGGAGCACATTCCAGAAAACGTGCTCAGCTCGTCGAGAGAATGCGATTTAAGCAATAATATAAAAAATGCACCTAAAACCTAAACAAAACGTTGCAGGTGCTTATTTCTTTGTGCGCAGTGGTCAACGCGGCACTCTCTAGCTGCCAAGAGCACTTTTTACTATGCGCACCCAACCAGAGTGACGGGATGAGCACATTTCAGAAAACGTGCTCAGCTCGTCGAGAAAATGCGATTTAAGCAATAAAATTATAAATGCACCTAAAACCTAAACCAAACGTTGCAGGTGGTTATTTCTTCATGCGCAGTGGTCAACGCGGCACTCCCTAGCTGCCAAGTGCACTTTTTACTGTGCGCACCCAACCAGAGAGACGGGAGGAGCACATTTCAGAAAACGTGCTCAGCTCGTCGAGAAAATGCGATTAAAGCAATAAAATTAAAAATGCACCTAAAACCTAAACCAAACGTTGCAGGTGCTTATTTCTTCATGCGCAGTGGTCAACGCAGCACTTTCTAGCTGCCAGGAGGACTTTTTACTACGCGCACCCAACTAGAGCGACGGGAGGAGCACATTTCAGAAAACGCGCTCATCTCGTCGAGAGAATGCGATTTAAGCAATAAAATTAAAAATGCACCTAAAACCTAAACCAAACGTTGCAGGTGCTTATTTCTACGTGCGCAGTTGTCAACGCGGCACTCCCTAGCTGCCAGGAGCTCTTTTTACTGTGCGCACCCAACCAGAGCGACGGGAGGAGCACATTTCAGAAAACGTGCTCAGCTCGTCGAGAAAATGCGATTTAAGCAATAAAATTAAAAATGCACCTAAAACCTAAACCAAACGTTGCAGGTGCTTATTTCTTCATGCGCAGTGGTCAACGCGGCACTCTCTAGCTGCCAGGAGCACTTTTTACTACGCGCACCCAACCAGAGCGACGGGAGGAGCACATTTCAGAAAACGTGCTCAGCTCGTCGAGAGAATGCGATTTAAGCAATAAAATAAAACATGCACCTAAAACCTAAACCAAACGTTGCAGGTGCTTATTTCTTCGTGCGCAGTGGTCAACGCGGCACTCCCTAGCTGCCAGGAGCTCTTTTTACTGTGTGCACCCAACCAGAGCGACGGGAGGAGCACATTTCAGAAAACGTGCTCAGCTCGTCGAGAGAATGCGATTTAAGCAATAAAATAAAAAATGCACCTAAAACCTAAACCAAACGTTGCAGGTGCTTATTTCTTCGTGCGCAGTGGTCAACGCGGAACTCCCTAGCTGCCAGGAGCTCTTTTTACTGTGCGCACCCAACCAGAGCGACGGGAGGAGCACATTTCAGAAAACGCGCTCAGCTCGTCGAGAGAATGCGATTCAAGCAATAAAATTAAAAATGCACCTAAAACCTAAACCAAACGTTGCAGGTGCTTATTTCTACGTGCGCAGTGGTCAACGCGGCACTCCCTAGCTGCCAGGAGCTCTTTTTACTGTGCGCACCCAACCAGAGCGACGGGAGGAGCACATTTCAGAAAACGTGCTCAGCTCGTCGAGAAAATGCGATTTAAGCAATAAAATTAAAAATGCACCTAAAACCTAAACCAAACGTTGCAGGTGCTTATTTCTTCATGCGCAGTGGTCAACGCGGCACTCTCTAGCTGCCAGGAGCACTTTTTACTACGCGCACCCAACCAGAGCGACGGGAGGAGCACATTTCAGAAAACGTGCTCAGCTTGTCGAGAGAATGCGATTTAAGCAATAAAATAAAAAATGCACCTAAAACCTAAACCAAACGTTGCAGGTGCTTATTTCTTCGTGCGCAGTGGTCAACGCGGCACTCCCTAGCTGACAGGAGCTCTTTTTACTGTGTGCACCCAACCAGAGCGACGGGAGGAGCACATTTCAGAAAACGTGCTCAGCTCGTCGAGAGAATGCGATTTAAGCAATAAAATAAAAAATGCACCTAAAACCTAAACCAAACGTTGCAGGTGCTTATTTCTTCGTGCGCAGTGGTCAACGCGGAACTCCCTAGCTGCCAGGAGCTCTTTTTACTGTGCGCACCCAACCAGAGCGACGGGAGGAGCACATTTCAGAAAACGTGCTCAGCTCGTCGAGAAAATGCGATTTAAGCAATAAAATTAAAAATGCACCTAAAACCTAAACCAAACGTTGCAGGTGCTTATTTCTTCGTGCGCAGTGCTCAACGCGGCACTCCCTAGCTGCCAGGAGCTCTTTTTACTGTGCGCACCCAACCAGAGCGACGGGAGGAGCACATTTCAGAAAACGTGCTCAGCTCGTCGAGAAAATGCGATTTAAGCAATAAAATTAAAAATGCACCTAAAACCTAAACCAAACGTTGCAGGTGCTTATTTCTTCATGCGCAGTGGTCAACGCGGCACTCTCTAGCTGCCAGGATCACTTTTTACTACGCGCACCCAACCAGAGCGACGGGAGGAGCACATTTCAGAAAACGTGCTCAGCTCGTCGAGAGAATGCGATTTAAGCAATAAAATAAAAAATGCACCTAAAACCTATACCAAACGTTGCAGGTGCTTATTTCTTCGTGCGCAGTGGTCAACGCGGCACTCCCTAGCTGCCAGGAGCTCTTTTTACTGTGTGCACCCAACCAGAGCGACGGGAGGAGCACATTTCAGAAATCGTGCTCAGCTCGTCGAGAGAATGCGATTCAAGCAATAAAATAAAAAATGCACCTAAAATCTAAACCAAACGTTGCAGGTGCTTATTTCTTCGTGCGCAGTGGTCAACGCGGCACTCCCTAGCTGCCAGGAGCACTTTTTACTGTGCGCACCCAACCAGAGTGACGGGAGGAGCACATTTCAGAAAACGTGCTCAGCTCGTCGAGAAAATGCGATTTAAGCAATAAAATTAAAAATGCACCTAAAACCTAAACCAAACGTTGCAGGTGCTTATTTCTTCATGCGCAGTGGTCAACGCGGCACTCTCTAGCTGCCAGGAGCACTTTTTATTACGCGCACCCAACCAGAGCGACGGGAGGAGCACATTCCAGAAAACGTGCTCAGCTCGTCGAGAGAATGCGATTTAAGCAATAATATAAAAAATGCACCTAAAACCTAAACAAAACGTTGCAGGTGCTTATTTCTTTGTGCGCAGTGGTCAACGCGGCACTCTCTAGCTGCCAAGAGCACTTTTTACTATGCGGACCCAACCAGAGTGACGGGATGAGCACATTTCAGAAAACGTGCTCAGCTCGTCGAGAAAATGCGATTTAAGCAATAAAATTAAAAATGCACCTAAAACCTAAACCAAACGTTGCAGGTGGTTATTTCTTCATGCGCAGTGGTCAACGCGGCACTCCCTAGCTGCCAAGTGCACTTTTTACTGTGCGCACCCAACCAGAGAGACGGGAGGAGCACATTTCAGAAAACGTGCTCAGCTCGTCGAGAAAATGCGATTCAAGCAATAAAATTAAAAATGCACCTAAAACCTAAACCAAACGTTGCAGGTGCTTATTTTTTCATGCGCAGTGGTCAACGCGGCACTTTCTAGCTGCCAGGAGGACTTTTTACTACGCGCACCCAACTAGAGCGACGGGAGAGCACATTTCAGAAAACGCGCTCAGCTCGTCGAGAGAATGCGATTTAAGCAATAAAATTAAAAATGCACCTAAAACCTAAACCAAACGTTGCAGGTGCTTATTTCTACGTTCGCAGTGGTCAACGCGGCACTCCCTAGCTGCCAGGAGCTCTTTTTACTGTGCGCACCCAACCAGAGCGACGGGAGGAGCACATTTCAGAAAACGTGCTCAGCTCGTCGAGAAAATGCGATTTAAGCAATAAAATTAAAAATGCACCTAAAACCTAAACCAAACGTTGCAGGTGCTTATATCTTCATGCGCAGTGGTCAACGCGGCACTCTCTCGCTGCCAGGAGCACTTTTTACTACGCGCACCCAACCAGAGCGACGGGAGGAGCACATTTCAGAAAACGTGCTCAGCTCGTCGAGAGAATGCGATTTAAGCAATAAAATAAAAAATGCACCTAAAACCTAAACCAAACGTTGCAGGTGCTTATTTCTTCGTGCGCAGTGGTCAACGCGGCACTCCCTAGCTGCCAGGAGCTCTTTTTACTGTGTGCACCCAACCAGAGCGACGGGAGGAGCACATTTCAGAAAACGTGCTCAGCTCGTCGAGAGAATGCGATTTAAGCAATAAAATAAAAATGCACCTAAAACCTAAACCAAACGTTGCAGGTGCTTATTTCTTCGTGCGCAGTGGTCAACGCGGAACTCCCTAGCTGCCAGGAGCTCTTTTTACTGTGCGCACCCAACCAGAGCGACGGGAGGAGCACATTTCAGAAAACGTGCTCAGCTCGTCGAGAAAATGCGATTTAAGCAATAAAATTAAAAATGCACCTAAAACCTAAACCAAACGTTGCAGGTGCTTATTTCTTCGTGCGCAGTGCTCAACGCGGCACTCTCTAGCTGCGAAGAGCACTTTTTACTGTGCGCACCCAACCAGAGTGACAGGAGGAGCACATTTCAGAAAACGTGCTCAGCTCGTCGAGAAAATGCGATTGAAGCAATAAGATTAAAAATGCACTCAAACCTAAACCAAACGTTGCAGGTGCTTATTTCTTCATGCGCAGTGGTCAACGCGGCACTCTCTAGCTGCCAGGAGCACTTTTTACTGTGCGCACCCAACCAGAGTGACGGGAGGAGCACATTTCAGAAAATGTGCTCAGCTCGTCGAGAAAATGCGATTTAAGCAATAAAATTAAAAATGCACCTAAAACCTAAACCAAACGTTGCAGGTGCTTATATCTTCATGCGCAGTGGTCAACGCGGCACTCTCTAGCTGCCAAGAGCACTTTTTACTGTGCGCACCCAACCAGAGTGACGGGAGGAGCACATTTCAGAAAACGTGCTCAGCTCGTCGAGAAAATGCGATTTAAGCAATAAGATTAAAAATGCACCTAAAACCTAAACCAAACGTTGCAGGTGCTTATTTCTTCATGCGCAGTGGTCAACGCGGCACTCTCTAGCTGCCAGAAGCACTTTTTACTACGCGCACCCAACCAGAGCGACGGGAGGAGCACATTTCAGAAAACGTGCTCAGCTCGTCGAGAGAATGCGATTTAAGCAATAAAATAAAAAATGCACGGAAAACCTAAACCAAACGTTGCAGGTGCTTATTTCTTCGTGCGCAGTGGTCAACGCGGCACTCCCTAGCTGCCAGGAGCTCTTTTTACTGTGCGCACCCAACCAGAGCGACGGGAGGAGCACATTTCAGAAAACGTGCTCAGCTCGTCGAGAAAATGCGATTTAAGCAATAAAATTAAAAATGCACCTAAAACCTAAACCAAACGTTGCAGGTGCTTATTTCTTCATGCGCAGTTGTCAACGCGGCACTCTCTAGCTGCCAAGAGCACTTTTTACTATGCGCGCCCAACCAGAGCGACGGGAGGAGCACATTTCAGAAAATGTGCTCAGCTCGTCGAGAGAATGCGATTTAAGCAATAAAATTAAAAATGAACCTAAAACCTAAACCAAACATTGCAGGTGCTTATTTCTTCGTGCGCAGTGGTCAACGCGGAACTCCCTAGCTGCCAGGAGCTCTTTTTACTGTGCGCACCCAACCAGAGCGACGGGAGGAGCACATTTCAGAAAACGTGCTCAGCTCGTCGAGAAAATGCGATTTAAGCAATAAAATTAAAAATGCACCTAAAACCTAAACCAAACGTTGCAGGTGCTTATTTCTTCGTGCGCAGTGCTCAACGCGGCACTCCCTAGCTGCCAGGAGCACTTTTTACTGTGCGCACCCAACCAGAGTGACGGGAGGAGCACATTTCAGAAAACGTGCTCAGCTCGTCGAGAAAATGCGATTTAAGCAATAAAATTAAAAATGCACCTAAAACCTAAACCAAACGTTGCAGGTGCTTATTTCTTCATGCGCAGTGGTCAACGCGGCACTCTCTAGCTGCCAAGAGAACTTTTTACTGTGCGCACCCAACTAGAGTGACGGGAGGAGCACATTTCAGAAAACGTGCTCAGCTCGTCGAGAAAATGCGATTTAAGCAATAAGATTAAAAATGCACCTAAAACCTAAACCAAACGTTGCAGGTGCTTATTTCTTCATGCGCAGTGGTCAACGCGGCACTCTCTAGCTGCCAGGAGCACTTTTTACTACGCGCACCCAACCAGAGCGACGGGAGGAGCACATTTCAGAAAACGTGCTCAGCTCGTCGAGAGAATGCGATTTAAGCAATACAATAAAAAATGCACCTAAAACCTAAACCAAACGTTGCAGGTGCTTATTTCTTCGTGCGCAGTGGTCAACGCGGCACTCCCTAGCTGCCAGGAGCTCTTTTTACTGTGCGCACCCAACCAGAACGACGGGAGGAGCACATTTCAGAAAACGTGCTCAGCTCGTCGAGAAAATGCGATTTAAGCAATAAAATTAAAAATGCACCTAAAACCTAAACCAAACGTTGCAGGTGCTTATTTCTTCATGCGCAGTGGTCAACGCGGCACTCTCTAGCTGCCAGGAGCACTTTTTACTACGCGCACCCAACCAGAGCGACGGGAGGAGCACATTTCAGAAAACGTGCTCAGCTCGTCGAGCGAATGCGATTTAAGCAATAAAATAAAAAATGCACCTAAAACCTAAACCAAACGTTGCAGGTTCTTATTTCTTCGTGCGCAGTGGTCAACGCGGCACTCCCTAGCTGCCAGGAGCTCTTTTTACTGTGTGCACCCAACCAGAGCGACGGGAGGAGCACATTTCAGAAAACGTGCTCAGCTCGTCGAGAAAATGCGATAAAGCAATAAAATTTAAAATGCACCTAAAACCTAAACCAAACGTTGCAGGTGCTTATTTCTTTGTGCGCAGTGGTCAACGCGGCACTCTTTAGCTGCCAAGAGCACTTTTTACTATGCGCACCCAACCAGAGTGACGGGAGGAGCACATTTCAGAAAACGTGCTCAGCTCGTCGAGAAAATGCGATTTAAGCAATAAAATTAAAAATGCACCTAAAACCTAAACCAAACGTTGCAGGTGGTTATTTCTTCATGCGCAGTGGTCAACGCGGCACTCTCTAGCTGCCAAGAGCACTTTTTACTGTGCGCACCCAACCAGAGTGACGGGAGGAGCACATTTCATAAAACGTGCTCAGCTCGTCGAGAAAATGCGATTTAAGCAATAAAATTAAAAATGCACCTAAAACCTAAACCAAACGTTGCAGGTGCTTATTTCTTCACGCGCCGTGGTCAACGCGGCACTCTCTAGCTGCCAGGAGCACTTTTTACTACGCGCACCCAACCAGAGCGACGGGAGGAGCACATTTCAGAAAACGTGCTCAGCTCGTCGAGAAAATGCGATTTAAGCAATAAAATTTAAAATGCACCTAAAACCTAAAGAAAACGTTGCAGGTGCTTATTTCTTTGTGCGCAGTGGTCAACGCGGCACTCTTTAGCTGCCAAGAGCAGTTTTTATTATGCGCACCCAACCAGAGTGACGGGAGGAGCACATTTCAGAAAACGTGCTAAGCTCGTCGAGAAAATGCGATTTAAGCAATAAAATTAAAAATGCACCTAAAACCTAAACCAAACGTTGCAGGTGGTTATTTCTTCATGCGCAGTGGTCAACGCGGCACTCTCTAGCTGCCAAGAGCACTTTTTACTGTGCGCACCCAACCAGAGTGACGGGAGGAGCACATTTCAGAAAACGTGCTCAGCTCGTCGAGAAAATGCGATTTAAGCAATAAAATTAAAAATGCACCTAAAACCTAAACAAAACGTTGCAGGAGCTTATATCTTCATGCGCCGTGGTCAACGCGGCACTCTCTAGCTGCCAGGAGCACTTTTTACAACGCGCACCCAACCAGAGCGACGGGAGGAGCACATTTCAGAAAACGTGCTCAGCTCGTCGAGAGAATGCGATTTAAGCAATAAAATTAAAAATTCACCTAAAACCTAAACCAAACGTTGCAGGTGCTTATTTCTTCGTGCGCAGTGGTCAACGCGGCACTCCCTAGCTGCCAGGAGCTCGTTTTACTGTGCGCACCCAACCAGAGCGACGGGAGGAGCACATTTCAGAAAACGTGCTCAGCTTGTCGAGAAAATGCGATTTAAGCAATAAAATTAAAAATGCACCTAAAACCTAAACCAAACGTTGCAGGTGCTTATTTCTTCTTGCGCAGTGGTCAACGCGGCACTCTCTAGCTGCCAGGAGCACTTTTTACTATGCGCGCCCAACCAGAGCGACGGGAGGAGCACATTTCAGAAAACGTGCTCAGCTCGTCGAGAAAATGCGATTTAAGCAATAAAATTAAAAATGCACCTAAAACCTAAACCAAACGTTGCAGGTGCTTATTTCTTCATGCGCAGTGGTCAACGCGGCACTCCCGAGCTGCCAAGAGCACTTTTTACTGTGCGCACCCAACCAGAGCGACGGGAGGAGCACATTTCAGAAAACGTACTCAGCTCGTCGAGAAAATGCGATTTAAGCAATAAAATTAAAAATGCACCTAAAACCTAAACCAAACGTTGCAGGTGCTTATTTCTTCGTGAGCAGTGCTCAACGCGGCACTCCCTAGCTGCCAGGAGCACTTTTTACTGTGCGCACCCAACCAGAGTGACGGGAGGAGCACATTTCAAAAAACGTGCTCAGCTCGTCAAGAAAATGCGATTTAAGCAATAAAATTAAAAATGCACCTAAAACCTAAACCAAACGTTCCAGGTGCTTATTTCTTCATGCGCAGTGGTCAACGCGGCACTCTCTAGCTGCCAAGAGCCCTTTTTACTGTGCGCACCCAACCAGAGTGACGGGAGGAGCACATTTCAGAAAACGTGCTCGACTCGTCGAGAAAATGCGATTTAAGCAATAAAATTAAAAATGCACCTAAAACCTAAACCAAACGTTGCAGGTGCCTATTTCTTCATGTGCAGTGATCAACGTGGCACTCTCTAGCTGCCAGGAGCACTTTTTACTATGCGCGCACAACCAGAGCGACAGGAGGAGCACATTTCAGAAAACGTGCTCAGCTCGTCGAGAAAATGCGATTTAAGCAATAAAATTTAAAATGCACCTAAAACCTAAACCAAACGTTGCAGGTGCTTATTTCTTTGTGCGCAGTGGTCAACGCGGCACTCTTTAGCTGCCAAGAGCACTTTTTACTATGCGCACCCAACCAGAGTGACGGGAGGAGCACATTTCAGAAAACGTGCTCAGCTCGTCGAGAAAATGCGATTTAAGCAATAAAATTAAAAATGCACCTAAAACCTAAACCAAACGTTGCAGGTGGTTATTTCTTCATGCGCAGTGGTCAACGCGGCACTCTCTAGCTGCCAAGAGCACTTTTTACTGTGCGCACCCAACCAGAGTGACGGGAGGAGCACATTTCAGAAAACGTGCTCAGCTCGTCGAGAAAATGCGATTTAAGCAATAAGATTAAAAATGCACCTAAAACCTAAACCAAACGTTGCAGGTGCTTATTTCTTCATGCGCAGTGGTCAACGCGGCACTCTCTAGCTGCCAGGAGCCTTTTTTACTACGCGCACCCAACCAGAGCGACGGGAGGAGCACATTTCAGAAAACGTGCTCAGCTCGTCGAGAGAATGCGATTTAAGCAATAAAATTAAAAATGCACCTAAAACCTGAACCAAACGTTGCAGGTTCTTATTTCTTCTTGCGCAGTGGTCAACGCGGCACTCCCTAGCTGCCAGGAGCACTTTTTACTATGCGCGCCCAACCAGAGCGACGGGAGGAGCACATTTCAGAAAACGTGCTCAGCTCGTCGAGAAAATGCGATTTAAGCAATAAAATTAAAAATGCACCTAAAACCTAAACCAAACGTTGCAGGTGCTTATTTCTTCATGCGCAGTGGTCAACGCGGTACTCCCGAGCTGCCAAGAGCACTTTTTACTGTGCGCACCCAACCAGAGCGACGGGAGGAGCACATTTCAGAAAACGTGCTCAGCTCGTCGAGAGAATGCGATTTAAGCAATAAAATCAAAAATGCACCTAAAACCTAAACCAAACGTTGTAGGTGCTTATTTCTTCATGCGCAGTGGTCAACGCGGTACTCCCGAGCTGCCAAGAGCACTTTTTACTGTGCGCACCCAACCAGAGCGACGGGAGGAGCACATTTCAGAAAACGTGCTCAGCTCGTCGAGAGAATGCGATTTAAGCAATAAAATTAAAATTGCACCTAAAACCTAAACCAAACGTTGCAGGTGCTTATTTCTTCGTGCGCAGTGGTCAACGCGGATCTCCCTAGCTGCCAGGAGCTCTTTTTACTGTGCGCACCCAACCAGAGTGACGGGAGGAGCACATTTCAGAAAACGTGCTCAGCTCGTCGAGAAAATGCGATTTAAGCAATAAAATTAAAAATGCACCTAAAACCTAAACCAAACGTTGCAGGTGGTTATTTCTTCATGCGCAGTGGTCAACGCGGCACTCTCTAGCTGCCAAGAGCACTTTTTACTGTGCGCACCCAACCAGAGTGACGGGAGGAGCACATTTCAGAAAACGTGCTCAGCTCGTCGAGAAAATGCGATTTAAGCAATAAAATTAAAAATGCACCTAAAACCTAAACCAAACGTTGCAGGTGCTTATTTCTTCGTGCGCAGTGGTCAACGCGGAACTCCCTAGCTGCCAGGAGCTATTTTTACTGTGCACACCCAACCAGAGCGACGGGAGGAGCACATTTCAGAAAACGTGCTCAGCTCGTCGAGAGAATGCGATTTAAGCAATAAAATTAAAAATGCACCTAAAACCTAAACCAAACGTTGCAGGTGCTTATTTCTTCGTGCGCAGTGGTCAACGCGGCACTCCCGAGCTGCCAAGAGCACTTTTTACTGTGCGCACCCAACCAGAGCGACGGGAGGAGCACATTTCAGAAAACGTGCTCAGCTCGTCGAGAGAATGCGATTCAAGCAATAAAATTAAAAATGCACCTAAAACCTAAACCAAACGTTGCAGGTGCTTATTTCTTCGTGCGCAGTGGTCAACGCGGAACTCCCTAGCTGCCAGGAGCTCTTTTTACTGTGCGCACCCAACCAGAGCGACGGGAGGAGCACATTTCAGAAAACATGCTCAGCTCGTCGAGAAAATGCGATTTAAGCAATAAAATTAAAAATGCAGCTAAAACCTAAACCAAACGTTGCAGGTGCTTATTTGTTCGTGCGTAGTGCTCAACGCGGCACTCCCTAGCTGCCAGGAGCACTTTTTACTGTGCGCACCCAACCAGAGTGACGGGAGGAGCACATTTCAGAAAACGTGCTCAGCTCGTCGAGAAAATGCGATTTAAGCAATAAAATTAAAAATGCACCTAAAACCTAAACCAAACGTTGCAGGTGCTTATTTCTTCATGCGCAGTGGTCAACGCGGCACTCTCTAGCTGCCAAGAGCCCTTTAACTGTGCGCACCCAACCAGAGTGACGGGAGGAGCACATTTCAGAAAACGTGCTCAGCTCGTCGAGAAAATGCGATTTAAGCAATAAGATTAAAAATGCACCTAAAACCTAAACCAAACGTTGCAGGTTCTTATTTCTTCTTGCGCAGTGGTCAACGCGGCACTCTCTAGCTGCCAGGAGCACTTTTTACTATGCGCGCCCAACCAGAGCGACGGGAGGAGCACATTTCAGAAAACGTGCTCAGCTCGTCGAGAAAATGCGATTTAAGCAATAAAATTAAAAATGCACCTAAAACCTAAACCAAACGTTGCAGGTGCTTATTTCTTCATGCGCAGTGGTCAACGCGGCACTCTCTAGCTGCCAAGAGCACTTTTTACTACGCGCACCCTACCAGAGTGACGGGAGGAGCACATTTTAGAAAACGTGCTCAGCTCGTCGAGAAAATGCGATTTAAGCAATAAAATTAAAAATGCACCTAAAACCTAAACCAAACGTTGCAGGTGCTTATTTCTTCGTGCGCAGTGGTCAACGCGGAACTCCCTAGCTGCCAGGAGCTATTTTTACTATGCGCACCCAACCAGAGCGACGGGAGGAGCACATTTCAGAAAACGTGCTCAGCTCGTCAAGAAAATGCGATTTAAACAATAAAATTAAAAATGCACCTAAAACCTAAACCAAACGTTGCAGGTGGTTATTTCTTCATGCGCAGTGGTCAACGCGGCACTCTCTAGCTGCCAAGAGCACTTTTTACTGTGCGCACCCAACCAGAGTGACGGGAGGAGCACATTTCAGAAAACGTGCTCAGCTCGTCAAGAAAATGCGATTTAAGCAATAAAATTAAAAATGCACCTAAAACCTAAACCAAACGTTGCAGGTGCTTATTTCTTCGTGCGCAGTGGTCAACGCGGCACTCCCTAGCTGCCAGGAGCACTTTTTACTGTGCGCACCCAACCAGAGTGACGGGAGGAGCACATTTCAGAAAACGTGCTCAGCTCGTCGAGAAAATGCGATTTTAGCAATAAAATTAAAAATGCACCTAAAACATAAACCAAACGTTGCAGGTGCTTATTTCTTCATGCGCAGTGGTCAACGCGGCACTCTCTAGCTGCCAAGAGCACTTTTTACTGTGCGCACCCAACCAGAGTGACGGGAGGAGCACATTTCAGAAAACGTGCTCAGCTCGTCGAGAAAATGCGATTTAAGCAATAAGATTAAAAATGCACCTAAAACCTAAACCAAACGTTGCAGGTGCTTATTTCTTCATGCGCAGTGGTCAACGCGGCACTCTCTAGCTGCCAGGAGCACTTTTTACTACGCGCACCCAACCAGAGCGACGGGAGGACCACATTTCAGAAAACGTGCTCAGCTCGTCGAGAGAATGCGATTTAAGCAATAAAATTAAAAATGCACCTAAAACCTAAACCAAACGTTGCAGGTGCTTATTTCTTCATGCGCAGTGGTCAACGCGGCACTCTGTAGCTGCCAGGAGCACTTTTTACTACGCGCATCCAACCAGAGCGACGGGAGGAGCATATTTCAGAAAACGTGCTCAGCTCGTCGAGAGAATGCGATTTAAGCAATAAAATTAAAAATGCACCTAAAACCTAAACCAAACGTTGCAGGTGCTTATTTCTTCGTGCGCAGTGGTCAACGCGGCACTCCCTAGCTGCCAGGAGCTCTTTTTACTGTGCGCACCCAACCAGAGCGACGGGAGGAGCACATTTCAGAAAACGTGCTCAGCTTGTCGAGAAAATGCGATTTAAGCAATAAAATTAAAAATGCACCTAAAACCTAAACCAAACGTTGCAGGTTCTTATTTCTTCTTGCGCAGTGGTCAACGCGGCACTCTCTAGCTGCCAGGAGCACTTTTTACTATGCGCTCCCAACCAGAGCGACGGGAGGAGCACATTTCAGAAAACGTGCTCAGCTCGTCGAGAAAATGCGATTTAAGCAATAAAATTAAAAATGCACCTAAAACCTAAACCAAACGTTGCAGGTGCTTATTTCTTCATGCGCAGTGGTCAACGCGGTACTCCCGAGCTGCCAAGAGCACTTTTTACTGTGCGCACCCAACCAGAGCGACGGGAGGAGCACATTTTAGAAAACGTGCTCAGCTCGTCGAGAGAATGCGATTTAAGCAATAAAATTAAAAATGCACCTAAAACCTAAACCAAACGTTGCAGGTGCTTATTTCTTCGTGCGCAGTGGTCAACGCGGAACTCCCTAGCTGCCAGGAGCTCTTTTTACTGTGCGCACCCAACCAGAGCGACGGGAGGAGCACATTTCAGAAAACGTGCTCAGCTCGTCGAGACAATGCGATTTAAGCAATAAAATTAAAAATGCACCTAAAACCTAAACCAAACGTTGCAGGTGCTTATTTCTTCGTGCGCAGTGCTCAACGCGGCACTCCCTAGCTGCCAGGAGCACTTTTTACTGTGCGCACCAGAACAGAGTGACGGGAGGAGCACATTTCAGAAAACGTGCTCAGCTCGTCGAGAAAATGCGATTTAAGCAATAAAATTAAAAATGCACCCAAAACCTAAACCAAACGTTGCAGGTGCTTATTTCTTTGTGCGCAGTGGTCAACGCGGCACTCTCTAGTTGCCAAGAGCACTTTTTACTATGCGCACCCAACCAGAGTGACGGGAGGAGCACATTTCAGAAAACGTGCTCAGCTCGTCGAGAAAATGCGATTTAACAATAAAATTAAAAATGCACCTAAAACCTAAACCAAACGTTGCAGGTGCTTATTTCTTCATGCGCAGTGGTCAACGCGGCACTCTCTAGCTGCCAAGAGCACTTTTTACTGTGCGCACCCAACCAGAGTGACGGGAGGAGCACATTTCAGAAAACGTGCTCAGCTCGTCGAGAAAATGCGATTTAAGCAATAAGATTAAAAATGCACCTAAAACCTAAACCAAACGTTGCAGGTGCTTATTTCTTCATGCGCAGTGGTCAACGCAGCACTCTCTAGCTGCCAGGAGCACTTTTTACTGTGCGCACCCAACCAGAGCGACGGGAGGAGCACATTTCAGAAAACGTGCTCAGCTCGTCGAGAAAATGCGATTTAAGCAATAAGATTAAAAATGCAACTAAAACCTAAACCAAACGTTCCAGGTGCTTATTTCTTCGTGCGCAGTGGTCAACGCGGCACTCCCTAGCTGCCAGGAGCTCTTTTTACTGTGCGCACCCAACCAGAGCGACGGGAGGCGCACATTTCAGAAAACGTGCTCAGCTTGTCGAGAAAATGCGATTTAAGCAATAAAATTAAAAATGCACCTAAAACCTAAACCAAACAGTGCAGGTTCTTATTTCTTCTTGCGCAGTGGTCAACGCGGCACTCTCTAGCTGCCAGGAGCACTTTTTACTATGCGCGCCCAACCAGAGCGACGGGAGGAGCACATTTCAGAAAACGTGCTCAGCTCGTCGAGAAAATGCGATTTAAGCAATAAAATTAAAAATGCACCTAAAACCTAAACCAAACGTTGCAGGTGCTTATTTCTTCATGCGCAGTGGTCAACGCGGTACTCCCGAGCTGCCAAGAGCACTTTTTACTGTGCGCACCCAACCAGAGCGACGGGAGGAGCACATTTCAGAAAACGTGCTCAGCTCGTCGAGAGAATGCGATTTAAGCAATAAAATTAAAAATGCACCTAAAACCTAAACCAAACGTTGCAGGTGCTTATTTCTTCGTGCGCAGTGGTCAATGCGGAACTCCCTAGCTGCCAGGAGCACTTTTTACTGTGTGCACCCAACCAGAGTGACGGGAGGAGCACATTTCAGAAAACGTGCTCAGCTCGTCGAGAAAATGCGATTTAAGCAATAAAATTAAAAATGCACCTAAAACCTAAACCAAACGTTGCAGGTGCTTATTTCTTCGTGAGCAGTGCTCAACGCGGCACTCCCTAGCTGCCAGGAGCACTTTTTACTGTGCGCACCCAACCAGAGTGACGGTAGGAGCACATTTCAGAAAACGTGCTCAGCTCGTCGAGAAAATGCGATTTAAGCAATAAAATTAAAAATGCACCTAAAACCTAAACCAAACGTTGCAGGTGCTTATTTCTTCATGCGCAGTGGTCAACGCGGCACTCTCTAGCTGCCAAGAGCACTTTTTACTGTGCGCACCCAACCAGAGTGACGGGAGGAGCACATTTCAGAAAACGTGCTCAGCTCGTCGAGAAAATGCGATTTATCCATCCATCCATCTTCTTCCGCTTATCCGGGGTCGGGTCGCGGGGGCAGCAGCTTTAGGAGGGACTCCCAGACTTCCCTCTCCCCAGCCACTTCATCCAGCTCATCCCGGGGGATCCCAAGGCGTTCCCAGGCCAGCTGAGAGACATAGTCTCTCCAGCGCGTCCTGGGTCGTCCCCGGGGTCTCCTACCGGTGGGACATGCCCGGAACACCTCCCCAGGGAGGCGTCCAGGAGGCATCCTGATAAGATGCCCGAGCCACCTCATCTGGCTCCTCTCAACGTGGAGGACTAGCGTCTCTACTCCGAGTCTCTCCCGGATGACCGAGCTTCTCACCCTATCTCTAAGGGAGAGCCCGGACATCCTGCGGAGAAAACTCATTTCGGCCGCTTGTATCCGAGATCTCGTTCTTTCGGTCACGACCCATAGCTCGTGACCATAGGTGAGGGTAGGAGCGTAAATCGACCGGTAAATTGAGAGCTTTGCCTTTTGGCTCAGCTCTCTCTTCACCACAACGGACCGGTACAGGGTCCGCATTACTGCCGACGCTGCACCGATCCGCCTGTCGATCTCACGCTCCATGCTCCCCTCACTCGTGAACAAGACTCCAAGATACTTGAACTCCTCCACTTGGGGCAGGATCTCATCCCCGATCCGGAGAGGGCATTCCACCCTTTTCCGATCGAGGACCATGGACTCGGATTTGGAGGTGCTGACCCTCATCCCGACCGCTTCGCACTCGGCTGCGAATCGTTCCAGCGAGAGCTGGAGATCACGGCCTGAAGAAGCCAACAGCACCACGTCATCTGCAAAAAGCAGAGACGCGATGCTGAGGTCCCCAAACCGGACCCCCTCAACGCCTCGGCTGCGCCTAGAAATTCTGTCCATAAAAATTATGAACAGAATCGGTGACAAAGGGCAGCCTTGGCGGAGTCCAACCCTCACTGGGAACGAATCCGTCTTACTGCCGGAAATGCGGACCAGACTCTGGCATCGGTGATACAGGGACCGAACCGCCCTTATCAGTTGGCTCGGCACCCCGTACTCCCGAAGCACCCTCCACAGAACCTCCCGAGGGACACGGTCGAACACCTTCTCCAAGTCCACAAAACACATGTGGACTGGTTGGGCGAACTCCCATGCACCCTCGAGGATCCTGCCGAGGGTGTAGAGCTGGTCCACTGTTCCACGGCCAGGACGAAAGCCACACTGCTCCTCCTGAATCCGAGGTTCGACCTCCCGACGGACCCTCCTCTCCAGCACCCCTGAATAGACCTTACCAGGGAGGCTGAGGAGTGTGATTCCCCTGTAATTGGAACACACCCTCCGGTCCCCCTTCTTAAAGAGGGGAACCACCACCCCAGTCTGCCAATCCAGAGGCACTGTCCCCGATGTCCACGCAACGTTGTAGAGGCGTGTCAGCCATGACAGCCCCACAACATCCAGAGCCTTTAAGAACTCCGGGCGGATCTCATCCACCCCCGGGGCCTTGCCACCGAGGAGTTTTTTGACTACCTCAGTGACTTCGACCCCAGAGATTGGAGAATCCGCCTCAGAGTCTCCAGGCCCTGCTTCCTCAATGGAAGGCGTGTAGGTGGAATTGAGGAGGTCTTCGAAGTATTCTCCCCACCGACTCACGACGTCCCGAGTCGAGGTCAGCAGCACGCCATCCCCACTGTAAACAGTGTTGACGTTGCACTGCTTCCCCCTCCTGAGACGCCGGATGGTGGACCAGAATTTCCTCGAAGCCATCCGAAAGTCATTCTCCATGGCCTCACCGAACTCCTCCCACGCCCGGGTTTTTGCCTCAGCAACCGCCGAAGCCGCGTTCCGCTTGGCCATCCGGTACCTGTCAGCTGCCTCCGGAGTCCCGCAGGCCAAAACGGCCCGATAGGACTCCTTCTTCAGCTTGACGGCGTCCCTTACCGCCGGTGTCCACCAGCGGGTTCGGGGATTGCCGCCACGACAGGCACCAACGACCTTACGGCCACAGCTCCGGTCGGCCGCCTCAACAATGGAGGCGCGGAACATGGTCCACTCAGACTCAATGTTCCCCGCCTCCCCCGGGACGTGGGAAAAGCTCTGCCGGAGGTGGGAGTTGAAGCTCTTCCTGACAGGAGATTCTGCCAGACGTTCCCAGCAGACCCTCACAGAGCGTTTGGGTCTGCCAGGTCGGACCGGCATCTTCCCCCACCATCGGAGCCAACCCACCACCAGGTGGTGATCAGTTGACAGCTCCGCCCCTCTCTTCACCCGAGTGTCCAAAACATGCGGCCGCAAATCCGATGACACGACTACAAAGTCGATCATCGAACTGCGGCCTAGGGTGTCCTGGTGCCAAGTGCACACATGGACACCCTTATGTTTGAACATGGTGTTCATTATTGAAAATCCGTGTCGAGCACAGAAGTCCAACAATAGAACACCGCTCGGGTTCAGATCAGGGGGGCCGTTCCTCCCAATCACGCCCTTCCAGGTCTCACTGTCATTGCCCACGTGAGCATTGAAGTCACCCAGTAGAACGATGGAGTCCCCAGAAGGAGCGCTCTCCAGCACTTCCTCCAGGGACCCCAAGAAGGGTGGGTACTCTGAGCTGCTGTTTGGTGCATAGACACAAACAACAGTCAGGACCCGTCCCCCCACCCGAAGGCGGAGGGAGGCTACCCTCTCGTTCACCGGGGTGAACCCCAATGTGCAGGCGCCTAGCCGGGGGGCAATAAGTATACCCACACCTGCTCGACGCCTCTCACCATGGGCAACTCCAGAGTGGAAGAGAGTCCAGCCCCTCTCGAGAGGACTTGTACCGGAACCCAAACTGTGTGTGGAGGCTAGTCCGACTATATCTAGTCGGAATCTTTCTGCCTCGCACACCAGCTCGGGCTCCTTTCCAGCCAGAGAGGTGACATTCCATGTCCCAAGAGCCAGCTTCTGCAGCCGGGGATCAGACCGCCAAGGTCCCTGCCTTTGGCTGCCGCCCAGCTCACATTGCACCCGACCCCTTCGGCCCCTCCCACAGGTGGTGAGCCCATGGGAAGGGGGACCCACGTTTCCATTTCGGGCTATGCCCGGCCGGGCCCCATGGGCGAAGGCCCGGCCACCAGACGCTCGCCTTCGAGCCCCGCCTCCAGGCCTGGCTCCAGAGGGGGGCCCCGGTGACCCGCGTCCGGGCGAGGGAAAACAAAGTCCATTTATGGTTTTCATCATAAGGGGCTTGGGTGAGCCGTGCTTTGTCTGACCCCTCACCTAGGACCCGTTTGCCATGGGTGACCCTACCAGGGGCATGAAGCCCCCGACAACATGGCTCCTAGGATCATAGGGGCACGCAAACCCCTCCACCACGATAAGGTGACGACTCGCGGAGGGGAAAATGCAATAAATTTAAGCAATAAAATTAAAAATGCACCTAAAACCTAAACCAAACGTTGCAGGTGCTTATTTCTTCATGTGCAGTGGTCAACGCGGCACTCCCTAGCTGCCAAGAGCACTTTTTACTATGCGCACCCAACCAGAGTGACGGGAGGAGCACATTTCAGAAAACGTGCACAGCTCGTCGAGAAAATGCGATTTAAGCAATAAAATTAAAATTGCACCTAAAACCTAAACCAAACGTTGCAGGTGCTAATTTCTTCATGCGCAGTGGTCAACGCGGCACTCTCTAGCTGCCAGGAGCACTTTTTACTACGCGCACCCAACCAGAGCGACGGGAGGAGCACATTTCAGAAAACGTGCTCAGCTCGTCAAGAGAATGCGATTTAAGCAATAAAATTAAAAAGTAACCTAAAACCTAAACCAAACGTTGCAGGTGCTTATTTCTTCGTGCGCAGTGGTCAACGCGGCACTCTCTAGCTGCCAGGAGCACTTTTTACTTTGCGCACCCAACCAGAGTGACGGGAGGAGCACATTTCAGAAAACGTGCTCAGCTTGTCGAGAGAATGCGATTTAAGCAATAAAATAAAAAATGCACCTAAAACCTAAACCAAACGTTGCAGGTGCTTATTTCTTCGTGCGCAGTGGTCAACGCGGCACTCCCTAGCTGCCAGGAGCTCTTTTTACTGTGTGCACCCAACCAGAGCGACGGGAGGAGCACATTTCAGAAAACGTGCTCAGCTCGTCGAGAGAATGCGATTTAAGCAATAAAATAAAAAATGCACCTAAAACCTAAACCAAACGTTGCAGGTGCTTATTTCTTCGTGCGCAGTGGTCAACGCGGAACTCCCTAGCTGCCAGGAGCTCTTTTTACTGTGCGCACCCAACCAGAGCGACGGGAGGAGCACATTTCAGAAAACGTGCTCAGCTCGTCGAGAAAATGCGATTTAAGCAATAAAATTAAAAATGCACCTAAAACCTAAACCAAACGTTGCAGGTGCTTATTTCTTCGTGCGCAGTGCTCAACGCGGCACTCCCTAGCTGCCAGGAGCTCTTTTTACTGTGCGCACCCAACCAGAGCGACGGGAGGAGCACATTTCAGAAAACGTGCTCAGCTCGTCGAGAAAATGCGATTTAAGCAATAAAATTAAAAATGCACCTAAAACCTAAACCAAACGTTGCAGGTGCTTATTTCTTTGTGCGCAGTGGTCAACGCGGCACTCTCTAGCTGCCAAGAGCACTTTTTACTATGCGGACCCAACCAGAGTGACGGGATGAGCACATTTCAGAAAACGTGCTCAGCTCGTCGAGAAAATGCGATTTAAGCAATAAAATTAAAAATGCACCTAAAACCTAAACCAAACGTTGCAGGTGATTATTTCTTCATGCGCAGTGGTCAACGCGGCACTCTGTAGCTGCCAGGAGCACTTTTTACTACGCGCATCCAACCAGAGCGACGGGAGGAGCATATTTCAGAAAACGTGCTCAGCTCGTCGAGAGAATGCGATTTAAGCAATAAAATTAAAAATGCACCTAAAACCTAAACCAAACGTTGCAGGTGCTTATTTCTTCGTGCGCAGTGGTCAACGCGGCACTCCCTAGCTGCCAGGAGCTCTTTTTACTGTGCGCACCCAACCAGAGCGACGGGAGGAGCACATTTCAGAAAACGTGCTCAGCTTGTCGAGAAAATGCGATTTAAGCAATAAAATTAAAAATGCACCTAAAACCTAAACCAAACGTTGCAGGTGCTTATTTCTTCATGCGCAGTGGTCAACGCAGCACTCTCTAGCTGCCAAGAGCAGTTTTTACTGTGCGCACCCAACCAGAGTGACGGGAGGAGCACATTTCAGAAAACGTGCTCAGCTCGTCGAGAAAATGCGATTTAAGCAATAAGATTAAAAATGCACCTAAAACCTAAACCAAACGTTGCAGGTGCTTATTTCTTCATGCGCAGTGGTCAACGCGGCACTCTCTAGCTGCCAAGAGCACTTTTTACTGTGCGCACCCAACCAGAGTGACGGGAGGAGCACATTTCAGAAAACGTGCTCAGCTCGTCGAGAAAATGCGATTTAAGCAATAAAATTAAAAATGCACCTAAAACCTAAACCAAACGTTGCAGGTGCTTATTTCTTCGTGCGCAGTGCTCAACGCGGCACTCCCTAGCTGCCAGGAGCACTTTTTACTGTGCGCACCCAACCAGAGTGACGGGAGGAGCACATTTCAGAAAATGTGCTCAGCTCGTCGAGAAAATGCGATTTAAGCAATAAGATTAAAAATGCACCTAAAACCTAAACCAAACGTTGCAGGTGCTTATTTCTTCATGCGCAGTGGTCAACGCGGCACTCTCTAGCTGCCAGGAGCACTTTTTACTACGCGCACCCAACCAGAGCGACGGGAGGAGAACATTTCAGAAAACGTGCTCAGCTCGTCGAGAGAATGCGATTTAAGCAATAAAATAAAAAAATGCACGGGAAACCTAAACCAAACGTTGCAGGTGCTTATTTCTTCGTGCGCAGTGGTCAACGCGGAACTCCCTAGCTGCCAGGAGCTCTTTTTACTGTGCGCACCCAACCAGAGCGACGGGAGGAGCCCATTTCAGAAAACGTGCTCAGCTCGTCGAGACAATGCGATTTAAGCAATAAAATTAAAAATGCACCTAAAACCTAAACCAAACGTTGCAGGTGCTTATTTCTTCGTGCGCAGTGCTCAACGCGGCACTCCCTAGCTGCCAGGAGAACTTTTTACTGTGCGCACCCAACCAGAGTGACGGGAGGAGCACATTTCAGAAAACGCGCTCAGCTCGTCGAGAGAATGCGATTTAAGCAATAAAATTAAAAATGCACTTAAAACCTAAACCAAACGTTGCAGGTGCTTATTTCTTTGCGCGCAGTGGTCAACGCGGCACTCTCTAGCTGCCAAGAGCACTTTTTACTGTGCGCACCCAACCAGAGTGACGGGAGGAGCACATTTCAGAAAACGTGCTCAGCTCGTCGAGAAAATGCGATTTAAGCAATAAGATTAAAAATGCACTCAAACCTAAACCAAACGTTGCAGGTGCTTAATTCTTCATGCGCAGTGGTCAACGCGGCACTCTCTAGCTGCCAGGAGCACTTTTTACTGTGCGCACCCAACCAGAGTGACGGGAGGAGCACATTTCAGAAAACGTGCTCAGCTCGTCGAGAAAATGCGATTTAAGCAATAAAATTAAAAATGCACCTAAAACCTAAACCAAACGTTGCAGGTGCTTATTTCTTCATGCGCAGTGGTCAACGCGGCACTCTCTAGCTGCCAAGAGCACTTTTTACTGTGCGCACCCAACCAGAGTGACGGGAGGAGCACATTTCTGAAAACGTGCTCAGCTCGTCGAGAAAATGCGATTTAAGCAATAAGATTAAAAATGCACCTAAAACCTAAACCAAACGTTGCAGGTGCTTATTTCTTCATGCGCAGTGGTCAACGCGGCACTCTCTAGCTGCCAGGAGCACTTTTTACTACGCGCACCCAACCAGAGCGACGGGAGGAGCACATTTCAGAAAACGTGCTCAGCTCGTCGAGAGAATGCGATTTAAGCAATAAAATAAAAAATGCACGGAAAACCTAAACCAAACGTTGCAGGTGCTCATTTCTTCGTGCGCAGTGGTCAACGCGGCACTCCCTAGCTGCCAGGAGCTCTTTTTACTGTGCGCACCCAACCAGAGCGACGGGAGGAGCACATTTCAGAAAACGTGCTCAGCTCGTCGAGAAAATGCGATTTAAGCAATAAAATTAAAAATGCACCTAAAACCTAAACCAAACGTTGCAGGTGCTTATTTCTTCATGCGCAGTGGTCAACGCGGCACTCTCTAGCTGCCAGGAGCACTTTTTACTACGCGCACCCAACCAGAGCGACGGGAGCAGCACATTTCAGAAAACGTGCTCAGCTCGTCGAGAGATTGCGATTTAAGCAATAAAATAAAAAATGCACCTAAAACCTAAACCAAACGTTGCAGGTGCTTATTTCTTCGTGCGCAGTGGTCAACGCGGCACTCCCTAGCTGCCAGGAGCTCTTTTTACTGTGTGCACCCACCCAGAGCGACGGGAGGAGCACATTTCAGAAAACGTGCTCAGCTCGTCGAGAGAATGCGATTTAAGCAATAAAATAAAAAATGCACGTAAAACCTAAACCAAACGTTGCAGGTGCTTATTTCTTCGTGCGCAGTGGTCAACGCGGAACTCCCTAGCTGCCAGGAGCTCTTTTTACTGTGCGCACCCAACCAGAGCGACGGGAGGAGCCCATTTCAGAAAACGTGCTCAGCTCGTCGAGAAAATGCGATTTAAGCAATAAAATTAAAAATGCACCTAAAACCTAAACCAAACGTTGCAGGTGCTTATTTCTTCGTGCGCAGTGGTCAACGCGGCACTCCCTAGCTGCCAGGAGCTCTTTTTATTGTGCGCACCCAACCAGAGCGACGGGAGGAGCACATTTCAGAAAACGTGCTCAGCTCGTCGAGAAAATGCGGTTTAAAGCAATAAGATTAAAAATGCACCTAAAACCTAAACCAAACGTTGCAGGTGCTTATTTCTTCGTGCGCAGTGCTCAACGCGGCACTCCCTAGCTGCCAGGAGCACTTTTTACTGTGCGTACCCAACCAGAGTGACGGGAGGAGCACATTTCAGAAAACGTGCTCAGCTCGTCGAGAAAATGCGATTTAAGCAATAAAGTTAAAAATGCACCTAAAACCTAAACCAAACGTTGCAGGTGCTTATTTCTTCATGCGCAGTGGTCAACGCGGCACTCTCTAGCTGCCAAGAGCACTTTTTACTGTGCGCACCCAACCAGAGTGACGGGAGGAGCACATTTCAGAAAACGTGCTCAGCTCGTCGAGAAAATGCGATTTAAGCAATAAAATTAAAAATCCAACTAAAACCTAAACCAAACGTTGCAGGTGCTTATTTCTTCGTGCGCAGTGCTCAACGCGGCACTCCCTAGCTGCCAGGAGCACTTTTTACTGTGCGCACCCAACCAGAGTGACGGGAGGAGCACATTTCAGAAAACGTGCTCAGCTCGTCGAGAAAATGCGATTTAAGCAATAAAATTAAAAATGCACCTAAAACCTAAACCAAACGTTGCAGGTGCTTATTTCTTCATGCACAGTGGTCAACGCGGCACTCTCTAGCTGCCAAGAGCACTTTTTACTGTGCGCACCCAAACAGAGCGACGGGAGGAGAACATTTCAGAAAACGTGCTCAGCTCGTCGAGAAAATGCGATTTAAGCAATAAAATTAAAAATGCACCTAAAACCTAAACCAAACGTTGCAGGTGCTTATTTCTCCATGTGCAGTGGTCAACGCGGCACTCTCTAGCTGCCAGGAGCACGTTTTACTATGCGCGCACAACCAGAGCGACGGGAGGAGCACATTTCAGAAAACGTGCTCAGCTCGTCGAGAAAATGCGATTTAAGCAATAAAATTAAAAATGCACCTAAAACCTAAACCAAACGTTGCAGGTGCTTATTTCTTCATGCGCAGTGGTCAACGCGGCACTCTCTAGCTGCCAAGAGCACTTTTTACTGTGCGCACCCAACCAGAGTGACGGGAGGAGCACATTTCAGAAAACGTGCTCAGCTCGTCGAGAAAATGCGATTTAAGCAATAAGATTAAAAATGCACCTAAAACCTAAACCAAACGTTGCAGGTGCTTATTTCTTCATGCGCAGTGGTCAACGCGGCACTCTCTAGCTGCCAGGAGCACTTTTTACTACGCGCACCCAACCAGAGCGACGGGAGGAGCACATTTCAGAAAACGTGCTCAGCTCGTCGAGAGAATGCGATTTAAGCAATAAAATAAAAAATGCACGGAAAACCTAAACCAAACGTTGCAGGTGCTTATTTCTTCGTGCGCAGTGGTCAACGCGGCACTCCCTAGCTGCCAGGAGCTCTTTTTACTGTGCGCACCCAACCAGAGCGACGGGAGGAGCACATTTCAGAAAACGTGCTCAGCTCGTCGAGAAAATGCGATTTAAGCAATAAAATTAAAAATGCACCTAAAACCTAAACCAAACGTTGCAGGTGCTTATTTCTTCATGCGCAGTGGTCAACGCGGCACTCTCTAGCTGCCAGGAGCACTTTTTACTACGCGCACCCAACCAGAGCGACGGGAGCAGCACATTTCAGAAAACGTGCTCAGCTCGTCGAGAAAATGCGATTTAAGCAATAAAATAAAAAATGCACCTAAAACCTAAACCAAACGTTGCAGGTGCTTATTTCTTCGTGCGCAGTGCTCAACGCGGCACTCCCTAGCTGCCAGGAGCACTTTTTACTGTGCGTACCCAACCAGAGTGACGGGAGGAGCACATTTCAGAAAACGTGCTCAGCTCGTCGAGAAAATGCGATTTAAGCAATAAAGTTAAAAATGCACCTAAAACCTAAACCAAACGTTGCAGGTGCTTATTTCTCCGTGCGCAGTGCTCAACGCGGCACTCCCTAGCTGCCAGGAGCACTTTTTACTGTGCACACCCAACCAGAGTGACGGGAGGAGCACATTTCAGAAAACGTGCTCAGCTCGTCGAAAAAATGCGATTTAAGCAATAAAGTTAAAAATGCACCTAAAACCTAAACCAAACGTTGCAGGTGCTTATTTCTTCATGCGCAGTGGTCAACGCGGCACTCTCTAGCTGCCAAGAGCACTTTTTACTGTGCGCACCCAACCAGAGTGACGGGAGGAGCACATTTCAGAAAACGTGCTCAGCTCGTCGAGAAAATGCGATTTAAGCAATAAAATTAAAAATCCAACTAAAACCTAAACCAAACGTTGCAGGTGCTTATTTCTTCGTGCGCAGTGCTCAACGCGGCACTCCCTAGCTGCCAGGAGCACTTTTTACTGTGCGCACCCAACCAGAGTGACGGGAGGAGCACATTTCAGAAAACGTGCTCAGCTCGTCGAGAAAATGCGATTTAAGCAATAAAATTAAAAATGCACCTAAAACCTAAACCAAACGTTGCAGGTGCTTATTTCTTCATGCGCAGTGGTCAACGCGGCACTCTCTAGCTGCCAAGAGCACTTTTTACTGTGCGCACCCAACCAGAGCGACGGGAGGAGCACATTTCAGAAAACGTGCTCAGCTCGTCGAGAAAATGCGATTTAAGCAATAAGATTAAAAATGCACCTAAAACCTAAACCAAATGTTGCAGGTGCTTATTTCTTCATGCGCAGTGGTCAACGCGGCACTCTCTAGCTGCCAAGAGCACTTTTTACTGTGCGCACCCAACCAGAGTGACGGGAGGAGCACATTTCAGAAAACGTGCTCAGCTCGTCGAGAAAATGCGATTTAAGCAATAAGATTAAAAATGCACCTAAAACCTAAACCAAACGTTGCAGGTGCTTATTTCTTCATGCGCAGTGGTCAACGCGGCACTCTCTAGCTGCCAGGAGCACTTTTTACTACGCGCACCCAACCAGAGCGACGGGAGGAGCACATTTCAGAAAACGTGCTCAGCTCGTCGAGAGAATGCGATTTAAGCAATAAAATAAAAAATGCACCTAAAACCTAAACCAAACGTTGCAGGTGCTTATTTCTTCGTGTGCAGTGGTCAACGCGGCACTCCCTAGCTGCCAGGAGCTCTTTTTACTGTGCGCACCCAACCAGAGCGACGGGAAGAGCACATTTCAGAAAACGTGCTCAGCTCGTCGAGAAAATGCGATTTAAGCAATAAAATTAAAAATGCACCTAAAACCTAAACCAAACGTTGCAGGTGCTTATTTCTTCATGCGCAGTGGTCAACGCGGCACTCTCTAGCTGCCAGGAGCACTTTTTACTACGCGCACCCAACCAGAGCGACGGGAGGAGAACATTTCAGAAAACGTGCTCAGCTCGTCGAGAGAATGCGATTTAAGCAATAAAATAAAAAATGCACCTAAAACCTAAACCAAACGTTGCAGGTGCTTATTTCTTCGTGCGCAGTGCTCAACGCGGAACTCCCTAGCTGCCAGGAGCTCTTTTTACTGTGCTCACCCAACCAGAGCGACGGGAGGAGCACATTTCAGAAAACGTGCTCAGCTCGTCGAGAAAATGCGATTTAAGCAATAAAATTAAAAATGCACCTAAAACCTAAACCAAACGTTGCAGGTGCTTATTTCTTCATGCGCAGTGGTCAACGCGGCACTCTCTAGCTGCCAGGAGCACTTTTTACTACGCGCACCCAACCAGAGCGAAGGGAGCAGCACATTTCAGAAAACGTGCTCAGCTCGTCGAGAGAATGCGATTTAAGCAATAAAATAAAAAATGCACCTAAAACCTAAACCAAACGTTGCAGGTGCTTATTTCTTCGTGCGCAGTGGTCAACGCGGCACTCCCTAGCTGCCAGGAGCTCTTTTTACTGTGTGCACCCAACCATAGCGACGGGAGGAGCACATTTCAGAAAACGTGCTCAGCTCGTCGAGAGAATGCGATTTAAGCAATAAAATAAAAAATGCACCTAAAACCTAAACCAAACGTTGCAGGTGCTTATTTCTTCGTGCGCAGTGGTCAACGCGGCACTCCCTAGCTGCCAGGAGCTCTTTTTACTGTGCGCACCCAACCAGAGCGACGGGAGGAGCACATTTCAGAAAACGTGCTCAGCTCGTCGAGAAAATGCGATTTAAGCAATAAAATTAAAAATGCACCTAAAACCTAAACCAAACGTTGCAGGTGCTTATTTCTTCGTGCGCAGTGCTCAACGCGACACTCCCTAGCTGCCAGGAGCACTTTTTACTGTGCGTACCCAACCAGAGTGACGGGAGGAGCACATTTCAGAAAACGTGCTCAGCTCGTCGAGAAAATGCGATTTAAGCAATAAAGTTAAAAATGCACCTAAAACCTAAACCAAACGTTGCAGGTGCTTATTTCTTCGTGCGCAGTGGTCAACGCGGCACTCCCTAGCTGCAAGGAGCTCTTTTTACTGTGTGCACCCAACCAGAGCGACGGGAGGAGCAAATTTCAGAAAACGTGCTCAGCTCGTCGAGAGAATGCGATTTAAGCAATAAAATAAAAAATGCACCTAAAACCTAAACCAAACGTTGCAGGTGCTTATTTCTTCGTGCGCAGTGGTCAACGCGGAACTCCCTAGCTGCCAGGAGCTCTTTTTACTGTGCGCACCCAACCAGAGCGACGGGAGGAGCCCATTTCAGAAAACGTGCTCAGCTCGTCGAGAAAATGCGATTTAAGCAATAAAATTAAAAATGTACCTAAAACCTAAACCAAACGTTGCAGGTGCTTATTTCTTCGTGCGCAGTGCTCAACGCGGCACTCCCTAGCTGCCAGGAGCACTTTTTACTGTGCGCACTCAACCAGAGTGACGGGAGGAGCACATTTCAGAAAACGTGCTCAGCTCGTCGAGAAAATGCGATTTAAGCAATAAAATTAAAAATGCACCTAAAACCTAAACCAAACGTTGCAGGTGCTTATTTCTTCATGCGCAGTGGTCAACGCGGCACTCTCTAGCTGCCAAGAGCACTTTTTACTGTGCGCACCCAACCAGAGCGACGGGAGGAGCACATTTCAGAAAACGTGCTCAGCTCGTCGAGAAAATGCGATTTAAGCAATAAGATTAAAAATGCACCTAAAACCTAAACCAAATGTTGCAGGTGCTTATTTCTTCATGCGCAGTGGTCAACGCGGCACTCTCTAGCTGCCAAGAGCACTTTTTACTGTGCGCACCCAACCAGAGTGACGGGAGGAGCACATTTCAGAAAACGTGCTCAGCTCGTCGAGAAAATGCGATTTAAGCAATAAGATTAAAAATGCACCTAAAACCTAAACCAAACGTTGCAGGTGCTTATTTCTTCATGCGCAGTGGTCAACGCGGCACTCTCTAGCTGCCAGGAGCACTTTTTACTACGCGCACCCAACCAGAGCGACGGGAGGAGCACATTTCAGAAAACGTGCTCAGCTCGTCGAGAGAATGCGATTTAAGCAATAAAATAAAAAATGCACCTAAAACCTAAACCAAACGTTGCAGGTGCTTATTTCTTCGTGCGCAGTGGTCAACGCGGCACTCCCTAGCTGCCAGGAGCTCTTTTTACTGTGCGCACCCAACCAGAGCGACGGGAGGAGCACATTTCAGAAAACGTGCTCAGCTCGTCGAGAAAATGCGATTTAAGCAATAAAATTAAAAATGCACCTAAAACCTAAACCAAACGTTGCAGGTGCTTATTTCTTCATGCGCAGTGGTCAACGCGGCACTCTCTAGCTGCCAGGAGCACTTTTTACTACGCGCACCCAACCAGAGCGACGGGAGGAGAACATTTCAGAAAACGTGCTCAGCTCGTCGAGAGAATGCGATTTAAGCAATAAAATAAAAAATGCACCTAAAACCTAAACCAAACGTTGCAGGTGCTTATTTCTTCGTGCGCAGTGCTCAACGCGGAACTCCCTAGCTGCCAGGAGCTCTTTTTACTGTGCTCACCCAACCAGAGCGACGGGAGGAGCACATTTCAGAAAACGTGCTCAGCTCGTCGAGAAAATGCGATTTAAGCAATAAAATTAAAAATGCACCTAAAACCTAAACCAAACGTTGCAGGTGCTTATTTCTTCATGCGCAGTGGTCAACGCGGCACTCTCTAGCTGCCAGGAGCACTTTTTACTACGCGCACCCAACCAGAGCGAAGGGAGCAGCACATTTTAGAAAACGTGCTCAGCTCGTCGAGAGAATGCGATTTAAGCAATAAAATAAAAAATGCACCTAAAACCTAAACCAAACGTTGCAGGTGCTTATTTCTTCGTGCGCAGTGGTCAACGCGGCACTCCCTAGCTGCCAGGAGCTCTTTTTACTGTGTGCACCCAACCATAGCGACGGGAGGAGCACATTTCAGAAAACGTGCTCAGCTCGTCGAGAGAATGCGATTTAAGCAATAAAATAAAAAATGCACCTAAAACCTAAACCAAACGTTGCAGGTGCTTATTTCTTCGTGCGCAGTGGTCAACGCGGCACTCCCTAGCTGCCAGGAGCTCTTTTTACTGTGCGCACCCAACCAGAGCGACGGGAGGAGCACATTTCAGAAAACGTGCTCAGCTCGTCGAGAAAATGCGATTTAAGCAATAAAATTAAAAATGCACCTAAAACCTAAACCAAACGTTGCAGGTGCTTATTTCTTCGTGCGCAGTGCTCAACGCGACACTCCCTAGCTGCCAGGAGCACTTTTTACTGTGCGTACCCAACCAGAGTGACGGGAGGAGCACATTTCAGAAAACGTGCTCAGCTCGTCGAGAAAATGCGATTTAAGCAATAAAGTTAAAAATGCACCTAAAACCTAAACCAAACGTTGCAGGTGCTTATTTCTTCGTGCGCAGTGGTCAACGCGGCACTCCCTAGCTGCAAGGAGCTCTTTTTACTGTGTGCACCCAACCAGAGCGACGGGAGGAGCAAATTTCAGAAAACGTGCTCAGCTCGTCGAGAGAATGCGATTTAAGCAATAAAATAAAAAATGCACCTAAAACCTAAACCAAACGTTGCAGGTGCTTATTTCTTCGTGCGCAGTGGTCAACGCGGAACTCCCTAGCTGCCAGGAGCTCTTTTTACTGTGCGCACCCAACCAGAGCGACGGGAGGAGCCCATTTCAGAAAACGTGCTCAGCTCGTCGAGAAAATGCGATTTAAGCAATAAAATTAAAAATGTACCTAAAACCTAAACCAAACGTTGCAGGTGCTTATTTCTTCGTGCGCAGTGCTCAACGCGGCACTCCCTAGCTGCCAGGAGCACTTTTTACTGTGCGCACTCAACCAGAGTGACGGGAGGAGCACATTTCAGAAAACGTGCTCAGCTCGTCGAGAAAATGCGATTTAAGCAATAAAATTAAAAATGCACCTAAAACCTAAACCAAACGTTGCAGGTGCTTATTTCTTCATGCGCAGTGGTCAACGCGGCACTCTCTAGCTGCCAAGAGCACTTTTTACTGTGCGCACCCAACCAGAGTGACGGGAGGAGCACATTTCAGAAAACGTGCTCAGCTCGTCAAGAAAATGCGATTTAAGCAATAAAATTAAAAATGCACCTAAAACCTAAACCAAACGTTGCAGGTGCTTATTTCTTCGTGCGCAGTGCTGAACGCGGCACTCCCTAGCTGCCAGGAGCACTTTTTACTGTGCGCACCCAACCAGAGTGACGGGAGGAGCACATTTCAGAAAACGTGCTCAGCTCGTCGAGAAAATGCGATTTAAGCAATAAGATTAAAAATGCACCTAAAACCTAAACCAAACGTTGCAGGTGCTTATTTCTTCATGCGCAGTGGTCAACGCGGCACTCTCTAGCTGCCAGGAGCACTTTTTACTACGCGCACCCAACCAGAGCGACGGGAGGAGCACATTTCAGAAAACGTGCTCAGCTCGTCGAGAGAATGCGATTTAAGCAATAAAATAAAAAATGCACCTAAAACCTAAACCAAACGTTGCAGGTGCTTATTTCTTCGTGCGCAGTGGTCAACGCGGCACTCCCTATCTGCCAGGAGCTCTTTTTACTGTGCGCACCCAACCAGAGCGACGGGAGGAGCACATTTCAGAAAACGTGCTCAGCTCGTCGAGAAAACGCGATTTAAGCAATAAAATTAAAAATGCACCTAAAACCTAAACCAAACGTTGCAGGTGCTTATTTCTTCATGCGCAGTGGTCAACGCGGCACTCTCTAGCTGCCAGGAGCACTTTTTACTACGCGCACCCAACCAGAGCGACGGGAGCAGCACATTTCAGAAAACGTGCTCAGCTCGTCGAGAGAATGCGATTTAAGCAATAAAATAAAAAATGCACCTAAAACCTAAACCAAACGTTGCAGGTGCTTATTTCTTCGTGCGCAGTGGTCAACGCGGCACTCCCTAGCTGCCAGGAGCTCTTTTTACTGTGCGCACCCAACCAGAGCGTCGGGAGGAGCACATTTCAGAAAACGTGCTCAGCTCGTCGAGAAAATGCGATTGAAGCAATAAGATTAAAAATGCACCTAAAACCTAAACCAGACGTTGCAGGTGCTTATTTCTTCATGCGCAGTGGTCAACGCGGCACTCTCTAGCTGCCAGGAGCACTTTTTACTACGCACACCCAACCAGAGCGACGGGAGGAGCACATTTCAGAAAACGTGCTCAGCTCGTCGAGAGAATGCGATTTAAGCAATAAAATAAAAAATGCACCTAAAACCTAAACCAAACGTTGCAGGTGCTTATTTCTTCGTGCGCAGTGGTCAACGCGGCACTCCCTAGCTGCCAGGAGCTCTTTTTACTGTGCGCACCCAACCAGAGCGACGGGAGGAGCACATTTCAGAAAACGTGCTCAGCTCGTCGAGAAAATGCGATTTAAGCAATAAAATTAAAAATGCACCTAAAACCTAAACCAAACGTTGCAGGTGCTTATTTCTTCGTGCGCAGTGCTCAACGCGGCACTCCCTAGCTGCCAGGAGCACTTTTTACTGTGCGCACCCAACCAGAGTGACGGGAGGAGCACATTTCAGAAAACGTGCTCAGCTCGTCGAGAAAATGCGATTTAAGCAATAAAATTAAAAATGCACCTAAAACCTAAACCAAACGTTGCAGGTGCTTATTTCTTCATGCGCAGTGGTCAACGCGGCACTCTCTAGCTGCCAAGAGCACTTTTTACTGTGCGCACCCAACCAGAGTGACGGGAGGAGCACATTTCAGAAAACGTGCTCAGCTCGTCGAGAGAATGCGATTTAAGCAATAAAAAAAAAAATGCACCTAAAACCTAAACCAAACGTTGCAGGTGCTTATTTCTTCGTGCGCAGTGGTCAACGCGGAACTCCCAAGCTGCCAGGAGCTCTTTTTACTGTGCGCACCCAACCAGAGCGACGGGAGGAGCCCATTTCAGAAAACGTGCTCAGCTCGTCGAGAAAATGCGATTTAAGCAATAAAATTAAAAATGCACCTAAAACCTAAACCAAACGTTGCAGGTGCTTATTTCTTCGTGCGCAGTGCTCAACGCGGCACTCCCTAGCTGCCAGGAGCACTTTTTACTGTGCGCACCCAACCAGAGTGACGGGAGGAGCACATTTCAGAAAACGTGCTCAGCTCGTCGAGAAAATGCGATTTAAGCAATAGAATTAAAAATGCACCTAAAACCTAAACCAAACGTTGCAGGTGCTTATTTCTTCATGCGCAGTGGTCAACGCGGCACTCTCTAGCTGCCAAGAGCACTTTTTACTGTGCGCACCCAACCAGAGCGACGGGAGGAGCACATTTCAGAAAACGTGCTCAGCTCGTCGAGAAAATGCGATTTAAGCAATAAAATTAAAAATGCACCTAAAACCTAAACCAAACGTTGCAGGTGCTTATTTCTCCATGTGCAGTGGTCAACGCGGCACTCTCTAGCTGCCAGGAGCACTTTTTACTATGCGCGCACAACCAGAGCGACGGGAGGAGCACATTTCAGAAAACGTGCTCAGCTCGTCGAGAAAATGCGATTTAAGCAATAAAATTAAAAATGCACCTAAAACCTAAACCAAACGTTGCAGGTGCTTATTTCTTCATGCGCAGTGGTCAACGCGGCACTCTCTAGCTGCCAAGAGCACTTTTTACTGTGCGCACCCAACCAGAGTGACGGGAGGAGCACATTTCAGAAAACGTGCTCAGCTCGTCGAGAAAATGCGATTTAAGCAATAAGATTAAAAATGCACCTAAAACCTAAACCAAACGTTGCAGGTGCTTATTTCTTCATGCGCAGTGGTCAACGCGGCACTCTCTAGCTGCCAGGAGCACTTTTTACTACGCGCACCCAACCAGAGCGACGGGAGGAGAACATTTCAGAAAACGTGCTCAGCTCGTCGAGAGAATGCGATTTAAGCAATAAGATTAAAAATGGACCTAAAACCTAAACCAAACGTTGCAGGTGCTTATTTCTTCATGCGCAGTGGTCAACGCGGCACTCTCTAGCTGCCAGGAGCACTTTTTACTACGCGCACCCAACCAGAGCGACGGGAGGAGCACATTTACGAAAACGTGCTCAGCTCGTCGAGAGAATGCGATTTAAGCAATAAAATAAAAAATGCACCTAAAACCTAAACCAAACGTTGCAGGTGCTTATTTCTTCGTGTGCAGTGGTCAACGCGGCACTCCCTAGCTGCCAGGAGCTCTTTTTACTGTGTGCACCCAACCAGAGCGACGGGAGGAGCACATTTCAGAAAACGTGCTCAGCTCGTCGAGAGAATGCGATTTAAGCAATAAAATAAAAAATGCACCTAAAACCTAAACCAAACGTTGCAGGTGCTTATTTCTTCGTGCGCAGTGGTCAACGCGGAACTCCCAAGCTGCCAGGAGCTCTTTTTACTGTGCGCACCCAACCAGAGCGACGGGAGGAGCCCATTTCAGAAAACGTGCTCAGCTCGTCGAGAAAATGCGATTTAAGCAATAAAATTAAAAATGCACCTAAAACCTAAACCAAACGTTGCAGGTGCTTATTTCTTCGTGCGCAGTGCTCAACGCGGCACTCCCTAGCTGCCAGGAGCACTTTTTACTGTGCGCACCCAACCAGAGTGACGGGAGGAGCACATTTCAGAAAACGTGCTCAGCTCGTCGAGAGAATGCGATTTAAGCAATAAAATTAAAAATGCACCTAAAACCTAAACCAAACGTTGCAGGTGCTTATTTCTTCATGCGCAGTGGTCAAACTGGCACTCTCTAGCTGCCAAGAGCACTTTTTACTGTGCGCACCCAACCAGAGCGACGGGAGGAGCACATTTCAGAAAACGTGCTCAGCTCGTCGAGAAAATGCGATTTAAGCAATAAAATTAAAAATGCACCTAAAACCTAAACCAAACGTTGCAGGTGCTTATTTCTCCATGTGCAGTGGTCAACGCGGCACTCTCTAGCTGCCAGGAGCACTTTTTACTATGCGCGCACAACCAGAGCGACGGGAGGAGCACATTTCAGAAAACGTGCTCAGCTCGTCGAGAAAATGCGATTTAAGCAATAAAATTAAAAATGCACCTAAAACCTAAACCAAACGTTGCAGGTGCTTATTTCTTCATGCGCAGTGGTCAACGCGGCACTCTCTAGCTGCCAAGAGCACTTTTTACTGTGCGCACCCAACCAGAGTGACGGGAGGAGCACATTTCAGAAAACGTGCTCAGCTCGTCGAGAAAATGCGATTTAAGCAATAAAATTAAAAATGCACCTAAAACCTAAACCAAACGTTGCAGGTGCTTATTTCTTCGTGCGCAGTGCTCAACGCGGCACTCCCTAGCTGCCAGGAGCACTTTTTAGTGTGCGCACCCAACCAGAGTGACGGGAGGAGCACATTTCAGAAAACGTGCTCAGCTCGTCGAGAAAATGCGATTTAAGCAATAGAATTAAAAATGCACCTAAAACCTAAACCAAACGTTGCAGGTGCTTATTTCTTCATGCGCAGTGGTCAACGCGGCACTCTCTAGCTGCCAAGAGCACTTTTTACTGTGCGCACCCAACCAGAGCGACGGGAGGAGCACATTTCAGAAAACGTGCTCAGCTCGTCGAGAAAATGCGATTTAAGCAATAAAATTAAAAATGCACCTAAAACCTAAACCAAACGTTGCAGGTGCTTATTTCTCCATGTGCAGTGGTCAACGCGGCACTCTCTAGCTGCCAGGAGCACTTTTTACTATGCGCGCACAACCAGAGCGACGGGAGGAGCACATTTCAGAAAACGTGCTCAGCTCGTCGAGAAAATGCGATTTAAGCAATAAAATTAAAAATGCACCTAAAACCTAAACCAAACGTTGCAGGTGCTTATTTCTTCATGCGCAGTGGTCAACGCGGCACTCTCTAGCTGCCAAGAGAGCTTTTTACTGTGCGCACCCAACCAGAGTGACGGGAGGAGCACATTTCAGAAAACGTGCTCAGTTCGTCGAGAAAATGCGATTTAAGCAATAAGATTAAAAATGCACCTAAAACCTAAACCAAACGTTGCAGGTGCTTATTTCTTCATGCGCAGTGGTCAACGCGGCACTCTCTAGCTGCCAGGAGCACTTTTTACTGTGCGCACCCAACCAGAGTGACGGGAGGAGCACATTTCAGAAAACGTGCTCAGCTCGTCGAGAAAATGCGATTTAAGCAATAAAATTAAAAATGCACCTAAAACCTAAACCAAACGTTGCAGGTGCTTATTTCTTCATGCACAGTGGTCAACGCGGCACTCTCTAGCTGCCAAGAGCATTTTTTACTGTGCGCACCCAACCAGAGTGACGGGAGGAGCACATTTCAGAAAACGTGCTCAGCTCGTCGAGAAAATGCGATTTAAGCAATAAGATTAAAAATGCACCTAAAACCTAAACCAAACGTTGCAGGTGCTTATTTCCTTATGCGCAGTGGTCAACACGGCACTCTCTAGCTGACAGGAGCACTTTTTACTACGCGCACCCAACCAGAGCGAAGGGAGGAGCACATTTCAGAAAACGTGCTCAGCTCGTCGAGAGAATGCGATTTAAGCAATAAAATAAAAAATGCACCTAAAACCTAAACCAAACGTTGCAGGTGCTTATTTCTTCGTGCGCAGTGGTCAACGCGGCACTCCCTAGCTGCCAGGAGCTCTTTTTACTGTGCGCACCCAACCAGAGCGACGGGAGGAGCACATTTCAGAAAACGTGCTCAGCTCGTCGAGAAAATGCGATTTAAGCAATAAAATTAAAAATGCAAATAAAACCTAAACCAAACGTTACAGGTGCTTATTTCTTCATGCGCTGTGGTCAACGCGGCACTCTCTAGCTGCCAGGAGCACTTTTTACTACGCGCACCCAACCAGAGCGACGGGAGGAGCACATTTCAGAAAACGTGCTCAGCTCGTCGAGAGAATGCGATTTAAGCAATAAAATAAAAAATGCACCTAAAACCTAAACCAAACGTTGCAGGTGCTTATTTCTTCGTGCGCAGTGGTCAACGCGGCACTCCCTAGCTGCCAGGAGCTCTTTTTACTGTGTGCACCCAACCAGAGCGACGGGAGGAGCACATTTCAGAAAACGTGCTCAGCTCGTCGAGAGAATGCGATTTAAGCAATAAAATAAAAAATGCACCTAAAACCTAAACCAAACGTTGCAGGTGCTTATTTCTTCGTGCGCAGTGGTCAACGCGGAACTCCCAAGCTGCCAGGAGCTCTTTTTACTGTGCGCACCCAACCAGAGTCACGGGAGGAGCACATTTCAGAAAACGTGCTCAGCTCGTCGAGAAAATGCGATTTAAGCAATAAAATTAAAAATGCACCTAAAACCTAAACCAAACGTTGCAGGTGCTTATTTCTTCGTGCGCAGTGCTCAACGCGACACTCCCTAGCTGCCAGGAGCACTTTTTACTGTGCGTACCCAACCAGAGTGACGGGAGGAGCACATTTCAGAAAACGTGCTCAGCTCGTCGAGAAAATGCGATTTAAGCAATAAAGTTAAAAATGCACCTAAAACCTAAACCAAACGTTGCAGGTGCTTATTTCTTCGTGCGCAGTGCTCAACGCGGCACTCCCTAGCTGCCAGGAGCACTTTTTACTGTGCGCACCCAACCAGAGTGACGGGAGGAGCACATTTCAGAAAACGTGCTCAGCTCGTCGAGAAAATGCGATTTAAGCAATAAAGTTAAAAATGCACCTAAAACCTAAACCAAACGTTGCAGGTGCTTATTTCTTCATGCGCAGTGGTCAACGCGGCACTCTCTAGCTGCCAAGAGCACTTTTTACTGTGCGCACCCAACCAGAGTGACGGGAGGAGCACATTTCAGAAAACGTGCTCAGCTCGTCGAGAAAATGCGATTTAAGCAATAAAATTAAAAATCCAACTAAAACCTAAACCAAACGTTGCAGGTGCTTATTTCTTCGTGCGCAGTGCTCAACGCGGCACTCCCTAGCTGCCAGGAGCACTTTTTACTGTGCGCACCCAACCAGAGCGACGGGAGGAGCACATTTCAGAAAACGTGCTCAGCTCGTCGAGAGAATGCGATTTAAGCAATAAAATAAAAAATGCACGGAAAACCTAAACCAAACGTTGCAGGTGCTTATTTCTTCGTGCGCAGTGGTCAACGCGGCACTCCCTAGCTGCCAGGAGCTCTTTTTACTGTGCGCACCCAACCAGAGCGACGGGAGGAGCACATTTCAGAAAACGTGCTCAGCTCGTCGAGAAAATGCGATTTAAGCAATAAAATTAAAAATGCACCTAAAACCTAAACCAAACGTTGCAGGTGCTTATTTCTTCATGCGCAGTGGTCAACGCGGCACTCTCTAGCTGCCAGGAGCACTTTTTACTACGCGCACCCAACCAGAGCGACGGGAGCAGCACATTTCAGAAAACGTGCTCAGCTCGTCGAGAAAATGCGATTTAAGCAATAAAATAAAAAATGCACCTAAAACCTAAACCAAACGTTGCAGGTGCTTATTTCTTCGTGCGCAGTGGTCAACGCGGCACTCCCTAGCTGCCAGGAGCTCTTTTTACTGTGTGCACCCAACCAGAGCGACGGGAGGAGCACATTTCAGAAAACGTGCTCAGCTCGTCGAGAAAATGCGATTTAAGCAATAAAATTAAAAATGCACCTAAAACCTAAACCAAACGTTGCAGGTGCTTATTTCTTCGTGCGCAGTGCTCAACGCGGCACTCCCTAGCTGCCAGGAGCACTTTTTACTGTGCGTACCCAACCAGAGTGACGGGAGGAGCACATTTCAGAAAACGTGCTCAGCTCGTCGAGAAAATGCGATTTAAGCAATAAAGTTAAACATGCACCTAAAACCTAAACCAAACGTTGCAGGTGCTTATTTCTTCGTGCGCAGTGCTCAACGCGGCACTCCCTAGCTGCCAGGAGCACTTTTTACTGTGCACACCCAACCAGAGTGACGGGAGGAGCACATTTCAGAAAACGTGCTCAGCTCGTCGAAAAAATGCGATTTAAGCAATAAAGTTAAAAATGCACCTAAAACCTAAACCAAACGTTGCAGGTGCTTATTTCTTCATGCGCAGTGGTCAACGCGGCACTCTCTAGCTGCCAAGAGCACTTTTTACTGTGCGCACCCAACCAGAGTGACGGGAGGAGCACATTTCAGAAAACGTGCTCAGCTCGTCGAGAAAATGCGATTTAAGCAATAAAATTAAAAATCCAACTAAAACCTAAACCAAACGTTGCAGGTGCTTATTTCTTCGTGCGCAGTGCTCAACGCGGCACTCCCTAGCTGCCAGCAGCACTTTTTACTGTGCGCACCCAACCAGAGTGACGGGAGGAGCACATTTCAGAAAACGTGCTCAGCTCGTCGAGAAAATGCGATTTAAGCAATAAAATTAAAAATGCACCTAAAACCTAAACCAAACGTTGCAGGTGCTTATTTCTTCATGCGCAGTGGTCAACGCGGCACTCTCTAGCTGCCAAGAGCACTTTTTACTGTGCGCACCCAACCAGAGCGACGGGAGGAGCACATTTCAGAAAACGTGCTCAGCTCGTCGAGAGAATGCGATTTAAGCAATAAAATAAAAAATGCACGGAAAACCTAAACCAAACGTTGCAGGTGCTTATTTCTTCGTGCGCAGTGGTCAACGCGGCACTCCCTAGCTGCCAGGAGCTCTTTTTACTGTGCGCACCCAACCAGAGCGACGGGAGGAGCCCATTTCAGAAAACGTGCTCAGCTCGTCGAGAAAATGCGATTTAAGCAATAAAATTAAAAATGCACCTAAAACCTAAACCAAACGTTGCAGGTGCTTATTTCTTCATGCGCAGTGGTCAACGCGGCACTCTCTAGCTGCCAGGAGCACTTTTTACTGTGCGCACCCAACCAGAGTGACGGGAGGAGCACATTTCAGAAAACGTGCTCAGCTCGTCGAGAGAATGCGATTTAAGCAATAAAATTAAAAATGCACCTAAAACCTAAACCAAACGTTGCAGGTGCTTATTTCTTCATGCGCAGTGGTCAAACTGGCACTCTCTAGCTGCCAAGAGCACTTTTTACTGTGCGCACCCAACCAGAGCGACGGGAGGAGCACATTTCAGAAAACGTGCTCAGCTCGTCGAGAAAATGCGATTTAAGCAATAAAATTAAAAATGCACCTAAAACCTAAACCAAACGTTGCAGGTGCTTATTTCTCCATGTGCAGTGGTCAACGCGGCACTCTCTAGCTGCCAGGAGCACTTTTTACTATGCGCGCACAACCAGAGCGACGGGAGGAGCACATTTCAGAAAACGTGCTCAGCTCGTCGAGAAAATGCGATTTAAGCAATAAAATTAAAAATGCACCTAAAACCTAAACCAAACGTTGCAGGTGCTTATTTCTTCATGCGCAGTGGTCAACGCGGCACTCTCTAGCTGCCAAGAGCACTTTTTACTGTGCGCACCCAACCAGAGTGACGGGAGGAGCACATTTCAGAAAACGTGCTCAGCTCGTCGAGAAAATGCGATTTAAGCAATAAGATTAAAAATGCACCTAAAACCTAAACCAAATGTTGCAGGTGCTTATTTCTTCATGCGCAGTGGTCAACGCGGCACTCTCTAGCTGCCAAGAGCACTTTTTACTGTGCGCACCCAACCAGAGTGACGAGGAGCACATTTCAGAAAACGTGCTCAGCTCGGTTAGAAAATGCGATTTAAGCAATAAGATTAAAAATGCACCTAAAACCTAAACCAAACGTTGCAGGTGCTTATTTCTTCATGCGCAGTGGTCAACGCGGCACTCTCTAGCTGCCAGGAGCACTTTTTACTACGCGCACCCAACCAGAGCGACGGGAGGAGCACATTTCAGAAAACATGCTCAGCTCGTCGAGAGAATGCGATTTAAGCAATAAAATAAAAAATGCACCTAAAACCTAAACCAAACGTTGCAGGTGCTTATTTCTTCGTGCGCAGTGGTCAACGCGGCACTCCCTAGCTGCCAGGAGCTCTTTTTACTGTGCGCACCCAACCAGAGCGACGGGAGGAGCACATTTCAGAAAACGTGCTCAGCTCGTCGAGAAAATGCGATTTAAGCAATAAAATTAAAAATGCACCTAAAACCTAAACCAAACGTTGCAGGTGCTTATTTCTTCATGCGCAGTGGTCAACGCGGCACTCTCTAGCTGCCAGGAGCACTTTTTACTACGCGCACCCAACCAGAGCGACGGGAGGAGAACATTTCAGAAAACGTGCTCAGCTCGTCGAGATAATGCGATTTAAGCAATAAAATAAAAAATGCACCTAAAACCTAAACCAAACGTTGCAGGTGCTTATTTCTTCGTGCGCAGTGCTCAACGCGGAACTCCCTAGCTGCCAGGAGCTCTTTTTACTGTGCTCACCCAACCAGAGCGACGGGAGGAGCACATTTCAGAAAACGTGCTCAGCTCGTCGAGAAAATGCGATTTAAGCAATAAAATTAAAAATGCACCTAAAACCTAAACCAAACGTTGCAGGTGCTTATTTCTTCATGCGCAGTGGTCAACGCGGCACTCTCTAGCTGCCAGGAGCACTTTTTACTACGCGCACCCAACCAGAGCGACGGGAGCAGCACATTTCAGAAAACGTGCTCAGCTCGTCGAGAGAATGCGATTTAAGCAATAAAATAAAAAATGCTCCTAAAACCTAAACCAAACGTTGCAGGTGCTTATTTCTTCGTGCGCAGTGGTCAACGCGGCATTCCCTAGCTGCCAGGAGCTCTTTTTACTGTGTGCACCCAACCATAGCGACGGGAGGAGCACATTTCAGAAAACGTGCTCAGCTCGTCGAGAAAATGCGATTTAAGCAATAAGATTAAAAATGCACCTAAAACCTAAACCAAATGTTGCAGGTGCTTATTTCTTCATGCGCAGTGGTCAACGCGGCACTCTCTAGCTGCCAAGAGCACTTTTTACTGTGCGCACCCAACCAGAGTGACGGGAGGAGCACATTTCAGAAAACGTGCTCAGCTCGGTTAGAAAATGCGATTTAAGCAATAAGATTAAAAATGCACCTAAAACCTAAACCAAACGTTGCAGGTGCTTATTTCTTCATGCGCAGTGGTCAACGCGGCACTCTCTAGCTGCCAGGAGCACTTTTTACTACGCGCACCCAACCAGAGCGACGGGAGGAGCACATTTCAGAAAACATGCTCAGCTCGTCGAGAGAATGCGATTTAAGCAATAAAATAAAAAATGCACCTAAAACCTAAACCAAACGTTGCAGGTGCTTATTTCTTCGTGCGCAGTGGTCAACGCGGCACTCCCTAGCTGCCAGGAGCTCTTTTTACTGTGCGCACCCAACCAGAGCGACGGGAGGAGCACATTTCAGAAAACGTGCTCAGCTCGTCGAGAAAATGCGATTTAAGCAATAAAATTAAAAATGCACCTAAAACCTAAACCAAACGTTGCAGGTGCTTATTTCTTCATGCGCAGTGGTCAACGCGGCACTCTCTAGCTGCCAGGAGCACTTTTTACTACGCGCACCCAACCAGAGCGACGGGAGGAGAACATTTCAGAAAACGTGCTCAGCTCGTCGAGATAATGCGATTTAAGCAATAAAATAAAAAATGCACCTAAAACCTAAACCAAACGTTGCAGGTGCTTATTTCTTCGTGCGCAGTGCTCAACGCGGAACTCCCTAGCTGCCAGGAGCTCTTTTTACTGTGCTCACCCAACCAGAGCGACGGGAGGAGCACATTTCAGAAAACGTGCTCAGCTCGTCGAGAAAATGCGATTTAAGCAATAAAATTAAAAATGCACCTAAAACCTAAACCAAACGTTGCAGGTGCTTATTTCTTCATGCGCAGTGGTCAACGCGGCACTCTCTAGCTGCCAGGAGCACTTTTTACTACGCGCACCCAACCAGAGCGACGGGAGCAGCACATTTCAGAAAACGTGCTCAGCTCGTCGAGAGAATGCGATTTAAGCAATAAAATAAAAAATGCTCCTAAAACCTAAACCAAACGTTGCAGGTGCTTATTTCTTCGTGCGCAGTGGTCAACGCGGCACTCCCTAGCTGCCAGGAGCTCTTTTTACTGTGTGCACCCAACCATAGCGACGGGAGGAGCACATTTCAGAAAACGTGCTCAGCTCGTCGAGAGAATGCGATTTAAGCAATAAAATAAAAAATGCACCTAAAACCTAAACCAAACGTTGCAGGTGCTTATTTCTTCGTGCGCAGTGGTCAACGCAGCACTCCCTAGCTGCCAGGAGCTCTTTTTACTGTGTGCACCCAACCAGAGCGACGGGAGGAGCACATTTCAGAAAACGTGCTCAGCTCGTCGAGAAAATGCGATTTAAGCAATAAAATTAAAAATGCACCTAAAACCTAAACCAAACGTTGCAGGTGCTTATTTCTTCGTGTGCAGTGGTCAACGCGGAACTCCCTAGCTGCCAGGAGCTCTTTTTACTGTGCGCACCCAACCAGAGCGACGGGAGGAGCCCATTTCAGAAAACGTGCTCAGCTCGTCGAGAAAATGCGATTTAAGCAATAAAATTAAAAATGTACCTAAAACCTAAACCAAACGTTGCAGGTGCTTATTTCTTCGTGCGCAGTGCTCAACGCGGCACTCCCTAGCTGCCAGGAGCACTTTTTACTGTGCGCACCCAACCAGAGTGACGGGAGGAGCACATTTCAGAAAACGTGCTCAGCTCGTCGAGAAAATGCGATTTAAGCAATAAAATTAAAAATGCACCTAAAACCTAAACCAAACGTTGCAGGTGCTTATTTCTTCATGCGCAGTGGTCAACGCGGCACTCTCTAGCTGCCAAGAGCACTTTTTACTGTGCGCACCCAACCAGAGTGACGGGAGGAGCACATTTCAGAAAACGTGCTCAGCTCGTCGAGAAAATGCGATTTAAGCAATAAAATTAAAAATGCACCTAAAACCTAAACCAAACGTTGCAGGTGCTTATTTCTTCGTGCGCAGTGCTGAACGCGGCACTCCCTAGCTGCCAGGAGCACTTTTTACTGTGCGCACCCAACCAGAGTGACGGGAGGAGCACATTTCAGAAAACGTGCTCAGCTCGTCGAGAAAATGCGATTTAAGCAATAAGATTAAAAATGCACCTAAAACCTAAACCAAACGTTGCAGGTGCTTATTTCTTCATGCGCAGTGGTCAACGCGGCACTCTCTAGCTGCCAGGAGCACTTTTTACTACGCGCACCCAACCAGAGCGACGGGAGGAGCACATTTCAGAAAACGTGCTCAGCTCGTCGAGAGAATGCGATTTAAGCAATAAAATAAAAAATGCACCTAAAACCTAAACCAAACGTTGCAGGTGCTTATTTCTTCGTGCGCAGTGGTCAACGCGGCACTCCCTATCTGCCAGGAGCTCTTTTTACTGTGCGCACCCAACCAGAGCGACGGGAGGAGCACATTTCAGAAAACGTGCTCAGCTCGTCGAGAAAATGCGATTTAAGCAATAAAATTAAAAATGCACCTAAAACCTAAACCAAACGTTGCAGGTGCTTATTTCTTCATGCGCAGTGGTCAACGCGGCACTCTCTAGCTGCCAGGAGCACTTTTTACTACGCGCACCCAACCAGAGCGACGGGAGCAGCACATTTCAGAAAACGTGCTCAGCTCGTCGAGAGAATGCGATTTAAGCAATAAAATAAAAAATGCACCTAAAACCTAAACCAAACGTTGCAGGTGCTTATTTCTTCGTGCGCAGTGGTCAACGCGGCACTCCCTAGCTGCCAGGAGCTCTTTTTACTGTGCGCACCCAACCAGAGCGTCGGGAGGAGCACATTTCAGAAAACGTGCTCAGCTCGTCGAGAAAATGCGATTTAAGCAATAAGATTAAAAATGCACCTAAAACCTAAACCAAACGTTGCAGGTGCTTATTTCTTCATGCGCAGTGGTCAACGCGGCACTCTCTAGCTGCCAGGAGCACTTTTTACTACGCACACCCAACCAGAGCGACGGGAGGAGCACATTTCAGAAAACGTGCTCAACTCGTCGAGAAAATGCGATTTAAGCAATAAAATTAAAAATGCACCTAAAACCTAAACCAAACGTTGCAGGTGCTTATTTCTTCGTGCGCAGTGCTCAACGCGGCACTCCCTAGCTGCCAGGAGCACTTTTTACTGTGCGCACCCAACCAGAGTGACGGGAGGAGCACATTTCAGAAAACGTGCTCAGCTCGTCGAGAAAATGCGATTTAAGCAATAGAATTAAAAATGCACCTAAAACCTAAACCAAACGTTGCAGGTGCTTATTTCTTCATGCGCAGTGGTCAACGCGGCACTCTCTAGCTGCCAAGAGCACTTTTTACTGTGCGCACCCAACCAGAGCGACGGGAGGAGCACATTTCAGAAAACGTGCTCAGCTCGTCGAGAAAATGCGATTTAAGCAGTAAAATTAAAAATGCACCTAAAACCTAAACCAAACGTTGCAGGTGCTTATTTCTCCATGTGCAGTGGTCAACGCGGCACTCTCTAGCTGCCAGGAGCACTTTTTACTATGCGCGCACAACCAGAGCGACGGGAGGAGCACATTTCAGAAAACGTGCTCAGCTCGTCGAGAAAATGCGATTTAAGCAATAAAATTAAAAATGCACCTAAAACCTAAACCAAACGTTGCAGGTGCTTATTTCTTCATGCGCAGTGGTCAACGCGGCACTCTCTAGCTGCCAAGAGCACTTTTTACTGTGCGCACCCAACCAGAGTGACGGGAGGAGCACATTTCAGAAAACGTGCTCAGCTCGTCGAGAAAATGCGATTTAAGCAATAAGATTAAAAATGCACCTAAAACCTAAACCAAACGTTGCAGGTGCTTATTTCTTCATGCGCAGTGGTCAACGCGGCACTCTCTAGCTGCCAGGAGCACTTTTTACTACGCGCACCCAACCAGAGCGACGGGAGGAGAACATTTCAGAAAACGTGCTCAGCTCGTCGAGAGAATGCGATTCAAGCAATAAGATTAAAAATGGACCGAAAACCTAAACCAAACGTTGCAGGTGCTTATTTCTTCATGCGCAGTGGTCAACGCGGCACTCTCTAGCTGCCAGGAGCACTTTTTACTGTGCGCACCCAACCAGAGTGACGGGAGGAGCACATTTCAGAAAACGTGCTCAGCTCGTCGAGAAAATGCGATTCAAGCAATAAAATTAAAAAATGCACCTAAAACCTAAACCAAACGTTGCAGGTGCTTATTTCTTCATGCACAGTGGTCAACGCGGCACTCTCTAGCTGCCAAGAGCACTTTTTACTGTGCGCACCCAACCAGAGTGACGGGAGGAGCACATTTCAGAAAACGTGCTCAGCTCGTCGAGAAAATGCGATTTAAGCAATAAGATTAAAAATGCACCTAAAACCTAAACCAAACGTTGCAGGTGCTTATTTCCTTATGCGCAGTGGTCAACACGGCACTCTCTAGCTGACAGGAGCACTTTTTACTACGCGCACCCAACCAGAGCGAAGGGAGGAGCACATTTCAGAAAACGTGCTCAGCTCGTCGAGAGAATGCGATTTAAGCAATAAAATAAAAAATGCACCTAAAACCTAAACCAAACGTTGCAGGTGCTTATTTCTTCGTGCGCAGTGGTCAACGCGGCACTCCCTAGCTGCCAGGAGCTCTTTTTACTGTGCGCACCCAACCAGAGCGACGGGAGGAGCACATTTCAGAAAACGTGCTCAGCTCGTCGAGAAAATGCGATTTAAGCAATAAAATTAAAAATGCAAATAAAACCTAAACCAAACGTTACAGGTGCTTATTTCTTCATGCGCTGTGGTCAACGCGGCACTCTCTAGCTGCCAGGAGCACTTTTTACTACGCGCACCCAACCAGAGCGACGGGAGGAGCACATTTCAGAAAACGTGCTCAGCTCGTCGAGAGAATGCGATTTAAGCAATAAAATAAAAAATGCACCTAAAACCTAAACCAAACGTTGCAGGTGCTTATTTCTTCGTGTGCAGTGGTCAACGCGGCACTCCCTAGCTGCCAGGAGCTCTTTTTACTGTGTGCACCCAACCAGAGCGACGGGAGGAGCACATTTCAGAAAACGTGCTCAGCTCGTCGAGAGAATGCGATTTAAGCAATAAAATAAAAAATGCACCTAAAACCTAAACCAAACGTTGCAGGTGCTTATTTCTTCGTGCGCAGTGGTCAACGCGGAACTCCCAAGCTGCCAGGAGCTCTTTTTACTGTGCGCACCCAACCAGAGCGACGGGAGGAGCCCATTTCAGAAAACGTGCTCAGCTCGTCGAGAAAATGCGATTTAAGCAATAAAATTAAAAATGCACCTAAAACCTAAACCAAACGTTGCAGGTGCTTATTTCTTCGTGCGCAGTGCTCAACGCGGCACTCCCTAGCTGCCAGGAGCACTTTTTACTGTGCGCACCCAACCAGAGTGACGGGAGGAGCACATTTCAGAAAACGTGCTCAGCTCGTCGAGAGAATGCGATTTAAGCAATAAAATTAAAAATGCACCTAAAACCTAAACCAAACGTTGCAGGTGCTTATTTCTTCATGCGCAGTGGTCAAACTGGCACTCTCTAGCTGCCAAGAGCACTTTTTACTGTGCGCACCCAACCAGAGCGACGGGAGGAGCACATTTCAGAAAACGTGCTCAGCTCGTCGAGAAAATGCGATTTAAGCAATAAAATTAAAAATGCACCTAAAACCTAAACCAAACGTTGCAGGTGCTTATTTCTCCATGTGCAGTGGTCAACGCGGCACTCTCTAGCTGCCAGGAGCACTTTTTACTATGCGCGCACAACCAGAGCGACGGGAGGAGCACATTTCAGAAAACGTGCTCAGCTCGTCGAGAAAATGCGATTTAAGCAATAAAATTAAAAATGCACCTAAAACCTAAACCAAACGTTGCAGGTGCTTATTTCTTCATGCGCAGTGGTCAACGCGGCACTCTCTAGCTGCCAAGAGCACTTTTTACTGTGCGCACCCAACCAGAGTGACGGGAGGAGCACATTTCAGAAAACGTGCTCAGCTCGTCGAGAAAATGCGATTTAAGCAATAAAATAAAAAATGCACCTAAAACCTAAACCAAACGTTGCAGGTGCTTATTTCTTCGTGCGCAGTGGTCAACGCGGAACTCCCTAGCTGCCAGGAGCTCTTTTTACTGTGCGCACCCAACCAGAGCGACGGGAGGAGCCCATTTCAGAAAACGTGCTCAGCTCGTCGAGACAATGCGATTTAAGCAATAAAATTAAAAATGCACCTAAAACCTAAACCAAACGTTGCAGGTGCTTATTTCTTCGTGCGCAGTGCTCAACGCGGCACTCCCTAGCTGCCAGGAGCACTTTTTACTGTGCGCACCCAACCAGAGTGACGGGAGGAGCACATTTCAGAAAACGTGCTCAGCTCGTCGAGAAAATGCGATTTAAGCAATAGAATTAAAAATGCACCTAAAACCTAAACCAAACGTTGCAGGTGCTTATTTCTTCATGCGCAGTGGTCAACGCGGCACTCTCTAGCTGCCAAGAGCACTTTTTACTGTGCGCACCCAACCAGAGCGACGGGAGGAGCACATTTCAGAAAACGTGCTCAGCTCGTCGAGAAAATGCGATTTAAGCAATAAAATTAAAAATGCACCTAAAACCTAAACCAAACGTTGCAGGTGCTTATTTCTCCATGTGCAGTGGTCAACGCGGCACTCTCTAGCTGCCAGGAGCACTTTTTACTATGCGCGCACAACCAGAGCGACGGGAGGAGCACATTTCAGAAAACGTGCTCAGCTCGTCGAGAAAATGCGATTTAAGCAATAAAATTAAAAATGCACCTAAAACCTAAACCAAACGTTGCAGGTGCTTATTTCTTCATGCGCAGTGGTCAACGCGGCACTCTCTAGCTGCCAAGAGAGCTTTTTACTGTGCGCACCCAACCAGAGTGACGGGAGGAGCACATTTCAGAAAACGTGCTCAGTTCGTCGAGAAAATGCGATTTAAGCAATAAGATTAAAAATGCACCTAAAACCTAAACCAAACGTTGCAGGTGCCTATTTCTTCATGCGCAGTGGTCAACGCGGCACTCTCTAGCTGCCAGGAGCACTTTTTACTGTGCGCACCCAACCAGAGTGACGGGAGGAGCACATTTCAGAAAACGTGCTCAGCTCGTCGAGAAAATGCGATTTAAGCAATAAAATTAAAAATGCACCTAAAACCTAAACCAAACGTTGCAGGTGCTTATTTCTTCATGCACAGTGGTCAACGCGGCACTCTCTAGCTGCCAAGAGCACTTTTTACTGTGCGCACCCAACCAGAGTGACGGGAGGAGCACATTTCAGAAAACGTGCTCAGCTCGTCGAGAAAATGCGATTTAAGCAATAAGATTAAAAATGCACCTAAAACCTAAACCAAACGTTGCAGGTGCTTATTTCGTTATGCGCAGTGGTCAACACGGCACTCTCTAGCTGACAGGAGCACTTTTTACTACGCGCACCCAACCAGAGCGAAGGGAGGAGCACATTTCAGAAAACGTGCTCAGCTCGTCGAGAGAATGCGATTTAAGCAATAAAATAAAAAATGCACCTAAAACCTAAACCAAACGTTGCAGGTGCTTATTTCTTCGTGCGCAGTGGTCAACGCGGCACTCCCTAGCTGCCAGGAGCTCTTTTTACTGTGCGCACCCAACCAGAGCGACGGGAGGAGCACATTTCAGAAAACGTGCTCAGCTCGTCGAGAAAATGCGATTTAAGCAATAAAATTAAAAATGCAAATAAAACCTAAACCAAACGTTACAGGTGCTTATTTCTTCATGCGCTGTGGTCAACGCGGCACTCTCTAGCTGCCAGGAGCACTTTTTACTACGCGAACCCAACCAGAGCGACGGGAGGAGCACATTTCAGAAAACGTGCTCAGCTCGTCGAGAGAATGCGATTTAAGCAATAAAATAAAAAATGCACCTAAAACCTAAACCAAACGTTGCAGGTGCTTATTTCTTCGTGCGCAGTGGTCAACGCGGCACTCCCTAGCTGCCAGGAGCTCTTTTTACTGTGTGCACCCAACCAGAGCGACGGGAGGAGCACATTTCAGAAAACGTGCTCAGCTCGTCGAGAGAATGCGATTTAAGCAATAAAATAAAAAATGAACCTAAAACCTAAACCAAACGTTGCAGGTGCTTATTTCTTCGTGCGCAGTGGTCAACGCGGAACTCCCAAGCTGCCAGGAGCTCTTTTTACTGTGCGCACCCAACCAGAGCGACGGGAGGAGCCCATTTCAGAAAACGTGCTCAGCTCGTCGAGAAAATGCGATTTAAGCAATAAAATTAAAAATGCACCTAAAACCTAAACCAAACGTTGCAGGTGCTTATTTCTTCATGCGCAGTGGTCAACGCGGCACTCTCTAGCTGCCAAGATCACTTTTTACTGTGCGCACCCAACCAGAGTGACGGGAGGAGCACATTTCAGAAAACGTGCTCAGCTCGTCGAGAAAATGCGATTTAAGCAATAAGATTAAAAATGCACCTAAAACCTAAACCAAACGTTGCAGGTGCTTATTTCTTCATGCGCAGTGGTCAACGCGGCACTCTCTAGCTGCCAGGAGCACTTTTTACTACGCGCACCCAACCAGAGCGACGGGAGGAGAACATTTCAGAAAACGTGCTCAGCTCGTCGAGAGAATGCGATTTAAGCAATAAAATAAAAAATGCACCTAAAACCTAAACCAAACGTTGCAGGTGCTTATTTCTTCGTGCGCAGTGGTCAACGCGGAACTCCCTAGCTGCCAGGAGCTCTTTTTACTGTGCGCACCCAACCAGAGCGACGGGAGGAGCCCATTTCAGAAAACGTGCTCAGCTTGTCGAGACAATGCGATTTAAGCAATAAAATTAAAAATGCACCTAAAACCTAAACCAAACGTTGCAGGTGCTTGTTTCTTCGTGCGCAGTGCTCAACGTGGCACTCCCTAGCTGCCAGGAGCACTTTTTACTGTGTGCACCCAACCAGAGTGACGGGAGGAGCACATTTCAGAAAACGTGCTCAGCTCGTCGAGAAAATGCGATTTAAGCAATAAAATTAAAAATGCACCTAAAACCTAAACCAAACGTTGCAGGTGCTTATTTCTTCATGCGCAGTGGTCAACGCGGCACTCTCTAGCTGCCAAGAGCACTTTTTACTGTGCGCACCCAACCAGAGTGATGGGAGGAGCACATTTCAGAAAACGTGCTCAGCTCGTCGAGAAAATGCGATTTAAGCAATAAAATTAAAAATGCACCTAAAACCTAAACCAAACGTTGCAGGTGCTTATTTCTTCGTGCGCAGTGCTCAACGCGGCACTCCCTAGCTGCCAGGAGCACTTTTTACTGTGCGCACCCAACCAGAGTGACGGGAGGAGCACATTTCAGAAAACGTGCTCAGCTCGTCGAGAAAATGCGATTTAAGCAATAGAATTAAAAATGCACCTAAAACCTAAACCAAACGTTGCAGGTGCTTATTTCTTCATGCGCAGTGGTCAACGCGGCACTCTCTAGCTGCCAAGAGCACTTTTTACTGTGCGCACCCAACCAGAGTGACGGGAGGAGCACATTTCAGAAAACGTGCTCAGCTCGTCGAGAAAATGCGATTTAAGCAATAAAATTAAAAATGCACCTAAAACCTAAACCAAACGTTGCAGGTGCTTATTTCTCCATGTGCAGTGGTCAACTCGGCACTCTCTAGCTGCCAGGAGCACTTTTTACTATGCGCGCACAACCAGAGCGACGGGAGGAGCACATTTCAGAAAACGTGCTCAGCTCGTCGAGAAAATGCGATTTAAGCAATAAAATTAAAAATGCACCTAAAACCTAAACCAAACGTTGCAGGTGCTTATTTCTTCATGCGCAGTGGTCAACGCGGCACTCTCTAGCTGCCAAGAGCACTTTTTACTGTGCGCACCCAACCAGAGTGACGGGAGGAGCACATTTCAGAAAACGTGCTCAGCTCGTCGAGAAAATGCGATTTAAGCAATAAGATTAAAAATGCACCTAAAACCTAAACCAAACGTTGCAGGTGCTTATTTCTTCATGCGCAGTGGTCAACGCGGCACTCTTTAGCTGCCAGGAGCACTTTTTACTGTGCGCACCCAACCAGAGTGACGGGAGGAGCACATTTCAGAAAACGTGCTCAGCTCGTCGAGAAAATGCGATTTAAGCAATAAAATTAAAAATGCACCTAAAACCTAAACCAAACGTTGCAGGTGCTTATTTCTTCATGCACAGTGGTCAACGCGGCACTCTCTAGCTGCCAAGAGCACTTTTTACTGTGCGCACCCAACCAGAGTGACGGGAGGAGCACATTTCAGAAAACGTGCTCAGCTCGTCGAGAAAATGCGATTTAAGCAATAAGATTAAAAATGCACCTAAAACCTAAACCAAACGTTGCAGGTGCTTATTTCCTTATGCGCAGTGGTCAACACGGCACTCTCTAGCTGACAGGAGCACTTTTTACTACGCGCACCCAACCAGAGCGAAGGGAGGAGCACATTTCAGAAAACGTGCTCAGCTCGTCGAGAAAATGCGATTTAAGCAATAAGATTAAAAATGCACCTAAAACCTAAACCAAACGTTGCAGGTGCTTATTTCCTTATGCGCAGTGGTCAACACGGCACTCTCTAGCTGACAGGAGCACTTTTTACTACGCGCACCCAACCAGAGCGAAGGGAGGAGCACATTTCAGAAAACGTGCTCAGCTCGTCGAGAGAATGCGATTTAAGCAATAAAATAAAAAATGCACCTAAAACCTAAACCAAACGTTGCAGGTGCTTATTTCTTCGTGCGCAGTGGTCAACGCGGCACTCCCTAGCTGCCAGGAGCTCTTTTTACTGTGCGCACCCAACCAGAGCGACGGGAGGAGCACATTTCAGAAAACGTGCTCAGCTCGTCGAGAAAATGCGATTTAAGCAATAAAATTAAAAATGCAAATAAAACCTAAACCAAACGTTACAGGTGCTTATTTCTTCATGCGCTGTGGTCAACGCGGCACTCTCTAGCTGCCAGGAGCACTTTTTACTACGCGCACCCAACCAGAGCGACGGGAGGAGCACATTTCAGAAAACGTGCTCAGCTCGTCGAGAGAATGCGATTTAAGCAATAAAATAAAAAATGCACCTAAAACCTAAACCAAACGTTGCAGGTGCTTATTTCTTCGTGTGCAGTGGTCAACGCGGCACTCCCTAGCTGCCAGGAGCTCTTTTTACTGTGTGCACCCAACCAGAGCGACGGGAGGAGCACATTTCAGAAAACGTGCTCAGCTCGTCGAGAGAATGCGATTTAAGCAATAAAATAAAAAATGCACCTAAAACCTAAACTAAACGTTGCAGGTGCTTATTTCTTCGTGCGCAGTGGTCAACGCGGAACTCCCAAGCTGCCAGGAGCTCTTTTTACTGTGCGCACCCAACCAGAGCGACGGGAGGAGCCCATTTCAGAAAACGTGCTCAGCTCGTCGAGAAAATGCGATTTAAGCAATAAAATTAAAAATGCACCTAAAACCTAAACCAAACGTTGCAGGTGCTTATTTCTTCGTGCGCAGTGCTCAACGCGGCACTCCCTAGCTGCCAGGAGCACTTTTTACTGTGCGCACCCAACCAGAGTGACGGGAGGAGCACATTTCAGAAAACGTGCTCAGCTCGTCGAGAGAATGCGATTTAAGCAATAAAATTAAAAATGCACCTAAAACCTAAACCAAACGTTGCAGGTGCTTATTTCTTCATGCGCAGTGGTCAAACTGGCACTCTCTAGCTGCCAAGAGCACTTTTTACTGTGCGCACCCAACCAGAGCGACGGGAGGAGCACATTTCAGAAAACGTGCTCAGCTCGTCGAGAAAATGCGATTTAAGCAATAAAATTAAAAATGCACCTAAAACCTAAACCAAACGTTGCAGGTGCTTATTTCTCCATGTGCAGTGGTCAACGCGGCACTCTCTAGCTGCCAGGAGCACTTTTTACTATGCGCGCACAACCAGAGCGACGGGAGGAGCACATTTCAGAAAACGTGCTCAGCTCGTCGAGAAAATGCGATTTAAGCAATAAAATTAAAAATGCACCTAAAACCTAAACCAAACGTTGCAGGTGCTTATTTCTTCATGCGCAGTGGTCAACGCGGCACTCTCTAGCTGCCAAGAGCACTTTTTACTGTGCGCACCCAACCAGAGTGACGGGAGGAGCACATTTCAGAAAACGTGCTCAGCTCGTCGAGAAAATGCGATTTAAGCAATAAAATAAAAAATGCACCTAAAACCTAAACCAAACGTTGCAGGTGCTTATTTCTTCGTGCGCAGTGGTCAACGCGGAACTCCCTAGCTGCCAGGAGCTCTTTTTACTGTGCGCACCCAACCAGAGCGACGGGAGGAGCCCATTTCAGAAAACGTGCTCAGCTCGTCGAGAGAATGCGATTTAAGCAATAAAATTAAAAATGCACCTAAAACCTAAACCAAACGTTGCAGGTGCTTGTTTCTTCGTGCGCAGTGCTCAACGCGGCACTCCCTAGCTGCCAGGAGCACTTTTTACTGTGCGCACCCAACCAGAGTGACGGGAGGAGCACATTTCAGAAAACGTGCTCAGCTCGTCGAGAAAATGCGATTTAAGCAATAAAATTAAAAATGCACCTAAAACCTAAACCAAACGTTGCAGGTGCTTATTTCTTCATGCGCAGTGGTCAACGCGGCACTCTCTAGCTGCCAAGAGCACTTTTTACTGTGCGCACCCAACCAGAGTGACGGGAGGAGCACATTTCAGAAAACGTGCTCAGCTCGTCGAGAAAATGCGATTTAAGCAATAAAATTAAAAATGCACCTAAAATCTAAACCAAACGTTGCAGGTGCTTATTTCTTCGTGCGCAGTGCTCAACGCGGCACTCCCTAGCTGCCAGGAGCACTTTTTACTGTGCGCACCCAACCAGAGTGACGGGAGGAGCACATTTCAGAAAACGTGCTCAGCTCGTCGAGAAAATGCGATTTAAGCAATAGAATTAAAAATGCACCTAAAACCTAAACCAAACGTTGCAGGTGCTTATTTCTTCATGCGCAGTGGTCAACGCGGCACTCTCTAGCTGCCAAGAGCACTTTTTACTGTGCGCACCCAACCAGAGCGACGGGAGGAGCACATTTCAGAAAACGTGCTCAGCTTGTCGAGAAAATGCGATTTAAGCAATAAAATTAAAAATGCACCTAAAACCTAAACCAAACGTTGCAGGTGCTTATTTCTCCATGTGCAGTGGTCAACGCGGCACTCTCTAGCTGCCAGGAGCACTTTTTACTATGCGCGCACAACCAGAGCGACGGGAGGAGCACATTTCAGAAAACGTGCTCAGCTCGTCGAGAAAATGCGATTTAAGCAATAAAATTAAAAATGCACCTAAAACCTAAACCAAACGTTGCAGGTGCTTATTTCTTCATGCGCAGTGGTCAACGCGGCACTCTCTAGCTGCCAAGAGAGCTTTTTACTGTGCGCACCCAACCAGAGTGACGGGAGGAGCACATTTCAGAAAACGTGCTCAGTTCGTCGAGAAAATGCGATTTAAGCAATAAGATTAAAAATGCACCTAAAACCTAAACCAAACGTTGCAGGTGCTTATTTCTTCATGCGCAGTGGTCAACGCGGCACTCTCTAGCTGCCAGGCGCACTTTTTACTGTGCGCACCCAACCAGAGTGACGGGAGGAGCACATTTCAGAAAACGTGCTCAGCTCGTCGAGAAAATGCGATTTAAGCAATAAAATTAAAAATGCACCTAAAACCTAAACCAAACGTTGCAGGTGCTTATTTCTTCATGCACAGTGGTCAACGCGGCACTCTCTAGCTGCCAAGAGCACTTTTTACTGTGCGCACCCAACCAGAGTGACGGGAGGAGCACATTTCAGAAAACGTGCTCAGCTCGTCGAGAAAATGCGATTTAAGCAATAAGATTAAAAATGCACCTAAAACCTAAACCAAACGTTGCAGGTGCTTATTTCCTTATGCGCAGTGGTCAACACGGCACTCTCTAGCTGACAGGAGCACTTTTTACTACGCGCACCCAACCAGAGCGAAGGGAGGAGCACATTTCAGAAAACGTGCTCAGCTCGTCGAGAGAATGCGATTTAAGCAATAAAATAAAAAATGCACCTAAAACCTAAACCAAACGTTGCAGGTGCTTATTTCTTCGTGCGCAGTGGTCAACGCGGCACTCCCTAGCTGCCAGGAGCTCTTTTTACTGTGCGCACCCAACCAGAGCGACGGGAGGAGCACATTTCAGAAAACGTGCTCAGCTCGTCGAGAGAATGCGATTTAAGCAATAAAATAAAAAATGCACCTAAAACCTAAACCAAACGTTGCAGGTGCTTATTTCTTCGTGCGCAGTGGTCAACGCGGAACTCCCAAGCTGTCAGGAGCTCTTTTTACTACGCGCACCCAACCAGAGCGACGGGAGGAGAACATTTCAGAAAACGTGCTCAGCTCGTCGAGAGAATGCGATTTAAGCAATAAAATAAAAAATGCACCTAAAACCTAAACCAAACGTTGCAGGTGCTTATTTCTTCGTGCGCAGTGGTCAACGCAGCACTCCCTAGCTGCCAGGAGCTCTTTTTACTGTGTGCACCCAACCAGAGCGACGGGAGGAGCACATTTCAGAAAACGTGCTCAGCTCGTCGAGAAAATGCGATTTAAGCAATAAAATTAAAAATGCACCTAAAACCTAAACCAAACGTTGCAGGTGCTTATTTCTTCGTGTGCAGTGGTCAACGCGGAACTCCCTAGCTGCCAGGAGCTCTTTTTACTGTGCGCACCCAACCAGAGCGACGGGAGGAGCCCATTTCAGAAAACGTGCTCAGCTCGTCGAGAAAATGCGATTTAAGCAATAAAATTAAAAATGTACCTAAAACCTAAACCAAACGTTGCAGGTGCTTATTTCTTCGTGCGCAGTGCTCAACGCGGCACTCCCTAGCTGCCAGGAGCACTTTTTACTGTGCGCACCCAACCAGAGTGACGGGAGGAGCACATTTCAGAAAACGTGCTCAGCTCGTCGAGAAAATGCGATTTAAGCAATAAAATTAAAAATGCACCTAAAACCTAAACCAAACGTTGCAGGTGCTTATTTCTTCATGCGCAGTGGTCAACGCGGCACTCTCTAGCTGCCAAGAGCACTTTTTACTGTGCGCACCCAACCAGAGTGACGGGAGGAGCACATTTCAGAAAACGTGCTCAGCTCGTCGAGAAAATGCGATTTAAGCAATAAAATTAAAAATGCACCTAAAACCTAAACCAAACGTTGCAGGTGCTTATTTCTTCGTGCGCAGTGCTGAACGCGGCACTCCCTAGCTGCCAGGAGCACTTTTTACTGTGCGCACCCAACCAGAGTGACGGGAGGAGCACATTTCAGAAAACGTGCTCAGCTCGTCGAGAAAATGCGATTTAAGCAATAAGATTAAAAATGCACCTAAAACCTAAACCAAACGTTGCAGGTGCTTATTTCTTCATGCGCAGTGGTCAACGCGGCACTCTCTAGCTGCCAGGAGCACTTTTTACTACGCGCACCCAACCAGAGCGACGGGAGGAGCACATTTCAGAAAACGTGCTCAGCTCGTCGAGAGAATGCGATTTAAGCAATAGAATAAAAAATGCACCTAAAACCTAAACCAAACGTTGCAGGTGCTTATTTCTTCGTGCGCAGTGGTCAACGCGGCACTCCCTATCTGCCAGGAGCTCTTTTTACTGTGCGCACCCAACCAGAGCGACGGGAGGAGCACATTTCAGAAAACGTGCTCAGCTCGTCGAGAAAATGCGATTTAAGCAATAAAATTAAAAATGCACCTAAAACCTAAACCAAACGTTGCAGGTGCTTATTTCTTCATGCGCAGTGGTCAACGCGGCACTCTCTAGCTGCCAGGAGCACTTTTTACTACGCGCACCCAACCAGAGCGACGGGAGCAGCACATTTCAGAAAACGTGCTCAGCTCGTCGAGAGAATGCGATTTAAGCAATAAAATAAAAAATGCACCTAAAACCTAAACCAAACGTTGCAGGTGCTTATTTCTTCGTGCGCAGTGGTCAACGCGGCACTCCCTAGCTGCCAGGAGCTCTTTTTACTGTGCGCACCCAACCAGAGCGTCGGGAGGAGCACATTTCAGAAAACGTGCTCAGCTCGTCGAGAAAATGCGATTTAAGCAATAAGATTAAAAATGCACCTAAAACCTAAACCAAACGTTGCAGGTGCTTATTTCTTCATGCGCAGTGGTCAACGCGGCACTCTCTAGCTGCCAGGAGCACTTTTTACTACGCACACCCAACCAGAGCGACGGGAGGAGCACATTTCAGAAAACGTGCTCAGCTCGTCGAGAGAATGCGATTTAAGCAATAAAATAAAAAATGCACCTAAAACCTAAACCAAACGTTGCAGGTGCTTATTTCTTCGTGCGCAGTGGTCAACGCGGCACTCCCTAGCTGCCAGGAGCTCTTTTTACTGTGCGCACCCAACCAGAGCGACGGGAGGAGCACATTTCAGAAAACGTGCTCAGCTCGTCGAGAAAATGCGATTTAAGCAATAAAATTAAAAATGAACCTAAAACCTAAACCAAACGTTGCAGGTGCTTATTTCTTCATGCGCAGTGGTCAACGCGGCACTCTCTAGCTGCCAAGAGCACTTTTTACTGTGCGCACCCAACCAGAGTGACGGGAGGAGCACATTTCAGAAAACGTGCTCAGCTCGTCGAGAAAATGCGATTTAAGCAATAAGATTAAAAATGCACCTAAAACCTAAACCAAACGTTGCAGGTGCTTATTTCTTCATGCGCAGTGGTCAACGCGGCACTCTCTAGCTGCCAGGAGCACTTTTTACTACGCGCACCCAACCAGAGCGACGGGAGGAGAACATTTCAGAAAACGTGCTCAGCTCGTCGAGAGAATGCGATTTAAGCAATAAAATAAAAAATGCACCTAAAACCTAAACCAAACGTTGCAGGTGCTTATTTCTTCGTGCGCAGTGGTCAACGCGGAACTCCCTAGCTGCCAGGAGCTCTTTTTACTGTGCGCACCCAACCAGAGTGACGGGAGGAGCAAATTTCAGAAAACGTGCTCAGCTCGTCGAGAAAATGCGATTCAAGCAATAAAATTAAAAAATGCACCTAAAACCTAAACCAAACGTTGCAGGTGCTTATTTCTTCATGCACAGTGGTCAACGCGGCACTCTCTAGCTGCCAAGAGCACTTTTTACTGTGCGCACCCAACCAGAGTGACGGGAGGAGCACATTTCAGAAAACGTGCTCAGCTCGTCGAGAAAATGCGATTCAAGCAATAAAATTAAAAAATGCACCTAAAACCTAAACCAAACGTTGCAGGTGCTTATTTCTTCATGCACAGTGGTCAACGCGGCACTCTCTAGCTGCCAAGAGCACTTTTTACTGTGCGCACCCAACCAGAGTGACGGGAGGAGCACATTTCAGAAAACGTGCTCAGCTCGTCGAGAAAATGCGATTTAAGCAATAAGATTAAAAATGCACCTAAAACCTAAACCAAACGTTGCAGGTGCTTATTTCCTTATGCGCAGTGGTCAACACGGCACTCTCTAGCTGCCAAGAGCACTTTTTACTGTGCGCACCCAACCAGAGCGACGGGAGGAGCACATTTCAGAAAACGTGCTCAGCTCGTCGAGAAAATGCGATTTAAGCAATAAAATTAAAAATGCACCTAAAACCTAAACCAAACGTTGCAGGTGCTTATTTCTCCATGTGCAGTGGTCAACGCGGCACTCTCTAGCTGCCAGGAGCACTTTTTACTATGCGCGCACAACCAGAGCGACGGGAGGAGCACATTTCAGAAAACGTGCTCAGCTCGTCGAGAAAATGCGATTTAAGCAATAAAATTAAAAATGCACCTAAAACCTAAACCAAACGTTGCAGGTGCTTATTTCTTCATGCGCAGTGGTCAACGCGGCACTCTCTAGCTGCCAAGAGCACTTTTTACTGTGCGCACCCAACCAGAGTGACGGGAGGAGCACATTTCAGAAAACGTGCTCAGCTCGTCGAGAAAATGCGATTTAAGCAATAAAATAAAAAATGCACCTAAAACCTAAACCAAACGTTGCAGGTGCTTATTTCTTCGTGCGCAGTGGTCAACGCGGAACTCCCTAGCTGCCAGGAGCTCTTTTTACTGTGCGCACCCAACCAGAGCGACGGGAGGAGCCCATTTCAGAAAACGTGCTCAGCTCGTCGAGACAATGCGATTTAAGCAATAAAATTAAAAATGCACCTAAAACCTAAACCAAACGTTGCAGGTGCTTATTTCTTCGTGCGCAGTGCTCAACGCGGCACTCCCTAGCTGCCAGGAGCACTTTTTACTGTGCGCACCCAACCAGAGTGACGGGAGGAGCACATTTCAGAAAACGTGCTCAGCTCGTCGAGAAAATGCGATTTAAGCAATAGAATTAAAAATGCACCTAAAACCTAAACCAAACGTTGCAGGTGCTTATTTCTTCATGCGCAGTGGTCAACGCGGCACTCTCTAGCTGCCAAGAGCACTTTTTACTGTGCGCACCCAACCAGAGCGACGGGAGGAGCACATTTCAGAAAACGTGCTCAGCTCGTCGAGAAAATGCGATTTAAGCAATAAAATTAAAAATGCACCTAAAACCTAAACCAAACGTTGCAGGTGCTTATTTCTCCATGTGCAGTGGTCAACGCGGCACTCTCTAGCTGCCAGGAGCACTTTTTACTATGCGCGCACAACCAGAGCGACGGGAGGAGCACATTTCAGAAAACGTGCTCAGCTCGTCGAGAAAATGCGATTTAAGCAATAAAATTAAAAATGCACCTAAAACCTAAACCAAACGTTGCAGGTGCTTATTTCTTCATGCGCAGTGGTCAACGCGGCACTCTCTAGCTGCCAAGAGAGCTTTTTACTGTGCGCACCCAACCAGAGTGACGGGAGGAGCACATTTCAGAAAACGTGCTCAGTTCGTCGAGAAAATGCGATTTAAGCAATAAGATTAAAAATGCACCTAAAACCTAAACCAAACGTTGCAGGTGCCTATTTCTTCATGCGCAGTGGTCAACGCGGCACTCTCTAGCTGCCAGGAGCACTTTTTACTGTGCGCACCCAACCAGAGTGACGGGAGGAGCACATTTCAGAAAACGTGCTCAGCTCGTCGAGAAAATGCGATTTAAGCAATAAAATTAAAAATGCACCTAAAACCTAAACCAAACGTTGCAGGTGCTTATTTCTTCATGCACAGTGGTCAACGCGGCACTCTCTAGCTGCCAAGAGCACTTTTTACTGTGCGCACCCAACCAGAGTGACGGGAGGAGCACATTTCAGAAAACGTGCTCAGCTCGTCGAGAAAATGCGATTTAAGCAATAAGATTAAAAATGCACCTAAAACCTAAACCAAACGTTGCAGGTGCTTATTTCCTTATGCGCAGTGGTCAACACGGCACTCTCTAGCTGACAGGAGCACTTTTTACTACGCGCACCCAACCAGAGCGAAGGGAGGAGCACATTTCAGAAAACGTGCTCAGCTCGTCGAGAGAATGCGATTTAAGCAATAAAATAAAAAATGCACCTAAAACCTAAACCAAACGTTGCAGGTGCTTATTTCTTCGTGCGCAGTGGTCAACGCGGCACTCCCTAGCTGCCAGGAGCTCTTTTTACTGTGCGCACCCAACCAGAGCGACGGGAGGAGCACATTTCAGAAAACGTGCTCAGCTCGTCGAGAAAATGCGATTTAAGCAATAAAATTAAAAATGCAAATAAAACCTAAACCAAACGTTACAGGTGCTTATTTCTTCATGCGCTGTGGTCAACGCGGCACTCTCTAGCTGCCAGGAGCACTTTTTACTACGCGCACCCAACCAGAGCGACGGGAGGAGCACATTTCAGAAAACGTGCTCAGCTCGTCGAGAGAATGCGATTTAAGCAATAAAATAAAAAATGCACCTAAAACCTAAACCAAACGTTGCAGGTGCTTATTTCTTCGTGTGCAGTGGTCAACGCGGCACTCCCTAGCTGCCAGGAGCTCTTTTTACTGTGTGCACCCAACCAGAGCGACGGGAGGAGCACATTTCAGAAAACGTGCTCAGCTCGTCGAGAGAATGCGATTTAAGCAATAAAATAAAAAATGCACCTAAAACCTAAACTAAACGTTGCAGGTGCTTATTTCTTCGTGCGCAGTGGTCAACGCGGAACTCCCAAGCTGCCAGGAGCTCTTTTTACTGTGCGCACCCAACCAGAGCGACGGGAGGAGCCCATTTCAGAAAACGTGCTCAGCTCGTCGAGAAAATGCGATTTAAGCAATAAAATTAAAAATGCACCTAAAACCTAAACCAAACGTTGCAGGTGCTTATTTCTTCGTGCGCAGTGCTCAACGCGGCACTCCCTAGCTGCCAGGAGCACTTTTTACTGTGCGCACCCAACCAGAGTGACGGGAGGAGCACATTTCAGAAAACGTGCTCAGCTCGTCGAGAGAATGCGATTTAAGCAATAAAATTAAAAATGCACCTAAAACCTAAACCAAACGTTGCAGGTGCTTATTTCTTCATGCGCAGTGGTCAAACTGGCACTCTCTAGCTGCCAAGAGCACTTTTTACTGTGCGCACCCAACCAGAGCGACGGGAGGAGCACATTTCAGAAAACGTGCTCAGCTCGTCGAGAAAATGCGATTTAAGCAATAAAATTAAAAATGCACCTAAAACCTAAACCAAACGTTGCAGGTGCTTATTTCTCCATGTGCAGTGGTCAACGCGGCACTCTCTAGCTGCCAGGAGCACTTTTTACTATGCGCGCACAACCAGAGCGACGGGAGGAGCACATTTCAGAAAACGTGCTCAGCTCGTCGAGAAAATGCGATTTAAGCAATAAAATTAAAAATGCACCTAAAACCTAAACCAAACGTTGCAGGTGCTTATTTCTTCATGCGCAGTGGTCAACGCGGCACTCTCTAGCTGCCAAGAGCACTTTTTACTGTGCGCACCCAACCAGAGTGACGGGAGGAGCACATTTCAGAAAACGTGCTCAGCTCGTCGAGAAAATGCGATTTAAGCAATAAAATAAAAAATGCACCTAAAACCTAAACCAAACGTTGCAGGTGCTTATTTCTTCGTGCGCAGTGGTCAACGCGGAACTCCCTAGCTGCCAGGAGCTCTTTTTACTGTGCGCACCCAACCAGAGCGACGGGAGGAGCCCATTTCAGAAAACGTGCTCAGCTCGTCGAGAGAATGCGATTTAAGCAATAAAATTAAAAATGCACCTAAAACCTAAACCAAACGTTGCAGGTGCTTGTTTCTTCGTGCGCAGTGCTCAACGCGGCACTCCCTAGCTGCCAGGAGCACTTTTTACTGTGCGCACCCAACCAGAGTGACGGGAGGAGCACATTTCAGAAAACGTGCTCAGCTCGTCGAGAAAATGCGATTTAAGCAATAAAATTAAAAATGCACCTAAAACCTAAACCAAACGTTGCAGGTGCTTATTTCTTCATGCGCAGTGGTCAACGCGGCACTCTCTAGCTGCCAAGAGCACTTTTTACTGTGCGCACCCAACCAGAGTGACGGGAGGAGCACATTTCAGAAAACGTGCTCAGCTCGTCGAGAAAATGCGATTTAAGCAATAAAATTAAAAATGCACCTAAAATCTAAACCAAACGTTGCAGGTGCTTATTTCTTCGTGCGCAGTGCTCAACGCGGCACTCCCTAGCTGCCAGGAGCACTTTTTACTGTGCGCACCCAACCAGAGTGACGGGAGGAGCACATTTCAGAAAACGTGCTCAGCTCGTCGAGAAAATGCGATTTAAGCAATAGAATTAAAAATGCACCTAAAACCTAAACCAAACGTTGCAGGTGCTTATTTCTTCATGCGCAGTGGTCAACGCGGCACTCTCTAGCTGCCAAGAGCACTTTTTACTGTGCGCACCCAACCAGAGCGACGGGAGGAGCACATTTCAGAAAACGTGCTCAGCTTGTCGAGAAAATGCGATTTAAGCAATAAAATTAAAAATGCACCTAAAACCTAAACCAAACGTTGCAGGTGCTTATTTCTCCATGTGCAGTGGTCAACGCGGCACTCTCTAGCTGCCAGGAGCACTTTTTACTATGCGCGCACAACCAGAGCGACGGGAGGAGCACATTTCAGAAAACGTGCTCAGCTCGTCGAGAAAATGCGATTTAAGCAATAAAATTAAAAATGCACCTAAAACCTAAACCAAACGTTGCAGGTGCTTATTTCTTCATGCGCAGTGGTCAACGCGGCACTCTCTAGCTGCCAAGAGAGCTTTTTACTGTGCGCACCCAACCAGAGTGACGGGAGGAGCACATTTCAGAAAACGTGCTCAGTTCGTCGAGAAAATGCGATTTAAGCAATAAGATTAAAAATGCACCTAAAACCTAAACCAAACGTTGCAGGTGCTTATTTCTTCATGCGCAGTGGTCAACGCGGCACTCTCTAGCTGCCAGGCGCACTTTTTACTGTGCGCACCCAACCAGAGTGACGGGAGGAGCACATTTCAGAAAACGTGCTCAGCTCGTCGAGAAAATGCGATTTAAGCAATAAAATTAAAAATGCACCTAAAACCTAAACCAAACGTTGCAGGTGCTTATTTCTTCATGCACAGTGGTCAACGCGGCACTCTCTAGCTGCCAAGAGCACTTTTTACTGTGCGCACCCAACCAGAGTGACGGGAGGAGCACATTTCAGAAAACGTGCTCAGCTCGTCGAGAAAATGCGATTTAAGCAATAAGATTAAAAATGCACCTAAAACCTAAACCAAACGTTGCAGGTGCTTATTTCCTTATGCGCAGTGGTCAACACGGCACTCTCTAGCTGACAGGAGCACTTTTTACTACGCGCACCCAACCAGAGCGAAGGGAGGAGCACATTTCAGAAAACGTGCTCAGCTCGTCGAGAGAATGCGATTTAAGCAATAAAATAAAAAATGCACCTAAAACCTAAACCAAACGTTGCAGGTGCTTATTTCTTCGTGCGCAGTGGTCAACGCGGCACTCCCTAGCTGCCAGGAGCTCTTTTTACTGTGCGCACCCAACCAGAGCGACGGGAGGAGCACATTTCAGAAAACGTGCTCAGCTCGTCGAGAAAATGCGATTTAAGCAATAAAATTAAAAATGCAAATAAAACCTAAACCAAACGTTACAGGTGCTTATTTCTTCATGCGCTGTGGTCAACGCGGCACTCTCTAGCTGCCAGGAGCACTTTTTACTACGCGCACCCAACCAGAGCGACGGGAGGAGCACATTTCAGAAAACGTGCTCAGCTCGTCGAGAGAATGCGATTTAAGCAATAAAATAAAAAATGCACCTAAAACCTAAACCAAACGTTGCAGGTGCTTATTTCTTCGTGCGCAGTGGTCAACGCGGCACTCCCTAGCTGCCAGGAGCTCTTTTTACTGTGTGCACCCAACCAGAGCGACGGGAGGAGCACATTTCAGAAAACGTGCTCAGCTCGTCGAGAGAATGCGATTTAAGCAATAAAATAAAAAATGCACCTAAAACCTAAACCAAACGTTGCAGGTGCTTATTTCTTCGTGCGCAGTGGTCAACGCGGAACTCCCAAGCTGCCAGGAGCTCTTTTTACTACGCGCACCCAACCAGAGCGACGGGAGGAGAACATTTCAGAAAACGTGCTCAGCTCGTCGAGAGAATGCGATTTAAGCAATAAAATAAAAAATGCACCTAAAACCTAAACCAAACGTTGCAGGTGCTTATTTCTTCGTGCGCAGTGGTCAACGCAGCACTCCCTAGCTGCCAGGAGCTCTTTTTACTGTGTGCACCCAACCAGAGCGACGGGAGGAGCACATTTCAGAAAACGTGCTCAGCTCGTCGAGAAAATGCGATTTAAGCAATAAAATTAAAAATGCACCTAAAACCTAAACCAAACGTTGCAGGTGCTTATTTCTTCGTGTGCAGTGGTCAACGCGGAACTCCCTAGCTGCCAGGAGCTCTTTTTACTGTGCGCACCCAACCAGAGCGACGGGAGGAGCCCATTTCAGAAAACGTGCTCAGCTCGTCGAGAAAATGCGATTTAAGCAATAAAATTAAAAATGTACCTAAAACCTAAACCAAACGTTGCAGGTGCTTATTTCTTCGTGCGCAGTGCTCAACGCGGCACTCCCTAGCTGCCAGGAGCACTTTTTACTGTGCGCACCCAACCAGAGTGACGGGAGGAGCACATTTCAGAAAACGTGCTCAGCTCGTCGAGAAAATGCGATTTAAGCAATAAAATTAAAAATGCACCTAAAACCTAAACCAAACGTTGCAGGTGCTTATTTCTTCATGCGCAGTGGTCAACGCGGCACTCTCTAGCTGCCAAGAGCACTTTTTACTGTGCGCACCAAACCAGAGTGACGGGAGGAGCACATTTCAGAAAACGTGCTCAGCTCGTCGAGAAAATGCGATTTAAGCAATAAAATTAAAAATGCACCTAAAACCTAAACCAAACGTTGCAGGTGCTTATTTCTTCGTGCGCAGTGCTGAACGCGGCACTCCCTAGCTGCCAGGAGCACTTTTTACTGTGCGCACCCAACCAGAGTGACGGGAGGAGCACATTTCAGAAAACGTGCTCAGCTCGTCGAGAAAATGCGATTTAAGCAATAAGATTAAAAATGCACCTAAAACCTAAACCAAACGTTGCAGGTGCTTATTTCTTCATGCGCAGTGGTCAACGCGGCACTCTCTAGCTGCCAGGAGCACTTTTTACTACGCGCACCCAACCAGAGCGACGGGAGGAGCACATTTCAGAAAACGTGCTCAGCTCGTCGAGAGAATGCGATTTAAGCAATAAAATAAAAAATGCACCTAAAACCTAAACCAAACGTTGCAGGTGCTTATTTCTTCGTGCGCAGTGGTCAACGCGGCACTCCCTATCTGCCAGGAGCTCTTTTTACTGTGCGCACCCAACCAGAGCGACGGGAGGAGCACATTTCAGAAAACGTGCTCAGCTTGTCGAGAAAATGCGATTTAAGCAATAAAATTAAAAATGCACCTAAAACCTAAACCAAACGTTGCAGGTGCTTATTTCTTCATGCGCAGTGGTCAACGCGGCACTCTCTAGCTGCCAGGAGCACTTTTTACTACGCGCACCCAACCAGAGCGACGGGAGCAGCACATTTCAGAAAACGTGCTCAGCTCGTCGAGAGAATGCGATTTAAGCAATAAAATAAAAAAATGCACCTAAAACCTAAACCAAACGTTGCAGGTGCTTATTTCTTCGTGCGCAGTGGTCAACGCGGCACTCCCTAGCTGCCAGGAGCTCTTTTTACTGTGCGCACCCAACCAGAGCGTCGGGAGGAGCACATTTCAGAAAACGTGCTCAGCTCGTCGAGAAAATGCGATTTAAGCAATAAGATTAAAAATGCACCTAAAACCTAAACCAAACGTTGCAGGTGCTTATTTCTTCATGCGCAGTGGTCAACGCGGCACTCTCTAGCTGCCAGGAGCACTTTTTACTACGCACACCCAACCAGAGCGACGGGAGGAGCACATTTCAGAAAACGTGCTCAGCTCGTCGAGAGAATGCGATTTAAGCAATAAAATAAAAAATGCACCTAAAACCTAAACCAAACGTTGCAGGTGCTTATTTCTTCGTGCGCAGTGGTCAACGCGGCACTCCCTAGCTGCCAGGAGCTCTTTTTACTGTGCGCACCCAACCAGAGCGACGGGAGGAGCACATTTCAGAAAACGTGCTCAGCTCGTCGAGAAAATGCGATTTAAGCAATAAAATTAAAAATGCACCTAAAACCTAAACCAAACGTTGCAGGTGCTTATTTCTTCGTGCGCAGTGCTCAACGCGGCACTCCCTAGCTGCCAGGAGCACTTTTTACTGTGCGCACCCAACCAGAGTGACGGGAGGAGCACATTTCAGAAAACGTGCTCAGCTCGTCGAGAAAATGCGATTTAAGCAATAAAATTAAAAATGCACCTAAAACCTAAACCAAACGTTGCAGGTGCTTATTTCTTCATGCGCAGTGGTCAACGCGGCACTCTCTAGCTGCCAAGAGCACTTTTTACTGTGCGCACCCAACCAGAGTGACGGGAGGAGCACATTTCAGAAAACGTGCTCAGCTCGTCGAGAAAATGCGATTTAAGCAATAAAATTAAAAATGCACCTAAAACCTAAACCAAACGTTGCAGGTGCTTATTTCTTCATGCGCAGTGGTCAACGCGGCACTCTCTAGCTGCCAAGAGCACTTTTTACTGTGCGCACCCAACCAGAGTGACGGGAGGAGCACATTTCAGAAAACGTGCTCAGCTCGTCGAGAAAATGCGATTTAAGCAATAAGATTAAAAATGCACCTAAAACCTAAACCAAACGTTGCAGGTGCTTATTTCTTCATGCGCAGTGGTCAACGCGGCACTCTCTAGCTGCCAGGAGCACTTTTTACTACGCGCACCCAACCAGAGCGACGGGAGGAGAACATTTCAGAAAACGTGCTCAGCTCGTCGAGAGAATGCGATTTAAGCAATAAAATAAAAAATGCACCTAAAACCTAAACCAAACGTTGCAGGTGCTTATTTCTTCGTGCGCAGTGGTCAACGCGGAACTCCCTAGCTGCCAGGAGCTCTTTTTACTGTGCGCACCCAACCAGAGCGACGGGAGGAGCCCATTTCAGAAAACGTGCTCAGCTCGTCGAGACAATGCGATTTAAGCAATAAAATTAAAAATGCACCTAAAACCTAAACCAAACGTTGCAGGTGCTTGTTTCTTCGTGCGCAGTGCTCAACGCGGCACTCCCTAGCTGCCAGGAGCACTTTTTACTGTGCGCACCCAACCAGAGTGACGGGAGGAGCACATTTCAGAAAACGTGCTCAGCTCGTCGAGAAAATGCGATTTAAGCAATAAAATTAAAAATGCACCTAAAACCTAAACCAAACGTTGCAGGTGCTTATTTCTTCATGCGCAGTGGTCAACGCGGCATTCTCTAGCTGCCAAGAGCACTTTTTACTGTGCGCACCCAACCAGAGTGACGGGAGGAGCACATTTCAGAAAACGTGCTCAACTCGTCGAGAAAATGCGATTTAAGCAATAAAATTAAAAATGCACCTAAAACCTAAACCAAACGTTGCAGGTGCTTATTTCTTCGTGCGCAGTGCTCAACGCGGCACTCCCTAGCTGCCAGGAGCACTTTTTACTATGCGCGCACAACCAGAGCGACGGGAGGAGCACATTTCAGAAAACGTGCTCAGCTCGTCGAGAAAATGCGATTTAAGCAATAAAATTAAAAATGAACCTAAAACCTAAACCAAACGTTGCAGGTGCTTATTTCTTCATGCGCAGTGGTCAACGCGGCACTCTCTAGCTGCCAAGAGCACTTTTTACTGTGCGCACCCAACCAGAGTGACGGGAGGAGCACATTTCAGAAAACGTGCTCAGCTCGTCGAGAAAATGCGATTTAAGCAATAAGATTAAAAATGCACCTAAAACCTAAACCAAACGTTGCAGGTGCTTATTTCTTCATGCGCAGTGGTCAACGCGGCACTCTCTAGCTGCCAGGAGCACTTTTTACTACGCGCACCCAACCAGAGCGACGGGAGGAGAACATTTCAGAAAACGTGCTCAGCTCGTCGAGAGAATGCGATTTAAGCAATAAAATAAAAAATGCACCTAAAACCTAAACCAAACGTTGCAGGTGCTTATTTCTTCGTGCGCAGTGGTCAACGCGGAACTCCCTAGCTGCCAGGAGCTCTTTTTACTGTGCGCACCCAACCAGAGTGACGGGAGGAGCAAATTTCAGAAAACGTGCTCAGCTCGTCGAGAAAATGCGATTCAAGCAATAAAATTAAAAAATGCACCTAAAACCTAAACCAAACGTTGCAGGTGCTTATTTCTTCATGCACAGTGGTCAACGCGGCACTCTCTAGCTGCCAAGAGCACTTTTGACTGTGCGCACCCAACCAGAGTGACGGGAGGAGCACATTTCAGAAAACGTGCTCAGCTCGTCGAGAAAATGCGATTCAAGCAATAAAATTAAAAAATGCACCTAAAACCTAAACCAAACGTTGCAGGTGCTTATTTCTTCATGCACAGTGGTCAACGCGGCACTCTCTAGCTGCCAAGAGCACTTTTTACTGTGCGCACCCAACCAGAGTGACGGGAGGAGCACATTTCAGAAAACGTGCTCAGCTCGTCGAGAAAATGCGATTTAAGCAATAAGATTAAAAATGCACCTAAAACCTAAACCAAACGTTGCAGGTGCTTATTTCCTTATGCGCAGTGGTCAACACGGCACTCTCTAGCTGACAGGAGCACTTTTTACTACGCGCACCCAACCAGAGCGAAGGGAGGAGCACATTTCAGAAAACGTGCTCAGCTCGTCGAGAGAATGCGATTTAAGCAATAAAATAAAAAATGCACCTAAAACCTAAACCAAACGTTGCAGGTGCTTATTTCTTCGTGCGCAGTGGTCAACGCGGCACTCCCTAGCTGCCAGGAGCTCTTTTTACTGTGCGCACACAACCAGAGCGACGGGAGGAGCACATTTCAGAAAACGTGCTCAGCTCGTCGAGAAAATGCGATTTAAGCAATAAAATTAAAAATGCAAATAAAACCTAAACCAAACGTTACAGGTGCTTATTTCTTCATGCGCTGTGGTCAACGCGGCACTCTCTAGCTGCCAGGAGCACTTTTTACTACGCGCACCCAACCAGAGCGACGGGAGGAGCACATTTCAGAAAACGTGCTCAGCTCGTCGAGAGAATGCGATTTAAGCAATAAAATAAAAAATGCACCTAAAACCTAAACCAAACGTTGCAGGTGCTTATTTCTTCGTGTGCAGTGGTCAACGCGGCACTCCCTAGCTGCCAGGAGCTCTTTTTACTGTGTGCACCCAACCAGAGCGACGGGAGGAGCACATTTCAGAAAACGTGCTCAGCTCGTCGAGAGAATGCGATTTAAGCAATAAAATAAAAAATGCACCTAAAACCTAAACCAAACGTTGCAGGTGCTTATTTCTTCGTGCGCAGTGGTCAACGCGGAACTCCCAAGCTGCCAGGAGCTCTTTTTACTGTGCGCACCCAACCAGAGCGACGGGAGGAGCCCATTTCAGAAAACGTGCTCAGCTCGTCGAGAAAATGCGATTTAAGCAATAAAATTAAAAATGCACCTAAAACCTAAACCAAACGTTGCAGGTGCTTATTTCTTCGTGCGCAGTGCTCAACGCGGCACTCCCTAGCTGCCAGGAGCACTTTTTACTGTGCGCACCCAACCAGAGTGACGGGAGGAGCACATTTCAGAAAACGTGCTCAGCTCGTCGAGAGAATGCGATTTAAGCAATAAAATTAAAAATGCACCTAAAACCTAAACCAAACGTTGCAGGTGCTTATTTCTTCATGCGCAGTGGTCAAACTGGCACTCTCTAGCTGCCAAGAGCACTTTTTACTGTGCGCACCCAACCAGAGCGACGGGAGGAGCACATTTCAGAAAACGTGCTCAGCTCGTCGAGAAAATGCGATTTAAGCAATAAAATTAAAAATGCACCTAAAACCTAAACCAAACGTTGCAGGTGCTTATTTCTCCATGTGCAGTGGTCAACGCGGCACTCTCTAGCTGCCAGGAGCACTTTTTACTATGCGCGCACAACCAGAGCGACGGGAGGAGCACATTTCAGAAAACGTGCTCAGCTCGTCGAGAAAATGCGATTTAAGCAATAAAATTAAAAATGCACCTAAAACCTAAACCAAACGTTGCAGGTGCTTATTTCTTCATGCGCAGTGGTCAACGCGGCACTCTCTAGCTGCCAAGAGCACTTTTTACTGTGCGCACCCAACCAGAGTGACGGGAGGAGCACATTTCAGAAAACGTGCTCAGCTCGTCGAGAAAATGCGATTTAAGCGATAAAATTAAAAATGCACCTAAAACCTAAACCAAACGTTGCAGGTGCTTATTTCTTCGTGCGCAGTGCTCAACGCGGCACTCCCTAGCTGCCAGGAGCACTTTTTAGTGTGCGCACCCAACCAGAGTGACGGGAGGAGCACATTTCAGAAAACGTGCTCAGCTCGTCGAGAAAATGCGATTTAAGCAATAGAATTAAAAATGCACCTAAAACCTAAACCAAACGTTGCAGGTGCTTATTTCTTCATGCGCAGTGGTCAACGCGGCACTCTCTAGCTGCCAAGAGCACTTTTTACTGTGCGCACCCAACCAGAGCGACGGGAGGAGCACATTTCAGAAAACGTGCTCAGCTCGTCGAGAAAATGCGATTTAAGCAATAAAATTAAAAATGCACCTAAAACCTAAACCAAACGTTGCAGGTGCTTATTTCTCCATGTGCAGTGGTCAACGCGGCACTCTCTAGCTGCCAGGAGCACTTTTTACTATGCGCGCACAACCAGAGCGACGGGAGGAGCACATTTCAGAAAACGTGCTCAGCTCGTCGAGAAAATGCGATTTAAGCAATAAAATTAAAAATGCACCTAAAACCTAAACCAAACGTTGCAGGTGCTTATTTCTTCATGCGCAGTGGTCAACGCGGCACTCTCTAGCTGCCAAGAGAGCTTTTTACTGTGCGCACCCAACCAGAGTGACGGGAGGAGCACATTTCAGAAAACGTGCTCAGTTCGTCGAGAAAATGCGATTTAAGCAATAAGATTAAAAATGCACCTAAAACCTAAACCAAACGTTGCAGGTGCTTATTTCTTCATGCGCAGTGGTCAACGCGGCACTCTCTAGCTGCCAGGAGCACTTTTTACTGTGCGCACCCAACCAGAGTGACGGGAGGAGCACATTTCAGAAAACGTGCTCAGCTCGTCGAGAAAATGCGATTTAAGCAATAAAATTAAAAATGCACCTAAAACCTAAACCAAACGTTGCAGGTGCTTATTTCTTCATGCACAGTGGTCAACGCGGCACTCTCTAGCTGCCAAGAGCACTTTTTACTGTGCGCACCCAACCAGAGTGACGGGAGGAGCACATTTCAGAAAACGTGCTCAGCTCGTCGAGAAAATGCGATTTAAGCAATAAGATTAAAAATGCACCTAAAACCTAAACCAAACGTTGCAGGTGCTTATTTCCTTATGCGCAGTGGTCAACACGGCACTCTCTAGCTGACAGGAGCACTTTTTATTACGCGCACCCAACCAGAGCGAAGGGAGGAGCACATTTCAGAAAACGTGCTCAGCTCGTCGAGAGAATGCGATTTAAGCAATAAAATAAAAAATGCACCTAAAACCTAAACCAAACGTTGCAGGTGCTTATTTCTTCGTGCGCAGTGGTCAACGCGGCACTCCCTAGCTGCCAGGAGCTCTTTTTACTGTGCGCACCCAACCAGAGCGACGGGAGGAGCACATTTCAGAAAACGTGCTCAGCTCGTCGAGAAAATGCGATTTAAGCAATAAAATTAAAAATGCAAATAAAACCTAAACCAAACGTTACAGGTGCTTATTTCTTCATGCGCTGTGGTCAACGCGGCACTCTCTAGCTGCCAGGAGCACTTTTTACTACGCGCACCCAACCAGAGCGACGGGAGGAGCACATTTCAGAAAACGTGCTCAGCTCGTCGAGAGAATGCGATTTAAGCAATAAAATAAAAAATGCACCTAAAACCTAAACCAAACGTTGCAGGTGCTTATTTCTTCGTGCGCAGTGGTCAACGCGGCACTCCCTAGCTGCCAGGAGCTCTTTTTACTGTGTGCACCCAACCAGAGCGACGGGAGGAGCACATTTCAGAAAACGTGCTCAGCTCGTCGAGAGAATGCGATTTAAGCAATAAAATAAAAAATGCACCTAAAACCTAAACCAAACGTTGCAGGTGCTTATTTCTTCGTGCGCAGTGGTCAACGCGGAACTCCCAAGCTGCCAGGAGCTCTTTTTACTGTGCGCACCCAACCAGAGTGACGGGAGGAGCACATTTCAGAAAACGTGCTCAGCTCGTCGAGAAAATGCGATTTAAGCAATAAAATTAAAAATGCACCTAAAACCTAAACCAAACGTTGCAGGTGCTTATTTCTTCGTGCGCAGTGCTCAACGCGACACTCCCTAGCTGCCAGGAGCACTTTTTACTGTGCGTACCCAACCAGAGTGACGGGAGGAGCACATTTCAGAAAACGTGCTCAGCTCGTCGAGAAAATGCGATTTAAGCAATAAAGTTAAAAATGCACCTAAAACCTAAACCAAACGTTGCAGGTGCTTATTTCTTCGTGCGCAGTGCTCAACGCTGCACTCCCTAGCTGCCAGGAGCATTTTTTACTGTGCGCACCCAACCAGAGTGACGGGAGGAGCACATTTCAGAAAACGTGCTCAGCTCGTCGAGAAAATGCGATTTAAGCAATAAAGTTAAAAATGCACCTAAAACCTAAACCAAACGTTGCAGGTGCTTATTTCTTCATGCGCAGTGGTCAACGCGGCACTCTCTAGCTGCCAAGAGCACTTTTTACTGTGCGCACCCAACCAGAGTGACGGGAGGAGCACATTTCAGAAAACGTGCTCAGCTCGTCGAGAAAATGCGATTTAAGCAATAAAATTAAAAATCCAACTAAAACCTAAACCAAACGTTGCAGGTGCTTATTTCTTCGTGCGCAGTGCTCAACGCGGCACTCCCTAGCTGCCAGGAGCACTTTTTACTGTGCGCACCCAACCAGAGCGACGGGAGGAGCACATTTCAGAAAACGTGCTCAGCTCGTCGAGAGAATGCGATTTAAGCAATAAAATAAAAAATGCACGGAAAACCTAAACCAAACGTTGCAGGTGCTTATTTCTTCGTGCGCAGTGGTCAACGCGGCACTCCCTAGCTGCCAGGAGCTCTTTTTACTGTGCGCACCCAACCAGAGCGACGGGAGGAGCACATTTCAGAAAACGTGCTCAGCTCGTCGAGAAAATGCGATTTAAGCAATAAAATTAAAAATGCACCTAAAACCTAAACCAAACGTTGCAGGTGCTTATTTCTTCATGCGCAGTGGTCAACGCGGCACTCTCTAGCTGCCAGGAGCACTTTTTACTACGCGCACCCAACCAGAGCGACGGGAGCAGCGCATTTCAGAAAACGTGCTCAGCTCGTCGAGAAAATGCGATTTAAGCAATAAAATAAAAAATGCACCTAAAACCTAAACCAAACGTTGCAGGTGCTTATTTCTTCGTGCGCAGTGGTCAACGCGGCACTCCCTAGCTGCCAGGAGCTCTTTTTACTGTGTGCACCCAACCAGAGCGACGGGAGGAGCACATTTCAGAAAACGTGCTCAGCTCGTCGAGAAAATGCGATTTAAGCAATAAAATTAAAAATGCACCTAAAACCTAAACCAAACGTTGCAGGTGCTTATTTCTTCATGCGCAGTGGTCAATGCGGCACTCTCTAGCTGCCAAGAGCACTTTTTACTACGCGCACCCAACCAGAGTGACGGGAGGAGCACATTTAAGAAAACGTGCTCAGCTCGTCGAGAAAATGCGATTTAAGCAATAAAATTAAAAATGCACCTAAAACCTAAACCAAACGTTGCAGGTGCTTATTTCTTCGTGCGCAGTGCTCAACGCGGCACTCCCTAGCTGCCAGGAGCACTTTTTACTGTGCGCACCCAACCAGAGTGACGGGAGGAGCACATTTCAGAAAACGTGCTCAGCTCGTCGAGAGAATGCGATTTAAGCAATAAAATTAAAAATGCACCTAAAACCTAAACCAAACGTTGCAGGTGCTTATTTCTTCGTGCGCAGTGGTCAACGCGGCACTCCCTAGCTGCCAGGAGCTCTTTTTACTGTGCGCACCCAACCAGAGCGACGGGAGGAGCACATTTCAGAAAACGTGCTCAGCTCGTCGAGAAAATGCGATTTAAGCAATAAAATTAAAAATGCACCTAAAACCTAAACCAAACGTTGCAGGTGCTTATTTCTTCATGCGCAGTGGTCAACGCGGCACTCTCTAGCTGCCAGGAGCACTTTTTACTACGCGCACCCAACCAGAGCGACGGGAGCAGCACATTTCAGAAAACGTGCTCAGCTCGTCGAGAAAATGCGATTTAAGCAATAAAATAAAAAATGCACCTAAAACCTAAACCAAACGTTGCAGGTGCTTATTTCTTCGTGCTCAGTGGTCAACGCGGCACTCCCTAGCTGCCAGGAGCTCTTTTTACTGTGTGCACCCAACCAGAGCGACGGGAGGAGCACATTTCAGAAAACGTGCTCAGCTCGTCGAGAAAATGCGATTTAAGCAATAAAATTAAAAATGCACCTAAAACCTAAACCAAACGTTGCAGGTGCTTATTTCTTCATGCGCAGTGGTCAATGCGGCACTCTCTAGCTGCCAAGAGCACTTTTTACTGTGCGCACCCAACCAGAGTGACGGGAGGAGCACATTTCAGAAAACGTGCTCAGCTCGTCGAGAAAATGCGATTTAAGCAATAAAATTAAAAATGCACCTAAAACCTAAACCAAACGTTGCAGGTGCTTATTTCTTCGTGCGCAGTGCTCAACGCGGCACTCCCTAGCTGCCAGGAGCACTTTTTACTGTGCGTACCCAACCAGAGTGACGGGAGGAGCACATTTCAGAAAACGTGCTCAGCTCGTCGAGAAAATGCGATTTAAGCAATAAAGTTAAAAATGCACCTAAAACCTAAACCAAACGTTGCAGGTGCTTATTTCTTCGTGCGCAGTGCTCAACGCGGCACTCCCTAGCTGCCAGGAGCACTTTTTACTGTGCACACCCAACCAGAGTGACGGGAGGAGCACATTTCAGAAAACGTGCTCAGCTCGTCGAAAAAATGCGATTTAAGCAATAAAGTTAAAAATGCACCTAAAACCTAAACCAAACGTTGCAGGTGCTTATTTCTTCATGCGCAGTGGTCAACGCGGCACTCTCTAGCTGCCAAGAGCACTTTTTACTGTGCGCACCCAACCAGAGTGACGGGAGGAGCACATTTCAGAAAACGTGCTCAGCTCGTCGAGAAAATGCGATTTAAGCAATAAAATTAAAAATCCAACTAAAACCTAAACCAAACGTTGCAGGTGCTTATTTCTTCGTGCGCAGTGCTCAACGCGGCACTCCCTAGCTGCCAGCAGCACTTTTTACTGTGCGCACCCAACCAGAGTGACGGGAGGAGCACATTTCAGAAAACGTGCTCAGCTCGTCGAGAGAATGCGATTTAAGCAATAAAATTAAAAATGCACCTAAAACCTAAACCAAACGTTGCAGGTGCTTATTTCTTCGTGCGCAGTGGTCAACGCGGCACTCCCTAGCTGCCAGGAGCTCTTTTTACTGTGCGCACCCAACCAGAGCGACGGGAGGAGCACATTTCAGAAAACGTGCTCAGCTCGTCGAGAAAATGCGATTTAAGCAATAAAATTAAAAATGCACCTAAAACCTAAACCAAACGTTGCAGGTGCTTATTTCTTCATGCGCAGTGGTCAACGCGGCACTCTCTAGCTGCCAGGAGCACTTTTTACTACGCGCACCCAACCAGAGCGACGGGAGCAGCACATTTCAGAAAACGTGCTCAGCTCGTCGAGAAAATGCGATTTAAGCAATAAAATAAAAAATGCACCTAAAACCTAAACCAAACGTTGCAGGTGCTTATTTCTTCGTGCTCAGTGGTCAACGCGGCACTCCCTAGCTGCCAGGAGCTCTTTTTACTGTGTGCACCCAACCAGAGCGACGGGAGGAGCACATTTCAGAAAACGTGCTCAGCTCGTCGAGAAAATGCGATTTAAGCAATAAAATTAAAAATGCACCTAAAACCTAAACCAAACGTTGCAGGTGCTTATTTCTTCATGCGCAGTGGTCAATGCGGCACTCTCTAGCTGCCAAGAGCACTTTTTACTGTGCGCACCCAACCAGAGTGACGGGAGGAGCACATTTCAGAAAACGTGCTCAGCTCGTCGAGAAAATGCGATTTAAGCAATAAAATTAAAAATGCACCTAAAACCTAAACCAAACGTTGCAGGTGCTTATTTCTTCGTGCGCAGTGCTCAACGCGGCACTCCCTAGCTGCCAGGAGCACTTTTTACTGTGCGTACCCAACCAGAGTGACGGGAGGAGCACATTTCAGAAAACGTGCTCAGCTCGTCGAGAAAATGCGATTTAAGCAATAAAGTTAAAAATGCACCTAAAACCTAAACCAAACGTTGCAGGTGCTTATTTCTTCGTGCGCAGTGCTCAACGCGGCACTCCCTAGCTGCCAGGAGCACTTTTTACTGTGCACACCCAACCAGAGTGACGGGAGGAGCACATTTCAGAAAACGTGCTCAGCTCGTCGAAAAAATGCGATTTAAGCAATAAAGTTAAAAATGCACCTAAAACCTAAACCAAACGTTGCAGGTGCTTATTTCTTCATGCGCAGTGGTCAACGCGGCACTCTCTAGCTGCCAAGAGCACTTTTTACTGTGCGCACCCAACCAGAGTGACGGGAGGAGCACATTTCAGAAAACGTGCTCAGCTCGTCGAGAAAATGCGATTTAAGCAATAAAATAAAAAATCCAACTAAAACCTAAACCAAACGTTGCAGGTGCTTATTTCTTCGTGCGCAGTGCTCAACGCGGCACTCCCTAGCTGCCAGCAGCACTTTTTACTGTGCGCACCCAACCAGAGTGACGGGAGGAGCACATTTCAGAAAACGTGCTCAGCTCGTCGAGAAAATGCGATTTAAGCAATAAAATTAAAAATGCACCTAAAACCTAAACCAAACGTTGCAGGTGCTTATTTCTTCATGCGCAGTGGTCAACGCGGCACTCTCTAGCTGCCAAGAGCACTTTTTACTGTGCGCACCCAACCAGAGCGACGGGAGGAGCACATTTCAGAAAACGTGCTCAGCTCGTCGAGAGAATGCGATTTAAGCAATAAAATAAAAAATGCACGGAAAACCTAAACCAAACGTTGCAGGTGCTTATTTCTTCGTGCGCAGTGGTCAACGCGGCACTCCCTAGCTGCCAGGAGCTCTTTTTACTGTGCGCACCCAACCAGAGCGACGGGAGGAGCCCATTTCAGAAAACGTGCTCAGCTCGTCGAGAAAATGCGATTTAAGCAATAAAATTAAAAATGCACCTAAAACCTAAACCAAACGTTGCAGGTGCTTATTTCTTCATGCGCAGTGGTCAACGCGGCACTCTCTAGCTGCCAGGAGCACTTTTTACTGTGCGCACCCAACCAGAGTGACGGGAGGAGCACGTTTCAGAAAACGTGCTCAGCTCGTCGAGAGAATGCGATTTAAGCAATAAAATTAAAAATGCACCTAAAACCTAAACCAAACGTTGCAGGTGCTTATTTCTTCATGCGCAGTGGTCAAACTGGCACTCCCTAGCTGCCAGGAGCACTTTTTACTGTGCGCACCCAACCAGAGTGACGGGAGGAGCACATTTCAGAAAACGTGCTCAGCTCGTCGAGAAAATGCGATTTAAGCAATAAAATTAAAAATGCACCTAAAACCTAAACCAAACGTTGCAGGTGCTTATTTCTTCATGCGCAGTGGTCAACGCGGCATTCTCTAGCTGCCAAGAGCACTTTTTACTGTGCGCACCCAACCAGAGTGACGGGAGGAGCACATTTCAGAAAACGTGCTCAACTCGTCGAGAAAATGCGATTTAAGCAATAAAATTAAAAATGCACCTAAAACCTAAACCAAACGTTGCAGGTGCTTATTTCTTCGTGCGCAGTGCTCAACGCGGCACTCCCTAGCTGCCAGGAGTACTTTTTACTATGCGCGCACAACCAGAGCGACGGGAGGAGCACATTTCAGAAAACGTGCTCAGCTCGTCGAGAAAATGCGATTTAAGCAATAAAATTAAAAATGAACCTAAAACCTAAACCAAACGTTGCAGGTGCTTATTTCTTCATGCGCAGTGGTCAACGCGGCACTCTCTAGCTGCCAAGAGCACTTTTTACTGTGCGCACCCAACCAGAGTGACGGGAGGAGCACATTTCAGAAAACGTGCTCAGCTCGTCGAGAAAATGCGATTTAAGCAATAAGATTAAAAATGCACCTAAAACCTAAACCAAACGTTGCAGGTGCTTATTTCTTCATGCGCAGTGGTCAACGCGGCACTCTCTAGCTGCCAGGAGCACTTTTTACTACGCGCACCCAACCAGAGCGACGGGAGGAGAACATTTCAGAAAACGTGCTCAGCTCGTCGAGAGAATGCGATTTAAGCAATAAAATAAAAAATGCACCTAAAACCTAAACCAAACGTTGCAGGTGCTTATTTCTTCGTGCGCAGTGGTCAACGCGGAACTCCCTAGCTGCCAGGAGCTCTTTTTACTGTGCGCACCCAACCAGAGTGACGGGAGGAGCAAATTTCAGAAAACGTGCTCAGCTCGTCGAGAAAATGCGATTCAAGCAATAAAATTAAAAAATGCACCTAAAACCTAAACCAAACGTTGCAGGTGCTTATTTCTTCATGCACAGTGGTCAACGCGGCACTCTCTAGCTGCCAAGAGCACTTTTTACTGTGCGCACCCAACCAGAGTGACGGGAGGAGCACATTTCAGAAAACGTGCTCAGCTCGTCGAGAAAATGCGATTCAAGCAATAAAATTAAAAAATGCACCTAAAACCTAAACCAAACGTTGCAGGTGCTTATTTCTTCATGCACAGTGGTCAACGCGGCACTCTCTAGCTGCCAAGAGCACTTTTTACTGTGCGCACCCAACCAGAGTGACGGGAGGAGCACATTTCAGAAAACGTGCTCAGCTCGTCGAGAAAATGCGATTTAAGCAATAAGATTAAAAATGCACCTAAAACCTAAACCAAACGTTGCAGGTGCTTATTTCCTTATGCGCAGTGGTCAACACGGCACTCTCTAGCTGACAGGAGCACTTTTTACTACGCGCACCCAACCAGAGCGAAGGGAGGAGCACATTTCAGAAAACGTGCTCAGCTCGTCGAGAGAATGCGATTTAAGCAATAAAATAAAAAATGCACCTAAAACCTAAACCAAACGTTGCAGGTGCTTATTTCTTCGTGCGCAGTGGTCAACGCGGCACTCCCTAGCTGCCAGGAGCTCTTTTTACTGTGCGCACACAACCAGAGCGACGGGAGGAGCACATTTCAGAAAACGTGCTCAGCTCGTCGAGAAAATGCGATTTAAGCAATAAAATTAAAAATGCAAATAAAACCTAAACCAAACGTTACAGGTGCTTATTTCTTCATGCGCTGTGGTCAACGCGGCACTCTCTAGCTGCCAGGAGCACTTTTTACTACGCGCACCCAACCAGAGCGACGGGAGGAGCACATTTCAGAAAACGTGCTCAGCTCGTCGAGAGAATGCGATTTAAGCAATAAAATAAAAAATGCACCTAAAACCTAAACCAAACGTTGCAGGTGCTTATTTCTTCGTGTGCAGTGGTCAACGCGGCACTCCCTAGCTGCCAGGAGCTCTTTTTACTGTGTGCACCCAACCAGAGCGACGGGAGGAGCACATTTCAGAAAACGTGCTCAGCTCGTCGAGAGAATGCGATTTAAGCAATAAAATAAAAAATGCACCTAAAACCTAAACCAAACGTTGCAGGTGCTTATTTCTTCGTGCGCAGTGGTCAACGCGGAACTCCCAAGCTGCCAGGAGCTCTTTTTACTGTGCGCACCCAACCAGAGCGACGGGAGGAGCCCATTTCAGAAAACGTGCTCAGCTCGTCGAGAAAATGCGATTTAAGCAATAAAATTAAAAATGCACCTAAAACCTAAACCAAACGTTGCAGGTGCTTATTTCTTCGTGCGCAGTGCTCAACGCGGCACTCCCTAGCTGCCAGGAGCACTTTTTACTGTGCGCACCCAACCAGAGTGACGGGAGGAGCACATTTCAGAAAACGTGCTCAGCTCGTCGAGAGAATGCGATTTAAGCAATAAAATTAAAAATGCACCTAAAACCTAAACCAAACGTTGCAGGTGCTTATTTCTTCATGCGCAGTGGTCAAACTGGCACTCTCTAGCTGCCAAGAGCACTTTTTACTGTGCGCACCCAACCAGAGCGACGGGAGGAGCACATTTCAGAAAACGTGCTCAGCTCGTCGAGAAAATGCGATTTAAGCAATAAAATTAAAAATGCACCTAAAACCTAAACCAAACGTTGCAGGTGCTTATTTCTCCATGTGCAGTGGTCAACGCGGCACTCTCTAGCTGCCAGGAGCACTTTTTACTATGCGCGCACAACCAGAGCGACGGGAGGAGCACATTTCAGAAAACGTGCTCAGCTCGTCGAGAAAATGCGATTTAAGCAATAAAATTAAAAATGCACCTAAAACCTAAACCAAACGTTGCAGGTGCTTATTTCTTCATGCGCAGTGGTCAACGCGGCACTCTCTAGCTGCCAAGAGCACTTTTTACTGTGCGCACCCAACCAGAGTGACGGGAGGAGCACATTTCAGAAAACGTGCTCAGCTCGTCGAGAAAATGCGATTTAAGCGATAAAATTAAAAATGCACCTAAAACCTAAACCAAACGTTGCAGGTGCTTATTTCTTCGTGCGCAGTGCTCAACGCGGCACTCCCTAGCTGCCAGGAGCACTTTTTAGTGTGCGCACCCAACCAGAGTGACGGGAGGAGCACATTTCAGAAAACGTGCTCAGCTCGTCGAGAAAATGCGATTTAAGCAATAGAATTAAAAATGCACCTAAAACCTAAACCAAACGTTGCAGGTGCTTATTTCTTCATGCGCAGTGGTCAACGCGGCACTCTCTAGCTGCCAAGAGCACTTTTTACTGTGCGCACCCAACCAGAGCGACGGGAGGAGCACATTTCAGAAAACGTGCTCAGCTCGTCGAGAAAATGCGATTTAAGCAATAAAATTAAAAATGCACCTAAAACCTAAACCAAACGTTGCAGGTGCTTATTTCTCCATGTGCAGTGGTCAACGCGGCACTCTCTAGCTGCCAGGAGCACTTTTTACTATGCGCGCACAACCAGAGCGACGGGAGGAGCACATTTCAGAAAACGTGCTCAGCTCGTCGAGAAAATGCGATTTAAGCAATAAAATTAAAAATGCACCTAAAACCTAAACCAAACGTTGCAGGTGCTTATTTCTTCATGCGCAGTGGTCAACGCGGCACTCTCTAGCTGCCAAGAGAGCTTTTTACTGTGCGCACCCAACCAGAGTGACGGGAGGAGCACATTTCAGAAAACGTGCTCAGTTCGTCGAGAAAATGCGATTTAAGCAATAAGATTAAAAATGCACCTAAAACCTAAACCAAACGTTGCAGGTGCTTATTTCTTCATGCGCAGTGGTCAACGCGGCACTCTCTAGCTGCCAGGAGCACTTTTTACTGTGCGCACCCAACCAGAGTGACGGGAGGAGCACATTTCAGAAAACGTGCTCAGCTCGTCGAGAAAATGCGATTTAAGCAATAAGATTAAAAATGCACCTAAAACCTAAACCAAACGTTGCAGGTGCTTATTTCCTTATGCGCAGTGGTCAACACGGCACTCTCTAGCTGACAGGAGCACTTTTTATTACGCGCACCCAACCAGAGCGAAGGGAGGAGCACATTTCAGAAAACGTGCTCAGCTCGTCGAGAGAATGCGATTTAAGCAATAAAATAAAAAATGCACCTAAAACCTAAACCAAACGTTGCAGGTGCTTATTTCTTCGTGCGCAGTGGTCAACGCGGCACTCCCTAGCTGCCAGGAGCTCTTTTTACTGTGCGCACCCAACCAGAGCGACGGGAGGAGCACATTTCAGAAAACGTGCTCAGCTCGTCGAGAAAATGCGATTTAAGCAATAAAATTAAAAATGCAAATAAAACCTAAACCAAACGTTACAGGTGCTTATTTCTTCATGCGCTGTGGTCAACGCGGCACTCTCTAGCTGCCAGGAGCACTTTTTACTACGCGCACCCAACCAGAGCGACGGGAGGAGCACATTTCAGAAAACGTGCTCAGCTCGTCGAGAGAATGCGATTTAAGCAATAAAATAAAAAATGCACCTAAAACCTAAACCAAACGTTGCAGGTGCTTATTTCTTCGTGCGCAGTGGTCAACGCGGCACTCCCTAGCTGCCAGGAGCTCTTTTTACTGTGTGCACCCAACCAGAGCGACGGGAGGAGCACATTTCAGAAAACGTGCTCAGCTCGTCGAGAGAATGCGATTTAAGCAATAAAATAAAAAATGCACCTAAAACCTAAACCAAACGTTGCAGGTACTTATTTCTTCGTGCGCAGTGGTCAACGCGGAACTCCCAAGCTGCCAGGAGCTCTTTTTACTGTGCGCACCCAACCAGAGTGACGGGAGGAGCACATTTCAGAAAACGTGCTCAGCTCGTCGAGAAAATGCGATTTAAGCAATAAAATTAAAAATGCACCTAAAACCTAAACCAAACGTTGCAGGTGCTTATTTCTTCGTGCGCAGTGCTCAACGCGACACTCCCTAGCTGCCAGGAGCACTTTTTACTGTGCGTACCCAACCAGAGTGACGGGAGGAGCACATTTCAGAAAACGTGCTCAGCTCGTCGAGAAAATGCGATTTAAGCAATAAAGTTAAAAATGCACCTAAAACCTAAACCAAACGTTGCAGGTGCTTATTTCTTCGTGCGCAGTGCTCAACGCTGCACTCCCTAGCTGCCAGGAGCACTTTTTACTGTGCGCACCCAACCAGAGTGACGGGAGGAGCACATTTCAGAAAACGTGCTCAGCTCGTCGAGAAAATGCGATTTAAGCAATAAAGTTAAAAATGCACCTAAAACCTAAACCAAACGTTGCAGGTGCTTATTTCTTCATGCGCAGTGGTCAACGCGGCACTCTCTAGCTGCCAAGAGCACTTTTTACTGTGCGCACCCAACCAGAGTGACGGGAGGAGCACATTTCAGAAAACGTGCTCAGCTCGTCGAGAAAATGCGATTTAAGCAATAAAATTAAAAATCCAACTAAAACCTAAACCAAACGTTGCAGGTGCTTATTTCTTCGTGCGCAGTGCTCAACGCGGCACTCCCTAGCTGCCAGGAGCACTTTTTACTGTGCGCACCCTACCAGAGCGACGGGAGGAGCACATTTCAGAAAACGTGCTCAGCTCGTCGAGAGAATGCGATTTAAGCAATAAAATAAAAAATGCACGGAAAACCTAAACCAAACGTTGCAGGTGCTTATTTCTTCGTGCGCAGTGGTCAACGCGGCACTCCCTAGCTGCCAGGAGCTCTTTTTACTGTGCGCACCCAACCAGAGCGACGGGAGGAGCACATTTCAGAAAACGTGCTCAGCTCGTCGAGAAAATGCGATTTAAGCAATAAAATTAAAAATGCACCTAAAACCTAAACCAAACGTTGCAGGTGCTTATTTCTTCATGCGCAGTGGTCAACGCGGCACTCTCTAGCTGCCAGGAGCACTTTTTACTACGCGCACCCAACCAGAGCGACGGGAGCAGCACATTTCAGAAAACGTGCTCAGCTCGTCGAGAAAATGCGATTTAAGCAATAAAATTAAAAATGCACCTAAAACCTAAACCAAACGTTGCAGGTGCTTATTTCTTCGTGCGCAGTGGTCAACGCGGCACTCCCTAGCTGCCAGGAGCTCTTTTTACTGTGTGCACCCAACCAGAGCGACGGGAGGAGCACATTTCAGAAAACGTGCTCAGCTCGTCGAGAAAATGCGATTTAAGCAATAAAATTAAAAATGCACCTAAAACCTAAACCAAACGTTGCAGGTGCTTATTTCTTCATGCGCAGTGGTCAATGCGGCACTCTCTAGCTGCCAAGAGCACTTTTTACTACGCGCACCCAACCAGAGTGACGGGAGGAGCACATTTAAGAAAACGTGCTCAGCTCGTCGAGAAAATGCGATTTAAGCAATAAAATTAAAAATGCACCTAAAACCTAAACCAAACGTTGCAGGTGCTTATTTCTTCGTGCGCAGTGCTCAACGCGGCACTCCCTAGCTGCCAGGAGCACTTTTTACTGTGCGCACCCAACCAGAGTGACGGGAGGAGCACATTTCAGAAAACGTGCTCAGCTCGTCGAGAGAATGCGATTTAAGCAATAAAATTAAAAATGCACCTAAAACCTAAACCAAACGTTGCAGGTGCTTATTTCTTCGTGCGCAGTGGTCAACGCGGCACTCCCTAGCTGCCAGGAGCTCTTTTTACTGTGCGCACCCAACCAGAGCGACGGGAGGAGCACATTTCAGAAAACGTGCTCAGCTCGTCGAGAAAATGCGATTTAAGCAATAAAATTAAAAATGCACCTAAAACCTAAACCAAACGTTGCAGGTGCTTATTTCTTCATGCGCAGTGGTCAACGCGGCACTCTCTAGCTGCCAGGAGCACTTTTTACTACGCGCACCCAACCAGAGCGACGGGAGCAGCACATTTCAGAAAACGTGCTCAGCTCGTCGAGAAAATGCGATTTAAGCAATAAAATAAAAAATGCACCTAAAACCTAAACCAAACGTTGCAGGTGCTTATTTCTTCGTGCTCAGTGGTCAACGCGGCACTCCCTAGCTGCCAGGAGCTCTTTTTACTGTGTGCACCCAACCAGAGCGACGGGAGGAGCACATTTCAGAAAACGTGCTCAGCTCGTCGAGAAAATGCGATTTAAGCAATAAAATTAAAAATGCACCTAAAACCTAAACCAAACGTTGCAGGTGCTTATTTCTTCATGCGCAGTGGTCAATGCGGCACTCTCTAGCTGCCAAGAGCACTTTTTACTGTGCGCACCCAACCAGAGTGACGGGAGGAGCACATTTCAGAAAACGTGCTCAGCTCGTCGAGAAAATGCGATTTAAGCAATAAAATTAAAAATGCACCTAAAACCTAAACCAAACGTTGCAGGTGCTTATTTCTTCGTGCGCAGTGCTCAACGCGGCACTCCCTAGCTGCCAGGAGCACTTTTTACTGTGCGTACCCAACCAGAGTGACGGGAGGAGCACATTTCAGAAAACGTGCTCAGCTCGTCGAGAAAATGCGATTTAAGCAATAAAGTTAAAAATGCACCTAAAACCTAAACCAAACGTTGCAGGTGCTTATTTCTTCGTGCGCAGTGCTCAACGCGGCACTCCCTAGCTGCCAGGAGCACTTTTTACTGTGCACACCCAACCAGAGTGACGGGAGGAGCACATTTCAGAAAACGTGCTCAGCTCGTCGAAAAAATGCGATTTAAGCAATAAAGTTAAAAATGCACCTAAAACCTAAACCAAACGTTGCAGGTGCTTATTTCTTCATGCGCAGTGGTCAACGCGGCACTCTCTAGCTGCCAAGAGCACTTTTTACTGTGCGCACCCAACCAGAGTGACGGGAGGAGCACATTTCAGAAAACGTGCTCAGCTCGTCGAGAAAATGCGATTTAAGCAATAAAATTAAAAATCCAACTAAAACCTAAACCAAACGTTGCAGGTGCTTATTTCTTCGTGCGCAGTGCTCAACGCGGCACTCCCTAGCTGCCAGCAGCACTTTTTACTGTGCGCACCCAACCAGAGTGACGGGAGGAGCACATTTCAGAAAACGTGCTCAGCTCGTCGAGAAAATGCGATTTAAGCAATAAAATTAAAAATGCACCTAAAACCTAAACCAAACGTTGCAGGTGCTTATTTCTTCATGCGCAGTGGTCAACGCGGCACTCTCTAGCTGCCAAGAGCACTTTTTACTGTGCGCACCCAACCAGAGCGACGGGAGGAGCACATTTCAGAAAACGTGCTCAGCTCGTCGAGAGAATGCGATTTAAGCAATAAAATAAAAAATGCACGGAAAACCTAAACCAAACGTTGCAGGTGCTTATTTCTTCGTGCGCAGTGGTCAACGCGGCACTCCCTAGCTGCCAGGAGCTCTTTTTACTGTGCGCACCCAACCAGAGCGACGGGAGGAGCCCATTTCAGAAAACGTGCTCAGCTCGTCGAGAAAATGCGATTTAAGCAATAAAATTAAAAATGCACCTAAAACCTAAACCAAACGTTGCAGGTGCTTATTTCTTCATGCGCAGTGGTCAACGCGGCACTCTCTAGCTGCCAGGAGCACTTTTTACTGTGCGCACCCAACCAGAGTGACGGGAGGAGCACGTTTCAGAAAACGTGCTCAGCTCGTCGAGAGAATGCGATTTAAGCAATAAAATTAAAAATGCACCTAAAACCTAAACCAAACGTTGCAGGTGCTTATTTCTTCATGCGCAGTGGTCAAACTGGCACTCTCTAGCTGCCAAGAGCACTTTTTACTGTGCGCACCCAACCAGAGCGACGGGAGGAGCACATTTCAGAAAACGTGCTCAGCTCGTCGAGAAAATGCGATTTAAGCAATAAAATTAAAAATGCACCTAAAACCTAAACCAAACGTTGCAGGTGCTTATTTCTCCATGTGCAGTGGTCAACGCGGCACTCTCTAGCTGCCAGGAGCACTTTTTACTATGCGCGCACAACCAGAGCGACGGGAGGAGCACATTTCAGAAAACGTGCTCAGCTCGTCGAGAAAATGCGATTTAAGCAATAAAATTAAAAATGCACCTAAAACCTAAACCAAACGTTGCAGGTGCTTATTTCTTCATGCGCAGTGGTCAACGCGGCACTCTCTAGCTGCCAAGAGCACTTTTTACTGTGCGCACCCAACCAGAGTGACGGGAGGAGCACATTTCAGAAAACGTGCTCAGCTCGTCGAGAAAATGCGATTTAAGCAATAAAATTAAAAATGCACCTAAAACCTAAACCAAACGTTGCAGGTGCTTATTTCTTCATGCGCAGTGGTCAACGCGGCACTCTCTAGCTGCCAAGAGCACTTTTTACTGTGCGCACCCAACCAGAGTGACGGGAGGAGCACATTTCAGAAAACGTGCTCAGCTCGTCGAGAAAATGCGATTTAAGCAATAAGATTAAAAATGCACCTAAAACCTAAACCAAACGTTGCAGGTGCTTATTTCTTCATGCGCAGTGGTCAACGCGGCACTCTCTAGCTGCCAGGAGCACTTTTTACTACGCGCACCCAACCAGAGCGACGGGAGGAGCACATTTCAGAAAACGTGCTCAGCTCGTCGAGAGAATGCGATTTAAGCAATAAAATAAAAAATGCACCTAAAACCTAAACCAAACGTTGCAGGTGCTTATTTCTTCGTGCGCAGTGGTCAACGCGGCACTCCCTAGCTGCCAGTAGCTCTTTTTACTGTGCGCACCCAACCAGAGCGACGGGAGGAGCACATTTCAGAAAACGTGCTCAGCTCGTCGAGAAAATGCGATTTAAGCAATAAAATTAAAAATGCACCTAAAACCTAAACCAAACGTTGCAGGTGCTTATTTCTTAATGCGCAGTGGTCAACGCGGCACTCTCTAGCTGCCAGGAGCACTTTTTACTACGCGCACCCAACCAGAGCGACGGGAGGAGCACATTTCAGAAAACATCCTCAGCTCGTCGAGAGAATGCGATTTAAGCAATGAAATAAAAAATGCACCTAAAACCTAAACCAAACGTTGCAGGTGCTTATTTCTTCGTGCGCAGTGGTCAACGCGGCACTCCCTAGCTGCCAGGAGCTCTTTTTACTGTGTGCACCCAACCAGAGCGACGGGAGGAGCACATTTCAGAAAACGTGCTCAGCTCGTCGAGAGAATGCGATTTAAGCAATAAAATAAAAAATGCACCTAAAACCTAAACCAAACGTTGCAGGTGCTTATTTCTTCGTGCGCAGTGGTCGACGCGGAACTCCCTAGCTGCCAGGAGCTCTTTTTACTGTGCGCACCCAACCAGAGCGACCGGAGGAGCCCATTTCAGAAAACGTGCTCAGCTCGTCGAGAAAATGCGATTTAAGCAATAAAATTAAAAATGCACCTAAAACCTAAAGCAAACGTTGCAGGTGCTTATTTCTTCGTGCGCAGTACTCAACGCGGCACCCTAGCTGCCAGGAGCACTTTTTACTGTGCGCACCCAACCAGAGTGACGGGAGGAGCACATTTCAGAAAACGTGCTCAGCTCGTCGAGAAAATGCGATTTAAGCAGTAAAATTAAAAATGCACCTAAAACCTAAACCAAACGTTGCAGGTGCTTATTTCTTCGTGCGCAGTGCTCAACGCGGCACTCCCTAGCTGCCAGGAGCACTTTTTACTATGCGCGCACAACCAGAGCGACGGGAGGAGCACATTTCAGAAAACGTGCTCAGCTCGTCGAGAAAATGGGATTTAAGCAATAAAATTAAAAATGCACCTAAAACCTAAACCAAACGTTGCAGGTGCTTATTTCTTCATGCGCAGTGGTCAACGCGGCACTCTCTAGCTGCCAGGAGCACTTTTTACTACGCGCACCCAACCAGAGCGACGGGAGGAGCACATTTCAGAAAACGTGCTCAGCTCGTCGAGAGAATGTGATTTAAGCAATAAAATTAAAAATGCACCTAAAACCTAAACCAAACGTTGCAGGTGCTTATTTCTTTGTGCGCAGTGCTCAACGCGGCACTCCCTAGCTGCAAGGAGCACTTTTTACTGTGCGCACCCAACCAGAGTGACGGGAGGAGCACATTTCAGAAAACGTGCTCAGCTCGTCGAGAAAATGCGATTTAAGCAATAAAATTAAAAATGCACCTAAAACCTAAACCAAACGTTGCAGGTGCTTATTTCTTCATGCGCAGTGGTCAACGCGGCACTCTCTAGCTGCCAGGAGCACTTTTTACTACGCACACCCAACCAGAGCGACGGGAGGAGCACATTTCAGAAAACGTGCTCAGCTCGTCGAGAGAATGCGATTTAAGCAATAAAATAAAAAATGCACCTAAAACCTAAACCAAACGTTGCAGGTGCTTATTTCTTCGTGCGCAGTGGTCAACGCGGCACTCCCTAGCTGCCAGGAGCTCTTTTTACTGTGCGCACCCAACCAGAGCGACGGGAGGAGCACATTTCAGAAAACGTGCTCAGCTCGTCGAGAAAATGCGATTTAAGCAATAAAATTAAAAATGCACCTAAAACCTAAACCAAACGTTGCAGGTGCTTATTTCTTCGTGCGCAGTGCTCAACGCGGCACTCCCTAGCTGCCAGGAGCACTTTTTACTGTGCGCACCCAACCAGAGTGACGGGAGGAGCACATTTCAGAAAACGTGCTCAGCTCGTCGAGAAAATGCGATTTAAGCAATAAAATTAAAAATGCACCTAAAACCTAAACCAAACGTTGCAGGTGCTTATTTCTTCATGCGCAGTGGTCAACGCGGCACTCTCTAGCTGCCAAGAGCACTTTTTACTGTGCGCACCCAACCAGAGTGACGGGAGGAGCACATTTCAGAAAACGTGCTCAGCTCGTCGAGAAAATGCGATTTAAGCAATAAAATTAAAAATGCACCTAAAACCTAAACCAAACGTTGCAGGTGCTTATTTCTTCATGCGCAGTGGTCAACGCGGCACTCTCTAGCTGCCAAGAGCACTTTTTACTGTGCGCACCCAACCAGAGTGACGGGAGGAGCACATTTCAGAAAACGTGCTCAGCTCGTCGAGAAAATGCGATTTAAGCAATAAGATTAAAAATGCACCTAAAACCTAAACCAAACGTTGCAGGTGCTTATTTCTTCATGCGCAGTGGTCAACGCGGCACTCTCTAGCTGCCAGGAGCACTTTTTACTACGCGCACCCAACCAGAGCGACGGGAGGAGAACATTTCAGAAAACGTGCTCAGCTCGTCGAGAGAATGCGATTTAAGCAATAAAATAAAAAATGCACCTAAAACCTAAACCAAACGTTGCAGGTGCTTATTTCTTCGTGCGCAGTGGTCAACGCGGAACTCCCTAGCTGCCAGGAGCTCTTTTTACTGTGCGCACCCAACCAGAGCGACGGGAGGAGCACATTTCAGAAAACGTGCTCAGCTCGTCGAGACAATGCGATTTAAGCAATAAAATTAAAAATGCACCTAAAACCTAAACCAAACGTTGCAGGTGCTTGTTTCTTCGTGCGCAGTGCTCAACGCGGCACTCCCTAGCTGCCAGGAGCACTTTTTACTGTGCGCACCCAACCAGAGTGACGGGAGGAGCACATTTCAGAAAACGTGCTCAGCTCGTCGAGAAAATGCGATTTAAGCAATAAAATTAAAAATGCACCTAAAACCTAAACCAAACGTTGCAGGTGCTTATTTCTTCATGCGCAGTGGTCAACGCGGCATTCTCTAGCTGCCAAGAGCACTTTTTACTGTGCGCACCCAACCAGAGTGACGGGAGGAGCACATTTCAGAAAACGTGCTCAACTCGTCGAGAAAATGCGATTTAAGCAATAAAATTAAAAATGCACCTAAAACCTAAACCAAACGTTGCAGGTGCTTATTTCTTCGTGCGCAGTGCTCAACGCGGCACTCCCTAGCTGCCAGGAGCACTTTTTACTATGCGCGCACAACCAGAGCGACGGGAGGAGCACATTTCAGAAAACGTGCTCAGCTCGTCGAGAAAATGCGATTTAAGCAATAAAATTAAAAATGAACCTAAAACCTAAACCAAACGTTGCAGGTGCTTATTTCTTCATGCGCAGTGGTCAACGCGGCACTCTCTAGCTGCCAAGAGCACTTTTTACTGTACGCACCCAACCAGAGTGACGGGAGGAGCACATTTCAGAAAACGTGCTCAGCTCGTCGAGAAAATGCGATTTAAGCAATAAGATTAAAAATGCACCTAAAACCTAAACCAAACGTTGCAGGTGCTTATTTCTTCATGCGCAGTGGTCAACGCGGCACTCTCTAGCTGCCAGGAGCACTTTTTACTACGCGCACCCAACCAGAGCGACGGGAGGAGAACATTTCAGAAAACGTGCTCAGCTCGTCGAGAGAATGCGATTCAAGCAATAAGATTAAAAATGGACCTAAAACCTAAACCAAACGTTGCAGGTGCTTATTTCTTCATGCGCAGTGGTCAACGCGGCACTCTCTAGCTGCCAGGAGCACTTTTTACTGTGCGCACCCAACCAGAGTGACGGGAGGAGCACATTTCAGAAAACGTGCTCAGCTCGTCGAGAAAATGCGATTTAAGCAATAAAATTAAAAATGCACCTAAAACCTAAACCAAACGTTGCAGGTGCTTATTTCTTCATGCACAGTGGTCAACGCGGCACTCTCTAGCTGCCAAGAGCACTTTTTACTGTGCGCACCCAACCAGAGTGACGGGAGGAGCACATTTCAGAAAACGTGCTCAGCTCGTCGAGAAAATGCGATTTAAGCAATAAGATTAAAAATGCACCTAAAACCTAAACCAAACGTTGCAGGTGCTTATTTCCTTATGCGCAGTGGTCAACACGGCACTCTCTAGCTGACAGGAGCACTTTTTACTACGCGCACCCAACCAGAGCGAAGGGAGGAGCACATTTCAGAAAACGTGCTCAGCTCGTCGAGAGAATGCGATTTAAGCAATAAAATAAAAAATGCACCTAAAACCTAAACCAAACGTTGCAGGTGCTTATTTCTTCGTGCGCAGTGGTCAACGCGGCACTCCCTAGCTGCCAGGAGCTCTTTTTACTGTGCGCACCCAACCAGAGCGACGGGAGGAGCACATTTCAGAAAACGTGCTCAGCTCGTCGAGAGAATGCGATTTAAGCAATAAAATAAAAAATGCACCTAAAACCTAAACCAAACGTTGCAGGTGCTTATTTCTTCGTGCGCAGTGGTCAACGCGGAACTCCCAAGCTGCCAGGAGCTCTTTTTACTGTGCGCACCCAACCAGAGCGACGGGAGGAGCCCATTTCAGAAAACGTGCTCAGCTCGTCGAGAAAATGCGATTTAAGCAATAAAATTAAAAATGCACCTAAAACCTAAACCAAACGTTGCAGGTGCTTATTTCTTCATGCGCAGTGGTCAACGCGGCACTCTCTAGCTGCCAAGATCACTTTTTACTGTGCGCACCCAACCAGAGTGACGGGAGGAGCACATTTCAGAAAACGTGCTCAGCTCGTCGAGAAAATGCGATTTAAGCAATAAGATTAAAAATGCACCTAAAACCTAAACCAAACGTTGCAGGTGCTTATTTCTTCATGCGCAGTGGTCAACGCGGCACTCTCTAGCTGCCAGGAGCACTTTTTACTACGCGCACCCAACCAGAGCGACGGGAGGAGAACATTTCAGAAAACGTGCTCAGCTCGTCGAGAGAATGCGATTTAAGCAATAAAATAAAAAATGCACCTAAAACCTAAACCAAACGTTGCAGGTGCTTATTTCTTCGTGCGCAGTGGTCAACGCGGAACTCCCTAGCTGCCAGGAGCTCTTTTTACTGTGCGCACCCAACCAGAGTGACGGGAGGAGCACATTTCAGAAAACGTGCTCAGCTCGTCGAGAAAATGCGATTCAAGCAATAAAATTAAAAAATGCACCTAAAACCTAAACCAAACGTTGCAGGTGCTTATTTCTTCATGCACAGTGGTCAACGCGGCACTCTCTAGCTGCCAAGAGCACTTTTTACTGTGCGCACCCAACCAGAGTGACGGGAGGAGCACATTTCAGAAAACGTGCTCAGCTCGTCGAGAAAATGCGATTCAAGCAATAAAATTAAAAAATGCACCTAAAACCTAAACCAAACGTTGCAGGTGCTTATTTCTTCATGCACAGTGGTCAACGCGGCACTCTCTAGCTGCCAAGAGCACTTTTTACTGTGCGCACCCAACCAGAGTGACGGGAGGAGCACATTTCAGAAAACGTGCTCAGCTCGTCGAGAAAATGCGATTTAAGCAATAAGATTAAAAATGCACCTAAAACCTAAACCAAACGTTGCAGGTGCTTATTTCCTTATGCGCAGTGGTCAACACGGCACTCTCTAGCTGACAGGAGCACTTTTTACTACGCGCACCCAACCAGAGCGAAGGGAGGAGCACATTTCAGAAAACGTGCTCAGCTCGTCGAGAGAATGCGATTTAAGCAATAAAATAAAAAATGCACCTAAAACCTAAACCAAACGTTGCAGGTGCTTATTTCTTCGTGCGCAGTGGTCAACGCGGCACTCCCTAGCTGCCAGGAGCTCTTTTTACTGTGCGCACACAACCAGAGCGACGGGAGGAGCACATTTCAGAAAACGTGCTCAGCTCGTCGAGAAAATGCGATTTAAGCAATAAAATTAAAAATGCAAATAAAACCTAAACCAAACGTTACAGGTGCTTATTTCTTCATGCGCTGTGGTCAACGCGGCACTCTCTAGCTGCCAGGAGCACTTTTTACTACGCGCACCCAACCAGAGCGACGGGAGGAGCACATTTCAGAAAACGTGCTCAGCTCGTCGAGAGAATGCGATTTAAGCAATAAAATAAAAAATGCACCTAAAACCTAAACCAAACGTTGCAGGTGCTTATTTCTTCGTGTGCAGTGGTCAACGCGGCACTCCCTAGCTGCCAGGAGCTCTTTTTACTGTGTGCACCCAACCAGAGCGACGGGAGGAGCACATTTCAGAAAACGTGCTCAGCTCGTCGAGAGAATGCGATTTAAGCAATAAAATAAAAAATGCACCTAAAACCTAAACCAAACGTTGCAGGTGCTTATTTCTTCGTGCGCAGTGGTCAACGCGGAACTCCCAAGCTGCCAGGAGCTCTTTTTACTGTGCGCACCCAACCAGAGCGACGGGAGGAGCCCATTTCAGAAAACGTGCTCAGCTCGTCGAGAAAATGCGATTTAAGCAATAAAATTAAAAATGCACCTAAAACCTAAACCAAACGTTGCAGGTGCTTATTTCTTCGTGCGCAGTGCTCAACGCGGCACTCCCTAGCTGCCAGGAGCACTTTTTACTGTGCGCACCCAACCAGAGTGACGGGAGGAGCACATTTCAGAAAACGTGCTCAGCTCGTCGAGAGAATGCGATTTAAGCAATAAAATTAAAAATGCACCTAAAACCTAAACCAAACGTTGCAGGTGCTTATTTCTTCATGCGCAGTGGTCAAACTGGCACTCTCTAGCTGCCAAGAGCACTTTTTACTGTGCGCACCCAACCAGAGCGACGGGAGGAGCACATTTCAGAAAACGTGCTCAGCTCGTCGAGAAAATGCGATTTAAGCAATAAAATTAAAAATGCACCTAAAACCTAAACCAAACGTTGCAGGTGCTTATTTCTCCATGTGCAGTGGTCAACGCGGCACTCTCTAGCTGCCAGGAGCACTTTTTACTATGCGCGCACAACCAGAGCGACGGGAGGAGCACATTTCAGAAAACGTGCTCAGCTCGTCGAGAAAATGCGATTTAAGCAATAAAATTAAAAATGCACCTAAAACCTAAACCAAACGTTGCAGGTGCTTATTTCTTCATGCGCAGTGGTCAACGCGGCACTCTCTAGCTGCCAAGAGCACTTTTTACTGTGCGCACCCAACCAGAGTGACGGGAGGAGCACATTTCAGAAAACGTGCTCAGCTCGTCGAGAAAATGCGATTTAAGCGATAAAATTAAAAATGCACCTAAAACCTAAACCAAACGTTGCAGGTGCTTATTTCTTCGTGCGCAGTGCTCAACGCGGCACTCCCTAGCTGCCAGGAGCACTTTTTAGTGTGCGCACCCAACCAGAGTGACGGGAGGAGCACATTTCAGAAAACGTGCTCAGCTCGTCGAGAAAATGCGATTTAAGCAATAGAATTAAAAATGCACCTAAAACCTAAACCAAACGTTGCAGGTGCTTATTTCTTCATGCGCAGTGGTCAACGCGGCACTCTCTAGCTGCCAAGAGCACTTTTTACTGTGCGCACCCAACCAGAGCGACGGGAGGAGCACATTTCAGAAAACGTGCTCAGCTCGTCGAGAAAATGCGATTTAAGCAATAAAATTAAAAATGCACCTAAAACCTAAACCAAACGTTGCAGGTGCTTATTTCTCCATGTGCAGTGGTCAACGCGGCACTCTCTAGCTGCCAGGAGCACTTTTTACTATGCGCGCACAACCAGAGCGACGGGAGGAGCACATTTCAGAAAACGTGCTCAGCTCGTCGAGAAAATGCGATTTAAGCAATAAAATTAAAAATGCACCTAAAACCTAAACCAAACGTTGCAGGTGCTTATTTCTTCATGCGCAGTGGTCAACGCGGCACTCTCTAGCTGCCAAGAGAGCTTTTTACTGTGCGCACCCAACCAGAGTGACGGGAGGAGCACATTTCAGAAAACGTGCTCAGTTCGTCGAGAAAATGCGATTTAAGCAATAAGATTAAAAATGCACCTAAAACCTAAACCAAACGTTGCAGGTGCTTATTTCTTCATGCGCAGTGGTCAACGCGGCACTCTCTAGCTGCCAGGAGCACTTTTTACTGTGCGCACCCAACCAGAGTGACGGGAGGAGCACATTTCAGAAAACGTGCTCAGCTCGTCGAGAAAATGCGATTTAAGCAATAAAATTAAAAATGCACCTAAAACCTAAACCAAACGTTGCAGGTGCTTATTTCTTCATGCACAGTGGTCAACGCGGCACTCTCTAGCTGCCAAGAGCACTTTTTACTGTGCGCACCCAACCAGAGTGACGGGAGGAGCACATTTCAGAAAACGTGCTCAGCTCGTCGAGAAAATGCGATTTAAGCAATAAGATTAAAAATGCACCTAAAACCTAAACCAAACGTTGCAGGTGCTTATTTCCTTATGCGCAGTGGTCAACACGGCACTCTCTAGCTGACAGGAGCACTTTTTATTACGCGCACCCAACCAGAGCGAAGGGAGGAGCACATTTCAGAAAACGTGCTCAGCTCGTCGAGAGAATGCGATTTAAGCAATAAAATAAAAAATGCACCTAAAACCTAAACCAAACGTTGCAGGTGCTTATTTCTTCGTGCGCAGTGGTCAACGCGGCACTCCCTAGCTGCCAGGAGCTCTTTTTACTGTGCGCACCCAACCAGAGCGACGGGAGGAGCACATTTCAGAAAACGTGCTCAGCTCGTCGAGAAAATGCGATTTAAGCAATAAAATTAAAAATGCAAATAAAACCTAAACCAAACGTTACAGGTGCTTATTTCTTCATGCGCTGTGGTCAACGCGGCACTCTCTAGCTGCCAGGAGCACTTTTTACTACGCGCACCCAACCAGAGCGACGGGAGGAGCACATTTCAGAAAACGTGCTCAGCTCGTCGAGAGAATGCGATTTAAGCAATAAAATAAAAAATGCACCTAAAACCTAAACCAAACGTTGCAGGTGCTTATTTCTTCGTGCGCAGTGGTCAACGCGGCACTCCCTAGCTGCCAGGAGCTCTTTTTACTGTGTGCACCCAACCAGAGCGACGGGAGGAGCACATTTCAGAAAACGTGCTCAGCTCGTCGAGAGAATGCGATTTAAGCAATAAAATAAAAAATGCACCTAAAACCTAAACCAAACGTTGCAGGTGCTTATTTCTTCGTGCGCAGTGGTCAACGCGGAACTCCCAAGCTGCCAGGAGCTCTTTTTACTGTGCGCACCCAACCAGAGTGACGGGAGGAGCACATTTCAGAAAACGTGCTCAGCTCGTCGAGAAAATGCGATTTAAGCAATAAAATTAAAAATGCACCTAAAACCTAAACCAAACGTTGCAGGTGCTTATTTCTTCGTGCGCAGTGCTCAACGCGACACTCCCTAGCTGCCAGGAGCACTTTTTACTGTGCGTACCCAACCAGAGTGACGGGAGGAGCACATTTCAGAAAACGTGCTCAGCTCGTCGAGAAAATGCGATTTAAGCAATAAAGTTAAAAATGCACCTAAAACCTAAACCAAACGTTGCAGGTGCTTATTTCTTCGTGCGCAGTGCTCAACGCGGCACTCCCTAGCTGCCAGGAGCACTTTTTACTGTGCGCACCCAACCAGAGTGACGGGAGGAGCACATTTCAGAAAACGTGCTCAGCTCGTCGAGAAAATGCGATTTAAGCAATAAAGTTAAAAATGCACCTAAAACCTAAACCAAACGTTGCAGGTGCTTATTTCTTCATGCGCAGTGGTCAACGCGGCACTCTCTAGCTGCCAAGAGCACTTTTTACTGTGCGCACCCAACCAGAGTGACGGGAGGAGCACATTTCAGAAAACGTGCTCAGCTCGTCGAGAAAATGCGATTTAAGCAATAAAATTAAAAATCCAACTAAAACCTAAACCAAACGTTGCAGGTGCTTATTTCTTCGTGCGCAGTGCTCAACGCGGCACTCCCTAGCTGCCAGGAGCACTTTTTACTGTGCGCACCCAACCAGAGCGACGGGAGGAGCACATTTCAGAAAACGTGCTCAGCTCGTCGAGAGAATGCGATTTAAGCAATAAAATAAAAAATGCACGGAAAACCTAAACCAAACGTTGCAGGTGCTTATTTCTTCGTGCGCAGTGGTCAACGCGGCACTCCCTAGCTGCCAGGAGCTCTTTTTACTGTGCGCACCCAACCAGAGCGACGGGAGGAGCACATTTCAGAAAACGTGCTCAGCTCGTCGAGAAAATGCGATTTAAGCAATAAAATTAAAAATGCACCTAAAACCTAAACCAAACGTTGCAGGTGCTTATTTCTTCATGCGCAGTGGTCAACGCGGCACTCTCTAGCTGCCAGGAGCACTTTTTACTACGCGCACCCAACCAGAGCGACGGGAGCAGCACATTTCAGAAAACGTGCTCAGCTCGTCGAGAAAATGCGATTTAAGCAATAAAATAAAAAATGCACCTAAAACCTAAACCAAACGTTGCAGGTGCTTATTTCTTCGTGCGCAGTGGTCAACGCGGCACTCCCTAGCTGCCAGGAGCTCTTTTTACTGTGTGCACCCAACCAGAGCGACGGGAGGAGCACATTTCAGAAAACGTGCTCAGCTCGTCGAGAAAATGCGATTTAAGCAATAAAATTAAAAATGCACCTAAAACCTAAACCAAACGTTGCAGGTGCTTATTTCTTCATGCGCAGTGGTCAATGCGGCACTCTCTAGCTGCCAAGAGCACTTTTTACTACGCGCACCCAACCAGAGTGACGGGAGGAGCACATTTCAGAAAACGTGCTCAGCTCGTCGAGAAAATGCGATTTAAGCAATAAAATTAAAAATGCACCTAAAACCTAAACCAAACGTTGCAGGTGCTTATTTCTTCGTGCGCAGTGCTCAACGCGGCACTCCCTAGCTGCCAGGAGCACTTTTTACTGTGCGCACCCAACCAGAGTGACGGGAGGAGCACATTTCAGAAAACGTGCTCAGCTCGTCGAGAGAATGCGATTTAAGCAATAAAATTAAAAATGCACCTAAAACCTAAACCAAACGTTGCAGGTGCTTATTTCTTCGTGCGCAGTGGTCAACGCGGCACTCCCTAGCTGCCAGGAGCTCTTTTTACTGTGCGCACCCAACCAGAGCGACGGGAGGAGCACATTTCAGAAAACGTGCTCAGCTCGTCGAGAAAATGCGATTTAAGCAATAAAATTAAAAATGCACCTAAAACCTAAACCAAACGTTGCAGGTGCTTATTTCTTCATGCGCAGTGGTCAACGCGGCACTCTCTAGCTGCCAGGAGCACTTTTTACTACGCGCACCCAACCAGAGCGACGGGAGCAGCACATTTCAGAAAACGTGCTCAGCTCGTCGAGAAAATGCGATTTAAGCAATAAAATAAAAAATGCACCTAAAACCTAAACCAAACGTTGCAGGTGCTTATTTCTTCGTGCTCAGTGGTCAACGCGGCACTCCCTAGCTGCCAGGAGCTCTTTTTACTGTGTGCACCCAACCAGAGCGACGGGAGGAGCACATTTCAGAAAACGTGCTCAGCTCGTCGAGAAAATGCGATTTAAGCAATAAAATTAAAAATGCACCTAAAACCTAAACCAAACGTTGCAGGTGCTTATTTCTTCATGCGCAGTGGTCAATGCGGCACTCTCTAGCTGCCAAGAGCACTTTTTACTGTGCGCACCCAACCAGAGTGACGGGAGGAGCACATTTCAGAAAACGTGCTCAGCTCGTCGAGAAAATGCGATTTAAGCAATAAAATTAAAAATGCACCTAAAACCTAAACCAAACGTTGCAGGTGCTTATTTCTTCGTGCGCAGTGCTCAACGCGGCACTCCCTAGCTGCCAGGAGCACTTTTTACTGTGCGTACCCAACCAGAGTGACGGGAGGAGCACATTTCAGAAAACGTGCTCAGCTCGTCGAGAAAATGCGATTTAAGCAATAAAGTTAAAAATGCACCTAAAACCTAAACCAAACGTTGCAGGTGCTTATTTCTTCGTGCGCAGTGCTCAACGCGGCACTCTCTAGCTGCCAGGAGCACTTTTTACTATGCGCGCACAACCAGAGCGACGGGAGGAGCACATTTCAGAAAACGTGCTCAGCTCGTCGAGAAAATGCGATTTAAGCAATAAAATTAAAAATGCACCTAAAACCTAAACCAAACGTTGCAGGTGCTTATTTCTTCATGCGCAGTGGTCAACGCGGCACTCTCTAGCTGCCAAGAGCACTTTTTACTGTGCGCACCCAACCAGAGTGACGGGAGGAGCACATTTCAGAAAACGTGCTCAGCTCGTCGAGAAAATGCGATTTAAGCAATAAGATTGAAAATGCACCTAAAACCTAAACCAAATGTTGCAGGTGCTTATTTCTTCATGCGCAGTGGTCAACGCGGCACTCTCTAGCTGCCAAGAGCACTTTTTACTGTGCGCACCCAACCAGAGTGACGGGAGGAGCACATTTCAGAAAACGTGCTCAGCTCGTCGAGAAAATGCGATTTAAGCAATAAGATTAAAAATGCACCTAAAACCTAAACCAAACGTTGCAGGTGCTTATTTCTTCATGCGCAGTGGTCAACGCGGCACTCTCTAGCTGCCAGGAGCACTTTTTACTACGCGCACCCAACCAGAGCGACGGGAGGAGCACATTTCAGAAAACATGCTCAGCTCGTCGAGAGAATGCGATTTAAGCAATAAAATAAAAAATGCACCTAAAACCTAAACCAAACGTTGCAGGTGCTTATTTCTTCGTGCGCAGTGGTCAACGCGGCACTCCCTAGCTGCCAGGAGCTCTTTTTACTGTGCGCACCCAACCAGAGCGACGGGAGGAGCACATTTCAGAAAACGTGCTCAGCTCGTCGAGAAAATGCGATTTAAGCAATAAAATTAAAAATGCACCTAAAACCTAAACCAAACGTTGCAGGTGCTTATTTCTTCATGCGCAGTGGTCAACGCGGCACTCTCTAGCTGCCAGGAGCACTTTTTACTACGCGCACCCAACCAGAGCGACGGGAGGAGAACATTTCAGAAAACGTGCTCAGCTCGTCGAGAGAATGCGATTTAAGCAATAAAATAAAAAATGCACCTAAAACCTAAACCAAACGTTGCAGGTGCTTATTTCTTCGTGCGCAGTGCTCAACGCGGAACTCCCTAGCTGCCAGGAGCTCTTTTTACTGTGCTCACCCAACCAGAGCGACGGGAGGAGCACATTTCAGAAAACGTGCTCAGCTCGTTGAGAAAATGCGATTTAAGCAATAAAATTAAAAATGCACCTAAAACCTAAACCAAACGTTGCAGGTGCTTATTTCTTCATGCGCAGTGGTCAACGCGGCACTCTCTAGCTGCCAGGAGCACTTTTTACTACGCGCACCCAACCAGAGCGACGGGAGCAGCACATTTCAGAAAACGTGCTCAGCTCGTCGAGAGAATGCGATTTAAGCAATAAAATAAAAAATGCACCTAAAACCTAAACCAAACGTTGCAGGTGCTTATTTCTTCGTGCGCAGTGGTCAACGCGGCACTCCCTAGCTGCCAGGAGCTCTTTTTACTGTGTGCACCCAACCATAGCGACGGGAGGAGCACATTTCAGAAAACGTGCTCAGCTCGTCGAGAGAATGCGATTTAAGCAATAAAATAAAAAATGCACCTAAAACCTAAACCAAACGTTGCAGGTGCTTATTTCTTCGTGCGCAGTGGTCAACGCAGCACTCCCTAGCTGCCAGGAGCTCTTTTTACTGTGTGCACCCAACCAGAGCGACGGGAGGAGCACATTTCAGAAAACGTGCTCAGCTCGTCGAGAAAATGCGATTTAAGCAATAAAATTAAAAATGCACCTAAAACCTAAACCAAACGTTGCAGGTGCTTATTTCTTCGTGTGCAGTGGTCAACGCGGAACTCCCTAGCTGCCAGGAGCTCTTTTTACTGTGCGCACCCAACCAGAGCGACGGGAGGAGCCCATTTCAGAAAACGTGCTCAGCTCGTCGAGAAAATGCGATTTAAGCAATAAAATTAAAAATGTACCTAAAACCTAAACCAAACGTTGCAGGTGCTTATTTCTTCGTGCGCAGTGCTCAACGCGGCACTCCCTAGCTGCCAGGAGCACTTTTTACTGTGCGCACCCAACCAGAGTGACGGGAGGAGCACATTTCAGAAAACGTGCTCAGCTCGTCGAGAAAATGCGATTTAAGCAATAAAATTAAAAATGCACCTAAAACCTAAACCAAACGTTGCAGGTGCTTATTTCTTCATGCGCAGTGGTCAACGCGGCACTCTCTAGCTGCCAAGAGCACTTTTTACTGTGCGCACCCAACCAGAGTGACGGGAGGAGCACATTTCAGAAAACGTGCTCAGCTCGTCGAGAAAATGCGATTTAAGCAATAAAATTAAAAATGCACCTAAAACCTAAACCAAACGTTGCAGGTGCTTATTTCTTCGTGCGCAGTGCTGAACGCGGCACTCCCTAGCTGCCAGGAGCACTTTTTACTGTGCGCACCCAACCAGAGCGTCGGGAGGAGCACATTTCAGAAAACGTGCTCAGCTCGTCGAGAAAATGCGATTTAAGCAATAAGATTAAAAATGCACCTAAAACCTAAACCAAACGTTGCAGGTGCTTATTTCTTCATGCGCAGTGGTCAACGCGGCACTCTCTAGCTGCCAGGAGCACTTTTTACTACGCGCACCCAACCAGAGCGACGGGAGGAGCACATTTCAGAAAACGTGCTCAGCTCGTCGAGAGAATGCGATTTAAGCAATAAAATAAAAAATGCACCTAAAACCTAAACCAAACGTTGCAGGTGCTTATTTCTTCGTGCGCAGTGGTCAACGCGGCACTCCCTATCTGCCAGGAGCTCTTTTTACTGTGCGCACCCAACCAGAGTGACGGGAGGAGCACATTTCAGAAAACGTGCTCAGCTCGTCGAGAAAATGCGATTTAAGCAATAAAATTAAAAATGCACCTAAAACCTAAACCAAACGTTGCAGGTGCTTATTTCTTCATGCGCAGTGGTCAACGCGGCACTCTCTAGCTGCCAGGAGCACTTTTTACTACGCGCACCCAACCAGAGCGACGGGAGCAGCACATTTCAGAAAACGTGCTCAGCTCGTCGAGAGAATGCGATTTAAGCAATAAAATAAAAAATGCACCTAAAACCTAAACCAAACGTTGCAGGTGCTTATTTCTTCGTGCGCAGTGGTCAACGCGGCACTCCCTAGCTGCCAGGAGCTCTTTTTACTGTGCGCACCCAACCAGAGCGTCGGGAGGAGCACATTTCAGAAAACGTGCTCAGCTCGTCGAGAAAATGCGATTTAAGCAATAAGATTAAAAATGCACCTAAAACCTAAACCAAACGTTGCAGGTGCTTATTTCTTCATGCGCAGTGGTCAACGCGGCACTCTCTAGCTGCCAGGAGCACTTTTTACTACGCACACCCAACCAGAGCGACGGGAGGAGCACATTTCAGAAAACGTGCTCAGCTCGTCGAGAGAATGCGATTTAAGCAATAAAATAAAAAATGCACCTAAAACCTAAACCGAACGTTGCAGGTGCTTATTTCTTCGTGCGCAGTGGTCAACGCGGCACTCCCTAGCTGCCAGGAGCTCTTTTTACTGTGCGCACCCAACCAGAGCGACGGGAGGAGCACATTTCAGAAAACGTGCTCAGCTCGTCGAGAAAATGCGATTTAAGCAATAAAATTAAAAATGCACCTAAAACCTAAACCAAACGTTGCAGGTGCTTATTTCTTCGTGCGCAGTGCTCAACGCGGCACTCCCTAGCTGCCAGGAGCACTTTTTACTGTGCGCACCCAACCAGAGTGACGGGAGGAGCACATTTCAGAAAACGTGCTCAGCTCGTCGAGAAAATGCGATTTAAGCAATAAAATTAAAAATGCACCTAAAACCTAAACCAAACGTTGCAGGTGCTTATTTCTTCATGCGCAGTGGTCAACGCGGCACTCTCTAGCTGCCAAGAGCACTTTTTACTGTGCGCACCCAACCAGAGTGACGGGAGGAGCACATTTCAGAAAACGTGCTCAGCTCGTCGAGAAAATGCGATTTAAGCAATAAAATTAAAAATGCACCTAAAACCTAAACCAAACGTTGCAGGTGCTTATTTCTTCATGCGCAGTGGTCAACGCGGCACTCTCTAGCTGCCAAGAGCACTTTTTACTGTGCGCACCCAACCAGAGTGACGGGAGGAGCACATTTCAGAAAACGTGCTCAGCTCGTCGAGAAAATGCGATTTAAGCAATAAGATTAAAAATGCACCTAAAACCTAAACCAAACGTTGCAGGTGCTTATTTCTTCATGCGCAGTGGTCAACGCGGCACTCTCTAGCTGCCAGGAGCACTTTTTACTACGCGCACCCAACCAGAGCGACGGGAGGAGAACATTTCAGAAAACGTGCTCAGCTCGTCGAGAGAATGCGATTTAAGCAATAAAATAAAAAATGCACCTAAAACCTAAACCAAACGTTGCAGGTGCTTATTTCTTCGTGCGCAGTGGTCAACGCGGAACTCCCTAGCTGCCAGGAGCTCTTTTTACTGTGCGCACCCAACCAGAGCGACGGGAGGAGCCCATTTCAGAAAACGTGCTCAGCTCGTCGAGACAATGCGATTTAAGCAATAAAATTAAAAATGCACCTAAAACCTAAACCAAACGTTGCAGGTGCTTGTTTCTTCGTGCGCAGTGCTCAACGCGGCACTCCCTAGCTGCCAGGAGCACTTTTTACTGTGCGCACCCAACCAGAGTGACGGGAGGAGCACATTTCAGAAAACGTGCTCAGCTCGTCGAGAAAATGCGATTTAAGCAATAAAATTAAAAATGCACCTAAAACCTAAACCAAACGTTGCAGGTGCTTATTTCTTCATGCGCAGTGGTCAACGCGGCATTCTCTAGCTGCCAAGAGCACTTTTTACTGTGCGCACCCAACCAGAGTGACGGGAGGAGCACATTTCAGAAAACGTGCTCAACTCGTCGAGAAAATGCGATTTAAGCAATAAAATTAAAAATGCACCTAAAACCTAAACCAAACGTTGCAGGTGCTTATTTCTTCGTGCGCAGTGCTCAACGCGGCACTCCCTAGCTGCCAGGAGCACTTTTTACTATGCGCGCACAACCAGAGCGACGGGAGGAGCACATTTCAGAAAACGTGCTCAGCTCGTCGAGAAAATGCGATTTAAGCAATAAAATTAAAAATGAACCTAAAACCTAAACCAAACGTTGCAGGTGCTTATTTCTTCATGCGCAGTGGTCAACGCGGCACTCTCTAGCTGCCAAGAGCACTTTTTACTCTGCGCACCCAACCAGAGTGACGGGAGGAGCACATTTCAGAAAACGTGCTCAGCTCGTCGAGAAAATGCGATTTAAGCAATAAGATTAAAAATGCACCTAAAACCTAAACCAAACGTTGCAGGTGCTTATTTCTTCATGCGCAGTGGTCAACGCGGCACTCTCTAGCTGCCAGGAGCACTTTTTACTACGCGCACCCAACCAGAGCGACGGGAGGAGAACATTTCAGAAAACGTGCTCAGCTCGTCGAGAGAATGCGATTCAAGCAATAAGATTAAAAATGGACCTAAAACCTAAACCAAACGTTGCAGGTGCTTATTTCTTCATGCGCAGTGGTCAACGCGGCACTCTCTAGCTGCCAGGAGCACTTTTTACTGTGCGCACCCAACCAGAGTGACGGGAGGAGCACATTTCAGAAAACGTGCTCATCTCGTCGAGAAAATGCGATTCAAGCAATAAAATTAAAAAATGCACCTAAAACCTAAACCAAACGTTGCAGGTGCTTATTTCTTCATGCACAGTGGTCAACGCGGCACTCTCTAGCTGCCAAGAGCACTTTTTACTGTGCGCACCCAACCAGAGTGACGGGAGGAGCACATTTCAGAAAACGTGCTCAGCTCGTCGAGAAAATGCGATTTAAGCAATAAGATTAAAAATGCACCTAAAACCTAAACCAAACGTTGCAGGTGCTTATTTCCTTATGCGCAGTGGTCAACACGGCACTCTCTAGCTGACAGGAGCACTTTTTACTACGCGCACCCAACCAGAGCGAAGGGAGGAGCACATTTCAGAAAACGTGCTCAGCTCGTCGAGAGAATGCGATTTAAGCAATAAAATTAAAAATGCACCTAAAACCTAAACCAAACGTTGCAGGTGCTTATTTCTTCATGCGCAGTGGTCAAACTGGCACTCTCTAGCTGCCAAGAGCACTTTTTACTGTGCGCACCCAACCAGAGCGACGGGAGGAGCACATTTCAGAAAACGTGCTCAGCTCGTCGAGAAAATGCGATTTAAGCAATAAAATTAAAAATGCACCTAAAACCTAAACCAAACGTTGCAGGTGCTTATTTCTCCATGTGCAGTGGTCAACGCGGCACTCTCTAGCTGCCAGGAGCACTTTTTACTATGCGCGCACAACCAGAGCGACGGGAGGAGCACATTTCAGAAAACGTGCTCAGCTCGTCGAGAAAATGCGATTTAAGCAATAAAATTAAAAATGCACCTAAAACCTAAACCAAACGTTGCAGGTGCTTATTTCTTCATGCGCAGTGGTCAACGCGGCACTCTCTAGCTGCCAAGAGCACTTTTTACTGTGCGCACCCAACCAGAGTGACGGGAGGAGCACATTTCAGAAAACGTGCTCAGCTCGTCGAGAAAATGCGATTTAAGCAATAAAATAAAAAATGCACCTAAAACCTAAACCAAACGTTGCAGGTGCTTATTTCTTCGTGCGCAGTGGTCAACGCGGAACTCCCTAGCTGCCAGGAGCTCTTTTTACTGTGCGCACCCAACCAGAGCGACGGGAGGAGCCCATTTCAGAAAACGTGCTCAGCTCGTCGAGAGAATGCGATTTAAGCAATAAAATTAAAAATGCACCTAAAACCTAAACCAAACGTTGCAGGTGCTTGTTTCTTCGTGCGCAGTGCTCAACGCGGCACTCCCTAGCTGCCAGGAGCACTTTTTACTGTGCGCACCCAACCAGAGTGACGGGAGGAGCACATTTCAGAAAACGTGCTCAGCTCGTCGAGAAAATGCGATTTAAGCAATAAAATTAAAAATGCACCTAAAACCTAAACCAAACGTTGCAGGTGCTTATTTCTTCATGCGCAGTGGTCAACGCGGCACTCTCTAGCTGCCAAGAGCACTTTTTACTGTGCGCACCCAACCAGAGTGACGGGAGGAGCACATTTCAGAAAACGTGCTCAGCTCGTCGAGAAAATGCGATTTAAGCAATAAAATTAAAAATGCACCTAAAACCTAAACCAAACGTTGCAGGTGCTTATTTCTTCGTGCGCAGTGCTCAACGCGGCACTCCCTAGCTGCCAGGAGCACTTTTTACTGTGCGCACCCAACCAGAGTGACGGGAGGAGCACATTTCAGAAAACGTGCTCAGCTCGTCGAGAAAATGCGATTTAAGCAATAGAATTAAAAATGCACCTAAAACCTAAACCAAACGTTGCAGGTGCTTATTTCTTCATGCGCAGTGGTCAACGCGGCACTCTCTAGCTGCCAAGAGCACTTTTTACTGTGCGCACCCAACCAGAGCGACGGGAGGAGCACATTTCAGAAAACGTGCTCAGCTTGTCGAGAAAATGCGATTTAAGCAATAAAATTAAAAATGCACCTAAAACCTAAACCAAACGTTGCAGGTGCTTATTTCTCCATGTGCAGTGGTCAACGCGGCACTCTCTAGCTGCCAGGAGCACTTTTTACTATGCGCGCACAACCAGAGCGACGGGAGGAGCACATTTCAGAAAACGTGCTCAGCTCGTCGAGAAAATGCGATTTAAGCAATAAAATTAAAAATGCACCTAAAACCTAAACCAAACGTTGCAGGTGCTTATTTCTTCATGCGCAGTGGTCAACGCGGCACTCTCTAGCTGCCAAGAGAGCTTTTTACTGTGCGCACCCAACCAGAGTGACGGGAGGAGCACATTTCAGAAAACGTGCTCAGCTCGTCGAGAAAATGCGATTTAAGCAATAAGATTAAAAATGCACCTAAAACCTAAACCAAACGTTGCAGGTGCTTATTTCCTTATGCGCAGTGGTCAACACGGCACTCTCTAGCTGACAGGAGCACTTTTTACTACGCGCACCCAACCAGAGCGAAGGGAGGAGCACATTTCAGAAAACGTGCTCAGCTCGTCGAGAGAATGCGATTTAAGCAATAAAATAAAAAATGCACCTAAAACCTAAACCAAACGTTGCAGGTGCTTATTTCTTCGTGCGCAGTGGTCAACGCGGCACTCCCTAGCTGCCAGGAGCTCTTTTTACTGTGCGCACCCAACCAGAGCGACGGGAGGAGCACATTTCAGAAAACGTGCTCAGCTCGTCGAGAAAATGCGATTTAAGCAATAAAATTAAAAATGCAAATAAAACCTAAACCAAACGTTACAGGTGCTTATTTCTTCATGCGCTGTGGTCAACGCGGCACTCTCTAGCTGCCAGGAGCACTTTTTACTACGCGCACCCAACCAGAGCGACGGGAGGAGCACATTTCAGAAAACGTGCTCAGCTCGTCGAGAGAATGCGATTTAAGCAATAAAATAAAAAATGCACCTAAAACCTAAACCAAACGTTGCAGGTGCTTATTTCTTCGTGCGCAGTGGTCAACGCGGCACTCCCTAGCTGCCAGGAGCTCTTTTTACTGTGTGCACCCAACCAGAGCGACGGGAGGAGCACATTTCAGAAAACGTGCTCAGCTCGTCGAGAGAATGCGATTTAAGCAATAAAATAAAAAATGCACCTAAAACCTAAACCAAACGTTGCAGGTGCTTATTTCTTCGTGCGCAGTGGTCAACGCGGAACTCCCAAGCTGCCAGGAGCTCTTTTTACTGTGCGCACCCAACCAGAGCGACGGGAGGAGCCCATTTCAGAAAACGTGCTCAGCTCGTCGAGAAAATGCGATTTAAGCAATAAAATTAAAAATGCACCTAAAACCTAAACCAAACGTTGCAGGTGCTTATTTCTTCATGCGCAGTGGTCAACGCGGCACTCTCTAGCTGCCAAGATCACTTTTTACTGTGCGCACCCAACCAGAGTGACGGGAGGAGCACATTTCAGAAAACGTGCTCAGCTCGTCGAGAAAATGCGATTTAAGCAATAAGATTAAAAATGCACCTAAAACCTAAACCAAACGTTGCAGGTGCTTATTTCTTCATGCGCAGTGGTCAACGCGGCACTCTCTAGCTGCCAGGAGCACTTTTTACTACGCGCACCCAACCAGAGCGACGGGAGGAGAACATTTCAGAAAACGTGCTCAGCTCGTCGAGAGAATGCGATTTAAGCAATAAAATAAAAAATGCACCTAAAACCTAAACCAAACGTTGCAGGTGCTTATTTCTTCGTGCGCAGTGGTCAACGCGGAACTCCCTAGCTGCCAGGAGCTCTTTTTACTGTGCGCACCCAACCAGAGCGACGGGAGGAGCCCATTTCAGAAAACGTGCTCAGCTTGTCGAGACAATGCGATTTAAGCAATAAAATTAAAAATGCACCTAAAACCTAAACCAAACGTTGCAGGTGCTTGTTTCTTCGTGCGCAGTGCTCAACGTGGCACTCCCTAGCTGCCAGGAGCACTTTTTACTGTGTGCACCCAACCAGAGTGACGGGAGGAGCACATTTCAGAAAACGTGCTCAGCTCGTCGAGAAAATGCGATTTAAGCAATAAAATTAAAAATGCACCTAAAACCTAAACCAAACGTTGCAGGTGCTTATTTCTTCATGCGCAGTGGTCAACGCGGCACTCTCTAGCTGCCAAGAGCACTTTTTACTGTGCGCACCCAACCAGAGTGATGGGAGGAGCACATTTCAGAAAACGTGCTCAGCTCGTCGAGAAAATGCGATTTAAGCAATAAAATTAAAAATGCACCTAAAACCTGAACCAAACGTTGCAGGTGCTTATTTCTTCGTGCGCAGTGCTCAACGCGGCACTCCCTAGCTGCCAGGAGCACTTTTTACTGTGCGCACCCAACCAGAGTGACGGGAGGAGCACATTTCAGAAAACGTGCTCAGCTCGTCGAGAAAATGCGATTTAAGCAATAGAATTAAAAATGCACCTAAAACCTAAACCAAACGTTGCAGGTGCTTATTTCTTCATGCGCAGTGGTCAACGCGGCACTCTCTAGCTGCCAAGAGCACTTTTTACTGTGCGCACCCAACCAGAGTGACGGGAGGAGCACATTTCAGAAAACGTGCTCAGCTCGTCGAGAAAATGCGATTTAAGCAATAAAATTAAAAATGCACCTAAAACCTAAACCAAACGTTGCAGGTGCTTATTTCTCCATGTGCAGTGGTCAACGCGGCACTCTCTAGCTGCCAGGAGCACTTTTTACTATGCGCGCACAACCAGAGCGACGGGAGGAGCACATTTCAGAAAACGTGCTCAGCTCGTCGAGAAAATGCGATTTAAGCAATAAAATTAAAAATGCACCTAAAACCTAAACCAAACGTTGCAGGTGCTTATTTCTTCATGCGCAGTGGTCAACGCGGCACTCTCTAGCTGCCAAGAGCACCTTTTACTGTGCGCACCCAACCAGAGTGACGGGAGGAGCACATTTCAGAAAACGTGCTCAGCTCGTCGAGAAAATGCGATTTAAGCAATAAGATTAAAAATGCACCTAAAACCTAAACCAAACGTTGCAGGTGCTTATTTCTTCATGCGCAGTGGTCAACGCGGCACTCTTTAGCTGCCAGGAGCACTTTTTACTGTGCGCACCCAACCAGAGTGACGGGAGGAGCACATTTCAGAAAACGTGCTCAGCTCGTCGAGAAAATGCGATTTAAGCAATAAAATTAAAAATGCACCTAAAACCTAAACCAAACGTTGCAGGTGCTTATTTCTTCATGCACAGTGGTCAACGCGGCACTCTCTAGCTGCCAAGAGCACTTTTTACTGTGCGCACCCAACCAGAGTGACGGGAGGAGCACATTTCAGAAAACGTGCTCAGCTCGTCGAGAAAATGCGATTTAAGCAATAAGATTAAAAATGCACCTAAAACCTAAACCAAACGTTGCAGGTGCTTATTTCCTTATGCGCAGTGGTCAACACGGCACTCTCTAGCTGACAGGAGCACTTTTTACTACGCGCACCCAACCAGAGCGAAGGGAGGAGCACATTTCAGAAAACGTGCTCAGCTCGTCGAGAGAATGCGATTTAAGCAATAAAATAAAAAATGCACCTAAAACCTAAACCAAACGTTGCAGGTGCTTATTTCTTCGTGCGCAGTGGTCAACGCGGCACTCCCTAGCTGCCAGGAGCTCTTTTTACTGTGCGCACCCAACCAGAGCGACGGGAGGAGCACATTTCAGAAAACGTGCTCAGCTCGTCGAGAAAATGCGATTTAAGCAATAAAATTAAAAATGCAAATAAAACCTAAACCAAACGTTACAGGTGCTTATTTCTTCATGCGCTGTGGTCAACCCGGCACTCTCTAGCTGCCAGGAGCACTTTTTACTACGCGCACCCAACCAGAGCGACGGGAGGAGCACATTTCAGAAAACGTGCTCAGCTCGTCGAGAGAATGCGATTTAAGCAATAAAATAAAAAATGCACCTAAAACCTAAACCAAACGTTGCAGGTGCTTATTTCTTCGTGCGCAGTGGTCAACGCGGCACTCCCTAGCTGCCAGGAGCTCTTTTTACTGTGTGCACCCAACCAGAGCGACGGGAGGAGCACATTTCAGAAAACGTGCTCAGCTCGTCGAGAGAATGCGATTTAAGCAATAAAATAAAAAATGCACCTAAAACCTAAACCAAACGTTGCAGGTGCTTATTTCTTCGTGCGCAGTGGTCAACGCGGAACTCCCAAGCTGCCAGGAGCTCTTTTTACTGTGCGCACCCAACCAGAGCGACGGGAGGAGCCCATTTCAGAAAACGTGCTCAGCTCGTCGAGAAAATGCGATTTAAGCAATAAAATTAAAAATGCACCTAAAACCTAAACCAAACGTTGCAGGTGCTTATTTCTTCGTGCGCAGTGCTCAACGCGGCACTCCCTAGCTGCCAGGAGCACTTTTTACTGTGCGCACCCAACCAGAGTGACGGGAGGAGCACATTTCAGAAAACGTGCTCAGCTCGTCGAGAGAATGCGATTTAAGCAATAAAATTAAAAATGCACCTAAAACCTAAACCAAACGTTGCAGGTGCTTATTTCTTCATGCGCAGTGGTCAAACTGGCACTCTCTAGCTGCCAAGAGCACTTTTTACTGTGCGCACCCAACCAGAGCGACGGGAGGAGCACATTTCAGAAAACGTGCTCAGCTCGTCGAGAAAATGCGATTTAAGCAATAAAATTAAAAATGCACCTAAAACCTAAACCAAACGTTGCAGGTGCTTATTTCTCCATGTGCAGTGGTCAACGCGGCACTCTCTAGCTGCCAGGAGCACTTTTTACTATGCGCGCACAACCAGAGCGACGGGAGGAGCACATTTCAGAAAACGTGCTCAGCTCGTCGAGAAAATGCGATTTAAGCAATAAAATTAAAAATGCACCTAAAACCTAAACCAAACGTTGCAGGTGCTTATTTCTTCATGCGCAGTGGTCAACGCGGCACTCTCTAGCTGCCAAGAGCACTTTTTACTGTGCGCACCCAACCAGAGTGACGGGAGGAGCACATTTCAGAAAACGTGCTCAGCTCGTCGAGAAAATGCGATTTAAGCAATAAGATTAAAAATGGACCTAAAACCTAAACCAAACGTTGCAGGTGCTTATTTCTTCATGCGCAGTGGTCAACGCGGCACTCTCTAGCTGCCAGGAGCACTTTTTACTACGCGCACCCAACCAGAGCGACGGGAGGAGCACATTTCAGAAAACGTGCTCAGCTCGTCGAGAGAATGCGATTTAAGCAATAAAATAAAAAATGCACCTAAAACCTAAACCAAACGTTGCAGGTGCTTATTTCTTCGTGCGCAGTGGTCAACGCGGCACTCCCTAGCTGCCAGGAGCTCTTTTTACTGTGCGCACCCAACCAGAGCGACGGGAGGAGCACATTTCAGAAAACGTGCTCAGCTCGTCGAGAAAATGCGATTTAAGCAATAAAATTAAAAATGCACCTAAAACCTAAACCAAACGTTGCAGGTGCTTATTTCTTCATGCACAGTGGTCAACGCGGCACTCTCTAGCTGCCAAGAGCACTTTTTACTGTGCGCACCCAACCAGAGTGACTGGAGGAGCACATTTCAGAAAACGTGCTCAGCTCGTCGAGAAAATGCGATTTAAGCAATAAGATTAAAAATGCACCTAAAACCTAAACCAAACGTTGCAGGTGCTTATTTCCTTATGCGCAGTGGTCAACACGGCACTCTCTAGCTGACAGGAGCACTTTTTACTACGCGCACCCAACCAGAGCGAAGGGAGGAGCACATTTCAGAAAACGTGCTCAGCTCGTCGAGAGAATGCGATTTAAGCAATAAAATAAAAAATGCACCTAAAACCTAAACCAAACGTTGCAGGTGCTTATTTCTTCGTGCGCAGTGGTCAACGCGGCACTCCCTAGCTGCCAGGAGCTCTTTTTACTGTGCGCACCCAACCAGAGCGACGGGAGGAGCACATTTCAGAAAACGTGCTCAGCTCGTCGAGAAAATGCGATTTAAGCAATAAAATTAAAAATGCAAATAAAACCTAAACCAAACGTTACAGGTGCTTATTTCTTCATGCGCTGTGGTCAACGCGGCACTCTCTAGCTGCCAGGAGCACTTTTTACTACGCGCACCCAACCAGAGCGACGGGAGGAGCACATTTCAGAAAACGTGCTCAGCTCGTCGAGAGAATGCGATTTAAGCAATAAAATAAAAAATGCACCTAAAACCTAAACCAAACGTTGCAGGTGCTTATTTCTTCGTGCGCAGTGGTCAACGCGGCACTCCCTAGCTGCCAGGAGCTCTTTTTACTGTGTGCACCCAACCAGAGCGACGGGAGGAGCACATTTCAGAAAACGTGCTCAGCTCGTCGAGAGAATGCAATTTAAGCAATAAAATAAAAAATGCACCTAAAACCTAAACCAAACGTTGCAGGTGCTTATTTCTTCGTGCGCAGTGGTCAACGCGGAACTCCCAAGCTGCCAGGAGCTCTTTTTACTGTGCGCACCCAACCAGAGCGACGGGAGGAGCCCATTTCAGAAAACGTGCTCAGCTCGTCGAGAAAATGCGATTTAAGCAATAAAATTAAAAATGCACCTAAAACCTAAACCAAACGTTGCAGGTGCTTATTTCTCCATGTGCAGTGGTCAACGCGGCACTCTCTAGCTGCCAGGAGCACTTTTTACTATGCGCGCACAACCAGAGCGACGGGAGGAGCACATTTCAGAAAACGTGCTCAGCTCGTCGAGAAAATGCGATTTAAGCAATAAAATTAAAAATGCACCTAAAACCTAAACCAAACGTTGCAGGTGCTTATTTCTTCATGCGCAGTGGTCAACGCGGCACTCTCTAGCTGCCAAGAGCACTTTTTACTGTGCGCACCCAACCAGAGTGACGGGAGGAGCACATTTCAGAAAACGTGCTCAGCTCGTCGAGAAAATGCGATTTAAGCAATAAGATTAAAAATGCACCTAAAACCTAAACCAAACGTGTGCAGGTGCTTATTTCTTCATGCGCAGTGGTCAACGCGGCACTCTCTAGCTGCCAGGAGCACTTTTTACTGTGCGCACCCAACCAGAGTGACGGGAGGAGCACATTTCAGAAAACGTGCTCAGCTCGTCGAGAAAATGCGATTTAAGCAATAAAATTAAAAATGCACCTAAAACCTAAACCAAACGTTGCAGGTGCTTATTTCTTCATGCACAGTGGTCAACGCGGCACTCTCTAGCTGCCAAGAGCACTTTTTACTGTGCGCACCCAACCAGAGTGACGGGAGGAGCACATTTCAGAAAACGTGCTCAGCTCGTCGAGAAAATGCGATTTAAGCAATAAGATTAAAAATGCACCTAAAACCTAAACCAAACGTTGCAGGTGCTTATTTCCTTATGCGCAGTGGTCAACACGGCACTCTCTAGCTGACAGGAGCACTTTTTACTACGCGCACCCAACCAGAGCGAAGGGAGGAGCACATTTCAGAAAACGTGCTCAGCTCGTCGAGAGAATGCGATTTAAGCAATAAAATAAAAAATGCACCTAAAACCTAAACCAAACGTTGCAGGTGCTTATTTCTTCGTGCGCAGTGGTCAACGCGGCACTCCCTAGCTGCCAGGAGCTCTTTTTACTGTGCGCACCCAACCAGAGCGACGGGAGGAGCACATTTCAGAAAACGTGCTCAGCTCGTCGAGAAAATGCGATTTAAGCAATAAAATTAAAAATGCAAATAAAACCTAAACCAAACGTTACAGGTGCTTATTTCTTCATGCGCTGTGGTCAACGCGGCACTCTCTAGCTGCCAGGAGCACTTTTTACTACGCGCACCCAACCAGAGCGACGGGAGGAGCACATTTCAGAAAACGTGCTCAGCTCGTCGAGAGAATGCGATTTAAGCAATAAAATAAAAAATGCACCTAAAACCTAAACCAAACGTTGCAGGTGCTTATTTCTTCGTGCGCAGTGGTCAACGCGGCACTCCCTAGCTGCCAGGAGCTCTTTTTACTGTGTGCACCCAACCAGAGCGACGGGAGGAGCACATTTCAGAAAACGTGCTCAGCTCGTCGAGAGAATGCAATTTAAGCAATAAAATAAAAAATGCACCTAAAACCTAAACCAAACGTTGCAGGTGCTTATTTCTTCGTGCGCAGTGGTCAACGCGGAACTCCCAAGCTGCCAGGAGCTCTTTTTACTGTGCGCACCCAACCAGAGCGACGGGAGGAGCCCATTTCAGAAAACGTGCTCAGCTCGTCGAGAAAATGCGATTTAAGCAATAAAATTAAAAATGCACCTAAAACCTAAACCAAACGTTGCAGGTGCTTATTTCTTCGTGCGCAGTGCTCAACGCGGCACTCCCTAGCTGCCAGGAGCACTTTTTACTGTGCGCACCCAACCAGAGTGACGGGAGGAGCACATTTCAGAAAACGTGCTCAGCTCGTCGAGAGAATGCGATTTAAGCAATAAAATTAAAAATGCACCTAAAACCTAAACCAAACGTTGCAGGTGCTTATTTCTTCATGCGCAGTGGTCAAACTGGCACTCTCTAGCTGCCAAGAGCACTTTTTACTGTGCGCACCCAACCAGAGCGACGGGAGGAGCACATTTCAGAAAACGTGCTCAGCTCGTCGAGAAAATGCGATTTAAGCAATAAAATTAAAAATGCACCTAAAACCTAAACCAAACGTTGCAGGTGCTTATTTCTCCATGTGCAGTGGTCAACGCGGCACTCTCTAGCTGCCAGGAGCACTTTTTACTATGCGCGCACAACCAGAGCGACGGGAGGAGCACATTTCAGAAAACGTGCTCAGCTCGTCGAGAAAATGCGATTTAAGCAATAAAATTAAAAATGCACCTAAAACCTAAACCAAACGTTGCAGGTGCTTATTTCTTCATGCGCAATGGTCAACGCGGCACTCTCTAGCTGCCAAGAGCACTTTTTACTGTGCGCACCCAACCAGAGTGACGGGAGGAGCACATTTCAGAAAACGTGCTCAGCTCGTCGAGAAAATGCGATTTAAGCAATAAGATTAAAAATGCACCTAAAACCTAAACCAAATGTTGCAAGTGCTTATTTCTTCATACGCAGTGGTCAACGCGGCACTCTCTAGCTGCCAAGAGCACTTTTTACTGTGCGCACCCAACCAGAGTGACGGGAGGAGCACATTTCAGAAAACGTGCTCAGCTCGTCGAGAAAATGCGATTTAAGCAATAAGATTAAAAATGCACCTAAAACCTAAACCAAACGTTGCAGGTGCTTATTTCTTCATGCGCAGTGGTCAACGCGGCACTCTCTAGCTGCCAGGAGCACTTTTTACTGTGCGCACCCAACCAGAGCGACGGGAGGAGCACATTTCAGAAAACGTGCTCAGCTCGTCGAGAGAATGCGATTCAAGCAATAAAATTAAAAATGCACCTAAAACCTAAACCAAACGTTGCAGGTGCTTATTTCTTCGTGCGCAGTGGTCAACGCGGCACTCCCTAGCTGCCAGGAGCTCTTTTTACTGTGCGCACCCAACCAGAGAGACGGGAGGAGCACATTTCAGAAAACGTGCTCAGCTCGTCGAGAAAATGCGATTTAAGCAATAAAATTAAAAATGCACCTAAAACCTAAACCAAACGTTGCAGGTGCTTATTTCTTCATGCGCAGTGGTCAACGCGGCACTCTCTAGCTGCCAAGAGCACTTTTTACTGTGCGCACCCAACCAGAGTGACGGGAGGAGCACATTTCAGAAAACGTGCTCAGCTCGTCGAGAAAATGTGATTTAAGCAATAAAATTAAAAATGCACCTAAAACCTAAACCAAACGTTGCAGGTGCTTATTTCTTCATGTGCAGTGGTCAACGCGGCACTCTCTAGCTGTCAGGAGCACTTTTTACTATGCGCGCACAACCAGAGCGACGGGAGGAGCACATTTCAGAAAACGTGCTCAGCTCGTCGAGAAAATGCGATTTAAGCAATAAAATTTAAAATGCACCTAAAACCTAAACCAAACGTTGCAGGTGCTTATTTCTTTGTGCGCAGTGGTCAACGCGGCACTCTTTAGCTGCCAAGAGCACTTTTTACTATGCGCACCCAACCAGAGTGACGGGAGGAGCACATTTCAGAAAACGTGCTCAGCTCGTCGAGAAAATGCGATTTAAGCAATAAAATTAAAAATGAACCTAAAACCTAAACCAAACGTTGCAGGTGGTTATTTCTTCATGCGCAGTGGTCAACGCGGCACTCCCTAATTGCCAAGAGCACTTTTTACTATGCGCACCCAACCAGAGTGACGGGAGGAGCACATTTCAGAAAACGTGCTCAGCTCATCGAGAAAATGCGATTTAAGCAATAAAATTAAAAATGCACCTAAAACCTAAACCAAACGTTGCAGGTGGTTATTTCTTCATGCGCAGTGGTCAACGCGACACTCTCTAGCTGCCAAGAGCACTTTTTACTGTGCGCACCCAACCAGAGTGACGGGAGGAGCACATTTCAGAAAACGTGCTCAGCTCGTCGAGAAAATGTGATTTAAGCAATAAAATTAAAAATGCACCTAAAACCTAAACCAAACGTTGCAGGTGCTTATTTCTTCATGTGCAGTGGTCAACGCGGCACTCCCTAGCTGCCAAGAGCACTTTTTACTATGCGCACCCAACCAGAGTGATGGGAGGAGCACATTTCAGAAAACGTGCTCAGCTCGTCGAGAAAACGCGATTTAAGCAATAAGATTAAAAATGCACCTAAAACCTAAATCAAACGTTGCAGGTGCTTATTTCTTCATGCGCAGTGGTCACCGCGGCACTCTCTAGCTGCCAGGAGCACTTTTTACTGTGCGCACCCAACCAGAGTGACGGGAGGAGCACATTTCAGAAAACGTGCTCAGCTCGTCGAGAAAATGCGATTTAAGCAATAAAATTAAAAATGCACCTAAAACCTAAACCAAACGTTGCAGGTGCTTATTTCTTCATGCGCAGTGGTCAACGCGGCACTCTCTAGCTGCCAGGAGCACTTTTTACTACGCGCACCCAACCAGAGCGACGGGAGCAGCACATTTCAGAAAACGTGCTCAGCTCGTCGAGAGAATGCGATTTAAGCAATAAAATAAAAAATGCACCTAAAACCTAAACCAAACGTTGCAGGTGCTTATTTCTTCGTGCGCAGTGGTCAACGCGGCACTCCCTAGCTGCCAGGAGCTCTTTTTACTGTGCGCACCCAACCAGAGCGTCGGGAGGAGCACATTTCAGAAAACGTGCTCAGCTCGTCGAGAAAATGCGATTTAAGCAATAAAATTAAAAATGCACCTAAAACCTAAACCAAACGTTGCAGGTGCTTATTTCTTCGTGCGCAGTGGTCAACGCGGAACTCCCTAGCTGCCAGGAGCTCTTTTTACTGTGCGCACCCAACCAGAGCGACGGGAGGAGCCCATTTCAGAAAACGTGCTCAGCTCGTCGAGAAAATGCGATTTAAGCAATAAAATTAAAAATGCACCTAAAACCTAAACCAAACGTTGCAGGTGCTTATTTCTTCGTGCGCAGTGGTCAACGCGGAACTCCCTAGCTGCCAGGAGCTCTTTTTACTGTGCGCACCCAACCAGAGTGACGGGAGGAGCACATTTCAGAAAACGTGCTCAGCTCGTCGAGAAAATGCGATTTAAGCAATAAAGTTAAAAATGCACCTAAAACCTAAACCAAACGTTGCAGGTGCTTATTTCTTCGTGCGCAGTGCTCAACGCGGCACTCCCTAGCTGCCAGGAGCACTTTTTACTGTGCGCACCCAACCAGAGTGACGGGAGGAGCACATTTCAGAAAACGTGCTCAGCTCGTCGAGAAAATGCGATTTAAGCAATAAAATTAAAAATGCACCTAAAACCTAAACCAAACGTTGCAGGTGCTTATTTCTTTATGCGCAGTGGTCAACGCGGCACTCCCTAGCTGCCAGGAGCTCTTTTTACTGTGCGCACCCAACCAGAGCGACGGGAGGAGCCCATTTCAGAAAACGTGCTCAGCTCGTCGAGACAATGTGATTTAAGCAATAAAATTAAAAATGCACCTAAAACCTAAACCAAACGTTGCAGGTGCTTGTTTCTTCGTGCGCAGTGCTCAACGCGGCACTCCCTAGCTGCCAGGAGCACTTTTTACTGTGCGCACCCAACCAGAGTGACGGGAGGAGCACATTTCAGAAAACGTGCTCAGCTCGTCGAGAAAATGCGATTTAAGCAATAAAATTAAAAATGCACCTAAAACCTAAACCAAACGTTGCAGGTGCTTATTTCTTCATGCGCAGTGGTCAACGCGGCACTCTCTAGCTGCCAAGAGCACTTTTTACTGTGCGCACCCAACCAGAGTGACGGGAGGAGCACATTTCAGAAAACGTGCTCAGCTCGTCGAGAAAATGCGATTTAAGCAATAAAATTAAAAATGCACCTAAAACCTAAACCAAACGTTGCAGGTGCTTATTTCTTCGTGCGCAGTGCTCAACGCGGCACTCCCTAGCTGCCAGGAGCACTTTTTACTGTGCGCACCCAACCAGAGTGACGGGAGGAGCACATTTCAGAAAACGTGCTCAGCTCGTCGAGAAAATGCGATTTAAGCAATAGAATTAAAAATGCACCTAAAACCTAAACCAAACGTTGCAGGTGCTTATTTCTTCATGCGCAGTGGTCAACGTGGCACTCTCTAGCTGCCAAGAGCACTTTTTACTGTGCGCACCCAACCAGAGCGACGGGAGGAGCACATTTCAGAAAACGTGCTCAGCTCGTCGAGAAAATGCGATTTAAGCAATAAAATTAAAAATGCACCTAAAACCTAAACCAAACGTTGCAGGTGCTTATTTCTCCATGTGCAGTGGTCAACGCGGCACTCTCTAGCTGCCAGGAGCACTTTTTACTATGCGCGCACAACCAGAGCGACGGGAGGAGCACATTTCAGAAAACGTGCTCAGCTCGTCGAGAAAATGCGATTTAAGCAATAAAATTAAAAATGCACCTAAAACCTAAACCAAACGTTGCAGGTGCTTATTTCTTCATGCGCAGTGGTCAACACGGCACTCTCTAGCTGACAGGAGCACTTTTTACTACGCGCACCCAACCAGAGCGAAGGGAGGAGCACATTTCAGAAAACGTGCTCAGCTCGTCGAGAGAATGCGATTCAAGCAATAAAATAAAAAATGCACCTAAAACCTAAACCAAACGTTGCAGGTGCTTATTTCTTCGTGCGCAGTGGTCAACGCGGCACTCCCTAGCTGCCAGGAGCTCTTTTTACTGTGCGCACCCAACCAGAGCGACGGGAAAGTCAAAGTCAAAGTCAGCTTTATTGTCAATTTCTCCACATGCCAAAGAGGAGCCCATTTCAGAAAACGTGCTCAGCTCGTCGAGAAAATGCGATTTAAGCAATAAAATTAAAAATGCACCTAAAACCTAAACCAAACGTTGCAGGTGCTTATTTCTTCATGCGCAGTGGTCAACGCGGCACTCTCTAGCTGCCAAGAGCACTTTTTACTGTGCGCACCCAACCAGAGTGACGGGAGGAGCACATTTCAGAAAACGTGCTCAGCTCGTCGAGAAAATGCGATTTAAGCAATAAAATTAAAAATGCACCTAAAACCTAAACCAAACGTTGCAGGTGCTTATTTCTTCATGCGCAGTGGTCAACGCGGCACTCTCTAGCTGCCAAGAGCACTTTTTACTGTGCGCACCCAACCAGAGTGACGGGAGGAGCACATTTCAGAAAACGTGCTCAGCTCGTCGAGAAAATGCGATTTAAGCAATAAAATTAAAAATGCACCTAAAACCTAAACCAAACGTTGCAGGTGCTTATTTCTTCATGCGCAGTGGTCAACGCGGCACTCTCTAGCTGCCAAGAGCACTTTTTACTGTGCGCACCCAACCAGAGTGACGGGAGGAGCACATTTCAGAAAACGTGCTCAGCTCGTCGAGAAAATGCGATTTAAGCAATAAGATTAAAAATGCACCTAAAACCTAAACCAAATGTTGCAGGTGCTTATTTCTTCATGCGCAGTGGTCAACGCGGCACTCTCTAGCTGCCAAGAGCACTTTTTACTGTGCGCACCCAACCAGAGCGACGGGAGGAGCACATTTCAGAAAACGTGCTCAGCTCGTCGAGAAAATGCGATTTAAGCAATAAAATTAAAAATGCACCTAAAACCTAAACCAAACGTTGCAGGTGCTTATTTCTCCATGTGCAGTGGTCAACGCGGCACTCTCTAGCTGCCAGGAGCACTTTTTACTATGCGCGCACAACCAGAGCGACGGGAGGAGCACATTTCAGAAAACGTGCTCAGCTCGTCGAGAAAATGCGATTTAAGCAATAAAATTAAAAATGCACCTAAAACTTAACCAAACGTTGCAGGTGCTTATTTCTTCATGCGCAGTGGTCAACGCGGCACTCTCTAGCTGCCAAGAGCACTTTTTACTGTGCACACCCAACCAGAGCGACGGGAGGAGCACATTTCAGAAAACGTGCTCAGCTCGTCGAGAGAATGCGATTTAAGCAATAAAATTAAAAATGCACCTAAAACCTAAACCAAACGTTGCAGGTGCTTATTTCTTCATGCGCAGTGGTCAACGCGGCACTCTCTAGCTGCCAAGAGCACTTTTTACTGTGCACACCCAACCAGAGCGACGGGAGGAGCACATTTCAGAAAACGTGCTCAGCTCGTCGAGAGAATGCGATTTAAGCAATAAAATTAAAAATGCACCTAAAACCTAAACCAAACGTTGCAGGTGCTTATTTCTTCGTGCGCAGTGGTCAACGCGGCACTCCCTAGCTGCCAGGAGCTCTTTTTACTGTGTGCACCCAACCAGAGTGACGGGAGGAGCACATTTCAGAAAACGTGCTCAGCTCATCGAGAAAATGCGATTTAAGCAATAAGATTAAAAATGCACCTAAAACCTAAACCAAACGTTGCAGGTGCTTATTTCTTCATGCGCAGTGGTCAACGCGGCACTCTCTAGCTGCCAGGAGCACTTTTTACTACGCGCACCCAACCAGAGCGACGGGAGGAGCACATTTCAGAAAACGTGCTCAGCTCGTCGAGAGAATGCGATTTAAGCAATAAAATAAAAAATGCACCTAAAACCTAAACCAAACGTTGCAGGTGCTTATTTCTTCGTGCGCAGTGGTCAACGCGGCACTCCCTAGCTGCCAGGAGCTCTTTTTACTGTGCGCACCCAACCAGAGCGACGGGAGGAGCACATTTCAGAAAACGTGCTCAGCTCGTCGAGAAAATGCGATTTAAGCAATAAAATTAAAAATGCACCTAAAACCTAAACCAAACGTTGCAGGTGCTTATTTCTTCATGCGCAGTGGTCAACGCGGCATTCTCTAGCTGCCAGGAGCACTTTTTACTATGCGCGCACAACCAGAGCGACGGGAGGAGCACATTTCAGAAAACGTGCTCAGCTCGTCGAGAAAATGCGATTTAAGCAATAAAATAAAAAATGCAAGTAAAACCTAAACCAAACGTTGCAGGTGCTTATTTCTTCGTGCGCAGTGGTCAACGCGGAACTCCCTAGCTGCCAGGAGCTCTTTTTACTGTGCGCACCCAACCAGAGCGACGGGAGGAGCCCATTTCAGAAAACGTGCTCAGCTCGTCGAGACAATGCGATTTAAGCAATAAAATTAAAAATGCACCTAAAACCTAAACCAAACGTTGCAGGTGCTTATTTCTTCGTGCGCAGTGCTCAACGCGGCACTCCCTAGCTGCCAGGAGCACTTTTTACTGTGCGCACCCAACCAGAGTGACGGGAGGAGCACATTTCAGAAAACGTGCTCAGCTCGTCGAGAGAATGCGATTTAAGCAATAAAATAAAAAATGCACCTAAACCTAAACCAAACGTTGCAGGTGCTTATTTCTTCGTGCGCAGTGGTCAACGCGGAACTCCCTAGCTGCCAGGAGCTCTTTTTACTGTGCGCACCCAACCAGAGCGACGGGAGGAGCCCATTTCAGAAAACGTGCTCAGCTCGTCGAGACAATGCGATTTAAGCAATAAAATTAAAAATGCACCTAAAACCTAAACCAAACGTTGCAGGTGCTTGTTTCTTCGTGCGCAGTGCTCAACGCGGCACTCCCTAGCTGCCAGGAGCACTTTTTACTGTGCGCACCCAACCAGAGTGACGGGAGGAGCACATTTCAGAAAACGTGCTCAGCTCGTCGAGAAAATGCGATTTAAGCAATAAAATTAAAAATGCACCTAAAACCTAAACCAAACGTTGCAGGTGCTTATTTCTTCATGCGCAGTGGTCAACGCGGCACTCTCTAGCTGCCAAGATCACTTTTTACTGTGCGCACCCAACCAGAGTGACGGGAGGAGCACATTTCAGAAAACGTGCTCAGCTCGTCGAGAAAATGCGATTTAAGCAATAAAATTAAAAATGCACCTAAAACCTAAACCAAACGTTGCAGGTGCTTATTTCTTCGTGCGCAGTGCTCAACGCGGCACTCCCTAGCTGCCAGGAGCACTTTTTACTGTGCGCACCCAACCAGAGTGACGGGAGGAGCACATTTCAGAAAACGTGCTCAGCTCGTCGAGAAAATGCGATTTAAGCAATAGAATTAAAAATGCACCTAAAACCTAAACCAAACGTTGCAGGTGCTTATTTCTTCATGCGCAGTGGTCAACGCGGCACTCTCTAGCTGCCAAGAGCACTTTTTACTGTGCGCACCCAACCAGAGCGACGGGAGGAGCACATTTCAGAAAACGTGCTCAGCTCGTCGAGAGAATGCGATTTAAGCAATAAAATTAAAAATGCACCTAAAACCTAAACCAAACGTTGCAGGTGCTTATTTCTTCGTGCGCAGTGGTCAACGCGGCACTCTCTAGCTGCCAGGAGCTCTTTTTACTGTGCGCACCCAACCAGAGAGACGGGAGGAGCACATTTCAGAAAACGTGCTCAGCTCGTCGAGAAAAAGCGATTTAAGCAATAAAATTAAAAATGCACCTAAAACCTAAACCAAACGTTGCAGGTGCTTATTTCTCCATGTGCAGTGGTCAACGCGGCACTCTCTAGCTGCCAGGAGCACTTTTTACTATGCGCGCACAACCAGAGCGACGGGAGGAGCACATTTCAGAAAACGTGCTCAGCTCGTCGAGAAAATGCGATTTAAGCAATAAAATTAAAAATGCACCTAAAACCTAAACCAAACGTTGCAGGTGCTTATTTCTTCATGCGCAGTGGTCAACGCGGCACTCTCTAGCTGCCAAGAGCACTTTTTACTGTGCGCACCCAACCAGAGTGACGGGAGGAGCACATTTCAGAAAACGTGCTCAGCTCGTCGAGAAAATGCGATTTAAGCAATAAGATTAAAAATGCACCTAAAACCTAAACCAAACGTTGCAGGTGCTTATTTCTTCATGCGCAGTGGTCAACGCGGCACTCTCTAGCTGCCAGGAGCACTTTTTACCGTGCGCACCCAGCCAGAGTGACGGGAGGAGCACATTTCAGAAAACGTGCTCAGCTCGTCGAGAAAATGCGATTTAAGCAATAAAATTAAAAATGCACCTAAAACCTAAACCAAACGTTGCAGGTGCTTATTTCTTCATGCGCAGTGGTCAACGCGGCACTCTCTAGCTGCCAAGAGCACTTTTTACTGTGCGCACCCAACCAGAGTGACGGGAGGAGCACATTTCAGAAAACGTCCTCAGCTCGTCGAGAAAATGCGATTTAAGCAATAAGATTAAAAATGCACCTAAAACCTAAACCAAACGTTGCAGGTGCTTATTTCCTTATGCGCAGTGGTCAACGCGGCACTCTCTAGCTGACAGGAGCACTTTTTACTACGCGCACCCAACCAGAGCGAAGGGAGGAGCACATTTCAGAAAACGTGCTCAGCTCGTCGAGAGAATGCGATTTAAGCAATAAAATAAAAAATGCACCTAAAACCTAAACCAAACGTTGCAGGTGCTTATTTCTTCGTGCGCAGTGGTCAACGCGGCACTCCCTAGCTGCCAGGAGCTCTTTTTACTGTGCGCACCCAACCAGAGCGACGGGAGGAGCACATTTCAGAAAACGTGCTCAGCTCGTCGAGAAAATGCGATTTAAGCAATAAAATTAAAAATGCACCTAAAACCTAAACCAAACGTTACAGGTGCTTATTTCTTCATGCGCTGTGGTCAACGCGGCACTCTCTAGGTGCCAGGAGCACTTTTTACTGTGCGCACCCAACCAGAGCGACGGGAGGAGCACATTTCAGAAAACGTGCTCAGCTCGTCGAGAAAATGCGATTGAAGCAATAAAATTAAAAATGCACCTAAAACCTAAACCAAACGTTGCAGGTGCTTATTTCTTTGTGCGCAGTGCTCAACGCGGCACTCCCTAGCTGCCAGGAGCACTTTTTACTGTGCGCACCCAACCAGAGTGACGGGAGGAGCACATTTCAGAAAACGTGCTCAGCTCGTCGAGAAAATGCGATTTAAGCAATAAAATTAAAAATGCACCTAAAACCTAAACCAAACGTTGCAGGTGCTTATTTCTTCATGCGCAGTGGTCAACGCGGCACTCTCTAGCTGCCAAGAGCACTTTTTACTGTGCGCACCCAACCAGAGTGACGGGAGGAGCACATTTCAGAAAACGTGCTCAGCTCGTCGAGAAAATGCGATTTAAGCAATAAAATTAAAAATGCACCTAAAACCTAAACCAAACGTTGCAGGTGCTTATTTCTTCGTGCGCAGTGCTCAACGCGGCACTCCCTAGCTGCCAGGAGCACTTTTTACTGTGCGCACCCAACCAGAGTGACGGGAGGAGCACATTTCAGAAAACGTGCTCAGCTCGTCGAGAAAATGCGATTTAAGCAATAAAATTAAAAATGCACCTAAAAGCTAAACCAAAGGTTGCAGGTGCTTATTTCTTCATGCGCAGTTGTCAACGCAGCACTCTCTAGCTGCCAAGAGCACTTTTTACTGTGCGCACCCAACCAGAGCGACGGGAGGAGCACATTTCAGAAAACGTGCTCAGCTCGTCGAGAGAATGCGATTCAAGCAATAAAATTAAAAATGCACCTAAAACCTAAACCAAACGTTGCAGGTGCTTATTTCTTCGTGCGCAGTGGTCAACGCGGCACTCCCTAGCTGCCAGGAGCTCTTTTTACTGTGCGCACCCAACCAGAGAGACGGGAGGAGCACATTTCAGAAAACGTGCTCAGCTCGTCGAGAAAATGCGATTTAAGCAATAAAATTAAAAATGCACCTAAAACCTAAACCAAAGGTTGCAGGTGCTTATTTCTTCATGCGCAGTGGTCAACGCGGCACTCTCTAGCTGCCAAGAGCACTTTTTACTGTGCGCACCCAACCAGAGTGACGGGAGGAGCACATTTCAGAAAACGTGCTCAGCTCGTCGAGAAAATGCGATTTAAGCAATAAAATTAAAAATGCACCTAAAACCTAAACCAAACGTTGCAGGTGCTTATTTCTTCGTGCGCAGTGCTCAACGCGGCACTCCCTAGCTGCCAGGAGCACTTTTTACTGTGCGCACCCAACCAGAGTGACGGGAGGAGCACATTTCAGAAAACGTGCTCAGCTCGTCGAGAAAATGCGATTTAAGCAATAAAATTAAAAATGCACCTAAAACCTAAACCAAACGTTGCAGGTGCTTATTTCTTTGTGCGCAGTGCTCAACGCGGAACTCCCTAGCTGCCAGGAGCACTTTTTACTGTGCGCACCCAACCAGAGTGACGGGAGGAGCACATTTCAGAAAACGTGCTCAGCTCGCCGAGAAAATGCGATTTAAGCAATAAAATTAAAAATGCACCTAAAACCTAAACCAAACGTTGCAGGTGCTTATTTCTTCATGCGCAGTGGTCAACGCGGCACTCTCTAGTTGCCAAGAGCACTTTTTACTGTGCGCACCCAACCAGAGCGACGGGAGGAGCACATTTCAGAAAACGTGCTCAGCTCGTCGAGAAAATGCGATTTAAGCAATAAAATAAAAAATGCACCTAAAACCTAAACCAAACGTTGCAGGTGCTTATTTCTTCATGTGCAGTGGTCAACGCGGCACTCTCTAGCTGTCAGGAGCACTTTTTACTATGCGCGCACAACCAGAGCGACAGGAGGAGCACATTTCAGAAAACGTGCTCAGCTCGTCGAGAAAATGCGATTTAAGCAATAAAATTTAAAATGCACCTAAAACCTAAACCAAACGTTGCAGGTGCTTATTTCTTTGTGCGCAGTGGTCAACGCGGCACTCTTTAGCTGCCAAGAGCACTTTTTACTATGCGCACCCAACCAGAGTGACGGGAGGAGCACATTTCAGAAAACGTGCTCAGCTCGTCGAGAAAATGCGATTTAAGCAATAAAATTAAAAATGCACCTAAAACCTAAACCAAACGTTGCAGGTGGTTATTTCTTCATGCGCAGTGGTCAACGCGGCACTCCCTAATTGCCAAGAACACTTTTTACTATGCGCACCCAACCAGAGTGACGGGAGGAGCACATTTCAGAAAACGTGCTCAGCTCATCGAGAAATAGCGATTTAAGCAATAAAATTAAAAATGCACCTAAAACCTAAACCAAACGTTGCAGGTGGTTATTTCTTCATGCGCAGTGGTCAACGCGACACTCTCTAGCTGCCAAGAGCACTTTTTACTGTGCGCACCCAACCAGAGTGACGGGAGGAGCACATTTCAGAAAACGTGCTCAGCTCGTCGAGAAAATGTGATTTAAGCAATAAAATTAAAAATGCACCTAAAACCTAAACCAAACGTTGCAGGTGCTTATTTCTTCATGTGCAGTGGTCAACGCGGCACTCCCTAGCTGCCAAGAGCACTTTTTACTATGCGCACCCAACCAGAGTGACGGGAGGAGCACATTTCAGAAAACGTGCTCAGCTCGTCGAGAAAACGCGATTTAAGCAATAAGATTAAAAATGCACCTAAAACCTAAATCAAACGTTGCAGGTGCTTATTTCTTCATGCGCAGTGGTCACCGCGGCACTCTCTAGCTGCCAGGAGCACTTTTTACTGTGCGCACCCAACCAGAGTGACGGGAGGAGCACATTTCAGAAAACGTGCTCAGCTCGTCGAGAAAATGCGATTTAAGCAATAAAGTTAAAAATGCACCTAAAACCTAAACCAAACGTTGCAGGTGCTTATTTCTTCGTGCGCAGTGCTCAACGCGGCACTCCCTAGCTGCCAAGAGCACTTTTTACTGTGCGCACCCAACCAGAGTGACGGGAGGAGCACATTTCAGAAAACGTGCTCAGCTTGTCGAGAAAATGCGATTTAAGCAATAAGATGAAAAATGCACCTAAAACCTAAACCAAACGTTGCAGGTGCTAATTTCTTCATGCGCAGTGGTCAACGCGGCACTCTCAAGCTGCCAGGAGCACTTTTTACTACGCGCACCCAACCAGAGCGACGGGAGGAGCACATTTCAGAAAACGTGCTCAGCTCGTCGAGAGAATGCGATTTAAGCAATAAAATAAAAAATGCACCTGAAACCTAAACCAAACGTTGCAGGTGCTTATTTCTTCGTGCGCAGTGGTCAACGCGGCACTCCCTAGCTGCCAGGAGCTCTTTTTACTGTGCGCACCCAACCAGAGCGACGGGAGGAGCACATTTCAGAAAACGTGCTCAGCTCGTCGAGAAAATGCGATTTAAGCAATAAAATTAAAAATGCACCTAAAACCTAAACCAAACGTTGCAGGTGCTTATTTCTTCATGCGCAGTGGTCAATGCGGCACTCTCTAGCTGCCAGGAGCACTTTTTACTACGCGCACCCAACCAGAGCGACGGGAGCAGCACATTTCAGAAAACGTGCTCAGCTCGTCGAGAGAATGCGATTTAAGCAATAAAATAAAAAATGCACCTTAAACCTAAACCAAACGTTGCAGGTGCTTATTTCTTCGTGCGCAGTGGTCAACGCGGCACTCCCTAGCTGCCAGGAGCTCTTTTTACTGTGTGCACCCAACCAGAGCGACGGGAGGAGCCCATTTCAGAAAACGTGCTCAGCTCGTCGAGAGAATGCGATTTAAGCAATAAAATAAAAAATGCAAGTAAAACCTAAACCAAACGTTGCAGGTGCTTATTTCTTCGTGCGCAGTGGTCAACGCGGAACTCCCTAGCTGCCAGGAGCACTTTTTACTGTGCGCACCCAACCAGAGCGACGGGAGGAGCCCATTTCAGAAAACGTGCTCAGCTCGTCGAGACAATGCGATTTAAGCAATAAAATTAAAAATGCACCTAAAACCTAAACAAAACGTTGCAGGTGCTTATTTCTTCGTGCGCAGTGCTCAACGCGGCACTCCCTAGCTGCCAGGAGCACTTTTTACTGTGCGCACCCAACCAGAGTGACGGGAGGAGCACATTTCAGAAAACGTGCTCAGCTCGTCGAGAGAATGCGATTTAAGCAATAAAATAAAAAATGCACCTAAACCTAAACCAAACGTTGCAGGTGCTTATTTCTTCGTGCGCAGTGGTCAACGCGGAACTCCCTAGCTGCCAGGAGCTCTTTTTACTGTGCGCACCCAACCAGAGCGACGGGAGGAGCCCATTTCAGAAAACGTGCTCAGCTCGTCGAGACAATGCGATTTAAGCAATAAAATTAAAAATGCACCTAAAACCTAAACCAAACGTTGCAGGTGCTTGTTTCTTCGTGCGCAGTGCTCAACGCGGCACTCCCTAGCTGCCAGGAGCACTTTTTACTGTGCGCACCCAACCAGAGTGACGGGAGGAGCACATTTCAGAAAACGTGCTCAGCTCGTCGAGAAAATGCGATTTAAGCAATAAAATTAAAAATGCACCTAAAACCTAAACCAAACGTTGCAGGTGCTTATTTCTTCATGCGCAGTGGTCAACGCGGCACTCTCTAGCTGCCAAGATCACTTTTTACTGTGCGCACCCAACCAGAGTTACGGGAGGAGCACATTTCAGAAAACGTGCTCAGCTCGTCGAGAAAATGCGATTTAAGCAATAAAATTAAAAATGCACCTAAAACCTAAACCAAACGTTGCAGGTGCTTATTTCTTCGTGCGCAGTGCTCAACGCGGCACTCCCTAGCTGCCAGGAGCACTTTTTACTGTGCGCACCCAACCAGAGTGACGGGAGGAGCACATTTCAGAAAACGTGCTCAGCTCGTCGAGAAAATGCGATTTAAGCAATAGAATTAAAAATGCACCTAAAACCTAAACCAAACGTTGCAGGTGCTTATTTCTTCATGCGCAGTGGTCAACGCGGCACTCTCTAGCTGCCAAGAGCACTTTTTACTGTGCGCACCCAACCAGAGCGACGGGAGGAGCACATTTCAGAAAACGTGCTCAGCTCGTCGAGAGAATGCGATTTAAGCAATAAAATTAAAAATGCACCTAAAACCTAAACCAAACGTTGCAGGTGCTTATTTCTTCGTGCGCAGTGGTCAACGCGGCACTCTCTAGCTGCCAGGAGCTCTTTTTACTGTGCGCACCCAACCAGAGAGACGGGAGGAGCACATTTCAGAAAACGTGCTCAGCTCGTCGAGAAAAAGCGATTTAAGCAATAAAATTAAAAATGCACCTAAAACCTAAACCAAACGTTGCAGGTGCTTATTTCTCCATGTGCAGTGGTCAACGCGGCACTCTCTAGCTGCCAGGAGCACTTTTTACTATGCGCGCACAACCAGAGTGACGGGAGGAGCACATTTCAGAAAACGTGCTCAGCTCGTCGAGAAAATGCGATTTAAGCAATAAAATTAAAAATGCACCTAAAACCTAAACCAAACGTTGCAGGTGCTTATTTCTTCATGCGCAGTGGTCAACGCGGCACTCTCTAGCTGCCAAGAGCACTTTTTACTGTGCGCACCCAACCAGAGTGACGGGAGGAGCACATTTCAGAAAACGTGCTCAGCTCGTCGAGAAAATGCGATTTAAGCAATAAGATTAAAAATGCACCTAAAACCTAAACCAAACGTTGCAGGTGCTTATTTCTTCATGCGCAGTGGTCAACGCGGCACTCTCTAGCTGCCAGGAGCACTTTTTACCGTGCGCACCCAGCCAGAGTGACGGGAGGAGCACATTTCAGAAAACGTGCTCAGCTCGTCGAGAAAATGCGATTTAAGCAATACAATTAAAAATGCACCTAAAACCTAAACCAAACGTTGCAGGTGCTTATTTCTTCATGCGCAGTGGTCAACGCGGCACTCTCTAGCTGCCAAGAGCACTTTTTACTGTGCGCACCCAACCAGAGTGACGGGAGGAGCACATTTCAGAAAACGTCCTCAGCTCGTCGAGAAAATGCGATTTAAGCAATAAGATTAAAAATGCACCTAAAACCTAAACCAAACGTTGCAGGTGCTTATTTCCTTATGCGCAGTGGTCAACGCGGCACTCTCTAGCTGACAGGAGCACTTTTTACTACGCGCACCCAACCAGAGCGAAGGGAGGAGCACATTTCAGAAAACGTGCTCAGCTCGTCGAGAGAATGCGATTTAAGCAATAAAATAAAAAATGCACCTAAAACCTAAACCAAACGTTGCAGGTGCTTATTTCTTCGTGCGCAGTGGTCAACGCGGCACTCCCTAGCTGCCAGGAGCTCTTTTTACTGTGCGCACCCAACCAGAGCGACGGGAGGAGCACATTTCAGAAAACGTGCTCAGCTCGTCGAGAAAATGCGATTTAAGCAATAAAATTAAAAATGCACCTAAAACCTAAACCAAACGTTACAGGTGCTTATTTCTTCATGCGCTGTGGTCAACGCGGCACTCTCTAGCTGCCAGGAGCACTTTTTACTGTGCGCACCCAACCAGAGTGACGGGAGGAGCACATTTCAGAAAACGTGCTCAGCTCGTCGAGAAAATGCGATTTAAGCAATAAAATTAAAAATGCACCTAAAACCTAAACCAAACGTTGCAGGTGCTTATTTCTTCGTGCGCAGTGCTCAACGCGGCACTCCCTAGCTGCCAGGAGCACTTTTTACTGTGCGCACCCAACCAGAGTGACGGGAGGAGCACATTTCAGAAAACGTGCTCAGCTCGTCGAGAAAATGCGATTTAAGCAATAAAATTAAAAATGCACCTAAAAGCTAAACCAAAGGTTGCAGGTGCTTATTTCTTCATGCGCAGTGGTCAACGCGGCACTCTCTAGCTGCCAAGAGCACTTTTTACTGTGCGCACCCAACCAGAGCGACGGGAGGAGCACATTTCAGAAAACGTGCTCAGCTCGTCGAGAGAATGCGATTCAAGCAATAAAATTAAAAATGCACCTAAAACCTAAACCAAACGTTGCAGGTGCTTATTTCTTCGTGCGCAGTGGTCAACGCGGCACTCCCTAGCTGCCAGGAGCTCTTTTTACTGTGCGCACCCAACCAGAGAGACGGGAGGAGCACATTTCAGAAAACGTGCTCAGCTCGTCGAGAAAATGCGATTTAAGCAATAAAATTAAAAATGCACCTAAAACCTAAACCAAAGGTTGCAGGTGCTTATTTCTTCATGCGCAGTGGTCAACGCGGCACTCTCTAGCTGCCAAGAGCACTTTTTACTGTGCGCACCCAACCAGAGTGACGGGAGGAGCACATTTCAGAAAACGTGCTCAGCTCGTCGAGAAAATGCGATTTAAGCAATAAAATTAAAAATGCACCTAAAACCTAAACCAAACGTTGCAGGTGCTTATTTCTTCGTGCGCAGTGCTCAACGCGGCACTCCCTAGCTGCCAGGAGCACTTTTTACTGTGCGCACCCAACCAGAGTGACGGGAGGAGCACATTTCAGAAAACGTGCTCAGCTCGTCGAGAAAATGCGATTTAAGCAATAAAATTAAAAATGCACCTAAAACCTAAACCAAACGTTGCAGGTGCTTATTTCTTTGTGCGCAGTGCTCAACGCGGAACTCCCTAGCTGCCAGGAGCACTTTTTACTGTGCGCACCCAACCAGAGTGACGGGAGGAGCACATTTCAGAAAACGTGCTCAGCTCGCCGAGAAAATGCGATTTAAGCAATAAAATTAAAAATGCACCTAAAACCTAAACCAAACGTTGCAGGTGCTTATTTCTTCATGCGCAGTGGTCAACGCGGCACTCTCTAGTTGCCAAGAGCACTTTTTACTGTGCGCACCCAACCAGAGCGACGGGAGGAGCACATTTCAGAAAACGTGCTCAGCTCGTCGAGAAAATGCGATTTAAGCAATAAAATAAAAAATGCACCTAAAACCTAAACCAAACGTTGCAGGTGCTTATTTCTTCATGTGCAGTGGTCAACGCGGCACTCTCTAGCTGTCAGGAGCACTTTTTACTATGCGCGCACAACCAGAGCGACAGGAGGAGCACATTTCAGAAAACGTGCTCAGCTCGTCGAGAAAATGCGATTTAAGCAATAAAATTTAAAATGCACCTAAAACCTAAACCAAACGTTGCAGGTGCTTATTTCTTTGTGCGCAGTGGTCAACGCGGCACTCTTTAGCTGCCAAGAGCACTTTTTACTATGCACACCCAACCAGAGTGACGGGAGGAGCACATTTCAGAAAACGTGCTCAGCTCGTCGAGAAAATGCGATTTAAGCAATAAAATTAAAAATGCACCTAAAACCTAAACCAAACGTTGCAGGTGGTTATTTCTTCATGCGCAGTGGTCAACGCGGCACTCCCTAATTGCCAAGAACACTTTTTACTATGCGCACCCAACCAGAGTGACGGGAGGAGCACATTTCAGAAAACGTGCTCAGCTCATCGAGAAATAGCGATTTAAGCAATAAAATTAAAAATGCACCTAAAACCTAAACCAAACGTTGCAGGTGGTTATTTCTTCATGCGCAGTGGTCAACGCGACACTCTCTAGCTGCCAAGAGCACTTTTTACTGTGCGCACCCAACCAGAGTGACGGGAGGAGCACATTTCAGAAAACGTGCTCAGCTCGTCGAGAAAATGTGATTTAAGCAATAAAATTAAAAATGCACCTAAAACCTAAACCAAACGTTGCAGGTGCTTATTTCTTCATGTGCAGTGGTCAACGCGGCACTCCCTAGCTGCCAAGAGCACTTTTTACTATGCGCACCCAACCAGAGTGACGGGAGGAGCACATTTCAGAAAACGTGCTCAGCTCGTCGAGAAAACGCGATTTAAGCAATAAGATTAAAAATGCACCTAAAACCTAAATCAAACGTTGCAGGTGCTTATTTCTTCATGCGCAGTGGTCACCGCGGCACTCTCTAGCTGCCAGGAGCACTTTTTACTGTGCGCACCCAACCAGAGTGACGGGAGGAGCACATTTCAGAAAACGTGCTCAGCTCGTCGAGAAAATGCGATTTAAGCAATAAAGTTAAAAATGCACCTAAAACCTAAACCAAACGTTGCAGGTGCTTATTTCTTCGTGCGCAGTGCTCAACGCGGCACTCCCTAGCTGCCAAGAGCACTTTTTACTGTGCGCACCCAACCAGAGTGACGGGAGGAGCACATTTCAGAAAACGTGCTCAGCTTGTCGAGAAAATGCGATTTAAGCAATAAGATGAAAAATGCACCTAAAACCTAAACCAAACGTTGCAGGTGCTAATTTCTTCATGCGCAGTGGTCAACGCGGCACTCTCAAGCTGCCAGGAGCACTTTTTACTACGCGCACCCAACCAGAGCGACGGGAGGAGCACATTTCAGAAAACGTGCTCAGCTCGTCGAGAGAATGCGATTTAAGCAATAAAATAAAAAATGCACCTGAAACCTAAACCAAACGTTGCAGGTGCTTATTTCTTCGTGCGCAGTGGTCAACGCGGCACTCCCTAGCTGCCAGGAGCTCTTTTTACTGTGCGCACCCAACCAGAGCGACGGGAGGAGCACATTTCAGAAAACGTGCTCAGCTCGTCGAGAAAATGCGATTTAAGCAATAAAATTAAAAATGCACCTAAAACCTAAACCAAACGTTGCAGGTGCTTATTTCTTCATGCGCAGTGGTCAATGCGGCACTCTCTAGCTGCCAGGAGCACTTTTTACTACGCGCACCCAACCAGAGCGACGGGAGCAGCACATTTCAGAAAACGTGCTCAGCTCGTCGAGAGAATGCGATTTAAGCAATAAAATAAAAAATGCACCTTAAACCTAAACCAAACGTTGCAGGTGCTTATTTCTTCGTGCGCAGTGGTCAACGCGGCACTCCCTAGCTGCCAGGAGCTCTTTTTACTGTGTGCACCCAACCAGAGCGACGGGAGGAGCACATTTCAGAAAACGTGCTCAGCTCGTCGAGAGAATGCGATTTAAGCAATAAAATAAAAAATGCACCTAAAACCTAAACCAAACGTTGCAGGTGCTTATTTCTTTGTGCGCAGTGGTCAACGCGGAACTCCCTAGCTGCCAGGAGCTCTTTTTACTGTGCGCACCCAACCAGAGCGACGGGAGGAGCCCATTTCAGAAAACGTGCTCAGCTCGTCGAGAAAATGCGATTTAAGCAATAAAATTAAAAATGCACCTAAAACCTAAACCAAACGTTGCAGGTGCTTATTTCTTCGTGCGCAGTGCTCAACGCGGCACTCCCTAGCTGCCAGGAGCACTTTTTACTGTGCGCACCCAACCAGAGTGACGGGAGGAGCCCATTTCAGAAAACGTGCTCAGCTCGTCGAGAAAATGCGATTTAAGCAATAAAATTAAAAATGCACCTAAAACCTAAACCAAACGTTGCAGGTGCTTATTTCTTCATGCGCAGTGGTCAACGCGGCACTCTCTAGCTGCCAAGAGCACTTTTTACTGTGTGCACCTAACCAGAGTGACGGGAGGAGCACATTTCAGAAAACGTGCTCAGCTCGTCGAGAAAATGCGATTTAAGCAATAGAATTGAAAATGCACCTAAAACCTAAACCAAACGTTGCAGGTGCTTATTTCTTCATGCGCAGTGGTCAACGCGGCACTCTCTAGCTGCCAAGAGCACTTTTTACTGTGCGCACCCAACCAGAGCGACGGGAGGAGCACATTTCAGAAAACGTGCTCAGCTCGTCGAGAAAATGCGATTTAAGCAATAAAATTAAAAATGCACCTAAAACCTAAACTAAACGTTGCAGGTGCTTATTTCTCCATGTGCAGTGGTCAACGCGGCACTCTCTAGCTGCCAGGAGCACTTTTTACTATGCGCGCACAACCAGAGCGACGGGAGGAGCACATTTCAGAAAACGTGCTCAGCTCGTCGAGAAAATGCGATTTAAGCAATAAAATTAAAAATGCACCTAAAACCTAAACCAAACGTTGCAGGTGCTTATTTCTTCATGCGCAGTGGTCAACGCAGCACTCTCTAGCTGCCAAGAGCACTTTTTACTGTGCGCACCCAACCAGAGTGACGGGAGGAGCACATTTCAGAAAACGTGCTCAGCTCGTCGAGAAAATGCGATTTAAGCAATAAGATTAAAAATGCACCTAAAACCTAAACCAAACGTTGCAGGTGCTTATTTCTTCATGCGCAGTGGTCAACGCGGCACTCTCTAGCTGCCAGGAGCACTTTTTACTGTGCGCACCCAACCAGAGTGACGGGAGGAGCACATTTCAGAAAACGTGCTCAGCTCGTCGAGAAAATGCGATTTAAGCAATAAAATTAAAAATGCACCTAAAACCTAAACCAAACGTTGCAGGTGCTTATTTCTTCATGCGCAGTGGTCAACGCGGCACTCTCTAGCTGCCAAGAGCACTTTTTACTGTGCGCACCCAACCAGAGTGACGGGAGGAGCACATTTCAGAAAACGTGCTCAGCTTGTCGAGAAAATGCGATTTAAGCAATAAGATTAAAAATGCACCTAAAACCTAAACCAAACGTTGCAGGTGCTTATTTCTTCATGCGCAGTGGTCAACGCGGCACTCTCAAGCTGCCAGGAGCACTTTTTACTACGCGCACCCAACCAGAGCGACGGGAGGAGCACATTTCAGAAAACGTGCTCAGCTCGTCGAGAAAATGCGATTTAAGCAATAAAATTAAAAATGCACCTAAAACCTAAACCAAACGTTGCAGGTGCTTATTTCTTCATGCGCAGTGGTCAACGCGGCACTCTCTAGCTGCCAAGAGCACTTTTTACTGTGCGCACCAAACCAGAGTGACGGGAGGAGCACATTTCAGAAAACGTGCTCAGCTCGTCGAGAAAATGCGATTTAAGCAATAAAATTAAAAATGCACCTAAAACCTAAACCAAACGTTGCAGGTGCTTATTTTTTCGTGCGCAGTGGTCAACGCGGCACTCTCTAGCTGCCAAGAGCACTTTTTACTGTGCGCACCCAACCAGAGTGACGGGAGGAGCACATTTCAGAAAACGTGCTCAGCTCGTCGAGAAAATGCGATTTAAGCAATAAGATTAAAAATGCACCTAAAACCTAAACCAAACGTTGCAGGTGCTTATTTCTTCATGCGCAGTGGTCAACGCGGCACTCTCTAGCTGCCAGGAGCACTTTTTACTACGCGCACCCAACCAGAGCGACGGGAGGAGAACATTTCAGAAAACGTGCTCAGCTCGTCGAGAGAATGCGATTAAAGCAATAAAATAAAAAATGCACCTAAAACCTAAACCAAACGTTGCAGGTGCTTATTTCTTCGTGCGCAGTGGTCAACGCGGAACTCCCTAGCTGCCAGGAGCTCTTTTTACTGTGCGCACCCAACCAGAGCGACGGGAGGAGCCCATTTCAGAAAACGTGCTCAGCTCGTCGAGACAATGCGATTTAAGCAATAAAATTAAAAATGCACCTAAAACCTAAACCAAACGTTGCAGGTGCTTGTTTCTTCGTGCGCAGTGCTCAACGCGGCACTCCCTAGCTGCCAGGAGCACTTTTTACTGTGCGCACCCAACCAGAGTGACGGGAGGAGCACATTTCAGAAAACGTGCTCAGCTCGTCGAGAAAATGCGATTTAAGCAATAAAATTAAAAATGCACCTAAAACCTAAACCAAACGTTGCAGGTGCTTATTTCTTCATGCGCATTGGTCAACGCGGCACTCTCTAGCTGCCAAGAGCACTTTTTACTGTGCGCACCCAACCAGAGTGACGGGAGGAGCACATTTCAGAAAACGTGCTCAGCTCGTCGAGAAAATGCGATTTAAGCAATAAAATTAAAAATGCACCTAAAGCCTAAACCAAACGTTGCAGGTGCTTATTTCTTCGTGCGCAGTGCTCAACGCGGCACTCCCTAGCTGCCAGGAGCACTTTTTACTGTGCGCACCCAACCAGAGTGACGGGAGGAGCACATTTCAGAAAACGTGCTCAGCTCGTCGAGAAAATGCGATTTAAGCAATAGAATTAAAAATGCACCTAAAACCTAAACCAAACGTTGCAGTTGCTTATTTCTTCATGCGCAGTGGTCAACGCGGCACTCTCTAGCTGCCAAGAGCACTTTTTACTGTGCGCACCCAACCAGAGCGACGGGAGGAGCACATTTCAGAAAACGTGCTCAGCTCGTCGAGAAAATGCGATTTAAGCAATTAAATTAAAAATGCACCTAAAACCTAAACTAAACGTTGCAGGTGCTTATTTCTCCATGTGCAGTGGTCAACGCGGCACTCTCTAGCTGCCAGGAGCACTTTTTACTATGCGCGCACAACCAGAGCGACGGGAGGAGCACATTTCAGAAAACGTGCTCAGCTCGTCGAGAAAATGCGATTTAAGCAATAAAATTAAAAATGCACCTAAAACCTAAACCAAACGTTGCAGGTGCTTATTTCTTCATGCGCAGTGGTCAACGCAGCACTCTCTAGCTGCCAAGAGCACTTTTTACTACGCGCACCCAACCAGAGTGACGGGAGGAGCACATTTCAGAAAACGTGCTCAGCTCGTCGAGAAAATGCGATTTAAGCAATAAGATTAAAAATGCACCTAAAACCTAAACCAAACGTTGCAGGTGCTTATTTCTTCATGCGCAGTGGTCAACGCGGCACTCTCTAGCTGCCAGGAGCACTTTTTACTGTGCGCACCCAACCAGAGTGACGGGAGGAGCACATTTCAGAAAACGTGCTCAGCTCGTCGAGAAAATGCGATTTAAGCAATAAAATTAAAAATGCACCTAAAACCTAAACCAAACGTTGCAGGTGCTTATTTCTTCATGCGCAGTGGTCAACGCAGCACTCTCTAGCTGCCAAGAGCACTTTTTACTGTGCGCACCCAACCAGAGTGACGGGAGGAGCACATTTCAGAAAACGTGCTCAGCTTGTCGAGAAAATGCGATTTAAGCAATAAGATTAAAAATGCACCTAAAACCTAAACCAAACGTTGCAGGTGCTTATTTCTTCATGCGCAGTGGTCAACGCGGCACTCTCAAGCTGCCAGGAGCACTTTTTACTACGCGCACCCAACCAGAGCGACGGGAGGAGCACATTTCAGAAAACGTGCTCAGCTCGTCGAGAGAATGCGATTTAAGCAATAAAATAAAAAATGCACCTAAAACCTAAACCAAACGTTGCAGGTGCTTATTTCTTCGTGCGCAGTGGTCAACGCGGCACTCCCTAGCTGCCAGGAGCTCTTTTTACTGTGCGCACCCAACCAGAGCGACGGGAGGAGCACATTTCAGAAAACGTGCTCAGCTCGTCGAGAAAATGCGATTTAAGCAATAAAATAAAAAATGCACCTAAAACCTAAACCAAACGTTGCAGGTGCTTATTTCTTCGTGCGCAGTGGTCAACGCGGAACTCCCTAGCTGCCAGGAGCTCTTTTTACTGTGCGCACCCAACCAGAGCGACGGGAGGAGCCCATTTCAGAAAACGTGCTCAGCTCGTCGAGAAAATGCGATTTAAGCAATAAAATTAAAAATGCACCTAAAACCTAAACCAAACGTTGCAGGTGCTTATTTCTTCATGCGCAGTGGTCAACGCAGCACTCTCTAGCTGCCAAGAGCACTTTTTACTACGCGCACCCAACCAGAGTGACGGGAGGAGCACATTTCAGAAAACGTGCTCAGCTCGTCGAGAAAATGCGATTTAAGCAATAAGATTAAAAATGCACCTAAAACCTAAACCAAACGTTGCAGGTGCTTATTTCTTCATGCGCAGTGGTCAACGCGGCACTCTCTAGCTGCCAGGAGCACTTTTTACTGTGCGCACCCAACCAGAGTGACGGGAGGAGCACATTTCAGAAAACGTGCTCAGCTCGTCGAGAAAATGCGATTTAAGCAATAAAATTAAAAATGCACCTAAAACCTAAACCAAACGTTGCAGGTGCTTATTTCTTCATGCGCAGTGGTCAACGCAGCACTCTCTAGCTGCCAAGAGCACTTTTTACTGTGCGCACCCAACCAGAGTGACGGGAGGAGCACATTTCAGAAAACGTGCTCAGCTTGTCGAGAAAATGCGATTTAAGCAATAAGATTAAAAATGCACCTAAAACCTAAACCAAACGTTGCAGGTGCTTATTTCTTCATGCGCAGTGGTCAACGCGGCACTCTCAAGCTGCCAGGAGCACTTTTTACTACGCGCACCCAACCAGAGCGACGGGAGGAGCACATTTCAGAAAACGTGCTCAGCTCGTCGAGAGAATGCGATTTAAGCAATAAAATAAAAAATGCACCTAAAACCTAAACCAAACGTTGCAGGTGCTTATTTCTTCGTGCGCAGTGGTCAACGCGGCACTCCCTAGCTGCCAGGAGCTCTTTTTACTGTGCGCACCCAACCAGAGCGACGGGAGGAGCACATTTCAGAAAACGTGCTCAGCTCGTCGAGAAAATGCGATTTAAGCAATAAAATAAAAAATGCACCTAAAACCTAAACCAAACGTTGCAGGTGCTTATTTCTTCGTGCGCAGTGGTCAACGCGGAACTCCCTAGCTGCCAGGAGCTCTTTTTACTGTGCGCACCCAACCAGAGCGACGGGAGGAGCCCATTTCAGAAAACGTGCTCAGCTCGTCGAGAAAATGCGATTTAAGCAATAAAATTAAAAATGCACCTAAAACCTAAACCAAACGTTGCAGGTGCTTATTTCTTCGTGCGCAGTGGTCAACGCGGCACTCCCTAGCTGCCAGGAGCTCTTTTTACTGTGCGCACCCAACCAGAGAGACGGGAGGAGCACATTTCAGAAAACGTGCTCAGCTCGTCGAGAAAATGCGATTTAAGCAATAAAATTAAAAATGCACCTAAAACCTAAACCAAACGTTGCAGGTGCTTATTTCTCCATGTGCAGTGGTCAACGCGGCACTCTCTAGCTGCCAGGAGCACTTTTTACTATGCGCACAACCAGAGCGACGGGAGGAGCACATTTCAGAAAACGTGCTCAGCTCGTCGAGAAAATGCGATTTAAGCAATAAAATTAAAAATGCACCTAAAACCTAAACCAAACGTTGCAGGTGCTTATTTCTTCATGCGCAGTGGTCAACGCGGCACTCTCTAGCTGCCAAGAGCACTTTTTACTGTGCGCACCCAACCAGAGTGACGGGAGGAGCACATTTCAGAAAACGTGCTCAGCTCGTCGAGAAAATGCGATTTAAGCAATAAGATTAAAAATGCACCTAAAACCTAAACCAAACGTTGCAGGTGCTTATTTCCTTATGCGCAGTGGTCAACGCGGCACTCTCTAGCTGACAGGATTACTTTTTACTACGCGCACCCAACCAGAGCGAAGGGAGGAGCACATTTCAGAAAACGTGCTCAGCTCGTCGAGAGAATGCGATTTAAGCAATAAAATAAAAAATGCACCTAAAACCTAAACCAAACGTTGCAGGTGCTTATTTCTTCGTGCGCAGTGGTCAACGCGGCACTCCCTAGCTGCCAGGAGCTCTTTTTACTGTGCGCACCCAACCAGAGCGACGGGAGGAGCACATTTCAGAAAACGTGCTCAGCTCGTCGAGAAAATGCGATTTAAGCAATAAAATTAAAAATGCACCTAAAACCTAAACCAAACGTTACAGGTGCTTATTTCTTCATGCGCTGTGGTCAACGCGGCACTCTCTAGCTGCCAGGAGCACTTTTTACTACGCGCACCCAACCAGAGCGACGGGAGGAGCACATTTCAGAAAACGTGCTCAGCTCGTCGAGAGAATGCGATTTAAGCAATAAAATAAAAAATGCACCTAAAACCTAAACCAAACGTTGCAGGTGCTTATTTCTTCGTGCGCAGTGGTCAACGCGGCACTCCCTAGCTGCCAGGAGCTCTTTTTACTGTGTGCACCCAACCAGAGCGACGGGAGGAGCACATTTCAGAAAACGTGCTCAGCTCGTCGAGAGAATGCGATTTAAGCAATAAAATAAAAAATGCACCTAAAACCTAAACCAAACGTTGCAGGTGCTTATTTCTTCGTGCGCAGTGGTCAACGCGGAACTCCCAAGCTGCCAGGAGCTCTTTTTACTGTGCGCACCCAACCAGAGCGACGGGAGGAGCCCATTTCAGAAAACGTGCTCAGCTCGTCGAGAAAATGCGATTGAAGCAATAAAATTAAAAATGCACCTAAAATCTAAACCAAACGTTGCAGGTGCTTATTTCTTCATGCGCAGTTGTCAACGCGGCACTCTCTAGCTGCCAAGAGCACTTTTTACTGTGCGCACCCAACCAGAGCGACGGGAGGAGCACATTTCAGAAAACGTGCTCAGCTCGTCGAGAGAATGCGATTTAAGCAATAAAATTAAAAATGCACCTAAAACCTAAACCAAACGTTGCAGGTGCTTATTTCTTCGTGTGCAGTGGTCAACGCGGCACTCCCTAGCTGCCAGGAGCTCTTTTTACTGTGCGCACCCAACCAGAGAGACGGGAGGAGCACATTTCAGAAAACGTGCTCAGCTCGTCGAGAAAATGCGATTTAAGCAATAAAATTAAAAATGCACCTAAAACCTAAACCAAACGTTGCAGGTGCTTATTTCTTCATGCGCAGTGGTCAACGCGGCACTCTCTAGCTGCCAAGAGCACTTTTTACTGTGCGCACCCAACCAGAGTGACGGGAGGAGCACATTTCAGAAAACGTGCTCAGCTCGTCGAGAAAATGCGATTTAAGCAATAAAATTAAAAATGCACCTAAAACCTAAACCAAACGTTGCAGGTGCTTATTTCTTCGTGCGCAGTGCTCAACGCGGCACTCCCTAGCTGCCAGGAGCACTTTTTACTGTGCGCACCCAACCAGAGTGACGGGAGGAGCACATTTCAGAAAACGTGCTCAGCTCGTCGAGAAAATGCGATTTAAGCAATAAAATTAAAAATGCACCTAAAACCTAAACCAAACGTTGCAGGTGCTTATTTCTTTGTGCGCAGTGCTCAACGCGGAACTCCCTAGCTGCCAGGAGCACTTTTTACTGTGCGCACCCAACCAGATTGACGGGAGGAGCACATTTCAGAAAATGTGCTCAGCTCGTCGAGAAAATGCGATTTAAGCAATAAAATTAAAAATGCACCTAAAACCTAAACCAAACGTTGGGGTTGCTTATTTCTTCATGCACAGTGGTCAACGCGGCACTCTCTAGCTGCCAAGAGCACTTTTTACTGTGCGCACCCAACTAGAGTGACGGGAGGAGCACATTTCAGAAAACGTGCTCAGCTCGTCGAGAAAATGCGATTTAAGCAATACAATTAAAAATGCACCTAAAACCTAAACCAAACGTTGCAGGTGCTTATTTCTTCGTGCGCAGTGCTGAACGCGGCACTCCCTAGCTGCCAGGAGCACTTTTTACTGTGCGCACCCAACCAGAGTGACGGGAGGAGCACATTTCAGAAAACGTGCTCAGCTCGTCGAGAAAATGCGATTTAAGCAATAAGATTAAAAATGCACCTAAAACCTAAACCAAACGTTGCAGGTGCTTATTTCTTCATGCGCAGTGGTCAACGCGGCACTCTCTAGCTGCCAGGAGCACTTTTTACTACGCGCACCCAACCAGAGCGACGGGAGGAGCACATTTCAGAAAACGTGCTCAGCTCGTCGAGAGAATGCGATTTAAGCAATAAAATAAAAAATGCACCTAAAACCTAAACCAAACGTTGCAGGTGCTTATTTCTTCGTGCGCAGTGGTCAACGCGGCACTCCCTAACTGCCAGGAGCTCTTTTTACTGTGCGCACCCAACCAGAGCGACGGGAGGAGCACATTTCAGAAAACGTGCTCAGCTCGTCGAGAAAATGCGATTTAAGCAATAAAATTAAAAATGCACCTAAAACCTAAACCAAACGTTGCAGGTGCTTATTTCTTCATGCGCAGTGGTCAACGCGGCACTCTCTAGCTGCCAGGAGCACTTTTTACTACGCGCACCCAACCAGAGCGACGGGAGCAGCACATTTCAGAAAACGTGCTCAGCTCGTCGAGAGAATGCGATTTAAGCAATAAAATAAAAAATGCACCTAAAACCTAAACCAAACGTTGCAGGTGCTTATTTCTTCATGCGCAGTGGTCAACGCGGCACTCTCTAGCTGCCAAGAGCACTTTTTACTGTGCGCACCCAACCAGAGCGACGGGAGGAGCACATTTCAGAAAACGTGCTCTGCTCGTCGAGAAAATGCGATTTAAGCAATAAAATTAAAAATGCACCTAAAACCTAAACCAAACGTTGCAGGTGCTTATTTCTCCATGTGCAGTGGTCAACGCGGCACTCTCTAGCTGCCAGGAGCACTTTTTACTATGCGCGCACAACCAGAGCGACGGGAGGAGCACATTTCAGAAAACGTGCTCAGCTCGTCGAGAAAATGCGATTTAAGCAATAAAATTAAAAATGCACCTAAAACCTAAACCAAACGTTGCAGGTGCTTATTTCTTCATGCGCAGTGGTCAACGCGGCACTCTCTAGCTGCCAAGAGCACTTTTTACTGTGCGCACCCAACCAGAGTGACGGGAGGAGCACATTTCAGAAAACGTGCTCAGCTCGTCGAGAAAATGCGATTTAAGCAATAAGATTAAAAATGCACCTAAAACCTAAACCAAACGTTGCAGGTGCTTATTTCTTCATGCGCAGTGGTCAACGCGGCACTCTCTAGCTGCCAAGAGCACTTTTTACTGTGCGCACCCAACCAGAGTGACGGGAGGAGCACATTTCAGAAAACGTGCTCAGCTCGTCGAGAAAATGCGATTTAAGCAATAAAATTAAAAATGCACCTAAAACCTAAACCAAACGTTGCAGGTGCTTATTTCTTCGTGCGCAGTGCTCAACGCGGCACTCCCTAGCTGCCAGGAGCACTTTTTACTGTGCGCACCCAACCAGAGTGACGGGAGGAGCACATTTCAGAAAACGTGCTCAGCTCGTCGAGAAAATGCGATTTAAGCAATAAAATTAAAAATGCACCTAAAACCTAAACCAAACGTTGCAGGTGCTTATTTCTTTGTGCGCAGTGCTCAACGCGGAACTCCCTAGCTGCCAGGAGCACTTTTTACTGTGCGCACCCAACCAGATTGACGGGAGGAGCACATTTCAGAAAATGTGCTCAGCTCGTCGAGAAAATGCGATTTAAGCAATAAAATTAAAAATGCACCTAAAACCTAAACCAAACGTTGCAGGTGCTTATTTCCTTATGCGCAGTGGTCAACGCGGCACTCTCTAGCTGACAGGATTACTTTTTACTACGCGCACCCAACCAGAGCGAAGGGAGGAGCACATTTCAGAAAACGTGCTCAGCTCGTCGAGAGAATGCGATTTAAGCAATAAAATAAAAAATGCACCTAAAACCTAAACCAAACGTTGAAGGTGCTTATTTCTTCGTGCGCAGTGGTCAACGCGGCACTCCCTAGCTGCCAGGAGCTCTTTTTACTGTGCGCACCCAACCAGAGCGACGGGAGGAGCACATTTCAGAAAACGTGCTCAGCTCGTCGAGAAAATGCGATTTAAGCAATAAAATTAAAAATGCACCTAAAACCTAAACCAAACGTTACAGGTGCTTATTTCTTCATGCGCTGTGGTCAACGCGGCACTCTCTAGCTGCCAGGAGCACTTTTTACTACGCGCACCCAACCAGAGCGACGGGAGGAGCACATTTCAGAAAACGTGCTCAGCTCGTCGAGAGAATGCGATTTAAGCAATAAAATAAAAAATGCACCTAAAACCTAAACCAAACGTTGCAGGTGCTTATTTCTTCGTGCGCAGTGGTCAACGCGGCACTCCCTAGCTGCCAGGAGCTCTTTTTACTGTGTGCACCCAACCAGAGCGACGGGAGGAGCACATTTCAGAAAACGTGCTCAGCTCGTCGAGAGAATGCGATTTAAGCAATAAAATAAAAAATGCACCTAAAACCTAAACCAAACGTTGCAGGTGCTTATTTCTTCGTGCGCAGTGGTCAACGCGGAACTCCCAAGCTGCCAGGAGCTCTTTTTACTGTGCGCACCCAACCAGAGCGACGGGAGGAGCCCATTTCAGAAAACGTGCTCAGCTCGTCGAGAAAATGCGATTGAAGCAATAAAATTAAAAATGCACCTAAAATCTAAACCAAACGTTGCAGGTGCTTATTTCTTCATGCGCAGTTGTCAACGCGGCACTCTCTAGCTGCCAAGAGCACTTTTTACTGTGCGCACCCAACCAGAGCGACGGGAGGAGCACATTTCAGAAAACGTGCTCAGCTCGTCGAGAGAATGCGATTTAAGCAATAAAATTAAAAATGCACCTAAAACCTAAACCAAACGTTGCAGGTGCTTATTTCTTCGTGTGCAGTGGTCAACGCGGCACTCCCTAGCTGCCAGGAGCTCTTTTTACTGTGCGCACCCAACCAGAGAGACGGGAGGAGCACATTTCAGAAAACGTGCTCAGCTCGTCGAGAAAATGCGATTTAAGCAATAAAATTAAAAATGCACCTAAAACCTAAACCAAACGTTGCAGGTGCTTATTTCTTCATGCGCAGTGGTCAACGCGGCACTCTCTAGCTGCCAAGAGCACTTTTTACTGTGCGCACCCAACCAGAGTGACGGGAGGAGCACATTTCAGAAAACGTGCTCAGCTCGTCGAGAAAATGCGATTTAAGCAATAAAATTAAAAATGCACCTAAAACCTAAACCAAACGTTGCAGGTGCTTATTTCTTCGTGCGCAGTGCTCAACGCGGCACTCCCTAGCTGCCAGGAGCACTTTTTACTGTGCGCACCCAACCAGAGTGACGGGAGGAGCACATTTCAGAAAACGTGCTCAGCTCGTCGAGAAAATGCGATTTAAGCAATAAAATTAAAAATGCACCTAAAACCTAAACCAAACGTTGCAGGTGCTTATTTCTTTGTGCGCAGTGCTCAACGCGGAACTCCCTAGCTGCCAGGAGCACTTTTTACTGTGCGCACCCAACCAGATTGACGGGAGGAGCACATTTCAGAAAATGTGCTCAGCTCGTCGAGAAAATGCGATTTAAGCAATAAAATTAAAAATGCACCTAAAACCTAAACCAAACGTTGGGGTTGCTTATTTCTTCATGCACAGTGGTCAACGCGGCACTCTCTAGCTGCCAAGAGCACTTTTTACTGTGCGCACCCAACCAGAGTGACGGGAGGAGCACATTTCAGAAAACGTGCTCAGCTCGTCGAGAAAATGCGATTTAAGCAATACAATTAAAAATGCACCTAAAACCTAAACCAAACGTTGCAGGTGCTTATTTCTTCGTGCGCAGTGCTGAACGCGGCACTCCCTAGCTGCCAGGAGCACTTTTTACTGTGCGCACCCAACCAGAGTGACGGGAGGAGCACATTTCAGAAAACGTGCTCAGCTCGTCGAGAAAATGCGATTTAAGCAATAAGATTAAAAATGCACCTAAAACCTAAACCAAACGTTGCAGGTGCTTATTTCTTCATGCGCAGTGGTCAACGCGGCACTCTCTAGCTGCCAGGAGCACTTTTTACTACGCGCACCCAACCAGAGCGACGGGAGGAGCACATTTCAGAAAACGTGCTCAGCTCGTCGAGAGAATGCGATTTAAGCAATAAAATAAAAAATGCACCTAAAACCTAAACCAAACGTTGCAGGTGCTTATTTCTTCGTGCGCAGTGGTCAACGCGGCACTCCCTAGCTGCCAGGAGCTCTTTTTACTGTGCGCACCCAACCAGAGCGACGGGAGGAGCACATTTCAGAAAACGTGCTCAGCTCGTCGAGAAAATGCGATTTAAGCAATAAAATTAAAAATGCACCTAAAACCTAAACCAAACGTTGCAGGTGCTTATTTCTTCATGCGCAGTGGTCAACGCGGCACTCTCTAGCTGCCAGGAGCACTTTTTACTACGCGCACCCAACCAGAGCGACGGGAGCAGCACATTTCAGAAAACGTGCTCAGCTCGTCGAGAGAATGCGATTTAAGCAATAAAATAAAAAATGCACCTAAAACCTAAACCAAACGTTGCAGGTGCTTATTTCTTCGTGCGCAGTGGTCAACGCGGAACTCCCTAGCTGCCAGGAGCTCTTTTTACTGTGCGCACCCAACCAGAGCGACGGGAGGAGCCCATTTCAGAAAACGTGCTCAGCTCGTCGAGAAAATGCGATTTAAGCAATAAAATTAAAAATGCACCTAAAACCTAAACCAAACGTTGCAGGTGCTTAATTCTTCGTGCGCAGTGCTCAACGCGGCACTCCCTAGCTGCCAGGAGCACTTTTTACTGTGCGCACCCAACCAGAGTGACGGGAGGAGCACATTTCAGAAAATGTGCTCAGCTCGTCGAGAAAATGCGATTTAAGCAATAAAATTAAAAATGCACCTAAAACCTAAACCAAACGTTGCAGGTGCTTATTTCTTCATGCGCAGTGGTCAACGCGGCACTCTCTAGCTGCCAAGAGCACTTTTTACTGTGCGCACCCAACCAGAGTGACGGGAGGAGCACATTTCAGAAAACGTGCTCAGCTCGTCGAGAAAATGCGATTTAAGCAATAAAATTAAAAATGCACCTAAAACCTAAACCAAACGTTGCAGGTGCTTATTTCTTCATGCGCAGTGGTCAACGCGGCACTCTCTAGCTGCCAAGAGCACTTTTTACTGTGCGCACCCAACCAGAGTGACGGGAGGAGCACATTTCAGAAAACGTGCTCAGCTCGTCGAGAAAATGCGATTTAAGCAATAAGATTAAAAATGCACCTAAAACCTAAACCAAACGTTGCAGGTGCTTATTTCTTCATGCGCAGTGGTCAACGCGGCACTCTCTAGCTGCCAGGAGCACTTTTTACTACGCGCACCCAACCAGAGCGACGGGAGGAGAACATTTCAGAAAACGTGCTCAGCTCGTCGAGAGAATGCGATTTAAGCAATAAAATAAAAAATGCACGGAAAACCTAAACCAAACGTTGCAGGTGCTTATTTCTTCGTGCGCAGTGGTCAACGCGGAACTCCCTAGCTGCCAGGAGCTCTTTTTACTGTGCGCACCCAACCAGAGCGACGGGAGGAGCCCATTTCAGAAAACGTGCTCAGCTCGTCGAGACAATGCGATTTAAGCAATAAAATTAAAAATGCACCTAAAACCTAAACCAAACGTTGCAGGTGCTTATTTCTTCGTGCGCAGTGCTCAACGCGGCACTCCCTAGCTGCCAGGAGCACTTTTTACTGTGCGCACCCAACCAGAGTGACGGGAGGAGCACATTTCAGAAAACGCGCTCAGCTCGTCGAGAGAATGCGATTTAAGCAATAAAATTAAAAATGCACCTAAAACCTAAACCAAACGTTGCAGGTGCTTATTTCTTTGCGCGCAGTGGTCAACGCGGCACTCTCTAGCTGCCAAGAGCACTTTTTACTGTGCGCACCCAACCAGAGTGACGGGAGGAGCACATTTCAGAAAACGTGCTCAGCTCGTCGAGAAAATGCGATTTAAGCAATAAGATTAAAAATGCACTCAAACCTAAACCAAACGTTGCAGGTGCTTATTTCTTCATGCGCAGTGGTCTACGCGGCACTCTCTAGCTGCCAGGAGCACTTTTTACTGTGCGCACCCAACCAGAGTGACGGGAGGAGCACATTTCAGAAAACGTGCTCAGCTCGTCGAGAAAATGCGATTTAAGCAATAAAATTAAAAATGCACCTAAAACCTAAACCAAACGTTGCAGGTGCTTATTTCTTCATGCGCAGTGGTCAACGCGGCACTCTCTAGCTGCCAAGAGCACTTTTTACTGTGCGCACCCAACCAGAGTGACGGGAGGAGCACATTTCTGAAAACGTGCTCAGCTCGTCGAGAAAATGCGATTGAAGCAATAAGATTAAAAATGCACCTAAAACCTAAACCAAACGTTGCAGGTGCTTATTTCTTCATGCGCAGTGGTCAACGCGGCACTCTCTAGCTGCCAGGAGCACTTTTTACTACGCGCACCCAACCAGAGCGACGGGAGGAGCACATTTCAGAAAACGTGCTCAGCTCGTCGAGAGAATGCGATTTAAGCAATAAAATAAAAAATGCACGGAAAACCTAAACCAAACGTTGCAGGTGCTTATTTCTTCGTGCGCAGTGGTCAACGCGGCACTCCCTAGCTGCCAGGAGCTCTTTTTACTGTGCGCACCCAACCAGAGCGACGGGAGGAGCACATTTCAGAAAACGTGCTCAGCTCGTCGAGAAAATGCGATTTAAGCAATACAATTAAAAATGCACCTAAAACCTAAACCAAACGTTGCAGGTGCTTATTTCTTCATGCGCAGTGGTCAACGCGGCACTCTCTAGCTGCCAGGAGCACTTTTTACTACGCGCACCCAACCAGAGCGACGGGAGCAGCACATTTCAGAAAACGTGCTCAGCTCGTCGAGAGAATGCGATTTAAGCAATAAAATAAAAAATGCACCTAAAACCTAAACCAAACGTTGCAGGTGCTTATTTCTTCGTGCGCAGTGGTCAACGCGGCACTCCCTAGCTGCCAGGAGCTCTTTTTACTGTGTGCACCCACCCAGAGCGACGGGAGGAGCACATTTCAGAAAACGTGCTCAGCTCGTCGAGAGAATGCGATTTAAGCAATAAAATAAAAAATGCACCTAAAACCTAAACCAAACGTTGCAGGTGCTTATTTCTTCGTGCGCAGTGGTCAACGCGGAACTCCCTAGCTGCCAGGAGCTCTTTTTACTGTGCGCACCCAACCAGAGCGACGGGAGGAGCCCATTTCAGAAAACGTGCTCAGCTCGTCGAGAAAATGCGATTTAAGCAATAAAATTAAAAATGCACCTAAAACCTAAACCAAACGTTGCAGGTGCTTATTTCTTCGTGCGCAGTGCTCAACGCGGCACTCCCTAGCTGCCAGGAGCACTTTTTACTGTGCGCACCCAACCAGAGTGACGGGAGGAGCACATTTCAGAAAACGCGCTCAGCTCGTCGAGAGAATGCGATTTAAGCAATAAAATTAAAAATGCACCTAAAACCTAAACCAAACGTTGCAGGTGCTTATTTCTTCGTGCGCAGTGGTCAACGCGGCACTTCCTAGCTGCCAGGAGCTCTTTTTACTGTGCGCACCCAACCAGAGCGACGAGAGGAGCACATTTCAGAAAACGTGCTCAGCTCATCGAGAAAATGCGATTTAAGCAATAAAATTTAAAATGCACCTAAAACCTAAACCAAACGTTGCAGGTGCTTATTTCTTTGCGCGCAGTGGTCAACGCGGCACTCTCTAGCTGCCAAGAGCACTTTTTACTGTGCGCACCCAACCAGAGTGACGGGAGGAGCACATTTCAGAAAACGTGCTCAGCTCGTCGAGAAAATGCGATTTAAGCAATAAGATTAAAAATGCACCTAAAACCTAAACCAAACGTTGCAGGTGCTTATTTCTTCATGCGCAGTGGTCAACGCGGCAATCTCTAGCTGCCAGGAGCACTTTTTACTGTGCGCACCCAACCAGAGTGACGGGAGGAGCACATTTCAGAAAACGTGCTCAGCTCGTCGAGAAAATGCGATTTAAGCAATAAAATAAAAAATGCACCTAAAACCTAAACCAAACGTTGCAGGTGCTTATTTCTTCGTGCGCAGTGGTCAACGCGGCACTCCCTAGCTGCCAGGAGCTCTTTTTACTGTGTGCACCCAACCAGAGCGACGGGAGGAGCACATTTCAGAAAACGTGCTCAGCTCGTCGAGAGAATGCGATTTAAGCAATAAAATAAAAAATGCACCTAAAACCTAAACCAAACGTTGCAGGTGCTTATTTCTTCATGCGCAGTGGTCAACGCGGCACTCCCTAGCTGCCAGGAGCACTTTTTACTACGCGCACCCAACCAGAGCGACGGGAGCAGCACATTTCAGAAAACGTGCTCAGCTCGTCGAGAGAATGCGATTTAAGCAATAAAATAAAAAATGCACCTAAAACCTAAACCAAACGTTGCAGGTGCTTATTTCTTCGTGCGCAGTGGTCAACGCGGCACTCCCTAGCTGCCAGGAGCTCTTTTTACTGTGCGCAGCCAACCAGAGCGACGGGAGGAGCACATTTCAGAAAACGTGCTCAGCTCGTCGAGAAAATGCGATTTAAGCAATAAAATTAAAAATGCACCTAAAACCTAAACCAAACGTTGCAGGTGCTTATTTCTTCATGCGCAGTGGTCAACGCGGCACTCTCTAGCTGCCAGGAGCACTTTTTACTACGCGCACCCAACCAGAGCGACGGGAGCAGCACATTTCAGAAAACGTGCTCAGCTCGTCGAGAGAATGCGATTTAAGCAATAAAATAAAAAATGCACCTAAAACCTAAACCAAACGTTGCAGGTGCTTATTTCTTCGTGCGCAGTGGTCAACGCGGCACTCCCTAGCTGCCAGGAGCTCTTTTTACTGTGCGCACCCAACCAGAGCGACGGGAGGAGCACATTTCAGAAAACCTGCTCAGCTCGTCGAGAAAATTCGATTTAAGCAATAGAATTAAAAATGCACCTAAAACCTAAACCAAACGTTGCAGGTGCTTATTTCTTCATTCGCAGTGGTCAACGCGGCACTCTCTAGCTGCCAAGAGCACTTTTTACTGTGCGCACCCAACCAGAGCGACGGGAGGAGCACATTTCAGAAAACGTGCTCAGCTCGTCGAGAAAATGCGATTTAAGCAATAAAATTAAAAATGCACCTAAAACCTAAACCAAACGTTGCAGGTGCTTATTTCTCCATGAGCAGTGGTCAACGCGGCACTCTCTAGCTGCCAGGAGCACTTTTTACTATGCGCGCACAACCAGAGCGACGGGAGGAGCACATTTCAAAAAACGTGCTCAGCTCGTCGAGAAAATGCGATTTAAGCAATAAAATTAAAAATGCACCTAAAACCTAAACCAAACGTTGCAGGTGCTTATTTCTTCATGCGCAGTGGTCAACGCGGCACTCTCTAGCTGCCAAGAGCACTTTTTACTGTGCGCACCCAACCAGAGTGACGGGAGGAGCACATTTCAGAAAACGTGCTCAGCTCGTCGAGAAAATGCGATTTAAGCAATAAGATTAAAAATGCACCTAAAACCTAAACCAAACGTTGCAGGTGCTTATTTCTTCATGCGCAGTGGTCAACGCGGCACTCTCTAGCTGCCAGGAGCACTTTTTACTGTGCGCACCCAACCAGAGTGACGGGAGGAGCACATTTCAGAAAACGTGCTCAGCTCGTCGAGAAAATGCGATTTAAGCAATAAAATTAAAAATGCACCTAAAACCTAAACCAAACGTTGCAGGTGCTTATTTCTTCATGCACAGTGGTCAACGCGGCACTCTCTAGCTGCCAAGAGCACTTTTTACTGTGCGCACCCAACCAGAGCGACGGGAGGAGCACATTTCAGAAAACGTGCTCAGCTCGTCGAGAAAATGCGATTTAAGCAATAAAATTAAAAATGCAAATAAAACCTAAACCAAACGTTACAGGTGCTTATTTCTTCATGCGCTGTGGTCAACGCGGCACTCTCTAGCTGCCAGGAGCACTTTTTACTACGCGCACCCAACCAGAGCGACGGGAGGAGCACATTTCAGAAAACGTGCTCAGCTCGTCGAGAGAATGCGATTTAAGCAATAAAATAAAAAATGCACCTAAAACCTAAACCAAACGTTGCAGGTGCTTATTTCTTCGTGCGCAGTGGTCAACGCGGCACTCCCTAGCTGCCAGGAGCTCTTTTTACTGTGTGCACCCAACCAGAGCGACGGGAGGAGCACATTTCAGAAAACGTGCTCACCTCGTCGAGAGAATGCGATTTAAGCAATAAAATAAAAAATGCACCTAAAACCTAAACCAAACGTTGCAGGTGCTTATTTCTTCGTGCGCAGTGGTCAACGCGGAACTCCCAAGCTGCCAGGAGCTCTTTTTACTGTGCGCACCCAACCAGAGCGACGGGAGGAGCCCATTTCAGAAAACGTGCTCAGCTCGTCGAGAAAATGCGATTTAAGCAATAAAATTAAAAATGCACCTAAAACCTAAACCAAACGTTGCAGGTGCTTATTTCTTCGTGCGCAGTGCTCAACGCGGCACTCCCTAGCTGCCAGGAGCACGTTTTACTACGCGCACCCAACCAGAGCGACGGGAGGAGCACATTTCAGAAAACGTGCTCAGCTCGTCGAGAGAATGCGATTTAAGCAATAAAATAAAAAATGCACCTAAAACCTAAACCAAACGTTGCAGGTGCTTATTTCTTCGTGCGCAGTGGTCAACGCGGCACTCCCTAGCTGCCAGGAGCTCTTTTTACTGTGCGCACCCAACCAGAGCGACGGGAGGAGCACATTTCAGAAAACGTGCTCAGCTCGTCGAGAAAATGCGATTTAAGCAATAAAATTAAAAATGCACCTAAAACCTAAACCAAACGTTGCAGGTGCTTATTTCTTCATGCGCAGTGGTCAACCTGGCACTCTCTAGCTGCCAGGAGCACTTTTTACTACGCGCACCCAACCAGAGCGACGGGAGCAGCACATTTCAGAAAACGTGCTCAGCTCGTCGAGAGAATGCGATTTAAGCAATAAAATAAAAAATGCACCTAAAACCTAAACCAAACGTTGCAGGTGCTTATTTCTCCATGTGCAGTGGTCAACGCGGAACTCCCTAGCTGCCAGGAGCTCTTTTTACTGTGCGCACCCAACCAGAGCGACGGGAGGAGCCCATTTCAGAAAACGTGCTCAGCTCGTCGAGAAAATGCGATTTAAGCAATAAAATTAAAAATGCACCTAAAACCTAAACCAAACGTTGCAGGTGCTTATTTCTTCATGCGCAGTGGTCACCGCGGCACTCTCTAGCTGCCAAGAGCACTTTTTACTGTGCGCACCCAACCAGAGTGACGGGAGGAGCACATTTCAGAAAACGTGCTCAGCTCGTCGAGAAAATGCGATTTAAGCAATAAAATTAAAAATGCACCTAAAACCTAAACCAAACGTTGCAGGTGATTATTTCTTCATGCGCAGTGGTCAACGCGGCACTCTCTAGCTGCCAAGGGCACTTTTTACTGTGCGCACCCAACCAATGTGACGGGAGGAGCACATTTCAGAAAACGTGCTCAGCTCGTCGAGAAAATGCGATTGAAGCAATAAGATCAAAAATGCACCTAAAACCTAAACCAAACGTTGCAGGTGCTTATTTCTTCATGTGCAGTGGTCAACGCGGCACTCTCTAGCTGCCAGGAGCACTTTTTACTACGCGCACCCAACCAGACCGACGGGAGGAGCACATTTCAGAAAACGTGCTCAGCTCGTCGAGAGAATGCGATTTAAGCAATAAAATAAAAAAATGCACCTAAAACCTCAACCAAACGTTGCAGGTGCTTATTTCTTCATGCGCAGTGGTCAACGCGGCACTCTCTAGCTGCCAGGAGCACTTTTTACTACGCGCACCCAACCAGAGCGACGGGAGGAGCACATTTCAGAAAACGTGCTCAGCTCGTCGAGAGAATGCGATTTAAGCAATAAAATAAAAAATGCACCTAAAACCTAAACCAAACGTTGCAGGTGCTTATTTCTTCGTGCGCAGTGGTCAACGCGGCACTCCCTAGCTGCCAGGAGCTCTTTTTAATGTGCGCACCCATACAGAGCGACGGGAGCAGCACATTTCAGAAAACGTGCTCAGCTCGTCGAGAAAATGCGATTTAAGCAATAAAATTAAAAATGCACCTAAAACCTAAACCAAACGTTGCAGGTGCTTATTTCTTCATGCGCAGTGGTCAACGCGGCACTCTCTAGCTGCCAGGAGCACTTTTTACTACGCGCACCCAACCAGAGTGACGGGAGGAGCACATTTCAGAAAACGTGCTCAGCTCGTCGAGAAAATGCGATTTAAGCAATAAAATTAAAAATGCACCTAAAACCTAAACCAAACGTTGCAGGTGCTTATTTCTTCATGCGCAGTGGTCAACGCGGCACTCTCTAGCTGCCAGGAGCACTTTTTACTACGCGCACCCAACCAGAGCGACGGGAGCAGCACATTTCAGAAAACGTGCTCAGCTCGTCGAGAGAATGCGATTTAAGCAATAAAATAAAAAATGCACCTAAAACCTAAACCAAACGTTGCAGGTGCTTATTTCTTCGTTCGCAGTGGTCAACGCAGCATTCCCTAGCTGCCAGGAGCTCTTTTTACTGTGTGCACCCAACCAGAGCGACGGGAGGAGCACATTTCAGAAAACGTGCTCAGCTCGTCGAGAGAATGCGATTTAAGCAATAAAATAAAAAATGCACCTAAAACCTAAACCAAACGTAGCAGGTGCTTATTTCTTCGTGCGCAGTGGTCAACGCGGAACTCCCTAGCTGCCAGGAGCTCTTTTTACTGTGCGCACCCAACCAGAGCGACGGGAGGAGCCCATTTCAGAAAACGTGCTCAGCTCGTCGAGAAAATGCGATTTAAGCAATAAAATTAAAAATGCACCTAAAACCTAAACCAAACGTTGCAGGTGCTTATTTCTTCGTGCGCAGTGCTCAACGCGGCACTCCCTAGCTGCCAGGAGCACTTTTTACTGTGCACAACCAACCAGAGTGACGGGAGGAGCACATTTCAGAAAACGTGCTCAGCTCGTCGAGAAAATGCGATTTAAGCAATAAAGTTAAAAATGCACCTAAAACCTATACCAAACGTTGCAGGTGCTTATTTCTTCGTGCGCAGTGCTCAACGCGGCACTCCCTAGCTGCCAGGAGCACTTTTTACTGTGCGCACCCAACCAGAGTGACGGGAGGAGCACATTTCAGAAAACGTGCTCAGCTCGTCGAGAAAATGCGATTTAAGCAATAAAATTAAAAATGCACTTGAAACCTAAACCAAACGTTGCAGGTGCTTATTTCTTCATGCGCAGTGGTCAACGCGGCACTCTCTAGCTGCCAAGAGCACTTTTTACTGTGCGCACCCAACCAGAGTGACGGGAGGAGCACATTTCAGAAAACGTGCTCAGCTCGTCGAGAAAATGCGATTTAAGCAATAAAATTAAAAATGCACCTAAAACCTAAACCAAACGTTGCAGGTGCTTATTTCTTCGTGCGCAGTGGTCAACGCGGCACTCCCTAGCTGCCAGGAGCTCTTTTTACTGTGCGCAGCCAACCAGAGCAACGGGAGGAGCACATTTCAGAAAACGTGCTCAGCTCGTCGAGAAAATGCGATTTAAGCAATAAAATTAAAAATGCACCTAAAACCTAAACCAAACGTTGCAGGTGCTTATTTCTTCATGCGCAGTGGTCAACGCGGCACTCCCTAGCTGCCAGGAGCACTTTTTACTACGCGCACCCTACCAGAGCGACGGGAGCAGCACATTTCAGAAAACGTGCTCAGCTCGTCGAGAGAATGCGATTTAAGCAATAAAATAAAAAATGCACCTAAAACCTAAACCAAACGTTGCAGGTGCTTATTTCTTCGTGCGCAGTGGTCAACGCGGCACTCCCTAGCTGCCAGGAGCTCTTTTTACTGTGCGCAGCCAACCAGAGCGACGGGAGGAGCACATTTCAGAAAACGTGCTCAGCTCGTCGAGAAAATGCGATTTAAGCAATAAAATTAAAAATGCACCTAAAACCTAAACCAAACGTTGCAGGTGCTTATTTCTTCATGCGCAGTGGTCAACGCGGCACTCTCTAGCTGCCAGGAGCACTTTTTACTACGCGCACCCAACCAGAGCGACGGGAGCAGCACATTTCAGAAAACGTGCTCAGCTCGTCGAGAGAATGCGATTTAAGCAATAAAATAAAAAATGCACCTAAAACCTAAACCAAACGTTGCAGGTGCTTATTTCTTCGTGCGCAGTGGTCAACGCGGCACTCCCTAGCTGCCAGGAGCTCTTTTTACTGTGCGCACCCAACCAGAGCGACGGGAGGAGCACATTTCAGAAAACGTGCTCAGCTCGTCGAGAAAATGCGATTTAAGCAATAAAATTAAAAATGCACCTAAAACCTAAACCAAACGTTGCAGGTGCTTATTTCTTCATGCGCAGTGGTCAACGCGGCACTCTCTAGCTGCCAGGAGCACTTTTTACTACGCGCACCCAACCAGAGCGACGGGAGCAGCACATTTCAGAAAACGTGCTCAGCTCGTCGAGAGAATGCGATTTAAGCAATAAAATAAAAAATGCACCTAAAACCTAAACCAAACGTTGCAGGTGCTTATTTCTTCGTGCGCAGTGGTCAACGCAGCACTCCCTAGCTGCCAGGAGCTCTTTTTACTGTGTGCACCCAACCAGAGCGACGGGAGGAGCACATTTCAGAAAACGTGCTCAGCTCGTCGAGAGAATGCGATTTAAGCAATAAAATAAAAAATGCACCTAAAACCTAAACCAAACGTAGCAGGTGCTTATTTCTTCGTGCGCAGTGGTCAACGCGGAACTCCCTAGCTGCCAGGAGCTCTTTTTACTGTGCGCACCCAACCAGAGCGACGGGAGGAGCCCATTTCAGAAAACGTGCTCAGCTCGTCGAGAAAATGCGATTTAAGCAATAAAATTAAAAATGCACCTAAAACCTAAACCAAACGTTGCAGGTGCTTATTTCTTCGTGCGCAGTGCTCAACGCGGCACTCCCTAGCTGCCAGGAGCACTTTTTACTGTGCGTACCCAACCAGAGTGACGGGAGGAGCACATTTCAGAAAACGTGCTCAGCTCGTCGAGAAAATGCGATTTAAGCAATAAAGTTAAAAATGCACCTAAAACCTAAACCAAACGTTGCAGGTGCTTATTTCTTCGTGCGCAGTGCTCAACGCGGCACTCCCTAGCTGCCAGGAGCACTTTTTACTGTGCGCACCCAACCAGAGTGACGGGAGGAGCACATTTCAGAAAACGTGCTCAGCTCGTCGAGAAAATGCGATTTAAGCAATAAAATTAAAAATGCACCTAAAACCTAAACCAAACGTTGCAGGTGCTTATTTCTTCATGCGCAGTGGTCAACGCGGCACTCTCTAGCTGCCAAGAGCACTTTTTACTGTGCGCACCCAACCAGAGCGACGGGAGGAGCACATTTCAGAAAACGTGCTCAGCTCGTCGAGAAAATGCGATTTAAGCAATAAAATTAAAAATGCACCTAAAACCTTAACCAAACGTTGCAGGTGCTTATTTCTCCATGTGCAGTGGTCAACGCGGCACTCTCTAGCTGCCAGGAGCACGTTTTACTATGCGCGCACAACCAGAGCGACGGGAGGAGCACATTTCAGAAAACGTGCTCAGCTCGTCGAGAAAATGCGATTTAAGCAATAAAATTAAAAATGCACCTAAAACCTAAACCAAACGTTGCAGGTGCTTATTTCTTCATGCGCAGTGGTCAACGCGGCACTCTCTAGCTGCCAAGAGCACTTTTTACTGTGCGCACCCAACCAGAGTGACGGGAGGAGCACATTTCAGAAAACGTGCTCAGCTCGTCGAGAAAATGCGATTTAAGCAATAAGATTAAAAATGCGCCTAAAACCTAAACCAAACGTTGCAGGTGCTTATTTCTTCATGCGCAGTGGTCAACGCGGCACTCTCTAGCTGCCAGGAGCACTTTTTACTACGCGCACCCAACCAGAGCGACGGGAGGAGCACATATCAGAAAACGTGCTCAGCTCATCGAGAGAATGCGATTTAAGCAATAAAATAAAAAATGCACGGAAAACCTAAACCAAACGTTGCAGGTGCTTATTTCTTCGTGCGCAGTGGTCAACGCGGCACTCCCTAGCTGCCAGGAGCTCTTTTTACTGTGCGCACCCAACCAGAGCGACGGGAGGAGCACATTTCAGAAAACGTGCTCAGCTCGTCGAGAAAATGCGATTTAAGCAATAAAATTAAAACTGCACCTAAAACCTAAACCAAACGTTGCAGGTGCTTATTTCTTCATGCGCAGTGGTCAACGCGGCACTCTCTAGCTGCCAGGAGCACTTTTTACTACGCGCACCCAACCAGAGCGACGGGAGCAGCACATTTCAGAAAACGTGCTCAGCTCGTCGAGAAAATGCGATTTAAGCAATAAAATAAAAAATGCACCTAAAACCTAAATCAAACGTTGCAGGTGCTTATTTCTTCGTGCGCAGTGGTCAACGCGGCACTCCCTAGCTGCAAGGAGCTCTTTTTACTGTGTGCACCCAACCAGAGCGACGGGAGGAGCAAATTTCAGAAAACGTGCTCAGCTCGTCGAGAGAATGCGATTTAAGCAATAAAATAAAAAATGCACCTAAAACCTAAACCAAACGTTGCAGGTGCTTATTTCTTCGTGCGCAGTGGTCAACGCGGAACTCCCTAGCTGCCAGGAGCTCTTTTTACTGTGCGCACCCAACCAGAGCGACGGGAGGAGCCCATTTCAGAAAACGTGCTCAGCTCGTCGAGAAAATGCGATTTAAGCAATAAAATTAAAAATGTACCTAAAACCTAAACCAAACGTTGCAGGTGCTTATTTCTTCGTGCGCAGTGCTCAACGCGGCACTCCCTAGCTGCCAGGAGCACTTTTTACTATGCGCACCCAACCAGAGTGACGGGAGGAGCCCATTTCAGAAAACGTGCTCAGCTCGTCGAGAAAATGCGATTTAAGCAATAAAATTAAAAATGCACCTAAAACCTAAACCAAACGTTGCAGGTGCTTATTTCTTCATGCGCAGTGGTCAACGCGGCACTCTCTAGCTGCCAAGAGGACTTTTTACTGTGCGCACCCAACCAGAGTGACGGGAGGAGCACATTTCAGAAAACGTGCTCAGCTCGTCGAGAAAATGCGATTTAAGCAATAAAATTAAAAATGCACCTAAAACCTAAACCAAACGTTGCAGGTGCTTATTTCTTCGTGCGCAGTGCTGAACGCGGCACTCCCTAGCTGCCAGGAGCACTTTTTACTGTGCGCACCCAACCAGAGTGACGGGAGGAGCACATTTCAGAAAACGTGCTCAGCTCGTCGAGAAAATGCGATTTAAGCAATAAGATTAAAAATGCACCTAAAACCTAAACCAAACGTTGCAGGTGCTTATTTCTTCATGCGCAGTGGTCAACGCGGCGCTCTCTAGCTGCCAGGAGCACTTTTTACTACGCGCACCCAACCAGAGCGACGGGAGGAGCACATTTCAGAAAACGTGCTCAGCTCGTCGAGAGAATGCGATTTAAGCAATAAAATAAAAAATGCACCTAAAACCTAAACCAAACGTTGCAGGTGCTTATTTCTTCGTGCGCAGTGGTCAACGCGGCACTCCCTAGCTGCCAGGAGCTCTTTTTACTGTGCGCACCCAACCAGAGCGACGGGAGGAGCACATTTCAGAAAACGTGCTCAGCTCGTCGAGAAAATGCGATTTAAGCAATAGAATTAAAAATGCAACTAAAACCTAAACCAAACGTTGCAGGTGCTTATTTCTTCATGCGCAGTGGTCAACGCGGCACTCCCGAGCTGCCAAGAGCACTTTTTACTGTGCACACCCAACCAGAGCGACGGGAGGAGCACATTTCAGAAAACGTGCTCAGCTCGTCGAGAGAATGCGATTTAAGCAATAAAACTAAAAATGCACCTAAAACCTAAACCAAACGTTGCAGGTGCTTATTTCTTCGTGCGCAGTGGTCAACGCGGAACTCCCTAGCTGCCAGGAGCTCTTTTGACTGTGCGCACCCAACCAGAGCGACGGGAGGAGCACATTTCAGAAAACGTGCTCAGCTCGTCGAGACAATGCGATTTAAGCAATAAAATTAAAAATGCACCTAAAACCTAAACCAAACGTTGCAGGTGCTTATTTCTTCGTGCGCAGTGCTCAACGCGGCACTCCCTAGCTGCCAGGAGCACTTTTTACTGTGCGCACCCAACCAGAGTGACGGGAGGAGCACATTTCAGAAAACGTGCTCAGCTCGTCGAGAAAATGCGATTTAAGCAATAAAATTAAAAATGCACCTAAAACCTAAACAAAACGTTGCAGGTGCTTATTTCTTCATGCGCAGTGGTCAACGCGGCACTCTCTAGCTGCCAAGAGCACTTTTTACTGTGCGCACCCAACCAGAGTGACGGGAGGAGCACATTTCAGAAAACGTGCTCAGCTCGTCGAGAAAATGCGATTTAATCAATAAGATTAAAAATGCACCTAAAACCTAAATCAAATGTTGCAGGTGCTTATTTCTTCATGCGCAGTGGTCAACGCGGCACTCTCTAGCTGCCAGGAGCACTTTTTACTGTGCGCACCCAACCAGAGTGACGGGAGGAGCACATTTCAGAAAACGTGCTCAGCTCGTCGAGAAAATGCGATTTAAGCAATAAAATTAAAAATGCACCTAAAACCTAAACCAAACGTTGCAGGTGCTTATTTCTTCATGCGCAGTGGTCAACGCGGCACTCTCTAGCTGCCAAGAGCACTTTTTACTGTGCGCACCTAACCAGAGTGACGGGAGGAGCACATTTCAGAAAACGTGCTCAGCTCGTCGAGAAAATGCGATTTAAGCAATAAAATTAAAAATGCACCTAAAACCTAAACCAAACGTTGCAGGTGCTTATTTCTTCATGCGCAGTGGTCAACGCGGCACTCTCTAGCTGCCAAGAGCACTTTTTACTGTGCGCACCCAACCAGAGCGACGGGAGGAGCACATTTCAGAAAACGTGCTCAGCTCGTCGAGAGAATGCGATTTAAGCAATAAAATTAAAAATGCACCTAAAACCTAAACCAAACGTTGCAGGTGCTTATTTCTTCGTGCGCAGTGGTCAACGCGGAACTCCCTAGCTGCCAGGAGCTCTTTTTACTGTGCGCACCCAACCAGAGCGACGGGAGGAGCACATTTCAGAAAACGTGCTCAGCTCGTCGAGAAAATGCGATTTAAGCAATAAGATTAAAAATGCGCCTAAAACCTAAACCAAACGTTGCAGGTGCTTATTTCTTCATGCGCAGTGGTCAACGCGGCACTCTCTAGCTGCCAGGAGCACTTTTTACTACGCGCACCCAACCAGAGCGACGGGAGGAGCACATTTCAGAAAACGTGCTCAGCTCATCGAGAGAATGCGATTTAAGCAATAAAATAAAAAATGCACGGAAAACCTAAACCAAACGTTGCAGGTGCTTATTTCTTCGTGCGCAGTGGTCAACGCGGCACTCCCTAGCTGCCAGGAGCTCTTTTTACTGTGCGCACCCAACCAGAGCGACGGGAGGAGCACATTTCAGAAAACGTGCTCAGCTCGTCGAGAAACTGCGATTTAAGCAATAAAATTAAAACTGCACCTAAAACCTAAACCAAACGTTGCAGGTGCTTATTTCTTCATGCGCAGTGGTCAACGCGGCACTCTCTAGCTGCCAGGAGCACTTTTTACTACGCGCACCCAACCAGAGCGACGGGAGCAGCACATTTCAGAAAACGTGCTCAGCTCGTCGAGAAAATGCGATTTAAGCAATAAAATAAAAAATGCACCTAAAACCTAAACCAAACGTTGCAGGTGCTTATTTCTTCGTGCGCAGTGGTCAACGCGGCACTCCCTAGCTGCAAGGAGCTCTTTTTACTGTGTGCACCCAACCAGAGCGACGGGAGGAGCAAATTTCAGAAAACGTGCTCAGCTCGTCGAGAGAATGCGATTTAAGCAATAAAATAAAAAATGCACCTAAAACCTAAACCAAACGTTGCAGGTGCTTATTTCTTCGTGCGCAGTGGTCAACGCGGAACTCCCTAGCTGCCAGGAGCTCTTTTTACTGTGCGCACCCAACCAGAGCGACGGGAGGAGCACATTTCAGAAAACGTGCTCAGCTCGTCGAGAAACTGCGATTTAAGCAATAAAATTAAAACTGCACCTAAAACCTAAACCAAACGTTGCAGGTGCTTATTTCTTCATGCGCAGTGGTCAACGCGGCACTCTCTAGCTGCCAGGAGCACTTTTTACTACGCGCACCCAACCAGAGCGACGGGAGCAGCACATTTCAGAAAACGTGCTCAGCTCGTCGAGAAAATGCGATTTAAGCAATAAAATAAAAAATGCACCTAAAACCTAAACCAAACGTTGCAGGTGCTTATTTCTTCGTGCGCAGTGGTCAACGCGGCACTCCCTAGCTGCAAGGAGCTCTTTTTACTGTGTGCACCCAACCAGAGCGACGGGAGGAGCAAATTTCAGAAAACGTGCTCAGCTCGTCGAGAGAATGCGATTTAAGCAATAAAATAAAAAATGCACCTAAAACCTAAACCAAACGTTGCAGGTGCTTATTTCTTCGTGCGCAGTGGTCAACGCGGAACTCCCTAGCTGCCAGGAGCTCTTTTTACTGTGCGCACCCAACCAGAGCGACGGGAGGAGCACATTTCAGAAAACGTGCTCAGCTCGTCGAGAAAATGCGATTTAAGCAATAAAATTAAAAATGCAGCTAAAACCTAAACCAAACGTTGCAGGTGCTTATTTCTTCGTGCGTAGTGCTCAACGCGGCACTCCCTAGCTGCCAGGAGCACTTTTTACTGTGCACACCCAACCAGAGTGACGGGAGGAGCACATTTCAGAAAACGTGCTCAGCTCGTCGAGAAAATGCGATTTAAGCAATAAAATTAAAAATGCACCTAAAACCTAAACCAAACGTTGCAGGTGCTTATTTCTTCATGCGCAGTGGTCAACGCGGCACTCTCTAGCTGCCAAGAGCACTTTTTACTGTGCGCACCCAACCAGAGTGACGGGAGGAGCACATTTCAGAAAACGTGCTCAGCTCGTCGAGAAAATGCGATTTAATCAATAAGATTAAAAATGCACCTAAAACCTAAATCAAATGTTGCAGGTGCTTATTTCTTCATGCGCAGTGGTCAACGCGGCACTCTCTAGCTGCCAGGAGCACTTTTTACTGTGCGCACCCAACCAGAGTGACGGGAGGAGCACATTTCAGAAAACGTGCTCAGCTCGTCGAGAAAATGCGATTTAAGCAATAAAATTAAAAATGCACCTAAAACCTAAACCAAACGTTGCAGGTGCTTATTTCTTCATGCGCAGTGGTCAACGCGGCACTCTCTAGCTGCCAAGAGCACTTTTTACTGTGCGCACCTAACCAGAGTGACGGGAGGAGCACATTTCAGAAAACGTGCTCAGCTCGTCGAGAAAATGCGATTTAAGCAATAAAATTAAAAATGCACCTAAAACCTAAACCAAACGTTGCAGGTGCTTATTTCTTCATGCGCAGTGGTCAACGCGGCACTCTCTAGCTGCCAAGAGCACTTTTTACTGTGCGCACCCAACCAGAGCGACGGGAGGAGCACATTTCAGAAAACGTGCTCAGCTCGTCGAGAGAATGCGATTTAAGCAATAAAATTAAAAATGCACCTAAAACCTAAACCAAACGTTGCAGGTGCTTATTTCTTCGTGCGCAGTGGTCAACGCGGAACTCCCTAGCTGCCAGGAGCTCTTTTTACTGTGCGCACCCAACCAGAGCGACGGGAGGAGCACATTTCAGAAAACGTGCTCAGCTCGTCGAGAAAATGCGATTTAAGCAATAAAATTAAAAATGCAGCTAAAACCTAAACCAAACGTTGCAGGTGCTTATTTCTTCGTGCGTAGTGCTCAACGCGGCACTCCCTAGCTGCCAGGAGCACTTTTTACTGTGCACACCCAACCAGAGTGACGGGAGGAGCACATTTCAGAAAACGTGCTCAGCTCGTCGAGAAAATGCGATTTAAGTAATAAAATTAAAAATGCACCTAAAACCTAAACCAAACGTTGCAGGTGCTTATTTCTTCATGCGCAGTGGTCAACGCGGCACTCTCTAGCTGCCAAGAGCACTTTTTACTGTGCGCACCCAACCAGAGTGACGGGAGGAGCACATTTCAGAAAACGTGCTCAGCTCGTCGAGAAAATGCGATTTAATCAATAAGATTAAAAATGCACCTAAAACCTAAATCAAACGTTGCAGGTGCTTATTTCTTCATGCGCAGTGGTCAACGCGGCACTCTCTAGCTGCCAGGAGCACTTTTTACTGTGCGCACCCAACCAGAGTGACGGGAGGAGCACATTTCAGAAAACGTGCTCAGCTCGTCGAGAAAATGCGATTTAAGCAATAAAATTAAAAATGCACCTAAAACCTAAACCAAACGTTGCAGGTGCTTATTTCTTCATGCGCAGTGGTCAACGCGGCACTCTCTAGCTGCCAGGAGCACTTTTTACTACGCGCACCCAACCAGAGCGACGGGAGGAGCACATTTCAGAAAACGTGCTCAGCTCGTCGAGAGAATGCGATTTAAGCAATAAAATAAAAAATGCACCTAAAACCTAAACCAAACGTTGCAGGTGCTTATTTCTTCGTGCGCAGTGGTCAACGCGGCACTCCCTAGCTGCCAGGAGCTCTTTTTACTGTGCGCACCCAACCAGAGCGACGGGAGGAGCACATTTCAGAAAACGTGCTCAGCTCGTCGAGAAAATGCGATTTAAGCAATAAAATTTAAAATGCACCTAAAACCTAAACCAAACGTTGCAGGTGCTTATTTCTTCGTGCGCAGTGCTCAACGCGGCACTCCCTAGCTGCCAGGAGCACTTTTTACTATGCGCGCCCAACCAGAGCGACGGGAGGAGCACATTTCAGAAAACGTGCTCAGCTCGTCGAGAAAATGCGATTTAAGCAATAAAATTAAAAATGCACCTAAAACCTAAACCAAACGTTGCAGGTGCTTATTTCTTCATGCGCAGTGGTCAACGCGGCACTCCCGAGCTGCCAAGAGCACTTTTTACTGTGCGCACCCAACCAGAGCGACAGGAGGAGCACATTTCAGAAAACGTGCTCAGCTCGTCGAGAGAATGCGATTTAAGCAATAAAATTAAAAATGCACCTAAAACCTAAACCAAACGTTGCAGGTGCTTATTTCTTCGTGCGCAGTGGTCAACGCGGAACTCCCTAGCTGCCAGGAGCTCTTTTTACTGTGCGCACCCAACCAGAGTGACGGGAGGAGCACATTTCAGAAAACGTGCTCAGCTCGTCGAGAAAATGCGATTTAAGCAATAAAATTAAAAATGCACCTAAAACCTAAACCGAACGTTGCAGGTGCTTATTTCTTCATGCGCAGTGGTCAACGCGGCACTCTCTAGCTGCCAGGAGCACTTTTTACTACGCGCACCCAACCAGAGCGACGGGAGGAGCACATTTCAGAAAACGTGCTCAGCTCGTCGAGAGAATGCGATTTAAGCAATAAAATTAAAAATGCACCTAAAACCTAAACCAAACGTTGCAGGTGCTTATTTCTTCATGCGCAGTGGTCAACGCGGCACTCCCGAGCTGCCAAGAGCACTTTTTACTGTGCGCACCCAACCAGAGCGACGGGAGGAGCACATTTCAGAAAACGTGCTCAGCTCGTCGAGAAAATGCGATTTAAGCAATAAAATTTAAAATGCACCTAAAACCTAAACCAAACGTTGCAGGTGCTTATTTCTTCGTGCGCAGTGCTCAACGCGGCACTCCCTAGCTGCCAGGAGCACTTTTTACTATGCGCGCCCAACCAGAGCGACGGGAGGAGCACATTTCAGAAAACGTGCTCAGCTCGTCGAGAAAATGCGATTTAAGCAATAAAATTAAAAATGCACCTAAAACCTAAACCAAACGTTGCAGGTGCTTATTTCTTCATGCGCAGTGGTCAACGCGGCACTCCCGAGCTGCCAAGAGCACTTTTTACTGTGCGCACCCAACCAGAGCGACAGGAGGAGCACATTTCAGAAAACGTGCTCAGCTCGTCGAGAGAATGCGATTTAAGCAATAAAATTAAAAATGCACCTAAAACCTAAACCAAACGTTGCAGGTGCTTATTTCTTCGTGCGCAGTGGTCAACGCGGAACTCCCTAGCTGCCAGGAGCTCTTTTTACTGTGCGCACCCAACCAGAGTGACGGGAGGAGCACATTTCAGAAAACGTGCTCAGCTCGTCGAGAAAATGCGATTTAAGCAATAAAATTAAAAATGCACCTAAAACCTAAACCGAACGTTGCAGGTGCTTATTTCTTCATGCGCAGTGGTCAACGCGGCACTCTCTAGCTGCCAGGAGCACTTTTTACTACGCGCACCCAACCAGAGCGACGGGAGGAGCACATTTCAGAAAACGTGCTCAGCTCGTCGAGAGAATGCGATTTAAGCAATAAAATTAAAAATGCACCTAAAACCTAAACCAAACGTTGCAGGTGCTTATTTCTTCGTGCGCAGTGGTCAACGCGGCACTCCCTAGCTGCCAGGAGCTCTTTTTACTGTGCGCACCCAACCAGAGCGACGGGAGGAGCACATTTCAGAAAACGTGCTCAGCTTGTCGAGAAAATGCGATTTAAGCAATAAAATTAAAAATGCACCTAAAACCTAAACCAAACGTTGCAGGTGCTTATTTCTTCGTGCGCAGTGCTCAACGCGGCACTCCCTTGCTGCCAGGAGCACTTTTTACTATGCGCGCCCAACCAGAGCGACGGGAGGAGCACATTTCAGAAAACGTGCTCAGCTCGTCGAGAAAATGCGATTTAAGCAATAGAATTAAAAATGCAACTAAAACCTAAACCAAACGTTGCAGGTGCTTATTTCTTCATGCGCAGTGGTCAACGCGGCACTCCCGAGCTGCCAAGAGCACTTTTTACTGTGCACACCCAACCAGAGCGACGGGAGGAGCACATTTCAGAAAACGTGCTCAGCTCGTCGAGAGAATGCGATTTAAGCAATAAAACTAAAAATGCACCTAAAACCTAAACCAAACGTTGCAGGTGCTTATTTCTTCGTGCGCAGTGGTCAACGCGGAACTCCCTAGCTGCCAGGAGCTCTTTTGACTGTGCGCACCCAACCAGAGCGACGGGAGGAGCACATTTCAGAAAACGTGCTCAGCTCGTCGAGACAATGCGATTTAAGCAATAAAATTAAAAATGCACCTAAAACCTAAACCAAACGTTGCAGGTGCTTATTTCTTCGTGCGCAGTGCTCAACGCGGCACTCCCTAGCTGCCAGGAGCACTTTTTACTGTGCGCACCCAACCAGAGTGACGGGAGGAGCACATTTCAGAAAACGTGCTCAGCTCGTCGAGAAAATGCGATTTAAGCAATAAAATTAAAAATGCACCTAAAACCTAAACAAAACGTTGCAGGTGCTTATTTCTTCATGCGCAGTGGTCAACGCGGCACTCTCTAGCTGCCAAGAGCACTTTTTACTGTGCGCACCCAACCAGAGTGACGGGAGGAGCACATTTCAGAAAACGTGCTCAGCTCGTCGAGAAAATGCGATTTAATCAATAAGATTAAAAATGCACCTAAAACCTAAATCAAATGTTGCAGGTGCTTATTTCTTCATGCGCAGTGGTCAACGCGGCACTCTCTAGCTGCCAGGAGCACTTTTTACTGTGCGCACCCAACCAGAGTGACGGGAGGAGCACATTTCAGAAAACGTGCTCAGCTCGTCGAGAAAATGCGATTTAAGCAATAAAATTAAAAATGCACCTAAAACCTAAACCAAACGTTGCAGGTGCTTATTTCTTCATGCGCAGTGGTCAACGCGGCACTCTCTAGCTGCCAAGAGCACTTTTTACTGTGCGCACCTAACCAGAGTGACGGGAGGAGCACATTTCAGAAAACGTGCTCAGCTCGTCGAGAAAATGCGATTTAAGCAATAAAATTAAAAATGCACCTAAAACCTAAACCAAACGTTGCAGGTGCTTATTTCTTCATGCGCAGTGGTCAACGCGGCACTCTCTAGCTGCCAAGAGCACTTTTTACTGTGCGCACCCAACCAGAGCGACGGGAGGAGCACATTTCAGAAAACGTGCTCAGCTCGTCGAGAGAATGCGATTTAAGCAATAAAATTAAAAATGCACCTAAAACCTAAACCAAACGTTGCAGGTGCTTATTTCTTCGTGCGCAGTGGTCAACGCGGAACTCCCTAGCTGCCAGGAGCTCTTTTTACTGTGCGCACCCAACCAGAGCGACGGGAGGAGCACATTTCAGAAAACGTGCTCAGCTCGTCGAGAAAATGCGATTTAAGCAATAAAATTAAAAATGCAGCTAAAACCTAAACCAAACGTTGCAGGTGCTTATTTCTTCGTGCGTAGTGCTCAACGCGGCACTCCCTAGCTGCCAGGAGCACTTTTTACTGTGCACACCCAACCAGAGTGACGGGAGGAGCACATTTCAGAAAACGTGCTCAGCTCGTCGAGAAAATGCGATTTAAGCAATAAAATTAAAAATGCACCTAAAACCTAAACCAAACGTTGCAGGTGCTTATTTCTTCATGCGCAGTGGTCAACGCGGCACTCTCTAGCTGCCAAGAGCACTTTTTACTGTGCGCACCCAACCAGAGTGACGGGAGGAGCACATTTCAGAAAACGTGCTCAGCTCGTCGAGAAAATGCGATTTAATCAATAAGATTAAAAATGCACCTAAAACCTAAATCAAACGTTGCAGGTGCTTATTCCTTCATGCGCAGTGGTCAACGCGGCACTCTCTAGCTGCCAGGAGCACTTTTTACTGTGCGCACCCAACCAGAGTGACGGGAGGAGCACATTTCAGAAAACGTGCTCAGCTCGTCGAGAAAATGCGATTTAAGCAATAAAATTAAAAATGCACCTAAAACCTAAACCAAACGTTGCAGGTGCTTATTTCTTCATGCGCAGTGGTCAACGCGGCACTCTCTAGCTGCCAAGAGCACTTTTTACTGTGCGCACCCAACCAGAGTGACGGGAGGAGCACATTTCAGAAAACGTGCTCAGCTCGTCGAGAAAATGCGATTGAAGCAATAAAATAAAAAATGCACCTAAAACCTAAACCAAACGTTGCAGGTGCTTATTTCTTCGTGCGCAGTGGTCAACGCGGCACTCCCTAGCTGCCAGGAGCTCTTTTTACTGTGCGCACCCAACCAGAGCGACGGGAGGAGCACATTTCAGAAAACGTGCTCAGCTCGTCGAGAAAATGCGATTTAAGCAATAAAATTAAAAATGCACCTAAAACCTAAACCAAACGTTGCAGGTGCTTATTTCTTTGTGCGCAGTGGTCAACGCGGCACTCTCTAGCTGCCAGGAGCACTTTTTACTATGCGCGCCCAACCAGAGCGACGGGAGGAGCACATTTCAGAAAACGTGCTCAGCTCGTCGAGAAAATGCGATTTAAGCAATAAAATTAAAAATGCACCTAAAACCTAAACCAAACGTTGCAGGTGCTTATTTCTTCATGTGCAGTGGTCAACGCGGCACTCCCGAGCTGCCAAGAGCACTTTTTACTGTGCGCACCCAACCAGAGCGACGGGAGGAGCACATTTCAGAAAACGTGCTCAGCTCGTCGAGAGAATGCGATTTAAGCAATAAAATTAAAAATGCACCTAAAACCTAAACCAAACGTTGCAGGTGCTTATTTCTTCGTGCGCAGTGGTCAACGCGGAACTCCCTAGCTGCCAGGAGCTCTTTTTACTGTGCGCACCCAACCAGAGCGACGGGAGGAGCACATTTCAGAAAACGTGCTCAGCTCGTCGAGAAAATGCGATTTAAGCAATAAAATTAAAAATGCAGCTAAAACCTAAACCAAACGTTGCAGGTGCTTATTTCTTCGTGCGTAGTGCTCAACGCGGCGCTCCCTAGCTGCCAGGAGCACTTTTTACTGTGCACACCCAACCAGAGTGACGGGAGGAGCACATTTCAGAAAACGTGCTCAGCTCGTCGAGAAAATGCGATTTAAGCAATAAAATTAAAAATGCACCTAAAACCTAAACCAAACGTTGCAGGTGCTTATTTCTTCATGCGCAGTGGTCAACGCGGCACTCTCTAGCTGCCAAGAGCACTTTTTACTGTGCGCACCCAACCAGAGTGACGGGAGGAGCACATTTCAGAAAACGTGCTCAGCTCGTCGAGAAAATGCGATTTAATCAATAAGATTAAAAATGCACCTAAAACCTAAATCAAACGTTGCAGGTGCTTATTTCTTCATGCGCAGTGGTCAACGCGGCACTCTCTAGCTGCCAGGAGCACTTTTTACTGTGCGCACCCAACCAGAGTGACGGGAGGAGCACATTTCAGAAAACCTGCTCAGCTCGTCGAGAAAATGCGATTTAAGCAATAAAATTAAAAATGCACCTAAAACCTAAACCAAACGTTGCAGGTGCTTATTTCTTCATGCGCAGTGGTCAACGCGGCACTCTCTAGCTGCCAAGAGCACTTTTTACTGTGCGCACCTAACCAGAGTGACGGGAGGAGCACATTTCAGAAAACGTGCTCAGCTCGTCGAGAAAATGCGATTTAAGCAATAAGATTAAAAATGCACCTAAAACCTAAACCAAACGTTGCAGGTGCTTATTTCTTCATGCGCAGTGGTCAACGCGGCACTCTCTAGCTGCCAGGAGCACTTTTTACTACGCGCACCCAACCAGAGCGACGGGAGGAGCACATTTCAGAAAACGTGCTCAGCTCGTCGAGAGAATGCGATTTAAGCAATAAAATAAAAAATGCACCTAAAACCTAAACAAAACGTTGCAGGTGCTTATTTCTTCGTGCGCAGTGGTCAACGCGGCACTCCCTAGCTGCCAGGAGCACTTTTTACTGTGCGCACAAAACCAGAGTGACGGGAGGACACATTTCAGAAAACGTGCTCAGCTCGTCGAGAAAATGCGATTTAAGCAATAAAATTAAAAATGCACCTAAAACCTAAACCAAACGTTGCAGGTGCTTATTTCTTCATGCGCAGTGGTCAACGCGGCACTCTTTAGCTGCCAGGAGCACTTTTTACTATGCGCGCCCAACCAGAGCGACGGGAGGAGCACATTTCAGAAAACGTGCTCAGCTTGTCGAGAAAATGCGATTTAAGCAATAAAATTAAAAATGTACCTAAAACCTAAACCAAAAGTTGCAGGTGCTTATTTCTTCTTGCGCAGTGGTCAACGCGGCACTCTCTAGCTGCCAGGAGCACTTTTTACTATGCGCGCCCAACCAAAGCGACGGAAGGAGCACATTTCAGAAAACGTGCTCAGCTCGTCGAGAAAATGCGATTTAAGCAATAAAATTAAAAATGCACCTAAAACCTAAACCAAACGTTGCAGGTGCTTATTTCTTCATGCGCAGTGGTCAACGCGGCACCCCCGAGCTGCCAAGAGCACTTTTTACTGTGCGCACCCAACCAGAGCGACGGGAGGAGCACATTTCAGAAAACGTGCTCAGCTCGTCGAGAGAATGCGATTTAAGCAATAAAATTAAAAATGCACCTAAAACCTAAACCAAACGTTACAGGTGCTTATTTCTTCGTGCGCAGTGGTCAACGCGGCACTCTCTAGCTGCCAGGAGCACTTTTTACTGTGTGCACCCAACCAGAGTGACGGGAGGAGCACATTTCAGAAAACGTGCTCAGCTCGTCGAGAAAATGCGATTTAAGCAATAAAATTAAAAATGCACCTAAAACCTAAACCAAACGTTGCAGGTGCTTATTTCTTCATGCGTAGTGGTCAACGCGGCACTCTCTAGCTGCCAAGAGCACTTTTTACTGTGCGCACCCAACCAGAGTGACGGGAGGAGCACATTTCAGAAAACGTGCTCAGCTCGTCGAGAAAATGCGATTGAAGCAATAAAATAAAAAATGCACCTAAAACCTAAACCAAACGTTGCAGGTGCTTATTTCTTCGTGCGCAGTGGTCAACGCGGCACTCCCTAGCTGCCAGGAGCACTTTTTACTACGCGCACCCAACCAGAGCGACGGGAGGAGCACATTTCAGAAAACGTGCTCAGCTCGTCGAGAGAATGCGATTTAAGCAATAAAATAAAAAATGCACCTAAAACCTAAACCAAACGTTACAGGTGCTTATTTCTTCGTGCGCAGTGGTCAACGCGGCACTCCCTAGCTGCCAGGAGCTCTTTTTACTGTGCGCACCCAACCAGAGCGACGGGAGGAGCACATTTCAGAAAACGTGCTCAGCTCGTCGAGAAAATGCGATTTAAGCAATAAAATTTAAAATGCACCTAAAACCTAAACCAAACGTTGCAGGTGCTTATTTCTTTGTGCGCAGTGGTCAACGCGGCACTCTTTAGCTGCCAGGAGCACTTTTTACTGTGTGCACCCAACCAGAGCGACGGGAGGAGCACATTTCAGAAAACGTGCTCAGCTCGTCGAGAGAATGCGATTTAAGCAATAAAATTAAAAATGCACCTAAAACCTAAACCAAACGTTGCAGGTGCTTATTTCTTCGTGCGCAGTGGTCAACACGGAACTCCCTAGCTGCCAGGAGCTCTTTTTACTGTGCGCACCCAACCAGAGCGACGGGAGGAGCACATTTCAGAAAACGTGCTCAGCTCGTCGAGAAAATGCGATTTAAGCAATAAAATAAAAAATGCACCTAAAACCTAAACCAAACGTTGCAGGTGCTTATTTCTTCGTGCGCAGTGGTCAACGCGGCACTCCCTAGCTGCCAGGAGCACTTTTTACTGTGCGCACAAAACCAGAGTGACGGGACGACACATTTCAGAAAACGTGCTCAGCTCGTCGAGAAAATGCGATTTAAGCAATAAAATTAAAAATGCACCTAAAACCTAAACCAAACGTTGCAGGTGCTTATTTCTTCATGCGCAGTGGTCAACGCGGCACTCTTTAGCTGCCAGGAGCACTTTTTACTATGCGCGCCCAACCAGAGCGACGGGAGGAGCACATTTCAGAAAACGTGCTCAGCTCGTCGAGAAAATGCGATTTAAGCAATAAAATTAAAAATGCACCTAAAACCTAAACCAAACGTTGCAGGTGCTTATTTCTTCATGCGCAGTGGTCAACGCGGCACTCTCTAGCTGCCAGGAGCACTTTTTACTATGCGCGCCCAACCAGAGCAATGGGAGGAGCACATTTCAGAAAACGTGCTCAGCTCGTCGAGAGAACGCGATTTAAGCAATAAAATTAAAAATGCACCTAAAACCTAAACCAAACGTTGCAGGTGCTTATTTCTTCGTGCGCAGTTGTCAACGCGGCACTCCCTAGCTGCCAGGAGCTCTTTTTACTGTGCGCACCCAACCAGAGCGACGGGAGGAGCACATTTCAGAAAACGTGCTCAGCTCGTCAAGAAAATGCGATTTAAGCAATAAGATTAAAAATGCACCTAACACCTAAACCAAACGTTGCAGGTGCTTATTTCTTCATGCGCAGTGGTCAACGCGGCACTCTCTAGCTGCCAGGAGCACTTTTTACTACGCGCACCCAACCAGAGCGACGGGAGGAGCACATTTCAGAAAACGTGCTCAGCTCGTCGAGAGAATGCGATTTAAGCAATAAAATTAAAAATGCACCTAAAACCTAAACCAAACGTTGCAGGTGCTTATTTCTTCGTGCGCAGTGGTCAACGCGGCACTCTCTAGCTGCCAAGAGCACTTTTTACTGTGCGCACCCAACCAGAGCGACGGGAGGAGCACATTTCAGAAAACGTGCTCAGCTCGTCGAGAAAATGCGATTTAAGCAATAAAATTAAAAATGCACCTAAAACCTAAACCAAACGTTGCAGGTGCTTATTTCTTCATGTGCAGTGGTCAACGCGGCACTCTCTAGCTGCCAGGAGCACTTTTTACTATGCGTGCACAACCAGAGCGACGGGAGGAGCACATTTCAGAAAACGTGCTCAGCTCGTCGAGAAAATGCGATTTAAGCAATAAAATTAAAAATGCAGCTAAAACCTAAACCAAACGTTGCAGGTGCTTATTTCTTCGTGCGCAGTGGTCAACGCGGCACTCCCTAGCTGCCAGGAGCTCTTTTTACTGTGCGCACCCAACCAGAGTGACGGGAGGAGCACCTTTCAGAAAACGTGCTCAGCTTGTCGAGAAAATGCGATTTAAGCAATAAAATTAAAAATGCACCTAAAACCTAAACCAAACGTTGCAGGTGCTTATTTCTTCGTGCGCAGTGCTCAACGCGGCACTCCCTAGCTGCCAGGAGCACTTTTTACTATGCGCGCCCAACCAGAGCGACGGGAGGAGCACATTTCAGAAAACGTGCTCAGCTCGTCGAGAAAATGCGATTTAAGCAATAAAATTAAAAATGCACCTAAAACCTAAACCAAACGTTGCAGGTGCTTATTTCTTCATGCGCAGTGGTCAACGCGGCACTCCCGAGCTGCCAAGAGCACTTTTTACTGTGCGCACCCAACCAGAGCGACAGGAGGAGCACATTTCAGAAAACGTGCTCAGCTCGTCGAGAGAATGCGATTTAAGCAATAAAATTAAAAATGCACCTAAAACCTAAACCAAACGTTGCAGGTGCTTATTTCTTCGTGCGCAGTGGTCAACGCGGAACTCCCTAGCTGCCAGGAGCTCTTTTTACTGTGCGCACCCAACCAGAGCGACGGGAGGAGCACATTTCAGAAAACGTGCTCAGCTCGTCGAGAGAATGCGATTTAAGCAATAAAATAAAAAATGCACCTAAATCCTAAACCAAACGTTGCAGGTGCTTATTTCTTCGTGCGCAGTGGTCAACGCGGCACTCCCTAGCTGCCAGGAGCTCTTTTTACTGTGTGCACCCAACCAGAGCGACGGGAGGATCACATTTCAGAAAACGTGCTCAGCTCGTCGAGAGAATGCGATTTAAGCAATAAAATAAAAAATGCACCTAAAACCTAAACCAAACGTTGCAGGTGCTTATTTCTTCGTGCGCAGTGGTCAACGCGGCACTCCCTAGCTGCCAGGAGCTCTTTTTACTGTGCGCACCCAACCAGAGCGACGGGAGGAGCACATTTCAGAAAACGTGCTCAGCTCGTCGAGAAAATGCGATTTAAACAATAAAATTAAAAATGCACCTAAAACCTAAACCAAACGTTGCAGGTGCTTATTTCTTCGTGCGCAGTGGTCAACGCGGCACTCCCTAGCTGCCAGGAGCACTTTTTACTGTGCGCACCAGACCAGAGTGACGGAAGGAGCACATTTCAGAAAACGTACTCAGCTCGTCGAGAAAATGCGATTTAAGCAATAAAATTAAAAATGCACCTAAACCCTAAACCAAACGTTGCAGGTGGTTATTTCTTCATGCGCAGTGGTCAACGCGGCACTCTCTAGCTGCCAAGAGCACTTTTTACTGTGCGCACCCAACCAGAGTGACGGGAGGAGCACATTTCAGAAAACGTGCTCAGCTCGTCGAGAAAATGCGATTTAAGCAATAAAATTAAAAATGCACCTAAAACCTAAACCAAACGTTGCAGGTGCTTATTTCTTCATGCGCAGTGGTCAACGCGGCACTCCCTAGCTGCCAAGAGCACTTTTTACTATGCGCACCCAACCAGAGCGACGGGAGGAGCACATTTCAGAAAACGTGCTCAGCTCGTCGAGAGAATGCGATTTAAGCAATAATATAAAAAATGCACCTAAAACCTAAACCAAACGTTGCAGGTGCTTATTTTTTCATGCGCAGTGGTCAACGCGGCACTCTCTAGCTGCCAGGAGCACTTTTTACTATGCGCGCCCAACCAGAGCGACGGGAGGAGCACATTTCAGAAAACGTGCTCAGCTCGTCGAGAAAATGCGATTTAAGCAATGAAATTAAAAATGCACCTAAAACCTAAACCAAACGTTGCAGGTGCTTATTTCTTCATGTGCAGTGGTCAACGCGGCACTCTTTAGCTGCCAGGAGCACTTTTTACTGTGTGCACCCAACCAGAGCGACGGGAGGAGCACATTTCAGAAAACGTGCTCAGCTCGTCGAGAGAATGCGATTTAAGCAATAAAATTAAAAATGCACCTAAAACCTAAACCAAACGTTGCAGGTGCTTATTTCTTCGTGCGCAGTGGTCAACACGGAACTCCCTAGCTGCCAGGAGCTCTTTTTACTGTGCGCACCCAACCAGAGCGACGGGAGGAGCACATTTCAGAAAACGTGCTCAGCTCGTCGAGAAAATGCGATTTAAGCAATAAAATAAAAAATGCACCTAAAACCTAAACCAAACGTTGCAGGTGCTTATTTCTTCGTGCGCAGTGGTCAACGCGGCACTCCCTAGCTGCCAGGAGCACTTTTTACTGTGCGCACAAAACCAGAGTGACGGGACGACACATTTCAGAAAACGTGCTCAGCTCGTCGAGAAAATGCGATTTAAGCAATAAAATTAAAAATGCACCTAAAACCTAAACCAAACGTTGCAGGTGCTTATTTCTTCATGCGCAGTGGTCAACGCGGCACTCTTTAGCTGCCAGGAGCACTTTTTACTATGCGCGCCCAACCAGAGCGACGGGAGGAGCACATTTCAGAAAACGTGCTCAGCTCGTCGAGAAAATGCGATTTAAGCAATAAAATTAAAAATGCACCTAAAACCTAAACCAAACGTTGCAGGTGCTTATTTCTTCATGCGCAGTGGTCAACGCGGCACTCTCTAGCTGCCAGGAGCACTTTTTACTATGCGCGCCCAACCAGAGCAACGGGAGGAGCACATTTCAGAAAACGTGCTCAGCTCGTCGAGAGAACGCGATTTAAGCAATAAAATTAAAAATGCACCTAAAACCTAAACCAAACGTTGCAGGTGCTTATTTCTTCGTGCGCAGTTGTCAACGCGGCACTCCCTAGCTGCCAGGAGCTCTTTTTACTGTGCGCACCCAACCAGAGCGACGGGAGGAGCACATTTCAGAAAACGTGCTCAGCTCGTCAAGAAAATGCGATTTAAGCAATAAAATTAAAAATGCACCTAAAACCTAAACCAAACGTTGCAGGTGCTTATTTCTTCATGCGCAGTGGTCAACGCGGCACTCTCTAGCTGCCAAGAGCACTTTTTACTGTGCGCACCCAACCAGAGTGACGGGAGGAGCACATTTCAGAAAACGTGCTCAGCTCGTCGAGAAATAGCGATTTAAGCAATAAGATTAAAAATGCACCTAACACCTAAACCAAACGTTGCAGGTGCTTATTTCTTCATGCGCAGTGGTCAACGCGGCACTCTCTAGCTGCCAGGAGCACTTTTTACTACGCGCACCCAACCAGAGCGACGGGAGGAGCACATTTCAGAAAACGTGCTCAGCTCGTCGAGAGAATGCGATTTAAGCAATAAAATTAAAAATGCACCTAAAACCTAAACCAAACGTTGCAGGTGCTTATTTCTTCGTGCGCAGTGGTCAACGCGGCACTCTCTAGCTGCCAAGAGCACTTTTTACTGTGCGCACCCAACCAGAGCGACGGGAGGAGCACATTTCAGAAAACGTGCTCAGCTCGTCGAGAAAATGCGATTTAAGCAATAAAATTAAAAATGCACCTAAAACCTAAACCAAACGTTGCAGGTGCTTATTTCTTCATGTGCAGTGGTCAACGCGGCACTCTCTAGCTGCCAGGAGCACTTTTTACTATGCGTGCACAACCAGAGCGACGGGAGGAGCACATTTCAGAAAACGTGCTCAGCTCGTCGAGAAAATGCGATTTAAGCAATAAAATTAAAAATGCAGCTAAAACCTAAACCAAACGTTGCAGGTGCTTATTTCTTCGTGCGCAGTGGTCAACGCGGCACTCCCTAGCTGCCAGGAGCTCTTTTTACTGTGCGCACCCAACCAGAGTGACGGGAGGAGCACCTTTCAGAAAACGTGCTCAGCTTGTCGAGAAAATGCGATTTAAGCAATAAAATTAAAAATGCACCTAAAACCTAAACCAAACGTTGCAGGTGCTTATTTCTTCGTGCGCAGTGCTCAACGCGGCACTCCCTAGCTGCCAGGAGCACTTTTTACTATGCGCGCCCAACCAGAGCGACGGGAGGAGCACATTTCAGAAAACGTGCTCAGCTCGTCGAGAAAATGCGATTTAAGCAATAAAATTAAAAATGCACCTAAAACCTAAACCAAACGTTGCAGGTGCTTATTTCTTCATGCGCAGTGGTCAACGCGGCACTCCCGAGCTGCCAAGAGCACTTTTTACTGTGCGCACCCAACCAGAGCGACAGGAGGAGCACATTTCAGAAAACGTGCTCAGCTCGTCGAGAGAATGCGATTTAAGCAATAAAATTAAAAATGCACCTAAAACCTAAACCAAACGTTGCAGGTGCTTATTTCTTCGTGCGCAGTGGTCAACGCGGAACTCCCTAGCTGCCAGGAGCTCTTTTTACTGTGCGCACCCAACCAGAGCGACGGGAGGAGCACATTTCAGAAAACGTGCTCAGCTCGTCGAGAGAATGCGATTTAAGCAATAAAATAAAAAATGCACCTAAATCCTAAACCAAACGTTGCAGGTGCTTATTTCTTCGTGCGCAGTGGTCAACGCGGCACTCCCTAGCTGCCAGGAGCTCTTTTTACTGTGTGCACCCAACCAGAGCGACGGGAGGATCACATTTCAGAAAACGTGCTCAGCTCGTCGAGAGAATGCGATTTAAGCAATAAAATAAAAAATGCACCTAAAACCTAAACCAAACGTTGCAGGTGCTTATTTCTTCGTGCGCAGTGGTCAACGCGGCACTCCCTAGCTGCCAGGAGCTCTTTTTACTGTGCGCACCCAACCAGAGCGACGGGAGGAGCACATTTCAGAAAACGTGCTCAGCTCGTCGAGAAAATGCGATTTAAACAATAAAATTAAAAATGCACCTAAAACCTAAACCAAACGTTGCAGGTGCTTATTTCTTCGTGCGCAGTGGTCAACGCGGCACTCCCTAGCTGCCAGGAGCACTTTTTACTGTGCGCACCAGACCAGAGTGACGGAAGGAGCACATTTCAGAAAACGTACTCAGCTCGTCGAGAAAATGCGATTTAAGCAATAAAATTAAAAATGCACCTAAACCCTAAACCAAACGTTGCAGGTGGTTATTTCTTCATGCGCAGTGGTCAACGCGGCACTCTCTAGCTGCCAAGAGCACTTTTTACTGTGCGCACCCAACCAGAGTGACGGGAGGAGCACATTTCAGAAAACGTGCTCAGCTCGTCGAGAAAATGCGATTTAAGCAATAAAATTAAAAATGCACCTAAAACCTAAACCAAACGTTGCAGGTGCTTATTTCTTCATGCGCAGTGGTCAACGCGGCACTCCCTAGCTGCCAAGAGCACTTTTTACTATGCGCACCCAACCAGAGCGACGGGAGGAGCACATTTCAGAAAACGTGCTCAGCTCGTCGAGAGAATGCGATTTAAGCAATAATATAAAAAATGCACCTAAAACCTAAACCAAACGTTGCAGGTGCTTATTTTTTCATGCGCAGTGGTCAACGCGGCACTCTCTAGCTGCCAGGAGCACTTTTTACTATGCGCGCCCAACCAGAGCGACGGGAGGAGCACATTTCAGAAAACGTGCTCAGCTCGTCGAGAAAATGCGATTTAAGCAATGAAATTAAAAATGCACCTAAAACCTAAACCAAACGTTGCAGGTGCTTATTTCTTCATGTGCAGTGGTCAACGCGGCACTCCCGAGCTGCCAAGAGCACTTTTTACTGTGTGCACCCAACCAGAGCGACGGGAGGAGCACATTTCAGAAAACGTGCTCAGCTCGTCGAGAGAATGCGACTTAAGCAATAAAATTAAAAATGCACCTAAAACCTAAACCAAACGTTGCAGGTGCTTATTTCTTCGTGCGCAGTGGTCAACGCGGAACTCCCTAGCTGCCAGGAGCTCTTTTTACTGTGCGCACCCAACCAGAGCGACGGGAGGAGCACATTTCAGAAAACGTGCTCAGCTCGTCGAGACAATGCGATTTAAGCAATAAAATTAAAAATGCACCTAAAACCTAAACCAAACGTTGCAGGTGCTTATTTCTTCGTGCGCAGTGCTCAACGCGGCACTCCCTAGCTGCCAGGAGCACTTTTTACTGTGCGCACCCAACCAGAGTGACGGGAGGAGCACATTTCAGAAAACGTGCTCAGCTCGTCGAGAAAATGCGATTTAAGCAATAAAATTAAAAATGCACCTAAAACCTAAACCAAACGTTGCAGGTGCTTATTTCTTCATGCGCAGTGGTCAACGCGGCACTCTCTAGCTGCCAAGAGCACTTTTTACTGTGCGCACCCAACCAGAGTGACGGGAGGAGCACATTTCAGAAAACGTGCTCAGCTCGTCGAGAAAATGCGATTTAAGCAATAAGATTAAAAATGCACCTAAAACCTAAACCAAACGTTGCAGGTGCTTGTTTCTTCATGCGCAGTGGTCAACGCGGCACTCTCTAGCTGCCAGGAGCACTTTTAACTACGTGCACCCAACCAGAGCGACGGGAGGAGCACATTTCAGAAAACGTGCTCAGCTCGTCGAGAGAATGCGATTTAAGCAATAAAATAAAAAATGCACCTAAAACCTAAACCAAACGTTGCAGGTGCTTATTTCTTCGTGCGCAGTGGTCAACGCGACACTCCCTAGCTGCCAGGAGCTCTTTTTACTGTGCGCACCCAACCAGAGCGACTGGAGGAGCACATTTCAGAAAACGTGCTCAGCTCGTCGAGAAAATGCGATTTAAGCAATAAAATTAAAAATGCACCTAAAACCTAAACCAAACGTTGCAGGTGCTTATTTCTTCATGCGCAGTGGTCAACGCGGCACTCTCTAGCTGCCAGGAGCACTTTTTACTACGCGCACCCAACCAGAGCGACGGGAGGAGCACATTTCAGAAAACGTGCTCAGCTCGTCGAGAGAATGCGATTTGAGCAATAAAATAAAAAATGCACCTAAAACCTAAACCAAACGTTGCAGGTGCTTATTTCTTCGTGCGCAGTGGTCAACGCGGCACTCCCTAGCTGCCAGGAGCTCTTTTTACTGTGTGCACCCAACCAGAGCGACGGGAGGAGCACATTTCAGAAAACGTGCTCAGCTCGTCGAGAGAATGCGATTTAAGCAATAAAATAAAAAATGCACCTAAAACCTAAACCAAACGTTGCAGGTGCTTATTTCTTCGTGCGCAGTGGTCAACGCGGAACTCCCTAGCTGCCAGGAGCTCTTTTTACTGTGCGCACCCAACCAGAGCGACGGGAGGAGCACATTTCAGAAAACGTGCTCAGCTCGTCGAGAAAATTCGATTTAAGCAATAAAATTAAAAATGCACCTAAAACCTAAACCAAACGTTGCAGGTGCTTATTTCTTCGTGCGCAGTGCTCAACGCGGCACTCCCTAGCTGCCAGGAGCTCCTTTCACTGTGCGCACCCAACCAGAGCGACGGGAGGAGCACATTTCAGAAAACGTGCTCAGCTCGTCGAGAAAATGCGATTTAAGCAATAAAATTAAAATGCACCTTAAACCTAAACCAAACGTTGCAGGTGCTTATTTCTTCATGCGCAGTGGTCAACGCGGCACTCTCTAGCTGCCAGGAGCACTTTTTACTACGCGCACCCAACCAGAGCGACGGGAGGAGCACATTTCAGAAAACGTGCTCAGCTCGTCGAGAAAATGCGATTTAAGCAATAAAATTAAAATGCACCTTAAACCTAAACCAAACGTTGCAGGTGCTTATTTCTTCGTGCGCAGTGGTCAACGCGGCACTCCCTAGCTGCCAGGAGCTCTTTTTACTGTGTGCACCCAACCAGAGCGACGGGAGGAGCACATTTCAGAAAACGTGCTCAGCTCGTCGAGAGAATGCGATTTAAGCAATAAAATAAAAAATGCACCTAAAACCTAAACCAAACGTTGCAGGTGCTTATTTCTTCGTGCGCAGTGGTCAACGCGGCACTCCCCAGCTGCCAGGAGCTCTTTTTACTGTGCGCACCCAAACAGAGCGACGGGAGGAGCACATTTCAGAAAACGTGCTCAGCTCGTCGAGAAAATGCGATTTAAACAATAAAATTAAAAATGCACCTAAAACCTAAACCAAACGTTGCAGGTGCTTATTTCTTCGTGCGCAGTGATCAACGCGGCACTCCCTAGCTGCCAGGAGCACTTTTTACTGTGCGCACCCAACCAGAGTGACGGAAGGAGCACATTTCAGAAAACGTACTCAGCTCGTCGAGAAAATGCGATTTAAGCAATAAAATTAAAAATGCACCTAAACCCTAAACCAAACGTTGCAGGTGGTTATTTCTTCATACGCAGTGGTCAACGCGGCACTCTCTAGCTGCCAAGAGCACTTTTTACTGTGCGCACCCAACCAGAGTGACGGGAGGAGCACATTTCAGAAAACGTGCTCAGCTCGTCGAGAAAATGCGATTTAAGCAATAAAATTAAAAATGCACCTAAAACCTAAACCAAACGTTGCAGGTGCTTATTTCTTCATGTGCAGTGGTCAACGCGGCACTCCCTACGTAGCTGCCAAGAGCACTTTTTACTATGCGCACCCAACCAGAGCGACGGGAGGAGCACATTTCAGAAAACGTGCTCAGCTCGTCGAGAGAATGCGATTTAAGCAATAATATAAAAAATGCACCTTAAACCTAAACCAAACGTTGCAGGTGCTTATTTTTTCATGCGCATTGGTCAACGCGGCACTCTCTAGCTGCCAGGAGCACTTTTTACTATGCGCGCCCAACCAGAGCGACGGGAGGAGCACATTTCAGAAAACGTGCTCAGCTCGTCGAGAAAATGCGATTTAAGCAATAAAATTAAAAATGCACCTAAAACCTAAACCAAACGTTGCAGGTGCTTATTTCTTCATGTGCAGTGGTCAACGCGGCACTCCCGAGCTGCCAAGAGCACTTTTTACTGTGCGCACCCAACCAGAGCGACGGGAGGAGCACATTTCAGAAAACGTGCTCAGCTCGTCGAGAGAATGCGATTTAAGCAATAAAATTAAAAATGCACCTAAAACCTAAACCAAACGTTGCAGGTGCTTATTTCTTCGTGCGCAGTGGTCAACGCGGAACTCCTTAGCTGCCAGGAGCTCTTTTTACTGTGCGCACCCAACCAGAGCGACGGGAGGAGCACATTTCAGAAAACGTGCTCAGCTCGTCGAGAAAATGCGATTTAAGCAATAAAATTAAAAATGCAGCTAAAACCTAAACCAAACGTTGCAGGTGCTTATTTCTTCGTGCGTAGTGCTCAACGCGGCACTCCCTAGCTGCCAGGAGCACTTTTTACTGTGCACACCCAACCAGAGTGACGGGAGGAGCACATTTCAGAAAACGTGCTCAGCTCGTCGAGAAAATGCGATTTAAGCAATAAAATTAAAAATGCACCTAAAACCTAAACCAAACGTTGCAGGTGCTTATTTCTTCATGCGCAGTGGTCAACGCGGCACTCTCTAGCTGCCAAGAGCACTTTTTACTGTGCGCACCCAACCAGAGCGACGGGAGGAGCACATTTCAGAAAACGTGCTCAGCTCGTCGAGAGAATGCGATTTAAGCAATAAAATTAAAAATGCACCTAAAACCTAAACCAAACGTTGCAGGTGCTTATTTCTTCGTGCGCAGTGGTCAACGCGGAACTCCCTAGCTGCCAGGAGCTCTTTTTACTGTGCGCACCCAACCAGAGCGACGGGAGGAGCACATTTCAGAAAACGTGCTCAGCTCGTCGAGAAAATGCGATTCAAGCAATAAAATTAAAAATGCAGCTAAAACCTAAACCAAACGTTGCAGGTGCTTATTTCTTCGTGCGCAGTGGTCAACGCGGCACTCCCTAGCTTCCAGGAGCACTTTTTACTGTGCGCACAAAACCAGAGTGACGGGAGGACACATTTCAGAAAACGTGCTCAGCTCGTCGAGAAAATGCGATTTAAGCAATAAAATTAAAAATGCACCTAAAACCTAAACCAAACGTTGCAGGTGCTTATTTCTTCATGCGCAGTGGTCAACGCGGCACTCTTTAGCTGCCAGGAGCACTTTTTACTATGCGCGCCCAACCAGAGCGACGGGAGGAGCACATTTCAGAAAACGTGCTCAGCTCGTCGAGAAAATGCGATTTAAGCAATAAAATTAAAAATGCACCTAAAACCTAAACCAAACGTTGCAGGTGCTTATTTCTTCATGCGCAGTGGTCAACGCGGCACTCTCTAGCTGCCAGGAGCACTTTTTAATATGCGCGCCCAACCAGAGCAACGGGAGGAGCACATTTCAGAAAACGTGCTCAGCTCGTCGAGAAAATGCGATTTAAGCAATAAAATTAAAAATGCACCTAAAACCTAAACCAAACGTTGCAGGTGCTTATTTCTTCGTGCGCAGTTGTCAACGCGGCACTCCCTAGCTGCCAGGAGCTCTTTTTACTGTGCGCACCCAACCAGAGCGACGGGAGGAGCACATTTCAGAAAACGTGCTCAGCTTGTCGAGAAAATGCGATTTAAGCAATAAAATTAAAAATGTACCTAAAACCTAAACCAAACGTTGCAGGTGCTTATTTCTTCTTGCGCAGTGGTCAACGCGGCACTCTTTAGCTGCCAGGAGCACTTTTTACTATGCGCGCCCAACCAGAGCGACGGGAGGAGCACATTTCAGAAAACGTGCTCAGCTCGTCGAGAAAATGCGATTTAAGCAATAAAATTAAAAATGCACCTAAAACCTAAACCAAACGTTGCAGGTGCTTATTTCTTCATGCGCAGTGGTCAACGCGGCACTCCCGAGCTGCCAAGAGCACTTTTTACTCTGCGCACCCAACCAGAGCGACGGGAGGAGCACATTTCAGAAAACGTGCTCAGCTCGTCGAGAGAATGCGATTTAAGCAATAAAATTAAAAATGCACCTAAAACCTAAACCAAACGTTGCAGGTGCTTATTTCTTCGTGCGCAGTGGTCAACGCGGCACTCTCTAGCTGCCAGGAGCACTTTTTACTGTGTGCACCCAACCAGAGTGACGGGAGGAGCACATTTCAGAAAACGTGCTCAGCTCGTCGAGAAAATGCGATTTAAGCAATAAAATTAAAAATGCACCTAAAACCTAAACCAAACGTTGCAGGTGCTTATTTCTTCATGCGCAGTGGTCAACGCGGCACTCTCTAGCTGCCAAGAGCACTTTTTACTGTGCGCACCCAACCAGAGTGACGGGAGGAGCACATTTCAGAAAACGTGCTCAGCTCGTCGAGAAAATGCGATTGAAGCAATAAAATAAAAAATGCACCTAAAACCTAAACCAAACGTTGCAGGTGCTTATTTCTTCGTGCGCAGTGGTCAACGCGGCACTCCCTAGCTGCCAGGAGCTCTTTTTACTGTGCGCACCCAACCAGAGCGACGGGAGGAGCACATTTCAGAAAACGTGCTCAGCTCGTCGAGAAAATGCGATTTAAGCAATAAAATTAAAAATGCACCTAAAACCTAAACCAAACGTTGCAGGTGCTTATTTCTTCATGCGCAGTGGTCAACGCGGCACTCTCTAGCTGCCAGGAGCACTTTTTACTACGCGCACCCAACCAGAGCGACGGGAGGAGCACATTTCAGAAAACGTGCTCAGCTCGTCGAGAGAATGCGATTTAAGCAATAAAATAAAAAATGCACCTAAAACCTAAACCAAACGTTGCAGGTGCTTATTTCTTCGTGCGCAGTGGTCAACGCGGCACTCCCTAGCTGCCAGGAGCTCTTTTTACTGTGCGCACCCAACCAGAGCGACGGGAGGAGCACATTTCAGAAAACGTGCTCAGCTCGTCGAGAAAATGCGATTTAAGCAATAAAATTTAAAATGCACCTAAAACCTAAACCAAACGTTGCAGGTGCTTATTTCTTCGTGCGCAGTGCTCAACGCGGCACTCCCTAGCTGCCAGGAGCACTTTTTACTATGCGCGCCCAACCAGAGCGACGGGAGGAGCACATTTCAGAAAACGTGCTCAGCTCGTCGAGAAAATGCGATTTAAGCAATAAAATTAAAAATGCACCTAAAACCTAAACCAAACGTTGCAGGTGCTTATTTCTTCATGCGCAGTGGTCAACGCGGCACTCCCGAGCTGCCAAGAGCACTTTTTACTGTGCGCACCCAACCAGAGCGACAGGAGGAGCACATTTCAGAAAACGTGCTCAGCTCGTCGAGAGAATGCGATTTAAGCAATAAAATTAAAAATGCACCTAAAACCTAAACCAAACGTTGCAGGTGCTTATTTCTTCGTGCGCAGTGGTCAACGCGGAACTCCCTAGCTGCCAGGAGCTCTTTTTACTGTGCGCACCCAACCAGAGCGACGGGAGGAGCACATTTCAGAAAACGTGCTCAGCTCGTCGAGAGAATGCGATTTAAGCAATAAAATAAAAAATGCACCTAAAACCTAAACCAAACGTTGCAGGTGCTTATTTCTTCGTTCGCAGTGGTCAACGCGGCACTCCCTAGCTGCCAGGAGCTCTTTTTACTGTGTGCACCCAACCAGAGCGACGGGAGGATCACATTTCAGAAAACGTGCTCACCTCGTCGAGAGAATGCGATTTAAGCAATAAAATAAAAAATGCACCTAAAACCTAAACCAAACGTTGCAGGTGCTTATTTCTTCGTGCGCAGTGGTCAACGCGGCACTCCCTAGCTGCCAGGAGCTCTTTTTACTGTGCGCACCCAACCAGAGCGACGGGAGGAGCACATTTCAGAAAACGTGCTCAGCTCGTCGAGAAAATGCGATTTAAACAATAAAATTAAAAATGCACCTAAAACCTAAACCAAACGTTGCAGGTGCTTATTTCTTCGTGCGCAGTGGTCAACGCGGCACTCCCGAGCTGCCAAGAGCACTTTTTACTGTGTGCACCCAACCAGAGCGACGGGAGGAGCACATTTCAGAAAACGTGCTCAGCTCGTCGAGAGAATGCGATTTAAGCAATAAAATTAAAAATGCACCTAAAACCTAAACCAAACGTTGCAGGTGCTTATTTCTTCGTGCGCAGTGGTCAACGCGGAACTCCCTAGCTGCCAGGAGCTCTTTTTACTGTGCGCACCCAACCAGAGCGACGGGAGGAGCACATTTCAGAAAACGTGCTCAGCTCGTCGAGAAAATGCGATTTAAGCAATAAAATTTAAAATGCTCCTAAAACCTAAACCAAACGTTGCAGGTGCTTATTTCTTTGTGCGCAGTGGTCAACGCGGCACTCTTTAGCTGCCAAGAGCACTTTTTACTATGCGCACCCAACCAGAGTGACGGGAGGAGCACATTTCAGAAAACGTGCTCAGCTCGTCGAGAAAATGCGATTTAAGCAATAAAATTAAAAATGCACCTAAAACCTAAACCAAACGTTGCAGGTGCTTATTTCTTTGTGCGCAGTGGTCAACGTGGAACTCCCTAGCTGCCAGGAGCTCTTTTTACTGTGCGCACCCAACCAGAGCGACGGGAGGAGCCCATTTCAGAAAACGTGCTCAGCTCGTCGAGAAAATGCGATTTAAGCAATAAAATTAAAAATACACCTAAAACCTAAACCAAACGTTGCAGGTGCTTATTTCTTCGTGCGCAGTGCTCAACGCGGCACTCCCTAGCTGCCAGGAGCACTTTTTACTGTGCGCACCCAACCAGAGTGACGGGAGGAGCACATTTCAGAAAACGTGCTCAGCTCGTCGAGAAAATGCAATTTAAGCAATACAATTAAAAATGCACCTAAAACCTAAACCAAACGTTGCAGGTGCTTATTTCTTCATGTGCAGTGGTCAACGCGGCACTCCCTAGCTGCCAAGAGCACTTTTTACTATGCGCACCCAACCAGAGTGACGGGAGGAGCACATTTCAGAAAACGTGCTCAGCTCGTCGAGAAAATGCGATTTAAGCAATAAAATTAAAAATGCACCCAAAACCTAAACCAAACGTTGCAGGTGGTTATTTCTTCAAGCGCAGTGGTCAACGCGGCACTCTCTAGCTGCCAAGAGCAATTTTTCCTATGCGCACCCAACCAGAGCGACGGGACGAGCACATTTCAGAAAACGTGCTCAGCTTGTCGAGAAAATGCGATTTAAGCAATAAAATTAAAAATGCACCTAAAACCTAAACCAAACGTTGCAGGTGCTTATTTCTTCATGCGCAGTGGTCAACGCGGCACTCTCTAGCTGCCAGGAGCACTTTTTACTATGCGCGCCCAACCAGAGCGACGGGAGGAGCACATTTCAGAAAACGTGCTCAGCTCGTCGAGAAAATGCGATTTAAGCAATAAAATTAAAAATGCACCTAAAACCTAAACCAAACGTTGCAGGTGCTTATTTCTTCATGCGCAGTGGTCAACGCGGCACTCCCGAGCTGCCAAGAGCACTTTTTACTGTGCGCACCCAACCAGAGCGACGGGAGGAGCACATTTCAGAAAACGTGCTCAGCTCGTCGAGAGAATGCGATTTAAGCAATAAAATTAAAAATGCACCTAAAACCTAAACCAAACGTTGCAGGTGCTTATTTCTTCGTGCGCAGTGGTCAACGCAGAACTCCCTAGCTGCCAGGAGCTCTTTTTACTGTGCGCACCCAACCAGAGCGACGGGAGGAGCACATTTCAGAAAACGCGCTCAGCTCGTCGAGAAAATGCGATTTAAGCAATAAAATTAAAAATGCAGCTAAAACCTAAACCAAACGTTGCAGGTGCTTATTTCTTCGTGCGTAGTGCTCAACGCGGCACTCCCTAGCTGCCAGGAGCACTTTTTACTGTGCGCACCCAACCAGAGTGACGGGAGGAGCACATTTCAGAAAACGTGCTCAGCTCGTCGAGAAAATGCGATTTAAGCAATAAAATTAAAAATGCACCCAAAACCTAAACCAAACGTTGCAGGTGGTTATTTCTTCAAGCGCAGTGGTCAACGCGGCACTCTCTAGCTGCCAAGAGCACTTTTTACTATGCGCACCCAACCAGAGTGACGGGAGGAGTACATTTCAGAAAACGTGCTCAGCTCGTCGAGAAAATGCGATTTAAGCAATAAAATTAAAAATGCTCCTAAAACCTAAACCAAACGTTGCAGGCGCTTATTTCTTCATGCGCAGTGGTCAACGCGGCACTCTCTAGCTGCCAGGAGCACTTTTTACTACGCGCACCCAACCAGAGCGACGGGAGGAGCACATTTCAGAAAACGTGCTCAGCTCGTCGAGAGAATGCGATTTAAGCAATAAAATTAAAAATGCACCTAAAACCTAAACCAAACGTTGCAGGTGCTTATTTCTTCGTGCGCAGTGGTCAACGCGGCACTCCCTAGCTGCCAGGAGCTCTTTTTACTGTGCGCACCCAACCAGAGCGACGGGAGGAGCACATTTCAGAAAACGTGCTCAGCGTGTCGAGAAAATGCGATTTAAGCAATAAAATTAAAAATGCACCTAAAACCTAAACCAAACGTTGCAGGTGCTTATTTCTTCGTGCGCAGTGCTCAACGCGGCACTCCCTTGCTGCCAGGAGCACTTTTTACTATGCGCGCCCAACCAGAGCGACGGGAGGAGCACATTTCAGAAAACGTGCTCAGCTCGTCGAGAAAATGCAATTTAAGCAATAAAATTAAAAATGCAACTAAAACCTAAACCAAACGTTGCAGGTGCTTATTTCTTCATGCGCAGTGGTCAACGCGGCACTCCCGAGCTGCCAAGAGCACTTTTTACTGTGCACACCCAACCAGAGCGACGGGAGGAGCACATTTCAGAAAACGTGCTCAGCTCGTCGAGAGAATGCGATTAAAGCAATAAAACTAAAAATTCACCTAAAACCTAAACCAAACGTTGCAGGTGCTTATTTCTTCGTGCGCAGTGGTCAACGCGGAACTCCCTAGCTGCCAGGAGCTCTTTTTACTGTGCGCACCCAACCAGAGCGACGGGAGGAGCACATTTCAGAAAACGTGCTCAGCTCGTCGAGACAATGCGATTTAAGCAATAAAATTAAAAATGCACCTAAAACCTAAACCAAACGTTGCAGGTGCTTATTTCTTCGTGCGCAGTGCTCAACGCGGCACTCCCTAGCTGCCAGGAGCACTTTTTACTGTGCGCACCCAACCAGAGTGACGGGAGGAGCACATTTCAGAAAACGTGCTCAGCTCGTCGAGAAAATGCGATTTAAGCAATAAAATTAAAAATGCACCTAAAACCTAAACCAAACGTTGCAGGTGCTTATTTCTTCATGCGCAGTGGTCAACGCGGCACTCTCTAGCTGCCAAGAGCACTTTTTACTGTGCGCACCCAACCAGAGTGACGGGAGGAGCACATTTCAGAAAACGTGCTCAGCTCGTCGAGAAAGTGCGATTTAAGCAATAAGATTAAAAATGCACCTAAAACCTAAACCAAACGTTGCAGGTGCTTGTTTCTTCATGCGCAGTGGTCAACGCGGCACTCTCTAGCTGCCAGGAGCACTTTTTACTACGTGCACCCAACCAGAGCGACGGGAGGAGCACATTTCAGAAAACGTGCTCAGCTCGTCGAGAGAATGCGATTTAAGCAATAAAATAAAAAATGCACCTAAAACCTAAACCAAACGTTGCAGGTGCTTATTTCTTCGTGCGCAGTGGTCAACGCGACACTCCCTAGCTGCCAGGAGCTCTTTTTACTGTGCGCACCCAACCAGAGCGACGGGAGGAGCACATTTCAGAAAACGTGCTCAGCTCGTCGAGAAAATGCGATTTAAGCAATAAAATTAAAAATGCACCTAAAACCTAAACCAAACGTTGCAGGTGCTTATTTCTTCATGCGCAGTGGTCAACGCGGCACTCTCTAGCTGCCAGGAGCACTTTTTACTACGCGCACCCAACCAGAGCGACGGGAGGAGCACATTTCAGAAAACGTGCTCAGCTCGTCGAGAGAATGCGATTTGAGCAATAAAATAAAAAATGCACCTAAAACCTAAACCAAACGTTGCAGGTGCTTATTTCTTCGTGCGCAGTGGTCAACGCGGCACTCCCTAGCTGCCAGGAGCTCTTTTTACTGTGCGCACCCAACCAGAGCGAAGGGAGGAGCCCATTTCAGAAAACGTGCTCAGCTCGTCGAGAAAATGCGATTTAAGCAATAAAATTAAAAATGCACCTAAAACCTAAACCAAACGTTGCAGGTGCTTATTTTTTCGTGCGCAGTGCTCAACGCGGCACTCCCTAGCTGCCAGGAGCACTTTTTACTGTGCGCACCCAACCAGAGCGACGGGAGGAGCACATTTCAGAAAACGTGCTCAGCTCGTCGAGAAAATTCGATTTAAGCAATAAAATTAAAAATGCACCTAAAACCTAAACCAAACGTTGCAGGTGCTTATTTCTTCGTGCGCAGTGCTCAACGCGGCACTCCCTAGCTGCCAGGAGCTCCTTTCACTGTGCGCACCCAACCAGAGCGACGGGAGGAGCACATTTCAGAAAACGTGCTCAGCTCGTCGAGAAAATGCGATTTAAGCAATAAAATTAAAATGCACCTAAAACCTAAACCAAACGTTGCAGGTGCTTATTTCTTCATGCGCAGTGGTCAACGCGGCACTCTCTAGCTGCCAGGAGCACTTTTTACTACGCGCACCCAACCAGAGCGACGGGAGGAGCACATTTCAGAAAACGTGCTCAGCTCGTAGAGAGAATGCGATTTAAGCAATAAAATAAAAAATGCACCTAAAACCTAAACCAAACGTTGCAGGTGCTTATTTCTTCGTGCGCAGTGGTCAACGCGGCACTCCCTAGCTGCCAGGAGCTCTTTTTACTGTGTGCACCCAACCAGAGCGACGGGAGGAGCACATTTCAGAAAACGTGCTCAGCTCGTCGAGAGAATGCGATTTAAGCAATAAAATAAAAAATGCACCTAAAACCTAAACCAAACGTTGCAGGTGCTTATTTCTTCGTGCGCAGTGGTCAACGCGGCACTCCCTAGCTGCCAGGAGCTCTTTTTACTGTGCGCACCCAACCAGAGCGACGGGAGGAGCACATTTCAGAAAACGTGCTCAGCTCGTCGAGAAAATGCGATTTAAACAATAAAATTAAAAATGCACCTAAAACCTAAACCAAACGTTGCAGGTGCTTATTTCTTCGTGCGCAGTGGTCAACGCGGCACTCCCTAGCTGCCAGGAGCACTTTTTACTGTGCGCACCCAACCAGAGTGACGGAAGGAGCACATTTCAGAGAACGTACTCAGCTCGTCGAGAAAATGCGATTTAAGCAATAAAATTAAAAATGCACCTAAACCCTAAACCAAACGTTGCAGGTGGTTATTTCTTCATACGCAGTGGTCAACGCGGCACTCTCTAGCTGCCAAGAGCACTTTTTACTGTGCGCACCCAACCAGAGTGACGGGAGGAGCACATTTCAGAAAACGTGCTCAGCTCGTCGAGAAAATGCGATTTGAGCAATAAAATTAAAAATGCACCTAAAACCTAAACCAAACGTTGCAGGTGCTTATTTCTTCATGTGCAGTGGTCAACGCGGCACTCCCTAGCTGCCAAGAGTACTTTTTACTATGCGCGCCCAACCAGAGCAACGGGAGGAGCACATTTCAGAAAACGTGCTCAGCTCGTCGAGAGAACGCGATTTAAGCAATAAAATTAAAAATGCACCTAAAACCTAAACCAAACGTTGCAGGTGCTTATTTCTTCGTGCGCAGTTGTCAACGCGGCACTCCCTAGCTGCCAGGAGCTCTTTTTACTGTGCGCACCCAACCAGAGCGACGGGAGGAGCACATTTCAGAAAACGTGCTCAGCTTGTCGAGAAAATGCGATTTAAGCAATAAAATTAAAAATGTACCTAAAACCTAAACCAAAAGTTGCAGGTGCTTATTTCTTCTTGCGCAGTGGTCAACGCGGCACTCTCTAGCTGCCAGGAGCACTTTTTACTATGCGCGCCCAACCAGAGCGACGGGAGGAGCACATTTCAGAAAACGTGCTCAGCTCGTCGAGAAAATGCGATTTAAGCAATAAAATTAAAATTGCACCTAAAACCTAAATCAAACGTTGCAGGTGCTTATTTCTTCGTGCGCAGTGGTCAACGCGGCACTCCCGAGCTGCCAGGAGCTCTTTTTACTGTGTGCACCCAACCAGAGCGACGGGAGGAGCACATTTCAGAAAACGTGCTCAGCTCGTCGAGAGAATGCGATTTAAGCAATAAAATAAAAAATGCACCTAAAACCTAAACCAAACGTTGCAGGTGCTTATTTCTTCGTGCGCAGTGGTCAACGCGGCACTCCCTAGCTGCCAGGAGCTCTTTTTACTGTGCGCACCCAACCAGAGCGACGGGAGGAGCACATTTCAGAAAACGTGCTCAGCTCGTCGAGGCAATGCGATTTAAGCAATAAAATTAAAAATGCACCTAAAACCTAAACCAAACGTTGCAGGTGCTTATTTCTTCGTGCGCAGTGCTCAACGCGGCACTCCCTAGCTGCCAGGAGCACTTTTTACTGTGCGCACCCAACCAGAGTGACGGGAGGAGCACATTTCAGAAAACGTGCTCAGCTCGTCGAGAAAATGCGATTTAAGCAATAAAATTAAAAATGCACCTAAAACCTAAACCAAACGTTGCAGGTGCTTATTTCTTCATGCGCAGTGGTCAACGCGGCACTCTTTGGCTGCCAAGAGCACTTTTTACTGTGCGCACCTAACCAGAGTGACGGGAGGAGCACATTTCAGAAAACGTGCTCAGCTCGTCGAGAAAATGCGATTTAAGCAATAAGATTAAAAATGCACCTAAAACCTAAACCAAACGTTGCAGGTGCTTATTTCTTCATGCGCAGTGGTCAACGCGGCACTCTCTAGCTGCCAGGAGCACTTTTTACTACGCGCACCCAACCAGAGCGACGGGAGGAGCACATTTCAGAAAACGTGCTCAGCTCGTCGAGAGAATGTGATTTAAGCAATAAAATAAAAAATGCACCTAAAACCTAAACCAAACGTTGCAGGTGCTTATTTCTTCGTGCGCAGTGGTCAACACGGCACTCCCTAGCTGCCAGGAGCACTTTTTACTGTGCGCACAAAACCAGAGTGATGGGAGGACACATTTCAGAAAACGTGCTCAGCTCGTCGAGAAAATGCGATTTAAGCAATAAAATTAAAAATGCACCTAAAACCTAAACCAAACGTTGCAGGTGCTTATTTCTTCATGCGCAGTGGTCAACGCGGCACTCTTTAGCTGCCAGGAGCACTTTTTACTATGCGCGCCCAACCAGAGCGACGGGAGGAGCACATTTCAGAAAACGTGCTCAGCTCGTCGAGAAAATGCGATTTAAGCAATAAAATTAAAAATGCACCTAAAACCTAAACCAAACGTTGCAGGTGCTTATTTCTTCATGCGCAGTGGTCAACGCGGCACTCTCTAGCTGCCAGGAGCACTTTTTACTATGCGCGCCCAACCAGAGCAACGGTAGGAGCACATTTCAGAAAACGTGCTCAGCTCGTCGAGAGAACGCGATTTAAGCAATAAAATTAAAAATGCACCTAAAACCTAAACCAAACGTTGCAGGTGCTTATTTCTTCGTGCGCAGTTGTCAACGCGGCACTCCCTAGCTGCCAGGAGCACTTTTTACTGTGCGCACCCAACCAGAGCGACGGGAGGAGCACATTTCAGAAAACGTGCTCAGCTTGTCGAGAAAATGCGATTTAAGCAATAAAATTAAAAATTTACCTAAAACCTAAACCAAAAGTTGCAGGTGCTTATTTCTTCTTGCGCAGTGGTCAACGCGGCACTCTCTAGCTGCCAGGAGCACTTTTTACTATGCGCGCCCAACCAGAGCGACGGGAGGAGCACATTTCAGAAAACGTGCTCAGCTCGTCGAGAAAATGCGATTTAAGCAATAAAATTAAAAATGCACCTAAAACCTAAACCAAACGTTGCAGGTGCTTATTTCTTCATGCGCAGTGGTCAACGCGGCACTCCCGAGCTGCCAAGAGCACTTTTTACTGTGCGCACCCAACCAGAGCGACGGGAGGAGCACATTTCAGAAAACGTGCTCAGCTCGTCGAGAGAATGCGATTTAAGCAATAAAATTAAAAATGCACCTAAAACCTAAACCAAACGTTGCAGGTGCTTATTTCTTCGTGCGCAGTGGTCAACGCGGCACTCTCTAGCTGCCAGGAGCACTTTTTACTGTGTACACCCAACCAGAGTGACGGGAGGAGCACATTTCAGAAAACGTGCTCAGCTCGTCGAGAAAATGCGATTTAAGCAATAAAATTAAAAATGCACCTAAAACCTAAACCAAACGTTGCAGGTGCTTATTTCTTCATGCGCAGTGGTCAACGCGGCACTCTCTAGCTGCCAAGAGCACTTTTTACTGTGCGCACCCAACCAGAGTGACGGGAGGAGCACATTTTAGAAAACGTGCTCAGCTCGTCGAGAAAATGCGATTTAAGCAATAAGATTAAAAATGCACCTAAAACCTAAACCGAACGTTGCAGGTGCTTATTTCTTCATGCGCAGTGGTCAACGCGGCACTCTCTAGCTGCCAGGAGCACTTTTTACTACGCGCACCCAACCAGAGCGACGGGAGGAGCACATTTCAGAAAACGTGCTCAGCTCGTCGAGAGAATGCGATTTAAGCAATAAAATAAAAAATGCACCTAAAACCTAAACCAAACGTTGCAGGTGCTTATTTCTTCGTGCGCAGTGGTCAACGCGGCACTCCCTAGCTGCCAGGAGCTCTTTTTACTGTGCGCACCCAACCAGAGCGACGGGAGGAGCACATTTCAGAAAACGTGCTCAGCTCGTCGAGAAAATGCGATTTAAGCAATAAAATTAAAAATGCACCTAAAACCTAAACCAAACGTTGCAGGTGCTTATTTCTTCATGCGCAGTGGTCAACGCGGCACTCTCTAGCTGCCAAGAGCACTTTTTACTACGCGCACCCAACCAGAGCGACGGGAGGAGCACATTTCAGAAAACGTGCTCAGCTCGTCGAGAGAATGCGATTTAAGCAATAAAATAAAAAATGCACCTAAAACCTAAACCAAACGTTGCAGGTGCTTATTTCTTCGTGCGCAGTGGTCAACGCGGCACTCCCTAGCTGCCAGGAGCTCTTTTTACTGTGCGCACCCAACCAGAGCGACGGGAGGAGCACATTTCAGAAAACGTGCTCAGCTCGTCGAGAAAATGCGATTTAAGCAATAAAATTAAAAATGCACCTAAAACCTAAACCAAACGTTGCAGGTGCTTATTTCTTCATGCGCAGTGGTCAACGCGGCACTCTCTAGCTGCCAGGAGCACTTTTTACTACGCGCACCCAACCAGAGCGACGGGAGGAGCACATTTCAGAAAACGTGCTCAGCTCGTCGAGAGAATGCGATTTAAGCAATAAAATAAAAAATGCACCTAAAACCTAAACCAAACGTTGCAGGTGCTTATTTCTCCGTGCGCAGTGGTCAACGCGGCACTCCCTAGCTGCCAGGAGCTCTTTTTACTGTGCGCACCCAACCAGAGCGACGGGAGGAGCACATTTCAGAAAACGTGCTCAGCTCGTCGAGAAAATGCGATTTAAGCAATAAAATTAAAAATGCACCTAAAACCTAAACCAAACGTTGCAGGTGCTTATTTCTTCATGCGCAGTGGTCAACGCGGCACTCTCTAGCTGCCAGGAGCACTTTTTACTACGCGCACCCAACCAGAGCGACGGGATGAGCACATTTCAGAAAACGTGCTCAGCTCGTCGAGAGAATGCGATTTAAGCAATAAAATAAAAAATGCACCTAAAACCTAAACCAAACGTTGCAGGTGCTTATTTCTTTGTGCGCAGTGGTCAACGCGGCACTCCCTAGCTGCCAGGAGCTCTTTTTACTGTGCGCACCCAACCAGAGCGACGGGAGGAGCACATTTCAGAAAACGTGCTCAGCTCGTCGAGAAAATGCGATTTAAGCAATAAAATTAAAAATGAACCTAAAACCTAAACCAAACGTTGCAGGTGCTTATTTCTTCATGCGCAGTGGTCAACGCGGCACTCTCTAGCTGCCAGGAGCACTTTTTACTACGCGCACCCAACCAGAGCGACGGGAGGAGCACATTTCAGAAAACGTGCTCAGCTCGTCGAGAGAATGCGATTTAAGCAATAAAATAAAAAATGCACCTAAAACCTAAACCAAACGTTGCAGGTGCTTATTTCTTCGTGCGCAGTGGTCAACGCGGCACTCCCTAGCTGCCAGGAGCTCTTTTTACTGTGCGCACCCAACCAGAGCGACGGGAGGAGCACATTTCAGAAAACGTGCTCAGCTCGTCGAGAAAATGCGATTTAAGCAATAAAATTAAAAATGCACCTAAAACCTAAACCAAACGTTGCAGGTGCTTATTTCTTCATGCGCAGTGGTCAACGCGGCACTCTCTAGCTGCCAGGAGCACTTTTTACTACGCGCACCCAACCAGAGCGACGGGAGGAGCACATTTCAGAAAACGTGCTCAGCTCGTCGAGAGAATGCGATTTAATCAATAAAATAAAAAATGCACCTAAAACCTAAACCAAACGTTGCAGGTGCTTATTTCTTCGTGCGCAGTGGTCAACGCGGAACTCCCTAGCTGCCAGGAGCTCTTTTTACTGTGCGCACCCAACCAGAGCGACGGGAGGAGCACATTTCAGAAAACGTGCTCAGCTCGTCGAGACAATGCGATTTAAGCAATAAAATTAAAAATGCACCTAAAACCTAAACCAAACGTTGCAGGTGCTTATTTCTTCGTGCGCAGTGCTCAACGCGGCACTCCCTAGCTGCCAGGAGCACTTTTTACTGTGCGCACCCAACCAGAGTGACGGGAGGAGCACATTTCAGAAAACGTGCTCAGCTCGTCGAGAAAATGCGATTTAAGCAATAAAATTAAAAATGCACCTAAAACCTAAACCAAACGTTGCAGGTGCTTATTTCTTCATGCGCAGTGGTCAACGCGGCACTCTCTAGCTGCCAAGAGCACTTTTTACTGTGCGCACCCAACCAGAGTGACGGGAGGAGCACATTTCAGAAAACGTGCTCAGCTCGTCAAGAAAATGCGATTTAAGCAATAAGATTAAAAATGCACCTAAGACCTAAACCAAACGTTGCAGGTGCTTATTTCTTCATGCGCAGTGGTCAACGCGGCACTCTCTAGCTGCCAGGAGCACTTTTTACTACGCGCACCCAACCAGAGCGACAGGAGGAGCACATTTCAGAAAACGTGCTCAGCTCGTCGAGAGAATGCGATTTAAGCAATAAAATAAAAAATGCACCTAAAACCTAAACCAAACGTTGCAGGTGCTTATTTCTTCGTGCGCAGTGGTCAACGCGGCACTCCCTAGCTGCCAGGAGCTCTTTTTACTGTGCGCACCCAACCAGAGCGACGGGAGGAGCACATTTCAGAAAACGTGCTCAGCTCGTCGAGAAAATGCGATTTAAGCAATAAAATTAAAAATGCACCTAAAACCTAAACCAAACGTTGCAGGTGCTTATTTCTTCATGCGCAGTGGTCAACGCGGCACTCTCTAGCTGCCGGGAGCACTTTTTACTACGCGCACCCAACCAGAGCGACGGGAGGAGCACATTTCAGAAAACGTGCTCAGCTCGTCGAGAGAATGCGATTTAAGCAATAAAATAAAAAATGCACCTAAAACCTAAACCAAACGTTGCAGGTGCTTATTTCTTCGTGCGCAGTGGTCAACGCGGCACTCCCTAGCTGCCAGGAGCTCTTTTTACTGTGTGCACCCAACCAGAGCGACGGGAGGAGCACATTTCAGAAAACGTGCTCAGCTCGTCGAGAGAATGCGATTTAAGCAATAAAATAAAAAATGCACCTAAAACCTAAACCAAACGTTGCAGGTGCTTATTTCTTCGTGCGCAGTGGTCAACGCGGCACTCCCTAGCTGCCAGGAGCTCTTTTTACTGTGCGCACCCAACCAGAGCGACGGGAGGAGCACATTTCAGAAAACGTGCTCAGCTCGTCGAGAAAATGCGATTTAAACAATAAAATTAAAAATGCACCTAAAACCTAAACCAAACGTTGCAGGTGCTTATTTCTTCGTGCGCAGTGGTCAACGCGGCACTCCCTAGCTGCCAGGAGCACTTTTTACTGTGCGCACCCAACATGAGTGACGGAAGGAGCACATTTCAGAAAACGTACTCAGCTCGTCGAGAAAATGCGATTTAAACAATAAAATTAAAAATGCACCTAAACCCTAAACCAAACGTTGCAGGTGCTTATTTCTTCATGCGCAGTGGTCAACGCGGCACTCCCTAGCTGCCAAGAGCACTTTTTACTATGCGCACCCAACCAGAGCGACGGGAGGAGCACATTTCAGAAAACGTGCTCAGCTCGTCGAGAGAATGCGATTTAAGCAATAAAATAAAAAATGCACCTAAAACCTAAACCAAACGTTGCAGGTGCTTATTTCTTCATGTGCAGTGGTCAATGCGGCACTCTCTAGCTGCCAAGAGCACTTTTTACTGTGCGCACCCAACCAGAGCGACGGGAGGAGCACATTTCAGAAAACGTGCTCAGCTCGTCGAGAAAATGCGATTTAAGCAATAAGATTAAAAATGCACCTAAAACCTAAACCAAACGTTGCAGGTGCTTATTTCTTCATGCGCAGTGGTCAACGCGGCACTCTCTAGCTGCCAGGAGCACTTTTTACTACGCGCACCCAACCAGAGCGACGGGAGGAGCACATTTCAGAAAACGTGCTCAGCTCGTCGAGAGAATGCGATTTAAGCAATAAGATTAAACATGCACCTAAAACCTAAACCTAACGTTGCAGGTGCTTATTTCTTCATGCGCAGTGGTCAACGCGGCACTCTCTAGCTGCCAGGAGCACTTTTTACTACGCGCACCCAACCAGAGCGACGGGAGGAGCACATTTCAGAAAACGTGCTCAGCTCGTCGAGAGAATGCGATTTAAGCAATAAAATTAAAAATGCACCTAAAACCTAAACCAAACGTTGCAGGTGCTTATTTCTTCGTGCGCAGTGGTCAACGCGGCACTCCCTAGCTGCCAGGAGCTCTTTTTACTGTGCGCACCCAACCAGAGCGACGGGAGGAGCACATTTCAGAAAACGTGCTCAGCTTGTCGAGAAAATGCGATTTAAGCAATAAAATTAAAAATGCACCTAAAACCTAAACCAAACGTTGCAGGTTCTTATTTTTTCTTGCGCAGTGGTCAACGCGGCACTCTCTAGCTGCCAGGAGCACTTTTTACTATGCGCGCCCAACCAGAGCGACGGGAGGAGCACATTTCAGAAAACGAGCTCAGCTCGTCGAGAAAATGCGATTTAAGCAATAAAATTAAAAATGCACCTAAAACCTAAACCAAACGTTGCAGGTGCTTATTTCTTCATGCGCAGTGGTCAACGCGGCACTCCCGAGCTGCCAAGAGCACTTTTTACTGTGCGCACCCAACCAGAGCGACGGGAGGAGCACATTTCAGAAAACGTGCTCAGCTCGTCGAGAGAATGCGATTTAAGCAATAAAATTAAAAATGCACCTAAAACCTAAACCAAACGTTGCAGGTGCTTATTTCTTCGTGCGCAGTGTTCAACGCGGAACTCCCTAGCTGCCAGGAGCTCTTTTTACTGTGCGCACCCAACCAGAGCGACGGGAGGAGCACATTTCAGAAAACGTGCTCAGCTCGTCAAGAAAATGCGATTTAAGCAATAAAATTAAAAATGCAGCTAAAACCTAAACCAAACGTTGCAGGTGCTGATTTCTTCGTGCGCAGTGCTCAACGAGGCACTCCCTAGCTGCCAGGAGCACTTTTTACTGTGCGCACCCAACCAGAGTGACGGGAGGAGCACATTTCAGAAAACGTGCTCAGCTCGTCGAGAAAATGCGATTTAAGCAATAAAATTAAAAATGCACCCAAAACCTAAACCAAACGTTGCAGGTGGTTATTTCTTCAAGCGCAGTGGTCAACGCGGCACTCTCTAGCTGCCAAGAGCACTTTTTACTATGCGCACCCAACCAGAGTGACGGGAGGAGCACATTTCAGAAAACGTGCTCAGCTCGTCGAGAAAATGCGATTTAAGCAATAAAATTAAAAATGCTCCTAAAACCTAAACCAAACGTTGCAGGTGCTTATTTCTTCATGCGCAGTGGTCAACGCGGCACTCTCTAGCTGCCAGGAGCACTTTTTACTACGCGCACCCAACCAGAGCGACGGGAGGAGCACATTTCAGAAAACGTGCTCAGCTCGTCGAGAGAATGCGATTTAAGCAATAAAATTAAAAATGCACCTAAAACCTAAACCAAACGTTGCAGGTGCTTATTTCTTCGTGCGCAGTGGTCAACGCGGCACTCCCTAGCTGCCAGGAGCTGTTTTTACTGTGCGCACCCAACCAGAGCGACGGGAGGAGCACATTTCAGAAAACGTGCTCAGCTTGTCGAGAAAATGCGATTTAAGCAATAAAATTAAAAATGCACCTAAAACCTAAACCAAACGTTGCAGGTGCTTATTTCTTCGTGCGCAGTGCTCAACGCGGCACTCCCTAGCTGCCAGGAGCACTTTTTACTATGCGCGCCCAACCAGAGCGACGGGAGGAGCACATTTCAGAAAACGTGCTCAGCTCGTCGAGAAAATGCGATTTAAGCAATAAAATTAAAAATGCACCTAAACCCTAAACCAAACGTTGCAGGTGCTTATTTCTTCATGCGCAGTGGTCAACGCGGCACTCCCGAGCTGCCAAGAGCACTTTTTACTGTGCGCACCCAACCAGAGCGACGGGAGGAGCACATTTCAGAAAACGTGCTCAGCTCGTCGAGAGAATGCGATTTAAGCAATAAAATTAAAAATGCACCTAAAACCTAAACCAAACGTTGCAGGTGCTTATTTCCTCGTGCGCAGTGCTCAACGCGGAACTCCCTAGCTGCCAGGAGCACTTTTTACTGTGCGTACCCAACCAGAGTGACGGGAGGAGCACATTTCAGAAAACGTGCTCAGCTCGTCGAGAAAATGCGATTTAAGCAATAAAATTAAAAATGCACCTAAAACCTAAACCAAACGTTGCAGGTGCTTATTTCTTCATGCGCAGTGGTCAACGCGGCACTCTCTAGCTGCCAAGAGCACTTTTTACTGTGCGCACCCAACCAGAGTGACGGGAGGAGCACATTTCAGAAAACGTGCTCAGCTCGTCGAGAAAATGCGATTTAAGCAATAAAATTAAAAATGCACCTAAAACCTAAACCAAACGTTGCAGGTGCTTATTTCTTTGTGCGCAGTGGTCAACGCGGCACTTTTTAGCTGCCAAGAGCAGTTTTTACTATGCGCACCCAACCAGAGTGACGGGAGGAGCACATTTCAGAAAACGTGCTCAGCTCGTCGAGAAAATGCGATTTAAGCAATAAAATTAAAAATGCACCTAAAACCTAAACCAAACGTTGCAGGTGGTTATTTCTTCATGCGCAGTGGTCAACGCGGCACTCTCTAGCTGCCAAGAGCACTCTTTACTGTGCGCACCCAACCAGAGTGACGGGAGGAGCACATTTCAGAAAACGTGCTCAGCTCGTCGAGAAAATGCGATTTAAGCAATAAAATTAAAAATGCACCTAAAACCTAAACCAAACGTTGCAGGTGCTTATTTCTTCGTGCGCAGTGCTCAACGCGGCACTCCCTAGCTGCCAGGAGCATTTTTTACTATGCGCGCCCAACCAGAGCGACGGGAGGAGCACGTTTTCTGAAATGTGCTCAGCTCGTCGAGACAATGCGATTTAAGCAATAAAATTAAAAATGCACCTAAAACCTAAACCAAACGTTGCAGGTGCTTATTTCTTCGTGCGCAGTGCTCAAGGCGGCACTCCCTAGCTGCCAGGAGCACTTTTTACTGTGCGCACCCAACCAGAGTGACGGGAGGAGCACATTTCAGAAAACGTGCTCAGCTCGTCGAGAAAATGCGATTTAAGCAATAAAATTAAAAATGCACCTAAAACCTAAACCAAACGTTGCAGGTGCTTATTTCTTCATGCGCAGTGGTCAACGCGGCACTCTCTAGCTGCCAAGAGCACTTTTTACTGTGCGCACCCAACCAGAGTGACGGGAGGAGCACATTTCAGAAAACGTGCTCAGCTCGTCGAGAAAATGCGATTTAAGCAATAAGATTAAAAATGCACCTAAAACCTAAACCAAACGTTGCAGGTGCTTATTTCTTCATGCGCAGTGGTCAACGCGGCACTCTCTAGCTGCCAGGAGCACTTTTTACTACGCGCACCCAACCAGAGCGACGGGAGGAGCACATTTCAGAAAACGTGCTCAGCTCGTCGAGAGAATGCGATTTAAGCAATAAAATAAAAACTGCACCTAAATCCTAAACCAAACGTTGCAGGTGCTTATTTCTTCGTGCGCAGTGGTCAACGCAGCACTCCCTAGCTGCCAGGAGCTCTTTTTACTGTGCGCACCCAACCAGAGCGACGGGAGGAGCACATTTCAGAAAACGTGCTCAGCTCGTCGAGAAAATGCGATTTAAGCAATAAAATTAAAAATGCACCTAAAACCTAAACCAAACGTTGCAGGTGCTTATTTCTTCATGCGCAGTGGTCAAAGCGGCACTCTCTAGCTGCCAGGAGCACTTTTTACTACGCTCACCCAACCAGAGCGACGGGAGGAGCACATTTGAGAAAACGTGCTCAGCTCGTCGAGAGAATGCGATTTAAGCAATAAAATAAAAAATGCACCTAAAACCTAAACCAAACGTTGCAGGTGCTTATTTCTTCGTGCGCAGTGGTCAACGCGGCACTCCCTAGCTGCCAGGAGCTCTTTTTACTGTGTGCACCCAACCAGAGCGACGGGAGGAGCACATTTCAGAAAACGTGCTCAGCTCGTCGAGAAAATGCGATTTAAACAATAAAATTAAAAATGCACCTAAAACCTAAACCAAACGTTGCAGGTGGTTATTTCTTCATGCGCAGTGGTCAACGCGGCACTCTCTAGCTGCCAAGAGCACTTTTTACTGTGCGCACCCAACCAGAGTGACGGGAGGAGCACATTTCAGAAAACGTGCTCAGCTCGTCGAGAAAATGCGATTTAAGCAATAAGATTAAAAATGCACCTAAAACCTAAACCAAACGTTGCAGGTGCTTATTTCTTCGTGCGCAGTGGTCAACGCGGCACTCCCTAGCTGCCAGGAGCACTTTTTACTGTGCGCACCCAACCAGAGTGACGGAAGGAGCACATTTCAGAAAACGTACTCAGCTCGTCGAGAAAATGCGATTTAAGCAATAAAATTAAAAATGCACCTAAACCCTAAACCAAACGTTGCAGGTGGTTATTTCTTCATGCGCAGTGGTCAACGCGGCACTCTCTAGCTGCCAAGAGCACTTTTTACTGTGCGCACCCAACCAGAGTGACGGGAGGAGCACATTTCAGAAAACGTGCTCAGCTCGTCGAGAAAATGCGATTTAAGCAATAAAATTTAAAAATGCACCTAAAACCTAAACCAAACGTTGCAGGTGCTTATTTCTTCATGCGCAGTGGTCAACGCGGCACTCCCTAGCTGCCAAGAGCACTTTTTACTATGCGCACCCAACCAGACCGACGGGAGGAGCACATTTCAGAAAACGTGCTCAGCTCGTCGAGAGAATGCGATTTAAGCAATAATATAAAAAATGCACCTAAAACCTAAACCAAACGTTGCAGGTGCTTATTTTTTCATGCGCAGTGGTCAACGCGGCACTCTCTAGCTGCCAGGAGCACTTTTTACTATGCACGCCCAACCAGAGCGACGGGAGGAGCACATTTCAGAAAACGTGCTCAGCTCGTCGAGAAAATGCGATTTAAGCAATAAAATTTAAAAATGCACCTAAAACCTAAACCAAACGTTGCAGGTGCTTATTTCTTCATGCGCAGTGGTCAACGCGGCACTCCCTAGCTGCCAAGAGAACTTTTTACTATGCGCACCCAACCAGAGCGACGGGAGGAGCACATTTCAGAAAACGTGCTCAGCTCGTCGAGACAATGCGATTTAAGCAATAAAATTAAAAATGCACCTAAAACCTAAACCAAACGTTGCAGGTGCTTATTTCTTCATGTGCAGTGGTCAACGCGGCACTCCCGAGCTGCCAAGAGCACTTTTTACTGTGTGCACCCAACCAGAGCGACGGGAGGAGCACATTTCAGAAAACGTGCTCAGCTCGTCGAGAGAATGCGATTTAAGCAATAAAATTAAAAATGCACCTAAAACCTAAACCAAACGTTGCAGGTGCTTATTTCTTCGTGCGCAGTGGTCAACGCGGAACTCCCTAGCTGCCAGGAGCTCTTTTTACTGTGCGCACCCAACCAGAGCGACGGGAGGAGCACATTTCAGAAAACGTGCTCAGCTCGTCGAGAAAATGCGATTTAAGCAATAAAATTTAAAATGCACCTAAAACCTAAACCAAACGTTGCAGGTGCTTATTTCTTTGTGCGCAGTGGTCAACGCGGCACTCTTTAGCTGCCAAGAGCACTTTTTACTATGCTCACCCAACCAGAGTGACGGGAGGAGCACATTTCAGAACACGTGCTCAGCTCGTCGAGAAAATGCGATTTAAGCAATAAAATTAAAAATGCACCTAAAACCTAAACCAAACGTTGCAGGTGCTTATTTCTTCGTGCGCAGTGGTCAACGCGGAACTCCCTAGCTGCCAGGAGCTCTTTTTACTGTGCGCACCCAACCAGAGTGACGGGAGGAGCACATTTCAGAAAACGTGCTCAGCTCGTCGAGAAAATGCGATTTAAGCAATAAAATTAAAAATGCACCTAAAACCTAAACCAAACGTTGCAGGTGCTTATTTCTTCGTGCGCAGTGCTCAACGCGGCACTCCCTAGCTGCCAGGAGCACTTTTTAATGTGCGCACCCAACCAGAGTGATGGGAGGAGCACATTTCAGAAAACGTGCTCAGCTCGTCGAGAAAATGCGATTTAAGCAATAAAATTAAAAATGCACCTAAAACCTAAACCAAACGTTGCAGGTGCTTATTTCTTCATGCGCAGTGGTCAACGCGGCACTCTCTAGCTGCCAAGAGCACTTTTTACTTTGCGCACCCAACCAGAGCGACGGGAGGAGCACATTTCAGAAAACGTGCTCAGCTCGTCGAGAAAATGCGATTTAAGCAATAAAATTTAAAAATGCACCTAAAACCTAAACCAAACGTTGCAGGTGCTTATTTCTTCATGCGCAGTGGTCAACGCGGCACTCCCTAGCTGCCAAGAGAACTTTTTACTATGCGCACCCAACCAGAGCGACGGGACGAGCACATTTCAGAAAACGTGCTCAGCTTGTCGAGAAAATGCGATTTAAGCAATAAAATTAAAAATGCACCTAAAACCTAAACCAAACGTTGCAGGTGCTTATTTCTTTGTGCGCAGTGGTCAACGCGGCACTCTCTAGCTGCCAGGAGCACTTTTTACTATGCGCGCCCAACCAGAGCGACGGGAGGAGCACATTTCAGAAAACGTGCTCAGCTCGTCGAGAAAATGCGATTTAAGCAATAAAATTAAAAATGCACCTAAAACCTAAACCAAACGTTGCAGGTGCTTATTTCTTCATGCGCAGTGGTCAACGCGGAACTCCCTAGCTGCCAGGAGCTCTTTTTACTGTGCGCACCCAACCAGAGCGACGGGAGGAGCACATTTCAGAAAACGTGCTCAGCTCGTCGAGACAATGCAATTTAAGCAATAAAATTAAAAATGCACCTAAAACCTAAACCAAACGTTGCAGGTGCTTATTTCTTCGTGCGCAGTGCTCAACGCGGCACTCCCTAGCTGCCAGGAGCACTTTTTACTGTGCGCACCCAACCAGAGTGACGGGAGGAGCACATTTCAGAAAACGTGCTCAGCTCGTCGAGAAAATGCGATTTAAGCAATAAAATTAAAAATGCACCTAAAACCTAAACCAAACGTTGCAGGTGCTTATTTCTTCATGCGCAGTGGTCAACGCGGCACTCTCTAGCTGACAAGAGCACTTTTTACTGTGCGCACCCAACCAGAGTGACGGGAGGAGCCCATTTCAGAAAACGTGCTCAGCTCGTCGAGAAAATGCGATTTAAGCAATAAAATTAAAAATACACCTACAACCTAAACCAAACGTTGCAGGTGCTTATTTCTTCGTGCGCAGTGCTCAACGCGGCACTCCCTAGCTGCCAGGAGCACTTTTTACTGTGCGCACCCAACCAGAGTGACGGGAGGAGCACATTTCAGAAAACGTGCTCAGCTCGTCGAGAAAATGCGATTTAAGCAATAAAATTAAAAATGCACCTAAAACCTAAACCAAACGTTGCAGGTGCTTATTTCTTCATGCGCAGTGGTCAACGCGGCACTCTCTAGCTGCCAAGAGCACTTTTTACTGTGCGCACCCAACCAGAGTGACGGGAGGAGCACATTTCAGAAAACGTGCTCAGCTCGTCGAGAAAATGCGATTTAAGCAATAAAATTAAAAATGCACCTAAAACCTAAACCAAACGTTGCAGGTGCTTATTTCTTCATGTGCAGTGGTCAACGCGGCACTCCCTAGCTGCCAAGAGCACTTTTTACTATGCGCACCCAACCAGAGTGACGGGAGGAGCACATTTCAGAAAACGTGCTCAGCTCGTCGAGAAAATGCGATTTAAGCAATAAAATTAAAAATGCACCTAAAACCTAAACCAAACGTTGCAGGTGCTTATTTCTTCATGCGCAGTGGTCAACGCGGCACTCCCTAGCTGCCAAGAGCACTTTTTACTATGCGCACCCAACCAGAGTGACGGGAGGAGCACATTTCAGAAAACGTGCTCAGCTCGTCGACAAAATGCGATTTAAGCAATAAAATTAAAAATGCACCTAAAACCTAAACCAAACGTTGCAGGTGCTTATTTCTTCGTGCGCAGTGCTCAACGCGGCACTCCCTAGCTGCCAGGAGCACTTTTTAATGTGCACACCCAACCAGAGTGACGGGAGGAGCACATTTCAGAAAACGTGCTCAGCTCGTCGAGAAAATGCGATTTAAGCAATAAAATTAAAAATGCACCTAAAACCTAAACCAAACGTTGCAGGTGCTTATTTCTTCATGCGCAGTGGTCAACGCGGCACTCTCTAGCTGCCAAGAGCACTTTTTACTGTGCGCACCCAACCAGAGCGACGGGAGGAGCACATTTCAGAAAACGTGCTCAGCTCGTCGAGAAAATGCGATTTAAGCAATAAAATTAAAAATGCACCTAAAACCTAAACCAAACGTTGCAGGTGCTTATTTCTTCATGTGCAGTGGTCAACGCGGCACTCTCTAGCTGCCAGGAGCACTTTTTACTATGCGTGCACAACCAGAGCGACGGGAGGAGCACATTTCAGAAAACGTGCTCAGCTCGTCGAGAAAATGCGATTTAAGCAATAAAATTTAAAATGCACCTAAAACCTAAACCAAACGTTGCAGGTGCTTATTTATTTGTGCGCAGTGGTTAACGCGGCACTCTTTAGCTGCCAAGAGCACTTTTTACTATGCGCACCTAACCAGAGTGACGGGAGGAGCACATTTCAGAAAACGTGCTCAGCTCGTCGAGAAAATGCGATTTAAGCAATAAAATTAAAAATGCACCTAAAACCTAAACCAAACGTTGCAGGTGCTTATTTCTTCATGCGCAGTGGTCAACGCGGCACTCTCTAGCTGCCAAGAGCACTTTTTACTGTGCGCACCCAACCAGAGCGACGGGAGGAGCACATTTCAGAAAACGTGCTCAGCTCGTGGAGAAAATGCGATTTAAGCAATAAAATTAAAAATGCACCTAAAACCTAAACCAAACGTTGCAGGTGCTTATTTCTTCGTGCGCAGTGGTCAACGCGGCACTCCCTAGCTGCCAGGAGCTCTTTTTACTGTGTGCACCCAACCAGAGCGACGGGAGGAGCACATTTCAGAAAACGTGCTCAGCTCGTCGAGAGAATGCGATTTAAGCAATAAAATAAAAAATGCACCTAAAACCTAAACCAAACGTTGCAGGTGCTTATTTCTTCGTGCGCAGTGGTCAACGCGGAACTCCCTAGCTGCCAGGAGCTCTTTTTACTGTGCGCACCCAACCAGAGCGACGGGAGGAGCACATTTCAGAAAACGTGCTCAGCTCGTCGAGAGAATGCGATTTAAGCAATAAAATAAAAAATGCACCTAAAACCTAAACCAAACGTTGCAGGTGCTTATTTCTTTGTGCGCAGTGGTCAACGCGGCACTTTTTAGCTGCCAAGAGCACTTTTTACTATGCGCACCCAACCAGAGTGACGGGAGGAGCACATTTCAGAAAACGTGCTCAGCTCGTCGAGAAAATGCGATTTAAGCAATAAAATTAAAAATGCACCTAAAACCTAAACCAAACGTTGCAGGTGCTTATTTCTTCGTGCGCAGTGGTCAACGCGGCACTCCCTAGCTGCCAGGAGCTCTTTTTACTGTGCGCACCCAACCAGAGCGACGGGAGGAGCACATTTCAGAAAACGTGCTCAGCTTGTCGAGAAAATGCGATTTAAGCAATAAAATTAAAAATGCACCTAAAACCTAAACCAAACGTTGCAGGTGCTTATTTCTTCGTGCGCAGTGCTCAACGCGGCACTCCCTTGCTGCCAGGAGCACTTTTTACTGTGCGCACCCAACCAGAGTGACGGTAGGAGCACATTTCAGAAAACGTGCTCAGCTCGTCGAGAGAATGCGATTTAAGCAATAATATAAAAAATGCACCTAAAACCTAAACCAAACGTTGCAGGTGCTTATTTCTTCGTGCGCAGTGGTCAACGCGGAACTCCCTAGCTGCCAGGAGCTCTTTTTACTGTGCGCACCCAACCAGAGCGACGGGAGGAGCACATTTCAGAAAACGTGCTCAGCTCGTCGAGAAAATGCGATTTAAGCAATAAAATTAAAAATGCAGCTAAAACCTAAACCAAACGTTGCAGGTGCTTATTTCTTCGTGCGTAGTGCTCAACGCGGCACTCCCTAGCTGCCAGGAGCACTTTTTACTGTGCGCACCCAACCAGAGTGACGGGAGGAGCACATTTCAGAAAACGTGCTCAGCTCGTCGAGAAAATGCGATTTAAGCAATAAAATTAAAAATGCACCTAAAACCTAAACCAAACGTTGCAGGTGCTTATTTCTTCATGCGCAGTGGTCAACGCGGCACTCTCTAGCTGCCAAGAGCACTTTTTACTGTGCGCACCCAACCAGAGTGACGGGAGGAGCACATTTCAGAAAACGTGCTCAGCTCGTCGAGAAAATGCGATTTAATCAATAAGATTAAAAATGCACCTAAAACCTAAATCAAACGTTGCAGGTGCTTATTTCTTCATGCGCAGTGGTCAACGCGGCACTCTCTAGCTGCCAGGAGCACTTTTTACTGTGCGCACCCAACCAGAGTGACGGGAGGAGCACATTTCAGAAAACGTGCTCAGCTCGTCGAGAAAATGCGATTTAAGCAATAAAATTAAAAATGCACCTAAAACCTAAACCAAACGTTGCAGGTGCTTATTTCTTCATGCGCAGTGGTCAACGCGGCACTCTCTAGCTGCCAAGAGCACTTTTTACTGTGCGCACCTAACCAGAGTGACGGGAGGAGCACATTTCAGAAAACGTGCTCAGCTCGTCGAGAAAATGCGATTTAAGCAATAAGATTAAAAATGCACCTAAAACCTAAACCAAACGTTGCAGGTGCTTATTTCTTCATGCGCAGTGGTCAACGCGGCACTCTCTAGCTGCCAGGAACACTTTTTACTACGCGCACCCAACCAGAGCGACGGGAGGAGCACATTTCAGAAAACGTGCTCAGCTCGTCGAGAGAATGCGATTTAAGCAATAAAATAAAAAATGCACCTAAAACCTAAACCAAACGTTGCAGGTGCTTATTTCTTCGTGCGCAGTGGTCAACGCGGCACTCCCTAGCTGCCAGGAGCACTTTTTACTGTGCGCACCCAACCAGAGCGACGGGAGGAGCACATTTCAGAAAACGTGCTCAGCTCGTCGAGAGAATGCGATTTAAGCAATAAAATTAAAAATGCACCTAAAACCTAAACCAAACGTTGCAGGTGCTTATTTCTTCGTGCGCAGTGTTCAACGCGGAACTCCCTAGCTGCCAGGAGCTCTTTTTACTGTGCGCACCCAACCAGAGCGACGGGAGGAGCACATTTCAGAAAACGTGCTCAGCTCGTCGAGAAAATGCGATTTAAGCAATAAAATTAAAAATGCAGCTAAAACCTAAACCAAACGTTGCAGGTGCTGATTTCTTCAAGCGCAGTGGTCAACGCGGCACTCTCTAGCTGCCAAGAGCAATTTTTACTGTGCGCACCCAACCAGAGTGACGGGAGGAGCACATTTCAGAAAACGTGCTCAACTTGTCGAGAAAATGCGATTTAAGCAATAAAATTAAAAATGCAACTAAAACCTAAACCAAACGTTGCAGGTGCTTATTTCTTCGTGCGCAGTGCTCAACGCGGCACTCCCTAGCTGCCAGGAGCACTTTTTACTATGCACGCCCAACCAGAGCGACGGGAGGAGCACATTTCAGAAAACGTGCTCAGCTCGTCGAGAAAATGCGATTTAAGCAATAAAATTAAAAATGCACCTAAAACCTAAACCAAACGTTGCAGGTGCTTATTTCTTCATGCGCAGTGGTCAACGCGGCACTCCCGTGCTGCCAAGAGCACTTTTTACTGTGCACACCCAACCAGAGCGACGGGAGTAGCACATTTCAGAAAACGTGCTCAGCTCGTCGAGAGAATGCGATTTAAGCAATAAAACTAAAAATGCACCTAAAACCTAAACCAAACGTTGCAGGTGCTTATTTCTTCGTGCGCAGTGGTCAACGCGGAACTCCCTAGCTGCCAGGAGCTCTTTTTACTGTGCGCACCCAACCAGAGCGACGGGAGGAGCACATTTCAGAAAACGTGCTCAGCTCGTCGAGACAATGCGATTTAAGCAATAAAATTAAAAATGCACCTAAAACCTAAACCAAACGTTGCAGGTGCTTATTTCTTCGTGCGCAGTGGTCAACGCGGAACTCCCTAGCTGCCAGGAGCTCTTTTTACTGTGCGCACCCAACCAGAGCGACGGGGGGAGCACATTTCAGAAAACGTGCTCAGCTCGTCGAGAGAATGCGATTTAAGCAATAAAATAAAAAATGCACCTAAAACCTAAACCAAACGTTGCAGGTGCTTATTTCTTCATGTGCAGTGGTCAACGCGGCACTCCCGAGCTGCCAAGAGCACTTTTTACTGTGTGCACCCAACCAGAGCGACGGGAGGAGCACATTTCAGAAAACGTGCTCAGCTCGTCGAGAGAATGCGATTTAAGCAATAAAATTAAAAATGCACCTAAATCTAAACCAAACGTTGCAGGTGCTTATTTCTTCGTGCGCAGTGGTCAACGCGGAACTCCCTAGCTGCCAGGAGCTCTTTTTACTGTGCGCACCCAACCAGAGCGACGGGAGGAGCACATTTCAGAAAACGTGCTCAGCTCGTCGAGAAAATGCGATTTAAGCAATAAAATTTAAAATGCACCTAAAACCTAAACCAAACGTTGCAGGTGCTTATTTCTTTGTGCGCAGTGGTCAACGCGGCACTCTTTAGCTGCCAAGAGCACTTTTTACTATGCGCACCCAACCAGAGTGACGGGAGGAGCACATTTCAGAAAACGTGCTCAGCTCGTCGAGAAAATGCGATTTAAGCAATAAAATTAAAAATGCACCTAAAACCTAAACCAAACGTTGCAGGTGCTTATTTCTTCGTGCGCAGTGGTCAACGCGGAACTCCCTAGCTGCCAGGAGCTCTTTTTACTGTGCGCACCCAACCAGAGCGACGGGAGGAGCCCATTTCAGAAAACGTGCTCAGCTCGTCGAGAAAATGCGATTTAAGCAATAAAATTAAAAATACACCTAAAACCTAAACCAACCGTTGCAGGTGCTTATTTCTTCGTGCGCAGTGCTCAACGCGGCACTCCCTAGCTGCCAGGAGCACTTTTTACTGTGCGCACCCAACCAGAGCGACGGGAGGAGCACATTTCAGAAAACGTGCTCAGCTCGTCGAGAGAATGCGATTTAAGCAATAAAATTAAAAATGCACCTAAAACCTAAACCAAACGTTGCAGGTGCTTATTTCTTCGTGCGCAGTGCTCAACGCGGAACTCCCTAGCTGCCAGGAGCTCTTTTTACTGTGCGCACCCAACCAGAGCGACGGGAGGAGCACATTTCAGAAAACGTGCTCAGCTCGTCGAGAAAATGCGATTTAAGCAATAAAATTAAAAATGCACCTAAAACCTAAACCAAACGTTGCAGGTGCTTATTTCTTCATGCGTAGTGCTCAACGCGGCACTCCCTAGCTGCCAGGAGCACTTTTTACTGTGCGCACCCAACCAGAGTGACGGGAGGAGCACATTTCAGAAAACGTGCTCAGCTCGTCGAGAAAATGCGATTTAAGCAATAAGATTAAAAATGCAACTAAAACCTAAACCAAACGTTGCAGGTGGTTATTTCTTCATGCGCAGTGGTCAACGCGGCACTCTCTAGCTGCCAAGAGCACTTTTTACTGTGCGCACCCAACCAGAGTGACGGGAGGAGCACATTTCAGAAAACGTGCTCAGCTCGTCGAGAAAATGCGATTTAAGCAATAAGATTAAAAATGCACCTAAAACCTAAATCAAACGTTGCAGGTGCCTATTTCTTCATGTGCAGTGGTCAACGCGGCACTCTCTAGCTGCCAGGAGCACTTTTTACTATGCGCGCACAACCAGAGCGACGGGAGGAGCACATTTCAGAAAACGTGCTCAGCTCGTCGAGAAAATGCGATTTAAGCAATAAAATTAAAAATGCACCTAAAACCTAAACCAAACGTTGCAGGTGCTTATTTCTTCGTGCGCAGTGGTCAACGCGGCACTCCCTAGCTGCAAGGAGCTCTTTTTACTGTGCGCACCCAACCAGAGTGACGGAAGGAGCACATTTCAGAAAACGTACTCAGCTCGTCGAGAAAATGCGATTTAAGCAATGAAATTAAAAATGCACCTAAAACCTAAACCAAACGTTGCAGGTGCCTATTTCTTCATGTGCAGTGGTCAACGCGGCACTCTCTAGCTGCCAGGAGCACTTTTTACTATGCGCGCACAACCAGAGCGACGGGAGGAGCACATTTCAGAAAACGTGCTCAGCTCGTCGAGAAAATGCGATTTAAGCAATAAAATTTAAAATGCACCTAAAACCTAAACCAAACGTTGCAGGTGCTTATTTCTTCGTGCGCAGTGGTCAACGCCGAACTCCCTAGCTGCAAGGAGCTCTTTTTACTGTGCGCACCCAACCAGAGCGACGGGAGGAGCACATTTCAGAAAACGTGCTCAGCTCGTCGAGAAAATGCGATTTAAGCAATAAAATTAAAAATGCAGCTAAAACCTAAACCAAACGTTGCAGGTGCTTATTTCTTCGTGCGTAGTGCTCAACGCGGCACTCCCTAGCTGCCAGGAGCACTTTTTACTGTGCGCACCCAACCAGAGTGACGGGAGGAGCACAGTTCAGAAAACGTGCTCAGCTCGTCGAGAAAATGCGATTTAGGCAATAAAATTAAAAATGCACCTAAAACCTAAACCAAACGTTGCAGGTGCTTATTTCTTCATGCGCAGTGGTCAACGCGGCACTCTCTAGCTGCCAAGAGCACTTTTTACTGTGCGCACCCAACCAGAGTGACGGGAGGAGCACATTTCAGAAAACCTGCTCAGCTCGTCGAGAAAATATGATTTAAGCAATAAGATTAAAAATGCACCTAAAACCTAAATCAAACGTTGCAGGTGCTTATTTCTTCATGCACAGTGGTCAACGCGGCACTCTCTAGCTGCCAGGAGCACTTTTTACTGTGCGCACCCAACCAGAGCGACGGGAGGAGCACATTTCAGAAAACGTGCTCAGCTCGTCGAGAGAATGCGATTTAAGCAATAAAATTAAAAATGCACCTAAAACTTAAACCAAACGTTGCAGGTGCTTATTTCTTCATGCGCAGTGGTCAACGCGGCACTCTCTAGCTGCCAGGAGCACTTTTTACTATGCGCGCACAACCAGAGCGACGGGAGGAGCACATTTCAGAAAACGTGCTCAGCTCGTCGAGAGAATGCGATTCAAGCAATGGCCGAAATAAGCTCCCTTCTAGCGGATTGGCTGTTTATAAGCACCGCGGAGGAGATCGCGGAGCCTCATTGCACTTCCAGCGGCAAGCACACTCGCGCACGCCGCCCGGAACAACCGGGAGGACGTGCGCATGCGCCAAGTGGCCGAAATAAGCTCCCGCCCAGCGGAGCGGCTGTTTATGAGCACCGCGGAGGAGATCGCGGAGCCTCATTGCACTTCCAGCGGCAAGCACACTCGCACACGCCGCCCAACTCCACCGGAAGGCCGTGCGCACGTGCCAAGTGGCCGAAATAAATTCCCGCCTAGCGGATCGGCTGTTTATAAGCACCGCGGAGGAGATCGCGGAGCCTCATTGCACTTCCAGCGGCAGGCACACCCGCGCACGCCGCCCGGAACAACCGGGAGGCCGTGTACATGCGCCAAGTGGCCGAAATAAGCTCCCGCCTAGCGGAGCGGCTGTTTATGAGCACCGCGGAGGAGACTGCAGAGCCTCATTGCACTTCCAGCGGCCAGCACACTCGCGCACACCACCCGGTTCCACCGGGAGGCCGTGCGCACGCGCCAAGTGGCCAAAATAAGCTCCCGCCTAGCGGATCGGCTGTTTATAAGCACCGCGGAGGAGATCGCAGAGACTCATTGCACTTCCAGCGGCAAGCACACTCGCGCACGCCGCCCGGAACAACCGGGAGGCCGTGCGCATGCGCCAAGTTGCCGGAAATAGCTCCATGCCGAGCGGATCGGCTGTTTATAAGCACCGCAGAAGAGATCGCGCAGCCTCATTCCACTTCCAGCAGCCAGCACACTCGCGCGCGCCGCCTGTGACCGACCAGCTTCATCCGGTACCTTGCTCGGCCCGCTTCTCCCCCCGCGCGGACTTCCAACTGCTCGGGGAGACGTTCGGAAGCTGCCGGTGCCGTTGCAGCGGGAAAATACCTCCCTCTGACGGACACGGCGAGAAATTAAACCACTCTCGAACTTAGCGCACACTTGCATTGCTCCGCGTTCGATGACACTTCGTGCGGGCAAACGGCAGGAGTAACTCTAACTCTCTTAAGGTAGGCTCACTTGACATTTTTTTAACGGTTAGTGGAAGCGAGCGGGACCACCAGGAGGCTGTGCGCATACGCCGGCTAGCCAGAATTAGCTCCGACCCGCGCGGATCGGCTGTTTACAAGCACCGCGGAGGAAATCGCAGAGCCTCATTCGACTTCCAGCGGCCAGCACACTCGCGCACGCCGCCCGGAACAACCGGGATGCCGTGCCCACGCGCCAAGTGGCCTAAATAAGCTGACGCCTAGCGGATCGGCTGTTTATAAGCACCGCGGAGGAGATCGCGGAGCCTCAATCCACTTCCAGCGGCCAGCACACTCGCGCACGCCGCCCGGAACAACCCGGAGGCCGTGGGCACGCGCCAAGTGGCCGAAATAAGCTCCCGCCTAGCGGATCGGCTGTTTATAAGCACCGCGGAGGAGATTGCGGAGCCTCATTGCACTTCCAGCCGCCAGCACACTCGCGCACATCGCCCGGTTCCACCGGGAGGCCGTGCGCACGCGCCAAGTGGCCGAAATAAGATCGCGCCTAGCGGATCGGCTGTTTATCAGAACCGCGGAGGAGATCGCAGAGCCTCATTGCACTTCCAGCAGCCAGGACATTCGCACACGCCGCCCGGCTCCACCGGGAGGCCATGCGCCCGCGCCAAGTGGCCGAAATAAGCTCCCACCTAGCGGATCGGCTGTTTATAAGCACCTTGGAGTTGATTGCGGAGCCTGATTGCACTTCCAGCGGCCAGCACACTCGCGCACGCCGCCCGGAGCAACCGGGAGGCCGTGCGCACACGCCAAGTGGCCGAAATAAGCTCCCGCCTAGCAGACCGGCTGTTTATAAGCACCGCGGAGGAGACCGCAGAGCCTCATTGCATTTCCAGCGGCCAGCACACTCGCGCACGCTTCCCGGTTCCACCGGGAGGCCGTGCGCACGCGCCAGGTGGCCGAAATAAGCTCCCTTCTAGCGGATTGGCTGTTTATAAGCACCGCGGAGGAGATCGCAGATCATTGAACTTCCAGCGGCCAGCACACTCGCGCACACCGCCCGGCTCCACCGGGAGGCCGTTCGCACGCGCCGTGGCCGAAATAAGCTCCCGCCTAGCGGATCGGCTGTTTATAAGCACCGCGGAGGAGATCGCGGAGCCTCATTGCACTTCCAGCGGCAAGCACACTCGCGCACGCCGCCCGGAACAACCGGGAGGACGTGCGCATGCGCCAAGTGGCCGAAATAAGCTCCCGCCTCTCGGAGCGGCTGTTTATAAGCAGCGCGGAGGAGATCGCAGAGCTTCGTTGCACTTCCAGCGGCCAGCACACTCGCGCACGCCGCCCGGAACAACCGGGAGGCCGTGCGCATGCGCCTAGTGGCCGAAATAAGCTCCCGCCTAGCGGATTGGCTGTTTATAAGCACCGCGGAGGAGATCGCGGAGCCTCATTGCACTTCCAGCGGCCAGCACACTCGCGCACGCCGCCCGGAACAACCGGGAGGCGGTGCGCACGCGCAAAGTGGCCGAAATAAGCTCCCGCCTAGCGGATCGGCTGTTTATAAGTACTGCGGAGGAGATTGCGGAGCCTCATTGCTTTTCCAGCGGCCAGCACACTCGCGCACGCCACCCGGTTCCACCGGGAGGCCGTGCGCACGCGCCAAGTGGCCGAAATAAGCTCCCACCTAGCGGATCGGCTGTTTATGAGCTCCGCGGAGGAGACTGCAGAGCCTCATTGCACTTCCAGCGGCAAGCATACTCGCGCACGCCGCCCGGAACAACCGGGAGGCCGTGCGCATGCGCTAAGTGGCCGAAATAAGATCCCGCCTAGCGGACCGGCTGTTTATAAGCACCGCGGAGGAGACCGCAGAGCCTCATTGCACTTCCAACGGCCAGCACACTCGCACAAGCCGCCCGATGCCACCTTGAGGCCGTGCGCACGAGCCAAGTGGCCGAAATAAGCTCCCGCCTAGCGGATCGGCTGTTTATAAGCACCGCGGAGGAGATTGCGGAGCCTCATTGCACTTCCAGCGGCCAGCACACTCGCGCACGCTTCCCGGTTCCACCGGGAGGCCGTGCGCACGCGCCAGGTGGCCGAAATAAGCTCCCTTCTAGCGGATTGGCTGTTTATAAGCACCGCGGAGGAGATCGCAGAGCCTCATTGCACTTCCAGCGGCCAGCACACTAACGCACACCGCCTGGCTCCACCGGGAGGCCGTGCGCACGCGCCGTGGCCGAAATAAGCTCCTGCCTAGCGGATCGGCTGTTTATAAGCACCGCGGAGGAGATCGCGGAGCCTCATTGCACTTCCAGCGGCCAGCACACTCGCGCACGCCGCCCGGAACAACCGGGAGGACGTGCGCATGCGCCAAGTGGCCGAAATAAGCTCCCGCCTAGCGGAACGGCTGTTTATAAGCACCGCGGAGGAGACCGCAGAGCCTCATTGCACTTCCAGCGGCCAGCACACTCGCACACGCCGCCCGATTCCACCTTGAGGCCGTGCGCACGAGCCAAGTGGCCGAAATAAGCTCCCGCCTAGCGAATCGGCTGTTTATAAGCACCGCGGAGGAGATTGCGGAGCCTCATTGCACTTCCAGCGGCCAGCACACTCGCGCACGCTTCCCGGTTCCACCGGGAGGCCGTGCGCACGCGCCAGGTGGCCGAAATAAGCTCCCTTCTAGCGGATTGGCTGTTTATAAGCACCGCGGAGGAGATCGCAGAGCCTCATTGCACTTCCAGCGGCCAGCACACTCACGCACTCCGCCTGGCTCCACCGGGAGGCCGTGCGCACGCGCCGTGGCCGAAATAAGCTCCCGCCTAGCGGATCGGCTGTTTATAAGCACCGCGGAGGAGATCGCGGAGCCTCATTGCACTTCCAGCGGCAAGCACACTCGCGCACGCCGCCCGGAACAACCGGGAGGACGTGCGCTTGCGCCAAGTGGCCGAAATAAGCTCCCGCCCAGCGGAGCGGCTGTTTATGAGCACCGCGGAGGAGATCGCGGAGCCTCATTGCACTTCCAGCGGCCAGCACACTCGCACACGCCGCCCGATTCCACCTTGAGGCCGTGCGCACGAGCCAAGTGGCCGAAATAAGCTCCCGCCTAGCGGATCGGCTGTTTATAAGCACCGCGGAGGAGATTGCGGAGCCTCATTGCACTTCCAGCGGCCAGCACACTCGCCCACGCTTCCTGGTTCCACCGGGAGGCCGTGCGCACGCGCCAGGTGGCCGAAATAAGCTCCTTTCTAGCGGATTGGCTGTTTATAAGCACCGCGGAGGAGATGGCAGAGGCTCATTGCACTTCCAGCGGCTAGCACACTCACGCACTGCGCCCGGCTCCACCGGGAGGCCGTGCGCACGCGCCGTGGCCGAAATAAGCTCCCGCCTAGCGGATCGGCTGTTTATAAGCACCGCGGAGGAGATCGCGGAGCCTCATTGCACGTCCAGCGGCAAGCATACTCGCCCACGCCGCCCGGAACAACCGGGAGGACGTGCGCATGCGCCAAGTGGCCGAAATAAGCTCCCGCCTAGCGGAGCGGCTGTTTATAAGCACCGCGGAGGAGATCGCAGAGCCTCATTGCACTTCCAGCGGCAAGCACACTCGCACACGCCGCCCAACTCCACCGGAAGGCCGTGCGCACGCCCCAAGTGGCCGAACTAAATTCCCGCCTAGCGGATCGGCTGTTTATAAGCACAGCGGAGGAGATCGCGGAGCCTCATTGGACTTCCAGCGGCAAGCACACTCGCGCACGCCGCCCGGAACAACCGGGAGGGCGTGTACATGCGCCAAGTGGCCGAAATAAGCTCCCGCCTAGCGGATCGGCTGTTTATGAGCACCGCGGAGGAGACTGCAGAGCCTCATTGCACTTCCAGCGGCCAGCACACTCGCGCACGCCGCCCGGAACAACCGGGAGGCCGTGCGCACGCGCCAAGTTGCCGGAAATAGCTCCTTGCCGAGCGGATCGGCTGTTTATAAGTACCGCGGAGGAGATCGAAGAGCCTCATTGAAATTCCAGCGGCCAGCACACTCGCGCACACCGCCCCCCTCCACCGGGAGGCCGTGCGCATGCGCCTAGTGGCCGAAATAAGCTCCCGCCTAGCGGATTGGCTGTTTATAAGCACCGCGGAGGAGATCGCGGAGCCTGATTGCACTTCCAGCGGCCAGCACACTCGCGCACGCCGCCCGGAGCAACCGGGAGGCCGTGCGCACGCGCCAAGTGGCCGAAATAAGCTCCCGCCTAGCGGACCGGCTGTTTATAAGCACCGCGGAGGAGACCGCAGAGCCTCATTGCACTTCCAGCGGCCAGCACACTCGCGCACTCCGCCCAGCTCCACCTTGAGGCCGTGCGCACTAGCCAAGTGGCCAAAATAAGCTCCCGCCTAGCGGATCGGCTGTTTATAAGCACCGCGGAGGAGATTGCGGAGCCTCATTGCACTTCCAGCGGCCAGCACACTCGCGCACGCTTCCCGGTTCCACCGGGAGGCCGTGCGCACGCGCCAGGTGGCCGAAATAAGCTCCCTTCTAGCGGATTGGCTGTTTATAAGCAACGCGGAGGAGATCGCAGATCATTGCACTTCCACGGCCAGCACACTCGCGCACACCGCCCGGCTCCACCGGGAGGCCGTTCGCACGCGCCGTGGCCGAAATAAGCTCCCGCCTAGCGGATCGGCTGTTTATAAGCACCGCGGAGGAGATCGCGGAGCCTCATTGCACTTCCAGCGGCAAGCACACTCGCGCACGCCGCCCGGAACAACCGGGAGGACGTGCGCATGCGCCAAGTGGCCGAAATAAGCTCCCGCCTCTCGGAGCGGCTGTTTATAAGCACCGCGGAGGAGATCGCAGAGCTTCGTTGCACTTCCAGCGGCCAGCACACTCGCGCACGCCGCCCGGAACAACCGGGAGGCCGTGCGCATGCGCCTAGTGGCCGAAATAAGCTCCCGCCTAGCGGATTGGCTGTTTATAAGCACCGCGGAGGAGATCGCGGAGCCTCATTGCACTTCCAGCGGCCAGCACACTCGCGCACGCCGCCCGGAACAACCGGGAGGCGGTGCGCAGGCGCAAAGTGGCCGAAATAAGCTCCCGCCTAGCGGATCGGCTGTTTATAAGTACTGCGGAGGAGATTGCGGAGCCTCATTGCTTTTCCAGCGGCCAGCACACTCGCGCACGCCACCCGGTTCCACCGGGAGGCCGTGCGCACGCGCCAAGTGGCCGAAATAAGCTCCCACCTAGCGGATCGGCTGTTTATGAGCTCCGCGGAGGAGACTGCAGAGCCTCATTGCACGTCCAGCGGCAAGCATACTCGCGCACGCCGCCCGGAACAACCGGGAGGCAGTGCGCATGCGCTAAGTGGCCGAAATAAGCTCCCGCCTAGCGGATCGGCTGTTTATAAGCACCGCGGAGGAGATCGCGGAGCCTCATTGCACTTCCAGCGGCCAGCACACTCGCGCACGCCGCCCGGAACAACCGGGAGGACGTGCGCATGCGCCAAGTGGCCGAAATAAGCTCCCGCCTAGCGGACCGGCTGTTTATAAGCACCGCGGAGGAGACCGCAGAGCCTCATTGCACTTCCAGCGGCCAGCACACTCGCACACGCCGCCCGATTCCACCTTGAGGCCGTGCGCACGAGCCAAGTGGCCGAAATAAGCTCCCGCCTAGCGGATCGGCTGTTTATAAGCACCGCGGAGGAGATTGCGGAGCCTCATTGCACTTCCAGCGGCCAGCACACTCGCGCACGCTTCCCGGTTCCACCGGGAGGCCGTGCGCACGCGCCAGGTGGCCGAAATAAGCTCCCTTCTAGCGGATTGGCTGTTTATAAGCACCGCGGAGGAGATCGCAGAGCCTCATTGCACTTCCAGCGGCCAGCACACTCACGCACACCGCCTGGCTCCACCGGGAGGCCGTGCGCACGCGCCGTGGCCGAAATAAGCTCCCGCCTAGCGGATCGGCTGTTTATAAGCACCGCGGAGGAGACCGCAGAGCCGCATTGCACTTCCAGCGGCAAGCATACTCGCGCACGCCGCCCGGAACAACCGGGAGGCCGTGCGCATGCGCTAAGTGGCCGAAATAAGAACCCTTCTAGCGGATTGGCTGTTTATAAGCACCGCGGAGGAGATCGCAGAGCCTCATTGCACTTCCAGCGGCCAGCACACTCACGCACACCGCCCGGCTCCACCGGGAGGCCGTGCGCACGCGCCGTGGCCGAAATAAGCTCCCGCCTAGCGGATCGGCTGTTTATAAGCACCGCGGAGGAGATCGCGGAGCCTCATTGCACTTCCAGCGGCAAGCACATTCGCGCACGCCGCCCGGAACAACCGGGAGGACGTGCGCATGCGCCAAGTGGCCGAAATAAGCTCCCGCCTACCGGAGCGGCTGTTTATAAGCACCGCAGAGGAGATTGCGGAGCCTCATTGCACTTCCAGCGGCAAGCACACTCGCACACGCCGCCCAACTCCACCGGAAGCCCGTGCGCACGCGCCAAGTGGGCGAAATAAATTCCCGCCTAGCGGATCGGCTGTTTATAAGCACCGCGGAGGAGATCGTGGAGCCTCATTGCACTTCCAGCGGCAAGCACACTCGCGCACGCCGCCCGGAACAACCGGGAGGCCGTGTACATGCGCCAAGTGGCCGAAATAAGCTCCCGCCTAGCGGATCGGCTGTTTATGAGCACCGCGGAGGAGACTGCAGAGCCTCATTGCACTTCCAGCGGCCAGCACACTCGCGCACGCCACCCGGTTCCACCGGGAGGCCGTGCGCACGCGCGAAGTGGCCGAAATAAGCTCCCGCCGAGCGGATCGGCTGTTTATAAGCACCGCGGAGGAGATCGCAGAGCCTCATTGCACTTCCAGCGGCCAGCACACTTGCGCACGCTTCCCGGTTCCACCGGGAGGCCGTGCACACGCGCCAGGTGGCCGAAATAAGCTCCCTTCTAGCGGATTGGCTGTTTATAAGCACCGCGGAGGAGATCGCAGAGCCTCATTGCACTTCCAGCGGCCAGCACACTCGCGCACGCCGCCCGGAACAACCGGGAGGCGGTGCGCACGCGCAAAGTGGCCGAAATAAGCTTCCGCCTAGCGGATCGGCTGTTTATAAGTACTGCGGAGGAGATCTCGGAGCCTCATTGCACTTCCAGCGGCCAGCACACTCGCGCACGCCACCCGGTTCAACCGGGAGGCCGTGCGCACGCGCCAAGTGGCCGAAATAAGCTCCCGCCTAGCGAATCGGCTGTTTATGAGCTCCGCGGAGGAGACTGCAGAGCCTCATTGCACTTCCAGCGGCCAGCACACTCGCGCACACCACCCGGTTCCACCGGGAGGCCGTGCACACGCGCCAAATGGCCGAAATAAGCTCCCGCCGAGCGGATCGGCTGTTTATAAGCACCGCGGAGGAGATCGCGGAGCCTCATTGCACTTCCAGCGGCCAGCACACTCGCACACGCCGCCCGATTCCACCTTGAGGCCGTGCGCACGAGCCAAGTGGCCGAAATAAGCTCCCGCCTAGCGGATCGGCTGTTTATAAGCACCGCGGAGGAGATTGCGGAGCCTCATTGCACTTCCAGCGGCCAGCACACTCGCGCACGCTTCCCGGTTCCACCGGGAGGCCGTGCGCACGCGCCAGGTGGCCGAAATAAGCTCCCTTCTAGCGGATTGGCTGTTTATAAGCACCGCGGAGGAGATCGCAGAGCCTCATTGCACTTCCAGCGGCCAGCACACTCACGCACACCGCCCGGCTCCACCGGGAGGCCGTGCGCACGCGCCGTGGCCGAAATAAGCTCCCGCCTAGCAGATCGGCTGTTTATAAGCACCGCGGAGGAGATCGCGGAGCCTCATTGCACTTCCAGCGGCAAGCACACTCGCGCACGCCACCCGGAACAACCGGGAGGACGTGCGCATGCGCCAATTGGCCAAAATAAGCTCCCGCCTAGCGGAGCGGCTGTTTATAAGCACCGCGGAGGAGATCGCGGAGCCTCATTGCACTTCCAGCGGCAAGCACACTCGCCCACGCCGCCCGGAACAACCGGGAGGACGAGCGCATGCGCCAAGTGGCCGAAATAAGCTCCCGCCTCTCGGAGCGGCTGTTTATAAGCACCGCAGAGGAGATCGCAGAGCTTCATTGCACTTCCAGCGGCCAGCACACTCGCGCACGCCGCCCGGAACAACCGGGAGGCCGTGCGCATGCGCCTAGTGGCCGAAATAAGCTCCCGCCTAGCGGATTGGCTGTTTATAAGCACCGCGGAGGAGATCGCGGAGCCTCATTGCACTTCCAGCGGCCAGCACACTCGCGCACGCCGCCCGGAACAACCGGGAGGCGGTGCGCATGCGCAAAGTGGCCGAAATAAGTTCCCGCCTAGCGGATCGGCTGTTTATAAGTACTGCGGAGGAGATAGCGGAGCCTCATTGCACTTCCAGCGGCCAGCACACTCGTGCACGTCACCCGGTTCCACCGGGAGGCCGTGCGCACGCGCCAAGTGGCCGAAATAAGCTCCCGCCTAGCGGATGGGCTGTTTATGAGCTCCGCGGAGGAGACTGCAGAGCCTCATTGCACTTCCAGCGGCCAGCACACTCGCGCACACCACCCGGTTCCACCGGGAGGCCGTGCACACGCGCCAAGTGGCCGAAATAAGCTCCCGCCGAGCGGATCGGCTGTTTATAAGCACCGCGGAGGAGAACGCGGAGCCTCATTGCACTTCCAGCGGCCAGCACACTCGCGCACGCTTCCCGGTTCCACCGGGAGGCCGTGCGCATGCGCCAGGTGGCCGAAATAAGATCCCGCCTAGCGGATTGGCTGTTTATAAGCACCGCGGAGGAGATCGCAGAGCCTCATTGCACTTCCAGCGGCCAGCAAACTCGCGCACACCGCCCGGCTCCACCGGGAGGCCGTGCGCACGCGCCAAGTGGCCGAAATAAGCTCCCGCCTAGCGGAGCCGCTGTTTATAAGTACCGCGGAGGAGATCGCGGAGCCTCATTGCACTTCCAGCGGCCAGCACACTCGCACACGCCGCCCAACTCCACCGGAAGGCCGTGCGCACGCGCCAAGTGGCCGAAATAAATTCCTGCCTAGCGGATCGGCAATTATAAGCACCACGGAGGAGATCGCGGAGCCTCATTGCAATTCCAGCGGCCAGCACACTCGCGCACAACACCCGGTTCCACCGGGAGGCCGTGCGCATGCGCCAGGTGGCCGAAATAAGATCCCGCCTAGCGGATTGGCTGTTTATAAGCACCGCGGAGGAGATCGCAGAGCCTCATTGCACTTCCAGCGGCCAGCACACTCGCGCACACCGCCCGGCTCCACCGGGAGGCCGTGCGCACGCGCAAAGTGGCCGAAATAAGCTCCCGCCTACCGGAGCCGCTGTTTATAAGCACCGCGGAGGAGATCGCGGAGCCTCATTGCACTTCCAGCGGCAAGCACACTCGCACACGCCGCCCAACTCCACCGGAAGGCCGTGCGCACGCGCCAAGTGGCCGAAATAAATTCCTGCCTAACGGATCGGCAATTATAAGCACCACGGAGGAGATCGCGGAGCCTCATTGCAATTCCAGCGGCCAGCACACTCGCGCACACCACCCGGTTCCAACGGGAGGCCGTGCACACGCGCCAAGTGGCCGAAATAAGCTCCCGCCGAGCGGATCGGCTGTTTATAAGCACCGCGGAGGAGATCGCGGAGCCTCATTGCACTTCCAGCGGCAAGCATACTCGCGCACGCCGCCCGGAACAACCGGGAGGCCGTGTGCATGCGCTAAGTGGCCGAAATAAGATCCCGCCTAGCGGATCGGCTGTTTATAAGCACCGCGGAGGAGATAGCAGAGCCTCATTGCACTTCCAGCGGCCAGCACACTCGCGCACGCTTCCCGGTTCCACCGGGAGGCCGTGCGCACGCACCAAGATGCCGAAATAAGCTCCCGCCTAGCGGACCGGCTGTTTATAAGCACCGCGGAGGAGACCGCAGAGCCTCATTGCACTTCCAGCGGCCAGCACACTCGCACACGCCGCCCGATTCCACCTTGAGGCCGTGCGCACGAGCCAAGTGGCCGAAATAAGCTCCCGCCTAGCGGATCGGCTGTTTATAAGCACCGCGGAGGAGACCGCAGAGCCTCATTGCACTTCCAGCGGCAAGCATACTCGCGCACGCCGCCCGGAACAACCGGGAGGCCGTGCGCATGCGCTAAGTGGCCTAAATAAGAACCCTTCTAGCGGATTGGCTGTTTATAAGCACCGCGGAGGAGATCGCAGAGCCTCATTGCACTTCCAGCGGCCAGCACACTCACGCACACCGCCCGGCTCCACCGGGAGGCCGTGCGCACGCGCCGTGGCCGAAATAAGCTCCCGCCTAGCGGATCGGCTGTTTATAAGCACCGCGGAGGAGATTGCGGAGCCTCATTGCACTTCCAGCGGCAAGCACACTCGCGCACGCCGCCCGGAACAACCGGGAGGACGTGCGCATGCGCCAAGTGGCCGAAATAAGCTCCCGCCTACCGGAGCGGCTGTTTATAAGCACCGCAGAGGAGATCGCGGAGCCTCATTGCACTTCCAGCGGCAAGCACACTCGCACACGCCGCCCAACTCCACCGGAAGCCCGTGCGCACGCGCCAAGTGGGCGAAATAAATTCCCGCCTAGCGGATCGGCTGTTTATAAGCACCGCGGAGGAGATCGTGGAGCCTCATTGCACTTCCAGCGGCCAGCACACTCGCGCACGCCGCCCGGAACAACCGGGAGGTCGTGCGCATGCGCCTAGTGGCCGAAATAAGCTCCCGCCTAGCGGATTGGCTGTTTATAAGCACCGCGGAGGAGATCGCGGAGCCTTATTGCACTTCCAGCGGCCAGCACACTCGCGCACGCCGCCAGGAACAACCGGGAGGCGGTGTTCACGCGCAAAGTGGCCGAAATAAGCTCCCGCCTAGCGGATCGGCTGTTTATAAGTACTGCGGAGGAGATCTCGGAGCCTCATTGCACTTCCAGCGGCCAGCACACTCGCGCACGCCACCCGGTTCCACCGGGAGGCCGTGCGCACGCGCCAAGTGGCCGAAATAAGCTCCCGCCTAGCGAATCGGCTGTTTATGAGCTCCGCGGAGGAGACTGCAGAGCCTCATTGCACTTCCAGCGGCCAGCACACTCGCGCACACCACCCGGTTCCACCGGGAGGCCGTGCACACGCGCCAAATGGCCGAAATAAGCTCCCGCCGAGCGGATCGGCTGTTTATAAGCACCGCGGAGGAGATCGCGGAGCCTCATTGCACTTCCAGCGGCCAGCACACTCGTACACGCCGCCCGATTCCACCTTGAGGCCGTGCGCACGAGCCAAGTGGCCGAAATAAGCTCCCGCCTAGCGGATCGGCTGTTTATAAGCACCGCGGAGGAGATTGCGGAGCCTCATTGCACTTCCAGCGGCCAGCACACTCGCGCACGCTTCCCGGTTCCACCGGGAGGCCGTGCGCACGCGCCAGGTGGCCGAAATAAGCTCCCTTCTAGCGGATTGGCTGTTTATAAGCACCGCGGAGGAGATCGCAGAGCCTCATTTCACTTCCAGCGGCCAGCACACTCACGCACACCGCCCGGCTCCACCGGGAGGCCGTGCGCACGCGCCGTGGCCGAAATAAGCTCCCGCCTAGCAGATCGGCTGTTTATAAGCACCGCGGAGGAGATCGCGGAGCCTCATTGCACTTCCAGCGGCAAGCACACTCGCGCACGCCACCCGGAACAACCGGGAGGACGTGCGCATGCGCCAATTGGCCAAAATAAGCTCCCGCCTAGCGGAGCGGCTGTTTATAAGCACCGCGGAGGAGATCGCGGAGCCTCATTGCACTTCCAGCGGCAAGCACACTCGCACACGCCGCCCGGAACAACCGGGAGGACGAGCGCATGCGCCAAGTGGCCGAAATAAGCTCCCGCCTCTCGGAGCGGCTGTTTATAAGCACCGCAGAGGAGATCGCAGAGCTTCATTGCACTTCCAGTGGCCAGCACACTCGCGCACGCCGCCCGGAACAACCGGGAGGCCGTGCGCATGCGCCTAGTGGCCGAAATAAGCTCCCGCCTAGCGGATTGCCTGTTTATAAGCACCGCGGAGGAGATCGCGGAGCCTCATTGCACTTCCAGCGGCCAGCACACTCGCGCACGCCGCCCGGAACAACCGGGAGGCGGTGCGCACGCGCAAAGTGGCCGAAATAAGCTCCCGCCTAGCGGATCGGCTGTTTATAAGTACTGCGGAGGAGATCTCGGAGCCTCATTGCACTTCCAGCGGCCAGCACACTCGCGCACGCCACCCGGTTCCACCGGGAGGCCGTGCGCACGCGCCAAGTGGCCGAAATAAGCTCCCGCCTAGCGAATCGGCTGTTTATGAGCTCCGCGGAGGAGACTGCAGAGCCTCATTGCACTTCCAGCGGCCAGCACACTCGCGCACACCACCCGGTTCCACCGGGAGGCCGTGCACACGCGCCAAATGGCCGAAATAAGCTCCCGCCGAGCGGATCGGCTGTTTATAAGCACCGCGGAGGAGATCGCGGAGCCTCATTGCACTTCCAGCGGCAAGCACACTCGCGCACGCCGCCCGGAACAACCGGGAGGACGTGCGCATGCGCCAAGTGGCCGAAATAAGCTCCCGCCTAGCGGAGCGGCTGTTTATAAGCACCGCGGAGGAGATCGCGGAGCCTCATTGCACTTCCAGCGGCAAACACACTCGCACACGCCGCCCGGAACAACCGGGAGGACGTGCGCATGCGCCAAGTGGCCGAAATAAGCTCCCGCCTCTCGGAGCGGCTGTTTATAAGCACCGCGGAGGAGATTGCAGAGCTTCATTGCACTTCCAGCGGCCAGCACACTCGCGCACGCCGCCCGGAAAAACCGGGAGGTCGTGCGCATGCGCCTAGTGGCCGAAATAAGCTCCCGCCTAGCGGATTGGCTGTTTATAAGCACCGCGGAGGAGATCGCGGAGCCTTATTGCACTTCCAGCGGCCAGCACACTCGCGCACGCCGCCCGGAACAACCGGGAGGCGGTGCGCACGCGCAAAGTGGCCGAAATAAGCTCCCGCCTAGCGGATCGGCTGTTTATAAGTACTGCGGAGGAGATCTCGGAGCCTCATTGCACTTCCAGCGGCCAGCACACTCGCGCACGCCACCCGGTTCCACCGGGAGGCCGTGCGCACGCGCCAAGTGGCCGAAATAAGCTCCCGCCTAGCGAATCGGCTGTTTATGAGCTCCGCGGAGGAGACTGCAGAGCCTCATTGCACTTCCAGCGGCCAGCACACTCGCGCACACCACCCGGTTCCACCGGGAGGCCGTGCACACGCGCCAAATGGCCGAAATAAGCTCCCGCCGAGCGGATCGGCTGTTTATAAGCACCGCGGAGGAGATCGCGGAGCCTCATTGCACTTCCAGCGGCCAGCACACTCGCAACCGCCGCCCGATTCCACCTTGAGGCCGTGCGCACGAGCCAAGTGGCCGAAATAAGCTCCCGCCTAGCGGATCGGCTGTTTATAAGCACCGCGGAGGAGATTGCGGAGCCTCATTGCACTTCCAGCGGCCAGCACACTCGCGCACGCTTCCCGGTTCCACCGGGAGGCCGTGCGCACGCGCCAGGTGGCCGAAATAAGCTCCCTTCTAGCGGATTGGCTGTTTATAAGCACCGCGGAGGAGATCGCAGAGCCTCATTGCACTTCCAGCGGCCAGCACACTCACGCACACCGCCCGGCTCCACCGGGAGGCCGTGCGCACGCGCCGTGGCCGAAATAAGCTCCCGCCTAGCAGATCGGCTGTTTATAAGCACCGCGGAGGAGATCGCGGAGCCTCATTGCACTTCCAGCGGCAAGCACACTCGCGCACGCCACCCAGAACAACCGGGAGGACGTGCGCATGCGCCAATTGGCCAAAATAAGCTCCCGCCTAGCGGAGCGGCTGTTTATAAGCACCGCGGAGGAGATCGCGGAGCCTCATTGCACTTCCAGCGGCAAGCACACTCGCACACGCCGCCCGGAACAACGGGGAGCACGAGCGCATGCGCCAAGTGGCCGAAATAAGCTCCCGCCTCTCGGAGCGGCTGTTTATAAGCACCGCAGAGGAGATCGCAGAGCTTCATTGCACTTCCAGCGGCCAGCACACTCGCGCACGCCGCCCGGAACAACCGGGAGGCCGTGCGCATGCGCCTAGTGGCCGAAATAAGCTCCCGCCTAGCGGATCGGCTGTTTATAAGCACCGCGGAGGAGATCGCGGAGCCTCATTGCACTTCCAGCGGCAAGCACACTCGCGCACGCCGCCCGGAACAACCGGGAGGACGTGCGCATGCGCCAAGTGGCCGAAATAAGCTCCCGCCTACCGGAGCGGCTGTTTATAAGCACCGCAGAGGAGATCGCGGAGCCTCATTGCACTTCCAGCGGCAAGCACACTCGCACACGCCCCCCAACTCCACCGGAAGCCCGTGCGCACGCGCCAAGTGGGCGAAATAAATTCCCGCCTAGCGGATCGGCTGTTTATAAGCACCGCGGAGGAGATCGTGGAGCCTCATTGCACTTCCAGCGGCAAGCACACTCGCGCACGCCGCCCGGAACAACCGGGAGGCCGTGTACATGCGCCAAGTGGCCGAAATAAGCTCCCGCCTAGCGGATCGGCTGTTTATGAGCACCGCGGAGGAGACTGCAGAGCCTCATTGCACTTCCAGCGGCCAGCACACTCGCGCACGCCACCCGGTTCCACCGGGAGGCCGTGCGCACGCGCGAAGTGGCCGAAATAAGCTCCCGCCGAGCGGATCGGCTGTTTATAAGCACCGCGGAGGAGATCGCAGAGCCTCATTGCACTTCCAGCGGCCAGCACACTTGCGCACGCTTCCCGGTTCCACCGGGAGGCCGTGCACACGCGCCAGGTGGCCGAAATAAGCTCCCTTCTAGCGGATTGGCTGTTTATAAGCACCGCGGAGGAGATCGCAGAGCCTCATTGCACTTCAAGCGGCCAGCACACTCGCGCACGCCGCCCGGAACAACCGGGAGGCGGTGCGCACGCGCAAAGTGGCCGAAATAAGCTCCCGCCTAGCGGATCAGCTGTTTATAAGCACTGCGGAGGAGATCTCGGAGCCTCATTGCACTTCCGGCGGCCAGCACACTCGCGCACGCCACCCGGTTCCACCGGGAGGCCGTGTGCACGCGCCAAGTGGCCGAAATAAGCTCCCGCCTAGCGAATCGGCTGTTTATGAGCTCCGCGGAGGAGACTGCAGAGCCTCATTGCACTTCCAGCGGCCAGCACACTCGCGCACACCACCCGGTTCCACCGGGAGGCCGTGCACACGCGCCAAATGGCCGAAATAAGCTCCCGCCGAGCGGATCGGCTGTTTATAAGCACCGCGGAGTAGATCGCGGACCCTCATTGCACTTCCAGCGGCCAGCACACTCGCACACGCTGCCCGATTCCACCTTGAGGCCGTGCGCACGAGCCAAGTGGCCGAAATAAGCTCCCGCCTAGCGGATCGGCTGTTTATAAGCACCGCGGAGGAGATTGCGGAGCCTCATTGCACTTCCAGCGGCCAGCACACTCGCGCACGCTTCCCGGTTCCACCGGGAGGCCGTGCGCACGCGCCAGGTGGCCGAAATAAGCTCCCTTCTAGCGGATTGGTTGTTTATAAGCACCGCGGAGGAGATCGCAGAGCCTCATTGCACTTCCAGCGGCCAGCACACTCACGCACACCGCCCGGCTCCACCGGGAGGCCGTGCGCACGCGCCGTGGCCGAAATAAGCTCCCGCCTAGCGGATTGGCTGTTTATAAGCACCGCGGAGGAGATCGCGGAGCCTCATTGCACTTCCAGCGGCAAGCACACTCGCACACGCCGCCCGGAACAACCGGGAGGACGAGCGCATGCGCCAAGTGGCCGAAATAAGCTCCCGCCTCTCGGAGCGGCTGTTTATAAGCACCGCAGAGGAGATCGCAGAGCTTCATTGCACTTCCAGCGGCCAGCACACTCGCGCACGCCGCCCGGAACAACCGGGAGGCCGTGCGCATGCGCCTAGTGGCCGAAATAAGCTCCCGCCTAGCGGATTGGCTGTTTATAAGCACCGCGGAGGAGATCGCGGAGCCTCATTGCACTTCCAGCGGCCAGCACACTCGCGCACGCCGCCCGGAACAACCGGGAGGCGGTGCGCACGCGCCAAGTGGCCGAAATAAGTTCCCGCCTAGCGGATCGGCTGTTTATAAGTACTGCGGAGGAGATAGCGGAGCCTCATTGCACTTCCAGCGGCCAGCACACTCGTGCACGTCACCCGGTTCCACCGGGAGGCCGTGCGCACGCGCCAAGTGGCCGAAATAAGCTCCCGCCTAGCGGATGGGCTGTTTATGAGCTCCGCGGAGGAGACTGCAGAGCCTCATTGCACTTCCAGCGGCCAGCACACTCGCGCACACCACCCGGTTCCACCGGGAGGCCGTGCACACGCGCCAAGTGGCCGAAATAAGCTCCCGCCGAGCGGATCGGCTGTTTATAAGCACCGCGGAGGAGATCGCGGAGCCTCATTGCACTTCCAGTGGCCAGCACACTCGCGCACGCTTCCCGGTTCCACCGGGAGGCCGTGCGCATGCGCCAGGTGGCCGAAATAAGATCCCGCCTAGCGGATTGGCTGTTTATAAGCACCGCGGAGGAGATCGCAGAGCCTCATTGCACTTCCAGCGGCCAGCACACTCGCGCACACCGCCCGGCTCCACCGGGAGGCCGTGCGCACGCGCCAAGTGGCCGAAATAAGCTCCCGCCTAGCGGAGCCGCTGTTTATAAGCACCGCGGAGGAGATCGCGGAGCCTCATTGCACTTCCAGCGGCAAGCACACTCGCACACGCCGCCCAACTCCACCGGAAGGCCGTGCGCACGCGCCAAGTGGCCGAAATAAATTCCTGCCTAACGGATCGGCAATTATAAGCACCACGGAGGAGATCGCGGAGCCTCATTGCAATTCCAGCGGCCAGCACACTCGCGCACACCACCCGGTTCCAACGGGAGGCCGTGCACACGCGCCAAGTGGCCGAAATAAGCTCCCGCCGAGCGGATCGGCTGTTTATAAGCACCGCGGAGGAGATCGCGGAGCCTCATTGCACTTCCAGCGGCAAGCATACTCGCGCACGCCGCCCGGAACAACCGGGAGGCCGTGTGCATGCGCTAAGTGGCCGAAATAAGATCCCGCCTAGCGGATCGGCTGTTTATAAGCACCGCGGAGGAGATAGCAGAGCCTCATTGCACTTCCAGCGGCCAGCACACTCGCGCACGCTTCCCGGTTCCACCGGGAGGCCGTGCGCACGCACCAAGATGCCGAAATAAGCTCCCGCCTAGCGGACCGGCTGTTTATAAGCACCGCGGAGGAGACCGCAGAGCCTCATTGCACTTCCAGCGGCCAGCACACTCGCACACGCCGCCCGATTCCACCTTGAGGCCGTGCGCACGAGCCAAGTGGCCGAAATAAGCTCCCGCCTAGCGGATCGGCTGTTTATAAGCACCGCGGAGGAGACCGCAGAGCCTCATTGCACTTCCAGCGGCAAGCATACTCGCGCACGCCGCCCGGAACAACCGGGAGGCCGTGCGCATGCGCTAAGTGGCCTAAATAAGAACCCTTCTAGCGGATTGGCTGTTTATAAGCACCGCGGAGGAGATCGCAGAGCCTCATTGCACTTCCAGCGGCCAGCACACTCACGCACACCGCCCGGCTCCACCGGGAGGCCGTGCGCACGCGCCGTGGCCGAAATAAGCTCCCGCCTAGCGGATCGGCTGTTTATAAGCACCGCGGAGGAGATTGCGGAGCTTCATTGCACTTCCAGCGGCAAGCACACTCGCGCACGCCGCCCGGAACAACCGGGAGGTCGTGCGCATGCGCCAAGTGGCCGAAATAAGCTCCCGCCTACCGGAGCGGCTGTTTATAAGCACCGCAGAGGAGATCGCGGAGCCTTATTGCACTTCCAGCGGCCAGCACACTCGCGCACGCCGCCAGGAACAACCGGGAGGCGGTGCGCACGCGCAAAGTGGCCGAAATAAGCTCCCGCCTAGCGGATCGGCTGTTTATAAGTACTGCGGAGGAGATCTCGGAGCCTCATTGCACTTCCAGCGGCCAGCACACTCGCGCACGCCACCCGGTTCCACCGGGAGGCCGTGCGCACGCGCCAAGTGGCCGAAATAAGCTCCCGCCTAGCGAATCGGCTGTTTATGAGTTCCGCGGAGGAGACTGCAGAGCCTCATTGCACTTCGAGCGGCCAGCACACTCGCGCACACCACCCGGTTCCACCGGGAGGCCGTGCACACGCGCCAAATGGCCGAAATAAGCTCCCGCCGAGCGGATCGGCTGTTTATAAGCACCGCGGAGGAGATCGCGGAGCCTCATTGCACTTCCAGCGGCCAGCACACTCGCACACGCCGCCCGATTCCACCTTGAGGCCGTGCGCACGAGCCAAGTGGCCGAAATAAGCTCCCGCCTAGCGGATCGGCTGTTTATAAGCACCGCGGAGGAGATTGCGGAGCCTCATTGCACTTCCAGCGGCCAGCACACTCGCGCACGCTTCCCGGTTCCACCGGGAGGCCGTGCGCACGCGCCAGGTGGCCGAAATAAGCTCCCTTCTAGCGGATTGGCTGTTTATAAGCACCGCGGAGGAGATCGCAGAGCCTCATTGCACTTCCAGCGGCCAGCACACTCACGCACACCGCCCGGCTCCACCGGGAGGCCGTGCGCACGCGCCGTGGCCGAAATAAGCTCCCGCCTAGCAGATCGGCTGTTTATAAGCACCGCGGAGGAGATCGCGGAGCCTCATTGCACTTCCAGCGGCAAGCACACTCGCACACGCCACCCGGAACAACCGGGAGGACGTGCGCATGCGCCAATTGGCCAAAATAAGCTCCAGCCTAGCGGAGCGGCTGTTTATAAGCACCGCGGAGGAGATCGCGGAGCCTCATTGCACTTCCAGCGGCCAGCACACTCGCACACGCCGCCCGATTCCACCTTGAGGCCGTGCGCACGAGCCAAGTGGCCGAAATAAGCTCCCGCCTAGCGGATCGGCTGTTTATAAGCACCGCGGAGGAGATTGCGGAGCCTCATTGCACTTCCAGCGGCCAGCACACTCGCGCACGCTTCCCGGTTCCACCGGGAGGCCGTGCGCACGCGCCAGGTGGCCGAAATAAGCTCCCTTCTAGCGGATTGGCTGTTTATAAGCACCGCGGAGGAGATCGCAGAGCCTCATTGCACTTCCAGCGGCCAGCACACTCACGCACACCGCCCGGCTCCACCGGGAGGCCGTGCGCACGCGCCGTGGCCGAAATAAGCTCCCGCCTAGCAGATCGGCTGTTTATAAGCACCGCGGAGGAGATCGCGGAGCCTCATTGCACTTCCAGCGGCAAGCACACTCGCGCACGCCACCCGGAACAACCGGGAGGACGTGCGCATGCGCCAATTGGCCAAAATAAGCTCCCGCCTAGCGGAGCGGCTGTTTATAAGCACCGCGGAGGAGATCGCGGAGCCTCATTGCACTTCCAGCGGCAAGCACACTCGCACACGCCGCCCGGAACAACCGGGAGGACGAGCGCATGCGCCAAGTGGCCGAAATAAGCTCCCGCCTCTCGGAGCGGCTGTTTATAAGCACCGCAGAGGAGATCGCAGAGCTTCATTGCACTTCCAGCGGCCAGCACACTCGCGCACGCCGCCCGGAACAACCGGGAGGCCGTGCGCATGCGCCTAGTGGCCGAAATAAGCTCCCGCCTAGCGGATTGGCTGTTTATAAGCACCGCGGAGGAGATCGCGGAGCCTCATTGCACTTCCAGCGGCCAGCACACTCGCGCACGCCGCCCGGAACAACCGGGAGGCGGTGCGCACGCGCAAAGTGGCCGAAATAAGTTCCCGCCTAGCGGATCGGCTGTTTATAAGTACTGCGGAGGAGATAGCGGAGCCTCATTGCACTTCCAGCGGCCAGCACACTCGTGCACGTCACCCGGTTCCACCGGGAGGCCGTGCGCACGCGCCAAGTGGCCGAAATAAGCTCCCGCCTAGCGGATGGGCTGTTTATGAGCTCCGCGGAGGAGACTGCAGAGCCTCATTGCACTTCCAGCGGCCAGCACACTCGCGCATACCACCCGGTTCCACCGGGAGGCCGTGCACACGCGCCACGTGGCCGAAATAAGCTCCCGCCGAGCGGATCGGCTGTTTATAAGCACAGCGGAGGAGATCGCGGAGCCTCATTGCACTTCCAGCGGCCAGCACACTCGCGCACGCTTCCCGGTTCCACCGGGAGGCCGTGCGCATGCGCCAGGTGGCCGAAATAAGATCCCGCCTAGCGGATTGGCTGTTTATAAGCACCGCGGAGGAGATCGCAGAGCCTCATTGCACTTCCAGCGGCCAGCACACTCGCGCACACCGCCCGGCTCCACCGGGAGGCCGTGCGCACGCGCCAAGTGGCCGAAATAAGCTCCCGCCTAGCGGAGCCGCTGTTTATAAGCACCGCGGAGGAGATCGCGGAGCCTCATTGCACTTCCAGCGGCAAGCACACTCGCACACGCCGCCCAACTCCACCGGAAGGCCGTGCGCACGCGCCAAGTGGCCGAAATAAATTCCTGCCTAGCGGATCGGCTATTATAAGCACCACGGAGGAGATCGCGGAGCCTCATTGCAATTCCAGCGGCCAGCACACTCGCGCACACCACCCGGTTCCAACGGGAGGCCGTGCACACGCGCCAAGTGGCCGAAATAAGCTCCCGCCGAGCGGATCGGCTGTTTATAAGCACCGCGGAGGAGATCGCGGAGCCTCATTGCACTTCCAGCGGCAAGCATACTCGCGCACGCCGCCCGGAACAACCGGGAGGCCGTGTGCATGCGCTAAGTGGCCGAAATAAGATCCCGCCTAGCGGATCGGCTGTTTATAAGCACCGCGGAGGAGATAGCAGAGCCTCATTGCACTTCCAGCGGCCAGCACACTCGCGCACGCTTCCCGGTTCCACCGGGAGGCCGTGCGCACGCACCAAGATGCCGAAATAAGCTCCCGCCTAGCGGACCGGCTGTTTATAAGCACCGCGGAGGAGACCGCAGAGCCTCATTGCACTTCCAGCGGCATTCACACTCGCACACGCCGCCCGATTCCACCTTGAGGCCGTGCGCACGAGCCAAGTGGCCGAAATAAGCTCCCGCCTAGCGGATCGGCTGTTTATAAGCACCGCGGAGGAGACCGCAGAGCCTCATTGCACTTCCAGCGGCAAGCATACTCGCGCACGCCGCCCGGAACAACCGGGAGGCCGTGCGCATGCGCTAAGTGGCCGAAATAAGAACCCTTCTAGCGGATTGGCTGTTTATAAGCACCGCGGAGGAGATCGCAGAGCCTCATTGCACTTCCAGCGGCCAGCACACTCACGCACACCGCCCGGCTCCACCGGGAGGCCGTGCGCACGCGCCGTGGCCGAAATAAGCTCCCGCCTAGCGGATCGGCTGTTTATAAGCACAGCGGAGGAGATCGCGGAGCCTCATTGCACTTCCAGCGGCAAACACACTCGCACACGCCGCCCGGAACAACCGGGAGGACGTGCGCATGCGCCAAGTGGCCGAAATAAGCTCCCGCCTAGCGGAGCGGCTGTTTATAAGCACCGCGGAGGAGATCGCGGAGCCTCATTGCACTTCCAGCGGCAAGCACACTCGCACACGCCGCCCGGAACAACCGGGAGGACGAGCGAATGCGCCAAGTGGCCGAAATAAGCTCCCGCCTCTCGGAGCGGCTGTTTATAAGCACCGCAGAGGAGATCGCAGAGCTTCATTGCACTTCCAGCGGCCAGCACACTCGCGCACGCCGCCCGGAACAACCGGGAGGCCGTGCGCATGCGCCTAGTGGCCGAAATAAGCTCCCGCCTAGCGGATTGGCTGTTTATAAGCACCGCGGAGGAGATCGCGGAGCCTCATTGCACTTCCAGCGGCCAGCACACTCGCGCACGCCGCCCGGAACAACCGGGAGGCGGTGCGCACGCGCAAAGTGGCCGAAATAAGTTCCCGCCTAGCGGATCGGCTGTTTATAAGTACTGCGGAGGAGATAGCGGAGCCTCATTGCACTTCCAGCGGCCAGCACACTCGTGCACGTCACCCGGTTCCACCGGGAGGCCGTGCGCACGCGCCAAGTGGCCGAAATAAGCTCCCGCCTAGCGGATGGGCTGTTTATGAGCTCCGCGGAGGAGACTGCAGAGCCTCATTGCACTTCCAGCGGCCAGCACACTCGCGCACACCACCCGGTTCCACCGGGAGGCCGTGCACACGCGCCACGTGGCCGAAATAAGCTCCCGCCGAGCGGATCGGCTGTTTATAAGCACCGCGGAGGAGATCGCGGAGCCTCATTGCACTTCCAGCGGCCAGCACACTCGCGCACGCTTCCCGGTTCCACCGGGAGGCCGTGCGCATGCGCCAGGTGGCCGAAATAAGATCCCGCCTAGCGGATTGGCTGTTTATAAGCACCGCGGAGGAGATCGCAGAGCCTCATTGCACTTCCAGCGGCCAGCACACTCGCGCACACCGCCCGGCTCCACCGGGAGGCCGTGCGCACGCGCCAAGTGGCCGAAATAAGCTCCCGCCTAGCGGAGCCGCTGTTTATAAGCACCGCGGAGGAGATCGCGGAGCCTCATTGCACTTCCAGCGGCAAGCACACTCGCACACGCCGCCCAACTCCACCGGAAGGCCGTGCGCACGCGCCAAGTGGCCGAAATAAATTCCTGCCTAGCGGATCGGCTATTATAAGCACCACGGAGGAGATCGCGGAGCCTCATTGCAATTCCAGCGGCCAGCACACTCGCGCACACCACCCGGTTCCAACGGGAGGCCGTGCACACGCGCCAAGTGGCCGAAATAAGCTCCCGCCGAGCGGATCGGCTGTTTATAAGCACCGCGGAGGAGATCGCGGAGCCTCATTGCACTTCCAGCGGCAAGCATACTCGCGCACGCCGCCCGGAACAACCGGGAGGCCGTGTGCATGCGCTAAGTGGCCGAAATAAGATCCCGCCTAGCGGATCGGCTGTTTATAAGCACCGCGGAGGAGATAGCAGAGCCTCATTGCACTTCCAGCGGCCAGCACACTCGCGCACGCTTCCCGGTTCCACCGGGAGGCCGTGCGCACGCACCAAGATGCCGAAATAAGCTCCCGCCTAGCGGACCGGCTGTTTATAAGCACCGCGGAGGAGACCGCAGAGCCTCATTGCACTTCCAGCTGCCATCACACTCGCACACGCCGCCCGATTCCACCTTGAGGCCGTGCGCACGAGCCAAGTGGCCGAAATAAGCTCCCGCCTAGCGGATCGGCTGTTTATAAGCACCGCGGAGGAGACCGCAGAGCCTCATTGCACTTCCAGCGGCAAGCATACTCGCGCACGCCGCCCGGAACAACCGGGAGGCCGTGCGCATGCGCTAAGTGGCCGAAATAAGAACCCTTCTAGCGGATTGGCTGTTTATAAGCACCGCGGAGGAGATCGCAGAGCCTCATTGCACTTCCAGCGGCCAGCACACTCACGCACACCGCCCGGCTCCACCGGGAGGCCGTGCGCACGCGCCGTGGCCGAAATAAGCTCCCGCCTAGCGGATCGGCTGTTTATAAGCACAGCGGAGGAGATCGCGGAGCCTCATTGCACTTCCAGCGGCAAACACACTCGCACACGCCGCCCGGAACAACCGGGAGGACGTGCGCATGCGCCAAGTGGCCGAAATAAGCTCCCGCCTCTCGGAGCGGCTGTTTATAAGCACCGCGGAGGAGATCGCAGAGCTTCATTGCACTTCCAGCGGCCAGCACACTCGCGCACGCCGCCCGGAACAACCGGGAGGTCGTGCGCATGCGCCTAGTGGCCGAAATAAGCTCCCGCCTAGCGGATTGGCTGTTTATAAGCACCGCGGAGGAGATCGCGGAGCCTTATTGCACTTCCAGCGGCCAGCACACTCGCGCACGCCGCCCGGAACAACCGGGAGGCGGTGCGCACGCGCAAAGTGGCCGAAATAAGCTCCCGCCTAGCGGATCGGCTGTTTATAAGTACTGCGGAGGAGATCTCGGAGCCTCATTGCACTTCCAGCGGCCAGCACACTCGCGCACGCCACCCGGTTCCACCGGGAGGCCGTGCGCACGCGCCAAGTGGCCGAAATAAGCTCCCGCCTAGCGAATCGGCTGTTTATGAGCTCCGCGGAGGAGACTGCAGAGCCTCATTGCACTTCCAGCAGCCAGCACACTCGCGCACACCACCCGGTTCCACCGGGAGGCCGTGCACACGCGCCAAATGGCCGAAATAAGCTCCCGCCGAGCGGATCGGCTGTTTATAAGCACCGCGGAGGAGATCGCGGAGCCTCATTGCACTTCCAGCGGCCAGCACACTCGCACACGCCGCCCGATTCCACCTTGAGGCCGTGCGCACGAGCCAAGTGGCCGAAATAAGCTCCCGCCTAGCGGATCGGCTGTTTATAAGCACTGCGGAGGAGATTGCGGAGCCTCATTGCACTTCCAGCGGCCAGCACACTCGCGCACGCTTCCCGGTTCCACCGGGAGGCCGTGCGCACGCGCCAGGTGGCCGAAATAAGCTCCCGCCGAGCGGATCGGCTGTTTATAAGCACCGCGGAGGAGATCGCGGAGCCTCATTGCACTTCCAGCGGCAAGCATACTCGCGCACGCCGCCCGGAACAACCGGGAGGCCGTGTGCATGCGCTAAGTGGCCGAAATAAGATCCCGCCTAGCGGATCGGCTGTTTATAAGCACCGCGGAGGAGATAGCAGAGCCTCATTGCACTTCCAGCGGCCAGCACACTCGCGCACGCTTCCCGGTTCCACCGGGAGGCCGTGCGCACGCACCAAGATGCCGAAATAAGCTCCCGCCTAGCGGACCGGCTGTTTATAAGCACCGCGGAGGAGACCGCAGAGCCTCATTGCACTTCCAGCGGCCATCACACTCGCACACGCTGCCCGATTCCACCTTGAGGCCGTGCGCACGAGCCAAGTGGCCGAAATAAGCTCCCGCCTAGCGGATCGGCTGTTTATAAGCACCGCGGAGGAGACCGCAGAGCCTCATTGCACTTCCAGCGGCAAGCATACTCGCGCACGCCGCCCGGAACAACCGGGAGGCCGTGCGCATGCGCTAAGTGGCCGAAATAAGAACCCTTCTAGCGGATTGGCTGTTTATAAGCACCGCGGAGGAGATCGCAGAGCCTCATTGCACTTCCAGCGGCCAGCACACTCACGCACACCGCCCGGCTCCACCGGGAGGCCGTGCGCACGCGCCGTGGCCGAAATAAGCTCCCGCCTAGCGGATCGGCTGTTTATAAGCACCGCGGAGGAGATCGCGGAGCCTCATTGCACTTCCAGCGGCAAGCACACTCGCGCACGCCACCCGGAACAACCGGGAGGACGTGCGCATGCGCCAATTGGCCAAAATAAGCTCCCGCCTAGCGGAGCGGCTGTTTATAAGCACCGCGGAGGAGATCGCGGAGCCTCATTGCACTTCCAGCGGCAAGCACACTCGCACACGCCGCCCGGAACAACCGGGAGGACGAGCGCATGCGCCAAGTGGCCGAAATAAGCTCCCGCCTCTCGGAGCGGCTGTTTATAAGCACCGCAGAGGAGATCGCAGAGCTTCATTGCACTTCCAGCGGCCAGCACACTCGCGCACGCCGCCCGGAACAACCGGGAGGCCGTGCGCATGCGCCTAGTGGCCGAAATAAGCTCCCGCCTAGCGGATTGGCTGTTTATAAGCACCGCGGAGGAGATCGCGGAGCCTCATTGCACTTCCAGCGGCCAGCACACTCGCGCACGCCGCCCGGAACAACCGGGAGGCGGTGCGCACGCGCAAAGTGGCCGAAATAAGTTCCCGCCTAGCGGATCGGCTGTTTATAAGTACTGCGGAGGAGATAGCGGAGCCTCATTGCACTTCCAGCGGCCAGCACACTCGTGCACGTCACCCGGTTCCACCGGGAGGCCGTGCGCACGCGCCAAGTGGCCGAAATAAGCTCCCGCCTAGCGGATGGGCTGTTTATGAGCTCCGCGGAGGAGACTGCAGAGCCTCATTGCACTTCCAGCGGCCAGCACACTCGCGCACACCACCCGGTTCCACCGGGAGGCCGTGCACACGCGCCAAATGGCCGAAATAAGCTCCCGCCGAGCGGATCGGCTGTTTATAAGCACCGCGGAGGAGATCGCGGAGCCTCATTGCACTTCCAGCGGCCAGCACACTCGCACACGCCGCCCGATTCCACCTTGAGGCCGTGCGCACGAGCCAAGTGGCCGAAATAAGCTCCCGCCTAGCGGATCGGCTGTTTATAAGCACCGCGGAGGAGATTGCGGAGCCTCATTGCACTTCCAGCGGCCAGCACACTCGCGCACGCTTCCCGGTTCCACCGGGAGGCCGTGCGCACGCGCCAGGTGGCCGAAATAAGCTCCCTTCTAGCGGATTGGCTGTTTATAAGCACCGCGGAGGAGATCGCAGAGCCTCATTGCACTTCCAGCGGCCAGCACACTCACGCACACCGCCCGGCTCCACCGGGAGGCCGTGCGCACGCGCCGTGGCCGAAATAAGCTCCCGCCTAGCAGATCGGCTGTTTATAAGCACCGCGGAGGAGATCGCGGAGCCTCATTGCACTTCCAGCGGCAAGCACACTCGCACACGCCACCCGGAACAACCGGGAGGACGTGCGCATGCGCCAATTGGCCAAAATAAGCTCCAGCCTAGCGGAGCGGCTGTTTATAAGCACCGCGGAGGAGATCGCGGAGCCTCATTGCACTTCCAGCGGCCAGCACACTCGCACACGCCGCCCGATTCCACCTTGAGGCCGTGCGCACGAGCCAAGTGGCCGAAATAAGCTCCCGCCTAGCGGATCGGCTGTTTATAAGCACCGCGGAGGAGATTGCGGAGCCTCATTGCACTTCCAGCGGCCAGCACACTCGCGCACGCTTCCCGGTTCCACCGGGAGGCCGTGCGCACGCGCCAGGTGGCCGAAATAAGCTCCCCTCTAGCGGATTGGCTGTTTATAAGCACCGCGGAGGAGATCGCAGAGCCTCATTGCACTTCCAGCGGCCAGCACACTCACGCACACCGCCCGGCTCCACCGGGAGGCCGTGCGCACGCGCCGTGGCCGAAATAAGCTTCCGCCTAGCAGATCGGCTGTTTATAAGCACCGCGGAGGAGATCGCGGAGCCTCATTGCACTTCCAGCGGCAAGCACACTCGCGCACGCCACCCGGAACAACCGGGAGGACGTGCGCATGCGCCAATTGGCCAAAATAAGCTCCCGCCTAGCGGAGCGGCTGTTTATAAGCACCGCGGAGGAGATCGCGGAGCCTCATTGCACTTCCAGCGGCAAGCACACTCGCACACGCCGCCCGGAACAACCGGGAGGACGAGCGAATGCGCCAAGTGGCCGAAATAAGCTCCCGCCTCTCGGAGCGGCTGTTTATAAGCACCGCAGAGGAGATCGCAGAGCTTCATTGCACTTCCAGCGGCCAGCACACTCGCGCACGCCGCCCGGAACAACCGGGAGGCCGTGCGCATGCGCCTAGTGGCCGAAATAAGCTCCCGCCTAGCGGATTGGCTGTTTATAAGCACCGCGGAGGAGATCGCGGAGCCTCATTGCACTTCCAGCGGCCAGCACACTCGCGCACGCCGCCCGGAACAACCGGGAGGCGGTGCGCACGCGCAAAGTGGCCGAAATAAGTTCCCGCCTAGCGGATCGGCTGTTTATAAGTACTGCGGAGGAGATAGCGGAGCCTCATTGCACTTCCAGCGGCCAGCACACTCGTGCACGTCACCCGGTTCCACCGGGAGGCCGTGCGCACGCGCCAAGTGGCCGAAATAAGCTCCCGCCTAGCGGATGGGCTGTTTATGAGCTCCGCGGAGGAGACTGCAGAGCCTCATTGCACTTCCAGCGGCCAGCACACTCGCGCACACCACCCGGTTCCACCGGGAGGCCGTGCACACGCGCCACGTGGCCGAAATAAGCTCCCGCCGAGCGGATCGGCTGTTTATAAGCACCGCGGAGGAGATCGCGGAGCCTCATTGCACTTCCAGCGGCCAGCACACTCGCGCACGCTTCCCGGTTCCACCGGGAGGCCGTGCGCATGCGCCAGGTGGCCGAAATAAGATCCCGCCTAGCGGATTGGCTGTTTATAAGCACCGCGGAGGAGATCGCAGAGCCTCATTGCACTTCCAGCGGCCAGCACACTCGCGCACACCGCCCGGCTCCACCGGGAGGCCGTGCGCACGCGCCAAGTGGCCGAAATAAGCTCCCGCCTAGCGGAGCCGCTGTTTATAAGCACCGCGGAGGAGATCGCGGAGCCTCATTGCACTTCCAGCGGCAAGCACACTCGCACACGCCGCCCAACTCCACCGGAAGGCCGTGCGCACGCGCCAAGTGGCCGAAATAAATTCCTGCCTAGCGGATCGGCTATTATAAGCACCACGGAGGAGATCGCGGAGCCTCATTGCAATTCCAGCGGCCAGCACACTCGCGCACACCACCCGGTTCCAACGGGAGGCCGTGCACACGCGCCAAGTGGCCGAAATAAGCTCCCGCCGAGCGGATCGGCTGTTTATAAGCACCGCGGAGGAGATCGCGGAGCCTCATTGCACTTCCAGCGGCAAGCATACTCGCGCACGCCGCCCGGAACAACCGGGAGGCCGTGTGCATGCGCTAAGTGGCCGAAATAAGATCCCGCCTAGCGGATCGGCTGTTTATAAGCACCGCGGAGGAGATAGCAGAGCCTCATTGCACTTCCAGCGGCCAGCACACTCGCGCACGCTTCCCGGTTCCACCGGGAGGCCGTGCGCACGCACCAAGATGCCGAAATAAGCTCCCGCCTAGCGGACCGGCTGTTTATAAGCACCGCGGAGGAGACCGCAGAGCCTCATTGCACTTCCAGCGGCATTCACACTCGCACACGCCGCCCGATTCCACCTTGAGGCCGTGCGCACGAGCCAAGTGGCCGAAATAAGCTCCCGCCTAGCGGATCGGCTGTTTATAAGCACCGCGGAGGAGACCGCAGAGCCTCATTGCACTTCCAGCGGCAAGCATACTCGCGCACGCCGCCCGGAACAACCGGGAGGCCGTGCGCATGCGCTAAGTGGCCGAAATAAGAACCCTTCTAGCGGATTGGCTGTTTATAAGCACCGCGGAGGAGATCGCAGAGCCTCATTGCACTTCCAGCGGCCAGCACACTCACGCACACCGCCCGGCTCCACCGGGAGGCCGTGCGCACGCGCCGTGGCCGAAATAAGCTCCCGCCTAGCGGATCGGCTGTTTATAAGCACAGCGGAGGAGATCGCGGAGCCTCATTGCACTTCCAGCGGCAAACACACTCGCACACGCCGCCCGGAACAACCGGGAGGACGTGCGCATGCGCCAAGTGGCCGAAATAAGCTCCCGCCTAGCGGAGCGGCTGTTTATAAGCACCGCGGAGGAGATCGCGGAGCCTCATTGCACTTCCAGCGGCAAGCACACTCGCACACGCCGCCCGGAACAACCGGGAGGACGAGCGAATGCGCCAAGTGGCCGAAATAAGCTCCCGCCTCTCGGAGCGGCTGTTTATAAGCACCGCAGAGGAGATCGCAGAGCTTCATTGCACTTCCAGCGGCCAGCACACTCGCGCACGCCGCCCGGAACAACCGGGAGGCCGTGCGCATGCGCCTAGTGGCCGAAATAAGCTCCCGCCTAGCGGATTGGCTGTTTATAAGCACCGCGGAGGAGATCGCGGAGCCTCATTGCACTTCCAGCGGCCAGCACACTCGCGCACGCCGCCCGGAACAACCGGGAGGCGGTGCGCACGCGCAAAGTGGCCGAAATAAGTTCCCGCCTAGCGGATCGGCTGTTTATAAGTACTGCGGAGGAGATAGCGGAGCCTCATTGCACTTCCAGCGGCCAGCACACTCGTGCACGTCACCCGGTTCCACCGGGAGGCCGTGCGCACGCGCCAAGTGGCCGAAATAAGCTCCCGCCTAGCGGATGGGCTGTTTATGAGCTCCGCGGAGGAGACTGCAGAGCCTCATTGCACTTCCAGCGGCCAGCACACTCGCGCACACCACCCGGTTCCACCGGGAGGCCGTGCACACGCGCCACGTGGCCGAAATAAGCTCCCGCCGAGCGGATCGGCTGTTTATAAGCACCGCGGAGGAGATCGCGGAGCCTCATTGCACTTCCAGCGGCCAGCACACTCGCGCACGCTTCCCGGTTCCACCGGGAGGCCGTGCGCATGCGCCAGGTGGCCGAAATAAGATCCCGCCTAGCGGATTGGCTGTTTATAAGCACCGCGGAGGAGATCGCAGAGCCTCATTGCACTTCCAGCGGCCAGCACACTCGCGCACACCGCCCGGCTCCACCGGGAGGCCGTGCGCACGCGCCAAGTGGCCGAAATAAGCTCCCGCCTAGCGGAGCCGCTGTTTATAAGCACCGCGGAGGAGATCGCGGAGCCTCATTGCACTTCCAGCGGCAAGCACACTCGCACACGCCGCCCAACTCCACCGGAAGGCCGTGCGCACGCGCCAAGTGGCCGAAATAAATTCCTGCCTAGCGGATCGGCTATTATAAGCACCACGGAGGAGATCGCGGAGCCTCATTGCAATTCCAGCGGCCAGCACACTCGCGCACACCACCCGGTTCCAACGGGAGGCCGTGCACACGCGCCAAGTGGCCGAAATAAGCTCCCGCCGAGCGGATCGGCTGTTTATAAGCACCGCGGAGGAGATCGCGGAGCCTCATTGCACTTCCAGCGGCAAGCATACTCGCGCACGCCGCCCGGAACAACCGGGAGGCCGTGTGCATGCGCTAAGTGGCCGAAATAAGATCCCGCCTAGCGGATCGGCTGTTTATAAGCACCGCGGAGGAGATAGCAGAGCCTCATTGCACTTCCAGCGGCCAGCACACTCGCGCACGCTTCCCGGTTCCACCGGGAGGCCGTGCGCACGCACCAAGATGCCGAAATAAGCTCCCGCCTAGCGGACCGGCTGTTTATAAGCACCGCGGAGGAGACCGCAGAGCCTCATTGCACTTCCAGCTGCCATCACACTCGCACACGCCGCCCGATTCCACCTTGAGGCCGTGCGCACGAGCCAAGTGGCCGAAATAAGCTCCCGCCTAGCGGATCGGCTGTTTATAAGCACCGCGGAGGAGACCGCAGAGCCTCATTGCACTTCCAGCGGCAAGCATACTCGCGCACGCCGCCCGGAACAACCGGGAGGCCGTGCGCATGCGCTAAGTGGCCGAAATAAGAACCCTTCTAGCGGATTGGCTGTTTATAAGCACCGCGGAGGAGATCGCAGAGCCTCATTGCACTTCCAGCGGCCAGCACACTCACGCACACCGCCCGGCTCCACCGGGAGGCCGTGCGCACGCGCCGTGGCCGAAATAAGCTCCCGCCTAGCGGATCGGCTGTTTATAAGCACAGCGGAGGAGATCGCGGAGCCTCATTGCACTTCCAGCGGCAAACACACTCGCACACGCCGCCCGGAACAACCGGGAGGACGTGCGCATGCGCCAAGTGGCCGAAATAAGCTCCCGCCTCTCGGAGCGGCTGTTTATAAGCACCGCGGAGGAGATCGCAGAGCTTCATTGCACTTCCAGCGGCCAGCACACTCGCGCACGCCGCCCGGAACAACCGGGAGGTCGTGCGCATGCGCCTAGTGGCCGAAATAAGCTCCCGCCTAGCGGATTGGCTGTTTATAAGCACCGCGGAGGAGATCGCGGAGCCTTATTGCACTTCCAGCGGCCAGCACACTCGCGCACGCCGCCCGGAACAACCGGGAGGCGGTGCGCACGCGCAAAGTGGCCGAAATAAGCTCCCGCCTAGCGGATCGGCTGTTTATAAGTACTGCGGAGGAGATCTCGGAGCCTCATTGCACTTCCAGCGGCCAGCACACTCGCGCACGCCACCCGGTTCCACCGGGAGGCCGTGCGCACGCGCCAAGTGGCCGAAATAAGCTCCCGCCTAGCGAATCGGCTGTTTATGAGCTCCGCGGAGGAGACTGCAGAGCCTCATTGCACTTCCAGCAGCCAGCACACTCGCGCACACCACCCGGTTCCACCGGGAGGCCGTGCACACGCGCCAAATGGCCGAAATAAGCTCCCGCCGAGCGGATCGGCTGTTTATAAGCACCGCGGAGGAGATCGCGGAGCCTCATTGCACTTCCAGCGGCCAGCACACTCGCACACGCCGCCCGATTCCACCTTGAGGCCGTGCGCACGAGCCAAGTGGCCGAAATAAGCTCCCGCCTAGCGGATCGGCTGTTTATAAGCACTGCGGAGGAGATTGCGGAGCCTCATTGCACTTCCAGCGGCCAGCACACTCGCGCACGCTTCCCGGTTCCACCGGGAGGCCGTGCGCACGCGCCAGGTGGCCGAAATAAGCTCCCGCCGAGCGGATCGGCTGTTTATAAGCACCGCGGAGGAGATCGCGGAGCCTCATTGCACTTCCAGCGGCAAGCATACTCGCGCACGCCGCCCGGAACAACCGGGAGGCCGTGTGCATGCGCTAAGTGGCCGAAATAAGATCCCGCCTAGCGGATCGGCTGTTTATAAGCACCGCGGAGGAGATAGCAGAGCCTCATTGCACTTCCAGCGGCCAGCACACTCGCGCACGCTTCCCGGTTCCACCGGGAGGCCGTGCGCACGCACCAAGATGCCGAAATAAGCTCCCGCCTAGCGGACCGGCTGTTTATAAGCACCGCGGAGGAGACCGCAGAGCCTCATTGCACTTCCAGCGGCCATCACACTCGCACACGCTGCCCGATTCCACCTTGAGGCCGTGCGCACGAGCCAAGTGGCCGAAATAAGCTCCCGCCTAGCGGATCGGCTGTTTATAAGCACCGCGGAGGAGACCGCAGAGCCTCATTGCACTTCCAGCGGCAAGCATACTCGCGCACGCCGCCCGGAACAACCGGGAGGCCGTGCGCATGCGCTAAGTGGCCGAAATAAGAACCCTTCTAGCGGATTGGCTGTTTATAAGCACCGCGGAGGAGATCGCAGAGCCTCATTGCACTTCCAGCGGCCAGCACACTCACGCACACCGCCCGGCTCCACCGGGAGGCCGTGCGCACGCGCCGTGGCCGAAATAAGCTCCCGCCTAGCGGATCGGCTGTTTATAAGCACCGCGGAGGAGATCGCGGAGCCTCATTGCACTTCCAGCGGCAAGCACACTCGCGCACGCCACCCGGAACAACCGGGAGGACGTGCGCATGCGCCAATTGGCCAAAATAAGCTCCCGCCTAGCGGAGCGGCTGTTTATAAGCACCGCGGAGGAGATCGCGGAGCCTCATTGCACTTCCAGCGGCAAGCACACTCGCACACGCCGCCCGGAACAACCGGGAGGACGAGCGCATGCGCCAAGTGGCCGAAATAAGCTCCCGCCTCTCGGAGCGGCTGTTTATAAGCACCGCAGAGGAGATCGCAGAGCTTCATTGCACTTCCAGCGGCCAGCACACTCGCGCACGCCGCCCGGAACAACCGGGAGGCCGTGCGCATGCGCCTAGTGGCCGAAATAAGCTCCCGCCTAGCGGATTGGCTGTTTATAAGCACCGCGGAGGAGACCGCAGAGCCTCATTGCACTTCCAGCGGCATTCACACTCGCACACGCCGCCCGATTCCACCTTGAGGCCGTGCGCACGAGCCAAGTGGCCGAAATAAGCTCCCGCCTAGCGGATCGGCTGTTTATAAGCACCGCGGAGGAGACCGCAGAGCCTCATTGCACTTCCAGCGGCAAGCATACTCGCGCACGCCGCCCGGAACAACCGGGAGGCCGTGCGCATGCGCTAAGTGGCCGAAATAAGAACCCTTCTAGCGGATTGGCTGTTTATAAGCACCGCGGAGGAGATCGCAGAGCCTCATTGCACTTCCAGCGGCCAGCACACTCACGCACACCGCCCGGCTCCACCGGGAGGCCGTGCGCACGCGCCGTGGCCGAAATAAGCTCCCGCCTAGCGGATCGGCTGTTTATAAGCACAGCGGAGGAGATCGCGGAGCCTCATTGCACTTCCAGCGGCAAACACACTCGCACACGCCGCCCGGAACAACCGGGAGGACGTGCGCATGCGCCAAGTGGCCGAAATAAGCTCCCGCCTAGCGGAGCGGCTGTTTATAAGCACCGCGGAGGAGATCGCGGAGCCTCATTGCACTTCCAGCGGCAAGCACACTCGCACACGCCGCCCGGAACAACCGGGAGGACGAGCGAATGCGCCAAGTGGCCGAAATAAGCTCCCGCCTCTCGGAGCGGCTGTTTATAAGCACCGCAGAGGAGATCGCAGAGCTTCATTGCACTTCCAGCGGCCAGCACACTCGCGCACGCCGCCCGGAACAACCGGGAGGCCGTGCGCATGCGCCTAGTGGCCGAAATAAGCTCCCGCCTAGCGGATTGGCTGTTTATAAGCACCGCGGAGGAGATCGCGGAGCCTCATTGCACTTCCAGCGGCCAGCACACTCGCGCACGCCGCCCGGAACAACCGGGAGGCGGTGCGCACGCGCAAAGTGGCCGAAATAAGTTCCCGCCTAGCGGATCGGCTGTTTATAAGTACTGCGGAGGAGATAGCGGAGCCTCATTGCACTTCCAGCGGCCAGCACACTCGTGCACGTCACCCGGTTCCACCGGGAGGCCGTGCGCACGCGCCAAGTGGCCGAAATAAGCTCCCGCCTAGCGGATGGGCTGTTTATGAGCTCCGCGGAGGAGACTGCAGAGCCTCATTGCACTTCCAGCGGCCAGCACACTCGCGCACACCACCCGGTTCCACCGGGAGGCCGTGCACACGCGCCACGTGGCCGAAATAAGCTCCCGCCGAGCGGATCGGCTGTTTATAAGCACCGCGGAGGAGATCGCGGAGCCTCATTGCACTTCCAGCGGCCAGCACACTCGCGCACGCTTCCCGGTTCCACCGGGAGGCCGTGCGCATGCGCCAGGTGGCCGAAATAAGATCCCGCCTAGCGGATTGGCTGTTTATAAGCACCGCGGAGGAGATCGCAGAGCCTCATTGCACTTCCAGCGGCCAGCACACTCGCGCACACCGCCCGGCTCCACCGGGAGGCCGTGCGCACGCGCCAAGTGGCCGAAATAAGCTCCCGCCTAGCGGAGCCGCTGTTTATAAGCACCGCGGAGGAGATCGCGGAGCCTCATTGCACTTCCAGCGGCAAGCACACTCGCACACGCCGCCCAACTCCACCGGAAGGCCGTGCGCACGCGCCAAGTGGCCGAAATAAATTCCTGCCTAGCGGATCGGCTATTATAAGCACCACGGAGGAGATCGCGGAGCCTCATTGCAATTCCAGCGGCCAGCACACTCGCGCACACCACCCGGTTCCAACGGGAGGCCGTGCACACGCGCCAAGTGGCCGAAATAAGCTCCCGCCGAGCGGATCGGCTGTTTATAAGCACCGCGGAGGAGATCGCGGAGCCTCATTGCACTTCCAGCGGCAAGCATACTCGCGCACGCCGCCCGGAACAACCGGGAGGCCGTGTGCATGCGCTAAGTGGCCGAAATAAGATCCCGCCTAGCGGATCGGCTGTTTATAAGCACCGCGGAGGAGATAGCAGAGCCTCATTGCACTTCCAGCGGCCAGCACACTCGCGCACGCTTCCCGGTTCCACCGGGAGGCCGTGCGCACGCACCAAGATGCCGAAATAAGCTCCCGCCTAGCGGACCGGCTGTTTATAAGCACCGCGGAGGAGACCGCAGAGCCTCATTGCACTTCCAGCTGCCATCACACTCGCACACGCCGCCCGATTCCACCTTGAGGCCGTGCGCACGAGCCAAGTGGCCGAAATAAGCTCCCGCCTAGCGGATCGGCTGTTTATAAGCACCGCGGAGGAGACCGCAGAGCCTCATTGCACTTCCAGCGGCAAGCATACTCGCGCACGCCGCCCGGAACAACCGGGAGGCCGTGCGCATGCGCTAAGTGGCCGAAATAAGAACCCTTCTAGCGGATTGGCTGTTTATAAGCACCGCGGAGGAGATCGCAGAGCCTCATTGCACTTCCAGCGGCCAGCACACTCACGCACACCGCCCGGCTCCACCGGGAGGCCGTGCGCACGCGCCGTGGCCGAAATAAGCTCCCGCCTAGCGGATCGGCTGTTTATAAGCACAGCGGAGGAGATCGCGGAGCCTCATTGCACTTCCAGCGGCAAACACACTCGCACACGCCGCCCGGAACAACCGGGAGGACGTGCGCATGCGCCAAGTGGCCGAAATAAGCTCCCGCCTCTCGGAGCGGCTGTTTATAAGCACCGCGGAGGAGATCGCAGAGCTTCATTGCACTTCCAGCGGCCAGCACACTCGCGCACGCCGCCCGGAACAACCGGGAGGTCGTGCGCATGCGCCTAGTGGCCGAAATAAGCTCCCGCCTAGCGGATTGGCTGTTTATAAGCACCGCGGAGGAGATCGCGGAGCCTTATTGCACTTCCAGCGGCCAGCACACTCGCGCACGCCGCCCGGAACAACCGGGAGGCGGTGCGCACGCGCAAAGTGGCCGAAATAAGCTCCCGCCTAGCGGATCGGCTGTTTATAAGTACTGCGGAGGAGATCTCGGAGCCTCATTGCACTTCCAGCGGCCAGCACACTCGCGCACGCCACCCGGTTCCACCGGGAGGCCGTGCGCACGCGCCAAGTGGCCGAAATAAGCTCCCGCCTAGCGAATCGGCTGTTTATGAGCTCCGCGGAGGAGACTGCAGAGCCTCATTGCACTTCCAGCAGCCAGCACACTCGCGCACACCACCCGGTTCCACCGGGAGGCCGTGCACACGCGCCAAATGGCCGAAATAAGCTCCCGCCGAGCGGATCGGCTGTTTATAAGCACCGCGGAGGAGATCGCGGAGCCTCATTGCACTTCCAGCGGCCAGCACACTCGCACACGCCGCCCGATTCCACCTTGAGGCCGTGCGCACGAGCCAAGTGGCCGAAATAAGCTCCCGCCTAGCGGATCGGCTGTTTATAAGCACTGCGGAGGAGATTGCGGAGCCTCATTGCACTTCCAGCGGCCAGCACACTCGCGCACGCTTCCCGGTTCCACCGGGAGGCCGTGCGCACGCGCCAGGTGGCCGAAATAAGCTCCCGCCGAGCGGATCGGCTGTTTATAAGCACCGCGGAGGAGATCGCGGAGCCTCATTGCACTTCCAGCGGCAAGCATACTCGCGCACGCCGCCCGGAACAACCGGGAGGCCGTGTGCATGCGCTAAGTGGCCGAAATAAGATCCCGCCTAGCGGATCGGCTGTTTATAAGCACCGCGGAGGAGATAGCAGAGCCTCATTGCACTTCCAGCGGCCAGCACACTCGCGCACGCTTCCCGGTTCCACCGGGAGGCCGTGCGCACGCACCAAGATGCCGAAATAAGCTCCCGCCTAGCGGACCGGCTGTTTATAAGCACCGCGGAGGAGACCGCAGAGCCTCATTGCACTTCCAGCGGCCATCACACTCGCACACGCTGCCCGATTCCACCTTGAGGCCGTGCGCACGAGCCAAGTGGCCGAAATAAGCTCCCGCCTAGCGGATCGGCTGTTTATAAGCACCGCGGAGGAGACCGCAGAGCCTCATTGCACTTCCAGCGGCAAGCATACTCGCGCACGCCGCCCGGAACAACCGGGAGGCCGTGCGCATGCGCTAAGTGGCCGAAATAAGAACCCTTCTAGCGGATTGGCTGTTTATAAGCACCGCGGAGGAGATCGCAGAGCCTCATTGCACTTCCAGCGGCCAGCACACTCACGCACACCGCCCGGCTCCACCGGGAGGCCGTGCGCACGCGCCGTGGCCGAAATAAGCTCCCGCCTAGCGGATCGGCTGTTTATAAGCACCGCGGAGGAGATCGCGGAGCCTCATTGCACTTCCAGCGGCAAGCACACTCGCGCACGCCACCCGGAACAACCGGGAGGACGTGCGCATGCGCCAATTGGCCAAAATAAGCTCCCGCCTAGCGGAGCGGCTGTTTATAAGCACCGCGGAGGAGATCGCGGAGCCTCATTGCACTTCCAGCGGCAAGCACACTCGCACACGCCGCCCGGAACAACCGGGAGGACGAGCGCATGCGCCAAGTGGCCGAAATAAGCTCCCGCCTCTCGGAGCGGCTGTTTATAAGCACCGCAGAGGAGATCGCAGAGCTTCATTGCACTTCCAGCGGCCAGCACACTCGCGCACGCCGCCCGGAACAACCGGGAGGCCGTGCGCATGCGCCTAGTGGCCGAAATAAGCTCCCGCCTAGCGGATTGGCTGTTTATAAGCACCGCGGAGGAGATCGCGGAGCCTCATTGCACTTCCAGCGGCCAGCACACTCGCGCACGCCGCCCGGAACAACCGGGAGGCGGTGCGCACGCGCAAAGTGGCCGAAATAAGTTCCCGCCTAGCGGATCGGCTGTTTATAAGTACTGCGGAGGAGATAGCGGAGCCTCATTGCACTTCCAGCGGCCAGCACACTCGTGCACGTCACCCGGTTCCACCGGGAGGCCGTGCGCACGCGCCAAGTGGCCGAAATAAGCTCCCGCCTAGCGGATGGGCTGTTTATGAGCTCCGCGGAGGAGACTGCAGAGCCTCATTGCACTTCCAGCGGCCAGCACACTCGCGCACACCACCCGGTTCCACCGGGAGGCCGTGCACACGCGCCAAATGGCCGAAATAAGCTCCCGCCGAGCGGATCGGCTGTTTATAAGCACCGCGGAGGAGATCGCGGAGCCTCATTGCACTTCCAGCGGCCAGCACACTCGCACACGCCGCCCGATTCCACCTTGAGGCCGTGCGCACGAGCCAAGTGGCCGAAATAAGCTCCCGCCTAGCGGATCGGCTGTTTATAAGCACCGCGGAGGAGATTGCGGAGCCTCATTGCACTTCCAGCGGCCAGCACACTCGCGCACGCTTCCCGGTTCCACCGGGAGGCCGTGCGCACGCGCCAGGTGGCCGAAATAAGCTCCCTTCTAGCGGATTGGCTGTTTATAAGCACCGCGGAGGAGATCGCAGAGCCTCATTGCACTTCCAGCGGCCAGCACACTCACGAACACCGCCCGGCTCCACCGGGAGGCCGTGCACTCGCGCCGTGGCCGAAATAAGCTCCCGCCTAGCAGATCGGCTGTTTATAAGCACCGCGGAGGAGATCGCGGAGCCTCATTGCACTTCCAGCGGCAAGCACACTCGCGCACGCCACCCGGAACAACCGGGAGGACGTGCGCATGCGCCAATTGGCCAAAATAAGCTCCCGCCTAGCGGAGCGGCTGTTTATAAGCACCGCGGAGGAGATCGCGGAGCCTCATTGCACTTCCAGCGGCCAGCACACTCGCACACGCCGCCCGATTCCACCTTGAGGCCGTGCGCACGAGCCAAGTGGCCGAAATAAGCTCCCGCCTAGCGGATCGGCTGTTTATAAGCACCGCGGAGGAGATTGCGGAGCCTCATTGCACTTCCAGCGGCCAGCACACTCGCGCACGCTTCCCGGTTCCACCGGGAGGCCGTGCGCACGCGCCAGGTGGCCGAAATAAGCTCCCTTCTAGCGGATCGGCTGTTTATAAGCACCGCGGAGGAGATCGCAGAGCCTCATTGCACTTCCAGCGGCCAGCACACTCACGAACACCGCCCGGCTCCACCGGGAGGCCGTGCGCACGCGCCGTGGCCGAAATAAGCTCCCGCCTAGCAGATCGGCTGTTTATAAGCACCGCGGAGGAGATCGCGGAGCCTCATTGCACTTCCAGCGGCAAGCACACTCGCGCACGCCACCCGGAACAACCAGGAGGACGTGCGCATGCGCCAATTGGCCAAAATAAGCTCCCGCCTAGCGGAGCGGCTGTTTATAAGCACCGCGGAGGAGATCGCGGAGCCTCATTGCACTTCCAGCGGCCAGCACACTCGCACACGCCGCCCGATTCCACCTTGAGGTCGTGCGCACGAGCCAAGTGGCCGAAATAAGCTCCCGCCTAGCGGATCGGCTGTTTATAAGCACCGCGGAGGAGATTGCGGAGCCTCATTGCACTTCCAGCGGCCAGCACACTCGCGCACGCTTCCCGGTTCCACCGGGAGGCCGTGCGCACGCGCCAGGTGGCCGAAATAAGCTCCCTTCTAGCGGATTGGCTGTTTATAAGCACCGCGGAGGAGATCGCAGAGCCTCATTGCACTTCCAGCGGCCAGCACACTCACGCACGCCGCCCGGAACAACCGGGAGGCGGTGCGCACGCGCAAAGTGGCCGAAATAAGTTCCCGCCTAGCGGATCGGCTGTTTATATGTACTGCGGAGGAGATAGCGGAGCCTCATTGCACTTCCAGCGGCCAGCACACTCGTGCACGTCACCCGGTTCCACCGGGAGGCCGTGCGCACGCGCCAAGTGGCCGAAATAAGCTCCCGCCTAGCGGATGGGCTGTTTATGAGCTCCGCGGAGGAGATTGCAGAGCCTCATTGCACTTCCAGCGGCCAGCACACTCGCGCACACCACCCGGTTCCACCGGGAGGCCGTGCACACGCGCCAAGTGGCCGAAATAAGCTCCCGCCGAGCGGATCGGCTGTTTATAAGCACCGCGGAGGAGATCGCGGAGCCTCATTGCACTTCCAGCGGCCAGCACACTCGCGCACGCTTCCCGGTTCCACCGGGAGGCCGTGCGCATGCGCCAGGTGGCCGAAATAAGATCCCGCCTAGCGGATTGGCTGTTTATAAGCACCGCGGAGGAGATCGCAGAGCCTCATTGCACTTCCAGCGGCCAGCACACTCGCGCACACCGCCCGGCTCCACCGGGAGGCCGTGCGCACGCGCCAAGTGGCCGAAATAAGCTCCCGCCTAGCGGAGCCGCTGTTTATAAGCACCGCGGAGGAGATCGCGGAGCCTCATTGCACTTCCAGCGGCAAGCACACTCGCACACGCCGCCCAACTCCACCGGAAGGCCGTGCGCACGCGCCAAGTGGCCGAAATAAATTCCTGCCTAACGGATCGGCAATTATAAGCACCACGGAGGAGATCGCGGAGCCTCATTGCAATTCCAGCGGCCAGCACACTCGCGCACACCACCCGGTTCCAACGGGAGGCCGTGCACACGCGCCAAGTGGCCGAAATAAGCTCCCGCCGAGCGGATCGGCTGTTTATAAGCACCGCGGAGGAGATCGCGGAGCCTCATTGCACTTCCAGCGGCAAGCATACTCGCGCACGCCGCCCGGAACAACCGGGAGGCCGTGTGCATGCGCTAAGTGGCCGAAATAAGATCCCGCCTAGCGGATCGGCTGTTTATAAGCACCGCGGAGGAGATAGCAGAGCCTCATTGCACTTCCAGCGGCCAGCACACTCGCGCACGCTTCCCGGTTCCACCGGGAGGCCGTGCGCACACACCAAGATGCCGAAATAAGCTCCCGCCTAGCGGACCGGCTGTTTATAAGCACCGCGGAGGAGACCGCAGAGCCTCATTGCACTTCCAGCGGCCAGCACACTCGCACACCCCGCCCGATTCCACCTTGAGGCCGTGCGCACGAGCCAAGTGGCCGAAATAAGCTCCCGCCTAGCGGATCGGCTGTTTATAAGCACCGCGGAGGAGACCGCAGAGCCTCATTGCACTTCCAGCGGCAAGCATACTCGCGCACGCCGCCCGGAACAACCGGGAGGCCGTGCGCATGCGCTAAGTGGCCTAAATAAGAACCCTTCTAGCGGATTGGCTGTTTATAAGCACCGCGGAGGAGATCGCAGAGCCTCATTGCACTTCCAGCGGCCAGCACACTCACGCACACCACCCGGCTCCACCGGGAGGCCGTGCGCACGCGCCGTGGCCGAAATAAGCTCCCGCCTAGCGGATCGGCTGTTTATAAGCACCGCGGAGGAGATTGCGGAGCTTCATTGCACTTCCAGCGGCAAGCACACTCGCGCACGCCGCCCGGAACAACCGGGAAGTCGTGCGCATGCGCCAAGTGGCCGAAATAAGCTCCCGCCTACCGGAGCGGCTGTTTATAAGCACCGCAGAGGAGATCGCGGAGCCTTATTGCACTTCCAGCGGCCAGCACACTCGCGCACGCCGCCAGGAACAACCGGGAGGCGGTGCGCACGCGCAAAGTGGCCGAAATAAGCTCCCGCCTAGCGGATCGGCTGTTTATAAGTACTGCGGAGGAGATCTCGGAGCCTCATTGCACTTCCAGCGGCCAGCACACTCGCGCACGCCACCCGGTTCCACCGGGAGGCCGTGCGCACGCGCCAAGTGGCCGAAATAAGCTCCCGCCTAGCGAATCGGCTGTTTATGAGTTCCGCGGAGGAGACTGCAGAGCCTCATTGCACTTCCAGCGGCCAGCACACTCGCGCACACCACCCGGTTCAACCGGGAGGCCGTGCACACGCGCCAAATGGCCGAAATAAGCTCCCGCCGAGCGGATCGGCTGTTTATAAGCACCGCGGAGGAGATCGCGGAGCCTCATTGCACTTCCAGCGGCCAGCACACTTGCACACGCCGCCCGATTCCACCTTGAGGCCGTGCGCACGAGCCAAGTGGCCGAAATAAGCTCCCGCCTAGCGGATCGGCTGTTTATAAGCACCGCGGAGGAGATTGCGGAGCCTCATTGCACTTCCAGCGGCCAGCACACTCGCGCACGCTTCCCGGTTCCACCGGGAGGCCGTGCGCACGCGCCAGGTGGCCGAAATAAGCTCCCTTCTAGCGGATTGGCTGTTTATAAGCACCGCGGAGGAGATCGCAGAGCCTCATTGCACTTCCAGCGGCCAGCACACTCACGCACACCGCCCGGCTCCACCGGGAGGCCGTGCGCACGCGCCGTGGCCGAAATAAGCTCCCGCCTAGCAGATCGGCTGTTTATAAGCACCGCGGAGGAGATCGCGGAGCCTCATTGCACTTCCAGCGGCCAGCACACTCGCGCACGCCACCCGGAACAACCGGGAGGACGTGCGCATGCGCCAATTGGCCAAAATAAGCTCCCGCCTAGCGGAGCGGCTGTTTATAAGCACCGCGGAGGAGATCGCGGAGCCTCATTGCACTTCCAGCGGCCAGCACACTCGCACACGCCGCCCGATTCCACCTTGAGGCCGTGCGCACGAGCCAAGTGGCCGAAATAAGCTCCCGCCTAGCGGATCGGCTGTTTATAAGCACCGCGGAGGAGATTGCGGAGCCTCATTGCACTTCCAGCGGCCAGCACACTCGCGCACGCTTCCCGGTTCCACCGGGAGGCCGTGCGCACGCGCCAGGTGGACGAAATAAGCTCCCTTCTAGCGGATTGGCTGTTTATAAGCACCGCGGAGGAGATCGCAGAGCCTCATTGCACTTCCAGTGGCCAGCACACTCACGCACACCGCCCGGCTCCACCGGGAGGCCGTGCGCACGCGCCGTGGCCGAAATAAGCTCCCGCCTAGCAGATCGGCTGTTTATAAGCACCGCGGAGGAGATCGCGGAGCCTCATTGCACTTCCAGCGGCAAGCACACTCGCGCACGCCACCCGGAACAACCGGGAGGACGTGCGCATGCGCCAATTGGCCAAAATAAGCTCCCGCCTAGCGGAGCGGCTGTTTATAAGCACCGCGGAGGAGATCGCGGAGCCTCATTGCACTTCCAGCGGCCAGCACACTCGCACACGCCGCCCGATTCCACCTTGAGGCCGTGCGCACGAGCCAAGTGGCCGAAATAAGCTCCCGCCTAGCGGATTGGCTGTTTATAAGCACCGCGGAGGAGATTGCGGAGCCTCATTGCACTTCCAGCGGCCAGCACACTCGCGCACGCTTCCCGGTTCCACCGGGAGGCCGTGCGCACGCGCCAGGTGGCCGAAATAAGCTCCCTTCTAGCGGATTGGCTGTTTATAAGCACCGCGGAGGAGATCGCAGAGCCTCATTGCACTTCCAGCGGCCAGCACACTCACGCACACCGCCCGGCTCCACCGGGAGGCCGTGCGCACGCGCCGTGGCCGAAATAAGCTCCCGCCTAGCAGATCGGCTGTTTATAAGCACCGCGGAGGAGATCGCGGAGCCTCATTGCACTTCCAGCGGCAAGCACACTCGCGCACGCCACCCGGAACAACCGGGAGGACGTGCGCATGCGCCAATTGGCCAAAATAAGCTCCCGCCTAGCGGAGCGGCTGTTTATAAGCACCGCGGAGGAGATCGCGGAGCCTCATTGCACTTCCAGCGGCAAGCACACTCGCACACGCCGCCCGGAACAACCGGGAGGACGAGCGCATGCGCCAAGTGGCCGAAATAAGCTCCCGCCTCTCGGAGCGGCTGTTTATAAGCACCGCAGAGGAGATCGCAGAGCTTCATTGCACTTCCAGCGGCCAGCACACTCGCGCACGCCGCCCGGAACAACCGGGAGGCCGTGCGCATGCGCCTAGTGGCCGAAATAAGCTCCCGCCTAGCGGATTGGCTGTTTATAAGCACCGCGGAGGAGATCGCGGAGCCTCATTGCACTTCCAGCGGCCAGCACACTCGCGCACGCCGCCCGGAACAACCGGGAGGCGGTGCGCACGCGCAAAGTGGCCGAAATAAGTTCCCGCCTAGCGGATCGGCTGTTTATAAGTACTGCGGAGGAGATAGCGGAGCCTCATTGCACTTCCAGCGGCCAGCACACTCGTGCACGTCACCCGGTTCCAACGGGAGGCCGTGCGCACGCGCCAAGTGGCCGAAATAAGCTCCCGCCTAGCGGATGGGCTGTTTATGAGCTCCGCGGAGGAGACTGCAGAGCCTCATTGCACTTCCAGCGGCCAGCACACTCGCGCACACCACCCGGTTCCACCGGGAGGCCGTGCACACGCGCCACGTGGCCGAAATAAGCTCCCGCCGAGCGGATCGGCTGTTTATAAGCACCGCGGAGGAGATCGCGGAGCCTCATTGCACTTCCAGCGGCCAGCACACTCGCGCACGCTTCCCGGTTCCACCGGGAGGCCGTGCGCATGCGCCAGGTGGCCGAAATAAGATCCCGCCTAGCGGATTGGCTGTTTATAAGCACCGCGGAGGAGATCGCAGAGCCTCATTGCACTTCCAGCGGCCAGCACACTCGCGCACACCGCCCGGCTCCACCGGGAGGCCGTGCGCACGCGCCAAGTGGCCGAAATAAGCTCCCGCCTAGCGGAGCCGCTGTTTATAAGCACCGCGGAGGAGATCGCGGAGCCTCATTGCACTTCCAGCGGCAAGCACACTCGCACACGCCGCCCAACTCCACCGGAAGGCCGTGCGCACGCGCCAAGTGGCCGAAATAAATTCCTGCCTAGCGGATCGGCTATTATAAGCACCACGGAGGAGATCGCGGAGCCTCATTGCAATTCCAGCGGCCAGCACACTCGCGCACACCACCCGGTTCCAACGGGAGGCCGTGCACACGCGCCAAGTGGCCGAAATAAGCTCCCGCCGAGCGGATCGGCTGTTTATAAGCACCGCGGAGGAGATCGCGGAGCCTCATTGCACTTCCAGCGGCAAGCATACTCGCGCACGCCGCCCGGAACAACCGGGAGGCCGTGTGCATGCGCTAAGTGGCCGAAATAAGATCCCGCCTAGCGGATCGGCTGTTTATAAGCACCGCGGAGGAGATAGCAGAGCCTCATTGCACTTCCAGCGGCCAGCACACTCGCGCACGCTTCCCGGTTCCACCGGGAGGCCGTGCGCACGCACCAAGATGCCGAAATAAGCTCCCGCCTAGCGGACCGGCTGTTTATAAGCACCGCGGAGGAGACCGCAGAGCCTCATTGCACTTCCAGCGGCCATCACACTCGCACACGCCGCCCGATTCCACCTTGAGGCCGTGCGCACGAGCCAAGTGGCCGAAATAAGCTCCCGCCTAGCGGATCGGCTGTTTATAAGCACCGCGGAGGAGACCGCAGAGCCTCATTGCACTTCCAGCGGCAAGCATACTCGCGCACGCCGCCCGGAACAACCGGGAGGCCGTGCGCATGCGCTAAGTGGCCGAAATAAGAACCCTTCTAGCGGATTGGCTGTTTATAAGCACCGCGGAGGAGATCGCAGAGCCTCATTGCACTTCCAGCGGCCAGCACACTCACGCACACCGCCCGGCTCCACCGGGAGGCCGTGCGCACGCGCCGTGGCCGAAATAAGCTCCCGCCTAGCGGATCGGCTGTTTATAAGCACCGCGGAGGAGATCGCGGAGCCTCATTGCACTTCCAGCGGCAAGCACACTCGCGCACGCCGCCCGGAACAACCGGGAGGATGTGCGCATGCGCCAAGTGGCCGAAATAAGTTCCCGCCTAGCGGAGCGGCTGTTTATAAGCACAGCGGAGGAGATCGCGGAGCCTCATTGCACTTCCAGCAGCAAACACACTCGCACACGCCGCCCGGAACAACCGGGAGGACGTGCGCATGCGCCAAGTGGCCGAAATAAGCTCCCGCCTCTCGGAGCGGCTGTTTATAAGCACCGCGGAGGAGATCGCAGAGCTTCATTGCACTTCCAGCGGCCAGCACACTCGCGCACGCCGCCCGGAACAACCGGGAGGTCGTGCGCATGCGCCTAGTGGCCGAAATAAGCTCCCGCCTAGCGGATTGGCTGTTTATAAGCACCGCGGAGGAGATCGCGGAGCCTTATTGCACTTCCAGCGGCCAGCACACTCGCGCACGCCGCCCGGAACAACCGGGAGGCGGTGCGCACGCGCAAAGTGGCCGAAATAAGCTCCCGCCTAGCGGATCGGCTGTTTATAAGTACTGCGGAGGAGATCTCGGAGCCTCATTGCACTTCCAGCGGCCAGCACACTCGCGCACGCCACCCGGTTCCACCGGGAGGCCGTGCGCACGCGCCAAGTGGCCGAAATAAGCTCCCGCCTAGCGAATCGGCTGTTTATGAGCTCCGCGGAGGAGACTGCAGAGCCTCATTGCACTTCCAGCAGCCAGCACACTCGCGCACACCACCCGGTTCCACCGGGAGGCCGTGCACACGCGCCAAATGGCCGAAATAAGCTCCCGCCGAGCGGATCGGCTGTTTATAAGCACCGCGGAGGAGATCGCGGAGCCTCATTGCACTTCCAGCGGCCAGCACACTCGCACACGCCGCCCGATTCCACCTTGAGGCCGTGCGCACGAGCCAAGTGGCCGAAATAAGCTCCCGCCTAGCGGATCGGCTGTTTATAAGCACTGCGGAGGAGATTGCGGAGCCTCATTGCACTTCCAGCGGCCAGCACACTCGCGCACGCTTCCCGGTTCCACCGGGAGGCCGTGCGCACGCGCCAGGTGGCCGAAATAAGCTCCCGCCGAGCGGATCGGCTGTTTATAAGCACCGCGGAGGAGATCGCGGAGCCTCATTGCACTTCCAGCGGCAAGCATACTCGCGCACGCCGCCCGGAACAACCGGGAGGCCGTGTGCATGCGCTAAGTGGCCGAAATAAGATCCCGCCTAGCGGATCGGCTGTTTATAAGCACCGCGGAGGAGATAGCAGAGCCTCATTGCACTTCCAGCGGCCAGCACACTCGCGCACGCTTCCCGGTTCCACCGGGAGGCCGTGCGCACGCACCAAGATGCCGAAATAAGCTCCCGCCTAGCGGACCGGCTGTTTATAAGCACCGCGGAGGAGACCGCAGAGCCTCATTGCACTTCCAGCGGCCATCACACTCGCACACGCTGCCCGATTCCACCTTGAGGCCGTGCGCACGAGCCAAGTGGCCGAAATAAGCTCCCGCCTAGCGGATCGGCTGTTTATAAGCACCGCGGAGGAGACCGCAGAGCCTCATTGCACTTCCAGCGGCAAGCATACTCGCGCACGCCGCCCGGAACAACCGGGAGGCCGTGCGCATGCGCTAAGTGGCCGAAATAAGAACCCTTCTAGCGGATTGGCTGTTTATAAGCACCGCGGAGGAGATCGCAGAGCCTCATTGCACTTCCAGCGGCCAGCACACTCACGCACACCGCCCGGCTCCACCGGGAGGCCGTGCGCACGCGCCGTGGCCGAAATAAGCTCCCGCCTAGCGGATCGGCTGTTTATAAGCACCGCGGAGGAGATCGCGGAGCCTCATTGCACTTCCAGCGGCAAGCACACTCGCGCACGCCACCCGGAACAACCGGGAGGACGTGCGCATGCGCCAATTGGCCAAAATAAGCTCCCGCCTAGCGGAGCGGCTGTTTATAAGCACCGCGGAGGAGATCGCGGAGCCTCATTGCACTTCCAGCGGCAAGCACACTCGCACACGCCGCCCGGAACAACCGGGAGGACGAGCGCATGCGCCAAGTGGCCGAAATAAGCTCCCGCCTCTCGGAGCGGCTGTTTATAAGCACCGCAGAGGAGATCGCAGAGCTTCATTGCACTTCCAGCGGCCAGCACACTCGCGCACGCCGCCCGGAACAACCGGGAGGCCGTGCGCATGCGCCTAGTGGCCGAAATAAGCTCCCGCCTAGCGGATTGGCTGTTTATAAGCACCGCGGAGGAGATCGCGGAGCCTCATTGCACTTCCAGCGGCCAGCACACTCGCGCACGCCGCCCGGAACAACCGGGAGGCGGTGCGCACGCGCAAAGTGGCCGAAATAAGTTCCCGCCTAGCGGATCGGCTGTTTATAAGTACTGCGGAGGAGATAGCGGAGCCTCATTGCACTTCCAGCGGCCAGCACACTCGTGCACGTCACCCGGTTCCACCGGGAGGCCGTGCGCACGCGCCAAGTGGCCGAAATAAGCTCCCGCCTAGCGGATGGGCTGTTTATGAGCTCCGCGGAGGAGACTGCAGAGCCTCATTGCACTTCCAGCGGCCAGCACACTCGCGCACACCACCCGGTTCCACCGGGAGGCCGTGCACACGCGCCAAATGGCCGAAATAAGCTCCCGCCGAGCGGATCGGCTGTTTATAAGCACCGCGGAGGAGATCGCGGAGCCTCATTGCACTTCCAGCGGCCAGCACACTCGCACACGCCGCCCGATTCCACCTTGAGGCCGTGCGCACGAGCCAAGTGGCCGAAATAAGCTCCCGCCTAGCGGATCGGCTGTTTATAAGCACCGCGGAGGAGATTGCGGAGCCTCATTGCACTTCCAGCGGCCAGCACACTCGCGCACGCTTCCCGGTTCCACCGGGAGGCCGTGCGCACGCGCCAGGTGGCCGAAATAAGCTCCCTTCTAGCGGATTGGCTGTTTATAAGCACCGCGGAGGAGATCGCAGAGCCTCATTGCACTTCCAGCGGCCAGCACACTCACGCACACCGCCCGGCTCCACCGGGAGGCCGTGCGCACGCGCCGTGGCCGAAATAAGCTCCCGCCTAGCAGATCGGCTGTTTATAAGCACCGCGGAGGAGATCGCGGAGCCTCATTGCACTTCCAGCGGCAAGCACACTCGCACACGCCACCCGGAACAACCGGGAGGACGTGCGCATGCGCCAATTGGCCAAAATAAGCTCCAGCCTAGCGGAGCGGCTGTTTATAAGCACCGCGGAGGAGATCGCGGAGCCTCATTGCACTTCCAGCGGCCAGCACACTCGCACACGCCGCCCGATTCCACCTTGAGGCCGTGCGCACGAGCCAAGTGGCCGAAATAAGCTCCCGCCTAGCGGATCGGCTGTTTATAAGCACCGCGGAGGAGATTGCGGAGCCTCATTGCACTTCCAGCGGCCAGCACACTCGCGCACGCTTCCCGGTTCCACCGGGAGGCCGTGCGCACGCGCCAGGTGGCCGAAATAAGCTCCCCTCTAGCGGATTGGCTGTTTATAAGCACCGCGGAGGAGATCGCAGAGCCTCATTGCACTTCCAGCGGCCAGCACACTCACGCACACCGCCCGGCTCCACCGGGAGGCCGTGCGCACGCGCCGTGGCCGAAATAAGCTCCCGCCTAGCGGATCGGCTGTTTATAAGCACAGCGGAGGAGATCGCGGAGCCTCATTGCACTTCCAGCGGCAAACACACTCGCACACGCCGCCCGGAACAACCGGGAGGACGTGCGCATGCGCCAAGTGGCCGAAATAAGCTCCCGCCTAGCGGAGCGGCTGTTTATAAGCACCGCGGAGGAGATCGCGGAGCCTCATTGCACTTCCAGCGGCAAGCACACTCGCACACGCCGCCCGGAACAACCGGGAGGACGAGCGAATGCGCCAAGTGGCCGAAATAAGCTCCCGCCTCTCGGAGCGGCTGTTTATAAGCACCGCAGAGGAGATCGCAGAGCTTCATTGCACTTCCAGCGGCCAGCACACTCGCGCACGCCGCCCGGAACAACCGGGAGGCCGTGCGCATGCGCCTAGTGGCCGAAATAAGCTCCCGCCTAGCGGATTGGCTGTTTATAAGCACCGCGGAGGAGATCGCGGAGCCTCATTGCACTTCCAGCGGCCAGCACACTCGCGCACGCCGCCCGGAACAACCGGGAGGCGGTGCGCACGCGCAAAGTGGCCGAAATAAGTTCCCGCCTAGCGGATCGGCTGTTTATAAGTACTGCGGAGGAGATAGCGGAGCCTCATTGCACTTCCAGCGGCCAGCACACTCGTGCACGTCACCCGGTTCCACCGGGAGGCCGTGCGCACGCGCCAAGTGGCCGAAATAAGCTCCCGCCTAGCGGATGGGCTGTTTATGAGCTCCGCGGAGGAGACTGCAGAGCCTCATTGCACTTCCAGCGGCCAGCACACTCGCGCACACCACCCGGTTCCACCGGGAGGCCGTGCACACGCGCCACGTGGCCGAAATAAGCTCCCGCCGAGCGGATCGGCTGTTTATAAGCACCGCGGAGGAGATCGCGGAGCCTCATTGCACTTCCAGCGGCCAGCACACTCGCGCACGCTTCCCGGTTCCACCGGGAGGCCGTGCGCATGCGCCAGGTGGCCGAAATAAGATCCCGCCTAGCGGATTGGCTGTTTATAAGCACCGCGGAGGAGATCGCAGAGCCTCATTGCACTTCCAGCGGCCAGCACACTCGCGCACACCGCCCGGCTCCACCGGGAGGCCGTGCGCACGCGCCAAGTGGCCGAAATAAGCTCCCGCCTAGCGGAGCCGCTGTTTATAAGCACCGCGGAGGAGATCGCGGAGCCTCATTGCACTTCCAGCGGCAAGCACACTCGCACACGCCGCCCAACTCCACCGGAAGGCCGTGCGCACGCGCCAAGTGGCCGAAATAAATTCCTGCCTAGCGGATCGGCTATTATAAGCACCACGGAGGAGATCGCGGAGCCTCATTGCAATTCCAGCGGCCAGCACACTCGCGCACACCACCCGGTTCCAACGGGAGGCCGTGCACACGCGCCAAGTGGCCGAAATAAGCTCCCGCCGAGCGGATCGGCTGTTTATAAGCACCGCGGAGGAGATCGCGGAGCCTCATTGCACTTCCAGCGGCAAGCATACTCGCGCACGCCGCCCGGAACAACCGGGAGGCCGTGTGCATGCGCTAAGTGGCCGAAATAAGATCCCGCCTAGCGGATCGGCTGTTTATAAGCACCGCGGAGGAGATAGCAGAGCCTCATTGCACTTCCAGCGGCCAGCACACTCGCGCACGCTTCCCGGTTCCACCGGGAGGCCGTGCGCACGCACCAAGATGCCGAAATAAGCTCCCGCCTAGCGGACCGGCTGTTTATAAGCACCGCGGAGGAGACCGCAGAGCCTCATTGCACTTCCAGCTGCCATCACACTCGCACACGCCGCCCGATTCCACCTTGAGGCCGTGCGCACGAGCCAAGTGGCCGAAATAAGCTCCCGCCTAGCGGATCGGCTGTTTATAAGCACCGCGGAGGAGACCGCAGAGCCTCATTGCACTTCCAGCGGCAAGCATACTCGCGCACGCCGCCCGGAACAACCGGGAGGCCGTGCGCATGCGCTAAGTGGCCGAAATAAGAACCCTTCTAGCGGATTGGCTGTTTATAAGCACCGCGGAGGAGATCGCAGAGCCTCATTGCACTTCCAGCGGCCAGCACACTCACGCACACCGCCCGGCTCCACCGGGAGGCCGTGCGCACGCGCCGTGGCCGAAATAAGCTCCCGCCTAGCGGATCGGCTGTTTATAAGCACAGCGGAGGAGATCGCGGAGCCTCATTGCACTTCCAGCGGCAAACACACTCGCACACGCCGCCCGGAACAACCGGGAGGACGTGCGCATGCGCCAAGTGGCCGAAATAAGCTCCCGCCTCTCGGAGCGGCTGTTTATAAGCACCGCGGAGGAGATCGCAGAGCTTCATTGCACTTCCAGCGGCCAGCACACTCGCGCACGCCGCCCGGAACAACCGGGAGGTCGTGCGCATGCGCCTAGTGGCCGAAATAAGCTCCCGCCTAGCGGATTGGCTGTTTATAAGCACCGCGGAGGAGATCGCGGAGCCTTATTGCACTTCCAGCGGCCAGCACACTCGCGCACGCCGCCCGGAACAACCGGGAGGCGGTGCGCACGCGCAAAGTGGCCGAAATAAGCTCCCGCCTAGCGGATCGGCTGTTTATAAGTACTGCGGAGGAGATCTCGGAGCCTCATTGCACTTCCAGCGGCCAGCACACTCGCGCACGCCACCCGGTTCCACCGGGAGGCCGTGCGCACGCGCCAAGTGGCCGAAATAAGCTCCCGCCTAGCGAATCGGCTGTTTATGAGCTCCGCGGAGGAGACTGCAGAGCCTCATTGCACTTCCAGCAGCCAGCACACTCGCGCACACCACCCGGTTCCACCGGGAGGCCGTGCACACGCGCCAAATGGCCGAAATAAGCTCCCGCCGAGCGGATCGGCTGTTTATAAGCACCGCGGAGGAGATCGCGGAGCCTCATTGCACTTCCAGCGGCCAGCACACTCGCACACGCCGCCCGATTCCACCTTGAGGCCGTGCGCACGAGCCAAGTGGCCGAAATAAGCTCCCGCCTAGCGGATCGGCTGTTTATAAGCACTGCGGAGGAGATTGCGGAGCCTCATTGCACTTCCAGCGGCCAGCACACTCGCGCACGCTTCCCGGTTCCACCGGGAGGCCGTGCGCACGCGCCAGGTGGCCGAAATAAGCTCCCGCCGAGCGGATCGGCTGTTTATAAGCACCGCGGAGGAGATCGCGGAGCCTCATTGCACTTCCAGCGGCAAGCATACTCGCGCACGCCGCCCGGAACAACCGGGAGGCCGTGTGCATGCGCTAAGTGGCCGAAATAAGATCCCGCCTAGCGGATCGGCTGTTTATAAGCACCGCGGAGGAGATAGCAGAGCCTCATTGCACTTCCAGCGGCCAGCACACTCGCGCACGCTTCCCGGTTCCACCGGGAGGCCGTGCGCACGCACCAAGATGCCGAAATAAGCTCCCGCCTAGCGGACCGGCTGTTTATAAGCACCGCGGAGGAGACCGCAGAGCCTCATTGCACTTCCAGCGGCCATCACACTCGCACACGCTGCCCGATTCCACCTTGAGGCCGTGCGCACGAGCCAAGTGGCCGAAATAAGCTCCCGCCTAGCGGATCGGCTGTTTATAAGCACCGCGGAGGAGACCGCAGAGCCTCATTGCACTTCCAGCGGCAAGCATACTCGCGCACGCCGCCCGGAACAACCGGGAGGCCGTGCGCATGCGCTAAGTGGCCGAAATAAGAACCCTTCTAGCGGATTGGCTGTTTATAAGCACCGCGGAGGAGATCGCAGAGCCTCATTGCACTTCCAGCGGCCAGCACACTCACGCACACCGCCCGGCTCCACCGGGAGGCCGTGCGCACGCGCCGTGGCCGAAATAAGCTCCCGCCTAGCGGATCGGCTGTTTATAAGCACCGCGGAGGAGATCGCGGAGCCTCATTGCACTTCCAGCGGCAAGCACACTCGCGCACGCCACCCGGAACAACCGGGAGGACGTGCGCATGCGCCAATTGGCCAAAATAAGCTCCCGCCTAGCGGAGCGGCTGTTTATAAGCACCGCGGAGGAGATCGCGGAGCCTCATTGCACTTCCAGCGGCAAGCACACTCGCACACGCCGCCCGGAACAACCGGGAGGACGAGCGCATGCGCCAAGTGGCCGAAATAAGCTCCCGCCTCTCGGAGCGGCTGTTTATAAGCACCGCAGAGGAGATCGCAGAGCTTCATTGCACTTCCAGCGGCCAGCACACTCGCGCACGCCGCCCGGAACAACCGGGAGGCCGTGCGCATGCGCCTAGTGGCCGAAATAAGCTCCCGCCTAGCGGATTGGCTGTTTATAAGCACCGCGGAGGAGATCGCGGAGCCTCATTGCACTTCCAGCGGCCAGCACACTCGCGCACGCCGCCCGGAACAACCGGGAGGCGGTGCGCACGCGCAAAGTGGCCGAAATAAGTTCCCGCCTAGCGGATCGGCTGTTTATAAGTACTGCGGAGGAGATAGCGGAGCCTCATTGCACTTCCAGCGGCCAGCACACTCGTGCACGTCACCCGGTTCCACCGGGAGGCCGTGCGCACGCGCCAAGTGGCCGAAATAAGCTCCCGCCTAGCGGATGGGCTGTTTATGAGCTCCGCGGAGGAGACTGCAGAGCCTCATTGCACTTCCAGCGGCCAGCACACTCGCGCACACCACCCGGTTCCACCGGGAGGCCGTGCACACGCGCCAAATGGCCGAAATAAGCTCCCGCCGAGCGGATCGGCTGTTTATAAGCACCGCGGAGGAGATCGCGGAGCCTCATTGCACTTCCAGCGGCCAGCACACTCGCACACGCCGCCCGATTCCACCTTGAGGCCGTGCGCACGAGCCAAGTGGCCGAAATAAGCTCCCGCCTAGCGGATCGGCTGTTTATAAGCACCGCGGAGGAGATTGCGGAGCCTCATTGCACTTCCAGCGGCCAGCACACTCGCGCACGCTTCCCGGTTCCACCGGGAGGCCGTGCGCACGCGCCAGGTGGCCGAAATAAGCTCCCTTCTAGCGGATTGGCTGTTTATAAGCACCGCGGAGGAGATCGCAGAGCCTCATTGCACTTCCAGCGGCCAGCACACTCACGAACACCGCCCGGCTCCACCGGGAGGCCGTGCACTCGCGCCGTGGCCGAAATAAGCTCCCGCCTAGCAGATCGGCTGTTTATAAGCACCGCGGAGGAGATCGCGGAGCCTCATTGCACTTCCAGCGGCAAGCACACTCGCGCACGCCACCCGGAACAACCGGGAGGACGTGCGCATGCGCCAATTGGCCAAAATAAGCTCCCGCCTAGCGGAGCGGCTGTTTATAAGCACCGCGGAGGAGATCGCGGAGCCTCATTGCACTTCCAGCGGCCAGCACACTCGCACACGCCGCCCGATTCCACCTTGAGGCCGTGCGCACGAGCCAAGTGGCCGAAATAAGCTCCCGCCTAGCGGATCGGCTGTTTATAAGCACCGCGGAGGAGATTGCGGAGCCTCATTGCACTTCCAGCGGCCAGCACACTCGCGCACGCTTCCCGGTTCCACCGGGAGGCCGTGCGCACGCGCCAGGTGGCCGAAATAAGCTCCCTTCTAGCGGATCGGCTGTTTATAAGCACCGCGGAGGAGATCGCAGAGCCTCATTGCACTTCCAGCGGCCAGCACACTCACGAACACCGCCCGGCTCCACCGGGAGGCCGTGCGCACGCGCCGTGGCCGAAATAAGCTCCCGCCTAGCAGATCGGCTGTTTATAAGCACCGCGGAGGAGATCGCGGAGCCTCATTGCACTTCCAGCGGCAAGCACACTCGCGCACGCCACCCGGAACAACCAGGAGGACGTGCGCATGCGCCAATTGGCCAAAATAAGCTCCCGCCTAGCGGAGCGGCTGTTTATAAGCACCGCGGAGGAGATCGCGGAGCCTCATTGCACTTCCAGCGGCCAGCACACTCGCACACGCCGCCCGATTCCACCTTGAGGTCGTGCGCACGAGCCAAGTGGCCGAAATAAGCTCCCGCCTAGCGGATCGGCTGTTTATAAGCACCGCGGAGGAGATTGCGGAGCCTCATTGCACTTCCAGCGGCCAGCACACTCGCGCACGCTTCCCGGTTCCACCGGGAGGCCGTGCGCACGCGCCAGGTGGCCGAAATAAGCTCCCTTCTAGCGGATTGGCTGTTTATAAGCACCGCGGAGGAGATCGCAGAGCCTCATTGCACTTCCAGCGGCCAGCACACTCACGCACGCCGCCCGGAACAACCGGGAGGCGGTGCGCACGCGCAAAGTGGCCGAAATAAGTTCCCGCCTAGCGGATCGGCTGTTTATATGTACTGCGGAGGAGATAGCGGAGCCTCATTGCACTTCCAGCGGCCAGCACACTCGTGCACGTCACCCGGTTCCACCGGGAGGCCGTGCGCACGCGCCAAGTGGCCGAAATAAGCTCCCGCCTAGCGGATGGGCTGTTTATGAGCTCCGCGGAGGAGATTGCAGAGCCTCATTGCACTTCCAGCGGCCAGCACACTCGCGCACACCACCCGGTTCCACCGGGAGGCCGTGCACACGCGCCAAGTGGCCGAAATAAGCTCCCGCCGAGCGGATCGGCTGTTTATAAGCACCGCGGAGGAGATCGCGGAGCCTCATTGCACTTCCAGCGGCCAGCACACTCGCGCACGCTTCCCGGTTCCACCGGGAGGCCGTGCGCATGCGCCAGGTGGCCGAAATAAGATCCCGCCTAGCGGATTGGCTGTTTATAAGCACCGCGGAGGAGATCGCAGAGCCTCATTGCACTTCCAGCGGCCAGCACACTCGCGCACACCGCCCGGCTCCACCGGGAGGCCGTGCGCACGCGCCAAGTGGCCGAAATAAGCTCCCGCCTAGCGGAGCCGCTGTTTATAAGCACCGCGGAGGAGATCGCGGAGCCTCATTGCACTTCCAGCGGCAAGCACACTCGCACACGCCGCCCAACTCCACCGGAAGGCCGTGCGCACGCGCCAAGTGGCCGAAATAAATTCCTGCCTAACGGATCGGCAATTATAAGCACCACGGAGGAGATCGCGGAGCCTCATTGCAATTCCAGCGGCCAGCACACTCGCGCACACCACCCGGTTCCAACGGGAGGCCGTGCACACGCGCCAAGTGGCCGAAATAAGCTCCCGCCGAGCGGATCGGCTGTTTATAAGCACCGCGGAGGAGATCGCGGAGCCTCATTGCACTTCCAGCGGCAAGCATACTCGCGCACGCCGCCCGGAACAACCGGGAGGCCGTGTGCATGCGCTAAGTGGCCGAAATAAGATCCCGCCTAGCGGATCGGCTGTTTATAAGCACCGCGGAGGAGATAGCAGAGCCTCATTGCACTTCCAGCGGCCAGCACACTCGCGCACGCTTCCCGGTTCCACCGGGAGGCCGTGCGCACGCACCAAGATGCCGAAATAAGCTCCCGCCTAGCGGACCGGCTGTTTATAAGCACCGCGGAGGAGACCGCAGAGCCTCATTGCACTTCCAGCGGCCAGCACACTCGCACACCCCGCCCGATTCCACCTTGAGGCCGTGCGCACGAGCCAAGTGGCCGAAATAAGCTCCCGCCTAGCGGATCGGCTGTTTATAAGCACCGCGGAGGAGACCGCAGAGCCTCATTGCACTTCCAGCGGCAAGCATACTCGCGCACGCCGCCCGGAACAACCGGGAGGCCGTGCGCATGCGCTAAGTGGCCTAAATAAGAACCCTTCTAGCGGATTGGCTGTTTATAAGCACCGCGGAGGAGATCGCAGAGCCTCATTGCACTTCCAGCGGCCAGCACACTCACGCACACCACCCGGCTCCACCGGGAGGCCGTGCGCACGCGCCGTGGCCGAAATAAGCTCCCGCCTAGCGGATCGGCTGTTTATAAGCACCGCGGAGGAGATTGCGGAGCTTCATTGCACTTCCAGCGGCAAGCACACTCGCGCACGCCGCCCGGAACAACCGGGAAGTCGTGCGCATGCGCCAAGTGGCCGAAATAAGCTCCCGCCTACCGGAGCGGCTGTTTATAAGCACCGCAGAGGAGATCGCGGAGCCTTATTGCACTTCCAGCGGCCAGCACACTCGCGCACGCCGCCAGGAACAACCGGGAGGCGGTGCGCACGCGCAAAGTGGCCGAAATAAGCTCCCGCCTAGCGGATCGGCTGTTTATAAGTACTGCGGAGGAGATCTCGGAGCCTCATTGCACTTCCAGCGGCCAGCACACTCGCGCACGCCACCCGGTTCCACCGGGAGGCCGTGCGCACGCGCCAAGTGGCCGAAATAAGCTCCCGCCTAGCGAATCGGCTGTTTATGAGTTCCGCGGAGGAGACTGCAGAGCCTCATTGCACTTCCAGCGGCCAGCACACTCGCGCACACCACCCGGTTCAACCGGGAGGCCGTGCACACGCGCCAAATGGCCGAAATAAGCTCCCGCCGAGCGGATCGGCTGTTTATAAGCACCGCGGAGGAGATCGCGGAGCCTCATTGCACTTCCAGCGGCCAGCACACTTGCACACGCCGCCCGATTCCACCTTGAGGCCGTGCGCACGAGCCAAGTGGCCGAAATAAGCTCCCGCCTAGCGGATCGGCTGTTTATAAGCACCGCGGAGGAGATTGCGGAGCCTCATTGCACTTCCAGCGGCCAGCACACTCGCGCACGCTTCCCGGTTCCACCGGGAGGCCGTGCGCACGCGCCAGGTGGCCGAAATAAGCTCCCTTCTAGCGGATTGGCTGTTTATAAGCACCGCGGAGGAGATCGCAGAGCCTCATTGCACTTCCAGCGGCCAGCACACTCACGCACACCGCCCGGCTCCACCGGGAGGCCGTGCGCACGCGCCGTGGCCGAAATAAGCTCCCGCCTAGCAGATCGGCTGTTTATAAGCACCGCGGAGGAGATCGCGGAGCCTCATTGCACTTCCAGCGGCCAGCACACTCGCGCACGCCACCCGGAACAACCGGGAGGACGTGCGCATGCGCCAATTGGCCAAAATAAGCTCCCGCCTAGCGGAGCGGCTGTTTATAAGCACCGCGGAGGAGATCGCGGAGCCTCATTGCACTTCCAGCGGCCAGCACACTCGCACACGCCGCCCGATTCCACCTTGAGGCCGTGCGCACGAGCCAAGTGGCCGAAATAAGCTCCCGCCTAGCGGATCGGCTGTTTATAAGCACCGCGGAGGAGATTGCGGAGCCTCATTGCACTTCCAGCGGCCAGCACACTCGCGCACGCTTCCCGGTTCCACCGGGAGGCCGTGCGCACGCGCCAGGTGGACGAAATAAGCTCCCTTCTAGCGGATTGGCTGTTTATAAGCACCGCGGAGGAGATCGCAGAGCCTCATTGCACTTCCAGTGGCCAGCACACTCACGCACACCGCCCGGCTCCACCGGGAGGCCGTGCGCACGCGCCGTGGCCGAAATAAGCTCCCGCCTAGCAGATCGGCTGTTTATAAGCACCGCGGAGGAGATCGCGGAGCCTCATTGCACTTCCAGCGGCAAGCACACTCGCGCACGCCACCCGGAACAACCGGGAGGACGTGCGCATGCGCCAATTGGCCAAAATAAGCTCCCGCCTAGCGGAGCGGCTGTTTATAAGCACCGCGGAGGAGATCGCGGAGCCTCATTGCACTTCCAGCGGCCAGCACACTCGCACACGCCGCCCGATTCCACCTTGAGGCCGTGCGCACGAGCCAAGTGGCCGAAATAAGCTCCCGCCTAGCGGATTGGCTGTTTATAAGCACCGCGGAGGAGATTGCGGAGCCTCATTGCACTTCCAGCGGCCAGCACACTCGCGCACGCTTCCCGGTTCCACCGGGAGGCCGTGCGCACGCGCCAGGTGGCCGAAATAAGCTCCCTTCTAGCGGATTGGCTGTTTATAAGCACCGCGGAGGAGATCGCAGAGCCTCATTGCACTTCCAGCGGCCAGCACACTCACGCACACCGCCCGGCTCCACCGGGAGGCCGTGCGCACGCGCCGTGGCCGAAATAAGCTCCCGCCTAGCAGATCGGCTGTTTATAAGCACCGCGGAGGAGATCGCGGAGCCTCATTGCACTTCCAGCGGCAAGCACACTCGCGCACGCCACCCGGAACAACCGGGAGGACGTGCGCATGCGCCAATTGGCCAAAATAAGCTCCCGCCTAGCGGAGCGGCTGTTTATAAGCACCGCGGAGGAGATCGCGGAGCCTCATTGCACTTCCAGCGGCAAGCACACTCGCACACGCCGCCCGGAACAACCGGGAGGACGAGCGCATGCGCCAAGTGGCCGAAATAAGCTCCCGCCTCTCGGAGCGGCTGTTTATAAGCACCGCAGAGGAGATCGCAGAGCTTCATTGCACTTCCAGCGGCCAGCACACTCGCGCACGCCGCCCGGAACAACCGGGAGGCCGTGCGCATGCGCCTAGTGGCCGAAATAAGCTCCCGCCTAGCGGATTGGCTGTTTATAAGCACCGCGGAGGAGATCGCGGAGCCTCATTGCACTTCCAGCGGCCAGCACACTCGCGCACGCCGCCCGGAACAACCGGGAGGCGGTGCGCACGCGCAAAGTGGCCGAAATAAGTTCCCGCCTAGCGGATCGGCTGTTTATAAGTACTGCGGAGGAGATAGCGGAGCCTCATTGCACTTCCAGCGGCCAGCACACTCGTGCACGTCACCCGGTTCCAACGGGAGGCCGTGCGCACGCGCCAAGTGGCCGAAATAAGCTCCCGCCTAGCGGATGGGCTGTTTATGAGCTCCGCGGAGGAGACTGCAGAGCCTCATTGCACTTCCAGCGGCCAGCACACTCGCGCACACCACCCGGTTCCACCGGGAGGCCGTGCACACGCGCCACGTGGCCGAAATAAGCTCCCGCCGAGCGGATCGGCTGTTTATAAGCACCGCGGAGGAGATCGCGGAGCCTCATTGCACTTCCAGCGGCCAGCACACTCGCGCACGCTTCCCGGTTCCACCGGGAGGCCGTGCGCATGCGCCAGGTGGCCGAAATAAGATCCCGCCTAGCGGATTGGCTGTTTATAAGCACCGCGGAGGAGATCGCAGAGCCTCATTGCACTTCCAGCGGCCAGCACACTCGCGCACACCGCCCGGCTCCACCGGGAGGCCGTGCGCACGCGCCAAGTGGCCGAAATAAGCTCCCGCCTAGCGGAGCCGCTGTTTATAAGCACCGCGGAGGAGATCGCGGAGCCTCATTGCACTTCCAGCGGCAAGCACACTCGCACACGCCGCCCAACTCCACCGGAAGGCCGTGCGCACGCGCCAAGTGGCCGAAATAAATTCCTGCCTAGCGGATCGGCTATTATAAGCACCACGGAGGAGATCGCGGAGCCTCATTGCAATTCCAGCGGCCAGCACACTCGCGCACACCACCCGGTTCCAACGGGAGGCCGTGCACACGCGCCAAGTGGCCGAAATAAGCTCCCGCCGAGCGGATCGGCTGTTTATAAGCACCGCGGAGGAGATCGCGGAGCCTCATTGCACTTCCAGCGGCAAGCATACTCGCGCACGCCGCCCGGAACAACCGGGAGGCCGTGTGCATGCGCTAAGTGGCCGAAATAAGATCCCGCCTAGCGGATCGGCTGTTTATAAGCACCGCGGAGGAGATAGCAGAGCCTCATTGCACTTCCAGCGGCCAGCACACTCGCGCACGCTTCCCGGTTCCACCGGGAGGCCGTGCGCACGCACCAAGATGCCGAAATAAGCTCCCGCCTAGCGGACCGGCTGTTTATAAGCACCGCGGAGGAGACCGCAGAGCCTCATTGCACTTCCAGCGGCCATCACACTCGCACACGCCGCCCGATTCCACCTTGAGGCCGTGCGCACGAGCCAAGTGGCCGAAATAAGCTCCCGCCTAGCGGATCGGCTGTTTATAAGCACCGCGGAGGAGACCGCAGAGCCTCATTGCACTTCCAGCGGCAAGCATACTCGCGCACGCCGCCCGGAACAACCGGGAGGCCGTGCGCATGCGCTAAGTGGCCGAAATAAGAACCCTTCTAGCGGATTGGCTGTTTATAAGCACCGCGGAGGAGATCGCAGAGCCTCATTGCACTTCCAGCGGCCAGCACACTCACGCACACCGCCCGGCTCCACCGGGAGGCCGTGCGCACGCGCCGTGGCCGAAATAAGCTCCCGCCTAGCGGATCGGCTGTTTATAAGCACCGCGGAGGAGATCGCGGAGCCTCATTGCACTTCCAGCGGCAAGCACACTCGCGCACGCCGCCCGGAACAACCGGGAGGACGTGCGCATGCGCCAAGTGGCCGAAATAAGTTCCCGCCTAGCGGAGCGGCTGTTTATAAGCACAGCGGAGGAGATCGCGGAGCCTCATTGCACTTCCAGCAGCAAACACACTCGCACACGCCGCCCGGAACAACCGGGAGGACGTGCGCATGCGCCAAGTGGCCGAAATAAGCTCCCGCCTCTCGGAGCGGCTGTTTATAAGCACCGCGGAGGAGATCGCAGAGCTTCATTGCACTTCCAGCGGCCAGCACACTCGCGCACGCCGCCCGGAACAACCGGGAGGTCGTGCGCATGCGCCTAGTGGCCGAAATAAGCTCCCGCCTAGCGGATTGGCTGTTTATAAGCACCGCGGAGGAGATCGCGGAGCCTTATTGCACTTCCAGCGGCCAGCACACTCGCGCACGCCGCCCGGAACAACCGGGAGGCGGTGCGCACGCGCAAAGTGGCCGAAATAAGCTCCCGCCTAGCGGATCGGCTGTTTATAAGTACTGCGGAGGAGACTGCAGAGCCTCATTGCACTTCCAGCGGCCAGCACACTCGCGCACACCACCCGGTTCCACCAGGAGGCCGTGCGCACGCGCCAAGTGGCCGAAATAAGCTCCCGCCGAGCAGATCGGCTGTTTATAAGCACCGCAGAGGAGATCGCGGAGCCTCATTGCACTTCCAGCGGCAAGCATACTCGCGCACGCCGCCCGGAACAACCGGGAGGCCGTGCGCATGCGCTAAGTGGCCGAAATAAGATCCCGCCTAGCGGATCGACTGTTTATAAGCACTGCGGAGGAGATAGCGGAGCCTCATTGCACTTCCAGCGGCCAGCACACTCGTGCACGCTTCCCGGTTCCACCGGGAGGCCGTGCGCACGCACCAAGTGGCCGAAATAAGCTCCCGCCTAGCGGACCGGCTGTTTATAAGCACCGCGGAGGAGACCGCAGAGCCTCATTGCACTTCCAGCGGCCAGCACACTCGCACACGCCGCCCGATTCCACCTTGAGGCCGTGCGCACGAGCCAAGTGGCCGAAATAAGCTCCCGCCTAGCGGATCGGCTGTTTACAAGCACCGCGGAGGAGATTGCGGAGCCTCATTGCACTTCCAGCGGCCAGCACACTCGCGCACGCTTCCCGGTTCCACCGGGAGGCCGTGCGCACGCGCCAGGTGGCCGAAATAAGCTCCCTTCTAGCGGATTGGCTGTTTATAAGCACCGCGGAGGAGACCGCAGAGCCTCATTGCACTTCCAGCGGCCAGCACACTCGCACACGCCGCCCGATTCCACCTTGAGGCCGTGCGCACGAGCCAAGTGGCCGAAATAAGCTCCCATCTAGCGGATTGGCTGTTTATAAGCACCGCGGAGGAGATCGCAGAGCCTCATTGCACTTCCAGCGGCAAGCACACTCGCGCACGCCGCCCGGAACAACCGGGAGGACGTGCGCATGCGCCAAGTGGCCGAAATAAGCTCCCGCCTCTCGGAGCGGCTGTTTATAAGCACCGCGGGAGAATTCGCGGAGCCTGATTGCACTTCCAGCGGCCGGCACACTCGCGCACGCTTCCTGGTTCCACCGGGAGGCCGTGCGCACGCGCCAAGTGGCCGAAATAAGCTCCCACCTAGCGGAGCGGCTGTTTATAAGCACCGCGGAGGAGATCGCGGAGCCTCATTGCACTTCCAGCGGCAAGCACACTCGCACACGCCGCCCAACTCCACCGGAAGGCCGTGCGCACGCACCAAGTGACCGAAATAAATTCCTGCCTAGCGGATCGGTAATTATAAGCACCACGGAGGAGATCGCGGAGCCTCATTGCACTTCCAGCGGCCAGCACACTCGCGCACACCACCCGGTTCCACAAGGAGGCCGTGCACACGCGCCAAGTGGCCGAAATAAGCTCCCGCCGAGCGGATCGGCTGTTTATAAGCACCGCGGAGGAGATCGCGGAGCCTCATTGCACTTCCAACGGCAAGCATACTCGCGCACGCCGCCCGGAACAACCGGGAGGCCGTGTGCATGCGCTAAGTGGCCGAAATAAGATCCCGCCTAGCGGATCGGCTGTTTATAAGCACCGCGGAGGAGATAGCAGAGCCTCATTGCACTTCCAGCGGCCAGCACACTCGCGCACGCTTCCCGGTTCCACCGGGAGGCCTTGCGCACGCACCAAGTGGCCGAAATAAGCTCCCGCCTAGCGGACCGGCTGTTTATAAGCACCGCGGAGGAGACCGCAGAGCCTCATTGCACTTCCAGCGGCCAGCACACTCGCACACGCCGCCCGATTCCACCTTGAGGCCGTGCGCACGAGCCAAGTGGCCGAAATAAGCTCCCGCCTAGCGGATCGGCTGTTTATAAGCACCGCGGAGGAGACCGCAGAGCCTCATTGCACTTCCAGCGGCCAGCACACTCGCGCACGCTTCCCGGTTCCACCGGGAGGCCGTGCGCACGCGCCAGGTGGCCGAAATAAGCTCCCTTCTAGCGGATTGGCTGTTTATAAGCACCGCGGAGGAGATCGCAGAGCCTCATTGCACTTCCAGCGGCCAGCACACTCACGCACACCGCCCGGCTCCACCGGGAGGCCGTGCGCACGCGCCGTGGCCGAAATAAGCTCCCGCCTAGCGGATCGGCTGTTTATAAGCACCGCGGAGGAGATCGCGGAGCCTCATTGCACTTCCAGCGGCAAGCACACTCGCGCACGCCGCCCGGAACAACCGGGAGGACGTGCGCATGCGCCAAGTGGCCGAAATAAGCTCCCGCCTAGCGGAGCGGCTGTTTATAAGCACCGCGGAGGAGATCGCGGAGCCTCATTGCACTTCCAGCGGCAAGCACACTCGCACACGCCGCCCAACTCCACCGGAAGGCCGTGCGCACGCGCCAAGTGGCCGAAATAAATTCCTGCCTCGCGGATCGGCAATTATAAGCCCTGCGGAGGAGATCGCGGAGCCTCATTGCACTTCCAGCGGCAAGCACACTCGCGCACGCCGCCCGGAACAACCGGGAGGCCGTGTACATGCGCCAAGTGGCCGAAATAAGTTCCCGCCTAGCGGATCGGCTGTTTATGAGCACCGCGGAGGAGACTGCAGAGCCTCATTGCACTTCCAGCGGCCAGCACACTCGCGCACACGACCCGGTTCCAGCGGGAGGCCGTGCACACGCACCAAGTGGCCGAAATAAGGGTTAGGGTTAGGGTTAGGATTGGATTGTGAAGTCCAACCCCTACCAGGGACGGGGAACTGATGTCCCCCCCTAGCAGAAGAGGACAACGCACGGTCCATCCATCCGTGGCCATACCTCGCCACCCGCTCCCGCCCCCGGGTTGCAGGCTGGCGCTGTCGCCCCCTACGGACAACTGTCCATTCCCCGTTGTAATTAATTGACATATTAATTTTTGGACTTCAAATTTTTATTGTTATGTCTAAATGTATATTTTTAATTTTCAAATTTCAAAGATATAATGAGTGGGTAAAACTTGAATTTTAGACTTTTTATTCTAAAACAAATTATCAAATGTCTATTTTTCAAAAAGAGTTTTAGTGTCCAAATTGTCCGAATTTAGCAACGTAATTTATTGCAATGAAATAAATGATTTGTAAATAACTGTAAATAAAATCAACAATAGTAAATTATTAAATCGACTGTAAATAGGAAATTATTAAATTGAATGTAAATAGTAGTGTGCCTTAACAACGTTTCGGCTATACTAAGCCTTCTTCAGGTCTGGCACACCCGTATTGAATGAAATATTTTTGTTTCTCATAGGATTAAGTAGGGAGTTCCTCCCCCGAAGGAGAGGAGCAAAGGCACGGTCCTCCCATCCACGCCCACGTCCCACAACCAGCCCCAGAGCACACCGCCCGTCGTGGCTGCGCCAGGATTAAGTAGGGAGTTCCTCCCCCGAAGGAGAGGAGCAAAGGCACGGTCCTACCATCCACGCCCACGTCCCACAACCAGCCCCAGAGCACACCGCCCGTCGTGGCTGCGCCAGCCATGCTGGTCAGGCCAAATTGGGCTTAATAAACATGTATTTGCTTTGTAGTTGTTGTTTGTTTTTGTGTTTGTACTTTGCCTATCCGGTCGCCTTTGTTATATATGTAATAAATGAGTCTCGACTTGGCATGATAGATTGACAGCTGCATTTGCGGTCAAATTAGTCGTACCTCGCACTTAATTCATCGACTCCCCTATCTGGGTGGAGCGAGAGCATTTTGCTCTGTGCGGCATCCATGCGCTCTCCTATCTGGGTAGAGCGTGGGTAAATTATAATTTTGCGTCTAATTGTTTTCCTATCGGCGCTAGTTTGCGCTCCCTTTTATTTCCTCCGTGTGGCCATCGACAACGTTTCGGCATCTTTTGTGCCTTCCTCAGGTCTGGCACACGGGAATTGCAGCTAAATTTAGTTTCATTGCATGTGGAGCTGTTTCCTCCTTCATGGCCGCATCGAGACTGAGTTTCCTGCTTTGAGCGGTCCTTATATAGTTTCATGTCAGCAATTTGCGTTTCGTTCCGGATAATTTCCCATCTACTTATTTTAGCTTATTAACTTGTTGTTTTCGCTCTTGTGAATTTCTGTTTCTTTTCTTGCAGGCACCGATTGGGCGTGAATATGTGATCTCGGCATAGGTAAGTATAACTGTGTTTCCTTTTTTCAGGTTTGTATCAGGTAAGTATTGTTTTTTGATAATGTAAATATTTACTTCCAACCATTTTTTAGTTTATATTCAATTTTGTGTTTATGTTTCCTTTTTTCAGGTTTGTATTGACTCCGCCGATGTGTCTAAGATCCTGAGGAGAGTCCCCCCGTAAGGCCCCTGGCCCCGACAACATTCCTGGGCGTGTGTTCAGGGAATGTGCAAGTCATCTGGCTGGGGTCATCACAGACATTTTTAACACCTCGCTGGGCCAAGCCACAGTGCCGGCGTGCTTTAAGACTGCCTCCATCATTCCGGTGCCGAAGAAACCTCAAATCACCTCATTTAATGATTACCGGCCTGTTGCACTGACTCCGGTTATGATGAAGTGCTTCGAAAGGCTGCTTAAAGGTCACATCGTTTCCAGACTCCCCCTATTATTTGACCCGTTCCAGTTTGCCGACCGGCAAAACCGCTCCACTCAGGACGCCATCTCCTCCGTTCTTCACCTGAGCCTGGCTCACCTGGAGGAGAAGAACACCCATGTGCGGAGGCTGTTCCTGGACTTCAGCTCAGCGTTTAACACCATCATCCCACAGCATCTGGTAGGAAAATTGGAACACCTGGGCTTCAACACCCCCCTTCGCAACTGGCTGCTAGACTTCCTCACCAACAGACCTCAGTCAGTCCGGGTCGGACAGAACACCTCTGATGTCATCACCCTCAGCACAGGCTCCCTTCAGGGCTGCGTCCTGAGCCCCCTGCTGTGCACCCTGATGACACACGACTGCGTCCTCAGGTTCACCACCAATCACATCGTGAAGTCAGCAGACGACACAACGGTGGTGGGGCTCATCAGAGACAACAACGACCTGGACTACAGAGAGGAGGTGGAGCAGCTGGTGGGCTGGTGCAGAGAAAACAGCCTGATCCTGAATGAGGAGAAGATGAAGGAGATCATCGTCGACTTCAGGAAAAAACAGCCTCACCACGCTCCACTGATCATCAACAGCTCAGCTGTGGAGGTGGTCAGCACCACCAAATTCCTGGGGGTCCACATCACAGAAGACCTCACCTGGACTATGAACACTACGGCACTGGTCAAGAGGGCACAGAAGCGCTTGTACTTCCTGCGGAGGATGAGGAGAGCCCACCTGCCCCCACCCATCATGAGGACGTTCTACAGGAGCACCATAGAGAGCATTCTGACAAGCTGTCTCTCTGTGTGGTGTGGAGGCTGCACCGCCTCCGATTGGAAGAACGTGAGGAGAGTGGTGAGGACAGCAGAGAGGATCATAGGGGCTCCTCTTCCCTCCATTCAGGACATTTCATCTCAGCGCTGCATGTCCCGTGCCCGTAACATCATCAATGACCCATCACACCCCCACCATGGACTGTTCTCCCTGCTGCCCTCTGGGAAGAGGTTTGCAGCATCCGCTGCAGGTCCACCAGGTTCTGCAACAGCTTTTTCCCTGCTGTCATCAGACTGTTGAACACTAGAACTGTTGAGCTCTAAACTGAACTCTGCATCACACATTCACAGAACTGTACTTTATGACACTACGGACCTCTATCTTGCACTATCTCGCACTACCAACTTTACTGAACTTGTATAAACCCTTTAAATAGAAGTTTAATACATGGTTTAGCATTCCTCTGCACACTCTTGAATACTGTTTTGCCTACTTGCACTATTGCATAATTATCACTGCTGCACTTTATACTTATTTTTAATATATATATATATATATATATATATATAGTATATATGTATATATATATATTTTCATAGGATATGTTACTTCTATTCAACTGCAATATCACTACTTTGTTGTAAGACGTATGCAACGGAATTTCGTTTTGTATGCACCATGTGCAGACAAGATGACAATAAAGTTTGTCTAAGTCTAAGTCATGTCAGGTCAGCTGTCTGGAGAGAGAGAGAAGTCAGGACCTGCGGGCGGAGCACCACCGTGCCACCGCCGCCATGACGGAACTCAAAAGCAAACTCCATGAGGAGAAGCAGAAAGAGTTAGCCATTACCAGGGAGACATTACTGCGGCAGCATGAAATGGAGCTGATGAGAGTGATCAAAATCAAAGATGGAGAGATCCAGCGACTGAATGCCTTGGTCCTCAGCCTGAGGGACGGCTCCATGGACAAGGTGATCCGCTCTATCCGTGTCTGACTATCCGCACGCCACGTCGGGCTTCGATGCGGCCGCTACCGTATTGTGTAGCTTGTCCCCAGTAAGCGTCTCGGCGCTCCGTTGCGGTCTCAACGGCCCGGTGTGGCGCAATGTCTGCTCAGGTGAGGAGGGGGGGCGCTTTGCTGGCGGAGGTGGAGGAGACGCGGCGGTGTCGGGAGACCGAGCGGTGTCGCCTCCACCAGGAGCGCGGAAGAAGCCCTGGCAGCGGCCCAGCAGGCCTGGCAGTCCCGAGCGGCCGAGCTCCGATCGGCTCATCACCAGCATCGGGAGGAGCTGAGCCGAACCAAGAGAGACTGCGAGAGGGAGATCCGCCGACTGGTAGGACTGATCAGATGCGCGGTGCGTGGCTATGTTCCCAATTTCGTTGTATACCTGCAGTGCAATGACACCTAAGGCATTCTATTCTATTCTATTTCACAAGAAGAAAATGTCCGGTTGCTCGCTTCGCTTTTGTCACAGCAAAGGTGTTCTAGTCGATTCAAGAAAAAAATTGGCCGGTTGCTCTCTTTGTTTTTGTCACAATTCTGGCAAATGAGTTTGCCCGCCTGCCTGAGCGCTCCCCGTTTGTACATCCAGACGGATGAGATCAAGCTGAAAGACAGAGCGGTTAGTGTTTTGGATGAAGCCCTGGGGCCGGCCACGTCCACCGCCTTCAGCTGCAGACTCAGGCTGCCGAGCAGCAGATCGCTGCCCTGAGGGATTCCCAAAGGGCGGGCCTAAACTCCCCTGGAAGTGGGGTCAACGCCGCTACTAGCAATCCTCTTCATTGCGTAAGCCACCTCATCACACACTTGCAGTACGCATGACTTAGTTCGTTGCTGGAGGAAGGTAGCACAAAAACAGTTTTGAACTTTGAACGAGTGCTTGTGTGTGTGTGTTGCGGGGCGTTTTCAGTCTCAGGAGGATCGGGACACGCGACGGTTTCATCTGAAAATCGCTGAGCTCAGCGCAGTCATCAGGAAACTGGAGGATCGAAACGCCCTGCTTTCTGAAGAGCGCAATGAACTGGTAATTTATTGACGGCACGCTTGAAGGTTTGCGCTACGTTTGATGCGCGCCATCCAGCGAGGCACCCATTGCGCTTGCTTATTAGTTGAGCGGCGCGGCGAGTCGGTTGCCTGGTAGATGTCTTTTATTGGGAGCCAAAGCCACGATTCCGTTCAAACCGATGCAAAAGGAATGGATACGTTCTGGCCCGCGTGTTGTGCGTCTTTCACATCCCGCACTTCATGCTTGCAGCTAAAGCGACTGAGAGAAACAGAAAGCCAGTTTCTGCCACTCCTGTACAAAAACAAACGCCTGAGCAGGAAGAATGAAGAACTCTCGCTGGTGCTGTGTCGCCTTGAAAACAAAGTGCGCTTTGTCACCCAGGAGAACGAGGAGATGGCAAGCTTGGTAAGTCGACGCGTACAACGGCGGCGTGCCAACAGAGTCCACTGCATTTGTGTTCCACAGAGAAGGCCTAGTTCGCTCAATGACCTGGACCGCGGTTGCGGCCAGCAGGACGGTGAAATGGAGTTCCTTCAAGTTGTGGAGCAGCGGCACATCATCGACGACTTGTCCAAGGTCTTCAGGCAGGCGACTCGGTGCACGTACGGCAGCGCCGCGCTCGCTCGCTGTCGCCAGGAAACCTTTTCCGTCCAAAGCTTGGCCGGCGGCCGCCATCCAAAAAATTGGCCCCTTAAATTCCGACCTTTCAAGCAGGAGCATTGTGCGCACGCGTTTGAACACGCTTTAGACTTGTTTTGCCGTTTTCAGCAGCTCAAAGCTCCCGTTTTGTCAGCGCCTTTGCCACTCGCTGTGCGCTGAAAACGACGGACTTGCCCGGCTGCTCAGCCCGTCAACCATGAGCCGCGAGCGCGACGTCATTGTCCGTAGGCAGCTAGTGGCAAAATGCACCCTGTTAGAGTTGCGCTCGCTCCAACTTATTTTGCAAGAACCACACGGGAGACAAGTAAGTTCTTTTGGACACCTGCAGGTGGAGAGTCCATCCGTTGTACGAATGAAGTCTGACTCTCGGCTCCTGCACGAGCATTTTAATTAAGAGAAACAGGGTGGGTGTAAGAGTGGATTGAATAGAGGAAGCCCTTGACCTCTAGTCAAAACATAGCAAGGGGTGTTTTACGACTTTGTGTAGGAAGGGATAAGCGATAGGGATAAATAAGGGATAAATAATATTATTTATTACAGGTCGCAGTCAAAGTCAAAGCAACACAATGATACGATAAAGATAATCTGGAAAACCCTGACACACCCTGTAGTTGTCACTTTTGGAAAAGACGAGCGTCCCTCCAATCATCGCCGGTGACGTGTTTTTCAGGCTCTGGAGACAGGAGCTCATGTCAGAAATGTCATTGTGAGTCGCGTTTGTTTCTGCGCCGGAGCCGTTCGTTCCCTTTGCATCCAAAGAATCTCAAAGGCGGATTATTTGTGTCGACAGGAGAGAGATTTGCTGCTACGATACCGACGTCGAGAATCTCTGAGGAGGAACAAAGCGTGAGGTCCTGCAAGGTGAGTCTGTTTGTTTGCGGCTGCTTGGTGTTGCGCAAGATGAAATGGCCTTTTTCTCGCTATCGTTCCTCTCGTCGATTCATCGTGAGGTGTCGCTTCAGTTTGTTCAGAGAGATGTTTGCTTCCGCGCCCGCAGGTCATCGAAACATTTTACGGCTACGACGAAGACGTGTTGGTGGACTCGGACGGATCGTCCTTGTCTTTTCACACCGACAGAACCCCCGACACGGAACCCGAAGAGGTAGCCCGCCATTTCTGCCAGCGTATTGGCACCAAACATTCCTCTTCAGCCTGGAATCGGACTCGTCTTTGCGTCGCGGGTGCTTTGTCGCCGGTCTGACTGATTCTGGTACTAGTGCTGTGTTGCATTGGTGTGTGCATGAAGAGGCGGAGCTTCGCTACCGCCAGCTGACGCAAGAATATCAAGCGCTGCAACGAGCCTACGCTCTGCTAGCCCAGACCAGCGAAGGGGACTACGACGCCGAGAAGGAGATCAAGGTGGCGCCCCTTCCCGCAACCCCCGGCCGGGTCGCAGCCTCCCCGTTCTCACCCAGCCTCGGGTGTTCTCTGGTCTGAAAGGAGGAGGAGGAGCCTCCCTCCTCCTCCTTTCAGACCAGAGAAAAGCTGATGGTAGAAATGGGTCACTATCAAAGCAGAGTAGCAGATCTGGAGTCAGCGCTGAAGCAACAAGGACAGGTAAGCTCATCAATGAGCACACCTTTTTCTCAGACAAAATAGCTACATTCTTCAGTCACTCATCCGTCTGGCATTACTGGACCAACCCCCCCCCCGAACGTGGCTGGGAAAATGCGGAGAAAAGCAAATGTCATTTTCCAGTCAACCAAAGAATTTGTGGATGAAAATGACACAACATTCCAAAGCTGTCCACGCGTTTGTCTCTTCTAGAATGTCAAGTGGGTGGAGGAGAAGCAGCTGCTGCGTCAGAGCAATCAGCAGTTGGCCGAAAAGGTGACGGAAAGAAAGGCGCTGGGCGGAGTCGCTTGGCGTCACACCTGTCGGGAAGCCCCGCAGATGAGGTCTGACTGTCTTTTCAGGTCAGGCGGATGGAGGCGGAAGAAGCGCGTCTGAAAGAGCACATCCAGGATATCCGAGACCAAAACGAACTGCTTGAGTTCCGCATCCTGGAGCTGGAGGTGGGAAGACTCGCACAAGCGTGTTGAGGCCAGAGATGTGACGGACGGACGGACGGACGGATGCATGCCTCTGCCTTTCAGGAGAGGGAGTGGCGCTCCCCCGTCTTGAAGTTTCTGCAAGTCCGTTTCCCAGACGGCCTCAGCCCTTTGCAGATCTACTGCGAGGCCGAGGGCGTGAGCGTAGGTAAGGCGTCCCTCGCAACCCTAACCTTAACCCGAGGTCCCAGAACACCTTACATTGCTCCTTGCGCCTTTCCCTCGGACATCGTCATCAGTGATCTGATGAAGAAGCTGGACATCCTGGGCTATAACGCCGTAAGTGTATGTCGAACTCCTTATGTTCGCACTCCACGAGACTCGGCGGCTCAAATGTGACTTTTGGAAGGCTTTGCGCTGAAAGAAGCTTGTTGACGCTGTGCCTTTGGGCTCTTGCAGAATCTCACCAACGAGGACCAGGTGGTCGTGATTCACGCCAGGACCCTTCTCACCCTAGCCGAGAAGGTAACGCGCACGTCCACGCACGCTCTCGCATTCTGCTTATGTGACAGCAGCCTTTCCTCAGTGGTTAGAATACATCAAAGTGACCAAGTCAGCACTTCAACAGAAGATGTTGGACATTGAAAGTGAGAAGGTAGACAGACACGCGACATCAGCCAAGGGGAACTCCGGCAATGTGCCCCAACAATTCTGACCTTGAGCTGTGCTAGGATATGTTCTGCAAGCAGAAGGGCTACCTGGATGAAGAGTTGGACTTCAGGAAGTGTTCCATGGACCAGGCTCATAAGGTAAGCCGCCCTCAAATCTCCCGCCGGACCACTGATGGACGAGGATTGCGGCCCAGAGGATCCTGGAGCTGGAGGCCATGTTGTACGAGGCGCTACCGCAGCGGGACTGCCCCGCCACGGACGGCGAAAAAGCCAGCCACGCTGGCGTGAATGACGTGCTGACGGCGGATCAGAGAGAAGAGCTTAGGAGCGCCGTGGACCAATGGAAGCGAGCCCTGATGTGCGAGTTGAGGGAGCGCGACGCTTGCATCCTCCAAGAGAGAATGGATCTGCTGCACAGCGCGCAACAGGTAAGGGCCCAAAGCCAGCCCGGCACTTACTTGCACGCTTACTGGCTTTTGAATGCCACTTTCCATTTGTCCGTCCTAGAGGAACAAAGAGCTGAAAGAATTCATCGAAGCTCAGAAGAGACAAATCAAACAATTGGAGGAGAAGTTTCTGTTTCTCTTTCTATTCTTCTCCTTGGCCTTCATTCTGTGGCCCTAACACCAGCTGGTGAGTGAGCTCCAGCGGCACCGCACTCGACACCTCCGATACACTGCCAGCCGGTCTCAGACGTTGGCAGACGCTCCGATGCCAACGTAGACCCCCCGCCACGGTGACAGAGGCACCGCGTCACACCGGCGCTCATCCAATCAGAAGGCAGGAAAAGCAAATTCACATGCAGGGCACTTTTGAACCAGAAGAGAGCGCCACAAAAAACGGTTGTTGCCCCAAACGCGCACTAAAAAGGGTCAGAATAACAAGAGTCCCACTGGCCAGCCGGGGCCACCCGTCCAGCTGTTTCTTCAGGGGGGAAAAAAATTGGAGTCACCGGTGAGTACATTTTGCATTTAGCTCTGCTTTTCTGCTTCTGTCTTCAAGTGTGTGGCATCCTGCGATCAAAGATTCAGCCAACCCCAAAGCGGTTGACCTCAACGTCCCACCACCATGCCTACCAGAGCAGGTGACGTGATGCTTTGGACATCCTTCCGTCTCAGATGCCCAAAAGTACTCTTTGCCACATCTGCGGCAATACGGTGTCTTTTCAAAGGTGCAAATAAATCCAGCGTGGGCGGAACACGCACGTCTTCGGTTTTTCCCGCTTTGTTTGTGTGACAGCTGTTGTGAAAATTTTATACAAATAAAGTTGTATAGTACAGGTTTGGCCAAGCCGCAACTCCCGAACCGCATGCGGCTCTTTTATGTTCATATCAACATTTGTGTGTGTGTGTGTGTGTGTGTGGGGGGGGGGGGGTTGTGCGTGTTGGCTTCACTTGAGTTCAATTTGGTATTTTGGTCAAAAGCGCATGTGGTGAAATTCCACAAAGTAGGATGGGCAAACACATTTCTTTAAACTATGAGTGTCAATTGGGCTCTCGAAATGGCAGGGAAAAGATGCACAGCAAAACGAAAATACGTAGATGAACACAGGACGTTTTAATCAGAGTGGGAAAGTTTCTATTTTTTGTTGAACGTGATGGCAAACCATTCTGCCTGATATGTCAGACCTCAGCGCATTTCAAAGATTCGAATCTTCAGCGCCATGCACTTCAGCTCACTCCATGCTAACATTGATCAGGCGTCGAACCCGCATCATCATGCTTAAGAGGTGGCCATGCTAACCAGTGCGCCATTATGTCGACGCATAATAATTAAGTCTACTGGTCAAAACAGCGGTTACTATATGACGTCGCTACGTCGTGGTCACGTGACGCAGACAAGACGTCAATGGACGTGGGCAGAGTTAACTTGTTTAAAAGGGAGTAGGCAGAAGAAATATTTAATTTATTTAAATCTATTTTGAGTGCACACCATTATGCCAATGCATAACAACTGTAAATCTACTAAACAAAACAGCGGTTGCTATATGACATCTGCCACGTCGTGGTCACGTGACATACGTGACGTCGATGGGCGTAACTTTCGCCGGAATTCAAATCCGCGGGGAGAGTTAACTTGTTTAAAAGAGAGTGGGCAGAAGAATTATTTAATTTATTTAAATCTATTTGGTGTGTGCGCCATTATGTCAATGCATAACAACTGTAAGTCTACTAAACAAAACAGCGGTTGCTATATGACGTCTGCCACGTCGTGGTCACGTGACGCGGACGTGACGTCGACGCCTACTTTACATCCCACCGATCACAGGACCCCTCGGCTGCATAACCGTGCCCCCTTCCCAACCAATCGGATTTGCTATACGCGAAAACGACGCCAATAGAAAGAGCTTCCGCCCAAATTTAAATCCGTGGGCGTGGCTCGCAGCAGGAAGTAGGAAAATGGCGGCGATGTTGACAAAGACACAGCGGATGGTAACATACGACTAACAAGAGAAATATTTTTATTTTCTGCTTGCAACTGGACCGTCCAGAGCGTACACGGTAAGTACAACTCATCGTTTTTAAAAAGAAGTACTTTTGTTGCCCTGAAAAGCGAGTGAGCGTGGCGTTTGTGGGGGACGTCGAATTTCGACGATTCTTTCTGGTCAACGGTTGTAAATGATTGTGTTGATTAAAAAAGAAAACTTGATGTAACTCTACTTTTAACTGCCGTTTCAGATAGATTTGGAATTGCATCACATCCAATTTTGCCTAGAGCGTACACGGTAAGTAACACTCGTTGTGTTTAAGGAGATTTACGTTTGTAATAGCAGAAGTGTAGCCGCGTTGCGTTGTACGTGTGAATGTTGGTCCGGGCGAAATGTTAATGTTTAATTTCATTCCTTTAGGTTCCACGGTGTTTGTTGGCTGCAAGTTTTCCACTGCAAGAAGAGGCTCATATCATTGACCAGGAGCGAGCTACAATGGTGAGTAGCCATAACATTTATGTTAAACACTTCCTATTTCATGTCTAACAGTACTTGATTTAACAAATAACCATAAATAAATACAGTGTGGGCACTGAAGTTAACATATGTGATTATACTGCCTAATCTGTCACCGAGTAGATTGTTGCAAAGTAATATAAGATCCAAAGTTGTAATTCAGAATAGTTTTCAAAAGAAGGCCATTAGAATTATATACAAGTCTGATTACCCTGAACAAGCTATTAATTAAATCACAAATTCTTCAATTCAAAGATTTGGTAGATTATCAGACAAATAATGTCTAACAGTAATTGATTTAACACATCACGATAAGTAGATTGAGTGTGGGCACTCTCAAGTTAACATATGTGATTATACTGCCTAATCTGTTACAGAGTATGTTGTTGCCAAGTAATGTAGAATAGATCCAAAGTAGTAATCCAGAATAGTTTTGAAGAGGCCATTAGAATGATAAACAAATCTGATTACCTTGAACATAATAACAAGCTAAGTGTTTAATATGTCCTATGAAGTCAAAATTGGGCACCATCATGTGGTGAAATTTGGAATTGCATCACATCCAATTTTGCCTGGGAACAAACAGATTACATAAATCTTAGTTTTGAATAAGCCACTCCTTCTCAAACAAGTAAACTCTGCCCATTTTGCGCAGTAGATGTTCTGTTAATATCTAGTATTTATACAAAGTCATAATTTAAATTGCTTTCAACCTTCATTCATCGGTTCAACCAACATTACTCGCTCTTATTACCAACTTGTATTGATTTAACTAAGCGTTTAATACTTCCTATCAGGTCTCAAATCGAGATTTGGCAAAATACAATTTCAGCAAATCCAATTTTGCCAGGGAACAAAAATAGATTAAATAAACTAAATAAGTCCTCTTCCCATTAAATAAATCAGAAAAGTCTGTCTTGTAACCAGTCCTCTTCAAACAAGTAAAGTCTGCCCATTTTGTGCCGTAGATTTTGTGTCTATGCCTAGTATTTAAACAAAATCATAATTTAAACGACTTCTTTCCTTCATTCACTTTGGAAATTTGGAATTGCAGCAAATCGAATTTTGGCAGGGAACAAAAATAGATCAATTAAACTAAATAAGTCTTCTTCCCATTAAATAAATTAAAAAAGTCTGTCTTGTAACCAGTCCTTTTCAAACAAGTAAAGTCTGCCCATTTTGTGCCGTCGATTTTGTGTTAATGCCTAGTATTTATACAAAATCATAATTTAAAGGACTTCATTCCTTCATTCACTTTGGAAATTTGGAATTGCAGCACATCAAATTTTGCCTGGGAAGAAAAGTAGATTAAATAAATTTAATAAGTCTTACTACTTCCCATTAAATAAATTAAATACGTCTTACTTGTTCCCACTCCTTTTCAAAACAGTAGTTTAAAACGAGGGCCCTTCACTCAATCTTTAACCTCAACCCCGCACGTTGTGTTGTATCTGTGAATGTTGGTTGTGGCCAAATGATAGTTTTCTTTCATTCGTTTAGGTTCCAAGAAAACTTGATGTAACTCTACTTTTAACTGCCGTTTCAGATAAGCGGGTATTACGTCGCAGTCATGTGCCGCGGATATGACGTAATTGCCCGAACCTCCGATTCAAATCTGTTGGCGCGATGGCCGTGAGCCACTGAGCAGCGACGATTATCAACAGAAATATCTTTATTTTCTGCTTGCAACTGGACCGTCTAGAGCGTACACGGTAAGTAACACTCATTGTGTTTAAGGAGATTTACGTTTGTAATAGCAGAAGTGTAGCCGCGTTGCGTTGTACGTGTGAAAATTGGTCGAGGCGAAATGTTAATGTTTAATTTCATTCCTTTAGGTTCCACGGTGTTTGTTGGCTGTATGTTTTCCACTGCAAGAAGAGGCTCGTATCATTGACCAGCAGGAGCTACAATGGTGAGTACCCCTTTCGTCTTCCATTTATGTTAAACACTTCCTATTTCATGTCTAACAGTACTCGATTTAACAAATAACCATAAATAAATACAGTGTGGGCAGTCACGTTAACATATGTGATTATCCTGCCTAATATGTTTATCACAAATATGTCACTAATCACTAATATGTTTATTTGTTTATCACAACACCTTTGGACCTTCAGCAATCGATTATTTACCTTCATCTACATAGAGACAGAACGATGGTGTCTTAAACATCTCATTCATTTCACCAAATAACTTCACGCAGGTGGATAACGGCCGTCTCGGTCACGCTATGTTGCGTGATGCAGTTTTGAAGAACCAAATGCATTTATTCAATGAATAAGTCAAGCTAGTTCTATGTTTATGATGTTGTAAGTTACGGTACCGATTGAAGTTGAGTTCGAAGCCAGTGGAAAACAGCGCTGCGTTTGTGCTCTCCAGGTACAAATGTTGTGATCTCTGACTGACGACCGGGCGAGACTCGAGTAAGAGATGTCCAAACGAGCTCCGGCAGGGCGGGCCAAGGCGGAGCGAACGGACGCCCTTCAGGCCGCCAATGACGAGCTGAGAACCAAACTGATGGACGTCCAGTTAGAACTTCAGCAGGAGAAGAACAAGGTGAAAACCTCAACAGACAGACACTGCCTGCCTCCCTGCCTGCCTCCCTGCCTGCCTCCCTGCCTGCCTCCCTCCCTCCCAGTTTTCCCGATGTAGATTAGACATGCGTGTGCCATGACTGTGTCAGCCTACATCAACAAATGCACCGAGGACGTCAGCACCACTAAGAATATCATCACCCGGGGCAACCAACGACCCTGGATGACTGAGGAGGTACGTCAAACGCTACGAGCGCGGAACTCTGCCTTCAAGTCTGGCGACAAGGAGACACTGAGGACAGCGAGAGCCAACTTGAACCGTGCCATCAGGATAGCGAAGCGAGGCCGCAGTCGAAAATTTCAGGATCGTTTCCACGACGTCAAAAACATCAGGAGTATGTGGCAAGGCATACGGGCGATTACAGACTACAACTCACCCTCCCCCCCCCCGGTGGGTGTAGTTGATGCTGACTTTCTAAATGGTCTAAATAACTTCTTTGGGAGGTTCGAGGCACTAAACGGCACTCCAGCAGTTAAAACTGTCCCCCATCAGGAAGAGGAGGTACTCTGCCTTGACTCCGCCGATGTGTTGAAGACCCTGAGGAGAGTCAACCCCTGTAAGGCCCCTGGCCCCGACAACATTCCTGGGCGTGTGTTCAGGGAATGTGCAAGTCATCTGGCTGGGGTCATCACAGACATTTTTAACACCTCGCTGGGCCAAGCCACAGTGCCGGCGTGCTTTAAGACTGCCTCCATCATTCCGGTGCCGAAGAAACCTCAAATCACCTCATTTAATGATTACCGGCCTGTTGCACTGACTCCGGTTATGATGAAGTGCTTCGAAAGGCTGCTTAAAGGTCACATCGTTTCCAGACTCCCCCTATTATTTGACCCGTTCCAGTTTGCCGACCGGCAAAACCGCTCCACTCAGGACGCCATCTCCTCCGTTCTTCACCTGAGCCTGGCTCACCTGGAGGAGAAGAACACCCATGTGCGGAGGCTGTTCCTGGACTTCAGCTCAGCGTTTAACACCATCATCCCACAGCATCTGGTAGGAAAATTGGAACACCTGGGCTTCAACACCCCCCTTCGCAACTGGCTGCTAGACTTCCTCACCAACAGACCTCAGTCAGTCCGGGTCGGACAGAACACCTCTGATGTCATCACCCTCAGCACAGGCTCCCTTCAGGGCTGCGTCCTGAGCCCCCTGCTGTGCACCCTGATGACACACGACTGCGTCCTCAGGTTCACCACCAATCACATCGTGAAGTCAGCAGACGACACAACGGTGGTGGGGCTCATCAGAGACAACAACGACCTGGACTACAGAGAGGAGGTGGAGCAGCTGGTGGGCTGGTGCAGAGAAAACAGCCTGATCCTGAATGAGGAGAAGATGAAGGAGATCATCGTCAACTTCAGGAAAAAACAGCCTCACCACGCTCCACTGATCATCAACAGCTCAGCTGTGGAGGTGGTCAGCACCACCAAATTCCTGGGGGTCCACATCACAGAAGACCTCACCTGGACTATGAACACTACGGCACTGGTCAAGAGGGCACAGAAGCGCTTGTACTTCCTGCGGAGGATGAGGAGAGCCCACCTGCCCCCACCCATCATGAGGACGTTCTACAGGAGCACCATAGAGAGCATTCTGACAAGCTGTCTCTCTGTGTGGTGTGGAGGCTGCACCGCCTCCGATTGGAAGAACGTGAGGAGAGTGGTGAGGACAGCAGAGAGGATCATAGGGGCTCCTCTTCCCTCCATTCAGGACATTTCATCTCAGCGCTGCATGTCCCGTGCCCGTAACATCATCAATGACCCATCACACCCCCACCATGGACTGTTCTCCCTGCTGCCCTCTGGGAAGAGGTTTGCAGCATCCGCTGCAGGTCCACCAGGTTCTGCAACAGCTTTTTCCCTGCTGTCATCAGACTGTTGAACACTAGAACTGTTGAGCTCTAAACTGAACTCTGCATCACACATTCACAGAACTGTACTTTATGACACTACGGACCTCTATCTTGCACTATCTCGCACTACCAACTTTACTGAACTTGTATAAACCCTTTAAATAGAAGTTTAATACATGGTTTAGCATTCCTCTGCACACTCTTGAATACTGTTTTGCCTACTTGCACTATTGCATAATTATCACTGCTGCACTTTATACTTATTTTTAATATATATATATATATATATATATAGTATATATGTATATATATATATTTTCATAGGATATGTTACTTCTATTCAACTGCAATATCACTACTTTGTTGTAAGACGTATGCAACGGAATTTCGTTTTGTATGCACCATGTGTAGACAAGATGACAATAAAGTTTGTCTAAGTCTAAGTCTAAGTCATGTCAGGTCAGCTGTCTGGAGAGAGAGAGAAGTCAGGACCTGCGGGCGGAGCACCACCGTGCCACCGCCGCCATGACGGAACTCAAAAGCAAACTCCATGAGGAGAAGCAGAAAGAGTTAGCCATTACCAGGGAGACATTACTGCGGCAGCATGAAATGGAGCTGATGAGAGTGATCAAAATCAAAGATGGAGAGATCCAGCGACTGAATGCCTTGGTCCTCAGCCTGAGGGACGGCTCCATGGACAAGGTGATCCGCTCTATCCGTGTCTGACTATCCGCACGCCACGTCGGGCTTCGATGCGGCCGCTACCGTATTGTGTAGCTTGTCCCCAGTAAGCGTCGCGGCGCTCCGTTGCGGTCTCAACGGCCCGGTGTGGCGCAATGTCTGCTCAGGTGAGGAGGGGGGGCGCTTTGCTGGCGGAGGTGGAGGAGACGCGGCGGTGTCGGGAGACCGAGCGGTGTCGCCTCCACCAGGAGCGCGGAAGAAGCCCTGGCAGCGGCCCAGCAGGCCTGGCAGTCCCGAGCGGCCGAGCTCCGATCGGCTCATCACCAGCATCGGGAGGAGCTGAGCCGAACCAAGAGAGACTGCGAGAGGGAGATCCGCCGACTGGTAGGACTGATCAGATGCGCGGTGCGTGGCTATGTTCCCAATTTCGTTGTATACCTGCAGTGCAATGACACCTAAGGCATTCTATTCTATTCTATTTCACAAGAAGAAAATGTCCGGTTGCTCGCTTCGCTTTTGTCACAGCAAAGGTGTTCTAGTCGATTCAAGAAAAAAATTGGCCGGTTGCTCTCTTTGTTTTTGTCACAATTCTGGCAAATGAGTTTGCCCGCCTGCCTGAGCGCTCCCCGTTTGTACATCCAGACGGATGAGATCAAGCTGAAAGACAGAGCGGTTAGTGTTTTGGATGAAGCCCTGGGGCCGGCCACGTCCACCGCCTTCAGCTGCAGACTCAGGCTGCCGAGCAGCAGATCGCTGCCCTGAGGGATTCCCAAAGGGCGGGCCTAAACTACCCTGGAAGTGGGGTCAACGCCGCTACTAGCAATCCTCTTCATTGCGTAAGCCACCTCATCACACACTTGCAGTACGCATGACTTAGTTCGTTGCTGGAGGAAGGTAGCACAAAAACAGTTTTGAACTTTGAACGAGTGCTTGTGTGTGTGTGTTGCGGGGCGTTTTCAGTCTCAGGAGGATCGGGACACGCGACGGTTTCATCTGAAAATCGCTGAGCTCAGCGCAGTCATCAGGAAACTGGAGGATCGAAACGCCCTGCTTTCTGAAGAGCGCAATGAACTGGTAATTTATTGACGGCACGCTTGAAGGTTTGCGCTACGTTTGATGCGCGCCATCCAGCGAGGCACCCATTGCGCTTGCTTATTAGTTGAGCGGCGCGGCGAGTCGGTTGCCTGGTAGATGTCTTTTATTGGGAGCCAAAGCCACGATTCCGTTCAAACCGATGCAAAAGGAATGGATACGTTCTGGCCCGCGTGTTGTGCGTCTTTCACATCCCGCACTTCATGCTTGCAGCTAAAGCGACTGAGAGAAACAGAAAGCCAGTTTCTGCCACTCCTGTACAAAAACAAACGCCTGAGCAGGAAGAACGAAGAACTCTCGCTGGTGCTGTGTCGCCTTGAAAACAAAGTGCGCTTTGTCACCCAGGAGAACGAGGAGATGGCAAGCTTGGTAAGTCGACGCGGACAACGGCGGCGTGCCAACAGAGTCCACTGCATTTGTGTTCCACAGAGAAGGCCTAGTTCGCTCAATGACCTGGACCGCGGTTGCGGCCAGCAGGACGGTGAAATGGAGTTCCTTCAAGTTGTGGAGCAGCGGCACATCATCGACGACTTGTCCAAGGTCTTCAGGCAGGCGACTCGGTGCACGTACGGCAGCGCCGCGCTCGCTCGCTGTCGCCAGGAAACCTTTTCCGTCCAAAGCTTGGCCGGCGGCCGCCATCCAAAAAATTGGCCCCTTAAATTCCGACCTTTCAAGCAGGAGCATTGTGCGCACGCGTTTGAACACGCTTTAGACTTGTTTTGCCGTTTTCAGCAGCTCAAAGCTCCCGTTTTGTCAGCGCCTTTGCCACTCGCTGTGCGCTGAAAACGACGGACTTGCCCGGCTGCTCAGCCCGTCAACCATGAGCCGCGAGCCCGACGTCGTTGTCCGTAGGCAGCTAGTGGCAAAATGCACCCTGTTAGAGTTGCGCTCGCTCCAACTTATTTTGCAAGAACCACACGGGAGACAAGTAAGTTCTTTTGGACACCTGCAGGTGGAGAGTCCATCCGTTGTACGAATGAAGTCTGACTCGCGGCTCCTGCACGAGCATTTTAATTAAGAGAAACAGGGTGGGTGTAAGAGTGGATTGAATAGAGGAAGCCCTTGACCTCTAGTCAAAACATAGCAAGGGGTGTTTTACGACTTTGTGTAGGAAGGGATAAGCGATAGGGATAAATAAGGGATAAATAATATTATTTATTACAGGTCGCAGTCAAAGTCAAAGCAACACAATGATACGATAAAGATAATCTGGAAAACCCTGACACACCCTGTAGTTGTCACTTTTGGAAAAGACGAGCGTCCCTCCAATCATCGCCGGTGACGTGTTTTTCAGGCTCTGGAGACAGGAGCTCATGTCAGAAATGTCATTGTGAGTCGCGTTTGTTTCTGCGCCGGAGCCGTTCGTTCCCTTTGCATCCAAAGAATCTCAAAGGCGGATTATTTGTGTCGACAGGAGAGAGATTTGCTGCTACGATACCGACGTCGAGAATCTCTGAGGAGGAACAAAGCGTGAGGTCCTGCAAGGTGAGTCTGTTTGTTTGCGGCTGCTTGGTGTTGCGCAAGATGAAATGGCCTTTTTCTCGCTATCGTTCCTCTCGTCGATTCATCGTGAGGTGTCGCTTCAGTTTGTTCAGAGAGATGTTTGCTTCCGCGCCCGCAGGTCATCGAAACATTTTACGGCTACGACGAAGACGTGTTGGTGGACTCGGACGGATCGTCCTTGTCTTTTCACACCGACAGAACCCCCGACACGGAACCCGAAGAGGTAGCCCGCCATTTCTGCCAGCGTATTGGCACCAAACATTCCTCTTCAGCCTGGAATCGGACTCGTCTTTGCGTCGCGGGTGCTTTGTCGCCGGTCTGACTGATTCTGGTACTAGTGCTGTGTTGCATTGGTGTGTGCATGAAGAGGCGGAGCTTCGCTACCGCCAGCTGACGCAAGAATATCAAGCGCTGCAACGAGCCTACGCTCTGCTAGCCCAGACCAGCGAAGGGGACTACGACGCCGAGAAGGAGATCAAGGTGGCGCCCCTTCCCGCAACCCCCGGCCGGGTCGCAGCCTCCCCGTTCTCACCCAGCCTCGGGTGTTCTCTGGTCTGAAAGGAGGAGGAGGAGCCTCCCTCCTCCTCCTTTCAGACCAGAGAAAAGCTGATGGTAGAAATGGGTCACTATCAAAGCAGAGTAGCAGATCTGGAGTCAGCGCTGAAGCAACAAGGACAGGTAAGCTCATCAATGAGCACACCTTTTTCTCAGACAAAATAGCTACATTCTTCAGTCACTCATCCGTCTGGCATTACTGGACCAACCCCCCCCCCGAACGTGGCTGGGAAAATGCGGAGAAAAGCAAATGTCATTTTCCAGTCAACCAAAGAATTTGTGGATGAAAATGACACAACATTCCAAAGCTGTCCACGCGTTTGTCTCTTCTAGAATGTCAAGTGGGTGGAGGAGAAGCAGCTGCTGCGTCAGAGCAATCAGCAGTTGGCCGAAAAGGTGACGGAAAGAAAGGCGCTGGGCGGAGTCGCTTGGCGTCACACCTGTCGGGAAGCCCCGCAGATGAGGTCTGACTGTCTTTTCAGGTCAGGCGGATGGAGGCGGAAGAAGCGCGTCTGAAAGAGCACATCCAGGATATCCGAGACCAAAACGAACTGCTTGAGTTCCGCATCCTGGAGCTGGAGGTGGGAAGACTCGCACAAGCGTGTTGAGGCCAGAGATGTGACGGACGGACGGACGGACGGATGCATGCCTCTGCCTTTCAGGAGAGGGAGTGGCGCTCCCCCGTCTTGAAGTTTCTGCAAGTCCGTTTCCCAGACGGCCTCAGCCCTTTGCAGATCTACTGCGAGGCCGAGGGCGTGAGCGTAGGTAAGGCGTCCCTCGCAACCCTAACCTTAACCCGAGGTCCCAGAACACCTTACATTGCTCCTTGCGCCTTTCCCTCGGACATCGTCATCAGTGATCTGATGAAGAAGCTGGACATCCTGGGCTATAACGCCGTAAGTGTATGTCGAACTCCTTATGTTCGCACTCCACGAGACTCGGCGGCTCAAATGTGACTTTTGGAAGGCTTTGCGCTGAAAGAAGCTTGTTGACGCTGTGCCTTTGGGCTCTTGCAGAATCTCACCAACGAGGACCAGGTGGTCGTGATTCACGCCAGGACCCTTCTCACCCTAGCCGAGAAGGTAACGCGCACGTCCACGCACGCTCTCGCATTCTGCTTATGTGACAGCAGCCTTTCCTCAGTGGTTAGAATACATCAAAGTGACCAAGTCAGCACTTCAACAGAAGATGTTGGACATTGAAAGTGAGAAGGTAGACAGACACGCGACATCAGCCAAGGGGAACTCCGGCAATGTGCCCCAACAATTCTGACCTTGAGCTGTGCTAGGATATGTTCTGCAAGCAGAAGGGCTACCTGGATGAAGAGTTGGACTTCAGGAAGTGTTCCATGGACCAGGCTCATAAGGTAAGCCGCCCTCAAATCTCCCGCCGGACCACTGATGGACGAGGATTGCGGCCCAGAGGATCCTGGAGCTGGAGGCCATGTTGTACGAGGCGCTACCGCAGCGGGACTGCCCCGCCACGGACGGCGAAAAAGCCAGCCACGCTGGCGTGAATGACGTGCTGACGGCGGATCAGAGAGAAGAGCTTAGGAGCGCCGTGGACCAATGGAAGCGAGCCCTGATGTGCGAGTTGAGGGAGCGCGACGCTTGCATCCTCCAAGAGAGAATGGATCTGCTGCACAGCGCGCAACAGGTAAGGGCCCAAAGCCAGCCCGGCACTTACTTGCACGCTTACTGGCTTTTGAATGCCACTTTCCATTTGTCCGTCCTAGAGGAACAAAGAGCTGAAAGAATTCATCGAAGCTCAGAAGAGACAAATCAAACAATTGGAGGAGAAGTTTCTGTTTCTCTTTCTATTCTTCTCCTTGGCCTTCATTCTGTGGCCCTAACACCAGCTGGTGAGTGAGCTCCAGCGGCACCGCACTCGACACCTCCGATACACTGCCAGCCGGTCTCAGACGTTGGCAGACGCTCCGATGCCAACGTAGACCCCCCGCCACGGTGACAGAGGCACCGCGTCACACCGGCGCTCATCCAATCAGAAGGCAGGAAAAGCAAATTCACATGCAGGGCACTTTTGAACCAGAAGAGAGCGCCACAAAAAACGGTTGTTGCCCCAAACGCGCACTAAAAAGGGTCAGAATAACAAGAGTCCCACTGGCCAGCCGGGGCCACCCGTCCAGCTGTTTCTTCAGGGGGGAAAAAAATTGGAGTCACCGGTGAGTACATTTTGCATTTAGCTCTGCTTTTCTGCTTCTGTCTTCAAGTGTGTGGCATCCTGCGATCAAAGATTCAGCCAACCCCAAAGCGGTTGACCTCAACGTCCCACCACCATGCCTACCAGAGCAGGTGACGTGATGCTTTGGACATCCTTCCGTCTCAGATGCCCAAAAGTACTCTTTGCCACATCTGCGGCAATACGGTGTCTTTTCAAAGGTGCAAATAAATCCAGCGTGGGCGGAACACGCACGTCTTCGGTTTTTCCCGCTTTGTTTGTGTGACAGCTGTTGTGAAAATTTTATACAAATAAAGTTGTATAGTACAGGTTTGGCCAAGCCGCAACTCCCGAACCGCATGCGGCTCTTTTATGTTCATATCAACATTTGTGTGTGTGTGTGTGTGTGTGGGGGGGGGGGGGGGGTTGTGCGTGTTGGCTTCACTTGAGTTCAATTTGGTATTTTGGTCAAAAGCGCATGTGGTGAAATTCCACAAAGTAGGATGGGCAAACACATTTCTTTAAACTATGAGTGTCAATTGGGCTCTCGAAATGGCAGGGAAAAGATGCACAGCAAAACGAAAATACGTAGATGAACACAGGACGTTTTAATCAGAGTGGGAAAGTTTCTATTTTTTGTTGAACGTGATGGCAAACCATTCTGCCTGATATGTCAGACCTCAGCGCATTTCAAAGATTCGAATCTTCAGCGCCATGCACTTCAGCTCACTCCATGCTAACATTGATCAGGCGTCGAACCCGCATCATCATGCTTAAGAGGTGGCCATGCTAACCAGTGCGCCATTATGTCGACGCATAATAATTAAGTCTACTGGTCAAAACAGCGGTTACTATATGACGTCGCTACGTCGTGGTCACGTGACGCAGACAAGACGTCAATGGACGTGGGCAGAGTTAACTTGTTTAAAAGGGAGTAGGCAGAAGAAATATTTAATTTATTTAAATCTATTTTGAGTGCACACCATTATGCCAATGCATAACAACTGTAAATCTACTAAACAAAACAGCGGTTGCTATATGACATCTGCCACGTCGTGGTCACGTGACATACGTGACGTCGATGGGCGTAACTTTCGCCGGAATTCAAATCCGCGGGGAGAGTTAACTTGTTTAAAAGAGAGTGGGCAGAAGAATTATTTAATTTATTTAAATCTATTTGGTGTGTGCGCCATTATGTCAATGCATAACAACTGTAAGTCTACTAAACAAAACAGCGGTTGCTATATGACGTCTGCCACGTCGTGGTCACGTGACGCGGACGTGACGTCGACGCCTACTTTACATCCCACCGATCACAGGACCCCTCGGCTGCATAACCGTGCCCCCTTCCCAACCAATCGGATTTGCTATACGCGAAAACGACGCCAATAGAAAGAGCTTCCGCCCAAATTTAAATCCGTGGGCGTGGCTCGCAGCAGGAAGTAGGAAAATGGCGGCGATGTTGACAAAGACACAGCGGATGGTAACATACGACTAACAAGAGAAATATTTTTATTTTCTGCTTGCAACTGGACCGTCCAGAGCGTACACGGTAAGTACAACTCATCGTTTTTAAAAAGAAGTACTTTTGTTGCCCTGAAAAGCGAGTGAGCGTGGCGTTTGTGGGGGACGTCGAATTTCGACGATTCTTTCTGGTCAACGGTTGTAAATGATTGTGTTGATTAAAAAAGAAAACTTGATGTAACTCTACTTTTAACTGCCGTTTCAGATAGATTTGGAATTGCATCACATCCAATTTTGCCTAGAGCGTACACGGTAAGTAACACTCGTTGTGTTTAAGGAGATTTACGTTTGTAATAGCAGAAGTGTAGCCGCGTTGCGTTGTACGTGTGAATGTTGGTCCGGGCGAAATGTTAATGTTTAATTTCATTCCTTTAGGTTCCACGGTGTTTGTTGGCTGCAAGTTTTCCACTGCAAGAAGAGGCTCATATCATTGACCAGGAGCGAGCTACAATGGTGAGTAGCCATAACATTTATGTTAAACACTTCCTATTTCATGTCTAACAGTACTTGATTTAACAAATAACCATAAATAAATACAGTGTGGGCACTGAAGTTAACATATGTGATTATACTGCCTAATCTGTCACCGAGTAGATTGTTGCAAAGTAATATAAGATCCAAAGTTGTAATTCAGAATAGTTTTCAAAAGAAGGCCATTAGAATTATATACAAGTCTGATTACCCTGAACAAGCTATTAATTAAATCACAAATTCTTCAATTCAAAGATTTGGTAGATTATCAGACAAATAATGTCTAACAGTAATTGATTTAACACATCACGATAAGTAGATTGAGTGTGGGCACTCTCAAGTTAACATATGTGATTATACTGCCTAATCTGTTACAGAGTATGTTGTTGCCAAGTAATGTAGAATAGATCCAAAGTAGTAATCCAGAATAGTTTTGAAGAGGCCATTAGAATGATAAACAAATCTGATTACCTTGAACATAATAACAAGCTAAGTGTTTAATATGTCCTATGAAGTCAAAATTGGGCACCATCATGTGGTGAAATTTGGAATTGCATCACATCCAATTTTGCCTGGGAACAAACAGATTACATAAATCTTAGTTTTGAATAAGCCACTCCTTCTCAAACAAGTAAACTCTGCCCATTTTGCGCAGTAGATGTTCTGTTAATATCTAGTATTTATACAAAGTCATAATTTAAATTGCTTTCAACCTTCATTCATCGGTTCAACCAACATTACTCGCTCTTATTACCAACTTGTATTGATTTAACTAAGCGTTTAATACTTCCTATCAGGTCTCAAATCGAGATTTGGCAAAATACAATTTCAGCAAATCCAATTTTGCCAGGGAACAAAAATAGATTAAATAAACTAAATAAGTCCTCTTCCCATTAAATAAATCAGAAAAGTCTGTCTTGTAACCAGTCCTCTTCAAACAAGTAAAGTCTGCCCATTTTGTGCCGTAGATTTTGTGTCTATGCCTAGTATTTAAACAAAATCATAATTTAAACGACTTCTTTCCTTCATTCACTTTGGAAATTTGGAATTGCAGCAAATCGAATTTTGGCAGGGAACAAAAATAGATCAATTAAACTAAATAAGTCTTCTTCCCATTAAATAAATTAAAAAAGTCTGTCTTGTAACCAGTCCTTTTCAAACAAGTAAAGTCTGCCCATTTTGTGCCGTCGATTTTGTGTTAATGCCTAGTATTTATACAAAATCATAATTTAAAGGACTTCATTCCTTCATTCACTTTGGAAATTTGGAATTGCAGCACATCAAATTTTGCCTGGGAAGAAAAGTAGATTAAATAAATTTAATAAGTCTTACTACTTCCCATTAAATAAATTAAATACGTCTTACTTGTTCCCACTCCTTTTCAAAACAGTAGTTTAAAACGAGGGCCCTTCACTCAATCTTTAACCTCAACCCCGCACGTTGTGTTGTATCTGTGAATGTTGGTTGTGGCCAAATGATAGTTTTCTTTCATTCGTTTAGGTTCCAAGAAAACTTGATGTAACTCTACTTTTAACTGCCGTTTCAGATAAGCGGGTATTACGTCGCAGTCATGTGCCGCGGATATGACGTAATTGCCCGAACCTCCGATTCAAATCTGTTGGCGCGATGGCCGTGAGCCACTGAGCAGCGACGATTATCAACAGAAATATCTTTATTTTCTGCTTGCAACTGGACCGTCTAGAGCGTACACGGTAAGTAACACTCATTGTGTTTAAGGAGATTTACGTTTGTAATAGCAGAAGTGTAGCCGCGTTGCGTTGTACGTGTGAAAATTGGTCGAGGCGAAATGTTAATGTTTAATTTCATTCCTTTAGGTTCCACGGTGTTTGTTGGCTGTATGTTTTCCACTGCAAGAAGAGGCTCGTATCATTGACCAGCAGGAGCTACAATGGTGAGTACCCCTTTCGTCTTCCATTTATGTTAAACACTTCCTATTTCATGTCTAACAGTACTCGATTTAACAAATAACCATAAATAAATACAGTGTGGGCAGTCACGTTAACATATGTGATTATCCTGCCTAATATGTTTATCACAAATATGTCACTAATCACTAATATGTTTATTTGTTTATCACAACACCTTTGGACCTTCAGCAATCGATTATTTACCTTCATCTACATAGAGACAGAACGATGGTGTCTTAAACATCTCATTCATTTCACCAAATAACTTCACGCAGGTGGATAACGGCCGTCTCGGTCACGCTATGTTGCGTGATGCAGTTTTGAAGAACCAAATGCATTTATTCAATGAATAAGTCAAGCTAGTTCTATGTTTATGATGTTGTAAGTTACGGTACCGATTGAAGTTGAGTTCGAAGCCAGTGGAAAACAGCGCTGCGTTTGTGCTCTCCAGGTACAAATGTTGTGATCTCTGACTGACGACCGGGCGAGACTCGAGTAAGAGATGTCCAAACGAGCTCCGGCAGGGCGGGCCAAGGCGGAGCGAACGGACGCCCTTCAGGCCGCCAATGACGAGCTGAGAACCAAACTGATGGACGTCCAGTTAGAACTTCAGCAGGAGAAGAACAAGGTGAAAACCTCAACAGACAGACACTGCCTGCCTCCCTGCCTGCCTCCCTGCCTGCCTCCCTGCCTGCCTCCCTCCCTCCCAGTTTTCCCGATGTAGATTAGACATGCGTGTGCCATGACTGTGTCAGCCTACATCAACAAATGCACCGAGGACGTCAGCACCACTAAGAATATCATCACCCGGGGCAACCAACGACCCTGGATGACTGAGGAGGTACGTCAAACGCTACGAGCGCGGAACTCTGCCTTCAAGTCTGGCGACAAGGAGACACTGAGGACAGCGAGAGCCAACTTGAACCGTGCCATCAGGATAGCGAAGCGAGGCCGCAGTCGAAAATTTCAGGATCGTTTCCACGACGTCAAAAACATCAGGAGTATGTGGCAAGGCATACGGGCGATTACAGACTACAACTCACCCTCCCCCCCCCCGGTGGGTGTAGTTGATGCTGACTTTCTAAATGGTCTAAATAACTTCTTTGGGAGGTTCGAGGCACTAAACGGCACTCCAGCAGTTAAAACTGTCCCCCATCAGGAAGAGGAGGTACTCTGCCTTGACTCCGCCGATGTGTTGAAGACCCTGAGGAGAGTCAACCCCTGTAAGGCCCCTGGCCCCGACAACATTCCTGGGCGTGTGTTCAGGGAATGTGCAAGTCATCTGGCTGGGGTCATCACAGACATTTTTAACACCTCGCTGGGCCAAGCCACAGTGCCGGCGTGCTTTAAGACTGCCTCCATCATTCCGGTGCCGAAGAAACCTCAAATCACCTCATTTAATGATTACCGGCCTGTTGCACTGACTCCGGTTATGATGAAGTGCTTCGAAAGGCTGCTTAAAGGTCACATCGTTTCCAGACTCCCCCTATTATTTGACCCGTTCCAGTTTGCCGACCGGCAAAACCGCTCCACTCAGGACGCCATCTCCTCCGTTCTTCACCTGAGCCTGGCTCACCTGGAGGAGAAGAACACCCATGTGCGGAGGCTGTTCCTGGACTTCAGCTCAGCGTTTAACACCATCATCCCACAGCATCTGGTAGGAAAATTGGAACACCTGGGCTTCAACACCCCCCTTCGCAACTGGCTGCTAGACTTCCTCACCAACAGACCTCAGTCAGTCCGGGTCGGACAGAACACCTCTGATGTCATCACCCTCAGCACAGGCTCCCTTCAGGGCTGCGTCCTGAGCCCCCTGCTGTGCACCCTGATGACACACGACTGCGTCCTCAGGTTCACCACCAATCACATCGTGAAGTCAGCAGACGACACAACGGTGGTGGGGCTCATCAGAGACAACAACGACCTGGACTACAGAGAGGAGGTGGAGCAGCTGGTGGGCTGGTGCAGAGAAAACAGCCTGATCCTGAATGAGGAGAAGATGAAGGAGATCATCGTCAACTTCAGGAAAAAACAGCCTCACCACGCTCCACTGATCATCAACAGCTCAGCTGTGGAGGTGGTCAGCACCACCAAATTCCTGGGGGTCCACATCACAGAAGACCTCACCTGGACTATGAACACTACGGCACTGGTCAAGAGGGCACAGAAGCGCTTGTACTTCCTGCGGAGGATGAGGAGAGCCCACCTGCCCCCACCCATCATGAGGACGTTCTACAGGAGCACCATAGAGAGCATTCTGACAAGCTGTCTCTCTGTGTGGTGTGGAGGCTGCACCGCCTCCGATTGGAAGAACGTGAGGAGAGTGGTGAGGACAGCAGAGAGGATCATAGGGGCTCCTCTTCCCTCCATTCAGGACATTTCATCTCAGCGCTGCATGTCCCGTGCCCGTAACATCATCAATGACCCATCACACCCCCACCATGGACTGTTCTCCCTGCTGCCCTCTGGGAAGAGGTTTGCAGCATCCGCTGCAGGTCCACCAGGTTCTGCAACAGCTTTTTCCCTGCTGTCATCAGACTGTTGAACACTAGAACTGTTGAGCTCTAAACTGAACTCTGCATCACACATTCACAGAACTGTACTTTATGACACTACGGACCTCTATCTTGCACTATCTCGCACTACCAACTTTACTGAACTTGTATAAACCCTTTAAATAGAAGTTTAATACATGGTTTAGCATTCCTCTGCACACTCTTGAATACTGTTTTGCCTACTTGCACTATTGCATAATTATCACTGCTGCACTTTATACTTATTTTTAATATATATATATATATATATATATAGTATATATGTATATATATATATTTTCATAGGATATGTTACTTCTATTCAACTGCAATATCACTACTTTGTTGTAAGACGTATGCAACGGAATTTCGTTTTGTATGCACCATGTGTAGACAAGATGACAATAAAGTTTGTCTAAGTCTAAGTCTAAGTCATGTCAGGTCAGCTGTCTGGAGAGAGAGAGAAGTCAGGACCTGCGGGCGGAGCACCACCGTGCCACCGCCGCCATGACGGAACTCAAAAGCAAACTCCATGAGGAGAAGCAGAAAGAGTTAGCCATTACCAGGGAGACATTACTGCGGCAGCATGAAATGGAGCTGATGAGAGTGATCAAAATCAAAGATGGAGAGATCCAGCGACTGAATGCCTTGGTCCTCAGCCTGAGGGACGGCTCCATGGACAAGGTGATCCGCTCTATCCGTGTCTGACTATCCGCACGCCACGTCGGGCTTCGATGCGGCCGCTACCGTATTGTGTAGCTTGTCCCCAGTAAGCGTCGCGGCGCTCCGTTGCGGTCTCAACGGCCCGGTGTGGCGCAATGTCTGCTCAGGTGAGGAGGGGGGGCGCTTTGCTGGCGGAGGTGGAGGAGACGCGGCGGTGTCGGGAGACCGAGCGGTGTCGCCTCCACCAGGAGCGCGGAAGAAGCCCTGGCAGCGGCCCAGCAGGCCTGGCAGTCCCGAGCGGCCGAGCTCCGATCGGCTCATCACCAGCATCGGGAGGAGCTGAGCCGAACCAAGAGAGACTGCGAGAGGGAGATCCGCCGACTGGTAGGACTGATCAGATGCGCGGTGCGTGGCTATGTTCCCAATTTCGTTGTATACCTGCAGTGCAATGACACCTAAGGCATTCTATTCTATTCTATTTCACAAGAAGAAAATGTCCGGTTGCTCGCTTCGCTTTTGTCACAGCAAAGGTGTTCTAGTCGATTCAAGAAAAAAATTGGCCGGTTGCTCTCTTTGTTTTTGTCACAATTCTGGCAAATGAGTTTGCCCGCCTGCCTGAGCGCTCCCCGTTTGTACATCCAGACGGATGAGATCAAGCTGAAAGACAGAGCGGTTAGTGTTTTGGATGAAGCCCTGGGGCCGGCCACGTCCACCGCCTTCAGCTGCAGACTCAGGCTGCCGAGCAGCAGATCGCTGCCCTGAGGGATTCCCAAAGGGCGGGCCTAAACTACCCTGGAAGTGGGGTCAACGCCGCTACTAGCAATCCTCTTCATTGCGTAAGCCACCTCATCACACACTTGCAGTACGCATGACTTAGTTCGTTGCTGGAGGAAGGTAGCACAAAAACAGTTTTGAACTTTGAACGAGTGCTTGTGTGTGTGTGTTGCGGGGCGTTTTCAGTCTCAGGAGGATCGGGACACGCGACGGTTTCATCTGAAAATCGCTGAGCTCAGCGCAGTCATCAGGAAACTGGAGGATCGAAACGCCCTGCTTTCTGAAGAGCGCAATGAACTGGTAATTTATTGACGGCACGCTTGAAGGTTTGCGCTACGTTTGATGCGCGCCATCCAGCGAGGCACCCATTGCGCTTGCTTATTAGTTGAGCGGCGCGGCGAGTCGGTTGCCTGGTAGATGTCTTTTATTGGGAGCCAAAGCCACGATTCCGTTCAAACCGATGCAAAAGGAATGGATACGTTCTGGCCCGCGTGTTGTGCGTCTTTCACATCCCGCACTTCATGCTTGCAGCTAAAGCGACTGAGAGAAACAGAAAGCCAGTTTCTGCCACTCCTGTACAAAAACAAACGCCTGAGCAGGAAGAACGAAGAACTCTCGCTGGTGCTGTGTCGCCTTGAAAACAAAGTGCGCTTTGTCACCCAGGAGAACGAGGAGATGGCAAGCTTGGTAAGTCGACGCGGACAACGGCGGCGTGCCAACAGAGTCCACTGCATTTGTGTTCCACAGAGAAGGCCTAGTTCGCTCAATGACCTGGACCGCGGTTGCGGCCAGCAGGACGGTGAAATGGAGTTCCTTCAAGTTGTGGAGCAGCGGCACATCATCGACGACTTGTCCAAGGTCTTCAGGCAGGCGACTCGGTGCACGTACGGCAGCGCCGCGCTCGCTCGCTGTCGCCAGGAAACCTTTTCCGTCCAAAGCTTGGCCGGCGGCCGCCATCCAAAAAATTGGCCCCTTAAATTCCGACCTTTCAAGCAGGAGCATTGTGCGCACGCGTTTGAACACGCTTTAGACTTGTTTTGCCGTTTTCAGCAGCTCAAAGCTCCCGTTTTGTCAGCGCCTTTGCCACTCGCTGTGCGCTGAAAACGACGGACTTGCCCGGCTGCTCAGCCCGTCAACCATGAGCCGCGAGCCCGACGTCGTTGTCCGTAGGCAGCTAGTGGCAAAATGCACCCTGTTAGAGTTGCGCTCGCTCCAACTTATTTTGCAAGAACCACACGGGAGACAAGTAAGTTCTTTTGGACACCTGCAGGTGGAGAGTCCATCCGTTGTACGAATGAAGTCTGACTCGCGGCTCCTGCACGAGCATTTTAATTAAGAGAAACAGGGTGGGTGTAAGAGTGGATTGAATAGAGGAAGCCCTTGACCTCTAGTCAAAACATAGCAAGGGGTGTTTTACGACTTTGTGTAGGAAGGGATAAGCGATAGGGATAAATAAGGGATAAATAATATTATTTATTACAGGTCGCAGTCAAAGTCAAAGCAACACAATGATACGATAAAGATAATCTGGAAAACCCTGACACACCCTGTAGTTGTCACTTTTGGAAAAGACGAGCGTCCCTCCAATCATCGCCGGTGACGTGTTTTTCAGGCTCTGGAGACAGGAGCTCATGTCAGAAATGTCATTGTGAGTCGCGTTTGTTTCTGCGCCGGAGCCGTTCGTTCCCTTTGCATCCAAAGAATCTCAAAGGCGGATTATTTGTGTCGACAGGAGAGAGATTTGCTGCTACGATACCGACGTCGAGAATCTCTGAGGAGGAACAAAGCGTGAGGTCCTGCAAGGTGAGTCTGTTTGTTTGCGGCTGCTTGGTGTTGCGCAAGATGAAATGGCCTTTTTCTCGCTATCGTTCCTCTCGTCGATTCATCGTGAGGTGTCGCTTCAGTTTGTTCAGAGAGATGTTTGCTTCCGCGCCCGCAGGTCATCGAAACATTTTACGGCTACGACGAAGACGTGTTGGTGGACTCGGACGGATCGTCCTTGTCTTTTCACACCGACAGAACCCCCGACACGGAACCCGAAGAGGTAGCCCGCCATTTCTGCCAGCGTATTGGCACCAAACATTCCTCTTCAGCCTGGAATCGGACTCGTCTTTGCGTCGCGGGTGCTTTGTCGCCGGTCTGACTGATTCTGGTACTAGTGCTGTGTTGCATTGGTGTGTGCATGAAGAGGCGGAGCTTCGCTACCGCCAGCTGACGCAAGAATATCAAGCGCTGCAACGAGCCTACGCTCTGCTAGCCCAGACCAGCGAAGGGGACTACGACGCCGAGAAGGAGATCAAGGTGGCGCCCCTTCCCGCAACCCCCGGCCGGGTCGCAGCCTCCCCGTTCTCACCCAGCCTCGGGTGTTCTCTGGTCTGAAAGGAGGAGGAGGAGCCTCCCTCCTCCTCCTTTCAGACCAGAGAAAAGCTGATGGTAGAAATGGGTCACTATCAAAGCAGAGTAGCAGATCTGGAGTCAGCGCTGAAGCAACAAGGACAGGTAAGCTCATCAATGAGCACACCTTTTTCTCAGACAAAATAGCTACATTCTTCAGTCACTCATCCGTCTGGCATTACTGGACCAACCCCCCCCCCGAACGTGGCTGGGAAAATGCGGAGAAAAGCAAATGTCATTTTCCAGTCAACCAAAGAATTTGTGGATGAAAATGACACAACATTCCAAAGCTGTCCACGCGTTTGTCTCTTCTAGAATGTCAAGTGGGTGGAGGAGAAGCAGCTGCTGCGTCAGAGCAATCAGCAGTTGGCCGAAAAGGTGACGGAAAGAAAGGCGCTGGGCGGAGTCGCTTGGCGTCACACCTGTCGGGAAGCCCCGCAGATGAGGTCTGACTGTCTTTTCAGGTCAGGCGGATGGAGGCGGAAGAAGCGCGTCTGAAAGAGCACATCCAGGATATCCGAGACCAAAACGAACTGCTTGAGTTCCGCATCCTGGAGCTGGAGGTGGGAAGACTCGCACAAGCGTGTTGAGGCCAGAGATGTGACGGACGGACGGACGGACGGACGGATGCATGCCTCTGCCTTTCAGGAGAGGGAGTGGCGCTCCCCCGTCTTGAAGTTTCTGCAAGTCCGTTTCCCAGACGGCCTCAGCCCTTTGCAGATCTACTGCGAGGCCGAGGGCGTGAGCGTACGTAAGGCGTCCCTCGCAACCCTAACCTTAACCCGAGGTCCCAGAACACCTTACATTGCTCCTTGCGCCTTTCCCCCGGACATCGTCATCAGTGATCTGATGAAGAAGCTGGACATCCTGGGCTATAACGCCGTAAGTGTATGTCGAACTCCTTATGTTCGCACTCCACGAGACTCGGCGGCTCAAATGTGACTTTTGGAAGGCTTTGCGCTGAAAGAAGCTTGTTGACGCTGTGCCTTTGGGCTCTTGCAGAATCTCACCAACGAGGAGCAGGTGGTCGTGATTCACGCCAGGACCCTTCTCACCCTAGCCGAGAAGGTAACGCGCACGTCCACGCACGCTCTCGCATTCTGCTTATGTGACAGCAGCCTTTCCTCAGTGGTTAGAATACATCAAAGTGACCAAGTCAGCACTTCAACAGAAGATGTTAGACATTGAAAGTGAGAAGGTAGACAGACACGCGACATCAGCCAAGGGGAACTCCGGCAATGTGCCCCAACAATTCTGACCTTGAGCTGTGCTAGGATATGTTCTGCAAGCAGAAGGGCTACCTGGATGAAGAGTTGGACTTCAGGAAGTGTTCCATGGACCAGGCTCATAAGGTAAGCCGCCCTCAAATCTCCCGCCGTGACACTTCGCTGAGGATCATGGGAATTTGCCATTGACAGTGACACCGTGAACCAAGAAAGTGGCGCTGGGAATGACAATCTCCTAAGGTTAGATTATTCCGGTTGATAAATGTCAGATAAACAGATGATACGAACACAGTCCCTTTGATGAAATAATATTAATTGCGTGGATATAATGGTTTAAAGGGTTTTCATCACAATTGGACTACAGACAGACCTCCAATTATGCTGATAAACTTGGCCAGAAACTTGAATGAAATAATATAACACTGCGTTAAATACAAACATACGTAATGATGGTTTAAATTCAATGAATCAATAAATTAAAAGGGACAAAGACTGACCTATTGATCTTTTCTGTCTGCGTTAAAGCTGGGCAGTTGACTTGACAAATAACTGTAATTTTAATTGACCAGGTAGACACACTCCGGGACTCGATCAACCCCGGCGGGGCCTCCCTTGGGCGAGGGTGTCTGGTGATAATGGCCGAAACACTCTGTGACCCCAAGGTCCACTACTGATGACGTGTCTACAAAATTATGACGTTCAAAATACCCACAACAAGGACGACTTAATGGGACTCTTTGTAAACAAAACGGTTGGTTTTAAAACAATATATAATAAAAAAATATATTAGTTCAAACACAACTAAGAGTTAATAGACACAATTTAAGACAAGGGTAGTCTCATAGGTCTGTACTTTTCTGTCACTTTTCACTGTATTTCCATCTTGCTGGCCGAAGACCTGGGTGGCGCCTCAGCTACTCGGGGGAGGTTCTGGCAGGAGTGCAGTCTCACTTCGCCGTCCTTCGTACCCAATCCAGATTTTATGTGACCTGGTACGGCGAGGTTTACTGGTGAGACATGCGTAGGCCCGTGCCTTCCGTTGCCTTCTATCTAACCGACAGGGTCGGCGGACCCTTTGGGGAAGGTTTAGCGAGTAAAACTCAAAATACCTAACCCTAACCCTAACCCTAACCCTAACCGAATGAAAGAAAACTATCATTTGGCCACAACCAACATTCACAGATACAACACAACGTGCGGGGTTGAGGTTAAAGATTGAGTGAAGGGCCCTCGTTTTAAACTACTTTTTTGAAAAGGAGTGGGAACAAGTAAGACGTATTTAATTTATTTAATGGGAAGTAGTAAGACTTATTAAATTTATTTAATCTACTTTTCTTCCCAGGCAAAATTTGATGTGCTGCAATTCCAAATTTCCAAAGTGAATGAAGGAATGAAGTCCTTTAAATTATGATTTTGTATAAATACTAGGCATTAACACAAAATCGACGGCACAAAATGGGCAGACTTTACTTGTTTGAAAAGGACTGGTTACAAGACAGACTTTTTTAATTTATTTAATGGGAAGAAGACTTATTTAGTTTAATTGATCTATTTTTGTTCCCTGCCAAAATTCGATTTGCTGCAATTCCAAATTTCCAAAGTGAATGAAGGAAAGAAGTCGTTTAAATTATGATTTTGTTTAAATACTAGGCATAGACACAAAATCTACGGCACAAAATGGGCAGACTTTACTTGTTTGAAGAGGACTGGTTACAAGACAGACTTTTCTGATTTATTTAATGGGAAGAAGACTTATTTAGTTTATTTAATCTATTTTTGTTCCCTGGCAAAATTGGATTTGCTGAAATTGTATTTTGCCAAATCTTGCCTTGAGACCTGATAGGAAGTATTAAACGCTTAGTTAAATCAATACAAGTTGGTAATAAGAGCGAGTAATGTTGGTTGAACCGATGAATGAAGGTTGAAAGCAATTTAAATTATGACTTTGTATAAATACTAGATATTAACAGAACATCTACTGCGCGAAATGGGCAGAGTTTACTTGTTTGAGAAGGAGTGGCTTATTCAAAACTAAGATTTATTTAATCTGTTTGTTCCCAGGCAAAATTGGATGTGATGCAATTCCAAATTTCACCACATGATGGTGCCCAATTTTGACTTCATAGGACATATTAAACACTTAGCTTGTTATTATGTTCAAGGTAATCAGATTTGTTTATCATTCTAATGGCCTCTTCAAAACTATTCTGGATTACTACTTTGGATCTATTCTACATTACTTGGCAACAACATACTCTGTAACAGATTAGGCAGTATAATCACATGTTAACTTGAGAGTGCCCACACTCAATCTACTTATCGTGATGTGTTAAATCAATTACTGTTAGACATTATTTGTCTGATAATCTACCAAATCTTTGAATTGAAGAATTTGTGATTTAATTAATAGCTTGTTCAGGGTAATCAGACTTGTATATAATTCTAATGGCCTTCTTTTGAAAACTATTCTGAATTACAACTTTGGATCTTATATTACTTTGCAACAATCTACTCGGTGACAGATTAGGCAGTATAATCACATATGTTAACTTCAGTGCCCACACTGTATTTATTTATGGTTATTTGTTAAATCAAGTACTGTTAGACATGAAATAGGAAGTGTTTAACATAAATGTTATGGCTACTCACCATTGTAGCTCGCTCCTGGTCAATGATATGAGCCTCTTCTTGCAGTGGAAAACTTGCAGCCAACAAACACCGTGGAACCTAAAGGAATGAAATTAAACATTAACATTTCGCCCGGACCAACATTCACACGTACAACGCAACGCGGCTACACTTCTGCTATTACAAACGTAAATCTCCTTAAACACAACGAGTGTTACTTACCGTGTACGCTCTAGGCAAAATTGGATGTGATGCAATTCCAAATCTATCTGAAACGGCAGTTAAAAGTAGAGTTACATCAAGTTTTCTTTTTTAATCAACACAATCATTTACAACCGTTGACCAGAAAGAATCGTCGAAATTCGACGTCCCCCACAAACGCCACGCTCACTCGCTTTTCAGGGCAACAAAAGTACTTCTTTTTAAAAACGATGAGTTGTACTTACCGTGTACGCTCTGGACGGTCCAGTTGCAAGCAGAAAATAAAAATATTTCTCTTGTTAGTCGTATGTTACCATCCGCTGTGTCTTTGTCAACATCGCCGCCATTTTCCTACTTCCTGCTGCGAGCCACGCCCACGGATTTAAATTTGGGCGGAAGCTCTTTCTATTGGCGTCGTTTTCGCGTATAGCAAATCCGATTGGTTGGGAAGGGGGCACGGTTATGCAGCCGAGGGGTCCTGTGATCGGTGGGATGTAAAGTAGGCGTCGACGTCACGTCCGCGTCACGTGACCACGACGTGGCAGACGTCATATAGCAACCGCTGTTTTGTTTAGTAGACTTACAGTTGTTATGCATTGACATAATGGCGCACACACCAAATAGATTTAAATAAATTAAATAATTCTTCTGCCCACTCTCTTTTAAACAAGTTAACTCTCCCCGCGGATTTGAATTCCGGCGAAAGTTACGCCCATCGACGTCACGTATGTCACGTGACCACGACGTGGCAGATGTCATATAGCAACCGCTGTTTTGTTTAGTAGATTTACAGTTGTTATGCATTGGCATAATGGTGTGCACTCAAAATAGATTTAAATAAATTAAATATTTCTTCTGCCTACTCCCTTTTAAACAAGTTAACTCTGCCCACGTCCATTGACGTCTTGTCTGCGTCACGTGACCACGACGTAGCGACGTCATATAGTAACCGCTGTTTTGACCAGTAGACTTAATTATTATGCGTCGACATAATGGCGCACTGGTTAGCATGGCCACCTCTTAAGCATGATGATGCGGGTTCGACGCCTGATCAATGTTAGCATGGAGTGAGCTGAAGTGCATGGCGCTGAAGATTCGAATCTTTGAAATGCGCTGAGGTCTGACATATCAGGCAGAATGGTTTGCCATCACGTTCAACAAAAAATAGAAACTTTCCCACTCTGATTAAAACGTCCTGTGTTCATCTACGTATTTTCGTTTTGCTGTGCATCTTTTCCCTGCCATTTCGAGAGCCCAATTGACACTCATAGTTTAAAGAAATGTGTTTGCCCATCCTACTTTGTGGAATTTCACCACATGCGCTTTTGACCAAAATACCAAATTGAACTCAAGTGAAGCCAACACGCACAACCCCCCCCCCCCCCCACACACACACACACACACACAAATGTTGATATGAACATAAAAGAGCCGCATGCGGTTCGGGAGTTGCGGCTTGGCCAAACCTGTACTATACAACTTTATTTGTATAAAATTTTCACAACAGCTGTCACACAAACAAAGCGGGAAAAACCGAAGACGTGCGTGTTCCGCCCACGCTGGATTTATTTGCACCTTTGAAAAGACACCGTATTGCCGCAGATGTGGCAAAGAGTACTTTTGGGCATCTGAGACGGAAGGATGTCCAAAGCATCACGTCACCTGCTCTGGTAGGCATGGTGGTGGGACGTTGAGGTCAACCGCTTTGGGGTTGGCTGAATCTTTGATCGCAGGATGCCACACACTTGAAGACAGAAGCAGAAAAGCAGAGCTAAATGCAAAATGTACTCACCGGTGACTCCAATTTTTTTCCCCCCTGAAGAAACAGCTGGACGGGTGGCCCCGGCTGGCCAGTGGGACTCTTGTTATTCTGACCCTTTTTAGTGCGCGTTTGGGGCAACAACCGTTTTTTGTGGCGCTCTCTTCTGGTTCAAAAGTGCCCTGCATGTGAATTTGCTTTTCCTGCCTTCTGATTGGATGAGCGCCGGTGTGACGCGGTGCCTCTGTCACCGTGGCGGGGGGTCTACGTTGGCATCGGAGCGTCTGCCAACGTCTGAGACCGGCTGGCAGTGTATCGGAGGTGTCGAGTGCGGTGCCGCTGGAGCTCACTCACCAGCTGGTGTTAGGGCCACAGAATGAAGGCCAAGGAGAAGAATAGAAAGAGAAACAGAAACTTCTCCTCCAATTGTTTGATTTGTCTCTTCTGAGCTTCGATGAATTCTTTCAGCTCTTTGTTCCTCTAGGACGGACAAATGGAAAGTGGCATTCAAAAGCCAGTAAGCGTGCAAGTAAGTGCCGGGCTGGCTTTGGGCCCTTACCTGTTGCGCGCTGTGCAGCAGATCCATTCTCTCTTGGAGGATGCAAGCGTCGCGCTCCCTCAACTCGCACATCAGGGCTCGCTTCCATTGGTCCACGGCGCTCCTAAGCTCTTCTCTCTGATCCGCCGTCAGCACGTCATTCACGCCAGCGTGGCTGGCTTTTTCGCCGTCCGTGGCGGGGCAGTCCCGCTGCGGTAGCGCCTCGTACAACATGGCCTCCAGCTCCAGGATCCTCTGGGCCGCAATCCTCGTCCATCAGTGGTCCGGCGGGAGATTTGAGGGCGGCTTACCTTATGAGCCTGGTCCATGGAACACTTCCTGAAGTCCAACTCTTCATCCAGGTAGCCCTTCTGCTTGCAGAACATATCCTAGCACAGCTCAAGGTCAGAATTGTTGGGGCACATTGCCGGAGTTCCCCTTGGCTGATGTCGCGTGTCTGTCTACCTTCTCACTTTCAATGTCCAACATCTTCTGTTGAAGTGCTGACTTGGTCACTTTGATGTATTCTAACCACTGAGGAAAGGCTGCTGTCACATAAGCAGAATGCGAGAGCGTGCGTGGACGTGCGCGTTACCTTCTCGGCTAGGGTGAGAAGGGTCCTGGCGTGAATCACGACCACCTGCTCCTCGTTGGTGAGATTCTGCAAGAGCCCAAAGGCACAGCGTCAACAAGCTTCTTTCAGCGCAAAGCCTTCCAAAAGTCACATTTGAGCCGCCGAGTCTCGTGGAGTGCGAACATAAGGAGTTCGACATACACTTACGGCGTTATAGCCCAGGATGTCCAGCTTCTTCATCAGATCACTGATGACGATGTCCGAGGGAAAGGCGCAAGGAGCAATGTAAGGTGTTCTGGGACCTCGGGTTAAGGTTAGGGTTGCGAGGGACGCCTTACCTACGCTCACGCCCTCGGCCTCGCAGTAGATCTGCAAAGGGCTGAGGCCGTCTGGGAAACGGACTTGCAGAAACTTCAAGACGGGGGAGCGCCACTCCCTCTCCTGAAAGGCAGAGGCATGCATCCGTCCGTCCGTCCGTCCGTCACATCTCTGGCCTCAACACGCTTGTGCGAGTCTTCCCACCTCCAGCTCCAGGATGCGGAACTCAAGCAGTTCGTTTTGGTCTCGGATATCCTGGATGTGCTCTTTCAGACGCGCTTCTTCCGCCTCCATCCGCCTGACCTGAAAAGACAGTCAGACCTCATCTGCGGGGCTTCCCGACAGGTGTGACGCCAAGCGACTCCGCCCAGCGCCTTTCTTTCCGTCACCTTTTCGGCCAACTGCTGATTGCTCTGACGCAGCAGCTGCTTCTCCTCCACCCACTTGACATTCTAGAAGAGACAAACGCGTGGACAGCTTTGGAATGTTGTGTCATTTTCATCCACAAATTCTTTGGTTGACTGGAAAATGACATTTGCTTTTCTCCGCATTTTCCCAGCCACGTTCGGGGGGGGGGTTGGTCCAGTAATGCCAGACGGATGAGTGACTGAAGAATGTAGCTATTTTGTCTGAGAAAAAGGTGTGCTCATTGATGAGCTTACCTGTCCTTGTTGCTTCAGCGCTGACTCCAGATCTGCTACTCTGCTTTGATAGTGACCCATTTCTACCATCAGCTTTTCTCTGGTCTGAAAGGAGGAGGAGGGAGGCTCCTCCTCCTCCTTTCAGACCAGAGAACACCCGAGGCTGGGTGAGAACGGGGAGGCTGCGACCCGGCCGGGGGTTGCGGGAAGGGGCGCCACCTTGATCTCCTTCTCGGCGTCGTAGTCCCCTTCGCTGGTCTGGGCTAGCAGAGCGTAGGCTCGTTGCAGCGCTTGATATTCTTGCGTCAGCTGGCGGTAGCGAAGCTCCGCCTCTTCATGCACACACCAATGCAACACAGCACTAGTACCAGAATCAGTCAGACCGGCGACAAAGCACCCGCGACGCAAAGACGAGTCCGATTCCAGGCTGAAGAGGAATGTTTGGTGCCAATACGCTGGCAGAAATGGCGGGCTACCTCTTCGGGTTCCGTGTCGGGGGTTCTGTCGGTGTGAAAAGACAAGGACGATCCGTCCGAGTCCACCAACACGTCTTCGTCGTAGCCGTAAAATGTTTCGATGACCTGCGGGCGCGGAAGCAAACATCTCTCTGAACAAACTGAAGCGACACCTCACGATGAATCGACGAGAGGAACGATAGCGAGAAAAAGGCCATTTCATCTTGCGCAACACCAAGCAGCCGCAAACAAACAGACTCACCTTGCAGGACCTCACGCTTTGTTCCTCCTCAGAGATTCTCGACGTCGGTATCGTAGCAGCAAATCTCTCTCCTGTCGACACAAATAATCCGCCTTTGAGATTCTTTGGATGCAAAGGGAACGAACGGCTCCGGCGCAGAAACAAACGCGACTCACAATGACATTTCTGACATGAGCTCCTGTCTCCAGAGCCTGAAAAACACGTCACCGGCGATGATTGGAGGGACGCTCGTCTTTTCCAAAAGTGACAACTACAGGGTGTGTCAGGGTTTTCCAGATTATCTTTATCGTATCATTGTGTTGCTTTGACTTTGACTGCGACCTGTAATAAATAATATTATTTATCCCTTATTTATCCCTATCGCTTATCCCTTCCTACACAAAGTTGTAAAACACCCCTTGCTATGTTTTGACTAGAGGTCAAGGGCTTCCTCTATTCAATCCACTCTTACACCCACCCTGTTTCTCTTAATTAAAATGCTCGTGCAGGAGCCGAGAGTCAGACTTCATTCGTACAACGGATGGACTCTCCACCTGCAGGTGTCCAAAAGAACTTACTTGTCTCCCGTGTGGTTCTTGCAAAATAAGTTGGAGCGAGCGCAACTCTAACAGGGTGCATTTTGCCACTAGCTGCCTACGGACAATGACGTCGCGCTCGCGGCTCATGGTTGACGGGCTGAGCAGCCGGGCAAGTCCGTCGTTTTCAGCGCACAGCGAGTGGCAAAGGCGCTGACAAAACGGGAGCTTTGAGCTGCTGAAAACGGCAAAACAAGTCTAAAGCGTGTTCAAACGCGTGCGCACAATGCTCCTGCTTGAAAGGTCGGAATTTAAGGGGCCAATTTTTTGGATGGCGGCCGCCGGCCAAGCTTTGGACGGAAAAGGTTTCCTGGCGACAGCGAGCGAGCGCGGCGCTGCCGTACGTGCACCGAGTCGCCTGCCTGAAGACCTTGGACAAGTCGTCGATGATGTGCCGCTGCTCCACAACTTGAAGGAACTCCATTTCACCGTCCTGCTGGCCGCAACCGCGGTCCAGGTCATTGAGCGAACTAGGCCTTCTCTGTGGAACACAAATGCAGTGGACTCTGTTGGCACGCCGCCGTTGTACGCGTCGACTTACCAAGCTTGCCATCTCCTCGTTCTCCTGGGTGACAAAGCGCACTTTGTTTTCAAGGCGACACAGCACCAGCGAGAGTTCTTCATTCTTCCTGCTCAGGCGTTTGTTTTTGTACAGGAGTGGCAGAAACTGGCTTTCTGTTTCTCTCAGTCGCTTTAGCTGCAAGCATGAAGTGCGGGATGTGAAAGACGCACAACACGCGGGCCAGAACGTATCCATTCCTTTTGCATCGGTTTGAACGGAATCGTGGCTTTGGCTCCCAATAAAAGACATCTACCAGGCAACCGACTCGCCGCGCCGCTCAACTAATAAGCAAGCGCAATGGGTGCCTCGCTGGATGGCGCGCATCAAACGTAGCGCAAACCTTCAAGCGTGCCGTCAATAAATTACCAGTTCATTGCGCTCTTCAGAAAGCAGGGCGTTTCGATCCTCCAGTTTCCTGATGACTGCGCTGAGCTCAGCGATTTTCAGATGAAACCGTCGCGTGTCCCGATCCTCCTGAGACTGAAAACGCCCCGCAACACACACACACAAGCACTCGTTCAAAGTTCAAAACTGTTTTTGTGCTACCTTCCTCCAGCAACGAACTAAGTCATGCGTACTGCAAGTGTGTGATGAGGTGGCTTACGCAATGAAGAGGATTGCTAGTAGCGGCGTTGACCCCACTTCCAGGGGAGTTTAGGCCCGCCCTTTGGGAATCCCTCAGGGCAGCGATCTGCTGCTCGGCAGCCTGAGTCTGCAGCTGAAGGCGGTGGACGTGGCCGGCCCCAGGGCTTCATCCAAAACACTAACCGCTCTGTCTTTCAGCTTGATCTCATCCGTCTGGATGTACAAACGGGGAGCGCTCAGGCAGGCGGGCAAACTCATTTGCCAGAATTGTGACAAAAACAAAGAGAGCAACCGGCCAATTTTTTTCTTGAATCGACTAGAACACCTTTGCTGTGACAAAAGCGAAGCGAGCAACCGGACATTTTCTTCTTGTGAAATAGAATAGAATAGAATGCCTTAGGTGTCATTGCACTGCAGGTATACAACGAAATTGGGAACATAGCCACGCACCGCGCATCTGATCAGTCCTACCAGTCGGCGGATCTCCCTCTCGCAGTCTCTCTTGGTTCGGCTCAGCTCCTCCCGATGCTGGTGATGAGCCGATCGGAGCTCGGCCGCTCGGGACTGCCAGGCCTGCTGGGCCGCTGCCAGGGCTTCTTCCGCGCTCCTGGTGGAGGCGACACCGCTCGGTCTCCCGACACCGCCGCGTCTCCTCCACCTCCGCCAGCAAAGCGCCCCCCCTCCTCACCTGAGCAGACATTGCGCCACACCGGGCCGTTGAGACCGCAACGGAGCGCCGCGACGCTTACTGGGGACAAGCTACACAATACGGTAGCGGCCGCATCGAAGCCCGACGTGGCGTGCGGATAGTCAGACACGGATAGAGCGGATCACCTTGTCCATGGAGCCGTCCCTCAGGCTGAGGACCAAGGCATTCAGTCGCTGGATCTCTCCATCTTTGATTTTGATCACTCTCATCAGCTCCATTTCATGCTGCCGCAGTAATGTCTCCCTGGTAATGGCTAACTCTTTCTGCTTCTCCTCATGGAGTTTGCTTTTGAGTTCCGTCATGGCGGCGGTGGCACGGTGGTGCTCCGCCCGCAGGTCCTGACTTCTCTCTCTCTCCAGACAGCTGACCTGACATGACTTAGACTTAGACAAACTTTATTGTCATCTTGTCTGCACATGGTGCATACAAAACGAAATTCCGTTGCATACGTCTTACAACAAAGTAGTGATATTGCAGTTGAATAGAAGTAACATATCCTATGAAAATATATATATATACATATATACTATATATATATATATATATATATATATATATATTAAAAATAAGTATAAAGTGCAGCAGTGATAATTATGCAATAGTGCAAGTAGGCAAAACAGTATTCAAGAGTGTGCAGAGGAATGCTAAACCATGTATTAAACTTCTATTTAAAGGGTTTATACAAGTTCAGTAAAGTTGGTAGTGCGAGATAGTGCAAGATAGAGGTCCGTAGTGTCATAAAGTACAGTTCTGTGAATGTGTGATGCAGAGTTCAGTTTAGAGCTCAACAGTTCTAGTGTTCAACAGTCTGATGACAGCAGGGAAAAAGCTGTTGCAGAACCTGGTGGACCTGCAGCGGATGCTGCAAACCTCTTCCCAGAGGGCAGCAGGGAGAACAGTCCATGGTGGGGGTGTGATGGGTCATTGATGATGTTACGGGCACGGGACATGCAGCGCTGAGATGAAATGTCCTGAATGGAGGGAAGAGGAGCCCCTATGATCCTCTCTGCTGTCCTCACCACTCTCCTCACGTTCTTCCAATCGGAGGCGGTGCAGCCTCCACACCACACAGAGAGACAGCTTGTCAGAATGCTCTCTATGGTGCTCCTGTAGAACGTCCTCATGATGGGTGGGGGCAGGTGGGCTCTCCTCATCCTCCGCAGGAAGTACAAGCGCTTCTGTGCCCTCTTGACCAGTGCCGTAGTGTTCATAGTCCAGGTGAGGTCTTCTGTGATGTGGACCCCCAGGAATTTGGTGGTGCTGACCACCTCCACAGCTGAGCTGTTGATGATCAGTGGAGCGTGGTGAGGCTGTTTTTTCCTGAAGTCGACGATGATCTCCTTCATCTTCTCCTCATTCAGGATCAGGCTGTTTTCTCTGCACCAGCCCACCAGCTGCTCCACCTCCTCTCTGTAGTCCAGGTCGTTGTTGTCTCTGATGAGCCCCACCACCGTTGTGTCGTCTGCTGACTTCACGATGTGATTGGTGGTGAACCTGAGGACGCAGTCGTGTGTCATCAGGGTGCACAGCAGGGGGCTCAGGACGCAGCCCTGAAGGGAGCCTGTGCTGAGGGTGATGACATCAGAGGTGTTCTGTCCGACCCGGACTGACTGAGGTCTGTTGGTGAGGAAGTCTAGCAGCCAGTTGCGAAGGGGGGTGTTGAAGCCCAGGTGTTCCAATTTTCCTACCAGATGCTGTGGGATGATGGTGTTAAACGCTGAGCTGAAGTCCAGGAACAGCCTCCGCACATGGGTGTTCTTCTCCTCCAGGTGAGCCAGGCTCAGGTGAAGAACGGAGGAGATGGCGTCCTGAGTGGAGCGGTTTTGCCGGTCGGCAAACTGGAACGGGTCAAATAATAGGGGGAGTCTGGAAACGATGTGACCTTTAAGCAGCCTTTCGAAGCACTTCATCATAACCGGAGTCAGTGCAACAGGCCGGTAATCATTAAATGAGGTGATTTGAGGTTTCTTCGGCACCGGAATGATGGAGGCAGTCTTAAAGCACGCCGGCACTGTGGCTTGGCCCAGCGAGGTGTTAAAAATGTCTGTGATGACCCCAGCCAGATGACTTGCACATTCCCTGAACACACGCCCAGGAATGTTGTCGGGGCCAGGGGCCTTACAGGGGTTGACTCTCCTCAGGGTCTTCAACACATCGGCGGAGTCAAGGCAGAGTACCTCCTCTTCCTGATGGGGGACAGTTTTAACTGCTGGAGTGCCGTTTAGTGCCTCGAACCTCCCAAAGAAGTTATTTAGACCATTTAGAAAGTCAGCATCAACTACACCCACCGGGGGGGGGGAGGGTGAGTTGTAGTCTGTAATCGCCCGTATGCCTTGCCACATACTCCTGATGTTTTTGACGTCGTGGAAACGATCCTGAAATTTTCGACTGCGGTCTCGCTTCGCTATCCTGATGGCACGGTTCAAGTTGGCTCTCGCTGTCCTCAGTGTCTCCTTGTCGCCAGACTTGAAGGCAGAGTTCCGCGCTCGTAGCGTTTGACGTACCTCCTCAGTCATCCAGGGTCGTTGGTTGCCCCGGGTGATGATATTCTTAGTGGTGCTGACGTCCTCGGTGCATTTGTTGATGTAGGCTGACACAGTCATGGCACACGCATGTCTAATCTACATCGGGAAAACTGGGAGGGAGGGAGGCAGGCAGGGAGGCAGGCAGGGAGGCAGGCAGGGAGGCAGGCAGTGTCTGTCTGTTGAGGTTTTCACCTTGTTCTTCTCCTGCTGAAGTTCTAACTGGACGTCCATCAGTTTGGTTCTCAGCTCGTCATTGGCGGCCTGAAGGGCGTCCGTTCGCTCCGCCTTGGCCCGCCCTGCCGGAGCTCGTTTGGACATCTCTTACTCGAGTCTCGCCCGGTCGTCAGTCAGAGATCACAACATTTGTACCTGGAGAGCACAAACGCAGCGCTGTTTTCCACTGGCTTCGAACTCAACTTCAATCGGTACCGTAACTTACAACATCATAAACATAGAACTAGCTTGACTTATTCATTGAATAAATGCATTTGGTTCTTCAAAACTGCATCACGCAACATAGCGTGACCGAGACGGCCGTTATCCACCTGCGTGAAGTTATTTGGTGAAATGAATGAGATGTTTAAGACACCATCGTTCTGTCTCTATGTAGATGAAGGTAAATAATCGATTGCTGAAGGTCCAAAGGTGTTGTGATAAACAAATAAACATATTAGTGATTAGTGACATATTTGTGATAAACATATTAGGCAGGATAATCACATATGTTAACGTGACTGCCCACACTGTATTTATTTATGGTTATTTGTTAAATCGAGTACTGTTAGACATGAAATAGGAAGTGTTTAACATAAATGGAAGACGAAAGGGGTACTCACCATTGTAGCTCCTGCTGGTCAATGATACGAGCCTCTTCTTGCAGTGGAAAACATACAGCCAACAAACACCGTGGAACCTAAAGGAATGAAATTAAACATTAACATTTAGCCTCAACCAACATTCACAGATACAACGCAACGCAAACTACACAAACGTAAATCTTTTTAAACACAATGAGTTGTACTTACCGTGTACGCTCTAGACGGTCCACTTGCAAGCGGAAAATAAAGATATTTCTGTTGATAATCGTCGTGTTTGTATCCGGTGTCTCGCTCAAGGCCATTGCGCCCACAGATTTGAATTTTGGCGAGAGTTCAGCCTATTGACGTCATTTCCGCGGTGTAATACCCGCATATCTGAAACGGCAAAGTTAAGAGTAGAGTTAAATAAAGTTTTTAGTCAACGCAATAATTTACAACCGTTGACCAGTCGAAATAATCGTCGAAATTTGGCGTCTGTGGCTGGAAGCAGACGCCGAGTTCGACATTCCTCCCAAACGCCACACTCCCTCGCTTTTCAGGGCTAAAAAAAAACAGTTGTAATTACCTTGTACGCTCTAGACCAGGGATGTCAAAGTCAAACACACCGAGGGCCAAAAAAACAAATTTGCTACAAGCCGAGGGCCGGACTGGTTCAATGTTTATTAAAATATATCGGAATGATTGCACATAGCCTATTGAACTAAGACCTAACACAGTGTACATTATTTAATGATTAAATGAATATGGCAATATTTTGTTATGGCTCTGTCAGTAACTTCAAGGGAAAATATTTTCAATAGCCAAACAGCAAAAAATTAAATTGTTTTAAAAACAAAATGTGTTTCTTAATATCAAGATAAATGCATAAATAAAAGTGCATGCATTATAAACTGAAAGTTTATTATTGTGCTGCTCTATGATCTACCGATCATTGCTTTCAAATCGTAAAATAAAAAATTAATCAAATCAGTTGTATTCTTTCTCATGGCTCTTATCTGCAATTTTCCCTTGGTCCATTCAACTGAAAAATAAATATAAATAAATAAAATTCAAAAATTTACGGCACACAGACAAAACAATACTTTCTTCAAAGAAAAATCACGTCTTGTAGAAACAAATGTAAAAATGTAACCGAATTAAAAAACGGTAAATACATTACTGCTCTGTGATGCTCACTTGTCTGAGGCTGAGCCTGATACTTAGAGGTGTCTCATCTTTTGTACAAGTTCATCAATGTTCGGGGTTAGGCTCTGAGGCTCAAAACCCGTTTTTGATCAACTCTCCTTCTGCAAAGGGCCGGGCTGATTTGGCGATCTCTTTTGCCACAATAAAGCTAGCCTTGGCAGCAGCCTCGCTTTGCGATTTAGCATACGTGAACATAGCCTGTCTGGACTTAAGGCCTCGTTTTAATTCTTCCACCTTCTGTAGCTTTTGTTCATATTCCATTTTCTTGTCTTTGTCTGTGTGTTTCTAAGACGTTCGATAGTGCCTTCTTAAATTTAATTCTTTCATTACAGCCACATTTTCTCCACACAGAAGACACACAGGTTTGCCTCTTACCTCCGTAAACATGTACTCTGCCTCCCACCTGGCCTGAAACCCCCTGTTCTTAGCGTCCACCTCACGTTTAGCCATTTTTGAGGAGGGGTATCAGAAAGTTGAACTCTGCTCTGACTACTGATGAATAATGAAGCCGCTTGTGCGATCTGCAGGGACATCGCGGGCTACCGTTGCATTGTGGGAAATGTAGTGTTGGTGCGTGCAAAAAACCAGCGGGCGGCTGTGGCCTGCGGGCCGGTTCTAATAGTAATTCAATATCATCCAGGGGGCCATAGATAATCAATTCGCGGGCCGGATCTGGCCCGCGGGCCGTAACTCTGACATATGTTCTCTAGACGGTCAAGTTGCAAGCTGAAAACAAAAATATTTGCCTTGTTAGTCATCGTGTTACTAACAGCTGTGTCTTGTTTGCCAGAACTGCCGGCATGGTGTTGTTCAGTGCGGCATAATGTTGTTCAGTGCGGCATAATGTTGTTCAGTGCGGCATGGTGTTGTTCAGTGCGGCATGGTGTTGTTCAGTGCGGCATGGTGTTGTTCAGTGCGGCATAATGTTGTTCAGTGCGCCATAATGTTGTTCAGTGCGGCATGGTGTTGTTCAGTGCGGGATGGTGTTGTTCAGTGCAGGATGGTGTTGTTCAGTGCGGCATGGTGTTGTTCAATGCGGCATGGTGTTGTTCAGTGCGGGATGGTGTTGTTCAGTGCGGCATGGTGTTGTTCAGTGCGGCATAATGTTGTTCAGTGCGGCATGGTGTTGTTCAGTGCGGCATGGTGTTGTTCAGTGCGGCATGGTGTTGTTCAGTGCGGCATGGTGTTGTTCAGTGCGGAATGGTGTTGTTCAGTGCGGCATGGTGTTGTTCAGTCCGGGATGGTGTTGTTCAATGCGGGATCGTGTTGTTCAGTGCGGGGTGGTGTTGTTCAGTGCGGGATGGTGTTGTTCAGTGCGGCATGGTGTTGTTCAATGCGGCATGGTGTTGTTCAGTGCGGGATGGTGTTGTTCATTGCGGCATGGTGTTGTTCAGTGCGGCATGGTGTTGTTCAGTACGGCATGGTGTTGTTCAGTGCGGCATGGTGTTGTTCAGTGCGGCATAATGTTGTTCAGTGCGGCATGGTGTTGTTCAGTGTGGAAAGGTGTTGTTCAGTGCAGGATGGTGTTGTTCAGTGCGGCATGGTGTTGTTCAATGCAGGATCGTGTTGTTCAGTGCAGCATAATGTTGTTCAGTGCAGCATGGTGTTGTTCAGTGCGGCATGGTGTTGTTCAATGCGGCATGGTGTTGTTCACTGCGGGATGGTGTTGTTCAATGCGGGATCGTGTTGTTCAGTGCGGCATAATGTTGTTCAGTGCAGCATGGTGTTGTTCAGTGCGGCATGGTGTTGTTCAGTGCGACATAATGTTGTTTAGTGCGGCATAATGTTGTTCAGTGCGGCATAATGTTGTTCAGTGCGGCATGGTGTTGTTCAGTGCGGCATGGTGTTGTTCAGTGCGGCATGGTGTTGTTCAGTGCAGGATGGTGTTGTTCAGTGCGGCATGGTGTTGTTCAATGCGGCATGGTGTTGTTCAGTGCGGGATGGTGTTGTTCAGTGCAGGATGGTGTTGTTCAGTGCGGCATGGTGTTGTTCAGTGCGGAATGGTGTTGTTCAGTGCGGCATGGTGTTGTTCAGTGCGGCATGGTGTTGTTCAGTGCAGGATGGTGTTGTTCAATGCGGGATCGTGTTGTTCAGTGCGGCATGGTGTTGTTCAGTGCGGCATGGTGTTGTTCAGTGCGGCATAATGTTGTTCAGTGCGGCATGGTGTTGTTCAGTGCGGCATGGTGTTGTTCAGTGCGGCATGGTGTTGTTCAGTGCGGCATGGTGTTGTTCAGTGCGGCATAATGTTGTCCAGTGCGCCATAATGTTGTTCAGTGCGGCATGGTGTTGTTTAGTGCGGGATGGTGTTGTTCAGTGCAGGATGGTGTTGTTCAGTGCGGCATGGTGTTGTTCAATGCGGCATGGTGTTGTTCAGTGCGGGATGGTGTTGTTCAGTGCGGCATGGTGTTGTTCAGTGCGGCATAATGTTGTTCAGTGCGGCATGGTGTTGTTCAGTGCGGCATGGTGTTGTTCAGTGCGGCATGGTGTTGTTCAGTGCGGCATGGTGTTGTTCAGTGCGGAATGGTGTTGTTCAGTGCGGCATGGTGTTGTTCAGTGCGGGATGGTGTTGTTCAATGCGGGATCGTGTTGTTCAGTGCGGGGTGGTGTTGTTCAGTGCAGGATGGTGTTGTTCAGTGCAGGATGGTGTTGTTCAGTGCGGCATGGTGTTGTTCAATGCAGGATCGTGTTGTTCAGTGCAGCATAATGTTGTTCAGTGCAGCATGGTGTTGTTCAGTGCGGCATGGTGTTGTTCAATGCGGCATGGTGTTGTTCAGTGCGGGATGGTGTTCAGTGCGGCATGGTGTTTTTCAGTGCGGCATAATGTTGTTCAGTGCGGCATGGTGTTGTTCAGTGCGGCATGGTGTTGTTCAGTGCAGGATGGTGTTGTTCAGTGCGGCATGGTGTTGTTCAATGCAGGATCGTGTTGTTCAGTGCAGCATAATGTTGTTCAGTGCAGCATGGTGTTGTTCAGTGCGGCATGGTGTTGTTCAATGCGGCATGGTGTTGTTCACTGCGGGATGAAGTTGTTCAATGCGGGATCGTGTTGTTCAGTGCGGCATAATGTTGTTCAGTGCAGCATGGTGTTGTTCAGTGCGGCATGGTGTTGTTCAGTGCGACATAATGTTGTTTAGTGCGGCATAATGTTGTTCAGTGCGGCATAATGTTGTTCAGTGCGGCATGGTGTTGTTCAGTGCGGCATGGTGTTGTTCAGTGCGGCATGGTGTTGTTCAGTGCAGGATGGTGTTGTTCAGTGCGGCATGGTGTTGTTTAATGCGGCATGGTGTTGTTCAGTGCGGGATGGTGTTGTTCAGTGCAGGATGGTGTCGTTCAGTGCGGCATGGTGTTGTTCAGTGCGGAATGGTGTTGTTCAGTGCGGCATGGTGTTGTTCAGTGCGGCATGGTGTTGTTCAGTGCAGGATGGTGTTGTTCAATGCGGGATCGTGTTGTTCAATGCGGGATCGTGTTGTTCAGTGCGGCATGGTGTTGTTCAGTGCGGCATAATGTTGTTCAGTGCGGCATGGTGTTGTTCAGTGCGGCATGGTGTTGTTCAGTGCGGCATGGTGTTGTTCAGTGCGGCATGGTGTTGTTCAGTGCGGCATAATGTTGTCCAGTGCGCCATAATGTTGTTCAGTGCGGCATGGTGTTGTTTAGTGCGGGATGGTGTTGTTCAGTGCAGGATGGTGTTGTTCAGTGCGGCATGGTGTTGTTCAATGCGGCATGGTGTTGTTCAATGCGGCATGGTGTTGTTCAGTGCGGGATGGTGTTGTTCAGTGCGGCATGGTGTTGTTCAGTGCGGCATAATGTTGTTCAGTGCGGCATGGTGTTGTTCAGTGCGGCATGGTGTTGTTCAGTGCGGCATGGTGTTGTTCAGTGCGGCATGGTGTTGTTCAGTGCGGAATGGTGTTGTTCAGTGCGGCATGGTGTTGTTCAGTGCGGGATGGTGTTCAATGCGGGATCGTGTTGTTCAGTGCGGGGTGGTGTTGTTCAGTGCAGGATGGTGTTGTTCAGTGCAGGATGGTGTTGTTCAGTGCGGCATGGTGTTGTTCAATGCAGGATCGTGTTGTTCAGTGCAGCATAATGTTGTTCAGTGCAGCATGGTGTTGTTCAGTGCGGCATGGTGTTGTTCAGTGCGGCATGGTGTTGTTCAGTGCGGCGTAATGTTGTTCAGTGCGGCATGGTGTTGTTCAGTGCGGAATGGTGTTGTTCAGTGCGGCATGGTGTTGTTCAGTGCAGGATGGTGTTGTTCAGTGCGGCATGGTGTTGCTCAGTGCGGCATGGTGTTGTTCAGTGCGGGATGGTGTTGTTCATTGCGGCATGGTGTTGTTCAGTGCGGCATGGTGTTGTTCAGTGCGGCATAATGTTGTTCAGTGCGCCATAATGTTGTTCAGTGCGGCATGGTGTTGTTCAGTGCGGGATGGTGTTGTTCAGTGCAGGATGGTGTTGTTCAGTGCGGCATGGTGTTGTTCAGTGCGGCATAATGTTGTTCAGTGCGGCATAATGTTGTTCAGTGCGGCATAATGTTGTTCAGTGCGGGATGGTGTTGTTCATTGCGGCATGGTGTTGTTCAGTGCGGCATGGTGTTGTTCAGTGCGGCATGGTGTTGTTCAGTGCGGGATGGTGTTGTTCAGTGCAGGATGGTGTTGTTCAGTGCGGCATGGTGTTGTTCAGTGCGGCATGGTGTTGTTCATTTCGGCATAATGTTGTTCAGTGCGGCATAATGTTGTTTAGTGCGGCATGGTGTTGTTCAGTGCGGGATGGTGTTGTTCAGTGCGTTATAATGTTGTTCAGTGCGGCATGGTGTTGTTCAGTGCGGCATGGTGTTGTTCAGTGCGGCATGGTGTTGTTCAGTGCGGCATAATGTTGTTCAGTGCGGCATAATGTTGTTCAGTGCGGCATGGTGTTGTTCAGTGCGGGATGGTGTTGTTCAGTGCGGGATGGTGTTGTTCAGTGCGGCATGGTGTTCAATGCGGAATGGTGTTGTTCAGTGCAGGATGGTGTTGTTCAGTGCGGCATGGTGTTGTTCAGTGCGGCATAATGTTGTTCAGTGCGGCATGGTGTTGTTCAGTGCGGCATGGTGTTGTTCAGTGCGGCATGGTGTTGTTCAGTGCGGCATAATGTTGTTCAGTGCGGCATGGTGTTGTTCAGTGCGGCATGGTGTTGTTCAGTGCGGCATAATGTTCAGTGCGGCATAATGTTGTTCAGTGCGGCATGGTGTTGTTCAGTGCGGGATGGTGTTGTTCAGTGCAGGATGGTGTTGTTCAGTGCGGCATGGTGTTCAGTGCGGGATGGTGTCTTTCAGTGCGGCATGGTGTCGTTCAGTGCGGCATGGTGTCTTTCAGTGCGGCATGGTGTCGTTCAGTGAGGCATGGTGTTGTTCAGTGCGGCATGGTGTTGTTTAGTGCGGCATGGTGTTGTTCAGTGCGGGATGGTGTTGTTCAGTGTGGCATGGTGTTCAGTGCGGCATGGTGTTGTTCAGTGCGGTATCGTGTTGTTCAGTGCGGTATCGTGTTTCTCAGTGCGGTATCGTGTTGTTCAGTGCAGTATCGTTGTGTTGTTCGTATTGTGTTTAACACTTAGCCTCTAACACTTAGCCTCTAACACTTAGCCTCTAGCATCTAGAAGGTAAATAAATAGGAAGGAAGGACTCACCGGTGACGTCTTCGCCCACGTCCAAGCGTTGTACTTTGTATTTTCATCCTTCTGACAGTGGAAAACATAGCCAACAAACACCGTGGAACCTAAACGAATGAAAGAAAACTATCATTTGGCCACAACCAACATTCACAGATACAACACAATGTGACGTGCGGGGTTGAGGTTAAAGGTTGAGTGAAGGGCCCTCGTTTTAAACTACTTTTTTGAAAAGGATTGGGAACAAGTAAGACGTATTTAATTTATTTAATGGGAAGTAGTAAGAGCTATTGAATTTAATCTATGTATTATATTCTATTGTATTGTATTCTGTTGTATTCTTTTGGATTGTATTCACACTAACCCCACTAAAACTTCAGCCCACAAAAACTCGCCTCTGGCGCCTAGCCTCTGGCACTTAGCCTCTAACACTTAGCCTTTAACACTTAGCCTTTAACACTTAGCCTTTAACACTTAACCTAGAAGGTGAATAAATAGGGTTAAAGGTTGAGTGAAGGGACCTCGTTTTAAACTACTTTTTTGTAAAGGAGTGGGAACAAGTAAGACGTATTTAATTTATTTAATGGGAAGTAGTAAGACTTATTAAATTTATTTAATCTACTTTTCTTCCCAGGCAAAATTTGATGTGCTGCAATTCCAAATTTCCAAAGTGAATGAAGGAATGAAGTCCTTTAAATTATGATTTTGTATAAATACTAGGCATTAACACAAAATCGACGGCACAAAATGGGCAGACTTTACTTGTTTGAAAAGGACTGGTTACAAGACAGACTTTTTTAATTTATTTAATGGGAAGAAGACTTATTTAGTTTAATTGATCTATTTTTGTTCCCTGGCAAAATTCGATTTGCTGCAATTCCAAATTTCCAAAGTGAATGAAGGAAAGAAGTCGTTTAAATTATGATTTTGTTTAAATACTAGGCATAGACACAAAATCTACGGCACAAAATGGGCAGACTTTACTTGTTTGAAGAGGACTGGTTACAAGACAGACTTTTCTGATTTATTTAATGGGAAGAAGACTTATTTAGTTTATTTAATCTATTTTTGTTCCCTGGCAAAATTGGATTTGCTGAAATTGTATTTTGCCAAATCTTGCCTTGAGACCTGATAGGAAGTATTAAACGCTTAGTTAAATCAATACAAGTTGGTAATAAGAGCGAGTAATGTTGGTTGAACCGATGAATGAAGGTTGAAAGCAATTTAAATTATGACTTTGTATAAATACTAGATATTAACAGAACATCTACTGCGCGAAATGGGCAGAGTTTACTTGTTTGAGAAGGAGTGGCTTATTCAAAACTAAGATTTATTTAATCTGTTTGTTCCCAGGCAAAATTGGATGTGATGCAATTCCAAATTTCACCACATGATGGTGCCCAATTTTGACTTCATAGGACATATTAAACACTTAGCTTGTTATTATGTTCAAGGTAATCAGATTTGTTTATTATTCTAATGGCCTCTTCAAAACTATTCTGGATTACTACTTTGGATCTATTCTACATTACTTGGCAACAACATACTCTGTAACAGATTAGGCAGTATAATCATATCTGTTAACTTGAGAGTGCCCACACTCAATCTACTTATCGTGATGTGTTAAATCAATTACTGTTAGACATTATTTGTCTGATAATCTACCAAATCTTTGAATTGAAGAATTTGTGATTTAATTAATAGCTTGTTGTTATGTTAAGGGTAATCAGACTTGTATATAATTCTAATGGCCTTCTTTTGAAAACTATTCTGAATTACAACTTTGGATCTTATATTACTTTGCAACAATCTACTCCGTGACAGATTAGGCAGTATAATCACATATGTTAACTTCAGTGCCCACACTGTATTTATTTATGGTTATTTGTTAAATCAAGTACTGTTAGACATGAAATAGGAAGTGTTTAACATAAATGTTATGGCTACTCACCATTGTAGCTCGCTCCTGGTCAATGATACGAGCCTCTTCTTGCAGTGGAAAACTTGCAGCCAACAAACACCGTGGAACCTAAAGGAATGAAATTAAACATTAACATTTCGCCTCGACCAATTTTCACACGTACAACGCAACGCGGCTACACTTCTGCTATTACAAACGTAAATCTCCTTAAACACAATGAGTGTTACTTACCGTGTACGCTCTAGACGGTCCAGTTGCAAGCAGAAAATAAAGATATTTCTGTTGATAATCGTCGCTGCTCAGTGGCTCACGGCCATCGCGCCAACAGATTTGAATTTTGGCGGAGGTTCGGGCAATTACGTCATATCCACGGCACATGACTGCGACGTAATACCCGCTTATCTGAAACGGCAGTTAAAAGTAGAGTTACATCAAGTTTTCTTGGAACCTAAACGAATGAAAGAAAACTATCATTTGGCCACAACCAACATTCACAGATACAACACAACGTGCGGGGTTGGGGTTAAAGATTGAGTGAAGGGCCCTCGTTTTAAACTACTGTTTTGAAAAGGAGTGGGAACAAGTAAGACGTATTTAATTTATTTAATGGGAAGTAGTAAGACTTATTAAATTTATTTAATCTACTTTTCTTCCCAGGCAAAATTTGATGTGCTGCAATTCCAAATTTCCAAAGTGAATGAAGGAATGAAGTCCTTTAAATTATGATTTTGTATAAATACTAGGCATTAACACAAAATCGACGGCACAAAATGGGCAGACTTTACTTGTTTGAAAAGGACTGGTTACAAGACAGACTTTTTTAATTTATTTAATGGGAAGAAGACTTATTTAGTTTAATTGATCTATTTTTGTTCCCTGCCAAAATTCGATTTGCTGCAATTCCAAATTTCCAAAGTGAATGAAGGAAAGAAGTCGTTTAAATTATGATTTTGTTTAAATACTAGGCATAGACACAAAATCTACGGCACAAAATGGGCAGACTTTACTTGTTTGAAGAGGACTGGTTACAAGACAGACTTTTCTGATTTATTTAATGGGAAGAGGACTTATTTAGTTTATTTAATCTATTTTTGTTCCCTGGCAAAATTGGATTTGCTGAAATTGTATTTTGCCAAATCTCGATTTGAGACCTGATAGGAAGTATTAAACGCTTAGTTAAATCAATACAAGTTGGTAATAAGAGCGAGTAATGTTGGTTGAACCGATGAATGAAGGTTGAAAGCAATTTAAATTATGACGTTGTATAAATACTAGATATTAACAGAACATCTACTGCGCAAAATGGGCAGAGTTTACTTGTTTGAGAAGGAGTGGCTTATTCAAAACTAAGATTTATGTAATCTGTTTGTTCCCAGGCAAAATTGGATGTGATGCAATTCCAAATTTCACCACATGATGGTGCCCAATTTTGACTTCATAGGACATATTAAACACTTAGCTTGTTATTATGTTCAAGGTAATCAGATTTGTTTATCATTCTAATGGCCTCTTCAAAACTATTCTGGATTACTACTTTGGATCTATTCTACATTACTTGGCAACAACATACTCTGTAACAGATTAGGCAGTATAATCACATATGTTAACTTGAGAGTGCCCACACTCAATCTACTTATTGTGATGTGTTAAATCAATTACTGTTAGACATTATTTGTCTGATAATCTACCAAATCTTTGAATTGAAGAATTTGTGATTTAATTAATAGCTTGTTCAGGGTAATCAGACTTGTATATAATTCTAATGGCCTTCTTTTGAAAACTATTCTGAATTACAACTTTGGATCTTATATTACTTTGCAACAATCTACTCCGTGACAGATTAGGCAGTATAATCACATATGTTAACTTCAGTGCCCACACTGTATTTATTTATGGTTATTTGTTAAATCAAGTACTGTTAGACATGAAATAGGAAGTGTTTAACATAAATGTTATGGCTACTCACCATTGTAGCTCGCTCCTGGTCAATGATACGAGCCTCTTCTTGCAGTGGAAAACTTGCAGCCAACAAACACCGTGGAACCTAAAGGAATGAAATTAAACATTAACATTTCGCCTCGACCAATTTTCACACGTACAACGCAACGCGGCTACACTTCTGCTATTACAAACGTAAATCTCCTTAAACACAATGAGTGTTACTTACCGTGTACGCTCTAGACGGTCCAGTTGCAAGCAGAAAATAAAGATATTTCTGTTGATAATCGTCGCTGCTCAGTGGCTCACGGCCATCGCGCCAACAGATTTGAATTTTGGCGGAGGTTCGGGCAATTACGTCATATCCGCGGCATTTGACTGCGACGTAATACCCGCTTATCTGAAACGGCAGTTAAAAGTAGAGTTACATCAAGTTTTCTTGGAACCTAAACGAATGAAAGAAAACTATCATTTGGCCACAACCAACATTCACAGATACAACACAACGTGCGGGGTTGAGGTTAAAGATTGAGTGAAGGGCCCTCGTTTTAAACTACTGTTTTGAAAAGGAGTGGGAACAAGTAAGACGTATTTAATTTATTTAATGGGAAGTAGTAAGACTTATTAAATTTATTTAATCTACTTTTCTTCCCAGGCAAAATTTGATGTGCTGCAATTCCAAATTTCCAAAGTGAATGAAGGAATGAAGTCCTTTAAATTATGATTTTGTATAAATACTAGGCATTAACACAAAATCGACGGCACAAAATGGGCAGACTTTACTTGTTTGAAAAGGACTGGTTACAAGACAGACTTTTTTAATTTATTTAATGGGAAGAAGACTTATTTAGTTTAATTGATCTATTTTTGTTCCCTGCCAAAATTCGATTTGCTGCAATTCCAAATTTCCAAAGTGAATGAAGGAAAGAAGTCGTTTAAATTATGATTTTGTTTAAATACTAGGCATAGACACAAAATCTACGGCACAAAATGGGCAGACTTTACTTGTTTGAAGAGGACTGGTTACAAGACAGACTTTTCTGATTTATTTAATGGGAAGAGGACTTATTTAGTTTATTTAATCTATTTTTGTTCCCTGGCAAAATTGGATTTGCTGAAATTGTATTTTGCCAAATCTCGATTTGAGACCTGATAGGAAGTATTAAACGCTTAGTTAAATCAATACAAGTTGGTAAGAAGAGCGAGTAATGTTGGTTGAACCGATGAATGAAGGTTGAAAGCAATTTAAATTATGACTTTGTATAAATACTAGATATTAACAGAACATCTACTGCGCAAAATGGGCAGAGTTTACTTGTTTGAGAAGGAGTGGCTTATTCAAAACTAAGATTTATGTAATCTGTTTGTTCCCAGGCAAAATTGGATGTGATGCAATTCCAAATTTCACCACATGATGGTGCCCAATTTTGACTTCATAGGACATATTAAACACTTAGCTTGTTATTATGTTCAAGGTAATCAGATTTGTTTATCATTCTAATGGCCTCTTCAAAACTATTCTGGATTACTACTTTGGATCTATTCTACATTACTTGGCAACAACATACTCTGTAACAGATTAGGCAGTATAATCACATAGGTTAACTTGAGAGTGCCCACACTCAATCTACTTATCGTGATGTGTTAAATCAATTACTGTTAGACATTATTTGTCTGATAATCTACCAAATCTTTGAATTGAAGAATTTGTGATTTAATTAATAGCTTGTTCGGGGTAATCAGACTTGTATATAATTCTAATGGCCTTCTTTTGAAAACTATTCTGAATTACAACTTTGGATCTTATATTACTTTGCAACAATCTACTCGGTGACAGATTAGGCAGTATAATCACATATGTTAACTTCAGTGCCCACACTGTATTTATTTATGGTTATTTGTTAAATCAAGTACTGTTAGACATGAAATAGGAAGTGTTTAACATAAATGTTATGGCTACTCACCATTGTAGCTCGCTCCTGGTCAATGATATGAGCCTCTTCTTGCAGTGGAAAACTTGCAGCCAACAAACACCGTGGAACCTAAAGGAATGAAATTAAACATTAACATTTCGCCCGGACCAACATTCACACGTACAACGCAACGCGGCTACACTTCTGCTATTACAAACGTAAATCTCCTTAAACACAACGAGTGTTACTTACCGTGTACGCTCTAGGCAAAATTGGATGTGATGCAATTCCAAATCTATCTGAAACGGCAGTTAAAAGTAGAGTTACATCAAGTTTTCTTTTTTAATCAACACAATCATTTACAACCGTTGACCAGAAAGAATCGTCGAAATTCGACGTCCCCCACAAACGCCACGCTCACTCGCTTTTCAGGGCAACAAAAGTACTTCTTTTTAAAAACGATGAGTTGTACTTACCGTGTACGCTCTGGACGGTCCAGTTGCAAGCAGAAAATAAAAATATTTCTCTTGTTAGTCGTATGTTACCATCCACTGTGTCTTTGTCAACATCGCCGCCATTTTCCTACTTCCTGCTGCGAGCCACGCCCACGGATTTAAATTTGGGCGGAAGCTCTTTCCATTGGCGTCGTTTTCGCGTATAGCAAATCCGATTGGTTGGGAAGGGTTATGCAGCCGAGGAGTCCTGTGATCGGTGGGATGTAAAGTAGGCGTCGACGTCACGTCCGCGTCACGTGACCACGACGTGGCAGACGTCAAATAGCAACCGCTGTTTTGTTTAGTAGACTTACAGTTGTTATGCATTGACATAATGGCGCACACACCAAATAGATTTAAATAAATTAAATAATTCTTCTGCCCACTCTCTTTTAAACAAGTTAACTCTCCCCGCGGATTTGAATTCCGGCGAAAGTTACGCCCATCGACGTCACGTATGTCACGTGACCACGACGTGGCAGATGTCATATAGCAACCGCTGTTTTGTTTAGTAGATTTACAGTTGTTATGCATTGGCATAATGGTGTGCACTCAAAATAGATTTAAATAAATTAAATATTTCTTCTGCCTACTCCCTTTTAAACAAGTTAACTCTGCCCACGTCCATTGACGTCTTGTCTGCGTCACGTGACCACGACGTAGCGACGTCATATAGTAACCGCTGTTTTGACCAGTAGACTTAGTTATTATGCGTTGACATAATGGCGCACTGGTTAGCATGGCCACCTCTTAAGCATGATGATGCGGGTTCGACGCCTGATCAATGTTAGCATGGAGTGAGCTGAAGTGCATGGCGCTGAAGATTTGAATCTTTGAAATGCGCTGAGGTCTGACATATCAGGCAGAATGGTTTGCCATCACGTTCAACAAAAAATAGAAACTTTCCCACTCTGATTAAAACGTCCTGTGTTCATCTACGTATTTTTGTTTTGCTGTGCATCTTTTCCCTGCCATTTCGAGAGCCCAATTGACACTCATAGTTTAAAGAAATGTGTTTGCCCATCCTACTTTGTGGAATTTCACCACATGCGCTTTTGACCAAAATACCAAATTGAACTCAAGTGAAGCCAACACGCACAACCCCCCCCCCCCCCACACACACACACACACACACACACAAATGTTGATATGAACATAAAAGAGCCGCATGCGGTTCGGGAGTTGCGGCTTGGCCAAACCTGTACTATACAACTTTATTTGTATAAAATTTTCACAACAGCTGTCACACAAACAAAGCGGGAAAAACCGAAGACGTGCGTGTTCCGCCCACGCTGGATTTATTTGCACCTTTGAAAAGACACCGTATTGCCGCAGATGTGGCAAAGAGTACTTTTGGGCATCTGAGACGGAAGGATGTCCAAAGCATCACGTCACCTGCTCTGGTAGGCATGGTGGTGGGACGTTGAGGTCAACCGCTTTGGGGTTGGCTGACTCTTTGATCGCAGGATGCCACACACTTGAAGACAGAAGCAGAAAAGCAGAGCTAAATGCAAAATGTACTCACCGGTGACTCCAATTTTTTTCCCCCCTGAAGAAACAGCTGGACGGGTGGCCCCGGCTGGCCAGTGGGACTCTTGTTATTCTGACCCTTTTTAGTGCGCGTTTGGGGCAACAACCGTTTTTTGTGGCGCTCTCTTCTGGTTCAAAAGTGCCCTGCATGTGAATTTGCTTTTCCTGCCTTCTGATTGGATGAGCGCCGGTGTGACGCGGTGCCTCTGTCACCGTGGCGGGGGGTATACGTTGGCATCGGAGCGTCTGCCAACGTCTGAGACCGGCTGGCAGTGTATCGGAGGTGTCGAGTGCGGTGCCGCTGGAGCTCACTCACCAGCTGGTGTTAGGGCCACAGAATGAAGGCCAAGGAGAAGAATAGAAAGAGAAACAGAAACTTCTCCTCCAATTGTTTGATTTGTCTCTTCTGAGCTTCGATGAATTCTTTCAGCTCTTTGTTCCTCTAGGACGGACAAATGGAAAGTGGCATTCAAAAGCCAATAAGCGTGCAAGTAAGTGCCGGGCTGGCTTTGGGCCCTTAACTGTTGCGCGCTGTGCAGCAGATCCATTCTCTCTTGGAGGATGCAAGCGTCGCGCTCCCTCAACTCGCACATCAGGGCTCGCTTCCATTGGTCCACGGCGCTCCTAAGCTCTTCTCTCTGATCCGCCGTCAGCACGTCATTCACGCCAGCGTGGCTGGCTTTTTCGCCGTCCGTGGCGGGGCAGTCCCGCTGCGGTAGCGCCTCGTACAACATGGCCTCCAGCTCCAGGATCCTCTGGGCCGCAATCCTCGTCCATCAGTGGTCCGGCGGGAGATTTGAGGGCGGCTTACCTTATGAGCCTGGTCCATGGAACACTTCCTGAAGTCCAACTCTTCATCCAGGTAGCCCTTCTGCTTGCAGAACATATCCTAGCACAGCTCAAGGTCAGAATTGTTGGGGCACATTGCCGGAGTTCCCCTTGGCTGATGTCGCGTGTCTGTCTACCTTCTCACTTTCAATGTCCAACATCTTCTGTTGAAGTGCTGACTTGGTCACTTTGATGTATTCTAACCACTGAGGAAAGGCTGCTGTCACATAAGCAGAATGCGAGAGCGTGCGTGGACGTGCGCGTTACCTTCTCGGCTAGGGTGAGAAGGGTCCTGGCGTGAATCACGACCACCTGCTCCTCGTTGGTGAGATTCTGCAAGAGCCCAAAGGCACAGCGTCAACAAGCTTCTTTCAGCGCAAAGCCTTCCAAAAGTCACATTTGAGCCGCCGAGTCTCGTGGAGTGCGAACATAAGGAGTTCGACATACACTTACGGCGTTATAGCCCAGGATGTCCAGCTTCTTCATCAGATCACTGATGACGATGTCCGGGGGAAAGGCGCAAGGAGCAATGTAAGGTGTTCTGGGACCTCGGGTTAAGGTTAGGGTTGCGAGGGACGCCTTACGTACGCTCACGCCCTCGGCCTCGCAGTAGATCTGCAAAGGGCTGAGGCCGTCTGGGAAACGGACTTGCAGAAACTTCAAGACGGGGGAGCGCCACTCCCTCTCCTGAAAGGCAGAGGCATGCATCCGTCCGTCCGTCCGTCCGTCCGTCCGTCCGTCACATCTCTGGCCTCAACACGCTTGTGCGAGTCTTCCCACCTCCAGCTCCAGGATGCGGAACTCAAGCAGTTCGTTTTGGTCTCGGATATCCTGGATGTGCTCTTTCAGACGCGCTTCTTCCGCCTCCATCCGCCTGACCTGAAAAGACAGTCAGACCTCATCTGCGGGGCTTCCCGACAGGTGTGACGCCAAGCGACTCCGCCCAGCGCCTTTCTTTCCGTCACCTTTTCGGCCAACTGCTGATTGCTCTGACGCAGCAGCTGCTTCTCCTCCACCCACTTGACATTCTAGAAGAGACAAACGCGTGGACAGCTTTGGAATGTTGTGTCATTTTCATCCACAAATTCTTTGGTTGACTGGAAAATGACATTTGCTTTTCTCCGCATTTTCCCAGCCACGTTCGGGGGGGGGGTTGGTCCAGTAATGCCAGACGGATGAGTGACTGAAGAATGTAGCTATTTTGTCTGAGAAAAAGGTGTGCTCATTGATGAGCGTACATACGTACATACTCCTCCTCCTTTCAGACCAGAGAACACCCGAGGCTGGGTGAGAACGGGGAGGCTGCGACCCGGCCGGGGGTTGCGGGAAGGGGCGCCACCTTGATCTCCTTCTCGGCGTCGTAGTCCCCTTTCGCTGGTCTGGGCTAGCAGAGCGTAGGCTCGTTGCAGCGCTTGATATTCTTGCGTCAGCTGGCGGTAGCGAAGCTCCGCCTCTTCATGCACACACCAATGCAACACAGCACTAGTACCAGAATCAGTCAGACCGGCGACAAAGCACCCGCGACGCAAAGACGAGTCCGATTCCAGGCTGAAGAGGAATGTTTGGTGTCAATACGCTGGCAGAAATGGCGGGCTACCTCTTCGGGTTCCGTGTCGGGGGTTCTGTCGGTGTGAAAAGACAAGGACGATCCGTCCGAGTCCACCAACACGTCTTCGTCGTAGCCGTAAAATGTTTCGATGACCTGCGGGCGCGGAAGCAAACATCTCTCTGAACAAACTGAAGCGACACCTCACGATGAATCGACGAGAGGAACGATAGCGAGAAAAAGGCCATTTCATCTTGCGCAACACCAAGCAGCCGCAAACAAACAGACTCACCTTGCAGGACCTCACGCTTTGTTCCTCCTCAGAGATTCTCGACGTCGGTATCGTAGCAGCAAATCTCTCTCCTGTCGACACAAATAATCCGCCTTTGAGATTCTTTGGATGCAAAGGGAACGAACGGCTCCGGCGCAGAAACAAACGCGACTCACAATGACATTTCTGACATGAGCTCCTGTCTCCAGAGCCTGAAAAACACGTCACCGGCGATGATTGGAGGGACGCTCGTCTTTTCCAAAAGTGACAACTACAGGGTGTGTCAGGGTTTTCCAGATTATCTTTATCGTATCATTGTGTTGCTTTGACTTTGACTGCGACCTGTAATAAATAATATTATTTATCCCTTATTTATCCCTATCGCTTATCCCTTCCTACACAAAGTCGTAAAACACCCCTTGCTATGTTTTGACTAGAGGTCAAGGGCTTCCTCTATTCAATCCACTCTTACACCCACCCTGTTTCTCTTAATTAAAATGCTCGTGCAGGAGCCGAGAGTCAGACTTCATTCGTACAACGGATGGACTCTCCACCTGCAGGTGTCCAAAAGAACTTACTTGTCTCCCGTGTGGTTCTTGCAAAATAAGTTGGAGCGAGCGCAACTCTAACAGGGTGCATTTTGCCACTAGCTGCCTACGGACAATGACGTCGCGCTCGCGGCTCATGGTTGACGGGCTGAGCAGCCGGGCAAGTCCGTCGTTTTCAGCGCACAGCGAGTGGCAAAGGCGCTGACAAAACGGGAGCTTTGAGCTGCTGAAAACGGCAAAACAAGTCTAAAGCGTGTTCAAACGCGTGCGCACAATGCTCCTGCTTGAAAGGTCGGAATTTAAGGGGCCAATTTTTTGGATGGCGGCCGCCGGCCAAGCTTTGGACGGAAAAGGTTTCCTGGCGACAGCGAGCGAGCGCGGCGCTGCCGTACGTGCACCGAGTCGCCTGCCTGAAGACCTTGGACAAGTCGTCGATGATGTGCCGCTGCTCCACAACTTGAAGGAACTCCATTTCACCGTCCTGCTGGCCGCAACCGCGGTCCAGGTCATTGAGCGAACTAGGCCTTCTCTGTGGAACACAAATGCAGTGGACTCTGTTGGCACGCCGCCGTTGTCCGCGTCGACTTACCAAGCTTGCCATCTCCTCGTTCTCCTGGGTGACAAAGCGCACTTTGTTTTCAAGGCGACACAGCACCAGCGAGAGTTCTTCATTCTTCCTGCTCAGGCGTTTGTTTTTGTACAGGAGTGGCAGAAACTGGCTTTCTGTTTCTCTCAGTCGCTTTAGCTGCAAGCATGAAGTGCGGGATGTGAAAGACGCACAACACGCGGGCCAGAACGTATCCATTCCTTTTGCATCGGTTTGAACGGAATCGTGGCTTTGGCTCCCAATAAAAGACATCTACCAGGCAACCGACTCGCTGCGCCGCTCAACTAATAAGCAAGCGCAATGGGTGCCTCGCTGGATGGCGCGCATCAAACGTAGCGCAAACCTTCAAGCGTGCCGTCAATAAATTACCAGTTCATTGCGCTCTTCAGAAAGCAGGGCGTTTCGATCCTCCAGTTTCCTGATGACTGCGCTGAGCTCAGCGATTTTCAGATGAAACCGTCGCGTGTCCCGATCCTCCTGAGACTGAAAACGCCCCGCAACACACACACACAAGCACTCGTTCAAAGTTCAAAACTGTTTTTGTGCTACCTTCCTCCAGCAACGAACTAAGTCATGCGTACTGCAAGTGTGTGATGAGGTGGCTTACGCAATGAAGAGGATTGCTAGTAGCGGCGTTGACCCCACTTCCAGGGTAGTTTAGGCCCGCCCTTTGGGAATCCCTCAGGGCAGCGATCTGCTGCTCGGCAGCCTGAGTCTGCAGCTGAAGGCGGTGGACGTGGCCGGCCCCAGGGCTTCATCCAAAACACTAACCGCTCTGTCTTTCAGCTTGATCTCATCCGTCTGGATGTACAAACGGGGAGCGCTCAGGCAGGCGGGCAAACTCATTTGCCAGAATTGTGACAAAAACAAAGAGAGCAACCGGCCAAATTTTTTCTTGAATCGACTAGAACACCTTTGCTGTGACAAAAGCGAAGCGAGCAACCGGACATTTTCTTCTTGTGAAATAGAATAGAATAGAATGCCTTAGGTGTCATTGCACTGCAGGTATACAACGAAATTGGGAACATAGCCACGCACCGCGCATCTGATCAGTCCTACCAGTCGGCGGATCTCCCTCTCGCAGTCTCTCTTGGTTCGGCTCAGCTCCTCCCGATGCTGGTGATGAGCCGATCGGAGCTCGGCCGCTCGGGACTGCCAGGCCTGCTGGGCCGCTGCCAGGGCTTCTTCCGCGCTCCTGGTGGAGGCGACACCGCTCGGTCTCCCGACACCGCCGCGTCTCCTCCACCTCTGCCAGCAAAGCGCCCCCCCTCCTCACCTGAGCAGACATTGCGCCACACCGGGCCGTTGAGACCGCAACGGAGCGCCGCGACGCTTACTGGGGACAAGCTACACAATACGGTAGCGGCCGCATCGAAGCCCGACGTGGCGTGCGGATAGTCAGACACGGATAGAGCGGATCACCTTGTCCATGGAGCCGTCCCTCAGGCTGAGGACCAAGGCATTCAGTCGCTGGATCTCTCCATCTTTGATTTTGATCACTCTCATCAGCTCCATTTCATGCTGCCGCAGTAATGTCTCCCTGGTAATGGCTAACTCTTTCTGCTTCTCCTCATGGAGTTTGCTTTTGAGTTCCGTCATGGCGGCGGTGGCACGGTGGTGCTCCGCCCGCAGGTCCTGACTTCTCTCTCTCTCCAGACAGCTGACCTGACATGACTTAGACTTAGACAAACTTTATTGTCATCTTGTCTGCACATGGTGCATACAAAACGAAATTCCGTTGCATACGTCTTACAACAAAGTAGTGATATTGCAGTTGAATAGAAGTAACATATCCTATGAAAATATATATATATACATATATACTATATATATATATATATATATATATATATTAAAAATAAGTATAAAGTGCAGCAGTGATAATTATGCAATAGTGCAAGTAGGCAAAACAGTATTCAAGAGTGTGCAGAGGAATGCTAAACCACGTATTAAACTTCTATTTAAAGGGTTTATACAAGTTCAGTAAAGTTGGTAGTGCGAGATAGTGCAAGATAGAGGTCCGTAGTGTCATAAAGTACAGTTCTGTGAATGTGTGATGCAGAGTTCAGTTTAGAGCTCAACAGTTCTAGTGTTCAACAGTCTGATGACAGCAGGGAAAAAGCTGTTGCAGAACCTGGTGGACCTGCAGCGGATGCTGCAAACCTCTTCCCAGAGGGCAGCAGGGAGAACAGTCCATGGTGGGGGTGTGATGGGTCATTGATGATGTTACGGGCACGGGACATGCAGCGCTGAGATGAAATGTCCTGAATGGAGGGAAGAGGAGCCCCTATGATCCTCTCTGCTGTCCTCACCACTCTCCTCACGTTCTTCCAATCGGAGGCGGTGCAGCCTCCACACCACACAGAGAGACAGCTTGTCAGAATGCTCTCTATGGTGCTCCTGTAGAACGTCCTCATGATGGGTGGGGGCAGGTGGGCTCTCCTCATCCTCCGCAGGAAGTACAAGCGCTTCTGTGCCCTCTTGACCAGTGCCGTAGTGTTCATAGTCCAGGTGAGGTCTTCTGTGATGTGGACCCCCAGGAATTTGGTGGTGCTGACCACCTCCACAGCTGAGCTGTTGATGATCAGTGGAGCGTGGTGAGGCTGTTTTTTCTTGAAGTCGACAATGATCTCCTTCATCTTCTCCTCATTCAGGATCAGGCTGTTTTCTCTGCACCAGCCCACCAGCTGCTCCACCTCCTCTCTGTAGTCCAGGTCGTTGTTGTCTCTGATGAGCCCCACCACCGTTGTGTCGTCTGCTGACTTCACGATGTGATTGGTGGTGAACCTGAGGACGCAGTCGTGTGTCATCAGGGTGCACAGCAGGGGGCTCAGGACGCAGCCCTGAAGGGAGCCTGTGCTGAGGGTGATGACATCAGAGGTGTTCTGTCCGACCCGGACTGACTGAGGTCTGTTGGTGAGGAAGTCTAGCAGCCAGTTGCGAAGGGGGGTGTTGAAGCCCAGGTGTTCCAATTTTCCTACCAGATGCTGTGGGATGATGGTGTTAAACGCTGAGCTGAAGTCCAGGAACAGCCTCCGCACATGGGTGTTCTTCTCCTCCAGGTGAGCCAGGCTCAGGTGAAGAACGGAGGAGATGGCGTCCTGAAGCGAGCGGTTTTGCCGGTCGGCAAACTGGAACGGGTCAAATAATAGGGGGAGTCTGGAAACGATGTGACCTTTAAGCAGCCTTTCGAAGCACTTCATCATAACCGGAGTCAGTGCAACAGGCCGGTAATCATTAAATGAGGTGATTTGAGGTTTCTTCGGCACCGGAATGATGGAGGCAGTCTTAAAGCACGCCGGCACTGTGGCTTGGCCCAGCGAGGTGTTAAAAATGTCTGTGATGACCCCAGCCAGATGACTTGCACATTCCCTGAACACACGCCCAGGAATGTTGTCGGGGCCAGGGGCCTTACAGGGGTTGACTCTCCTCAGGGTCTTCAACACATCGGCGGAGTCAAGGCAGAGTACCTCCTCTTCCTGATGGGGGACAGTTTTAACTGCTGGAGTGCCGTTTAGTGCCTCGAACCTCCCAAAGAAGTTATTTAGACCATTTAGAAAGTCAGCATCAACTACACCCACCGGGGGGGGGGAGGGTGAGTTGTAGTCTGTAATCGCCCGTATGCCTTGCCACATACTCCTGATGTTTTTGACGTCGTGGAAACGATCCTGAAATTTTCGACTGCGGTCTCGCTTCGCTATCCTGATGGCACGGTTCAAGTTGGCTCTCGCTGTCCTCAGTGTCTCCTTGTCGCCAGACTTGAAGGCAGAGTTCCGCGCTCGTAGCGTTTGACGTACCTCCTCAGTCATCCAGGGTCGTTGGTTGCCCCGGGTGATGATATTCTTAGTGGTGCTGACGTCCTCGGTGCATTTGTTGATGTAGGCTGACACAGTCATGGCACACGCATGTCTAATCTACATCGGGAAAACTGGGAGGGAGGGAGGCAGGCAGGGAGGCAGGCAGGGAGGCAGGCAGGGAGGCAGGCAGTGTCTGTCTGTTGAGGTTTTCACCTTGTTCTTCTCCTGCTGAAGTTCTAACTGGACGTCCATCAGTTTGGTTCTCAGCTCGTCATTGGCGGCCTGAAGGGCGTCCGTTCGCTCCGCCTTGGCCCGCCCTGCCGGAGCTCGTTTGGACATCTCTTACTCGAGTCTCGCCCGGTCGTCAGTCAGAGATCACAACATTTGTACCTGGAGAGCACAAACGCAGCGCTGTTTTCCACTGGCTTCGAACTCAACTTCAATCGGTACCGTAACTTACAACATCATAAACATAGAACTAGCTTGACTTATTCATTGAATAAATGCATTTGGTTCTTCAAAACTGCATCACGCAACATAGCGTGACCGAGACGGCCGTTATCCACCTGCGTGAAGTTATTTGGTGAAATGAATGAGATGTTTAAGACACCATCGTTCTGTCTCTATGTAGATGAAGGTAAATAATCGATTGCTGAAGGTCCAAAGGTGTTGTGATAAACAAATAAACATATTAGTGATTAGTGACATATTTGTGATAAACATATTAGGCAGGATAATCACATATGTTAACGTGACTGCCCACACTGTATTTATTTATGGTTATTTGTTAAATCGAGTACTGTTAGACATGAAATAGGAAGTGTTTAACATAAATGGAAGACGAAAGGGGTACTCACCATTGTAGCTCCTGCTGGTCAATGATACGAGCCTCTTCTTGCAGTGGAAAACATACAGCCAACAAACACCGTGGAACCTAAAGGAATGAAATTAAACATTAACATTTAGCCTCAACCAACATTCACAGATACAACGCAACGCAAACTACACAAACGTAAATCTTTTTAAACACAATGAGTTGTACTTACCGTGTACGCTCTAGACGGTCCACTTGCAAGCGGAAAATAAAGATATTTCTGTTGATAATCGTCGTGTTTGTATCCGGTGTCTCGCTCAAGGCCATTGCGCCCACAGATTTGAATTTTGGCGAGAGTTCAGCCTATTGACGTCATTTCCGCGGTGTAATACCCGCATATCTGAAACGGCAAAGTTAAGAGTAGAGTTAAATAAAGTTTTTAGTCAACGCAATAATTTACAACCGTTGACCAGTCGAAATAATCGTCGAAATTTGGCGTCTGTGGCTGGAAGCAGACGCCGAGTTCGACATTCCTCCCAAACGCCACACTCCCTCGCTTTTCAGGGCTAAAAAAAAACAGTTGTAATTACCTTGTACGCTCTAGACCAGGGATGTCAAAGTCAAACACACCGAGGGCCAAAAAAACAAATTTGCTACAAGCCGAGGGCCGGACTGGTTCAATGTTTATTAAAATATATCGGAATGATTGCACATAGCCTATTGAACTAAGACCTAACACAGTGTACATTATTTAATGATTAAATGAATATGGCAATATTTTGTTATGGCTCTGTCAGTAACTTCAAGGGAAAATATTTTCAATAGCCAAACAGCAAAAAATTAAATTGTTTTAAAAACAAAATGTGTTTCTTAATATCAAGATAAATGCATAAATAAAAGTGCATGCATTATAAACTGAAAGTTTATTATTGTGCTGCTCTATGATCTACCGATCATTGCTTTCAAATCGTAAAATAAAAAATTAATCAAATCAGTTGTATTCTTTCTCATGGCTCTTATCTGCAATTTTCCCTTGGTCCATTCAACTGAAAAATAAATATAAATAAATAAAATTCAAAAATTTACGGCACACAGACAAAACAATACTTTCTTCAAAGAAAAATCACGTCTTGTAGAAACAAATGTAAAAATGTAACCGAATTAAAAAACGGTAAATACATTACTGCTCTGTGATGCTCACTTGTCTGAGGCTGAGCCTGATACTTAGAGGTGTCTCATCTTTTGTACAAGTTCATCAATGTTCGGGGTTAGGCTCTGAGGCTCAAAACCCGTTTTTGATCAACTCTCCTTCTGCAAAGGGCCGGGCTGATTTGGCGATCTCTTTTGCCACAATAAAGCTAGCCTTGGCAGCAGCCTCGCTTTGCGATTTAGCATACGTGAACATAGCCTGTCTGGACTTAAGGCCTCGTTTTAATTCTTCCACCTTCTGTAGCTTTTGTTCATATTCCATTTTCTTGTCTTTGTCTGTGTGTTTCTAAGACGTTCGATAGTGCCTTCTTAAATTTAATTCTTTCATTACAGCCACATTTTCTCCACACAGAAGACACACAGGTTTGCCTCTTACCTCCGTAAACATGTACTCTGCCTCCCACCTGGCCTGAAACCCCCTGTTCTTAGCGTCCACCTCACGTTTAGCCATTTTTGAGGAGGGGTATCAGAAAGTTGAACTCTGCTCTGACTACTGATGAATAATGAAGCCGCTTGTGCGATCTGCAGGGACATCGCGGGCTACCGTTGCATTGTGGGAAATGTAGTGTTGGTGCGTGCAAAAAACCAGCGGGCGGCTGTGGCCTGCGGGCCGGTTCTAATAGTAATTCAATATCATCCAGGGGGCCATAGATAATCAATTCGCGGGCCGGATCTGGCCCGCGGGCCGTAACTCTGACATATGTGCTCTAGACGGTCAAGTTGCAAGCTGAAAACAAAAATATTTGCCTTGTTAGTCATCGTGTTACTAACAGCTGTGTCTTGTTTGCCAGAACTGCCGGCATGGTGTTGTTCAGTGCGGCATAATGTTGTTCAGTGCGGCATAATGTTGTTCAGTGCGGCATGGTGTTGTTCAGTGCGGCATGGTGTTGTTCAGTGCAGGATGGTGTTGTTCAGTGCGGCATGGTGTTGTTCAATGCAGGATCGTGTTGTTCAGTGCAGCATAATGTTGTTCAGTGCAGCATGGTGTTGTTCAGTGCGGCATGGTGTTGTTCAATGCGGCATGGTGTTGTTCACTGCGGGATGGTGTTGTTCAATGCGGGATCGTGTTGTTCAGTGCGGCATAATGTTGTTCAGTGCAGCATGGTGTTGTTCAGTGCGGCATGGTGTTGTTCAGTGCGACATAATGTTGTTTAGTGCGGCATAATGTTGTTCAGTGCGGCATAATGTTGTTCAGTGCGGCATGGTGTTGTTCAGTGCGGCATGGTGTTGTTCAGTGCGGCATGGTGTTGTTCAGTGCAGGATGGTGTTGTTCAGTGCGGCATGGTGTTGTTTAATGCGGCATGGTGTTGTTCAGTGCGGGATGGTGTTGTTCAGTGCAGGATGGTGTCGTTCAGTGCGGCATGGTGTTGTTCAGTGCGGAATGGTGTTGTTCAGTGCGGCATGGTGTTGTTCAGTGCGGCATGGTGTTGTTCAGTGCAGGATGGTGTTGTTCAATGCGGGATCGTGTTGTTCAGTGCGGCATGGTGTTGTTCAGTGCGGCATGGTGTTGTTCAGTGCGGCATAATGTTGTTCAGTGCGGCATGGTGTTGTTCAGTGCGGCATGGTGTTGTTCAGTGCGGCATGGTGTTGTTCAGTGCGGCATGGTGTTGTTCAGTGCGGCATAATGTTGTCCAGTGCGCCATAATGTTGTTCAGTGCGGCATGGTGTTGTTTAGTGCGGGATGGTGTTGTTCAGTGCAGGATGGTGTTGTTCAGTGCGGCATGGTGTTGTTCAATGCGGCATGGTGTTGTTCAGTGCGGGATGGTGTTGTTCAGTGCGGCATGGTGTTGTTCAGTGCGGCATAATGTTGTTCAGTGCGGCATGGTGTTGTTCAGTGCGGCATGGTGTTGTTCAGTGCGGCATGGTGTTGTTCAGTGCGGCATGGTGTTGTTCAGTGCGGAATGGTGTTGTTCAGTGCGGCATGGTGTTGTTCAGTGCGGGGTGGTGTTCAATGCGGGATCGTGTTGTTCAGTGCGGGGTGGTGTTGTTCAGTGCAGGATGGTGTTGTTCAGTGCAGGATGGTGTTGTTCAGTGCGGCATGGTGTTGTTCAATGCAGGATCGTGTTGTTCAGTGCAGCATAATGTTGTTCAGTGCAGCATGGTGTTGTTCAGTGCGGCATGGTGTTGTTCAGTGCGGCATGGTGTTGTTCAGTGCGGCGTAATGTTGTTCAGTGCGGCATGGTGTTGTTCAGTGCGGAATGGTGTTGTTCAGTGCGGCATGGTGTTGTTCAGTGCAGGATGGTGTTGTTCAGTGCGGCATGGTGTTGCTCAGTGCGGCATGGTGTTGTTCAGTGCGGGATGGTGTTGTTCATTGCGGCATGGTGTTGTTCAGTGCGGCATGGTGTTGTTCAGTGCGGCATAATGTTGTTCAGTGCGCCATAATGTTGTTCAGTGCGGCATGGTGTTGTTCAGTGCGGGATGGTGTTGTTCAGTGCAGGATGGTGTTGTTCAGTGCGGCATGGTGTTGTTCAGTGCGGCATAATGTTGTTCAGTGCGGCATAATGTTGTTCAGTGCGGCATAATGTTGTTCAGTGCGGCATGGTGTTGTTCAGTGCGGCATGGTGTTGTTCAGTGCGGCATGGTGTTGTTCAGTGCGGCATAATGTTGTTCAGTGCGGCATGGTGTTGTTCAGTGCGGCATGGTGTTGTTCAGTGCGGCATAATGTTCAGTGCGGCATAATGTTGTTCAGTGCGGCATGGTGTTGTTCAGTGCGGGATGGTGTTGTTCAGTGCAGGATGGTGTTGTTCAGTGCGGCATGGTGTTCAGTGCGGGATGGTGTCTTTCAGTGCGGCATGGTGTCGTTCAGTGCGGCATGGTGTCTTTCAGTGCGGCATGGTGTCGTTCAGTGAGGCATGGTGTTGTTCAGTGCGGCATGGTGTTGTTTAGTGCGGCATGGTGTTGTTCAGTGCGGGATGGTGTTGTTCAGTGTGGCATGGTGTTCAGTGCGGCATGGTGTTGTTCAGTGCGGTATCGTGTTGTTCAGTGCGGTATCGTGTTTCTCAGTGCGGTATCGTGTTGTTCAGTGCAGTATCGTTGTGTTGTTCGTATTGTGTTTAACACTTAGCCTCTAACACTTAGCCTCTAACACTTAGCCTCTAGCATCTAGAAGGTAAATAAATAGGAAGGAAGGACTCACCGGTGACGTCTTCGCCCACGTCCAAGCGTTGTACTTTGTATTTTCATCCTTCTGACAGTGGAAAACATAGCCAACAAACACCGTGGAACCTAAACGAATGAAAGAAAACTATCATTTGGCCACAACCAACATTCACAGATACAACACAATGTGACGTGCGGGGTTGAGGTTAAAGGTTGAGTGAAGGGCCCTCGTTTTAAACTACTTTTTTGAAAAGGATTGGGAACAAGTAAGACGTATTTAATTTATTTAATGGGAAGTAGTAAGAGCTATTGAATTTAATCTATGTATTCTATTCTATTGTATTGTATTCTGTTGTATTCTTTTGGATTGTATTCACACTAACCCCACTAAAACTTCAGCCCACAAAAACTCGCCTCTGGCGCCTAGCCTCTGGCACTTAGCCTCTAACACTTAGCCTTTAACACTTAGCCTTTAACACTTAGCCTTTAACACTTAGCCTAGAAGGTGAATAAATAGGGTTAAAGGTTGAGTGAAGGGACCTCGTTTTAAACTACTTTTTTGTAAAGGAGTGGGAACAAGTAAGACGTATTTAATTTATTTAATGGGAAGTAGTAAGACTTATTAAATTTATTTAATCTACTTTTCTTCCCAGGCAAAATTTGATGTGCTGCAATTCCAAATTTCCAAAGTGAATGAAGGAATGAAGTCCTTTAAATTATGATTTTGTATAAATACTAGGCATTAACACAAAATCGACGGCACAAAATGGGCAGACTTTACTTGTTTGAAAAGGACTGGTTACAAGACAGACTTTTTTAATTTATTTAATGGGAAGAAGACTTATTTAGTTTAATTGATCTATTTTTGTTCCCTGGCAAAATTCGATTTGCTGCAATTCCAAATTTCCAAAGTGAATGAAGGAAAGAAGTCGTTTAAATTATGATTTTGTTTAAATACTAGGCATAGACACAAAATCTACGGCACAAAATGGGCAGACTTTACTTGTTTGAAGAGGACTGGTTACAAGACAGACTTTTCTGATTTATTTAATGGGAAGAAGACTTATTTAGTTTATTTAATCTATTTTTGTTCCCTGGCAAAATTGGATTTGCTGAAATTGTATTTTGCCAAATCTTGCCTTGAGACCTGATAGGAAGTATTAAACGCTTAGTTAAATCAATACAAGTTGGTAATAAGAGCGAGTAATGTTGGTTGAACCGATGAATGAAGGTTGAAAGCAATTTAAATTATGACTTTGTATAAATACTAGATATTAACAGAACATCTACTGCGCGAAATGGGCAGAGTTTACTTGTTTGAGAAGGAGTGGCTTATTCAAAACTAAGATTTATTTAATCTGTTTGTTCCCAGGCAAAATTGGATGTGATGCAATTCCAAATTTCACCACATGATGGTGCCCAATTTTGACTTCATAGGACATATTAAACACTTAGCTTGTTATTATGTTCAAGGTAATCAGATTTGTTTATTATTCTAATGGCCTCTTCAAAACTATTCTGGATTACTACTTTGGATCTATTCTACATTACTTGGCAACAACATACTCTGTAACAGATTAGGCAGTATAATCATATCTGTTAACTTGAGAGTGCCCACACTCAATCTACTTATCGTGATGTGTTAAATCAATTACTGTTAGACATTATTTGTCTGATAATCTACCAAATCTTTGAATTGAAGAATTTGTGATTTAATTAATAGCTTGTTGTTATGTTAAGGGTAATCAGACTTGTATATAATTCTAATGGCCTTCTTTTGAAAACTATTCTGAATTACAACTTTGGATCTTATATTACTTTGCAACAATCTACTCCGTGACAGATTAGGCAGTATAATCACATATGTTAACTTCAGTGCCCACACTGTATTTATTTATGGTTATTTGTTAAATCAAGTACTGTTAGACATGAAATAGGAAGTGTTTAACATAAATGTTATGGCTACTCACCATTGTAGCTCGCTCCTGGTCAATGATACGAGCCTCTTCTTGCAGTGGAAAACTTGCAGCCAACAAACACCGTGGAACCTAAAGGAATGAAATTAAACATTAACATTTCGCCTCGACCAATTTTCACACGTACAACGCAACGCGGCTACACTTCTGCTATTACAAACGTAAATCTCCTTAAACACAATGAGTGTTACTTACCGTGTACGCTCTAGACGGTCCAGTTGCAAGCAGAAAATAAAGATATTTCTGTTGATAATCGTCGCTGCTCAGTGGCTCACGGCCATCGCGCCAACAGATTTGAATTTTGGCGGAGGTTCGGGCAATTACGTCATATCCACGGCACATGACTGCGACGTAATACCCGCTTATCTGAAACGGCAGTTAAAAGTAGAGTTACATCAAGTTTTCTTGGAACCTAAACGAATGAAAGAAAACTATCATTTGGCCACAACCAACATTCACAGATACAACACAACGTGCGGGGTTGGGGTTAAAGATTGAGTGAAGGGCCCTCGTTTTAAACTACTGTTTTGAAAAGGAGTGGGAACAAGTAAGACGTATTTAATTTATTTAATGGGAAGTAGTAAGACTTATTAAATTTATTTAATCTACTTTTCTTCCCAGGCAAAATTTGATGTGCTGCAATTCCAAATTTCCAAAGTGAATGAAGGAATGAAGTCCTTTAAATTATGATTTTGTATAAATACTAGGCATTAACACAAAATCGACGGCACAAAATGGGCAGACTTTACTTGTTTGAAAAGGACTGGTTACAAGACAGACTTTTTTAATTTATTTAATGGGAAGAAGACTTATTTAGTTTAATTGATCTATTTTTGTTCCCTGCCAAAATTCGATTTGCTGCAATTCCAAATTTCCAAAGTGAATGAAGGAAAGAAGTCGTTTAAATTATGATTTTGTTTAAATACTAGGCATAGACACAAAATCTACGGCACAAAATGGGCAGACTTTACTTGTTTGAAGAGGACTGGTTACAAGACAGACTTTTCTGATTTATTTAATGGGAAGAGGACTTATTTAGTTTATTTAATCTATTTTTGTTCCCTGGCAAAATTGGATTTGCTGAAATTGTATTTTGCCAAATCTCGATTTGAGACCTGATAGGAAGTATTAAACGCTTAGTTAAATCAATACAAGTTGGTAATAAGAGCGAGTAATGTTGGTTGAACCGATGAATGAAGGTTGAAAGCAATTTAAATTATGACTTTGTATAAATACTAGATATTAACAGAACATCTACTGCGCAAAATGGGCAGAGTTTACTTGTTTGAGAAGGAGTGGCTTATTCAAAACTAAGATTTATGTAATCTGTTTGTTCCCAGGCAAAATTGGATGTGATGCAATTCCAAATTTCACCACATGATGGTGCCCAATTTTGACTTCATAGGACATATTAAACACTTAGCTTGTTATTATGTTCAAGGTAATCAGATTTGTTTATCATTCTAATGGCCTCTTCAAAACTATTCTGGATTACTACTTTGGATCTATTCTACATTACTTGGCAACAACATACTCTGTAACAGATTAGGCAGTATAATCACATATGTTAACTTGAGAGTGCCCACACTCAATCTACTTATCGTGATGTGTTAAATCAATTACTGTTAGACATTATTTGTCTGATAATCTACCAAATCTTTGAATTGAAGAATTTGTGATTTAATTAATAGCTTGTTCAGGGTAATCAGACTTGTATATAATTCTAATGGCCTTCTTTTGAAAACTATTCTGAATTACAACTTTGGATCTTATATTACTTTGCAACAATCTACTCCGTGACAGATTAGGCAGTATAATCACATATGTTAACTTCAGTGCCCACACTGTATTTATTTATGGTTATTTGTTAAATCAAGTACTGTTAGACATGAAATAGGAAGTGTTTAACATAAATGTTATGGCTACTCACCATTGTAGCTCGCTCCTGGTCAATGATACGAGCCTCTTCTTGCAGTGGAAAACTTGCAGCCAACAAACACCGTGGAACCTAAAGGAATGAAATTAAACATTAACATTTCGCCTCGACCAATTTTCACACGTACAACGCAACGCGGCTACACTTCTGCTATTACAAACGTAAATCTCCTTAAACACAATGAGTGTTACTTACCGTGTACGCTCTAGACGGTCCAGTTGCAAGCAGAAAATAAAGATATTTCTGTTGATAATCGTCGCTGCTCAGTGGCTCACGGCCATCGCGCCAACAGATTTGAATTTTGGCGGAGGTTCGGGCAATTACGTCATATCCGCGGCATTTGACTGCGACGTAATACCCGCTTATCTGAAACGGCAGTTAAAAGTAGAGTTACATCAAGTTTTCTTGGAACCTAAACGAATGAAAGAAAACTATCATTTGGCCACAACCAACATTCACAGATACAACACAACGTGCGGGGTTGAGGTTAAAGATTGAGTGAAGGGCCCTCGTTTTAAACTACTGTTTTGAAAAGGAGTGGGAACAAGTAAGACGTATTTAATTTATTTAATGGGAAGTAGTAAGACTTATTAAATTTATTTAATCTACTTTTCTTCCCAGGCAAAATTTGATGTGCTGCAATTCCAAATTTCCAAAGTGAATGAAGGAATGAAGTCCTTTAAATTATGATTTTGTATAAATACTAGGCATTAACACAAAATCGACGGCACAAAATGGGCAGACTTTACTTGTTTGAAAAGGACTGGTTACAAGACAGACTTTTTTAATTTATTTAATGGGAAGAAGACTTATTTAGTTTAATTGATCTATTTTTGTTCCCTGCCAAAATTCGATTTGCTGCAATTCCGAATTTCCAAAGTGAATGAAGGAAAGAAGTCGTTTAAATTATGATTTTGTTTAAATACTAGGCATAGACACAAAATCTACGGCACAAAATGGGCAGACTTTACTTGTTTGAAGAGGACTGGTTACAAGACAGACTTTTCTGATTTATTTAATGGGAAGAGGACTTATTTAGTTTATTTAATCTATTTTTGTTCCCTGGCAAAATTGGATTTGCTGAAATTGTATTTTGCCAAATCTCGATTTGAGACCTGATAGGAAGTATTAAACGCTTAGTTAAATCAATACAAGTTGGTAAGAAGAGCGAGTAATGTTGGTTGAACCGATGAATGAAGGTTGAAAGCAATTTAAATTATGACTTTGTATAAATACTAGATATTAACAGAACATCTACTGCGCAAAATGGGCAGAGTTTACTTGTTTGAGAAGGAGTGGCTTATTCAAAACTAAGATTTATGTAATCTGTTTGTTCCCAGGCAAAATTGGATGTGATGCAATTCCAAATTTCACCACATGATGGTGCCCAATTTTGACTTCATAGGACATATTAAACACTTAGCTTGTTATTATGTTCAAGGTAATCAGATTTGTTTATCATTCTAATGGCCTCTTCAAAACTATTCTGGATTACTACTTTGGATCTATTCTACATTACTTGGCAACAACATACTCTGTAACAGATTAGGCAGTATAATCACATAGGTTAACTTGAGAGTGCCCACACTCAATCTACTTATCGTGATGTGTTAAATCAATTACTGTTAGACATTATTTGTCTGATAATCTACCAAATCTTTGAATTGAAGAATTTGTGATTTAATTAATAGCTTGTTCGGGGTAATCAGACTTGTATATAATTCTAATGGCCTTCTTTTGAAAACTATTCTGAATTACAACTTTGGATCTTATATTACTTTGCAACAATCTACTCGGTGACAGATTAGGCAGTATAATCACATATGTTAACTTCAGTGCCCACACTGTATTTATTTATGGTTATTTGTTAAATCAAGTACTGTTAGACATGAAATAGGAAGTGTTTAACATAAATGTTATGGCTACTCACCATTGTAGCTCGCTCCTGGTCAATGATATGAGCCTCTTCTTGCAGTGGAAAACTTGCAGCCAACAAACACCGTGGAACCTAAAGGAATGAAATTAAACATTAACATTTCGCCCGGACCAACATTCACACGTACAACGCAACGCGGCTACACTTCTGCTATTACAAACGTAAATCTCCTTAAACACAACGAGTGTTACTTACCGTGTACGCTCTAGGCAAAATTGGATGTGATGCAATTCCAAATCTATCTGAAACGGCAGTTAAAAGTAGAGTTACATCAAGTTTTCTTTTTTAATCAACACAATCATTTACAACCGTTGACCAGAAAGAATCGTCGAAATTCGACGTCCCCCACAAACGCCACGCTCACTCGCTTTTCAGGGCAACAAAAGTACTTCTTTTTAAAAACGATGAGTTGTACTTACCGTGTACGCTCTGGACGGTCCAGTTGCAAGCAGAAAATAAAAATATTTCTCTTGTTAGTCGTATGTTACCATCCGCTGTGTCTTTGTCAACATCGCCGCCATTTTCCTACTTCCTGCCGCGAGCCACGCCCACGGATTTAAATTTGGGCGGAAGCTCTTTCCATTGGCGTCGTTTTCGCGTATAGCAAATCCGATTGGTTGGGAAGGGTTATGCAGCCGAGGAGTCCTGTGATCGGTGGGATGTAAAGTAGGCGTCGACGTCACGTCCGCGTCACGTGACCACGACGTGGCAGACGTCAAATAGCAACCGCTGTTTTGTTTAGTAGACTTACAGTTGTTATGCATTGACATAATGGCGCACACACCAAATAGATTTAAATAAATTAAATAATTCTTCTGCCCACTCTCTTTTAAACAAGTTAACTCTCCCCGCGGATTTGAATTCCGGCGAAAGTTACGCCCATCGACGTCACGTATGTCACGTGACCACGACGTGGCAGATGTCATATAGCAACCGCTGTTTTGTTTAGTAGATTTACAGTTGTTATGCATTGGCATAATGGTGTGCACTCAAAATAGATTTAAATAAATTAAATATTTCTTCTGCCTACTCCCTTTTAAACAAGTTAACTCTGCCCACGTCCATTGACGTCTTGTCTGCGTCACGTGACCACGACGTAGCGACGTCATATAGTAACCGCTGTTTTGACCAGTAGACTTAGTTATTATGCGTTGACATAATGGCGCACTGGTTAGCATGGCCACCTCTTAAGCATGATGATGCGGGTTCGACGCCTGATCAATGTTAGCATGGAGTGAGCTGAAGTGCATGGCGCTGAAGATTTGAATCTTTGAAATGCGCTGAGGTCTGACATATCAGGCAGAATGGTTTGCCATCACGTTCAACAAAAAATAGAAACTTTCCCACTCTGATTAAAACGTCCTGTGTTCATCTACGTATTTTTGTTTTGCTGTGCATCTTTTCCCTGCCATTTCGAGAGCCCAATTGACACTCATAGTTTAAAGAAATGTGTTTGCCCATCCTACTTTGTGGAATTTCACCACATGCGCTTTTGACCAAAATACCAAATTGAACTCAAGTGAAGCCAACACGCACAACCCCCCCCCCCCCCACACACACACACACACACACACAAATGTTGATATGAACATAAAAGAGCCGCATGCGGTTCGGGAGTTGCGGCTTGGCCAAACCTGTACTATACAACTTTATTTGTATAAAATTTTCACAACAGCTGTCACACAAACAAAGCGGGAAAAACCGAAGACGTGCGTGTTCCGCCCACGCTGGATTTATTTGCACCTTTGAAAAGACACCGTATTGCCGCAGATGTGGCAAAGAGTACTTTTGGGCATCTGAGACGGAAGGATGTCCAAAGCATCACGTCACCTGCTCTGGTAGGCATGGTGGTGGGACGTTGAGGTCAACCGCTTTGGGGTTGGCTGACTCTTTGATCGCAGGATGCCACACACTTGAAGACAGAAGCAGAAAAGCAGAGCTAAATGCAAAATGTACTCACCGGTGACTCCAATTTTTTTCCCCCCTGAAGAAACAGCTGGACGGGTGGCCCCGGCTGGCCAGTGGGACTCTTGTTATTCTGACCCTTTTTAGTGCGCGTTTGGGGCAACAACCGTTTTTTGTGGCGCTCTCTTCTGGTTCAAAAGTGCCCTGCATGTGAATTTGCTTTTCCTGCCTTCTGATTGGATGAGCGCCGGTGTGACGCGGTGCCTCTGTCACCGTGGCGGGGGGTATACGTTGGCATCGGAGCGTCTGCCAACGTCTGAGACCGGCTGGCAGTGTATCGGAGGTGTCGAGTGCGGTGCCGCTGGAGCTCACTCACCAGCTGGTGTTAGGGCCACAGAATGAAGGCCAAGGAGAAGAATAGAAAGAGAAACAGAAACTTCTCCTCCAATTGTTTGATTTGTCTCTTCTGAGCTTCGATGAATTCTTTCAGCTCTTTGTTCCTCTAGGACGGACAAATGGAAAGTGGCATTCAAAAGCCAGTAAGCGTGCAAGTAAGTGCCGGGCTGGCTTTGGGCCCTTACCTGTTGCGCGCTGTGCAGCAGATCCATTCTCTCTTGGAGGATGCAAGCGTCGCGCTCCCTCAACTCGCACATCAGGGCTCGCTTCCATTGGTCCACGGCGCTCCTAAGCTCTTCTCTCTGATCCGCCGTCAGCACGTCATTCACGCCAGCGTGGCTGGCTTTTTCGCCGTCCGTGGCGGGGCAGTCCCGCTGCGGTAGCGCCTCGTACAACATGGCCTCCAGCTCCAGGATCCTCTGGGCCGCAATCCTCGTCCATCAGTGGTCCGGCGGGAGATTTGAGGGCGGCTTACCTTATGAGCCTGGTCCATGGAACACTTCCTGAAGTCCAACTCTTCATCCAGGTAGCCCTTCTGCTTGCAGAACATATCCTAGCACAGCTCAAGGTCAGAATTGTTGGGGCACATTGCCGGAGTTCCCCTTGGCTGATGTCGCGTGTCTGTCTACCTTCTCACTTTCAATGTCCAACATCTTCTGTTGAAGTGCTGACTTGGTCACTTTGATGTATTCTAACCACTGAGGAAAGGCTGCTGTCACATAAGCAGAATGCGAGAGCGTGCGTGGACGTGCGCGTTACCTTCTCGGCTAGGGTGAGAAGGGTCCTGGCGTGAATCACGACCACCTGCTCCTCGTTGGTGAGATTCTGCAAGAGCCCAAAGGCACAGCGTCAACAAGCTTCTTTCAGCGCAAAGCCTTCCAAAAGTCACATTTGAGCCGCCGAGTCTCGTGGAGTGCGAACATAAGGAGTTCGACATACACTTACGGCGTTATAGCCCAGGATGTCCAGCTTCTTCATCAGATCACTGATGACGATGTCCGAGGGAAAGGCGCAAGGAGCAATGTAAGGTGTTCTGGGACCTCGGGTTAAGGTTAGGGTTGCGAGGGACGCCTTACCTACGCTCACGCCCTCGGCCTCGCAGTAGATCTGCAAAGGGCTGAGGCCGTCTGGGAAACGGACTTGCAGAAACTTCAAGACGGGGGAGCGCCACTCCCTCTCCTGAAAGGCAGAGGCATGCATCCGTCCGTCCGTCCGTCCGTCCGTCCGTCACATCTCTGGCCTCAACACGCTTGTGCGAGTCTTCCCACCTCCAGCTCCAGGATGCGGAACTCAAGCAGTTCGTTTTGGTCTCGGATATCCTGGATGTGCTCTTTCAGACGCGCTTCTTCCGCCTCCATCCGCCTGACCTGAAAAGACAGTCAGACCTCATCTGCGGGGCTTCCCGACAGGTGTGACGCCAAGCGACTCCGCCCAGCGCCTTTCTTTCCGTCACCTTTTCGGCCAACTGCTGATTGCTCTGACGCAGCAGCTGCTTCTCCTCCACCCACTTGACATTCTAGAAGAGACAAACGCGTGGACAGCTTTGGAATGTTGTGTCATTTTCATCCACAAATTCTTTGGTTGACTGGAAAATGACATTTGCTTTTCTCCGCATTTTCCCAGCCACGTTCGGGGGGGGGGTTGGTCCAGTAATGCCAGACGGATGAGTGACTGAAGAATGTAGCTATTTTGTCTGAGAAAAAGGTGTGCTCATTGATGAGCTTACCTGTCCTTGTTGCTTCAGCGCTGACTCCAGATCTGCTACTCTGCTTTGATAGTGACCCATTTCTACCATCAGCTTTTCTCTGGTCTGAAAGGAGGAGGAGGGAGGCTCCTCCTCCTCCTTTCAGACCAGAGAACACCCGAGGCTGGGTGAGAACGGGGAGGCTGCGACCCGGCCGGGGGTTGCGGGAAGGGGCGCCACCTTGATCTCCTTCTCGGCGTCGTAGTCCCCTTTCGCTGGTCTGGGCTAGCAGAGCGTAGGCTCGTTGCAGCGCTTGATATTCTTGCGTCAGCTGGCGGTAGCGAAGCTCCGCCTCTTCATGCACACACCAATGCAACACAGCACTAGTACCAGAATCAGTCAGACCGGCGACAAAGCACCCGCGACGCAAAGACGAGTCCGATTCCAGGCTGAAGAGGAATGTTTGGTGTCAATACGCTGGCAGAAATGGCGGGCTACCTCTTCGGGTTCCGTGTCGGGGGTTCTGTCGGTGTGAAAAGACAAGGACGATCCGTCCGAGTCCACCAACACGTCTTCGTCGTAGCCGTAAAATGTTTCGATGACCTGCGGGCGCGGAAGCAAACATCTCTCTGAACAAACTGAAGCGACACCTCACGATGAATCGACGAGAGGAACGATAGCGAGAAAAAGGCCATTTCATCTTGCGCAACACCAAGCAGCCGCAAACAAACAGACTCACCTTGCAGGACCTCACGCTTTGTTCCTCCTCAGAGATTCTCGACGTCGGTATCGTAGCAGCAAATCTCTCTCCTGTCGACACAAATAATCCGCCTTTGAGATTCTTTGGATGCAAAGGGAACGAACGGCTCCGGCGCAGAAACAAACGCGACTCACAATGACATTTCTGACATGAGCTCCTGTCTCCAGAGCCTGAAAAACACGTCACCGGCGATGATTGGAGGGACGCTCGTCTTTTCCAAAAGTGACAACTACAGGGTGTGTCAGGGTTTTCCAGATTATCTTTATCGTATCATTGTGTTGCTTTGACTTTGACTGCGACCTGTAATAAATAATATTATTTATCCCTTATTTATCCCTATCGCTTATCCCTTCCTACACAAAGTCGTAAAACACCCCTTGCTATGTTTTGACTAGAGGTCAAGGGCTTCCTCTATTCAATCCACTCTTACACCCACCCTGTTTCTCTTAATTAAAATGCTCGTGCAGGAGCCGAGAGTCAGACTTCATTCGTACAACGGATGGACTCTCCACCTGCAGGTGTCCAAAAGAACTTACTTGTCTCCCGTGTGGTTCTTGCAAAATAAGTTGGAGCGAGCGCAACTCTAACAGGGTGCATTTTGCCACTAGCTGCCTACGGACAATGACGTCGCGCTCGCGGCTCATGGTTGACGGGCTGAGCAGCCGGGCAAGTCCGTCGTTTTCAGCGCACAGCGAGTGGCAAAGGCGCTGACAAAACGGGAGCTTTGAGCTGCTGAAAACGGCAAAACAAGTCTAAAGCGTGTTCAAACGCGTGCGCACAATGCTCCTGCTTGAAAGGTCGGAATTTAAGGGGCCAATTTTTTGGATGGCGGCCGCCGGCCAAGCTTTGGACGGAAAAGGTTTCCTGGCGACAGCGAGCGAGCGCGGCGCTGCCGTACGTGCACCGAGTCGCCTGCCTGAAGACCTTGGACAAGTCGTCGATGATGTGCCGCTGCTCCACAACTTGAAGGAACTCCATTTCACCGTCCTGCTGGCCGCAACCGCGGTCCAGGTCATTGAGCGAACTAGGCCTTCTCTGTGGAACACAAATGCAGTGGACTCTGTTGGCACGCCGCCGTTGTCCGCGTCGACTTACCAAGCTTGCCATCTCCTCGTTCTCCTGGGTGACAAAGCGCACTTTGTTTTCAAGGCGACACAGCACCAGCGAGAGTTCTTCATTCTTCCTGCTCAGGCGTTTGTTTTTGTACAGGAGTGGCAGAAACTGGCTTTCTGTTTCTCTCAGTCGCTTTAGCTGCAAGCATGAAGTGCGGGATGTGAAAGACGCACAACACGCGGGCCAGAACGTATCCATTCCTTTTGCATCGGTTTGAACGGAATCGTGGCTTTGGCTCCCAATAAAAGACATCTACCAGGCAACCGACTCGCTGCGCCGCTCAACTAATAAGCAAGCGCAATGGGTGCCTCGCTGGATGGCGCGCATCAAACGTAGCGCAAACCTTCAAGCGTGCCGTCAATAAATTACCAGTTCATTGCGCTCTTCAGAAAGCAGGGCGTTTCGATCCTCCAGTTTCCTGATGACTGCGCTGAGCTCAGCGATTTTCAGATGAAACCGTCGCGTGTCCCGATCCTCCTGAGACTGAAAACGCCCCGCAACACACACACACAAGCACTCGTTCAAAGTTCAAAACTGTTTTTGTGCTACCTTCCTCCAGCAACGAACTAAGTCATGCGTACTGCAAGTGTGTGATGAGGTGGCTTACGCAATGAAGAGGATTGCTAGTAGCGGCGTTGACCCCACTTCCAGGGTAGTTTAGGCCCGCCCTTTGGGAATCCCTCAGGGCAGCGATCTGCTGCTCGGCAGCCTGAGTCTGCAGCTGAAGGCGGTGGACGTGGCCGGCCCCAGGGCTTCATCCAAAACACTAACCGCTCTGTCTTTCAGCTTGATCTCATCCGTCTGGATGTACAAACGGGGAGCGCTCAGGCAGGCGGGCAAACTCATTTGCCAGAATTGTGACAAAAACAAAGAGAGCAACCGGCCAAATTTTTTCTTGAATCGACTAGAACACCTTTGCTGTGACAAAAGCGAAGCGAGCAACCGGACATTTTCTTCTTGTGAAATAGAATAGAATAGAATGCCTTAGGTGTCGTTGCACTGCAGGTATACAACGAAATTGGGAACATAGCCACGCACCGCGCATCTGATCAGTCCTACCAGTCGGCGGATCTCCCTCTCGCAGTCTCTCTTGGTTCGGCTCAGCTCCTCCCGATGCTGGTGATGAGCCGATCGGAGCTCGGCCGCTCGGGACTGCCAGGCCTGCTGGGCCGCTGCCAGGGCTTCTTCCGCGCTCCTGGTGGAGGCGACACCGCTCGGTCTCCCGACACCGCCGCGTCTCCTCCACCTCTGCCAGCAAAGCGCCCCCCCTCCTCACCTGAGCAGACATTGCGCCACACCGGGCCGTTGAGACCGCAACGGAGCGCCGCGACGCTTACTGGGGACAAGCTACACAATACGGTAGCGGCCGCATCGAAGCCCGACGTGGCGTGCGGATAGTCAGACACGGATAGAGCGGATCACCTTGTCCATGGAGCCGTCCCTCAGGCTGAGGACCAAGGCATTCAGTCGCTGGATCTCTCCATCTTTGATTTTGATCACTCTCATCAGCTCCATTTCATGCTGCCGCAGTAATGTCTCCCTGGTAATGGCTAACTCTTTCTGCTTCTCCTCATGGAGTTTGCTTTTGAGTTCCGTCATGGCGGCGGTGGCACGGTGGTGCTCCGCCCGCAGGTCCTGACTTCTCTCTCTCTCCAGACAGCTGACCTGACATGACTTAGACTTAGACAAACTTTATTGTCATCTTGTCTGCACATGGTGCATACAAAACGAAATTCCGTTGCATACGTCTTACAACAAAGTAGTGATATTGCAGTTGAATAGAAGTAACATATCCTATGAAAATATATATATATACATATATACTATATATATATATATATATATATATTAAAAATAAGTATAAAGTGCAGCAGTGATAATTATGCAATAGTGCAAGTAGGCAAAACAGTATTCAAGAGTGTGCAGAGGAATGCTAAACCATGTATTAAACTTCTATTTAAAGGGTTTATACAAGTTCAGTAAAGTTGGTAGTGCGAGATAGTGCAAGATAGAGGTCCGTAGTGTCATAAAGTACAGTTCTGTGAATGTGTGATGCAGAGTTCAGTTTAGAGCTCAACAGTTCTAGTGTTCAACAGTCTGATGACAGCAGGGAAAAAGCTGTTGCAGAACCTGGTGGACCTGCAGCGGATGCTGCAAACCTCTTCCCAGAGGGCAGCAGGGAGAACAGTCCATGGTGGGGGTGTGATGGGTCATTGATGATGTTACGGGCACGGGACATGCAGCGCTGAGATGAAATGTCCTGAATGGAGGGAAGAGGAGCCCCTATGATCCTCTCTGCTGTCCTCACCACTCTCCTCACGTTCTTCCAATCGGAGGCGGTGCAGCCTCCACACCACACAGAGAGACAGCTTGTCAGAATGCTCTCTATGGTGCTCCTGTAGAACGTCCTCATGATGGGTGGGGGCAGGTGGGCTCTCCTCATCCTCCGCAGGAAGTACAAGCGCTTCTGTGCCCTCTTGACCAGTGCCGTAGTGTTCATAGTCCAGGTGAGGTCTTCTGTGATGTGGACCCCCAGGAATTTGGTGGTGCTGACCACCTCCACAGCTGAGCTGTTGATGATCAGTGGAGCGTGGTGAGGCTGTTTTTTCTTGAAGTCGACAATGATCTCCTTCATCTTCTCCTCATTCAGGATCAGGCTGTTTTCTCTGCACCAGCCCACCAGCTGCTCCACCTCCTCTCTGTAGTCCAGGTCGTTGTTGTCTCTGATGAGCCCCACCACCGTTGTGTCGTCTGCTGACTTCACGATGTGATTGGTGGTGAACCTGAGGACGCAGTCGTGTGTCATCAGGGTGCACAGCAGGGGGCTCAGGACGCAGCCCTGAAGGGAGCCTGTGCTGAGGGTGATGACATCAGAGGTGTTCTGTCCGACCCGGACTGACTGAGGTCTGTTGGTGAGGAAGTCTAGCAGCCAGTTGCGAAGGGGGGTGTTGAAGCCCAGGTGTTCCAATTTTCCTACCAGATGCTGTGGGATGATGGTGTTAAACGCTGAGCTGAAGTCCAGGAACAGCCTCCGCACATGGGTGTTCTTCTCCTCCAGGTGAGCCAGGCTCAGGTGAAGAACGGAGGAGATGGCGTCCTGAAGCGAGCGGTTTTGCCGGTCGGCAAACTGGAACGGGTCAAATAATAGGGGGAGTCTGGAAACGATGTGACCTTTAAGCAGCCTTTCGAAGCACTTCATCATAACCGGAGTCAGTGCAACAGGCCGGTAATCATTAAATGAGGTGATTTGAGGTTTCTTCGGCACCGGAATGATGGAGGCAGTCTTAAAGCACGCCGGCACTGTGGCTTGGCCCAGCGAGGTGTTAAAAATGTCTGTGATGACCCCAGCCAGATGACTTGCACATTCCCTGAACACACGCCCAGGAATGTTGTCGGGGCCAGGGGCCTTACAGGGGTTGACTCTCCTCAGGGTCTTCAACACATCGGCGGAGTCAAGGCAGAGTACCTCCTCTTCCTGATGGGGGACAGTTTTAACTGCTGGAGTGCCGTTTAGTGCCTCGAACCTCCCAAAGAAGTTATTTAGACCATTTAGAAAGTCAGCATCAACTACACCCACCGGGGGGGGGGAGGGTGAGTTGTAGTCTGTAATCGCCCGTATGCCTTGCCACATACTCCTGATGTTTTTGACGTCGTGGAAACGATCCTGAAATTTTCGACTGCGGTCTCGCTTCGCTATCCTGATGGCACGGTTCAAGTTGGCTCTCGCTGTCCTCAGTGTCTCCTTGTCGCCAGACTTGAAGGCAGAGTTCCGCGCTCGTAGCGTTTGACGTACCTCCTCAGTCATCCAGGGTCGTTGGTTGCCCCGGGTGATGATATTCTTAGTGGTGCTGACGTCCTCGGTGCATTTGTTGATGTAGGCTGACACAGTCATGGCACACGCATGTCTAATCTACATCGGGAAAACTGGGAGGGAGGGAGGCAGGCAGGGAGGCAGGCAGGGAGGCAGGCAGGGAGGCAGGCAGTGTCTGTCTGTTGAGGTTTTCACCTTGTTCTTCTCCTGCTGAAGTTCTAACTGGACGTCCATCAGTTTGGTTCTCAGCTCGTCATTGGCGGCCTGAAGGGCGTCCGTTCGCTCCGCCTTGGCCCGCCCTGCCGGAGCTCGTTTGGACATCTCTTACTCGAGTCTCGCCCGGTCGTCAGTCAGAGATCACAACATTTGTACCTGGAGAGCACAAACGCAGCGCTGTTTTCCACTGGCTTCGAACTCAACTTCAATCGGTACCGTAACTTACAACATCATAAACATAGAACTAGCTTGACTTATTCATTGAATAAATGCATTTGGTTCTTCAAAACTGCATCACGCAACATAGCGTGACCGAGACGGCCGTTATCCACCTGCGTGAAGTTATTTGGTGAAATGAATGAGATGTTTAAGACACCATCGTTCTGTCTCTATGTAGATGAAGGTAAATAATCGATTGCTGAAGGTCCAAAGGTGTTGTGATAAACAAATAAACATATTAGTGATTAGTGACATATTTGTGATAAACATATTAGGCAGGATAATCACATATGTTAACGTGACTGCCCACACTGTATTTATTTATGGTTATTTGTTAAATCGAGTACTGTTAGACATGAAATAGGAAGTGTTTAACATAAATGGAAGACGAAAGGGGTACTCACCATTGTAGCTCCTGCTGGTCAATGATACGAGCCTCTTCTTGCAGTGGAAAACATACAGCCAACAAACACCGTGGAACCTAAAGGAATGAAATTAAACATTAACATTTAGCCTCAACCAACATTCACAGATACAACGCAACGCAAACTACACAAACGTAAATCTTTTTAAACACAATGAGTTGTACTTACCGTGTACGCTCTAGACGGTCCACTTGCAAGCGGAAAATAAAGATATTTCTGTTGATAATCGTCGTGTTTGTATCCGGTGTCTCGCTCAAGGCCATTGCGCCCACAGATTTGAATTTTGGCGAGAGTTCAGCCTATTGACGTCATTTCCGCGGTGTAATACCCGCATATCTGAAACGGCAAAGTTAAGAGTAGAGTTAAATAAAGTTTTTAGTCAACGCAATAATTTACAACCGTTGACCAGTCGAAATAATCGTCGAAATTTGGCGTCTGTGGCTGGAAGCAGACGCCGAGTTCGACATTCCTCCCAAACGCCACACTCCCTCGCTTTTCAGGGCTAAAAAAAAACAGTTGTAATTACCTTGTACGCTCTAGACCAGGGATGTCAAAGTCAAACACACCGAGGGCCAAAAAAACAAATTTGCTACAAGCCGAGGGCCGGACTGGTTCAATGTTTATTAAAATATATCGGAATGATTGCACATAGCCTATTGAACTAAGACCTAACACAGTGTACATTATTTAATGATTAAATGAATATGGCAATATTTTGTTATGGCTCTGTCAGTAACTTCAAGGGAAAATATTTTCAATAGCCAAACAGCAAAAAATTAAATTGTTTTAAAAACAAAATGTGTTTCTTAATATCAAGATAAATGCATAAATAAAAGTGCATGCATTATAAACTGAAAGTTTATTATTGTGCTGCTCTATGATCTACCGATCATTGCTTTCAAATCGTAAAATAAAAAATTAATCAAATCAGTTGTATTCTTTCTCATGGCTCTTATCTGCAATTTTCCCTTGGTCCATTCAACTGAAAAATAAATATAAATAAATAAAATTCAAAAATTTACGGCACACAGACAAAACAATACTTTCTTCAAAGAAAAATCACGTCTTGTAGAAACAAATGTAAAAATGTAACCGAATTAAAAAACGGTAAATACATTACTGCTCTGTGATGCTCACTTGTCTGAGGCTGAGCCTGATACTTAGAGGTGTCTCATCTTTTGTACAAGTTCATCAATGTTCGGGGTTAGGCTCTGAGGCTCAAAACCCGTTTTTGATCAACTCTCCTTCTGCAAAGGGCCGGGCTGATTTGGCGATCTCTTTTGCCACAATAAAGCTAGCCTTGGCAGCAGCCTCGCTTTGCGATTTAGCATACGTGAACATAGCCTGTCTGGACTTAAGGCCTCGTTTTAATTCTTCCACCTTCTGTAGCTTTTGTTCATATTCCATTTTCTTGTCTTTGTCTGTGTGTTTCTAAGACGTTCGATAGTGCCTTCTTAAATTTAATTCTTTCATTACAGCCACATTTTCTCCACACAGAAGACACACAGGTTTGCCTCTTACCTCCGTAAACATGTACTCTGCCTCCCACCTGGCCTGAAACCCCCTGTTCTTAGCGTCCACCTCACGTTTAGCCATTTTTGAGGAGGGGTATCAGAAAGTTGAACTCTGCTCTGACTACTGATGAATAATGAAGCCGCTTGTGCGATCTGCAGGGACATCGCGGGCTACCGTTGCATTGTGGGAAATGTAGTGTTGGTGCGTGCAAAAAACCAGCGGGCGGCTGTGGCCTGCGGGCCGGTTCTAATAGTAATTCAATATCATCCAGGGGGCCATAGATAATCAATTCGCGGGCCGGATCTGGCCCGCGGGCCGTAACTCTGACATATGTGCTCTAGACGGTCAAGTTGCAAGCTGAAAACAAAAATATTTGCCTTGTTAGTCATCGTGTTACTAACAGCTGTGTCTTGTTTGCCAGAACTGCCGGCATGGTGTTGTTCAGTGCGGCATAATGTTGTTCAGTGCGGCATAATGTTGTTCAGTGCGGCATGGTGTTGTTCAGTGCGGCATGGTGTTGTTCAGTGCGGCATGGTGTTGTTCAGTGCGGCATAATGTTGTTCAGTGCGCCATAATGTTGTTCAGTGCGGCATGGTGTTGTTCAGTGCGGGATGGTGTTGTTCAGTGCAGGATGGTGTTGTTCAGTGCGGCATGGTGTTGTTCAATGCGGCATGGTGTTGTTCAGTGCGGGATGGTGTTGTTCAGTGCGGCATGGTGTTGTTCAGTGCGGCATAATGTTGTTCAGTGCGGCATGGTGTTGTTCAGTGCGGCATGGTGTTGTTCAGTGCGGCATGGTGTTGTTCAGTGCGGCATGGTGTTGTTCAGTGCGGAATGGTGTTGTTCAGTGCGGCATGGTGTTGTTCAGTCCGGGATGGTGTTGTTCAATGCGGGATGGTGTTGTTCAGTGCGGGGTGGTGTTGTTCAGTGCGGGATGGTGTTGTTCAGTGCGGCATGGTGTTGTTCAATGCGGCATGGTGTTGTTCAGTGCGGGATGGTGTTGTTCATTGCGGCATGGTGTTGTTCAGTGCGGCATGGTGTTGTTCAGTACGGCATGGTGTTGTTCAGTGCGGCATGGTGTTGTTCAGTGCGGCATAATGTTGTTCAGTGCGGCATGGTGTTGTTCAGTGTGGAAAGGTGTTGTTCAGTGCAGGATGGTGTTGTTCAGTGCGGCATGGTGTTGTTCAATGCAGGATCGTGTTGTTCAGTGCAGCATAATGTTGTTCAGTGCAGCATGGTGTTGTTCAGTGCGGCATGGTGTTGTTCAATGCGGCATGGTGTTGTTCACTGCGGGATGGTGTTGTTCAATGCGGGATCGTGTTGTTCAGTGCGGCATAATGTTGTTCAGTGCAGCATGGTGTTGTTCAGTGCGGCATGGTGTTGTTCAGTGCGACATAATGTTGTTTAGTGCGGCATAATGTTGTTCAGTGCGGCATAATGTTGTTCAGTGCGGCATGGTGTTGTTCAGTGCGGCATGGTGTTGTTCAGTGCGGCATGGTGTTGTTCAGTGCAGGATGGTGTTGTTCAGTGCGGCATGGTGTTGTTCAATGCGGCATGGTGTTGTTCAGTGCGGGATGGTGTTGTTCAGTGCAGGATGGTGTTGTTCAGTGCGGCATGGTGTTGTTCAGTGCGGAATGGTGTTGTTCAGTGCGGCATGGTGTTGTTCAGTGCGGCATGGTGTTGTTCAGTGCAGGATGGTGTTGTTCAATGCGGGATCGTGTTGTTCAGTGCGGCATGGTGTTGTTCAGTGCGGCATGGTGTTGTTCAGTGCGGCATAATGTTGTTCAGTGCGGCATGGTGTTGTTCAGTGCGGCATGGTGTTGTTCAGTGCGGCATGGTGTTGTTCAGTGCGGCATGGTGTTGTTCAGTGCGGCATAATGTTGTCCAGTGCGCCATAATGTTGTTCAGTGCGGCATGGTGTTGTTTAGTGCGGGATGGTGTTGTTCAGTGCAGGATGGTGTTGTTCAGTGCGGCATGGTGTTGTTCAATGCGGCATGGTGTTGTTCAGTGCGGCATGGTGTTGTTCAGTGCGGCATGGTGTTGTTCAGTGCGGCATAATGTTGTTCAGTGCGGCATGGTGTTGTTCAGTGCGGCATGGTGTTGTTCAGTGCGGCATGGTGTTGTTCAGTGCGGCATGGTGTTGTTCAGTGCGGAATGGTGTTGTTCAGTGCGGCATGGTGTTGTTCTGTGCGGGATGGTGTTGTTCAATGCGGGATCGTGTTGTTCAGTGCGGGGTGGTGTTGTTCAGTGCAGGATGGTGTTGTTCAGTGCAGGATGGTGTTGTTCAGTGCGGCATGGTGTTGTTCAATGCAGGATCGTGTTGTTCAGTGCAGCATGGTGTTGTTCAGTGCAGCATGGTGTTGTTCAGTGCGGCATGGTGTTGTTCAATGCGGCATGGTGTTGTTCAGTGCGGGATGGTGTTCAGTGCGGCATGGTGTTTTTCAGTGCGGCATAATGTTGTTCAGTGCGGCATGGTGTTGTTCAGTGCGGCATGGTGTTGTTCAGTGCAGGATGGTGTTGTTCAGTGCGGCATGGTGTTGTTCAATGCAGGATCGTGTTGTTCAGTGCAGCATAATGTTGTTCAGTGCAGCATGGTGTTGTTCAGTGCGGCATGGTGTTGTTCAATGCGGCATGGTGTTGTTCACTGCGGGATGGTGTTGTTCAATGCGGGATCGTGTTGTTCAGTGCGGCATAATGTTGTTCAGTGCAGCATGGTGTTGTTCAGTGCGGCATGGTGTTGTTCAGTGCGACATAATGTTGTTTAGTGCGGCATAATGTTGTTCAGTGCGGCATAATGTTGTTCAGTGCGGCATGGTGTTGTTCAGTGCGGCATGGTGTTGTTCAGTGCGGCATGGTGTTGTTCAGTGCAGGATGGTGTTGTTCAGTGCGGCATGGTGTTGTTTAATGCGGCATGGTGTTGTTTAGTGCGGGATGGTGTTGTTCAGTGCAGGATGGTGTCGTTCAGTGCGGCATGGTGTTGTTCAGTGCGGAATGGTGTTGTTCAGTGCGGCATGGTGTTGTTCAGTGCGGCATGGTGTTGTTCAGTGCAGGATGGTGTTGTTCAATGCGGGATCGTGTTGTTCAGTGCGGCATGGTGTTGTTCAGTGCGGCATGGTGTTGTTCAGTGCGGCATAATGTTGTTCAGTGCGGCATGGTGTTGTTCAGTGCGGCATGGTGTTGTTCAGTGCGGCATGGTGTTGTTCAGTGCGGCATGGTGTTGTTCAGTGCGGCATAATGTTGTCCAGTGCGCCATAATGTTGTTCAGTGCGGCATGGTGTTGTTTAGTGCGGGATGGTGTTGTTCAGTGCAGGATGGTGTTGTTCAGTGCGGCATGGTGTTGTTCAATGCGGCATGGTGTTGTTCAGTGCGGGATGGTGTTGTTCAGTGCGGCATGGTGTTGTTCAGTGCGGCATAATGTTGTTCAGTGCGGCATGGTGTTGTTCAGTGCGGCATGGTGTTGTTCAGTGCGGCATGGTGTTGTTCAGTGCGGCATGGTGTTGTTCAGTGCGGAATGGTGTTGTTCAGTGCGGCATGGTGTTGTTCAGTGCGGGATGGTGTTCAATGCGGGATCGTGTTGTTCAGTGCGGGGTGGTGTTGTTCAGTGCAGGATGGTGTTGTTCAGTGCAGGATGGTGTTGTTCAGTGCGGCATGGTGTTGTTCAATGCAGGATCGTGTTGTTCAGTGCAGCATAATGTTGTTCAGTGCAGCATGGTGTTGTTCAGTGCGGCATGGTGTTGTTCAGTGCGGCATGGTGTTGTTCAGTGCGGCGTAATGTTGTTCAGTGCGGCATGGTGTTGTTCAGTGCGGAATGGTGTTGTTCAGTGCGGCATGGTGTTGTTCAGTGCAGGATGGTGTTGTTCAGTGCGGCATGGTGTTGCTCAGTGCGGCATGGTGTTGTTCAGTGCGGGATGGTGTTGTTCATTGCGGCATGGTGTTGTTCAGTGCGGCATGGTGTTGTTCAGTGCGGCATAATGTTGTTCAGTGCGCCATAATGTTGTTCAGTGCGGCATGGTGTTGTTCAGTGCGGGATGGTGTTGTTCAGTGCAGGATGGTGTTGTTCAGTGCGGCATGGTGTTGTTCAGTGCGGCATAATGTTGTTCAGTGCGGCATAATGTTGTTCAGTGCGGCATAATGTTGTTCAGTGCGGGATGGTGTTGTTCATTGCGGCATGGTGTTGTTCAGTGCGGCATGGTGTTGTTCAGTGCGGCATGGTGTTGTTCAGTGCGGGATGGTGTTGTTCAGTGCAGGATGGTGTTGTTCAGTGCGGCATGGTGTTGTTCAGTGCGGCATGGTGTTGTTCATTTCGGCATAATGTTGTTCAGTGCGGCATAATGTTGTTTAGTGCGGCATGGTGTTGTTCAGTGCGGGATGGTGTTGTTCAGTGCGTTATAATGTTGTTCAGTGCGGCATGGTGTTGTTCAGTGCGGCATGGTGTTGTTCAGTGCGGCATGGTGTTGTTCAGTGCGGCATAATGTTGTTCAGTGCGGCATAATGTTGTTCAGTGCGGCATGGTGTTGTTCAGTGCGGGATGGTGTTGTTCAGTGCGGGATGGTGTTGTTCAGTGCGGCATGGTGTTCAATGCGGAATGGTGTTGTTCAGTGCAGGATGGTGTTGTTCAGTGCGGCATGGTGTTGTTCAGTGCGGCATAATGTTGTTCAGTGCGGCATGGTGTTGTTCAGTGCGGCATGGTGTTGTTCAGTGCGGCATGGTGTTGTTCAGTGCGGCATAATGTTGTTCAGTGCGGCATGGTGTTGTTCAGTGCGGCATGGTGTTGTTCAGTGCGGCATAATGTTCAGTGCGGCATAATGTTGTTCAGTGCGGCATGGTGTTGTTCAGTGCGGGATGGTGTTGTTCAGTGCAGGATGGTGTTGTTCAGTGCGGCATGGTGTTCAGTGCGGGATGGTGTCTTTCAGTGCGGCATGGTGTCGTTCAGTGCGGCATGGTGTCTTTCAGTGCGGCATGGTGTCGTTCAGTGAGGCATGGTGTTGTTCAGTGCGGCATGGTGTTGTTTAGTGCGGCATGGTGTTGTTCAGTGCGGGATGGTGTTGTTCAGTGTGGCATGGTGTTCAGTGCGGCATGGTGTTGTTCAGTGCGGTATCGTGTTGTTCAGTGCGGTATCGTGTTTCTCAGTGCGGTATCGTGTTGTTCAGTGCAGTATCGTTGTGTTGTTCGTATTGTGTTTAACACTTAGCCTCTAACACTTAGCCTCTAGCATCTAGAAGGTAAATAAATAGGAAGGAAGGACTCACCGGTGACGTCTTCGCCCACGTCCAAGCGTTGTACTTTGTATTTTCATCCTTCTGACAGTGGAAAACATAGCCAACAAACACCGTGGAACCTAAACGAATGAAAGAAAACTATCATTTGGCCACAACCAACATTCACAGATACAACACAATGTGACGTGCGGGGTTGAGGTTAAAGGTTGAGTGAAGGGCCCTCGTTTTAAACTACTTTTTTGAAAAGGATTGGGAACAAGTAAGACGTATTTAATTTATTTAATGGGAAGTAGTAAGAGCTATTGAATTTAATCTATGTATTCTATTCTATTGTATTGTATTCTGTTGTATTCTTTTGGATTGTATTCACACTAACCCCACTAAAACTTCAGCCCACAAAAACTCGCCTCTGGCGCCTAGCCTCTGGCACTTAGCCTCTAACACTTAGCCTTTAACACTTAGCCTTTAACACTTAGCCTTTAACACTTAGCCTAGAAGGTGAATAAATAGGGTTAAAGGTTGAGTGAAGGGACCTCGTTTTAAACTACTTTTTTGTAAAGGAGTGGGAACAAGTAAGACGTATTTAATTTATTTAATGGGAAGTAGTAAGACTTATTAAATTTATTTAATCTACTTTTCTTCCCAGGCAAAATTTGATGTGCTGCAATTCCAAATTTCCAAAGTGAATGAAGGAATGAAGTCCTTTAAATTATGATTTTGTATAAATACTAGGCATTAACACAAAATCGACGGCACAAAATGGGCAGACTTTACTTGTTTGAAAAGGACTGGTTACAAGACAGACTTTTTTAATTTATTTAATGGGAAGAAGACTTATTTAGTTTAATTGATCTATTTTTGTTCCCTGGCAAAATTCGATTTGCTGCAATTCCAAATTTCCAAAGTGAATGAAGGAAAGAAGTCGTTTAAATTATGATTTTGTTTAAATACTAGGCATAGACACAAAATCTACGGCACAAAATGGGCAGACTTTACTTGTTTGAAGAGGACTGGTTACAAGACAGACTTTTCTGATTTATTTAATGGGAAGAAGACTTATTTAGTTTATTTAATCTATTTTTGTTCCCTGGCAAAATTGGATTTGCTGAAATTGTATTTTGCCAAATCTTGCCTTGAGACCTGATAGGAAGTATTAAACGCTTAGTTAAATCAATACAAGTTGGTAATAAGAGCGAGTAATGTTGGTTGAACCGATGAATGAAGGTTGAAAGCAATTTAAATTATGACTTTGTATAAATACTAGATATTAACAGAACATCTACTGCGCGAAATGGGCAGAGTTTACTTGTTTGAGAAGGAGTGGCTTATTCAAAACTAAGATTTATTTAATCTGTTTGTTCCCAGGCAAAATTGGATGTGATGCAATTCCAAATTTCACCACATGATGGTGCCCAATTTTGACTTCATAGGACATATTAAACACTTAGCTTGTTATTATGTTCAAGGTAATCAGATTTGTTTATTATTCTAATGGCCTCTTCAAAACTATTCTGGATTACTACTTTGGATCTATTCTACATTACTTGGCAACAACATACTCTGTAACAGATTAGGCAGTATAATCATATCTGTTAACTTGAGAGTGCCCACACTCAATCTACTTATCGTGATGTGTTAAATCAATTACTGTTAGACATTATTTGTCTGATAATCTACCAAATCTTTGAATTGAAGAATTTGTGATTTAATTAATAGCTTGTTGTTATGTTAAGGGTAATCAGACTTGTATATAATTCTAATGGCCTTCTTTTGAAAACTATTCTGAATTACAACTTTGGATCTTATATTACTTTGCAACAATCTACTCCGTGACAGATTAGGCAGTATAATCACATATGTTAACTTCAGTGCCCACACTGTATTTATTTATGGTTATTTGTTAAATCAAGTACTGTTAGACATGAAATAGGAAGTGTTTAACATAAATGTTATGGCTACTCACCATTGTAGCTCGCTCCTGGTCAATGATACGAGCCTCTTCTTGCAGTGGAAAACTTGCAGCCAACAAACACCGTGGAACCTAAAGGAATGAAATTAAACATTAACATTTCGCCTCGACCAATTTTCACACGTACAACGCAACGCGGCTACACTTCTGCTATTACAAACGTAAATCTCCTTAAACACAATGAGTGTTACTTACCGTGTACGCTCTAGACGGTCCAGTTGCAAGCAGAAAATAAAGATATTTCTGTTGATAATCGTCGCTGCTCAGTGGCTCACGGCCATCGCGCCAACAGATTTGAATTTTGGCGGAGGTTCGGGCAATTACGTCATATCCACGGCACATGACTGCGACGTAATACCCGCTTATCTGAAACGGCAGTTAAAAGTAGAGTTACATCAAGTTTTCTTGGAACCTAAACGAATGAAAGAAAACTATCATTTGGCCACAACCAACATTCACAGATACAACACAACGTGCGGGGTTGGGGTTAAAGATTGAGTGAAGGGCCCTCGTTTTAAACTACTGTTTTGAAAAGGAGTGGGAACAAGTAAGACGTATTTAATTTATTTAATGGGAAGTAGTAAGACTTATTAAATTTATTTAATCTACTTTTCTTCCCAGGCAAAATTTGATGTGCTGCAATTCCAAATTTCCAAAGTGAATGAAGGAATGAAGTCCTTTAAATTATGATTTTGTATAAATACTAGGCATTAACACAAAATCGACGGCACAAAATGGGCAGACTTTACTTGTTTGAAAAGGACTGGTTACAAGACAGACTTTTTTAATTTATTTAATGGGAAGAAGACTTATTTAGTTTAATTGATCTATTTTTGTTCCCTGCCAAAATTCGATTTGCTGCAATTCCAAATTTCCAAAGTGAATGAAGGAAAGAAGTCGTTTAAATTATGATTTTGTTTAAATACTAGGCATAGACACAAAATCTACGGCACAAAATGGGCAGACTTTACTTGTTTGAAGAGGACTGGTTACAAGACAGACTTTTCTGATTTATTTAATGGGAAGAGGACTTATTTAGTTTATTTAATCTATTTTTGTTCCCTGGCAAAATTGGATTTGCTGAAATTGTATTTTGCCAAATCTCGATTTGAGACCTGATAGGAAGTATTAAACGCTTAGTTAAATCAATACAAGTTGGTAATAAGAGCGAGTAATGTTGGTTGAACCGATGAATGAAGGTTGAAAGCAATTTAAATTATGACTTTGTATAAATACTAGATATTAACAGAACATCTACTGCGCAAAATGGGCAGAGTTTACTTGTTTGAGAAGGAGTGGCTTATTCAAAACTAAGATTTATGTAATCTGTTTGTTCCCAGGCAAAATTGGATGTGATGCAATTCCAAATTTCACCACATGATGGTGCCCAATTTTGACTTCATAGGACATATTAAACACTTAGCTTGTTATTATGTTCAAGGTAATCAGATTTGTTTATCATTCTAATGGCCTCTTCAAAACTATTCTGGATTACTACTTTGGATCTATTCTACATTACTTGGCAACAACATACTCTGTAACAGATTAGGCAGTATAATCACATATGTTAACTTGAGAGTGCCCACACTCAATCTACTTATCGTGATGTGTTAAATCAATTACTGTTAGACATTATTTGTCTGATAATCTACCAAATCTTTGAATTGAAGAATTTGTGATTTAATTAATAGCTTGTTCAGGGTAATCAGACTTGTATATAATTCTAATGGCCTTCTTTTGAAAACTATTCTGAATTACAACTTTGGATCTTATATTACTTTGCAACAATCTACTCCGTGACAGATTAGGCAGTATAATCACATATGTTAACTTCAGTGCCCACACTGTATTTATTTATGGTTATTTGTTAAATCAAGTACTGTTAGACATGAAATAGGAAGTGTTTAACATAAATGTTATGGCTACTCACCATTGTAGCTCGCTCCTGGTCAATGATACGAGCCTCTTCTTGCAGTGGAAAACTTGCAGCCAACAAACACCGTGGAACCTAAAGGAATGAAATTAAACATTAACATTTCGCCTCGACCAATTTTCACACGTACAACGCAACGCGGCTACACTTCTGCTATTACAAACGTAAATCTCCTTAAACACAATGAGTGTTACTTACCGTGTACGCTCTAGACGGTCCAGTTGCAAGCAGAAAATAAAGATATTTCTGTTGATAATCGTCGCTGCTCAGTGGCTCACGGCCATCGCGCCAACAGATTTGAATTTTGGCGGAGGTTCGGGCAATTACGTCATATCCGCGGCATTTGACTGCGACGTAATACCCGCTTATCTGAAACGGCAGTTAAAAGTAGAGTTACATCAAGTTTTCTTGGAACCTAAACGAATGAAAGAAAACTATCATTTGGCCACAACCAACATTCACAGATACAACACAACGTGCGGGGTTGAGGTTAAAGATTGAGTGAAGGGCCCTCGTTTTAAACTACTGTTTTGAAAAGGAGTGGGAACAAGTAAGACGTATTTAATTTATTTAATGGGAAGTAGTAAGACTTATTAAATTTATTTAATCTACTTTTCTTCCCAGGCAAAATTTGATGTGCTGCAATTCCAAATTTCCAAAGTGAATGAAGGAATGAAGTCCTTTAAATTATGATTTTGTATAAATACTAGGCATTAACACAAAATCGACGGCACAAAATGGGCAGACTTTACTTGTTTGAAAAGGACTGGTTACAAGACAGACTTTTTTAATTTATTTAATGGGAAGAAGACTTATTTAGTTTAATTGATCTATTTTTGTTCCCTGCCAAAATTCGATTTGCTGCAATTCCGAATTTCCAAAGTGAATGAAGGAAAGAAGTCGTTTAAATTATGATTTTGTTTAAATACTAGGCATAGACACAAAATCTACGGCACAAAATGGGCAGACTTTACTTGTTTGAAGAGGACTGGTTACAAGACAGACTTTTCTGATTTATTTAATGGGAAGAGGACTTATTTAGTTTATTTAATCTATTTTTGTTCCCTGGCAAAATTGGATTTGCTGAAATTGTATTTTGCCAAATCTCGATTTGAGACCTGATAGGAAGTATTAAACGCTTAGTTAAATCAATACAAGTTGGTAAGAAGAGCGAGTAATGTTGGTTGAACCGATGAATGAAGGTTGAAAGCAATTTAAATTATGACTTTGTATAAATACTAGATATTAACAGAACATCTACTGCGCAAAATGGGCAGAGTTTACTTGTTTGAGAAGGAGTGGCTTATTCAAAACTAAGATTTATGTAATCTGTTTGTTCCCAGGCAAAATTGGATGTGATGCAATTCCAAATTTCACCACATGATGGTGCCCAATTTTGACTTCATAGGACATATTAAACACTTAGCTTGTTATTATGTTCAAGGTAATCAGATTTGTTTATCATTCTAATGGCCTCTTCAAAACTATTCTGGATTACTACTTTGGATCTATTCTACATTACTTGGCAACAACATACTCTGTAACAGATTAGGCAGTATAATCACATAGGTTAACTTGAGAGTGCCCACACTCAATCTACTTATCGTGATGTGTTAAATCAATTACTGTTAGACATTATTTGTCTGATAATCTACCAAATCTTTGAATTGAAGAATTTGTGATTTAATTAATAGCTTGTTCGGGGTAATCAGACTTGTATATAATTCTAATGGCCTTCTTTTGAAAACTATTCTGAATTACAACTTTGGATCTTATATTACTTTGCAACAATCTACTCGGTGACAGATTAGGCAGTATAATCACATATGTTAACTTCAGTGCCCACACTGTATTTATTTATGGTTATTTGTTAAATCAAGTACTGTTAGACATGAAATAGGAAGTGTTTAACATAAATGTTATGGCTACTCACCATTGTAGCTCGCTCCTGGTCAATGATATGAGCCTCTTCTTGCAGTGGAAAACTTGCAGCCAACAAACACCGTGGAACCTAAAGGAATGAAATTAAACATTAACATTTCGCCCGGACCAACATTCACACGTACAACGCAACGCGGCTACACTTCTGCTATTACAAACGTAAATCTCCTTAAACACAACGAGTGTTACTTACCGTGTACGCTCTAGGCAAAATTGGATGTGATGCAATTCCAAATCTATCTGAAACGGCAGTTAAAAGTAGAGTTACATCAAGTTTTCTTTTTTAATCAACACAATCATTTACAACCGTTGACCAGAAAGAATCGTCGAAATTCGACGTCCCCCACAAACGCCACGCTCACTCGCTTTTCAGGGCAACAAAAGTACTTCTTTTTAAAAACGATGAGTTGTACTTACCGTGTACGCTCTGGACGGTCCAGTTGCAAGCAGAAAATAAAAATATTTCTCTTGTTAGTCGTATGTTACCATCCGCTGTGTCTTTGTCAACATCGCCGCCATTTTCCTACTTCCTGCCGCGAGCCACGCCCACGGATTTAAATTTGGGCGGAAGCTCTTTCCATTGGCGTCGTTTTCGCGTATAGCAAATCCGATTGGTTGGGAAGGGTTATGCAGCCGAGGAGTCCTGTGATCGGTGGGATGTAAAGTAGGCGTCGACGTCACGTCCGCGTCACGTGACCACGACGTGGCAGACGTCAAATAGCAACCGCTGTTTTGTTTAGTAGACTTACAGTTGTTATGCATTGACATAATGGCGCACACACCAAATAGATTTAAATAAATTAAATAATTCTTCTGCCCACTCTCTTTTAAACAAGTTAACTCTCCCCGCGGATTTGAATTCCGGCGAAAGTTACGCCCATCGACGTCACGTATGTCACGTGACCACGACGTGGCAGATGTCATATAGCAACCGCTGTTTTGTTTAGTAGATTTACAGTTGTTATGCATTGGCATAATGGTGTGCACTCAAAATAGATTTAAATAAATTAAATATTTCTTCTGCCTACTCCCTTTTAAACAAGTTAACTCTGCCCACGTCCATTGACGTCTTGTCTGCGTCACGTGACCACGACGTAGCGACGTCATATAGTAACCGCTGTTTTGACCAGTAGACTTAGTTATTATGCGTTGACATAATGGCGCACTGGTTAGCATGGCCACCTCTTAAGCATGATGATGCGGGTTCGACGCCTGATCAATGTTAGCATGGAGTGAGCTGAAGTGCATGGCGCTGAAGATTTGAATCTTTGAAATGCGCTGAGGTCTGACATATCAGGCAGAATGGTTTGCCATCACGTTCAACAAAAAATAGAAACTTTCCCACTCTGATTAAAACGTCCTGTGTTCATCTACGTATTTTTGTTTTGCTGTGCATCTTTTCCCTGCCATTTCGAGAGCCCAATTGACACTCATAGTTTAAAGAAATGTGTTTGCCCATCCTACTTTGTGGAATTTCACCACATGCGCTTTTGACCAAAATACCAAATTGAACTCAAGTGAAGCCAACACGCACAACCCCCCCCCCCCCCACACACACACACACACACACACAAATGTTGATATGAACATAAAAGAGCCGCATGCGGTTCGGGAGTTGCGGCTTGGCCAAACCTGTACTATACAACTTTATTTGTATAAAATTTTCACAACAGCTGTCACACAAACAAAGCGGGAAAAACCGAAGACGTGCGTGTTCCGCCCACGCTGGATTTATTTGCACCTTTGAAAAGACACCGTATTGCCGCAGATGTGGCAAAGAGTACTTTTGGGCATCTGAGACGGAAGGATGTCCAAAGCATCACGTCACCTGCTCTGGTAGGCATGGTGGTGGGACGTTGAGGTCAACCGCTTTGGGGTTGGCTGACTCTTTGATCGCAGGATGCCACACACTTGAAGACAGAAGCAGAAAAGCAGAGCTAAATGCAAAATGTACTCACCGGTGACTCCAATTTTTTTCCCCCCTGAAGAAACAGCTGGACGGGTGGCCCCGGCTGGCCAGTGGGACTCTTGTTATTCTGACCCTTTTTAGTGCGCGTTTGGGGCAACAACCGTTTTTTGTGGCGCTCTCTTCTGGTTCAAAAGTGCCCTGCATGTGAATTTGCTTTTCCTGCCTTCTGATTGGATGAGCGCCGGTGTGACGCGGTGCCTCTGTCACCGTGGCGGGGGGTATACGTTGGCATCGGAGCGTCTGCCAACGTCTGAGACCGGCTGGCAGTGTATCGGAGGTGTCGAGTGCGGTGCCGCTGGAGCTCACTCACCAGCTGGTGTTAGGGCCACAGAATGAAGGCCAAGGAGAAGAATAGAAAGAGAAACAGAAACTTCTCCTCCAATTGTTTGATTTGTCTCTTCTGAGCTTCGATGAATTCTTTCAGCTCTTTGTTCCTCTAGGACGGACAAATGGAAAGTGGCATTCAAAAGCCAGTAAGCGTGCAAGTAAGTGCCGGGCTGGCTTTGGGCCCTTACCTGTTGCGCGCTGTGCAGCAGATCCATTCTCTCTTGGAGGATGCAAGCGTCGCGCTCCCTCAACTCGCACATCAGGGCTCGCTTCCATTGGTCCACGGCGCTCCTAAGCTCTTCTCTCTGATCCGCCGTCAGCACGTCATTCACGCCAGCGTGGCTGGCTTTTTCGCCGTCCGTGGCGGGGCAGTCCCGCTGCGGTAGCGCCTCGTACAACATGGCCTCCAGCTCCAGGATCCTCTGGGCCGCAATCCTCGTCCATCAGTGGTCCGGCGGGAGATTTGAGGGCGGCTTACCTTATGAGCCTGGTCCATGGAACACTTCCTGAAGTCCAACTCTTCATCCAGGTAGCCCTTCTGCTTGCAGAACATATCCTAGCACAGCTCAAGGTCAGAATTGTTGGGGCACATTGCCGGAGTTCCCCTTGGCTGATGTCGCGTGTCTGTCTACCTTCTCACTTTCAATGTCCAACATCTTCTGTTGAAGTGCTGACTTGGTCACTTTGATGTATTCTAACCACTGAGGAAAGGCTGCTGTCACATAAGCAGAATGCGAGAGCGTGCGTGGACGTGCGCGTTACCTTCTCGGCTAGGGTGAGAAGGGTCCTGGCGTGAATCACGACCACCTGCTCCTCGTTGGTGAGATTCTGCAAGAGCCCAAAGGCACAGCGTCAACAAGCTTCTTTCAGCGCAAAGCCTTCCAAAAGTCACATTTGAGCCGCCGAGTCTCGTGGAGTGCGAACATAAGGAGTTCGACATACACTTACGGCGTTATAGCCCAGGATGTCCAGCTTCTTCATCAGATCACTGATGACGATGTCCGAGGGAAAGGCGCAAGGAGCAATGTAAGGTGTTCTGGGACCTCGGGTTAAGGTTAGGGTTGCGAGGGACGCCTTACCTACGCTCACGCCCTCGGCCTCGCAGTAGATCTGCAAAGGGCTGAGGCCGTCTGGGAAACGGACTTGCAGAAACTTCAAGACGGGGGAGCGCCACTCCCTCTCCTGAAAGGCAGAGGCATGCATCCGTCCGTCCGTCCGTCCGTCCGTCCGTCACATCTCTGGCCTCAACACGCTTGTGCGAGTCTTCCCACCTCCAGCTCCAGGATGCGGAACTCAAGCAGTTCGTTTTGGTCTCGGATATCCTGGATGTGCTCTTTCAGACGCGCTTCTTCCGCCTCCATCCGCCTGACCTGAAAAGACAGTCAGACCTCATCTGCGGGGCTTCCCGACAGGTGTGACGCCAAGCGACTCCGCCCAGCGCCTTTCTTTCCGTCACCTTTTCGGCCAACTGCTGATTGCTCTGACGCAGCAGCTGCTTCTCCTCCACCCACTTGACATTCTAGAAGAGACAAACGCGTGGACAGCTTTGGAATGTTGTGTCATTTTCATCCACAAATTCTTTGGTTGACTGGAAAATGACATTTGCTTTTCTCCGCATTTTCCCAGCCACGTTCGGGGGGGGGGTTGGTCCAGTAATGCCAGACGGATGAGTGACTGAAGAATGTAGCTATTTTGTCTGAGAAAAAGGTGTGCTCATTGATGAGCTTACCTGTCCTTGTTGCTTCAGCGCTGACTCCAGATCTGCTACTCTGCTTTGATAGTGACCCATTTCTACCATCAGCTTTTCTCTGGTCTGAAAGGAGGAGGAGGGAGGCTCCTCCTCCTCCTTTCAGACCAGAGAACACCCGAGGCTGGGTGAGAACGGGGAGGCTGCGACCCGGCCGGGGGTTGCGGGAAGGGGCGCCACCTTGATCTCCTTCTCGGCGTCGTAGTCCCCTTTCGCTGGTCTGGGCTAGCAGAGCGTAGGCTCGTTGCAGCGCTTGATATTCTTGCGTCAGCTGGCGGTAGCGAAGCTCCGCCTCTTCATGCACACACCAATGCAACACAGCACTAGTACCAGAATCAGTCAGACCGGCGACAAAGCACCCGCGACGCAAAGACGAGTCCGATTCCAGGCTGAAGAGGAATGTTTGGTGTCAATACGCTGGCAGAAATGGCGGGCTACCTCTTCGGGTTCCGTGTCGGGGGTTCTGTCGGTGTGAAAAGACAAGGACGATCCGTCCGAGTCCACCAACACGTCTTCGTCGTAGCCGTAAAATGTTTCGATGACCTGCGGGCGCGGAAGCAAACATCTCTCTGAACAAACTGAAGCGACACCTCACGATGAATCGACGAGAGGAACGATAGCGAGAAAAAGGCCATTTCATCTTGCGCAACACCAAGCAGCCGCAAACAAACAGACTCACCTTGCAGGACCTCACGCTTTGTTCCTCCTCAGAGATTCTCGACGTCGGTATCGTAGCAGCAAATCTCTCTCCTGTCGACACAAATAATCCGCCTTTGAGATTCTTTGGATGCAAAGGGAACGAACGGCTCCGGCGCAGAAACAAACGCGACTCACAATGACATTTCTGACATGAGCTCCTGTCTCCAGAGCCTGAAAAACACGTCACCGGCGATGATTGGAGGGACGCTCGTCTTTTCCAAAAGTGACAACTACAGGGTGTGTCAGGGTTTTCCAGATTATCTTTATCGTATCATTGTGTTGCTTTGACTTTGACTGCGACCTGTAATAAATAATATTATTTATCCCTTATTTATCCCTATCGCTTATCCCTTCCTACACAAAGTCGTAAAACACCCCTTGCTATGTTTTGACTAGAGGTCAAGGGCTTCCTCTATTCAATCCACTCTTACACCCACCCTGTTTCTCTTAATTAAAATGCTCGTGCAGGAGCCGAGAGTCAGACTTCATTCGTACAACGGATGGACTCTCCACCTGCAGGTGTCCAAAAGAACTTACTTGTCTCCCGTGTGGTTCTTGCAAAATAAGTTGGAGCGAGCGCAACTCTAACAGGGTGCATTTTGCCACTAGCTGCCTACGGACAATGACGTCGCGCTCGCGGCTCATGGTTGACGGGCTGAGCAGCCGGGCAAGTCCGTCGTTTTCAGCGCACAGCGAGTGGCAAAGGCGCTGACAAAACGGGAGCTTTGAGCTGCTGAAAACGGCAAAACAAGTCTAAAGCGTGTTCAAACGCGTGCGCACAATGCTCCTGCTTGAAAGGTCGGAATTTAAGGGGCCAATTTTTTGGATGGCGGCCGCCGGCCAAGCTTTGGACGGAAAAGGTTTCCTGGCGACAGCGAGCGAGCGCGGCGCTGCCGTACGTGCACCGAGTCGCCTGCCTGAAGACCTTGGACAAGTCGTCGATGATGTGCCGCTGCTCCACAACTTGAAGGAACTCCATTTCACCGTCCTGCTGGCCGCAACCGCGGTCCAGGTCATTGAGCGAACTAGGCCTTCTCTGTGGAACACAAATGCAGTGGACTCTGTTGGCACGCCGCCGTTGTCCGCGTCGACTTACCAAGCTTGCCATCTCCTCGTTCTCCTGGGTGACAAAGCGCACTTTGTTTTCAAGGCGACACAGCACCAGCGAGAGTTCTTCATTCTTCCTGCTCAGGCGTTTGTTTTTGTACAGGAGTGGCAGAAACTGGCTTTCTGTTTCTCTCAGTCGCTTTAGCTGCAAGCATGAAGTGCGGGATGTGAAAGACGCACAACACGCGGGCCAGAACGTATCCATTCCTTTTGCATCGGTTTGAACGGAATCGTGGCTTTGGCTCCCAATAAAAGACATCTACCAGGCAACCGACTCGCTGCGCCGCTCAACTAATAAGCAAGCGCAATGGGTGCCTCGCTGGATGGCGCGCATCAAACGTAGCGCAAACCTTCAAGCGTGCCGTCAATAAATTACCAGTTCATTGCGCTCTTCAGAAAGCAGGGCGTTTCGATCCTCCAGTTTCCTGATGACTGCGCTGAGCTCAGCGATTTTCAGATGAAACCGTCGCGTGTCCCGATCCTCCTGAGACTGAAAACGCCCCGCAACACACACACACAAGCACTCGTTCAAAGTTCAAAACTGTTTTTGTGCTACCTTCCTCCAGCAACGAACTAAGTCATGCGTACTGCAAGTGTGTGATGAGGTGGCTTACGCAATGAAGAGGATTGCTAGTAGCGGCGTTGACCCCACTTCCAGGGTAGTTTAGGCCCGCCCTTTGGGAATCCCTCAGGGCAGCGATCTGCTGCTCGGCAGCCTGAGTCTGCAGCTGAAGGCGGTGGACGTGGCCGGCCCCAGGGCTTCATCCAAAACACTAACCGCTCTGTCTTTCAGCTTGATCTCATCCGTCTGGATGTACAAACGGGGAGCGCTCAGGCAGGCGGGCAAACTCATTTGCCAGAATTGTGACAAAAACAAAGAGAGCAACCGGCCAAATTTTTTCTTGAATCGACTAGAACACCTTTGCTGTGACAAAAGCGAAGCGAGCAACCGGACATTTTCTTCTTGTGAAATAGAATAGAATAGAATGCCTTAGGTGTCGTTGCACTGCAGGTATACAACGAAATTGGGAACATAGCCACGCACCGCGCATCTGATCAGTCCTACCAGTCGGCGGATCTCCCTCTCGCAGTCTCTCTTGGTTCGGCTCAGCTCCTCCCGATGCTGGTGATGAGCCGATCGGAGCTCGGCCGCTCGGGACTGCCAGGCCTGCTGGGCCGCTGCCAGGGCTTCTTCCGCGCTCCTGGTGGAGGCGACACCGCTCGGTCTCCCGACACCGCCGCGTCTCCTCCACCTCTGCCAGCAAAGCGCCCCCCCTCCTCACCTGAGCAGACATTGCGCCACACCGGGCCGTTGAGACCGCAACGGAGCGCCGCGACGCTTACTGGGGACAAGCTACACAATACGGTAGCGGCTGCATCGAAGCCCGACGTGGCGTGCGGATAGTCAGACACGGATAGAGCGGATCACCTTGTCCATGGAGCCGTCCCTCAGGCTGAGGACCAAGGCATTCAGTCGCTGGATCTCTCCATCTTTGATTTTGATCACTCTCATCAGCTCCATTTCATGCTGCCGCAGTAATGTCTCCCTGGTAATGGCTAACTCTTTCTGCTTCTCCTCATGGAGTTTGCTTTTGAGTTCCGTCATGGCGGCGGTGGCACGGTGGTGCTCCGCCCGCAGGTCCTGACTTCTCTCTCTCTCCAGACAGCTGACCTGACATGACTTAGACTTAGACAAACTTTATTGTCATCTTGTCTGCACATGGTGCATACAAAACGAAATTCCGTTGCATACGTCTTACAACAAAGTAGTGATATTGCAGTTGAATAGAAGTAACATATCCTATGAAAATATATATATATACATATATACTATATATATATATATATATATATATTAAAAATAAGTATAAAGTGCAGCAGTGATAATTATGCAATAGTGCAAGTAGGCAAAACAGTATTCAAGAGTGTGCAGAGGAATGCTAAACCATGTATTAAACTTCTATTTAAAGGGTTTATACAAGTTCAGTAAAGTTGGTAGTGCGAGATAGTGCAAGATAGAGGTCCGTAGTGTCATAAAGTACAGTTCTGTGAATGTGTGATGCAGAGTTCAGTTTAGAGCTCAACAGTTCTAGTGTTCAACAGTCTGATGACAGCAGGGAAAAAGCTGTTGCAGAACCTGGTGGACCTGCAGCGGATGCTGCAAACCTCTTCCCAGAGGGCAGCAGGGAGAACAGTCCATGGTGGGGGTGTGATGGGTCATTGATGATGTTACGGGCACGGGACATGCAGCGCTGAGATGAAATGTCCTGAATGGAGGGAAGAGGAGCCCCTATGATCCTCTCTGCTGTCCTCACCACTCTCCTCACGTTCTTCCAATCGGAGGCGGTGCAGCCTCCACACCACACAGAGAGACAGCTTGTCAGAATGCTCTCTATGGTGCTCCTGTAGAACGTCCTCATGATGGGTGGGGGCAGGTGGGCTCTCCTCATCCTCCGCAGGAAGTACAAGCGCTTCTGTGCCCTCTTGACCAGTGCCGTAGTGTTCATAGTCCAGGTGAGGTCTTCTGTGATGTGGACCCCCAGGAATTTGGTGGTGCTGACCACCTCCACAGCTGAGCTGTTGATGATCAGTGGAGCGTGGTGAGGCTGTTTTTTCTTGAAGTCGACAATGATCTCCTTCATCTTCTCCTCATTCAGGATCAGGCTGTTTTCTCTGCACCAGCCCACCAGCTGCTCCACCTCCTCTCTGTAGTCCAGGTCGTTGTTGTCTCTGATGAGCCCCACCACCGTTGTGTCGTCTGCTGACTTCACGATGTGATTGGTGGTGAACCTGAGGACGCAGTCGTGTGTCATCAGGGTGCACAGCAGGGGGCTCAGGACGCAGCCCTGAAGGGAGCCTGTGCTGAGGGTGATGACATCAGAGGTGTTCTGTCCGACCCGGACTGACTGAGGTCTGTTGGTGAGGAAGTCTAGCAGCCAGTTGCGAAGGGGGGTGTTGAAGCCCAGGTGTTCCAATTTTCCTACCAGATGCTGTGGGATGATGGTGTTAAACGCTGAGCTGAAGTCCAGGAACAGCCTCCGCACATGGGTGTTCTTCTCCTCCAGGTGAGCCAGGCTCAGGTGAAGAACGGAGGAGATGGCGTCCTGAAGCGAGCGGTTTTGCCGGTCGGCAAACTGGAACGGGTCAAATAATAGGGGGAGTCTGGAAACGATGTGACCTTTAAGCAGCCTTTCGAAGCACTTCATCATAACCGGAGTCAGTGCAACAGGCCGGTAATCATTAAATGAGGTGATTTGAGGTTTCTTCGGCACCGGAATGATGGAGGCAGTCTTAAAGCACGCCGGCACTGTGGCTTGGCCCAGCGAGGTGTTAAAAATGTCTGTGATGACCCCAGCCAGATGACTTGCACATTCCCTGAACACACGCCCAGGAATGTTGTCGGGGCCAGGGGCCTTACAGGGGTTGACTCTCCTCAGGGTCTTCAACACATCGGCGGAGTCAAGGCAGAGTACCTCCTCTTCCTGATGGGGGACAGTTTTAACTGCTGGAGTGCCGTTTAGTGCCTCGAACCTCCCAAAGAAGTTATTTAGACCATTTAGAAAGTCAGCATCAACTACACCCACCGGGGGGGGGGAGGGTGAGTTGTAGTCTGTAATCGCCCGTATGCCTTGCCACATACTCCTGATGTTTTTGACGTCGTGGAAACGATCCTGAAATTTTCGACTGCGGTCTCGCTTCGCTATCCTGATGGCACGGTTCAAGTTGGCTCTCGCTGTCCTCAGTGTCTCCTTGTCGCCAGACTTGAAGGCAGAGTTCCGCGCTCGTAGCGTTTGACGTACCTCCTCAGTCATCCAGGGTCGTTGGTTGCCCCGGGTGATGATATTCTTAGTGGTGCTGACGTCCTCGGTGCATTTGTTGATGTAGGCTGACACAGTCATGGCACACGCATGTCTAATCTACATCGGGAAAACTGGGAGGGAGGGAGGCAGGCAGGGAGGCAGGCAGGGAGGCAGGCAGGGAGGCAGGCAGTGTCTGTCTGTTGAGGTTTTCACCTTGTTCTTCTCCTGCTGAAGTTCTAACTGGACGTCCATCAGTTTGGTTCTCAGCTCGTCATTGGCGGCCTGAAGGGCGTCCGTTCGCTCCGCCTTGGCCCGCCCTGCCGGAGCTCGTTTGGACATCTCTTACTCGAGTCTCGCCCGGTCGTCAGTCAGAGATCACAACATTTGTACCTGGAGAGCACAAACGCAGCGCTGTTTTCCACTGGCTTCGAACTCAACTTCAATCGGTACCGTAACTTACAACATCATAAACATAGAACTAGCTTGACTTATTCATTGAATAAATGCATTTGGTTCTTCAAAACTGCATCACGCAACATAGCGTGACCGAGACGGCCGTTATCCACCTGCGTGAAGTTATTTGGTGAAATGAATGAGATGTTTAAGACACCATCGTTCTGTCTCTATGTAGATGAAGGTAAATAATCGATTGCTGAAGGTCCAAAGGTGTTGTGATAAACAAATAAACATATTAGTGATTAGTGACATATTTGTGATAAACATATTAGGCAGGATAATCACATATGTTAACGTGACTGCCCACACTGTATTTATTTATGGTTATTTGTTAAATCGAGTACTGTTAGACATGAAATAGGAAGTGTTTAACATAAATGGAAGACGAAAGGGGTACTCACCATTGTAGCTCCTGCTGGTCAATGATACGAGCCTCTTCTTGCAGTGGAAAACATACAGCCAACAAACACCGTGGAACCTAAAGGAATGAAATTAAACATTAACATTTAGCCTCAACCAACATTCACAGATACAACGCAACGCAAACTACACAAACGTAAATCTTTTTAAACACAATGAGTTGTACTTACCGTGTACGCTCTAGACGGTCCACTTGCAAGCGGAAAATAAAGATATTTCTGTTGATAATCGTCGTGTTTGTATCCGGTGTCTCGCTCAAGGCCATTGCGCCCACAGATTTGAATTTTGGCGAGAGTTCAGCCTATTGACGTCATTTCCGCGGTGTAATACCCGCATATCTGAAACGGCAAAGTTAAGAGTAGAGTTAAATAAAGTTTTTAGTCAACGCAATAATTTACAACCGTTGACCAGTCGAAATAATCGTCGAAATTTGGCGTCTGTGGCTGGAAGCAGACGCCGAGTTCGACATTCCTCCCAAACGCCACACTCCCTCGCTTTTCAGGGCTAAAAAAAAACAGTTGTAATTACCTTGTACGCTCTAGACCAGGGATGTCAAAGTCAAACACACCGAGGGCCAAAAAAACAAATTTGCTACAAGCCGAGGGCCGGACTGGTTCAATGTTTATTAAAATATATCGGAATGATTGCACATAGCCTATTGAACTAAGACCTAACACAGTGTACATTATTTAATGATTAAATGAATATGGCAATATTTTGTTATGGCTCTGTCAGTAACTTCAAGGGAAAATATTTTCAATAGCCAAACAGCAAAAAATTAAATTGTTTTAAAAACAAAATGTGTTTCTTAATATCAAGATAAATGCATAAATAAAAGTGCATGCATTATAAACTGAAAGTTTATTATTGTGCTGCTCTATGATCTACCGATCATTGCTTTCAAATCGTAAAATAAAAAATTAATCAAATCAGTTGTATTCTTTCTCATGGCTCTTATCTGCAATTTTCCCTTGGTCCATTCAACTGAAAAATAAATATAAATAAATAAAATTCAAAAATTTACGGCACACAGACAAAACAATACTTTCTTCAAAGAAAAATCACGTCTTGTAGAAACAAATGTAAAAATGTAACCGAATTAAAAAACGGTAAATACATTACTGCTCTGTGATGCTCACTTGTCTGAGGCTGAGCCTGATACTTAGAGGTGTCTCATCTTTTGTACAAGTTCATCAATGTTCGGGGTTAGGCTCTGAGGCTCAAAACCCGTTTTTGATCAACTCTCCTTCTGCAAAGGGCCGGGCTGATTTGGCGATCTCTTTTGCCACAATAAAGCTAGCCTTGGCAGCAGCCTCGCTTTGCGATTTAGCATACGTGAACATAGCCTGTCTGGACTTAAGGCCTCGTTTTAATTCTTCCACCTTCTGTAGCTTTTGTTCATATTCCATTTTCTTGTCTTTGTCTGTGTGTTTCTAAGACGTTCGATAGTGCCTTCTTAAATTTAATTCTTTCATTACAGCCACATTTTCTCCACACAGAAGACACACAGGTTTGCCTCTTACCTCCGTAAACATGTACTCTGCCTCCCACCTGGCCTGAAACCCCCTGTTCTTAGCGTCCACCTCACGTTTAGCCATTTTTGAGGAGGGGTATCAGAAAGTTGAACTCTGCTCTGACTACTGATGAATAATGAAGCCGCTTGTGCGATCTGCAGGGACATCGCGGGCTACCGTTGCATTGTGGGAAATGTAGTGTTGGTGCGTGCAAAAAACCAGCGGGCGGCTGTGGCCTGCGGGCCGGTTCTAATAGTAATTCAATATCATCCAGGGGGCCATAGATAATCAATTCGCGGGCCGGATCTGGCCCGCGGGCCGTAACTCTGACATATGTGCTCTAGACGGTCAAGTTGCAAGCTGAAAACAAAAATATTTGCCTTGTTAGTCATCGTGTTACTAACAGCTGTGTCTTGTTTGCCAGAACTGCCGGCATGGTGTTGTTCAGTGCGGCATAATGTTGTTCAGTGCGGCATAATGTTGTTCAGTGCGGCATGGTGTTGTTCAGTGCGGCATGGTGTTGTTCAGTGCGGCATGGTGTTGTTCAGTGCGGCATAATGTTGTTCAGTGCGCCATAATGTTGTTCAGTGCGGCATGGTGTTGTTCAGTGCGGGATGGTGTTGTTCAGTGCAGGATGGTGTTGTTCAGTGCGGCATGGTGTTGTTCAATGCGGCATGGTGTTGTTCAGTGCGGGATGGTGTTGTTCAGTGCGGCATGGTGTTGTTCAGTGCGGCATAATGTTGTTCAGTGCGGCATGGTGTTGTTCAGTGCGGCATGGTGTTGTTCAGTGCGGCATGGTGTTGTTCAGTGCGGCATGGTGTTGTTCAGTGCGGAATGGTGTTGTTCAGTGCGGCATGGTGTTGTTCAGTCCGGGATGGTGTTGTTCAATGCGGGATGGTGTTGTTCAGTGCGGGGTGGTGTTGTTCAGTGCGGGATGGTGTTGTTCAGTGCGGCATGGTGTTGTTCAATGCGGCATGGTGTTGTTCAGTGCGGGATGGTGTTGTTCATTGCGGCATGGTGTTGTTCAGTGCGGCATGGTGTTGTTCAGTACGGCATGGTGTTGTTCAGTGCGGCATGGTGTTGTTCAGTGCGGCATAATGTTGTTCAGTGCGGCATGGTGTTGTTCAGTGTGGAAAGGTGTTGTTCAGTGCAGGATGGTGTTGTTCAGTGCGGCATGGTGTTGTTCAATGCAGGATCGTGTTGTTCAGTGCAGCATAATGTTGTTCAGTGCAGCATGGTGTTGTTCAGTGCGGCATGGTGTTGTTCAATGCGGCATGGTGTTGTTCACTGCGGGATGGTGTTGTTCAATGCGGGATCGTGTTGTTCAGTGCGGCATAATGTTGTTCAGTGCAGCATGGTGTTGTTCAGTGCGGCATGGTGTTGTTCAGTGCGACATAATGTTGTTTAGTGCGGCATAATGTTGTTCAGTGCGGCATAATGTTGTTCAGTGCGGCATGGTGTTGTTCAGTGCGGCATGGTGTTGTTCAGTGCGGCATGGTGTTGTTCAGTGCAGGATGGTGTTGTTCAGTGCGGCATGGTGTTGTTCAATGCGGCATGGTGTTGTTCAGTGCGGGATGGTGTTGTTCAGTGCAGGATGGTGTTGTTCAGTGCGGCATGGTGTTGTTCAGTGCGGAATGGTGTTGTTCAGTGCGGCATGGTGTTGTTCAGTGCGGCATGGTGTTGTTCAGTGCAGGATGGTGTTGTTCAATGCGGGATCGTGTTGTTCAGTGCGGCATGGTGTTGTTCAGTGCGGCATGGTGTTGTTCAGTGCGGCATAATGTTGTTCAGTGCGGCATGGTGTTGTTCAGTGCGGCATGGTGTTGTTCAGTGCGGCATGGTGTTGTTCAGTGCGGCATGGTGTTGTTCAGTGCGGCATAATGTTGTCCAGTGCGCCATAATGTTGTTCAGTGCGGCATGGTGTTGTTTAGTGCGGGATGGTGTTGTTCAGTGCAGGATGGTGTTGTTCAGTGCGGCATGGTGTTGTTCAATGCGGCATGGTGTTGTTCAGTGCGGCATGGTGTTGTTCAGTGCGGCATGGTGTTGTTCAGTGCGGCATAATGTTGTTCAGTGCGGCATGGTGTTGTTCAGTGCGGCATGGTGTTGTTCAGTGCGGCATGGTGTTGTTCAGTGCGGCATGGTGTTGTTCAGTGCGGAATGGTGTTGTTCAGTGCGGCATGGTGTTGTTCTGTGCGGGATGGTGTTGTTCAATGCGGGATCGTGTTGTTCAGTGCGGGGTGGTGTTGTTCAGTGCAGGATGGTGTTGTTCAGTGCAGGATGGTGTTGTTCAGTGCGGCATGGTGTTGTTCAATGCAGGATCGTGTTGTTCAGTGCAGCATGGTGTTGTTCAGTGCAGCATGGTGTTGTTCAGTGCGGCATGGTGTTGTTCAATGCGGCATGGTGTTGTTCAGTGCGGGATGGTGTTCAGTGCGGCATGGTGTTTTTCAGTGCGGCATAATGTTGTTCAGTGCGGCATGGTGTTGTTCAGTGCGGCATGGTGTTGTTCAGTGCAGGATGGTGTTGTTCAGTGCGGCATGGTGTTGTTCAATGCAGGATCGTGTTGTTCAGTGCAGCATAATGTTGTTCAGTGCAGCATGGTGTTGTTCAGTGCGGCATGGTGTTGTTCAATGCGGCATGGTGTTGTTCACTGCGGGATGGTGTTGTTCAATGCGGGATCGTGTTGTTCAGTGCGGCATAATGTTGTTCAGTGCAGCATGGTGTTGTTCAGTGCGGCATGGTGTTGTTCAGTGCGACATAATGTTGTTTAGTGCGGCATAATGTTGTTCAGTGCGGCATAATGTTGTTCAGTGCGGCATGGTGTTGTTCAGTGCGGCATGGTGTTGTTCAGTGCGGCATGGTGTTGTTCAGTGCAGGATGGTGTTGTTCAGTGCGGCATGGTGTTGTTTAATGCGGCATGGTGTTGTTTAGTGCGGGATGGTGTTGTTCAGTGCAGGATGGTGTCGTTCAGTGCGGCATGGTGTTGTTCAGTGCGGAATGGTGTTGTTCAGTGCGGCATGGTGTTGTTCAGTGCGGCATGGTGTTGTTCAGTGCAGGATGGTGTTGTTCAATGCGGGATCGTGTTGTTCAGTGCGGCATGGTGTTGTTCAGTGCGGCATGGTGTTGTTCAGTGCGGCATAATGTTGTTCAGTGCGGCATGGTGTTGTTCAGTGCGGCATGGTGTTGTTCAGTGCGGCATGGTGTTGTTCAGTGCGGCATGGTGTTGTTCAGTGCGGCATAATGTTGTCCAGTGCGCCATAATGTTGTTCAGTGCGGCATGGTGTTGTTTAGTGCGGGATGGTGTTGTTCAGTGCAGGATGGTGTTGTTCAGTGCGGCATGGTGTTGTTCAATGCGGCATGGTGTTGTTCAGTGCGGGATGGTGTTGTTCAGTGCGGCATGGTGTTGTTCAGTGCGGCATAATGTTGTTCAGTGCGGCATGGTGTTGTTCAGTGCGGCATGGTGTTGTTCAGTGCGGCATGGTGTTGTTCAGTGCGGCATGGTGTTGTTCAGTGCGGAATGGTGTTGTTCAGTGCGGCATGGTGTTGTTCAGTGCGGGATGGTGTTCAATGCGGGATCGTGTTGTTCAGTGCGGGGTGGTGTTGTTCAGTGCAGGATGGTGTTGTTCAGTGCAGGATGGTGTTGTTCAGTGCGGCATGGTGTTGTTCAATGCAGGATCGTGTTGTTCAGTGCAGCATAATGTTGTTCAGTGCAGCATGGTGTTGTTCAGTGCGGCATGGTGTTGTTCAGTGCGGCATGGTGTTGTTCAGTGCGGCGTAATGTTGTTCAGTGCGGCATGGTGTTGTTCAGTGCGGAATGGTGTTGTTCAGTGCGGCATGGTGTTGTTCAGTGCAGGATGGTGTTGTTCAGTGCGGCATGGTGTTGCTCAGTGCGGCATGGTGTTGTTCAGTGCGGGATGGTGTTGTTCATTGCGGCATGGTGTTGTTCAGTGCGGCATGGTGTTGTTCAGTGCGGCATAATGTTGTTCAGTGCGCCATAATGTTGTTCAGTGCGGCATGGTGTTGTTCAGTGCGGGATGGTGTTGTTCAGTGCAGGATGGTGTTGTTCAGTGCGGCATGGTGTTGTTCAGTGCGGCATAATGTTGTTCAGTGCGGCATAATGTTGTTCAGTGCGGCATAATGTTGTTCAGTGCGGGATGGTGTTGTTCATTGCGGCATGGTGTTGTTCAGTGCGGCATGGTGTTGTTCAGTGCGGCATGGTGTTGTTCAGTGCGGGATGGTGTTGTTCAGTGCAGGATGGTGTTGTTCAGTGCGGCATGGTGTTGTTCAGTGCGGCATGGTGTTGTTCATTTCGGCATAATGTTGTTCAGTGCGGCATAATGTTGTTTAGTGCGGCATGGTGTTGTTCAGTGCGGGATGGTGTTGTTCAGTGCGTTATAATGTTGTTCAGTGCGGCATGGTGTTGTTCAGTGCGGCATGGTGTTGTTCAGTGCGGCATGGTGTTGTTCAGTGCGGCATAATGTTGTTCAGTGCGGCATAATGTTGTTCAGTGCGGCATGGTGTTGTTCAGTGCGGGATGGTGTTGTTCAGTGCGGGATGGTGTTGTTCAGTGCGGCATGGTGTTCAATGCGGAATGGTGTTGTTCAGTGCAGGATGGTGTTGTTCAGTGCGGCATGGTGTTGTTCAGTGCGGCATAATGTTGTTCAGTGCGGCATGGTGTTGTTCAGTGCGGCATGGTGTTGTTCAGTGCGGCATGGTGTTGTTCAGTGCGGCATAATGTTGTTCAGTGCGGCATGGTGTTGTTCAGTGCGGCATGGTGTTGTTCAGTGCGGCATAATGTTCAGTGCGGCATAATGTTGTTCAGTGCGGCATGGTGTTGTTCAGTGCGGGATGGTGTTGTTCAGTGCAGGATGGTGTTGTTCAGTGCGGCATGGTGTTCAGTGCGGGATGGTGTCTTTCAGTGCGGCATGGTGTCGTTCAGTGCGGCATGGTGTCTTTCAGTGCGGCATGGTGTCGTTCAGTGAGGCATGGTGTTGTTCAGTGCGGCATGGTGTTGTTTAGTGCGGCATGGTGTTGTTCAGTGCGGGATGGTGTTGTTCAGTGTGGCATGGTGTTCAGTGCGGCATGGTGTTGTTCAGTGCGGTATCGTGTTGTTCAGTGCGGTATCGTGTTTCTCAGTGCGGTATCGTGTTGTTCAGTGCAGTATCGTTGTGTTGTTCGTATTGTGTTTAACACTTAGCCTCTAACACTTAGCCTCTAGCATCTAGAAGGTAAATAAATAGGAAGGAAGGACTCACCGGTGACGTCTTCGCCCACGTCCAAGCGTTGTACTTTGTATTTTCATCCTTCTGACAGTGGAAAACATAGCCAACAAACACCGTGGAACCTAAACGAATGAAAGAAAACTATCATTTGGCCACAACCAACATTCACAGATACAACACAATGTGACGTGCGGGGTTGAGGTTAAAGGTTGAGTGAAGGGCCCTCGTTTTAAACTACTTTTTTGAAAAGGATTGGGAACAAGTAAGACGTATTTAATTTATTTAATGGGAAGTAGTAAGAGCTATTGAATTTAATCTATGTATTATATTCTATTGTATTGTATTCTGTTGTATTCTTTTGGATTGTATTCACACTAACCCCACTAAAACTTCAGCCCACAAAAACTCGCCTCTGGCGCCTAGCCTCTGGCACTTAGCCTCTAACACTTAGCCTTTAACACTTAGCCTTTAACACTTAGCCTTTAACACTTAGCCTAGAAGGTGAATAAATAGGGTTAAAGGTTGAGTGAAGGGACCTCGTTTTAAACTACTTTTTTGTAAAGGAGTGGGAACAAGTAAGACGTATTTAATTTATTTAATGGGAAGTAGTAAGACTTATTAAATTTATTTAATCTACTTTTCTTCCCAGGCAAAATTTGATGTGCTGCAATTCCAAATTTCCAAAGTGAATGAAGGAATGAAGTCCTTTAAATTATGATTTTGTATAAATACTAGGCATTAACACAAAATCGACGGCACAAAATGGGCAGACTTTACTTGTTTGAAAAGGACTGGTTACAAGACAGACTTTTTTAATTTATTTAATGGGAAGAAGACTTATTTAGTTTAATTGATCTATTTTTGTTCCCTGGCAAAATTCGATTTGCTGCAATTCCAAATTTCCAAAGTGAATGAAGGAAAGAAGTCGTTTAAATTATGATTTTGTTTAAATACTAGGCATAGACACAAAATCTACGGCACAAAATGGGCAGACTTTACTTGTTTGAAGAGGACTGGTTACAAGACAGACTTTTCTGATTTATTTAATGGGAAGAAGACTTATTTAGTTTATTTAATCTATTTTTGTTCCCTGGCAAAATTGGATTTGCTGAAATTGTATTTTGCCAAATCTTGCCTTGAGACCTGATAGGAAGTATTAAACGCTTAGTTAAATCAATACAAGTTGGTAATAAGAGCGAGTAATGTTGGTTGAACCGATGAATGAAGGTTGAAAGCAATTTAAATTATGACTTTGTATAAATACTAGATATTAACAGAACATCTACTGCGCGAAATGGGCAGAGTTTACTTGTTTGAGAAGGAGTGGCTTATTCAAAACTAAGATTTATTTAATCTGTTTGTTCCCAGGCAAAATTGGATGTGATGCAATTCCAAATTTCACCACATGATGGTGCCCAATTTTGACTTCATAGGACATATTAAACACTTAGCTTGTTATTATGTTCAAGGTAATCAGATTTGTTTATTATTCTAATGGCCTCTTCAAAACTATTCTGGATTACTACTTTGGATCTATTCTACATTACTTGGCAACAACATACTCTGTAACAGATTAGGCAGTATAATCATATCTGTTAACTTGAGAGTGCCCACACTCAATCTACTTATCGTGATGTGTTAAATCAATTACTGTTAGACATTATTTGTCTGATAATCTACCAAATCTTTGAATTGAAGAATTTGTGATTTAATTAATAGCTTGTTGTTATGTTAAGGGTAATCAGACTTGTATATAATTCTAATGGCCTTCTTTTGAAAACTATTCTGAATTACAATTTTGGATTTTATATTACTTTGCAACAATCTACTCCGTGACAGATTAGGCAGTATAATCACATATGTTAACTTCAGTGCCCACACTGTATTTATTTATGGTTATTTGTTAAATCAAGTACTGTTAGACATGAAATAGGAAGTGTTTAACATAAATGTTATGGCTACTCACCATTGTAGCTCGCTCCTGGTCAATGATACGAGCCTCTTCTTGCAGTGGAAAACTTGCAGCCAACAAACACCGTGGAACCTAAAGGAATGAAATTAAACATTAACATTTCGCCTCGACCAATTTTCACACGTACAACGCAACGCGGCTACACTTCTGCTATTACAAACGTAAATCTCCTTAAACACAATGAGTGTTACTTACCGTGTACGCTCTAGACGGTCCAGTTGCAAGCAGAAAATAAAGATATTTCTGTTGATAATCGTCGCTGCTCAGTGGCTCACGGCCATCGCGCCAACAGATTTGAATTTTGGCGGAGGTTCGGGCAATTACGTCATATCCACGGCACATGACTGCGACGTAATACCCGCTTATCTGAAACGGCAGTTAAAAGTAGAGTTACATCAAGTTTTCTTGGAACCTAAACGAATGAAAGAAAACTATCATTTGGCCACAACCAACATTCACAGATACAACACAACGTGCGGGGTTGGGGTTAAAGATTGAGTGAAGGGCCCTCGTTTTAAACTACTGTTTTGAAAAGGAGTGGGAACAAGTAAGACGTATTTAATTTATTTAATGGGAAGTAGTAAGACTTATTAAATTTATTTAATCTACTTTTCTTCCCAGGCAAAATTTGATGTGCTGCAATTCCAAATTTCCAAAGTGAATGAAGGAATGAAGTCCTTTAAATTATGATTTTGTATAAATACTAGGCATTAACACAAAATCGACGGCACAAAATGGGCAGACTTTACTTGTTTGAAAAGGACTGGTTACAAGACAGACTTTTTTAATTTATTTAATGGGAAGAAGACTTATTTAGTTTAATTGATCTATTTTTGTTCCCTGCCAAAATTCGATTTGCTGCAATTCCAAATTTCCAAAGTGAATGAAGGAAAGAAGTCGTTTAAATTATGATTTTGTTTAAATACTAGGCATAGACACAAAATCTACGGCACAAAATGGGCAGACTTTACTTGTTTGAAGAGGACTGGTTACAAGACAGACTTTTCTGATTTATTTAATGGGAAGAGGACTTATTTAGTTTATTTAATCTATTTTTGTTCCCTGGCAAAATTGGATTTGCTGAAATTGTATTTTGCCAAATCTCGATTTGAGACCTGATAGGAAGTATTAAACGCTTAGTTAAATCAATACAAGTTGGTAATAAGAGCGAGTAATGTTGGTTGAACCGATGAATGAAGGTTGAAAGCAATTTAAATTATGACTTTGTATAAATACTAGATATTAACAGAACATCTACTGCGCAAAATGGGCAGAGTTTACTTGTTTGAGAAGGAGTGGCTTATTCAAAACTAAGATTTATGTAATCTGTTTGTTCCCAGGCAAAATTGGATGTGATGCAATTCCAAATTTCACCACATGATGGTGCCCAATTTTGACTTCATAGGACATATTAAACACTTAGCTTGTTATTATGTTCAAGGTAATCAGATTTGTTTATCATTCTAATGGCCTCTTCAAAACTATTCTGGATTACTACTTTGGATCTATTCTACATTACTTGGCAACAACATACTCTGTAACAGATTAGGCAGTATAATCACATATGTTAACTTGAGAGTGCCCACACTCAATCTACTTATCGTGATGTGTTAAATCAATTACTGTTAGACATTATTTGTCTGATAATCTACCAAATCTTTGAATTGAAGAATTTGTGATTTAATTAATAGCTTGTTCAGGGTAATCAGACTTGTATATAATTCTAATGGCCTTCTTTTGAAAACTATTCTGAATTACAACTTTGGATCTTATATTACTTTGCAACAATCTACTCCGTGACAGATTAGGCAGTATAATCACATATGTTAACTTCAGTGCCCACACTGTATTTATTTATGGTTATTTGTTAAATCAAGTACTGTTAGACATGAAATAGGAAGTGTTTAACATAAATGTTATGGCTACTCACCATTGTAGCTCGCTCCTGGTCAATGATACGAGCCTCTTCTTGCAGTGGAAAACTTGCAGCCAACAAACACCGTGGAACCTAAAGGAATGAAATTAAACATTAACATTTCGCCTCGACCAATTTTCACACGTACAACGCAACGCGGCTACACTTCTGCTATTACAAACGTAAATCTCCTTAAACACAACGAGTGTTACTTACCGTGTACGCTCTAGGCAAAATTGGATGTGATGCAATTCCAAATCTATCTGAAACGGCAGTTAAAAGTAGAGTTACATCAAGTTTTCTTTTTTAATCAACACAATCATTTACAACCGTTGACCAGAAAGAATCGTCGAAATTCGACGTCCCCCACAAACGCCACGCTCACTCGCTTTTCAGGGCAACAAAAGTACTTCTTTTTAAAAACGATGAGTTGTACTTACCGTGTACGCTCTGGACGGTCCAGTTGCAAGCAGAAAATAAAAATATTTCTCTTGTTAGTCGTATGTTACCATCCGCTGTGTCTTTGTCAACATCGCCGCCATTTTCCTACTTCCTGCTGCGAGCCACGCCCACGGATTTAAATTTGGGCGGAAGCTCTTTCCATTGGCGTCGTTTTCGCGTATAGCAAATCCGATTGGTTGGGAAGGGGGCACGGTTATGCAGCCGAGGAGTCCTGTGATCGGTGGGATGTAAAGTAGGCGTCGACGTCACGTCCGCGTCACGTGACCACGACGTGGCAGACGTCAAATAGCAACCGCTGTTTTGTTTAGTAGACTTACAGTTGTTATGCATTGACATAATGGCGCACACACCAAATAGATTTAAATAAATTAAATAATTCTTCTGCCCACTCTCTTTTAAACAAGTTAACTCTCCCCGCGGATTTGAATTCCGGCGAAAGTTACGCCCATCGACGTCACGTATGTCACGTGACCACGACGTGGCAGATGTCATATAGCAACCGCTGTTTTGTTTAGTAGATTTACAGTTGTTATGCATTGGCATAATGGTGTGCACTCAAAATAGATTTAAATAAATTAAATATTTCTTCTGCCTACTCCCTTTTAAACAAGTTAACTCTGCCCACGTCCATTGACGTCTTGTCTGCGTCACGTGACCACGACGTAGCGACGTCATATAGTAACCGCTGTTTTGACCAGTAGACTTAGTTATTATGCGTTGACATAATGGCGCACTGGTTAGCATGGCCACCTCTTAAGCATGATGATGCGGGTTCGACGCCTGATCAATGTTAGCATGGAGTGAGCTGAAGTGCATGGCGCTGAAGATTTGAATCTTTGAAATGCGCTGAGGTCTGACATATCAGGCAGAATGGTTTGCCATCACGTTCAACAAAAAATAGAAACTTTCCCACTCTGATTAAAACGTCCTGTGTTCATCTACGTATTTTCGTTTTGCTGTGCATCTTTTCCCTGCCATTTCGAGAGCCCAATTGACACTCATAGTTTAAAGAAATGTGTTTGCCCATCCTACTTTGTGGAATTTCACCACATGCGCTTTTGACCAAAATACCAAATTGAACTCAAGTGAAGCCAACACGCACAACCCCCCCCCCCCCCCCCCCCCCCCCCACACACACACACACACACAAATGTTGATATGAACATAAAAGAGCCGCATGCGGTTCGGGAGTTGCGGCTTGGCCAAACCTGTACTATACAACTTTATTTGTATAAAATTTTCACAACAGCTGTCACACAAACAAAGCGGGAAAAACCGAAGACGTGCGTGTTCCGCCCACGCTGGATTTATTTGCACCTTTGAAAAGACACCGTATTGCCGCAGATGTGGCAAAGAGTACTTTTGGGCATCTGAGACGGAAGGATGTCCAAAGCATCACGTCACCTGCTCTGGTAGGCATGGTGGTGGGACGTTGAGGTCAACCGCTTTGGGGTTGGCTGACTCTTTGATCGCAGGATGCCACACACTTGAAGACAGAAGCAGAAAAGCAGAGCTAAATGCAAAATGTACTCACCGGTGACTCCAATTTTTTTCCCCCCTGAAGAAACAGCTGGACGGGTGGCCCCGGCTGGCCAGTGGGACTCTTGTTATTCTGACCCTTTTTAGTGCGCGTTTGGGGCAACAACCGTTTTTTGTGGCGCTCTCTTCTGGTTCAAAAGTGCCCTGCATGTGAATTTGCTTTTCCTGCCTTCTGATTGGATGAGCGCCGGTGTGACGCGGTGCCTCTGTCACCGTGGCGGGGGGTATACGTTGGCATCGGAGCGTCTGCCAACGTCTGAGACCGGCTGGCAGTGTATCGGAGGTGTCGAGTGCGGTGCCGCTGGAGCTCACTCACCAGCTGGTGTTAGGGCCACAGAATGAAGGCCAAGGAGAAGAATAGAAAGAGAAACAGAAACTTCTCCTCCAATTGTTTGATTTGTCTCTTCTGAGCTTCGATGAATTCTTTCAGCTCTTTGTTCCTCTAGGACGGACAAATGGAAAGTGGCATTCAAAAGCCAGTAAGCGTGCAAGTAAGTGCCGGGCTGGCTTTGGGCCCTTACCTGTTGCGCGCTGTGCAGCAGATCCATTCTCTCTTGGAGGATGCAAGCGTCGCGCTCCCTCAACTCGCACATCAGGGCTCGCTTCCATTGGTCCACGGCGCTCCTAAGCTCTTCTCTCTGATCCGCCGTCAGCACGTCATTCACGCCAGCGTGGCTGGCTTTTTCGCCGTCCGTGGCGGGGCAGTCCCGCTGCGGTAGCGCCTCGTACAACATGGCCTCCAGCTCCAGGATCCTCTGGGCCGCAATCCTCGTCCATCAGTGGTCCGGCGGGAGATTTGAGGGCGGCTTACCTTATGAGCCTGGTCCATGGAACACTTCCTGAAGTCCAACTCTTCATCCAGGTAGCCCTTCTGCTTGCAGAACATATCCTAGCACAGCTCAAGGTCAGAATTGTTGGGGCACATTGCCGGAGTTCCCCTTGGCTGATGTCGCGTGTCTGTCTACCTTCTCACTTTCAATGTCCAACATCTTCTGTTGAAGTGCTGACTTGGTCACTTTGATGTATTCTAACCACTGAGGAAAGGCTGCTGTCACATAAGCAGAATGCGAGAGCGTGCGTGGACGTGCGCGTTACCTTCTCGGCTAGGGTGAGAAGGGTCCTGGCGTGAATCACGACCACCTGCTCCTCGTTGGTGAGATTCTGCAAGAGCCCAAAGGCACAGCGTCAACAAGCTTCTTTCAGCGCAAAGCCTTCCAAAAGTCACATTTGAGCCGCCGAGTCTCGTGGAGTGCGAACATAAGGAGTTCGACATACACTTACGGCGTTATAGCCCAGGATGTCCAGCTTCTTCATCAGATCACTGATGACGATGTCCGGGGGAAAGGCGCAAGGAGCAATGTAAGGTGTTCTGGGACCTCGGGTTAAGGTTAGGGTTGCGAGGGACGCCTTACGTACGCTCACGCCCTCGGCCTCGCAGTAGATCTGCAAAGGGCTGAGGCCGTCTGGGAAACGGACTTGCAGAAACTTCAAGACGGGGGAGCGCCACTCCCTCTCCTGAAAGGCAGAGGCATGCATCCGTCCGTCCGTCCGTCCGTCCGTCCGTCACATCTCTGGCCTCAACACGCTTGTGCGAGTCTTCCCACCTCCAGCTCCAGGATGCGGAACTCAAGCAGTTCGTTTTGGTCTCGGATATCCTGGATGTGCTCTTTCAGACGCGCTTCTTCCGCCTCCATCCGCCTGACCTGAAAAGACAGTCAGACCTCATCTGCGGGGCTTCCCGACAGGTGTGACGCCAAGCGACTCCGCCCAGCGCCTTTCTTTCCGTCACCTTTTCGGCCAACTGCTGATTGCTCTGACGCAGCAGCTGCTTCTCCTCCACCCACTTGACATTCTAGAAGAGACAAACGCGTGGACAGCTTTGGAATGTTGTGTCATTTTCATCCACAAATTCTTTGGTTGACTGGAAAATGACATTTGCTTTTCTCCGCATTTTCCCAGCCACGTTCGGGGGGGGGGGGGGGGGGGGGGTGTTAGAGATTTGCTCACTCCAACTTACTCCTTACTTATTACTTGCAAGAACCACACGGGAGACAAGTAAGTCCTTTTTGGACACCTGCAGGTGGAGAGTTCACTCGCTCCAGAATGAAGTCTGAACCCTCGTTCCTGCGATGGGATATTTATTAAGAGAAACAGAGTGGGGGTTTGGGTAAACTGGCTAAAGCCCTTGTCCTCTAGTCTAAACATGTCAGGGGATGTTTTACGACCTTGTGATAAGGAGGACAAGGTAAGGTATTTATTACCTGTTGCATTCCAACATAATCCTATGATAAAGATAACCTGGAAAACCCTAACATCTCCCTCCTGTTTTATCATATGATTATGCTACCCCAAATAACAAAGACAAGTAAGAAAAAAAAAAACCACATATATATGCATAAAGAAGAAAGAAGAATAGGAAAAATAAAAAAACAACAATGATAGCAACTATTTCTAGTGAAGATGAGGCATTACCTCAATACCCCAAATCAAACTTATTGTGTAAGCGAAAAACCTGCTGGCCAGATGTTATTAGCAGGAAAATTCTTACACGGCCCCGTTGCCACAGGCGACCAGAACGCTATCAATAATAAAAAAAATAAAAAGAAAAACACAGAAACAGTACATCATTGTATCCATCACGTGCGAAGCATATTTGATGGTCAAATCAACAAGTTTCCGTAACACATGCTCAACAGAACAGCATCTACGCAATCCACGTCTCATTATCATTATCACATCTGTCACGTCTAAGAAGTTGTATATGTGCTCGTGTTTTCGTCAGCTGATGATGTTGTAGTCCGTAGGTGTGTTCCGTCACACACACTGGCGCACACGCTCGTGTCCAGTGGGCAGGCAGCATCGGACAACTCTTGTGACCACAAAACCACGATCCGTACTGAACAGGCACGTGCACTCATAGGATGCAGGTGAGGCAGTGCCTCTGAACTTCTGGATGAAGTAGGTCCCGTCCGATGGTGCAGCCATGTTGGTAGTAGAGCCCTTACACCTTGAAAACGGCTCTCTCATCCTGGCACACAGCGGTGATGTCCAAAGCTCCCATCCAGTTTCCTCCTGGAGAGCAGTCGTCGTTAATGCATTTGTGGGTGCTGCAACCTTGGATGCAACATGTGTAGTCAGCAAGACTTGGAATGGTCCCTCCCGTCGTGGCTGGCCCAGTTCCTTCTTTTGATGACCTCGATGTAGACCCAGTCTCCTGGATTGATGGGGTTGTCGACCTGTGAGGAGGAAAGATCAGGCGGCAGTAAATTTGTCTTTGACACAGTTTGAGCGTCCTGATCATATAATCTGCCAAGGACTGCTCTTCATCTGTTGCTTGCAACTCTCGTAGTCAATTGTCGTGCCCATTTAACTGGTAAATAGGAGTGTTTGCGGGAAGAGTTTGAACACCTCCTAATGATTCCCTTTAACCAAAAACTATTTATGACAGGGGCGTTCCCATTTATTGCCTCCTGGTTTGAAAGAGATTGTCTTACCCATGCCTTCTTTCTCCTCACAAGCTCGCACCCACACAGGGTGTGAACACACAAGGAGTGCGATTTGGTTGTCGGACACTCCAAGTCCATATCTTTTTGCCGCACTTCACCCTCTCAAGTTGGTGTTCTTTTGTTGTTGCTTCAGAGCGACCCTATCCATCACTCTTGAATGAGTCCATTGTTCAAATGAGTCAATTTTCATCATTGTGAGTTCCTCCGCTTTTCACTGTCTTTTCTCGTCCCCGAGGATGTTGTCTGTCCTCCGGAGTGTACTTGTCCCCCTCCAAGCACAGGAGTCTTTTCTTGTCCTTTGCCAAAGTTCAAAGGTGCTTCAGAGCCAGGCACCATTTTGTAGTTGTTCACGGCTGCAGGCGAAGACTCGGATTGGGTTTCAGGGACCCTGACACTGAGAATGACAGGCTGGGACGTCAAACTTGTAAGAATATCTCCAAATGTAGCTGCTGCCATCAATTTGCTGGTAACATTTATTTACCAAACTTCAAATTACAGCGGTCTCGTTTTTATATTGTAAATCCTGCAACTCATCCTATTTTTTGAGCTACATTTTATCTATAGTTCCAATTTAATCAGACAGTATGTTGTCTTCAGTATCATTATTGAAAATCAACTCATCGAGGTCTGCTTTCCACATCAAGCCCTGATCTGTATGTCTTGACCTCTCACATATTATTGTCATGCTTGCTCAAAAATGTGACTTAGAGTATGGTGCTGTGAATTCTCAATCTCCCCAATGAAATTGGATCCCACCTCGTAGTTCTTATCGTTCTCATGTTCCTGTTAGCCTGCAATTGTCCAAATCAAAAATGTTTTCTTTTAACTGTCTTTCTTTTGAACCTCTAAATCTCTCGTGTTGCTAACCTATCTACACCAGAATAAAAAATTTACCACAGTATAACACTAAATGTATTCGAAAATTCATTGTCATAAAGTGTTGTATTCTTACTATCTTCCACTATCTGTCCTACTCACTCCCCCCTTTTGAGGCTTGGCAACGCCCATGCCTCACACCTTGACAAACTTTTTGGGAGAACGCGTTCTGTACTACATACGATCATACCATCATCATTTAATTTGACTTTCTTTCCAAAACGCTTCTCAATTTCTCAGTTCACACATCTTCTACATGTGTTACCGATTCTCCAGTTTTTTCTCTAGTTAATTATCAATCCAAAAGCTACGTGTTTCTTTCTAACATTCAACCTGCTCAAAATCACTCTTTCATCAAAGTCGCTCTACTAATTTTCTATAGTAGTCGCCAACGACTTCAACCATTCAACCTCTCATTCAGGCAATCATTCATCAATGCTCATCATATGCATCTCACACAGTCTCCAAAAAGAAGTCATACTATCACATTGGTCCCTAATTCATCCAAGCTCACCACACAGCATTCATATATCATTTTCAACTCAGGTTTCCTGGTAGAACAATCCACCAGTCCAAAAAAAACTTAACTAAAACAAACAACTGGCAAATTAATCTGAATTTTTTCTTTGTGTTTAAATTTGAAGAACCCAATCTCTCAGATTTAGCTTGCATTTAGAATTTTGTATAATCAACCAATCAATTATTCCTATTAAATGTAGCATTGCAAAATCTTAAATTCACAATTTAGCTCCTTCCAATTCCTGAAAGCATGTTCTGTCGTTCTTTTTTTTTTTTTTTTCTTCATCGAATTTCTCATGTGAGCTCGACACTTAACATGCACTAGTGTGGATTAGTTTCTGCTCGCAAACAGATTTCTCTCTTTTCCTCTCATTTTTATCTGTCAAAATTGTTTCTGTTCTGCGGTGTAAATTGAATAGACAACAGTCTAGCAAATTTCTTTATATTAAAAGTAGCCAATCTTCATCAATTTGGGACTTTAACTTTAACTTTAACACATACGCACACACATGCACAGCTCTCGCGTGCAGAAGGTAGGTCTCAGCAACAATGATTCGTCAGAGGCTGGCCATTTCCTGTGGTCGATCATGAGCTGGTCCCTCCCATGCACACGAGGACAGCACATTCTAATTTTATTTATTTATCTTCTAGAAGCAAGTTGCATTTCTTTACCACTTGATTTGGATATTTTAACTTTAGTGTAACACAAATTGAGCTCTAGTCATTTGTAATTTGGGCATACAAACAGCATTGTCATACTTCTTGGATGGACAAGACTTCTAATAATCTAAAAAAATTCTAATAATCTGACAATGACATGTTTTGCTGTCATATGGGCATCTATCCTTTCTTTCTCTGTATGAGCATAAGCGGTCAAAGAGGAGGAAGCTTGTCATGCTAAAAATTTGGCTTTTCCTCTGCCCCTTCCTGCACCCTTTGATTGATATTGCTTTGCAGAACGACACTCTCGTGCAAAGTGTCCTCGTCTCCCACAGTTCCAACAGTTGTCTGAATCTGATGGGGGTTTTGATTTGAATGGTGGCTTGCGACGTTGTTGGTATCTAACTCTTCCTCTGCCCCTTTGGGAACTTTGGTAGAAGATTGTTGTATCTTCATTTAGATCATTACCATCATCTAGATGAAATACATCAAAACTTCTGCCTTTCTCAATCCCTTTGTCAGCGTCTTTGGGCCACTGCATGTTTTTTGTAAACCAAGCAGTGTCCGCTTCCACCAAGTGTTTTCTCACCCAACTGCCCAAGTCAGGGGGGAAACCAGTGAGGAGTGGAATTTTAAGATGTTGCTGATAAGCACTCTCATCTGCATCATTGAATGGGATGCCACTATGTACCCAGAATTCTTTTTCAAATCTCAATTGAATGGCGGCTTCATCACTTTTCAACTTTCTATCTTTTGTCTTCTGGATTTGTTCTCTTCTTTCTTGTGAAGCTTTCAACCACATTTTAGCACAATCCAATTCTCTCTCTTTTCTAAAACATCAACTACTATCTTCCACACTTCAACTCTCAACTTCCCTTCTACTCCATACTTTTTCTTCCACTTCGGCATATATTGCATACAATTAAGAAATCTACTCGCCATGTACTTCTCATCTCCGTCAAGAGGTAGAGATTTACCGTTTTTATTTCCCATCTTAATTCTAGTAGTTTAAGGTTTTACAATTTTTTTTTCGAAATTTTTTTCTTTGAGGATCCTCAATGCAGGTTTAAATTGACCTTTCAACAGATTACTAGCCTGTTTTATTGCCGTGGATCAACGCTAGAACTGCTTTTTAGTCAATTTATCCTACCAGTCACACACTCAATTACACTACCTCCAGCGCTTTTTTAGGCCTCATGGCTCGGACAAACCAAAGCCGTATCCCATAGCTCGGACAAACCAAAGCCGTATCTCATAGCTCGGACAAACCAAAGCCGTATCTCATAGCTCGGATAAACCAAAGCCGTATCTCATAGCTCGGACAAACCAAAGCCGTATCTCATAGCTCGGACAAACCAAAGCCGTATCTCATGGCTCGGACAAACCAAAGCCGTATCTCTCGTGCACACAACTTAAGGCCTTTAACTTACTTGTTCCCTTGGTTCGTTGCACTGCCGGGTCCCGTCAATCCACCTCTGTCAGACGAAGGCAGACCTAAGATGCTGGCCCAGCGAAGAATTCTCTTCCCAGGACTTTCTTCTCCAGGTCCTCCTAATGGACACTGGCTTGTCGACAATGCAGCACGTCCTCCTTCGTCAGCCAGATAGCGGGTATGAGGGATCCCGGGTTTCGGCACCAAAATGTTAGAGATTTGCTCACTCCAACTTACTCCTTACTTATTACTTGCAAGAACCACACGGGAGACAAGTAAGTCCTTTTTGGACACCTGCAGGTGGAGAGTTCACTCGCTCCAGAATGAAGTCTGAACCCTCGTTCCTGCGATGGGATATTTATTAAGAGAAACAGAGTGGGGGTTTGGGTAAACTGGCTAAAGCCCTTGTCCTCTAGTCTAAACATGTCAGGGGATGTTTTACGACCTTGTGATAAGGAGGACAAGGTAAGGTATTTATTACCTGTTGCATTCCAACATAATCCTTTGATAAAGATAACCTGGAAAACCCTAACAGGGGGGTTGGTCCAGTAATGCCAGACGGATGAGTGACTGAAGAATGTAGCTATTTTGTCTGAGAAAAAGGTGTGCTCATTGATGAGCTTACCTGTCCTTGTTGCTTCAGCGCTGACTCCAGATCTGCTACTCTGCTTTGATAGTGACCCATTTCTACCATCAGCTTTTCTCTGGTCTGAAAGGAGGAGGAGGGAGGCTCCTCCTCCTCCTTTCAGACCAGAGAACACCCGAGGCTGGGTGAGAACGGGGAGGCTGCGACCCGGCCGGGGGTTGCGGGAAGGGGCGCCACCTTGATCTCCTTCTCGGCGTCGTAGTCCCCTTTCGCTGGTCTGGGCTAGCAGAGCGTAGGCTCGTTGCAGCGCTTGATATTCTTGCGTCAGCTGGCGGTAGCGAAGCTCCGCCTCTTCATGCACACACCAATGCAACACAGCACTAGTACCAGAATCAGTCAGACCGGCGACAAAGCACCCGCGACGCAAAGACGAGTCCGATTCCAGGCTGAAGAGGAATGTTTGGTGTCAATACGCTGGCAGAAATGGCGGGCTACCTCTTCGGGTTCCGTGTCGGGGGTTCTGTCGGTGTGAAAAGACAAGGACGATCCGTCCGAGTCCACCAACACGTCTTCGTCGTAGCCGTAAAATGTTTCGATGACCTGCGGGCGCGGAAGCAAACATCTCTCTGAACAAACTGAAGCGACACCTCACGATGAATCGACGAGAGGAACGATAGCGAGAAAAAGGCCATTTCATCTTGCGCAACACCAAGCAGCCGCAAACAAACAGACTCACCTTGCAGGACCTCACGCTTTGTTCCTCCTCAGAGATTCTCGACGTCGGTATCGTAGCAGCAAATCTCTCTCCTGTCGACACAAATAATCCGCCTTTGAGATTCTTTGGATGCAAAGGGAACGAACGGCTCCGGCGCAGAAACAAACGCGACTCACAATGACATTTCTGACATGAGCTCCTGTCTCCAGAGCCTGAAAAACACGTCACCGGCGATGATTGGAGGGACGCTCGTCTTTTCCAAAAGTGACAACTACAGGGTGTGTCAGGGTTTTCCAGATTATCTTTATCGTATCATTGTGTTGCTTTGACTTTGACTGCGACCTGTAATAAATAATATTATTTATCCCTTATTTATCCCTATCGCTTATCCCTTCCTACACAAAGTCGTAAAACACCCCTTGCTATGTTTTGACTAGAGGTCAAGGGCTTCCTCTATTCAATCCACTCTTACACCCACCCTGTTTCTCTTAATTAAAATGCTCGTGCAGGAGCCGAGAGTCAGACTTCATTCGTACAACGGATGGACTCTCCACCTGCAGGTGTCCAAAAGAACTTACTTGTCTCCCGTGTGGTTCTTGCAAAATAAGTTGGAGCGAGCGCAACTCTAACAGGGTGCATTTTGCCACTAGCTGCCTACGGACAATGACGTCGCGCTCGCGGCTCATGGTTGACGGGCTGAGCAGCCGGGCAAGTCCGTCGTTTTCAGCGCACAGCGAGTGGCAAAGGCGCTGACAAAACGGGAGCTTTGAGCTGCTGAAAACGGCAAAACAAGTCTAAAGCGTGTTCAAACGCGTGCGCACAATGCTCCTGCTTGAAAGGTCGGAATTTAAGGGGCCAATTTTTTGGATGGCGGCCGCCGGCCAAGCTTTGGACGGAAAAGGTTTCCTGGCGACAGCGAGCGAGCGCGGCGCTGCCGTACGTGCACCGAGTCGCCTGCCTGAAGACCTTGGACAAGTCGTCGATGATGTGCCGCTGCTCCACAACTTGAAGGAACTCCATTTCACCGTCCTGCTGGCCGCAACCGCGGTCCAGGTCATTGAGCGAACTAGGCCTTCTCTGTGGAACACAAATGCAGTGGACTCTGTTGGCACGCCGCCGTTGTCCGCGTCGACTTACCAAGCTTGCCATCTCCTCGTTCTCCTGGGTGACAAAGCGCACTTTGTTTTCAAGGCGACACAGCACCAGCGAGAGTTCTTCATTCTTCCTGCTCAGGCGTTTGTTTTTGTACAGGAGTGGCAGAAACTGGCTTTCTGTTTCTCTCAGTCGCTTTAGCTGCAAGCATGAAGTGCGGGATGTGAAAGACGCACAACACGCGGGCCAGAACGTATCCATTCCTTTTGCATCGGTTTGAACGGAATCGTGGCTTTGGCTCCCAATAAAAGACATCTACCAGGCAACCGACTCGCTGCGCCGCTCAACTAATAAGCAAGCGCAATGGGTGCCTCGCTGGATGGCGCGCATCAAACGTAGCGCAAACCTTCAAGCGTGCCGTCAATAAATTACCAGTTCATTGCGCTCTTCAGAAAGCAGGGCGTTTCGATCCTCCAGTTTCCTGATGACTGCGCTGAGCTCAGCGATTTTCAGATGAAACCGTCGCGTGTCCCGATCCTCCTGAGACTGAAAACGCCCCGCAACACACACACACAAGCACTCGTTCAAAGTTCAAAACTGTTTTTGTGCTACCTTCCTCCAGCAACGAACTAAGTCATGCGTACTGCAAGTGTGTGATGAGGTGGCTTACGCAATGAAGAGGATTGCTAGTAGCGGCGTTGACCCCACTTCCAGGGTAGTTTAGGCCCGCCCTTTGGGAATCCCTCAGGGCAGCGATCTGCTGCTCGGCAGCCTGAGTCTGCAGCTGAAGGCGGTGGACGTGGCCGGCCCCAGGGCTTCATCCAAAACACTAACCGCTCTGTCTTTCAGCTTGATCTCATCCGTCTGGATGTACAAACGGGGAGCGCTCAGGCAGGCGGGCAAACTCATTTGCCAGAATTGTGACAAAAACAAAGAGAGCAACCGGCCAAATTTTTTCTTGAATCGACTAGAACACCTTTGCTGTGACAAAAGCGAAGCGAGCAACCGGACATTTTCTTCTTGTGAAATAGAATAGAATAGAATGCCTTAGGTGTCATTGCACTGCAGGTATACAACGAAATTGGGAACATAGCCACGCACCGCGCATCTGATCAGTCCTACCAGTCGGCGGATCTCCCTCTCGCAGTCTCTCTTGGTTCGGCTCAGCTCCTCCCGATGCTGGTGATGAGCCGATCGGAGCTCGGCCGCTCGGGACTGCCAGGCCTGCTGGGCCGCTGCCAGGGCTTCTTCCGCGCTCCTGGTGGAGGCGACACCGCTCGGTCTCCCGACACCGCCGCGTCTCCTCCACCTCTGCCAGCAAAGCGCCCCCCCTCCTCACCTGAGCAGACATTGCGCCACACCGGGCCGTTGAGACCGCAACGGAGCGCCGCGACGCTTACTGGGGACAAGCTACACAATACGGTAGCGGCCGCATCGAAGCCCGACGTGGCGTGCGGATAGTCAGACACGGATAGAGCGGATCACCTTGTCCATGGAGCCGTCCCTCAGGCTGAGGACCAAGGCATTCAGTCGCTGGATCTCTCCATCTTTGATTTTGATCACTCTCATCAGCTCCATTTCATGCTGCCGCAGTAATGTCTCCCTGGTAATGGCTAACTCTTTCTGCTTCTCCTCATGGAGTTTGCTTTTGAGTTCCGTCATGGCGGCGGTGGCACGGTGGTGCTCCGCCCGCAGGTCCTGACTTCTCTCTCTCTCCAGACAGCTGACCTGACATGACTTAGACTTAGACAAACTTTATTGTCATCTTGTCTGCACATGGTGCATACAAAACGAAATTCCGTTGCATACGTCTTACAACAAAGTAGTGATATTGCAGTTGAATAGAAGTAACATATCCTATGAAAATATATATATATACATATATACTATATATATATATATATATATATATATTAAAAATAAGTATAAAGTGCAGCAGTGATAATTATGCAATAGTGCAAGTAGGCAAAACAGTATTCAAGAGTGTGCAGAGGAATGCTAAACCATGTATTAAACTTCTATTTAAAGGGTTTATACAAGTTCAGTAAAGTTGGTAGTGCGAGATAGTGCAAGATAGAGGTCCGTAGTGTCATAAAGTACAGTTCTGTGAATGTGTGATGCAGAGTTCAGTTTAGAGCTCAACAGTTCTAGTGTTCAACAGTCTGATGACAGCAGGGAAAAAGCTGTTGCAGAACCTGGTGGACCTGCAGCGGATGCTGCAAACCTCTTCCCAGAGGGCAGCAGGGAGAACAGTCCATGGTGGGGGTGTGATGGGTCATTGATGATGTTACGGGCACGGGACATGCAGCGCTGAGATGAAATGTCCTGAATGGAGGGAAGAGGAGCCCCTATGATCCTCTCTGCTGTCCTCACCACTCTCCTCACGTTCTTCCAATCGGAGGCGGTGCAGCCTCCACACCACACAGAGAGACAGCTTGTCAGAATGCTCTCTATGGTGCTCCTGTAGAACGTCCTCATGATGGGTGGGGGCAGGTGGGCTCTCCTCATCCTCCGCAGGAAGTACAAGCGCTTCTGTGCCCTCTTGACCAGTGCCGTAGTGTTCATAGTCCAGGTGAGGTCTTCTGTGATGTGGACCCCCAGGAATTTGGTGGTGCTGACCACCTCCACAGCTGAGCTGTTGATGATCAGTGGAGCGTGGTGAGGCTGTTTTTTCTTGAAGTCGACAATGATCTCCTTCATCTTCTCCTCATTCAGGATCAGGCTGTTTTCTCTGCACCAGCCCACCAGCTGCTCCACCTCCTCTCTGTAGTCCAGGTCGTTGTTGTCTCTGATGAGCCCCACCACCGTTGTGTCGTCTGCTGACTTCACGATGTGATTGGTGGTGAACCTGAGGACGCAGTCGTGTGTCATCAGGGTGCACAGCAGGGGGCTCAGGACGCAGCCCTGAAGGGAGCCTGTGCTGAGGGTGATGACATCAGAGGTGTTCTGTCCGACCCGGACTGACTGAGGTCTGTTGGTGAGGAAGTCTAGCAGCCAGTTGCGAAGGGGGGTGTTGAAGCCCAGGTGTTCCAATTTTCCTACCAGATGCTGTGGGATGATGGTGTTAAACGCTGAGCTGAAGTCCAGGAACAGCCTCCGCACATGGGTGTTCTTCTCCTCCAGGTGAGCCAGGCTCAGGTGAAGAACGGAGGAGATGGCGTCCTGAAGCGAGCGGTTTTGCCGGTCGGCAAACTGGAACGGGTCAAATAATAGGGGGAGTCTGGAAACGATGTGACCTTTAAGCAGCCTTTCGAAGCACTTCATCATAACCGGAGTCAGTGCAACAGGCCGGTAATCATTAAATGAGGTGATTTGAGGTTTCTTCGGCACCGGAATGATGGAGGCAGTCTTAAAGCACGCCGGCACTGTGGCTTGGCCCAGCGAGGTGTTAAAAATGTCTGTGATGACCCCAGCCAGATGACTTGCACATTCCCTGAACACACGCCCAGGAATGTTGTCGGGGCCAGGGGCCTTACAGGGGTTGACTCTCCTCAGGGTCTTCAACACATCGGCGGAGTCAAGGCAGAGTACCTCCTCTTCCTGATGGGGGACAGTTTTAACTGCTGGAGTGCCGTTTAGTGCCTCGAACCTCCCAAAGAAGTTATTTAGACCATTTAGAAAGTCAGCATCAACTACACCCACCGGGGGGGGGGAGGGTGAGTTGTAGTCTGTAATCGCCCGTATGCCTTGCCACATACTCCTGATGTTTTTGACGTCGTGGAAACGATCCTGAAATTTTCGACTGCGGTCTCGCTTCGCTATCCTGATGGCACGGTTCAAGTTGGCTCTCGCTGTCCTCAGTGTCTCCTTGTCGCCAGACTTGAAGGCAGAGTTCCGCGCTCGTAGCGTTTGACGTACCTCCTCAGTCATCCAGGGTCGTTGGTTGCCCCGGGTGATGATATTCTTAGTGGTGCTGACGTCCTCGGTGCATTTGTTGATGTAGGCTGACACAGTCATGGCACACGCATGTCTAATCTACATCGGGAAAACTGGGAGGGAGGGAGGCAGGCAGGGAGGCAGGCAGGGAGGCAGGCAGGGAGGCAGGCAGTGTCTGTCTGTTGAGGTTTTCACCTTGTTCTTCTCCTGCTGAAGTTCTAACTGGACGTCCATCAGTTTGGTTCTCAGCTCGTCATTGGCGGCCTGAAGGGCGTCCGTTCGCTCCGCCTTGGCCCGCCCTGCCGGAGCTCGTTTGGACATCTCTTACTCGAGTCTCGCCCGGTCGTCAGTCAGAGATCACAACATTTGTACCTGGAGAGCACAAACGCAGCGCTGTTTTCCACTGGCTTCGAACTCAACTTCAATCGGTACCGTAACTTACAACATCATAAACATAGAACTAGCTTGACTTATTCATTGAATAAATGCATTTGGTTCTTCAAAACTGCATCACGCAACATAGCGTGACCGAGACGGCCGTTATCCACCTGCGTGAAGTTATTTGGTGAAATGAATGAGATGTTTAAGACACCATCGTTCTGTCTCTATGTAGATGAAGGTAAATAATCGATTGCTGAAGGTCCAAAGGTGTTGTGATAAACAAATAAACATATTAGTGATTAGTGACATATTTGTGATAAACATATTAGGCAGGATAATCACATATGTTAACGTGACTGCCCACACTGTATTTATTTATGGTTATTTGTTAAATCGAGTACTGTTAGACATGAAATAGGAAGTGTTTAACATAAATGGAAGACGAAAGGGGTACTCACCATTGTAGCTCCTGCTGGTCAATGATACGAGCCTCTTCTTGCAGTGGAAAACATACAGCCAACAAACACCGTGGAACCTAAAGGAATGAAATTAAACATTAACATTTAGCCTCAACCAACATTCACAGATACAACGCAACGCAAACTACACAAACGTAAATCTTTTTAAACACAATGAGTTGTACTTACCGTGTACGCTCTAGACGGTCCACTTGCAAGCGGAAAATAAAGATATTTCTGTTGATAATCGTCGTGTTTGTATCCGGTGTCTCGCTCAAGGCCATTGCGCCCACAGATTTGAATTTTGGCGAGAGTTCAGCCTATTGACGTCATTTCCGCGGTGTAATACCCGCATATCTGAAACGGCAAAGTTAAGAGTAGAGTTAAATAAAGTTTTTAGTCAACGCAATAATTTACAACCGTTGACCAGTCGAAATAATCGTCGAAATTTGGCGTCTGTGGCTGGAAGCAGACGCCGAGTTCGACATTCCTCCCAAACGCCACACTCCCTCGCTTTTCAGGGCTAAAAAAAAACAGTTGTAATTACCTTGTACGCTCTAGACCAGGGATGTCAAAGTCAAACACACCGAGGGCCAAAAAAACAAATTTGCTACAAGCCGAGGGCCGGACTGGTTCAATGTTTATTAAAATATATCGGAATGATTGCACATAGCCTATTGAACTAAGACCTAACACAGTGTACATTATTTAATGATTAAATGAATATGGCAATATTTTGTTATGGCTCTGTCAGTAACTTCAAGGGAAAATATTTTCAATAGCCAAACAGCAAAAAATTAAATTGTTTTAAAAACAAAATGTGTTTCTTAATATCAAGATAAATGCATAAATAAAAGTGCATGCATTATAAACTGAAAGTTTATTATTGTGCTGCTCTATGATCTACCGATCATTGCTTTCAAATCGTAAAATAAAAAATTAATCAAATCAGTTGTATTCTTTCTCATGGCTCTTATCTGCAATTTTCCCTTGGTCCATTCAACTGAAAAATAAATATAAATAAATAAAATTCAAAAATTTACGGCACACAGACAAAACAATACTTTCTTCAAAGAAAAATCACGTCTTGTAGAAACAAATGTAAAAATGTAACCGAATTAAAAAACGGTAAATACATTACTGCTCTGTGATGCTCACTTGTCTGAGGCTGAGCCTGATACTTAGAGGTGTCTCATCTTTTGTACAAGTTCATCAATGTTCGGGGTTAGGCTCTGAGGCTCAAAACCCGTTTTTGATCAACTCTCCTTCTGCAAAGGGCCGGGCTGATTTGGCGATCTCTTTTGCCACAATAAAGCTAGCCTTGGCAGCAGCCTCGCTTTGCGATTTAGCATACGTGAACATAGCCTGTCTGGACTTAAGGCCTCGTTTTAATTCTTCCACCTTCTGTAGCTTTTGTTCATATTCCATTTTCTTGTCTTTGTCTGTGTGTTTCTAAGACGTTCGATAGTGCCTTCTTAAATTTAATTCTTTCATTACAGCCACATTTTCTCCACACAGAAGACACACAGGTTTGCCTCTTACCTCCGTAAACATGTACTCTGCCTCCCACCTGGCCTGAAACCCCCTGTTCTTAGCGTCCACCTCACGTTTAGCCATTTTTGAGGAGGGGTATCAGAAAGTTGAACTCTGCTCTGACTACTGATGAATAATGAAGCCGCTTGTGCGATCTGCAGGGACATCGCGGGCTACCGTTGCATTGTGGGAAATGTAGTGTTGGTGCGTGCAAAAAACCAGCGGGCGGCTGTGGCCTGCGGGCCGGTTCTAATAGTAATTCAATATCATCCAGGGGGCCATAGATAATCAATTCGCGGGCCGGATCTGGCCCGCGGGCCGTAACTCTGACATATGTGCTCTAGACGGTCAAGTTGCAAGCTGAAAACAAAAATATTTGCCTTGTTAGTCATCGTGTTACTAACAGCTGTGTCTTGTTTGCCAGAACTGCCGGCATGGTGTTGTTCAGTGCGGCATAATGTTGTTCAGTGCGGCATAATGTTGTTCAGTGCGGCATGGTGTTGTTCAGTGCGGCATGGTGTTGTTCAGTGCAGGATGGTGTTGTTCAGTGCGGCATGGTGTTGTTCAATGCAGGATCGTGTTGTTCAGTGCAGCATAATGTTGTTCAGTGCAGCATGGTGTTGTTCAGTGCGGCATGGTGTTGTTCAATGCGGCATGGTGTTGTTCACTGCGGGATGGTGTTGTTCAATGCGGGATCGTGTTGTTCAGTGCGGCATAATGTTGTTCAGTGCAGCATGGTGTTGTTCAGTGCGGCATGGTGTTGTTCAGTGCGACATAATGTTGTTTAGTGCGGCATAATGTTGTTCAGTGCGGCATAATGTTGTTCAGTGCGGCATGGTGTTGTTCAGTGCGGCATGGTGTTGTTCAGTGCGGCATGGTGTTGTTCAGTGCAGGATGGTGTTGTTCAGTGCGGCATGGTGTTGTTCAATGCGGCATGGTGTTGTTCAGTGCGGGATGGTGTTGTTCAGTGCAGGATGGTGTTGTTCAGTGCGGCATGGTGTTGTTCAGTGCGGAATGGTGTTGTTCAGTGCGGCATGGTGTTGTTCAGTGCGGCATGGTGTTGTTCAGTGCAGGATGGTGTTGTTCAATGCGGGATCGTGTTGTTCAGTGCGGCATGGTGTTGTTCAGTGCGGCATGGTGTTGTTCAGTGCGGCATAATGTTGTTCAGTGCGGCATGGTGTTGTTCAGTGCGGCATGGTGTTGTTCAGTGCGGCATGGTGTTGTTCAGTGCGGCATGGTGTTGTTCAGTGCGGCATAATGTTGTCCAGTGCGCCATAATGTTGTTCAGTGCGGCATGGTGTTGTTTAGTGCGGGATGGTGTTGTTCAGTGCAGGATGGTGTTGTTCAGTGCGGCATGGTGTTGTTCAATGCGGCATGGTGTTGTTCAGTGCGGGATGGTGTTGTTCAGTGCGGCATGGTGTTGTTCAGTGCGGCATAATGTTGTTCAGTGCGGCATGGTGTTGTTCAGTGCGGCATGGTGTTGTTCAGTGCGGCATGGTGTTGTTCAGTGCGGCATGGTGTTGTTCAGTGCGGAATGGTGTTGTTCAGTGCGGCATGGTGTTGTTCAGTGCGGGATGGTGTTGTTCAATGCGGGATCGTGTTGTTCAGTGCGGGGTGGTGTTGTTCAGTGCAGGATGGTGTTGTTCAGTGCAGGATGGTGTTGTTCAGTGCGGCATGGTGTTGTTCAATGCAGGATCGTGTTGTTCAGTGCAGCATAATGTTGTTCAGTGCAGCATGGTGTTGTTCAGTGCGGCATGGTGTTGTTCAATGCGGCATGGTGTTGTTCAGTGCGGGATGGTGTTCAGTGCGGCATGGTGTTTTTCAGTGCGGCATAATGTTGTTCAGTGCGGCATGGTGTTGTTCAGTGCGGCATGGTGTTGTTCAGTGCAGGATGGTGTTGTTCAGTGCGGCATGGTGTTGTTCAATGCAGGATCGTGTTGTTCAGTGCAGCATAATGTTGTTCAGTGCAGCATGGTGTTGTTCAGTGCGGCATGGTGTTGTTCAATGCGGCATGGTGTTGTTCACTGCGGGATGGTGTTGTTCAATGCGGGATCGTGTTGTTCAGTGCGGCATAATGTTGTTCAGTGCAGCATGGTGTTGTTCAGTGCGGCATGGTGTTGTTCAGTGCGACATAATGTTGTTTAGTGCGGCATAATGTTGTTCAGTGCGGCATAATGTTGTTCAGTGCGGCATGGTGTTGTTCAGTGCGGCATGGTGTTGTTCAGTGCGGCATGGTGTTGTTCAGTGCAGGATGGTGTTGTTCAGTGCGGCATGGTGTTGTTTAATGCGGCATGGTGTTGTTCAGTGCGGGATGGTGTTGTTCAGTGCAGGATGGTGTCGTTCAGTGCGGCATGGTGTTGTTCAGTGCGGAATGGTGTTGTTCAGTGCGGCATGGTGTTGTTCAGTGCGGCATGGTGTTGTTCAGTGCAGGATGGTGTTGTTCAATGCGGGATCGTGTTGTTCAGTGCGGCATGGTGTTGTTCAGTGCGGCATGGTGTTGTTCAGTGCGGCATAATGTTGTTCAGTGCGGCATGGTGTTGTTCAGTGCGGCATGGTGTTGTTCAGTGCGGCATGGTGTTGTTCAGTGCGGCATGGTGTTGTTCAGTGCGGCATAATGTTGTCCAGTGCGCCATAATGTTGTTCAGTGCGGCATGGTGTTGTTTAGTGCGGGATGGTGTTGTTCAGTGCAGGATGGTGTTGTTCAGTGCGGCATGGTGTTGTTCAATGCGGCATGGTGTTGTTCAGTGCGGGATGGTGTTGTTCAGTGCGGCATGGTGTTGTTCAGTGCGGCATAATGTTGTTCAGTGCGGCATGGTGTTGTTCAGTGCGGCATGGTGTTGTTCAGTGCGGCATGGTGTTGTTCAGTGCGGCATGGTGTTGTTCAGTGCGGAATGGTGTTGTTCAGTGCGGCATGGTGTTGTTCAGTGCGGGGTGGTGTTCAATGCGGGATCGTGTTGTTCAGTGCGGGGTGGTGTTGTTCAGTGCAGGATGGTGTTGTTCAGTGCAGGATGGTGTTGTTCAGTGCGGCATGGTGTTGTTCAATGCAGGATCGTGTTGTTCAGTGCAGCATAATGTTGTTCAGTGCAGCATGGTGTTGTTCAGTGCGGCATGGTGTTGTTCAGTGCGGCATGGTGTTGTTCAGTGCGGCGTAATGTTGTTCAGTGCGGCATGGTGTTGTTCAGTGCGGAATGGTGTTGTTCAGTGCGGCATGGTGTTGTTCAGTGCAGGATGGTGTTGTTCAGTGCGGCATGGTGTTGCTCAGTGCGGCATGGTGTTGTTCAGTGCGGGATGGTGTTGTTCATTGCGGCATGGTGTTGTTCAGTGCGGCATGGTGTTGTTCAGTGCGGCATAATGTTGTTCAGTGCGCCATAATGTTGTTCAGTGCGGCATGGTGTTGTTCAGTGCGGGATGGTGTTGTTCAGTGCAGGATGGTGTTGTTCAGTGCGGCATGGTGTTGTTCAGTGCGGCATAATGTTGTTCAGTGCGGCATAATGTTGTTCAGTGCGGCATAATGTTGTTCAGTGCGGCATGGTGTTGTTCAGTGCGGCATGGTGTTGTTCAGTGCGGCATGGTGTTGTTCAGTGCGGCATAATGTTGTTCAGTGCGGCATGGTGTTGTTCAGTGCGGCATGGTGTTGTTCAGTGCGGCATAATGTTCAGTGCGGCATAATGTTGTTCAGTGCGGCATGGTGTTGTTCAGTGCGGGATGGTGTTGTTCAGTGCAGGATGGTGTTGTTCAGTGCGGCATGGTGTTCAGTGCGGGATGGTGTCTTTCAGTGCGGCATGGTGTCGTTCAGTGCGGCATGGTGTCTTTCAGTGCGGCATGGTGTCGTTCAGTGAGGCATGGTGTTGTTCAGTGCGGCATGGTGTTGTTTAGTGCGGCATGGTGTTGTTCAGTGCGGGATGGTGTTGTTCAGTGTGGCATGGTGTTCAGTGCGGCATGGTGTTGTTCAGTGCGGTATCGTGTTGTTCAGTGCGGTATCGTGTTTCTCAGTGCGGTATCGTGTTGTTCAGTGCAGTATCGTTGTGTTGTTCGTATTGTGTTTAACACTTAGCCTCTAACACTTAGCCTCTAACACTTAGCCTCTAGCATCTAGAAGGTAAATAAATAGGAAGGAAGGACTCACCGGTGACGTCTTCGCCCACGTCCAAGCGTTGTACTTTGTATTTTCATCCTTCTGACAGTGGAAAACATAGCCAACAAACACCGTGGAACCTAAACGAATGAAAGAAAACTATCATTTGGCCACAACCAACATTCACAGATACAACACAATGTGACGTGCGGGGTTGAGGTTAAAGGTTGAGTGAAGGGCCCTCGTTTTAAACTACTTTTTTGAAAAGGATTGGGAACAAGTAAGACGTATTTAATTTATTTAATGGGAAGTAGTAAGAGCTATTGAATTTAATCTATGTATTCTATTCTATTGTATTGTATTCTGTTGTATTCTTTTGGATTGTATTCACACTAACCCCACTAAAACTTCAGCCCACAAAAACTCGCCTCTGGCGCCTAGCCTCTGGCACTTAGCCTCTAACACTTAGCCTTTAACACTTAGCCTTTAACACTTAGCCTTTAACACTTAGCCTAGAAGGTGAATAAATAGGGTTAAAGGTTGAGTGAAGGGACCTCGTTTTAAACTACTTTTTTGTAAAGGAGTGGGAACAAGTAAGACGTATTTAATTTATTTAATGGGAAGTAGTAAGACTTATTAAATTTATTTAATCTACTTTTCTTCCCAGGCAAAATTTGATGTGCTGCAATTCCAAATTTCCAAAGTGAATGAAGGAATGAAGTCCTTTAAATTATGATTTTGTATAAATACTAGGCATTAACACAAAATCGACGGCACAAAATGGGCAGACTTTACTTGTTTGAAAAGGACTGGTTACAAGACAGACTTTTTTAATTTATTTAATGGGAAGAAGACTTATTTAGTTTAATTGATCTATTTTTGTTCCCTGGCAAAATTCGATTTGCTGCAATTCCAAATTTCCAAAGTGAATGAAGGAAAGAAGTCGTTTAAATTATGATTTTGTTTAAATACTAGGCATAGACACAAAATCTACGGCACAAAATGGGCAGACTTTACTTGTTTGAAGAGGACTGGTTACAAGACAGACTTTTCTGATTTATTTAATGGGAAGAAGACTTATTTAGTTTATTTAATCTATTTTTGTTCCCTGGCAAAATTGGATTTGCTGAAATTGTATTTTGCCAAATCTTGCCTTGAGACCTGATAGGAAGTATTAAACGCTTAGTTAAATCAATACAAGTTGGTAATAAGAGCGAGTAATGTTGGTTGAACCGATGAATGAAGGTTGAAAGCAATTTAAATTATGACTTTGTATAAATACTAGATATTAACAGAACATCTACTGCGCGAAATGGGCAGAGTTTACTTGTTTGAGAAGGAGTGGCTTATTCAAAACTAAGATTTATTTAATCTGTTTGTTCCCAGGCAAAATTGGATGTGATGCAATTCCAAATTTCACCACATGATGGTGCCCAATTTTGACTTCATAGGACATATTAAACACTTAGCTTGTTATTATGTTCAAGGTAATCAGATTTGTTTATTATTCTAATGGCCTCTTCAAAACTATTCTGGATTACTACTTTGGATCTATTCTACATTACTTGGCAACAACATACTCTGTAACAGATTAGGCAGTATAATCATATCTGTTAACTTGAGAGTGCCCACACTCAATCTACTTATCGTGATGTGTTAAATCAATTACTGTTAGACATTATTTGTCTGATAATCTACCAAATCTTTGAATTGAAGAATTTGTGATTTAATTAATAGCTTGTTGTTATGTTAAGGGTAATCAGACTTGTATATAATTCTAATGGCCTTCTTTTGAAAACTATTCTGAATTACAACTTTGGATCTTATATTACTTTGCAACAATCTACTCCGTGACAGATTAGGCAGTATAATCACATATGTTAACTTCAGTGCCCACACTGTATTTATTTATGGTTATTTGTTAAATCAAGTACTGTTAGACATGAAATAGGAAGTGTTTAACATAAATGTTATGGCTACTCACCATTGTAGCTCGCTCCTGGTCAATGATACGAGCCTCTTCTTGCAGTGGAAAACTTGCAGCCAACAAACACCGTGGAACCTAAAGGAATGAAATTAAACATTAACATTTCGCCTCGACCAATTTTCACACGTACAACGCAACGCGGCTACACTTCTGCTATTACAAACGTAAATCTCCTTAAACACAATGAGTGTTACTTACCGTGTACGCTCTAGACGGTCCAGTTGCAAGCAGAAAATAAAGATATTTCTGTTGATAATCGTCGCTGCTCAGTGGCTCACGGCCATCGCGCCAACAGATTTGAATTTTGGCGGAGGTTCGGGCAATTACGTCATATCCACGGCACATGACTGCGACGTAATACCCGCTTATCTGAAACGGCAGTTAAAAGTAGAGTTACATCAAGTTTTCTTGGAACCTAAACGAATGAAAGAAAACTATCATTTGGCCACAACCAACATTCACAGATACAACACAACGTGCGGGGTTGGGGTTAAAGATTGAGTGAAGGGCCCTCGTTTTAAACTACTGTTTTGAAAAGGAGTGGGAACAAGTAAGACGTATTTAATTTATTTAATGGGAAGTAGTAAGACTTATTAAATTTATTTAATCTACTTTTCTTCCCAGGCAAAATTTGATGTGCTGCAATTCCAAATTTCCAAAGTGAATGAAGGAATGAAGTCCTTTAAATTATGATTTTGTATAAATACTAGGCATTAACACAAAATCGACGGCACAAAATGGGCAGACTTTACTTGTTTGAAAAGGACTGGTTACAAGACAGACTTTTTTAATTTATTTAATGGGAAGAAGACTTATTTAGTTTAATTGATCTATTTTTGTTCCCTGCCAAAATTCGATTTGCTGCAATTCCAAATTTCCAAAGTGAATGAAGGAAAGAAGTCGTTTAAATTATGATTTTGTTTAAATACTAGGCATAGACACAAAATCTACGGCACAAAATGGGCAGACTTTACTTGTTTGAAGAGGACTGGTTACAAGACAGACTTTTCTGATTTATTTAATGGGAAGAGGACTTATTTAGTTTATTTAATCTATTTTTGTTCCCTGGCAAAATTGGATTTGCTGAAATTGTATTTTGCCAAATCTCGATTTGAGACCTGATAGGAAGTATTAAACGCTTAGTTAAATCAATACAAGTTGGTAATAAGAGCGAGTAATGTTGGTTGAACCGATGAATGAAGGTTGAAAGCAATTTAAATTATGACTTTGTATAAATACTAGATATTAACAGAACATCTACTGCGCAAAATGGGCAGAGTTTACTTGTTTGAGAAGGAGTGGCTTATTCAAAACTAAGATTTATGTAATCTGTTTGTTCCCAGGCAAAATTGGATGTGATGCAATTCCAAATTTCACCACATGATGGTGCCCAATTTTGACTTCATAGGACATATTAAACACTTAGCTTGTTATTATGTTCAAGGTAATCAGATTTGTTTATCATTCTAATGGCCTCTTCAAAACTATTCTGGATTACTACTTTGGATCTATTCTACATTACTTGGCAACAACATACTCTGTAACAGATTAGGCAGTATAATCACATATGTTAACTTGAGAGTGCCCACACTCAATCTACTTATCGTGATGTGTTAAATCAATTACTGTTAGACATTATTTGTCTGATAATCTACCAAATCTTTGAATTGAAGAATTTGTGATTTAATTAATAGCTTGTTCAGGGTAATCAGACTTGTATATAATTCTAATGGCCTTCTTTTGAAAACTATTCTGAATTACAACTTTGGATCTTATATTACTTTGCAACAATCTACTCCGTGACAGATTAGGCAGTATAATCACATATGTTAACTTCAGTGCCCACACTGTATTTATTTATGGTTATTTGTTAAATCAAGTACTGTTAGACATGAAATAGGAAGTGTTTAACATAAATGTTATGGCTACTCACCATTGTAGCTCGCTCCTGGTCAATGATACGAGCCTCTTCTTGCAGTGGAAAACTTGCAGCCAACAAACACCGTGGAACCTAAAGGAATGAAATTAAACATTAACATTTCGCCTCGACCAATTTTCACACGTACAACGCAACGCGGCTACACTTCTGCTATTACAAACGTAAATCTCCTTAAACACAATGAGTGTTACTTACCGTGTACGCTCTAGACGGTCCAGTTGCAAGCAGAAAATAAAGATATTTCTGTTGATAATCGTCGCTGCTCAGTGGCTCACGGCCATCGCGCCAACAGATTTGAATTTTGGCGGAGGTTCGGGCAATTACGTCATATCCGCGGCATTTGACTGCGACGTAATACCCGCTTATCTGAAACGGCAGTTAAAAGTAGAGTTACATCAAGTTTTCTTGGAACCTAAACGAATGAAAGAAAACTATCATTTGGCCACAACCAACATTCACAGATACAACACAACGTGCGGGGTTGAGGTTAAAGATTGAGTGAAGGGCCCTCGTTTTAAACTACTGTTTTGAAAAGGAGTGGGAACAAGTAAGACGTATTTAATTTATTTAATGGGAAGTAGTAAGACTTATTAAATTTATTTAATCTACTTTTCTTCCCAGGCAAAATTTGATGTGCTGCAATTCCAAATTTCCAAAGTGAATGAAGGAATGAAGTCCTTTAAATTATGATTTTGTATAAATACTAGGCATTAACACAAAATCGACGGCACAAAATGGGCAGACTTTACTTGTTTGAAAAGGACTGGTTACAAGACAGACTTTTTTAATTTATTTAATGGGAAGAAGACTTATTTAGTTTAATTGATCTATTTTTGTTCCCTGCCAAAATTCGATTTGCTGCAATTCCGAATTTCCAAAGTGAATGAAGGAAAGAAGTCGTTTAAATTATGATTTTGTTTAAATACTAGGCATAGACACAAAATCTACGGCACAAAATGGGCAGACTTTACTTGTTTGAAGAGGACTGGTTACAAGACAGACTTTTCTGATTTATTTAATGGGAAGAGGACTTATTTAGTTTATTTAATCTATTTTTGTTCCCTGGCAAAATTGGATTTGCTGAAATTGTATTTTGCCAAATCTCGATTTGAGACCTGATAGGAAGTATTAAACGCTTAGTTAAATCAATACAAGTTGGTAAGAAGAGCGAGTAATGTTGGTTGAACCGATGAATGAAGGTTGAAAGCAATTTAAATTATGACTTTGTATAAATACTAGATATTAACAGAACATCTACTGCGCAAAATGGGCAGAGTTTACTTGTTTGAGAAGGAGTGGCTTATTCAAAACTAAGATTTATGTAATCTGTTTGTTCCCAGGCAAAATTGGATGTGATGCAATTCCAAATTTCACCACATGATGGTGCCCAATTTTGACTTCATAGGACATATTAAACACTTAGCTTGTTATTATGTTCAAGGTAATCAGATTTGTTTATCATTCTAATGGCCTCTTCAAAACTATTCTGGATTACTACTTTGGATCTATTCTACATTACTTGGCAACAACATACTCTGTAACAGATTAGGCAGTATAATCACATAGGTTAACTTGAGAGTGCCCACACTCAATCTACTTATCGTGATGTGTTAAATCAATTACTGTTAGACATTATTTGTCTGATAATCTACCAAATCTTTGAATTGAAGAATTTGTGATTTAATTAATAGCTTGTTCGGGGTAATCAGACTTGTATATAATTCTAATGGCCTTCTTTTGAAAACTATTCTGAATTACAACTTTGGATCTTATATTACTTTGCAACAATCTACTCGGTGACAGATTAGGCAGTATAATCACATATGTTAACTTCAGTGCCCACACTGTATTTATTTATGGTTATTTGTTAAATCAAGTACTGTTAGACATGAAATAGGAAGTGTTTAACATAAATGTTATGGCTACTCACCATTGTAGCTCGCTCCTGGTCAATGATATGAGCCTCTTCTTGCAGTGGAAAACTTGCAGCCAACAAACACCGTGGAACCTAAAGGAATGAAATTAAACATTAACATTTCGCCCGGACCAACATTCACACGTACAACGCAACGCGGCTACACTTCTGCTATTACAAACGTAAATCTCCTTAAACACAACGAGTGTTACTTACCGTGTACGCTCTAGGCAAAATTGGATGTGATGCAATTCCAAATCTATCTGAAACGGCAGTTAAAAGTAGAGTTACATCAAGTTTTCTTTTTTAATCAACACAATCATTTACAACCGTTGACCAGAAAGAATCGTCGAAATTCGACGTCCCCCACAAACGCCACGCTCACTCGCTTTTCAGGGCAACAAAAGTACTTCTTTTTAAAAACGATGAGTTGTACTTACCGTGTACGCTCTGGACGGTCCAGTTGCAAGCAGAAAATAAAAATATTTCTCTTGTTAGTCGTATGTTACCATCCGCTGTGTCTTTGTCAACATCGCCGCCATTTTCCTACTTCCTGCCGCGAGCCACGCCCACGGATTTAAATTTGGGCGGAAGCTCTTTCCATTGGCGTCGTTTTCGCGTATAGCAAATCCGATTGGTTGGGAAGGGTTATGCAGCCGAGGAGTCCTGTGATCGGTGGGATGTAAAGTAGGCGTCGACGTCACGTCCGCGTCACGTGACCACGACGTGGCAGACGTCAAATAGCAACCGCTGTTTTGTTTAGTAGACTTACAGTTGTTATGCATTGACATAATGGCGCACACACCAAATAGATTTAAATAAATTAAATAATTCTTCTGCCCACTCTCTTTTAAACAAGTTAACTCTCCCCGCGGATTTGAATTCCGGCGAAAGTTACGCCCATCGACGTCACGTATGTCACGTGACCACGACGTGGCAGATGTCATATAGCAACCGCTGTTTTGTTTAGTAGATTTACAGTTGTTATGCATTGGCATAATGGTGTGCACTCAAAATAGATTTAAATAAATTAAATATTTCTTCTGCCTACTCCCTTTTAAACAAGTTAACTCTGCCCACGTCCATTGACGTCTTGTCTGCGTCACGTGACCACGACGTAGCGACGTCATATAGTAACCGCTGTTTTGACCAGTAGACTTAGTTATTATGCGTTGACATAATGGCGCACTGGTTAGCATGGCCACCTCTTAAGCATGATGATGCGGGTTCGACGCCTGATCAATGTTAGCATGGAGTGAGCTGAAGTGCATGGCGCTGAAGATTTGAATCTTTGAAATGCGCTGAGGTCTGACATATCAGGCAGAATGGTTTGCCATCACGTTCAACAAAAAATAGAAACTTTCCCACTCTGATTAAAACGTCCTGTGTTCATCTACGTATTTTTGTTTTGCTGTGCATCTTTTCCCTGCCATTTCGAGAGCCCAATTGACACTCATAGTTTAAAGAAATGTGTTTGCCCATCCTACTTTGTGGAATTTCACCACATGCGCTTTTGACCAAAATACCAAATTGAACTCAAGTGAAGCCAACACGCACAACCCCCCCCCCACACACACACACACACACACACACACACACACAAATGTTGATATGAACATAAAAGAGCCGCATGCGGTTCGGGAGTTGCGGCTTGGCCAAACCTGTACTATACAACTTTATTTGTATAAAATTTTCACAACAGCTGTCACACAAACAAAGCGGGAAAAACCGAAGACGTGCGTGTTCCGCCCACGCTGGATTTATTTGCACCTTTGAAAAGACACCGTATTGCCGCAGATGTGGCAAAGAGTACTTTTGGGCATCTGAGACGGAAGGATGTCCAAAGCATCACGTCACCTGCTCTGGTAGGCATGGTGGTGGGACGTTGAGGTCAACCGCTTTGGGGTTGGCTGACTCTTTGATCGCAGGATGCCACACACTTGAAGACAGAAGCAGAAAAGCAGAGCTAAATGCAAAATGTACTCACCGGTGACTCCAATTTTTTTCCCCCCTGAAGAAACAGCTGGACGGGTGGCCCCGGCTGGCCAGTGGGACTCTTGTTATTCTGACCCTTTTTAGTGCGCGTTTGGGGCAACAACCGTTTTTTGTGGCGCTCTCTTCTGGTTCAAAAGTGCCCTGCATGTGAATTTGCTTTTCCTGCCTTCTGATTGGATGAGCGCCGGTGTGACGCGGTGCCTCTGTCACCGTGGCGGGGGGTATACGTTGGCATCGGAGCGTCTGCCAACGTCTGAGACCGGCTGGCAGTGTATCGGAGGTGTCGAGTGCGGTGCCGCTGGAGCTCACTCACCAGCTGGTGTTAGGGCCACAGAATGAAGGCCAAGGAGAAGAATAGAAAGAGAAACAGAAACTTCTCCTCCAATTGTTTGATTTGTCTCTTCTGAGCTTCGATGAATTCTTTCAGCTCTTTGTTCCTCTAGGACGGACAAATGGAAAGTGGCATTCAAAAGCCAGTAAGCGTGCAAGTAAGTGCCGGGCTGGCTTTGGGCCCTTACCTGTTGCGCGCTGTGCAGCAGATCCATTCTCTCTTGGAGGATGCAAGCGTCGCGCTCCCTCAACTCGCACATCAGGGCTCGCTTCCATTGGTCCACGGCGCTCCTAAGCTCTTCTCTCTGATCCGCCGTCAGCACGTCATTCACGCCAGCGTGGCTGGCTTTTTCGCCGTCCGTGGCGGGGCAGTCCCGCTGCGGTAGCGCCTCGTACAACATGGCCTCCAGCTCCAGGATCCTCTGGGCCGCAATCCTCGTCCATCAGTGGTCCGGCGGGAGATTTGAGGGCGGCTTACCTTATGAGCCTGGTCCATGGAACACTTCCTGAAGTCCAACTCTTCATCCAGGTAGCCCTTCTGCTTGCAGAACATATCCTAGCACAGCTCAAGGTCAGAATTGTTGGGGCACATTGCCGGAGTTCCCCTTGGCTGATGTCGCGTGTCTGTCTACCTTCTCACTTTCAATGTCCAACATCTTCTGTTGAAGTGCTGACTTGGTCACTTTGATGTATTCTAACCACTGAGGAAAGGCTGCTGTCACATAAGCAGAATGCGAGAGCGTGCGTGGACGTGCGCGTTACCTTCTCGGCTAGGGTGAGAAGGGTCCTGGCGTGAATCACGACCACCTGCTCCTCGTTGGTGAGATTCTGCAAGAGCCCAAAGGCACAGCGTCAACAAGCTTCTTTCAGCGCAAAGCCTTCCAAAAGTCACATTTGAGCCGCCGAGTCTCGTGGAGTGCGAACATAAGGAGTTCGACATACACTTACGGCGTTATAGCCCAGGATGTCCAGCTTCTTCATCAGATCACTGATGACGATGTCCGAGGGAAAGGCGCAAGGAGCAATGTAAGGTGTTCTGGGACCTCGGGTTAAGGTTAGGGTTGCGAGGGACGCCTTACCTACGCTCACGCCCTCGGCCTCGCAGTAGATCTGCAAAGGGCTGAGGCCGTCTGGGAAACGGACTTGCAGAAACTTCAAGACGGGGGAGCGCCACTCCCTCTCCTGAAAGGCAGAGGCATGCATCCGTCCGTCCGTCCGTCCGTCCGTCCGTCACATCTCTGGCCTCAACACGCTTGTGCGAGTCTTCCCACCTCCAGCTCCAGGATGCGGAACTCAAGCAGTTCGTTTTGGTCTCGGATATCCTGGATGTGCTCTTTCAGACGCGCTTCTTCCGCCTCCATCCGCCTGACCTGAAAAGACAGTCAGACCTCATCTGCGGGGCTTCCCGACAGGTGTGACGCCAAGCGACTCCGCCCAGCGCCTTTCTTTCCGTCACCTTTTCGGCCAACTGCTGATTGCTCTGACGCAGCAGCTGCTTCTCCTCCACCCACTTGACATTCTAGAAGAGACAAACGCGTGGACAGCTTTGGAATGTTGTGTCATTTTCATCCACAAATTCTTTGGTTGACTGGAAAATGACATTTGCTTTTCTCCGCATTTTCCCAGCCACGTTCGGGGGGGGGGGGGGGGGGGGGTTGGTCCAGTAATGCCAGACGGATGAGTGACTGAAGAATGTAGCTATTTTGTCTGAGAAAAAGGTGTGCTCATTGATGAGCTTACCTGTCCTTGTTGCTTCAGCGCTGACTCCAGATCTGCTACTCTGCTTTGATAGTGACCCATTTCTACCATCAGCTTTTCTCTGGTCTGAAAGGAGGAGGAGGGAGGCTCCTCCTCCTCCTTTCAGACCAGAGAACACCCGAGGCTGGGTGAGAACGGGGAGGCTGCGACCCGGCCGGGGGTTGCGGGAAGGGGCGCCACCTTGATCTCCTTCTCGGCGTCGTAGTCCCCTTTCGCTGGTCTGGGCTAGCAGAGCGTAGGCTCGTTGCAGCGCTTGATATTCTTGCGTCAGCTGGCGGTAGCGAAGCTCCGCCTCTTCATGCACACACCAATGCAACACAGCACTAGTACCAGAATCAGTCAGACCGGCGACAAAGCACCCGCGACGCAAAGACGAGTCCGATTCCAGGCTGAAGAGGAAAGTTTGGTGTCAATACGCTGGCAGAAATGGCGGGCTACCTCTTCGGGTTCCGTGTCGGGGGTTCTGTCGGTGTGAAAAGACAAGGACGATCCGTCCGAGTCCACCAACACGTCTTCGTCGTAGCCGTAAAATGTTTCGATGACCTGCGGGCGCGGAAGCAAACATCTCTCTGAACAAACTGAAGCGACACCTCACGATGAATCGACGAGAGGAACGATAGCGAGAAAAAGGCCATTTCATCTTGCGCAACACCAAGCAGCCGCAAACAAACAGACTCACCTTGCAGGACCTCACGCTTTGTTCCTCCTCAGAGATTCTCGACGTCGGTATCGTAGCAGCAAATCTCTCTCCTGTCGACACAAATAATCCGCCTTTGAGATTCTTTGGATGCAAAGGGAACGAACGGCTCCGGCGCAGAAACAAACGCGACTCACAATGACATTTCTGACATGAGCTCCTGTCTCCAGAGCCTGAAAAACACGTCACCGGCGATGATTGGAGGGACGCTCGTCTTTTCCAAAAGTGACAACTACAGGGTGTGTCAGGGTTTTCCAGATTATCTTTATCGTATCATTGTGTTGCTTTGACTTTGACTGCGACCTGTAATAAATAATATTATTTATCCCTTATTTATCCCTATCGCTTATCCCTTCCTACACAAAGTCGTAAAACACCCCTTGCTATGTTTTGACTAGAGGTCAAGGGCTTCCTCTATTCAATCCACTCTTACACCCACCCTGTTTCTCTTAATTAAAATGCTCGTGCAGGAGCCGAGAGTCAGACTTCATTCGTACAACGGATGGACTCTCCACCTGCAGGTGTCCAAAAGAACTTACTTGTCTCCCGTGTGGTTCTTGCAAAATAAGTTGGAGCGAGCGCAACTCTAACAGGGTGCATTTTGCCACTAGCTGCCTACGGACAATGACGTCGCGCTCGCGGCTCATGGTTGACGGGCTGAGCAGCCGGGCAAGTCCGTCGTTTTCAGCGCACAGCGAGTGGCAAAGGCGCTGACAAAACGGGAGCTTTGAGCTGCTGAAAACGGCAAAACAAGTCTAAAGCGTGTTCAAACGCGTGCGCACAATGCTCCTGCTTGAAAGGTCGGAATTTAAGGGGCCAATTTTTTGGATGGCGGCCGCCGGCCAAGCTTTGGACGGAAAAGGTTTCCTGGCGACAGCGAGCGAGCGCGGCGCTGCCGTACGTGCACCGAGTCGCCTGCCTGAAGACCTTGGACAAGTCGTCGATGATGTGCCGCTGCTCCACAACTTGAAGGAACTCCATTTCACCGTCCTGCTGGCCGCAACCGCGGTCCAGGTCATTGAGCGAACTAGGCCTTCTCTGTGGAACACAAATGCAGTGGACTCTGTTGGCACGCCGCCGTTGTCCGCGTCGACTTACCAAGCTTGCCATCTCCTCGTTCTCCTGGGTGACAAAGCGCACTTTGTTTTCAAGGCGACACAGCACCAGCGAGAGTTCTTCATTCTTCCTGCTCAGGCGTTTGTTTTTGTACAGGAGTGGCAGAAACTGGCTTTCTGTTTCTCTCAGTCGCTTTAGCTGCAAGCATGAAGTGCGGGATGTGAAAGACGCACAACACGCGGGCCAGAACGTATCCATTCCTTTTGCATCGGTTTGAACGGAATCGTGGCTTTGGCTCCCAATAAAAGACATCTACCAGGCAACCGACTCGCTGCGCCGCTCAACTAATAAGCAAGCGCAATGGGTGCCTCGCTGGATGGCGCGCATCAAACGTAGCGCAAACCTTCAAGCGTGCCGTCAATAAATTACCAGTTCATTGCGCTCTTCAGAAAGCAGGGCGTTTCGATCCTCCAGTTTCCTGATGACTGCGCTGAGCTCAGCGATTTTCAGATGAAACCGTCGCGTGTCCCGATCCTCCTGAGACTGAAAACGCCCCGCAACACACACACACAAGCACTCGTTCAAAGTTCAAAACTGTTTTTGTGCTACCTTCCTCCAGCAACGAACTAAGTCATGCGTACTGCAAGTGTGTGATGAGGTGGCTTACGCAATGAAGAGGATTGCTAGTAGCGGCGTTGACCCCACTTCCAGGGTAGTTTAGGCCCGCCCTTTGGGAATCCCTCAGGGCAGCGATCTGCTGCTCGGCAGCCTGAGTCTGCAGCTGAAGGCGGTGGACGTGGCCGGCCCCAGGGCTTCATCCAAAACACTAACCGCTCTGTCTTTCAGCTTGATCTCATCCGTCTGGATGTACAAACGGGGAGCGCTCAGGCAGGCGGGCAAACTCATTTGCCAGAATTGTGACAAAAACAAAGAGAGCAACCGGCCAATTTTTTTCTTGAATCGACTAGAACACCTTTGCTGTGACAAAAGCGAAGCGAGCAACCGGACATTTTCTTCTTGTGAAATAGAATAGAATAGAATGCCTTAGGTGTCATTGCACTGCAGGTATACAACGAAATTGGGAACATAGCCACGCACCGCGCATCTGATCAGTCCTACCAGTCGGCGGATCTCCCTCTCGCAGTCTCTCTTGGTTCGGCTCAGCTCCTCCCGATGCTGGTGATGAGCCGATCGGAGCTCGGCCGCTCGGGACTGCCAGGCCTGCTGGGCCGCTGCCAGGGCTTCTTCCGCGCTCCTGGTGGAGGCGACACCGCTCGGTCTCCCGACACCGCCGCGTCTCCTCCACCTCCGCCAGCAAAGCGCCCCCCCTCCTCACCTGAGCAGACATTGCGCCACACCGGGCCGTTGAGACCGCAACGGAGCGCCGCGACGCTTACTGGGGACAAGCTACACAATACGGTAGCGGCCGCATCGAAGCCCGACGTGGCGTGCGGATAGTCAGACACGGATAGAGCGGATCACCTTGTCCATGGAGCCGTCCCTCAGGCTGAGGACCAAGGCATTCAGTCGCTGGATCTCTCCATCTTTGATTTTGATCACTCTCATCAGCTCCATTTCATGCTGCCGCAGTAATGTCTCCCTGGTAATGGCTAACTCTTTCTGCTTCTCCTCATGGAGTTTGCTTTTGAGTTCCGTCATGGCGGCGGTGGCACGGTGGTGCTCCGCCCGCAGGTCCTGACTTCTCTCTCTCTCCAGACAGCTGACCTGACATGACTTAGACTTAGACAAACTTTATTGTCATCTTGTCTGCACATGGTGCATACAAAACGAAATTCCGTTGCATACGTCTTACAACAAAGTAGTGATATTGCAGTTGAATAGAAGTAACATATCCTATGAAAATATATATATATACATATATACTATATATATATATATATATATATATATATATATATATATATATATTAAAAATAAGTATAAAGTGCAGCAGTGATAATTATGCAATAGTGCAAGTAGGCAAAACAGTATTCAAGAGTGTGCAGAGGAATGCTAAACCATGTATTAAACTTCTATTTAAAGGGTTTATACAAGTTCAGTAAAGTTGGTAGTGCGAGATAGTGCAAGATAGAGGTCCGTAGTGTCATAAAGTACAGTTCTGTGAATGTGTGATGCAGAGTTCAGTTTAGAGCTCAACAGTTCTAGTGTTCAACAGTCTGATGACAGCAGGGAAAAAGCTGTTGCAGAACCTGGTGGACCTGCAGCGGATGCTGCAAACCTCTTCCCAGAGGGCAGCAGGGAGAACAGTCCATGGTGGGGGTGTGATGGGTCATTGATGATGTTACGGGCACGGGACATGCAGCGCTGAGATGAAATGTCCTGAATGGAGGGAAGAGGAGCCCCTATGATCCTCTCTGCTGTCCTCACCACTCTCCTCACGTTCTTCCAATCGGAGGCGGTGCAGCCTCCACACCACACAGAGAGACAGCTTGTCAGAATGCTCTCTATGGTGCTCCTGTAGAACGTCCTCATGATGGGTGGGGGCAGGTGGGCTCTCCTCATCCTCCGCAGGAAGTACAAGCGCTTCTGTGCCCTCTTGACCAGTGCCGTAGTGTTCATAGTCCAGGTGAGGTCTTCTGTGATGTGGACCCCCAGGAATTTGGTGGTGCTGACCACCTCCACAGCTGAGCTGTTGATGATCAGTGGAGCGTGGTGAGGCTGTTTTTTCCTGAAGTCGACGATGATCTCCTTCATCTTCTCCTCATTCAGGATCAGGCTGTTTTCTCTGCACCAGCCCACCAGCTGCTCCACCTCCTCTCTGTAGTCCAGGTCGTTGTTGTCTCTGATGAGCCCCACCACCGTTGTGTCGTCTGCTGACTTCACGATGTGATTGGTGGTGAACCTGAGGACGCAGTCGTGTGTCATCAGGGTGCACAGCAGGGGGCTCAGGACGCAGCCCTGAAGGGAGCCTGTGCTGAGGGTGATGACATCAGAGGTGTTCTGTCCGACCCGGACTGACTGAGGTCTGTTGGTGAGGAAGTCTAGCAGCCAGTTGCGAAGGGGGGTGTTGAAGCCCAGGTGTTCCAATTTTCCTACCAGATGCTGTGGGATGATGGTGTTAAACGCTGAGCTGAAGTCCAGGAACAGCCTCCGCACATGGGTGTTCTTCTCCTCCAGGTGAGCCAGGCTCAGGTGAAGAACGGAGGAGATGGCGTCCTGAGTGGAGCGGTTTTGCCGGTCGGCAAACTGGAACGGGTCAAATAATAGGGGGAGTCTGGAAACGATGTGACCTTTAAGCAGCCTTTCGAAGCACTTCATCATAACCGGAGTCAGTGCAACAGGCCGGTAATCATTAAATGAGGTGATTTGAGGTTTCTTCGGCACCGGAATGATGGAGGCAGTCTTAAAGCACGCCGGCACTGTGGCTTGGCCCAGCGAGGTGTTAAAAATGTCTGTGATGACCCCAGCCAGATGACTTGCACATTCCCTGAACACACGCCCAGGAATGTTGTCGGGGCCAGGGGCCTTACAGGGGTTGACTCTCCTCAGGGTCTTCAACACATCGGCGGAGTCAAGGCAGAGTACCTCCTCTTCCTGATGGGGACAGTTTTAACTGCTGGAGTGCCGTTTAGTGCCTCGAACCTCCCAAAGAAGTTATTTAGACCATTTAGAAAGTCAGCATCAACTACACCCACCGGGGGGGGGGAGGGTGAGTTGTAGTCTGTAATCGCCCGTATGCCTTGCCACATACTCCTGATGTTTTTGACGTCGTGGAAACGATCCTGAAATTTTCGACTGCGGTCTCGCTTCGCTATCCTGATGGCACGGTTCAAGTTGGCTCTCGCTGTCCTCAGTGTCTCCTTGTCGCCAGACTTGAAGGCAGAGTTCCGCGCTCGTAGCGTTTGACGTACCTCCTCAGTCATCCAGGGTCGTTGGTTGCCCCGGGTGATGATATTCTTAGTGGTGCTGACGTCCTCGGTGCATTTGTTGATGTAGGCTGACACAGTCATGGCACACGCATGTCTAATCTACATCGGGAAAACTGGGAGGGAGGGAGGCAGGCAGGGAGGCAGGCAGGGAGGCAGGCAGGGAGGCAGGCAGTGTCTGTCTGTTGAGGTTTTCACCTTGTTCTTCTCCTGCTGAAGTTCTAACTGGACGTCCATCAGTTTGGTTCTCAGCTCGTCATTGGCGGCCTGAAGGGCGTCCGTTCGCTCCGCCTTGGCCCGCCCTGCCGGAGCTCGTTTGGACATCTCTTACTCGAGTCTCGCCCGGTCGTCAGTCAGAGATCACAACATTTGTACCTGGAGAGCACAAACGCAGCGCTGTTTTCCACTGGCTTCGAACTCAACTTCAATCGGTACCGTAACTTACAACATCATAAACATAGAACTAGCTTGACTTATTCATTGAATAAATGCATTTGGTTCTTCAAAACTGCATCACGCAACATAGCGTGACCGAGACGGCCGTTATCCACCTGCGTGAAGTTATTTGGTGAAATGAATGAGATGTTTAAGACACCATCGTTCTGTCTCTATGTAGATGAAGGTAAATAATCGATTGCTGAAGGTCCAAAGGTGTTGTGATAAACAAATAAACATATTAGTGATTAGTGACATATTTGTGATAAACATATTAGGCAGGATAATCACATATGTTAACGTGACTGCCCACACTGTATTTATTTATGGTTATTTGTTAAATCGAGTACTGTTAGACATGAAATAGGAAGTGTTTAACATAAATGGAAGACGAAAGGGGTACTCACCATTGTAGCTCCTGCTGGTCAATGATACGAGCCTCTTCTTGCAGTGGAAAACATACAGCCAACAAACACCGTGGAACCTAAAGGAATGAAATTAAACATTAACATTTAGCCTCAACCAACATTCACAGATACAACGCAACGCAAACTACACAAACGTAAATCTTTTTAAACACAATGAGTTGTACTTACCGTGTACGCTCTAGACGGTCCACTTGCAAGCGGAAAATAAAGATATTTCTGTTGATAATCGTCGTGTTTGTATCCGGTGTCTCGCTCAAGGCCATTGCGCCCACAGATTTGAATTTTGGCGAGAGTTCAGCCTATTGACGTCATTTCCGCGGTGTAATACCCGCATATCTGAAACGGCAAAGTTAAGAGTAGAGTTAAATAAAGTTTTTAGTCAACGCAATAATTTACAACCGTTGACCAGTCGAAATAATCGTCGAAATTTGGCGTCTGTGGCTGGAAGCAGACGCCGAGTTCGACATTCCTCCCAAACGCCACACTCCCTCGCTTTTCAGGGCTAAAAAAAAACAGTTGTAATTACCTTGTACGCTCTAGACGGTCAAGTTGCAAGCTGAAAACAAAAATATTTGCCTTGTTAGTCATCGTGTTACTAACAGCTGTGTCTTGTTTGCCAGAACTGCCGCTTTCCTACTTCCTGTTGCAAGCCACGCCCACGGATTATAATTTTGCCGTGAGTTCCGCCTATTGACGTCATGTCCGCGTCACATGACTGCGACGTAATATTATCTAAAACTGTTTGTGCGGTATTGTGTTGTTCTGTGCGGTATTGTGTTATTCTGTGCGGCGTCGTGTTGTTCTGTGCGGCGTCGTGTTGTTCAGTGCGGCATGGTGTTGTTCAGTGCGGCATGGTGTTGTTCAGTGCGGCATGGTGTTGTTCAGTGCGGCATAATGTTGTTCAGTGCGGCATAATGTTGTTCAGTGCGGCATGGTGTTGTTCAGTGCGGCATGGTGTTGTTCAGTGCGGCATGGTGTTGTTCAGTGCGGCATAATGTTGTTCAGTGCGCCATAATGTTGTTCAGTGCGGCATGGTGTTGTTCAGTGCGGGATGGTGTTGTTCAGTGCAGGATGGTGTTGTTCAGTGCGGCATGGTGTTGTTCAATGCGGCATGGTGTTGTTCAGTGCGGGATGGTGTTGTTCAGTGCGGCATGGTGTTGTTCAGTGCGGCATAATGTTGTTCAGTGCGGCATGGTGTTGTTCAGTGCGGCATGGTGTTGTTCAGTGCGGCATGGTGTTGTTCAGTGCGGCATGGTGTTGTTCAGTGCGGAATGGTGTTGTTCAGTGCGGCATGGTGTTGTTCAGTCCGGGATGGTGTTGTTCAATGCGGGATCGTGTTGTTCAGTGCGGGGTGGTGTTGTTCAGTGCGGGATGGTGTTGTTCAGTGCGGCATGGTGTTGTTCAATGCGGCATGGTGTTGTTCAGTGCGGGATGGTGTTGTTCATTGCGGCATGGTGTTGTTCAGTGCGGCATGGTGTTGTTCAGTGCGGCATGGTGTTGTTCAGTGCGGCATGGTGTTGTTCAGTGCGGCATAATGTTGTTCAGTGCGGCATGGTGTTGTTCAGTGTGGAAAGGTGTTGTTCAGTGCAGGATGGTGTTGTTCAGTGCGGCATGGTGTTGTTCAATGCAGGATCGTGTTGTTCAGTGCAGCATAATGTTGTTCAGTGCAGCATGGTGTTGTTCAGTGCGGCATGGTGTTGTTCAATGCGGCATGGTGTTGTTCACTGCGGGATGGTGTTGTTCAATGCGGGATCGTGTTGTTCAGTGCGGCATAATGTTGTTCAGTGCAGCATGGTGTTGTTCAGTGCGGCATGGTGTTGTTCAGTGCGACATAATGTTGTTTAGTGCGGCATAATGTTGTTCAGTGCGGCATAATGTTGTTCAGTGCGGCATGGTGTTGTTCAGTGCGGCATGGTGTTGTTCAGTGCGGCATGGTGTTGTTCAGTGCAGGATGGTGTTGTTCAGTGCGGCATGGTGTTGTTCAATGCGGCATGGTGTTGTTCAGTGCGGGATGGTGTTGTTCAGTGCAGGATGGTGTTGTTCAGTGCGGCATGGTGTTGTTCAGTGCGGAATGGTGTTGTTCAGTGCGGCATGGTGTTGTTCAGTGCGGCATGGTGTTGTTCAGTGCAGGATGGTGTTGTTCAATGCGGGATCGTGTTGTTCAGTGCGGCATGGTGTTGTTCAGTGCGGCATGGTGTTGTTCAGTGCGGCATAATGTTGTTCAGTGCGGCATGGTGTTGTTCAGTGCGGCATGGTGTTGTTCAGTGCGGCATGGTGTTGTTCAGTGCGGCATGGTGTTGTTCAGTGCGGCATAATGTTGTCCAGTGCGCCATAATGTTGTTCAGTGCGGCATGGTGTTGTTTAGTGCGGGATGGTGTTGTTCAGTGCAGGATGGTGTTGTTCAGTGCGGCATGGTGTTGTTCAATGCGGCATGGTGTTGTTCAGTGCGGGATGGTGTTGTTCAGTGCGGCATGGTGTTGTTCAGTGCGGCATAATGTTGTTCAGTGCGGCATGGTGTTGTTCAGTGCGGCATGGTGTTGTTCAGTGCGGCATGGTGTTGTTCAGTGCGGCATGGTGTTGTTCAGTGCGGAATGGTGTTGTTCAGTGCGGCATGGTGTTGTTCAGTGCGGGATGGTGTTGTTCAATGCGGGATCGTGTTGTTCAGTGCGGGGTGGTGTTGTTCAGTGCAGGATGGTGTTGTTCAGTGCAGGATGGTGTTGTTCAGTGCGGCATGGTGTTGTTCAATGCAGGATCGTGTTGTTCAGTGCAGCATAATGTTGTTCAGTGCAGCATGGTGTTGTTCAGTGCGGCATGGTGTTGTTCAATGCGGCATGGTGTTGTTCAGTGCGGGATGGTGTTGTTCAGTGCGGCATGGTGTTTTTCAGTGCGGCATAATGTTGTTCAGTGCGGCATGGTGTTGTTCAGTGCGGCATGGTGTTGTTCAGTGCAGGATGGTGTTGTTCAGTGCGGCATGGTGTTGTTCAATGCAGGATCGTGTTGTTCAGTGCAGCATAATGTTGTTCAGTGCAGCATGGTGTTGTTCAGTGCGGCATGGTGTTGTTCAATGCGGCATGGTGTTGTTCACTGCGGGATGGTGTTGTTCAATGCGGGATCATGTTGTTCAGTGCAGCATAATGTTGTTCAGTGCAGCATGGTGTTGTTCAGTGCGGCATGGTGTTGTTCAGTGCGACATAATGTTGTTTAGTGCGGCATAATGTTGTTCAGTGCGGCATAATGTTGTTCAGTGCGGCATGGTGTTGTTCAGTGCGGCATGGTGTTGTTCAGTGCGGCATGGTGTTGTTCAGTGCAGGATGGTGTTGTTCAGTGCGGCATGGTGTTGTTTAATGCGGCATGGTGTTGTTCAGTGCGGGATGGTGTTGTTCAGTGCAGGATGGTGTCGTTCAGTGCGGCATGGTGTTGTTCAGTGCGGAATGGTGTTGTTCAGTGCGGCATGGTGTTGTTCAGTGCGGCATGGTGTTGTTCAGTGCAGGATGGTGTTGTTCAATGCGGGATCGTGTTGTTCAGTGCGGCATGGTGTTGTTCAGTGCGGCATGGTGTTGTTCAGTGCGGCATAATGTTGTTCAGTGCGGCATGGTGTTGTTCAGTGCGGCATGGTGTTCAGTGCGGCATGGTGTTGTTCAGTGCGGCATGGTGTTGTTCAGTGCGGCATAATGTTGTCCAGTGCGCCATAATGTTGTTCAGTGCGGCATGGTGTTGTTTAGTGCGGGATGGTGTTGTTCAGTGCAGGATGGTGTTGTTCAGTGCGGCATGGTGTTGTTCAATGCGGCATGGTGTTGTTCAGTGCGGGATGGTGTTGTTCAGTGCGGCATGGTGTTGTTCAGTGCGGCATAATGTTGTTCAGTGCGGCATGGTGTTGTTCAGTGCGGCATGGTGTTGTTCAGTGCGGCATGGTGTTGTTCAGTGCGGCATGGTGTTGTTCAGTGCGGCATGGTGTTGTTCAGTGCGGGATGGTGTTCAATGCGGGATCGTGTTGTTCAGTGCGGGGTGGTGTTGTTCAGTGCAGGATGGTGTTGTTCAGTGCAGGATGGTGTTGTTCAGTGCGGCATGGTGTTGTTCAATGCAGGATCGTGTTGTTCAGTGCAGCATAATGTTGTTCAGTGCAGCATGGTGTTGTTCAGTGCGGCATGGTGTTGTTCAATGCGGCATGGTGTTGTTCAGTGCGGGATGGTGTTGTTCAGTGCGGCATGGTGTTGTTCAGTGCGGCATAATGTTGTTCAGTGCGGCATGGTGTTGTTCAGTGCGGCATGATGTTGTTCAGTGCGACATAATGTTGTTCAGTGCGGCATAATGTTGTTCAGTGCGGCATGGTGTTGTTCAGTGCGGCATGGTGTTGTTCAGTGCGGCATGGTGTTGTTCAGTGCAGGATGGTGTTGTTCAGTGCAGGATGGTGTTGTTCAATGCGGGATGGTGTTGTTCAGTGCGGGATGGTGTTGTTCAGTGCAGGATGGTGTTGTTCAGTGCGGCATGGTGTTGTTCAATGCGGCATGGTGTTGTTCAGTGCAGGATGGTGTTGTTCAGTGCGGCATGGTGTTGTTCAATGCGGCATGGTGTTGTTCAATGCGGCATGGTGTTGTTCAGTGCGGCATGGTGTTGTTCAGTGCGGCATGGTGTTGTTCAGTGCAGCGTAATGTTGTTCAGTGCGGCATGGTGTTGTTCAGTGCGGAATGGTGTTGTTCAGTGCGGCATGGTGTTGTTCAGTGCAGGATGGTGTTGTTCAGTGCGGCATGGTGTTGCTCAGTGCGGCATGGTGTTGTTCATTGCGGGATGGTGTTGTTCATTGCGGCATGGTGTTGTTCAGTGCGGCATGGTGTTGTTCAGTGCGGCATGGTGTTGTTCAGTGCGGCATAATGTTGTTCAGTGCGCCATAATGTTGTTCAGTGCGGCATGGTGTTGTTCAGTGCGGGATGGTGTTGTTCAGTGCAGGATGGTGTTGTTCAATGCGGCATGGTGTTGTTCAGTGCGGCATGGTGTTGTTCAGTGCGGCATAATGTTGTTCAGTGCGGCATAATGTTGTTCAGTGCGGGATGGTGTTGTTCATTGCGGCATGGTGTTGTTCAGTGCGGCATGGTGTTGTTCAGTGCGGCATGGTGTTGTTCAGTGCGGGATGGTGTTGTTCAGTGCAGGATGGTGTTGTTCAGTGCGGCATGGTGTTGTTCAGTGCGGCATGGTGTTGTTCATTTCGGCATGGTGTTGTTCAGTGCGGCATGGTGTTGTTCAGTGCGGCATAATGTTGTTCAGTGCGGCATAATGTTGTTCAGTGCGGCATGGTGTTGTTCAGTGCGGGATGGTGTTGTTCAGTGCGGGATGGTGTTGTTCAGTGCGGCATGGTGTTCAATGCGGAATGGTGTTGTTCAGTGCAGGATGGTGTTGTTCAGTGCGGCATGGTGTTGTTCAGTGCGGCATAATGTTGTTCAGTGCGGCATGGTGTTGTTCAGTGCGGCATGGTGTTGTTCAGTGCGGCATGGTGTTGTTCAGTGCGGCATAATGTTGTTCAGTGCGGCATGGTGTTGTTCAGTGCGGCATGGTGTTGTTCAGTGCGGCATAATGTTCAGTGCGGCATAATGTTGTTCAGTGCGGCATGGTGTTGTTCAGTGCGGGATGGTGTTGTTCAGTGCAGGATGGTGTTGTTCAGTGCGGCATGGTGTTCAGTGCGGGATGGTGTCTTTCAGTGCGGCATGGTGTCGTTCAGTGCGGCATGGTGTCTTTCAGTGCGGCATGGTGTCGTTCAGTGAGGCATGGTGTTGTTCAGTGCGGCATGGTGTTGTTTAGTGCGGCATGGTGTTGTTCAGTGCGGGATGGTGTTGTTCAGTGTGGCATGGTGTTCAGTGCGGCATGGTGTTGTTCAGTGCGGTATCGTGTTGTTCAGTACGGTATCGTGTTTCTCAGTGCGGTATCGTGTTGTTCAGTGCAGTATCGTTGTGTTGTTCGTATTGTGTTTAACACTTAGCCTCTAACACTTAGCCTCTAACACTTAGCCTCTAGCATCTAGAAGGTAAATAAATAGGAAGGAAGGACTCACCGGTGACGTCTTCGCCCACGTCCAAGCGTTGTACTTTGTATTTTCATCCTTCTGACAGTGGAAAACATAGCCAACAAACACCGTGGAACCTAAACGAATGAAAGAAAACTATCATTTGGCCACAACCAACATTCACAGATACAACACAATGTGACGTGCGGGGTTGAGGTTAAAGGTTGAGTGAAGGGCCCTCGTTTTAAACTACTTTTTTGAAAAGGATTGGGAACAAGTAAGACGTATTTAATTTATTTAATGGGAAGTAGTAAGAGCTATTGAATTTAATCTATGTATTATATTCTATTGTATTGTATTCTGTTGTATTCTTTTGGATTGTATTCACACTAACCCCACTAAAACTTCAGCCCACAAAAACTCGCCTCTGGCGCCTAGCCTCTGGCACTTAGCCTCTAACACTTAGCCTTTAACACTTAGCCTTTAACACTTAGCCTTTAACACTTAGCCTAGAAGGTGAATAAATAGGGTTAAAGGTTGAGTGAAGGGACCTCGTTTTAAACTACTTTTTTGTAAAGGAGTGGGAACAAGTAAGACGTATTTAATTTATTTAATGGGAAGTAGTAAGACTTATTAAATTTATTTAATCTACTTTTCTTCCCAGGCAAAATTTGATGTGCTGCAATTCCAAATTTCCAAAGTGAATGAAGGAATGAAGTCCTTTAAATTATGATTTTGTATAAATACTAGGCATTAACACAAAATCGACGGCACAAAATGGGCAGACTTTACTTGTTTGAAAAGGACTGGTTACAAGACAGACTTTTTTAATTTATTTAATGGGAAGAAGACTTATTTAGTTTAATTGATCTATTTTTGTTCCCTGGCAAAATTCGATTTGCTGCAATTCCAAATTTCCAAAGTGAATGAAGGAAAGAAGTCGTTTAAATTATGATTTTGTTTAAATACTAGGCATAGACACAAAATCTACGGCACAAAATGGGCAGACTTTACTTGTTTGAAGAGGACTGGTTACAAGACAGACTTTTCTGATTTATTTAATGGGAAGAAGACTTATTTAGTTTATTTAATCTATTTTTGTTCCCTGGCAAAATTGGATTTGCTGAAATTGTATTTTGCCAAATCTTGCCTTGAGACCTGATAGGAAGTATTAAACGCTTAGTTAAATCAATACAAGTTGGTAATAAGAGCGAGTAATGTTGGTTGAACCGATGAATGAAGGTTGAAAGCAATTTAAATTATGACTTTGTATAAATACTAGATATTAACAGAACATCTACTGCGCGAAATGGGCAGAGTTTACTTGTTTGAGAAGGAGTGGCTTATTCAAAACTAAGATTTATTTAATCTGTTTGTTCCCAGGCAAAATTGGATGTGATGCAATTCCAAATTTCACCACATGATGGTGCCCAATTTTGACTTCATAGGACATATTAAACACTTAGCTTGTTATTATGTTCAAGGTAATCAGATTTGTTTATTATTCTAATGGCCTCTTCAAAACTATTCTGGATTACTACTTTGGATCTATTCTACATTACTTGGCAACAACATACTCTGTAACAGATTAGGCAGTATAATCATATCTGTTAACTTGAGAGTGCCCACACTCAATCTACTTATCGTGATGTGTTAAATCAATTACTGTTAGACATTATTTGTCTGATAATCTACCAAATCTTTGAATTGAAGAATTTGTGATTTAATTAATAGCTTGTTGTTATGTTAAGGGTAATCAGACTTGTATATAATTCTAATGGCCTTCTTTTGAAAACTATTCTGAATTACAACTTTGGATCTTATATTACTTTGCAACAATCTACTCCGTGACAGATTAGGCAGTATAATCACATATGTTAACTTCAGTGCCCACACTGTATTTATTTATGGTTATTTGTTAAATCAAGTACTGTTAGACATGAAATAGGAAGTGTTTAACATAAATGTTATGGCTACTCACCATTGTAGCTCGCTCCTGGTCAATGATACGAGCCTCTTCTTGCAGTGGAAAACTTGCAGCCAACAAACACCGTGGAACCTAAAGGAATGAAATTAAACATTAACATTTCGCCTCGACCAATTTTCACACGTACAACGCAACGCGGCTACACTTCTGCTATTACAAACGTAAATCTCCTTAAACACAATGAGTGTTACTTACCGTGTACGCTCTAGACGGTCCAGTTGCAAGCAGAAAATAAAGATATTTCTGTTGATAATCGTTGCTGCTCAGTGGCTCACGGCCATCGCGCCAACAGATTTGAATTTTGGCGGAGGTTCGGGCAATTACGTCATATCCACGGCACATGACTGCGACGTAATACCCGCTTATCTGAAACGGCAGTTAAAAGTAGAGTTACATCAAGTTTTCTTGGAACCTAAACGAATGAAAGAAAACTATCATTTGGCCACAACCAACATTCACAGATACAACACAACGTGCGGGGTTGGGGTTAAAGATTGAGTGAAGGGCCCTCGTTTTAAACTACTGTTTTGAAAAGGAGTGGGAACAAGTAAGACGTATTTAATTTATTTAATGGGAAGTAGTAAGACTTATTAAATTTATTTAATCTACTTTTCTTCCCAGGCAAAATTTGATGTGCTGCAATTCCAAATTTCCAAAGTGAATGAAGGAATGAAGTCCTTTAAATTATGATTTTGTATAAATACTAGGCATTAACACAAAATCGACGGCACAAAATGGGCAGACTTTACTTGTTTGAAAAGGACTGGTTACAAGACAGACTTTTTTAATTTATTTAATGGGAAGAAGACTTATTTAGTTTAATTGATCTATTTTTGTTCCCTGCCAAAATTCGATTTGCTGCAATTCCAAATTTCCAAAGTGAATGAAGGAAAGAAGTCGTTTAAATTATGATTTTGTTTAAATACTAGGCATAGACACAAAATCTACGGCACAAAATGGGCAGACTTTACTTGTTTGAAGAGGACTGGTTACAAGACAGACTTTTCTGATTTATTTAATGGGAAGAGGACTTATTTAGTTTATTTAATCTATTTTTGTTCCCTGGCAAAATTGGATTTGCTGAAATTGTATTTTGCCAAATCTCGATTTGAGACCTGATAGGAAGTATTAAACGCTTAGTTAAATCAATACAAGTTGGTAATAAGAGCGAGTAATGTTGGTTGAACCGATGAATGAAGGTTGAAAGCAATTTAAATTATGACTTTGTATAAATACTAGATATTAACAGAACATCTACTGCGCAAAATGGGCAGAGTTTACTTGTTTGAGAAGGAGTGGCTTATTCAAAACTAAGATTTATGTAATCTGTTTGTTCCCAGGCAAAATTGGATGTGATGCAATTCCAAATTTCACCACATGATGGTGCCCAATTTTGACTTCATAGGACATATTAAACACTTAGCTTGTTATTATGTTCAAGGTAATCAGATTTGTTTATCATTCTAATGGCCTCTTCAAAACTATTCTGGATTACTACTTTGGATCTATTCTACATTACTTGGCAACAACATACTCTGTAACAGATTAGGCAGTATAATCACATATGTTAACTTGAGAGTGCCCACACTCAATCTACTTATCGTGATGTGTTAAATCAATTACTGTTAGACATTATTTGTCTGATAATCTACCAAATCTTTGAATTGAAGAATTTGTGATTTAATTAATAGCTTGTTCAGGGTAATCAGACTTGTATATAATTCTAATGGCCTTCTTTTGAAAACTATTCTGAATTACAACTTTGGATCTTATATTACTTTGCAACAATCTACTCCGTGACAGATTAGGCAGTATAATCACATATGTTAACTTCAGTGCCCACACTGTATTTATTTATGGTTATTTGTTAAATCAAGTACTGTTAGACATGAAATAGGAAGTGTTTAACATAAATGTTATGGCTACTCACCATTGTAGCTCGCTCCTGGTCAATGATACGAGCCTCTTCTTGCAGTGGAAAACTTGCAGCCAACAAACACCGTGGAACCTAAAGGAATGAAATTAAACATTAACATTTCGCCTCGACCAATTTTCACACGTACAACGCAACGCGGCTACACTTCTGCTATTACAAACGTAAATCTCCTTAAACACAATGAGTGTTACTTACCGTGTACGCTCTAGACGGTCCAGTTGCAAGCAGAAAATAAAGATATTTCTGTTGATAATCGTCGCTGCTCAGTGGCTCACGGCCATCGCGCCAACAGATTTGAATTTTGGCGGAGGTTCGGGCAATTACGTCATATCCGCGGCATTTGACTGCGACGTAATACCCGCTTATCTGAAACGGCAGTTAAAAGTAGAGTTACATCAAGTTTTCTTGGAACCTAAACGAATGAAAGAAAACTATCATTTGGCCACAACCAACATTCACAGATACAACACAACGTGCGGGGTTGAGGTTAAAGATTGAGTGAAGGGCCCTCGTTTTAAACTACTGTTTTGAAAAGGAGTGGGAACAAGTAAGACGTATTTAATTTATTTAATGGGAAGTAGTAAGACTTATTAAATTTATTTAATCTACTTTTCTTCCCAGGCAAAATTTGATGTGCTGCAATTCCAAATTTCCAAAGTGAATGAAGGAATGAAGTCCTTTAAATTATGATTTTGTATAAATACTAGGCATTAACACAAAATCGACGGCACAAAATGGGCAGACTTTACTTGTTTGAAAAGGACTGGTTACAAGACAGACTTTTTTAATTTATTTAATGGGAAGAAGACTTATTTAGTTTAATTGATCTATTTTTGTTCCCTGCCAAAATTCGATTTGCTGCAATTCCAAATTTCCAAAGTGAATGAAGGAAAGAAGTCGTTTAAATTATGATTTTGTTTAAATACTAGGCATAGACACAAAATCTACGGCACAAAATGGGCAGACTTTACTTGTTTGAAGAGGACTGGTTACAAGACAGACTTTTCTGATTTATTTAATGGGAAGAGGACTTATTTAGTTTATTTAATCTATTTTTGTTCCCTGGCAAAATTGGATTTGCTGAAATTGTATTTTGCCAAATCTCGATTTGAGACCTGATAGGAAGTATTAAACGCTTAGTTAAATCAATACAAGTTGGTAAGAAGAGCGAGTAATGTTGGTTGAACCGATGAATGAAGGTTGAAAGCAATTTAAATTATGACTTTGTATAAATACTAGATATTAACAGAACATCTACTGCGCAAAATGGGCAGAGTTTACTTGTTTGAGAAGGAGTGGCTTATTCAAAACTAAGATTTATGTAATCTGTTTGTTCCCAGGCAAAATTGGATGTGATGCAATTCCAAATTTCACCACATGATGGTGCCCAATTTTGACTTCATAGGACATATTAAACACTTAGCTTGTTATTATGTTCAAGGTAATCAGATTTGTTTATCATTCTAATGGCCTCTTCAAAACTATTCTGGATTACTACTTTGGATCTATTCTACATTACTTGGCAACAACATACTCTGTAACAGATTAGGCAGTATAATCACATATGTTAACTTGAGAGTGCCCACACTCAATCTACTTATCGTGATGTGTTAAATCAATTACTGTTAGACATTATTTGTCTGATAATCTACCAAATCTTTGAATTGAAGAATTTGTGATTTAATTAATAGCTTGTTCGGGGTAATCAGACTTGTATATAATTCTAATGGCCTTCTTTTGAAAACTATTCTGAATTACAACTTTGGATCTTATATTACTTTGCAACAATCTACTCGGTGACAGATTAGGCAGTATAATCACATATGTTAACTTCAGTGCCCACACTGTATTTATTTATGGTTATTTGTTAAATCAAGTACTGTTAGACATGAAATAGGAAGTGTTTAACATAAATGTTATGGCTACTCACCATTGTAGCTCGCTCCTGGTCAATGATATGAGCCTCTTCTTGCAGTGGAAAACTTGCAGCCAACAAACACCGTGGAACCTAAAGGAATGAAATTAAACATTAACATTTCGCCCGGACCAACATTCACACGTACAACGCAACGCGGCTACACTTCTGCTATTACAAACGTAAATCTCCTTAAACACAACGAGTGTTACTTACCGTGTACGCTCTAGGCAAAATTGGATGTGATGCAATTCCAAATCTATCTGAAACGGCAGTTAAAAGTAGAGTTACATCAAGTTTTCTTTTTTAATCAACACAATCATTTACAACCGTTGACCAGAAAGAATCGTCGAAATTCGACGTCCCCCACAAACGCCACGCTCACTCGCTTTTCAGGGCAACAAAAGTACTTCTTTTTAAAAACGATGAGTTGTACTTACCGTGTACGCTCTGGACGGTCCAGTTGCAAGCAGAAAATAAAAATATTTCTCTTGTTAGTCGTATGTTACCATCCGCTGTGTCTTTGTCAACATCGCCGCCATTTTCCTACTTCCTGCTGCGAGCCACGCCCACGGATTTAAATTTGGGCGGAAGCTCTTTCCATTGGCGTCGTTTTCGCGTATAGCAAATCCGATTGGTTGGGAAGGGGGCACGGTTATGCAGCCGAGGAGTCCTGTGATCGGTGGGATGTAAAGTAGGCGTCGACGTCACGTCCGCGTCAGGTGACCACGACGTGGCAGACGTCAAATAGCAACCGCTGTTTTGTTTAGTAGACTTACAGTTGTTATGCATTGACATAATGGCGCACACACCAAATAGATTTAAATAAATTAAATAATTCTTCTGCCCACTCTCTTTTAAACAAGTTAACTCTCCCCGCGGATTTGAATTCCGGCGAAAGTTACGCCCATCGACGTCACGTATGTCACGTGACCACGACGTGGCAGATGTCATATAGCAACCGCTGTTTTGTTTAGTAGATTTACAGTTGTTATGCATTGGCATAATGGTGTGCACTCAAAATAGATTTAAATAAATTAAATATTTCTTCTGCCTACTCCCTTTTAAACAAGTTAACTCTGCCCACGTCCATTGACGTCTTGTCTGCGTCACGTGACCACGACGTAGCGACGTCATATAGTAACCGCTGTTTTGACCAGTAGACTTAGTTATTATGCGTTGACATAATGGCGCACTGGTTAGCATGGCCACCTCTTAAGCATGATGATGCGGGTTCGACGCCTGATCAATGTTAGCATGGAGTGAGCTGAAGTGCATGGCGCTGAAGATTTGAATCTTTGAAATGCGCTGAGGTCTGACATATCAGGCAGAATGGTTTGCCATCACGTTCAACAAAAAATAGAAACTTTCCCACTCTGATTAAAACGTCCTGTGTTCATCTACGTATTTTTGTTTTGCTGTGCATCTTTTCCCTGCCATTTCGAGAGCCCAATTGACACTCATAGTTTAAAGAAATGTGTTTGCCCATCCTACTTTGTGGAATTTCACCACATGCGCTTTTGACCAAAATACCAAATTGAACTCAAGTGAAGCCAACACGCACAACCCCCCCCCCCCCCCCCCCCACACACACACACACACACACACAAATGTTGATATGAACATAAAAGAGCCGCATGCGGTTCGGGAGTTGCGGCTTGGCCAAACCTGTACTATACAACTTTATTTGTATAAAATTTTCACAACAGCTGTCACACAAACAAAGCGGGAAAAACCGAAGACGTGCGTGTTCCGCCCACGCTGGATTTATTTGCACCTTTGAAAAGACACCGTATTGCCGCAGATGTGGCAAAGAGTACTTTTGGGCATCTGAGACGGAAGGATGTCCAAAGCATCACGTCACCTGCTCTGGTAGGCATGGTGGTGGGACGTTGAGGTCAACCGCTTTGGGGTTGGCTGACTCTTTGATCGCAGGATGCCACACACTTGAAGACAGAAGCAGAAAAGCAGAGCTAAATGCAAAATGTACTCACCGGTGACTCCAATTTTTTTCCCCCCTGAAGAAACAGCTGGACGGGTGGCCCCGGCTGGCCAGTGGGACTCTTGTTATTCTGACCCTTTTTAGTGCGCGTTTGGGGCAACAACCGTTTTTTGTGGCGCTCTCTTCTGGTTCAAAAGTGCCCTGCATGTGAATTTGCTTTTCCTGCCTTCTGATTGGATGAGCGCCGGTGTGACGCGGTGCCTCTGTCACCGTGGCGGGGGGTATACGTTGGCATCGGAGCGTCTGCCAACGTCTGAGACCGGCTGGCAGTGTATCGGAGGTGTCGAGTGCGGTGCCGCTGGAGCTCACTCACCAGCTGGTGTTAGGGCCACAGAATGAAGGCCAAGGAGAAGAATAGAAAGAGAAACAGAAACTTCTCCTCCAATTGTTTGATTTGTCTCTTCTGAGCTTCGATGAATTCTTTCAGCTCTTTGTTCCTCTAGGACGGACAAATGGAAAGTGGCATTCAAAAGCCAGTAAGCGTGCAAGTAAGTGCCGGGCTGGCTTTGGGCCCTTACCTGTTGCGCGCTGTGCAGCAGATCCATTCTCTCTTGGAGGATGCAAGCGCCGCGCTCCCTCAACTCGCACATCAGGGCTCGCTTCCATTGGTCCACGGCGCTCCTAAGCTCTTCTCTCTGATCCGCCGTCAGCACGTCATTCACGCCAGCGTGGCTGGCTTTTTCGCCGTCCGTGGCGGGGCAGTCCCGCTGCGGTAGCGCCTCGTACAACATGGCCTCCAGCTCCAGGATCCTCTGGGCCGCAATCCTCGTCCATCAGTGGTCCGGCGGGAGATTTGAGGGCGGCTTACCTTATGAGCCTGGTCCATGGAACACTTCCTGAAGTCCAACTCTTCATCCAGGTAGCCCTTCTGCTTGCAGAACATATCCTAGCACAGCTCAAGGTCAGAATTGTTGGGGCACATTGCCGGAGTTCCCCTTGGCTGATGTCGCGTGTCTGTCTACCTTCTCACTTTCAATGTCCAACATCTTCTGTTGAAGTGCTGACTTGGTCACTTTGATGTATTCTAACCACTGAGGAAAGGCTGCTGTCACATAAGCAGAATGCGAGAGCGTGCGTGGACGTGCGCGTTACCTTCTCGGCTAGGGTGAGAAGGGTCCTGGCGTGAATCACGACCACCTGCTCCTCGTTGGTGAGATTCTGCAAGAGCCCAAAGGCACAGCGTCAACAAGCTTCTTTCAGCGCAAAGCCTTCCAAAAGTCACATTTGAGCCGCCGAGTCTCGTGGAGTGCGAACATAAGGAGTTCGACATACACTTACGGCGTTATAGCCCAGGATGTCCAGCTTCTTCATCAGATCACTGATGACGATGTCCGGGGGAAAGGCGCAAGGAGCAATGTAAGGTGTTCTGGGACCTCGGGTTAAGGTTAGGGTTGCGAGGGACGCCTTACGTACGCTCACGCCCTCGGCCTCGCAGTAGATCTGCAAAGGGCTGAGGCCGTCTGGGAAACGGACTTGCAGAAACTTCAAGACGGGGGAGCGCCACTCCCTCTCCTGAAAGGCAGAGGCATGCATCCGTCCGTCCGTCCGTCCGTCCGTCACATCTCTGGCCTCAACACGCTTGTGCGAGTCTTCCCACCTCCAGCTCCAGGATGCGGAACTCAAGCAGTTCGTTTTGGTCTCGGATATCCTGGATGTGCTCTTTCAGACGCGCTTCTTCCGCCTCCATCCGCCTGACCTGAAAAGACAGTCAGACCTCATCTGGGGGGCTTCCCGACAGGTGTGACGCCAAGCGACTCCGCCCAGCGCCTTTCTTTCTGTCACCTTTTCGGCCAACTGCTGATTGCTCTGACGCAGCAGCTGCTTCTCCTCCACCCACTTGACATTCTAGAAGAGACAAACGCGTGGACAGCTTTGGAATGTTGTGTCATTTTCATCCACAAATTCTTTGGTTGACTGGAAAATGACATTTGCTTTTCTCCGCATTTTCCCAGCCACGTTCGGGGGGGGGGGGGGGGGGGGGGGGGGTTGGTCCAGTAATGCCAGACGGATGAGTGACTGAAGAATGTAGCTATTTTGTCTGAGAAAAAGGTGTGCTCATTGATGAGCTTACCTGTCCTTGTTGCTTCAGCGCTGACTCCAGATCTGCTACTCTGCTTTGATAGTGACCCATTTCTACCATCAGCTTTTCTCTGGTCTGAAAGGAGGAGGAGGGAGGCTCCTCCTCCTCCTTTCAGACCAGAGAACACCCGAGGCTGGGTGAGAACGGGGAGGCTGCGACCCGGCCGGGGGTTGCGGGAAGGGGCGCCACCTTGATCTCCTTCTCGGCGTCGTAGTCCCCTTTCGCTGGTCTGGGCTAGCAGAGCGTAGGCTCGTTGCAGCGCTTGATATTCTTGCGTCAGCTGGCGGTAGCGAAGCTCCGCCTCTTCATGCACACACCAATGCAACACAGCACTAGTACCAGAATCAGTCAGACCGGCGACAAAGCACCCGCGACGCAAAGACGAGTCCGATTCCAGGCTGAAGAGGAATGTTTGGTGTCAATACGCTGGCAGAAATGGCGGGCTACCTCTTCGGGTTCCGTGTCGGGGGTTCTGTCGGTGTGAAAAGACAAGGACGATCCGTCCGAGTCCACCAACACGTCTTCGTCGTAGCTGTAAAATGTTTCGATGACCTGCGGGCGCGGAAGCAAACATCTCTCTGAACAAACTGAAGCGACACCTCACGATGAATCGACGAGAGGAACGATAGCGAGAAAAAGGCCATTTCATCTTGCGCAACACCAAGCAGCCGCAAACAAACAGACTCACCTTGCAGGACCTCACGCTTTGTTCCTCCTCAGAGATTCTCGACGTCGGTATCGTAGCAGCAAATCTCTCTCCTGTCGACACAAATAATCCGCCTTTGAGATTCTTTGGATGCAAAGGGAACGAACGGCTCCGGCGCAGAAACAAACGCGACTCACAATGACATTTCTGACATGAGCTCCTGTCTCCAGAGCCTGAAAAACACGTCACCGGCGATGATTGGAGGGACGCTCGTCTTTTCCAAAAGTGACAACTACAGGGTGTGTCAGGGTTTTCCAGATTATCTTTATCGTATCATTGTGTTGCTTTGACTTTGACTGCGACCTGTAATAAATAATATTATTTATCCCTTATTTATCCCTATCGCTTATCCCTTCCTACACAAAGTCGTAAAACACCCCTTGCTATGTTTTGACTAGAGGTCAAGGGCTTCCTCTATTCAATCCACTCTTACACCCACCCTGTTTCTCTTAATTAAAATGCTCGTGCAGGAGCCGAGAGTCAGACTTCATTCGTACAACGGATGGACTCTCCACCTGCAGGTGTCCAAAAGAACTTACTTGTCTCCCGTGTGGTTCTTGCAAAATAAGTTGGAGCGAGCGCAACTCTAACAGGGTGCATTTTGCCACTAGCTGCCTACGGACAATGACGTCGCGCTCGCGGCTCATGGTTGACGGGCTGAGCAGCCGGGCAAGTCCGTCGTTTTCAGCGCACAGCGAGTGGCAAAGGCGCTGACAAAACGGGAGCTTTGAGCTGCTGAAAACGGCAAAACAAGTCTAAAGCGTGTTCAAACGCGTGCGCACAATGCTCCTGCTTGAAAGGTCGGAATTTAAGGGGCCAATTTTTTGGATGGCGGCCGCCGGCCAAGCTTTGGACGGAAAAGGTTTCCTGGCGACAGCGAGCGAGCGCGGCGCTGCCGTACGTGCACCGAGTCGCCTGCCTGAAGACCTTGGACAAGTCGTCGATGATGTGCCGCTGCTCCACAACTTGAAGGAACTCCATTTCACCGTCCTGCTGGCCGCAACCGCGGTCCAGGTCATTGAGCGAACTAGGCCTTCTCTGTGGAACACAAATGCAGTGGACTCTGTTGGCACGCCGCCGTTGTCCGCGTCGACTTACCAAGCTTGCCATCTCCTCGTTCTCCTGGGTGACAAAGCGCACTTTGTTTTCAAGGCGACACAGCACCAGCGAGAGTTCTTCATTCTTCCTGCTCAGGCGTTTGTTTTTGTACAGGAGTGGCAGAAACTGGCTTTCTGTTTCTCTCAGTCGCTTTAGCTGCAAGCATGAAGTGCGGGATGTGAAAGACGCACAACACACGGGCCAGAACGTATCCATTCCTTTTGCATCGGTTTGAACGGAATCGTGGCTTTGGCTCCCAATAAAAGACATCTACCAGGCAACCGACTCGCTGCGCCGCTCAACTAATAAGCAAGCGCAATGGGTGCCTCGCTGGATGGCGCGCATCAAACGTAGCGCAAACCTTCAAGCGTGCCGTCAATAAATTACCAGTTCATTGCGCTCTTCAGAAAGCAGGGCGTTTCGATCCTCCAGTTTCCTGATGACTGCGCTGAGCTCAGCGATTTTCAGATGAAACCGTCGCGTGTCCCGATCCTCCTGAGATTGAAAACGCCCCGCAACACACACACACAAGCACTCGTTCAAAGTTCAAAACTGTTTTTGTGCTACCTTCCTCCAGCAACGAACTAAGTCATGCGTACTGCAAGTGTGTGATGAGGTGGCTTACGCAATGAAGAGGATTGCTAGTAGCGGCGTTGACCCCACTTCCAGGGTAGTTTAGGCCCGCCCTTTGGGAATCCCTCAGGGCAGCGATCTGCTGCTCGGCAGCCTGAGTCTGCAGCTGAAGGCGGTGGACGTGGCCGGCCCCAGGGCTTCATCCAAAACACTAACCGCTCTGTCTTTCAGCTTGATCTCATCCGTCTGGATGTACAAACGGGGAGCGCTCAGGCAGGCGGGCAAACTCATTTGCCAGAATTGTGACAAAAACAAAGAGAGCAACCGGCCAATTTTTTTCTTGAATCGACTAGAACACCTTTGCTGTGACAAAAGCGAAGCGAGCAACCGGACATTTTCTTCTTGTGAAATAGAATAGAATAGAATGCCTTAGGTGTCATTGCACTGCAGGTATACAACGAAATTGGGAACATAGCCACGCACCGCGCATCTGATCAGTCCTACCAGTCGGCGGATCTCCCTCTCGCAGTCTCTCTTGGTTCGGCTCAGCTCCTCCCGATGCTGGTGATGAGCCGATCGGAGCTCGGCCGCTCGGGACTGCCAGGCCTGCTGGGCCGCTGCCAGGGCTTCTTCCGCGCTCCTGGTGGAGGCGACACCGCTCGGTCTCCCGACACCGCCGCGTCTCCTCCACCTCCGCCAGCAAAGCGCCCCCCCTCCTCACCTGAGCAGACATTGCGCCACACCGGGCCGTTGAGACCGCAACGGAGCGCCGCGACGCTTACTGGGGACAAGCTACACAATACGGTAGCGGCCGCATCGAAGCCCGACGTGGCGTGCGGATAGTCAGACACGGATAGAGCGGATCACCTTGTCCATGGAGCCGTCCCTCAGGCTGAGGACCAAGGCATTCAGTCGCTGGATCTCTCCATCTTTGATTTTGATCACTCTCATCAGCTCCATTTCATGCTGCCGCAGTAATGTCTCCCTGGTAATGGCTAACTCTTTCTGCTTCTCCTCATGGAGTTTGCTTTTGAGTTCCGTCATGGCGGCGGTGGCACGGTGGTGCTCCGCCCGCAGGTCCTGACTTCTCTCTCTCTCCAGACAGCTGACCTGACATGACTTAGACTTAGACAAACTTTATTGTCATCTTGTCTGCACATGGTGCATACAAAACGAAATTCCGTTGCATACGTCTTACAACAAAGTAGTGATATTGCAGTTGAATAGAAGTAACATATCCTATGAAAATATATATATATACATATATACTATATATATATATATATATATATATATATATTAAAAATAAGTATAAAGTGCAGCAGTGATAATTATGCAATAGTGCAAGTAGGCAAAACAGTATTCAAGAGTGTGCAGAGGAATGCTAAACCATGTATTAAACTTCTATTTAAAGGGTTTATACAAGTTCAGTAAAGTTGGTAGTGCGAGATAGTGCAAGATAGAGGTCCGTAGTGTCATAAAGTACAGTTCTGTGAATGTGTGATGCAGAGTTCAGTTTAGAGCTCAACAGTTCTAGTGTTCAACAGTCTGATGACAGCAGGGAAAAAGCTGTTGCAGAACCTGGTGGACCTGCAGCGGATGCTGCAAACCTCTTCCCAGAGGGCAGCAGGGAGAACAGTCCATGGTGGGGGTGTGATGGGTCATTGATGATGTTACGGGCACGGGACATGCAGCGCTGAGATGAAATGTCCTGAATGGAGGGAAGAGGAGCCCCTATGATCCTCTCTGCTGTCCTCACCACTCTCCTCACGTTCTTCCAATCGGAGGCGGTGCAGCCTCCACACCACACAGAGAGACAGCTTGTCAGAATGCTCTCTATGGTGCTCCTGTAGAACGTCCTCATGATGGGTGGGGGCAGGTGGGCTCTCCTCATCCTCCGCAGGAAGTACAAGCGCTTCTGTGCCCTCTTGACCAGTGCCGTAGTGTTCATAGTCCAGGTGAGGTCTTCTGTGATGTGGACCCCCAGGAATTTGGTGGTGCTGACCACCTCCACAGCTGAGCTGTTGATGATCAGTGGAGCGTGGTGAGGCTGTTTTTTCCTGAAGTCGACGATGATCTCCTTCATCTTCTCCTCATTCAGGATCAGGCTGTTTTCTCTGCACCAGCCCACCAGCTGCTCCACCTCCTCTCTGTAGTCCAGGTCGTTGTTGTCTCTGATGAGCCCCACCACCGTTGTGTCGTCTGCTGACTTCACGATGTGATTGGTGGTGAACCTGAGGACGCAGTCGTGTGTCATCAGGGTGCACAGCAGGGGGCTCAGGACGCAGCCCTGAAGGGAGCCTGTGCTGAGGGTGATGACATCAGAGGTGTTCTGTCCGACCCGGACTGACTGAGGTCTGTTGGTGAGGAAGTCTAGCAGCCAGTTGCGAAGGGGGGTGTTGAAGCCCAGGTGTTCCAATTTTCCTACCAGATGCTGTGGGATGATGGTGTTAAACGCTGAGCTGAAGTCCAGGAACAGCCTCCGCACATGGGTGTTCTTCTCCTCCAGGTGAGCCAGGCTCAGGTGAAGAGCGGAGGAGATGGCGTCCTGAGTGGAGCGGTTTTGCCGGTCGGCAAACTGGAACGGGTCAAATAATAGGGGGAGTCTGGAAACGATGTGACCTTTAAGCAGCCTTTCGAAGCACTTCATCATAACCGGAGTCAGTGCAACAGGCCGGTAATCATTAAATGAGGTGATTTGAGGTTTCTTCGGCACCGGAATGATGGAGGCAGTCTTAAAGCACGCCGGCACTGTGGCTTGGCCCAGCGAGGTGTTAAAAATGTCTGTGATGACCCCAGCCAGATGACTTGCACATTCCCTGAACACACGCCCAGGAATGTTGTCGGGGCCAGGGGCCTTACAGGGGTTGACTCTCCTCAGGGTCTTCAACACATCGGCGGAGTCAAGGCAGAGTACCTCCTCTTCCTGATGGGGGACAGTTTTAACTGCTGGAGTGCCGTTTAGTGCCTCGAACCTCCCAAAGAAGTTATTTAGACCATTTAGAAAGTCAGCATCAACTACACCCACCGGGGGGGGGGAGGGTGAGTTGTAGTCTGTAATCGCCCGTATGCCTTGCCACATACTCCTGATGTTTTTGACGTCGTGGAAACGATCCTGAAATTTTCGACTGCGGTCTCGCTTCGCTATCCTGATGGCACGGTTCAAGTTGGCTCTCGCTGTCCTCAGTGTCTCCTTGTCGCCAGACTTGAAGGCAGAGTTCCGCGCTCGTAGCGTTTGACGTACCTCCTCAGTCATCCAGGGTCGTTGGTTGCCCCGGGTGATGATATTCTTAGTGGTGCTGACGTCCTCGGTGCATTTGTTGATGTAGGCTGACACAGTCATGGCACACGCATGTCTAATCTACATCGGGAAAACTGGGAGGGAGGGAGGCAGGCAGGGAGGCAGGCAGGGAGGCAGGCAGGGAGGCAGGCAGTGTCTGTCTGTTGAGGTTTTCACCTTGTTCTTCTCCTGCTGAAGTTCTAACTGGACGTCCATCAGTTTGGTTCTCAGCTCGTCATTGGCGGCCTGAAGGGCGTCCGTTCGCTCCGCCTTGGCCCGCCCTGCCGGAGCTCGTTTGGACATCTCTTACTCGAGTCTCGCCCGGTCGTCAGTCAGAGATCACAACATTTGTACCTGGAGAGCACAAACGCAGCGCTGTTTTCCACTGGCTTCGAACTCAACTTCAATCGGTACCGTAACTTACAACATCATAAACATAGAACTAGCTTGACTTATTCATTGAATAAATGCATTTGGTTCTTCAAAACTGCATCACGCAACATAGCGTGACCGAGACGGCCGTTATCCACCTGCGTGAAGTTATTTGGTGAAATGAATGAGATGTTTAAGACACCATCGTTCTGTCTCTATGTAGATGAAGGTAAATAATCGATTGCTGAAGGTCCAAAGGTGTTGTGATAAACAAATAAACATATTAGTGATTAGTGACATATTTGTGATAAACATATTAGGCAGGATAATCACATATGTTAACGTGACTGCCCACACTGTATTTATTTATGGTTATTTGTTAAATCGAGTACTGTTAGACATGAAATAGGAAGTGTTTAACATAAATGGAAGACGAAAGGGGTACTCACCATTGTAGCTCCTGCTGGTCAATGATACGAGCCTCTTCTTGCAGTGGAAAACATACAGCCAACAAACACCGTGGAACCTAAAGGAATGAAATTAAACATTAACATTTAGCCTCAACCAACATTCACAGATACAACGCAACGCAAACTACACAAACGTAAATCTTTTTAAACACAATGAGTTGTACTTACCGTGTACGCTCTAGACGGTCCACTTGCAAGCGGAAAATAAAGATATTTCTGTTGATAATCGTCGTGTTTGTATCCGGTGTCTCGCTCAAGGCCATTGCGCCCACAGATTTGAATTTTGGCGAGAGTTCAGCCTATTGACGTCATTTCCGCGGTGTAATACCCGCATATCTGAAACGGCAAAGTTAAGAGTAGAGTTAAATAAAGTTTTTAGTCAACGCAATAATTTACAACCGTTGACCAGTCGAAATAATCGTCGAAATTTGGCGTCTGTGGCTGGAAGCAGACGCCGAGTTCGACATTCCTCCCAAACGCCACACTCCCTCGCTTTTCAGGGCTAAAAAAAAACAGTTGTAATTACCTTGTACGCTCTAGACGGTCAAGTTGCAAGCTGAAAACAAAAATATTTGCCTTGTTAGTCATCGTGTTACTAACAGCTGAGTCTTGTTTGCCAGAACTGCCGCTTTCCTACTTCCTGTTGCAAGCCACGCCCACGGATTATAATTTTGCCGTGAGTTCCGCCTATTGACGTCATGTCCGCGTCACATGACTGCGACGTAATATTATCTAAAACTGTTTGTGCGGTATTGTGTTGTTCTGTGCGGTATTGTGTTATTCTGTGCGGCGTCGTGTTGTTCTGTGCGGCGTCGTGTTGTTCAGTGCGACGTCGTGTTGTTCAGTGCGGCATGGTGTTGTTCAGTGCGGCATGGTGTTGTTCAGTGCGGCATGGTGTTGTTCAGTGCGGCATAATGTTGTTCAGTGCGGCATAATGTTGTTCAGTGCGGCATGGTGTTGTTCAGTGCGGCATGGTGTTGTTCAGTGCGGCATGGTGTTGTTCAGTGCGGCATAATGTTGTTCAGTGCGCCATAATGTTGTTCAGTGCGGCATGGTGTTGTTCAGTGCGGGATGGTGTTGTTCAGTGCAGGATGGTGTTGTTCAGTGCGGCATGGTGTTGTTCAATGCGGCATGGTGTTGTTCAGTGCGGGATGGTGTTGTTCAGTGCGGCATGGTGTTGTTCAGTGCGGCATAATGTTGTTCAGTGCGGCATGGTGTTGTTCAGTGCGGCATGGTGTTGTTCAGTGCGGCATGGTGTTGTTCAGTGCGGCATGGTGTTGTTCAGTGCGGAATGGTGTTGTTCAGTGCGGCATGGTGTTGTTCAGTCCGGGATGGTGTTGTTCAATGCGGGATCGTGTTGTTCAGTGCGGGGTGGTGTTGTTCAGTGCGGGATGGTGTTGTTCAGTGCGGCATGGTGTTGTTCAATGCGGCATGGTGTTGTTCAGTGCGGGATGGTGTTGTTCATTGCGGCATGGTGTTGTTCAGTGCGGCATGGTGTTGTTCAGTGCGGCATGGTGTTGTTCAGTGCGGCATGGTGTTGTTCAGTGCGGCATAATGTTGTTCAGTGCGGCATGGTGTTGTTCAGTGTGGAAAGGTGTTGTTCAGTGCAGGATGGTGTTGTTCAGTGCGGCATGGTGTTGTTCAATGCAGGATCGTGTTGTTCAGTGCAGCATAATGTTGTTCAGTGCAGCATGGTGTTGTTCAGTGCGGCATGGTGTTGTTCAATGCGGCATGGTGTTGTTCACTGCGGGATGGTGTTGTTCAATGCGGGATCGTGTTGTTCAGTGCGGCATAATGTTGTTCAGTGCAGCATGGTGTTGTTCAGTGCGGCATGGTGTTGTTCAGTGCGACATAATGTTGTTTAGTGCGGCATAATGTTGTTCAGTGCGGCATAATGTTGTTCAGTGCGGCATGGTGTTGTTCAGTGCGGCATGGTGTTGTTCAGTGCGGCATGGTGTTGTTCAGTGCAGGATGGTGTTGTTCAGTGCGGCATGGTGTTGTTCAATGCGGCATGGTGTTGTTCAGTGCGGGATGGTGTTGTTCAGTGCAGGATGGTGTTGTTCAGTGCGGCATGGTGTTGTTCAGTGCGGAATGGTGTTGTTCAGTGCGGCATGGTGTTGTTCAGTGCGGCATGGTGTTGTTCAGTGCAGGATGGTGTTGTTCAATGCGGGATCGTGTTGTTCAGTGCGGCATGGTGTTGTTCAGTGCGGCATGGTGTTGTTCAGTGCGGCATAATGTTGTTCAGTGCGGCATGGTGTTGTTCAGTGCGGCATGGTGTTGTTCAGTGCGGCATGGTGTTGTTCAGTGCGGCATGGTGTTGTTCAGTGCGGCATGGTGTTGTTCAGTGCAGGATGGTGTTGTTCAGTGCGGCATGGTGTTGTTCAATGCGGCATGGTGTTGTTCAGTGCGGGATGGTGTTGTTCAGTGCAGGATGGTGTTGTTCAGTGCGGCATGGTGTTGTTCAGTGCGGCATGGTGTTGTTCAGTGCGGCATGGTGTTGTTCAGTGCGGTATGGTGTTGTTCAGTGCAGGATGGTGTTGTTCAATGCGGGATCGTGTTGTTCAGTGCGGCATGGTGTTGTTCAGTGCGGCATGGTGTTGTTCAGTGCGGCATAATGTTGTTCAGTGCGGCATGGTGTTGTTCAGTGCGGCATGGTGTTGTTCAGTGCGGCATGGTGTTGTTCAGTGCGGCATGGTGTTGTCCAGTGCGCCATAATGTTGTTCAGTGCGCCATAATGTTGTTCAGTGCGGCATGGTGTTGTTTAGTGCGGGATGGTGTTGTTCAGTGCAGGATGGTGTTGTTCAGTGCGGCATGGTGTTGTTCAATGCGGCATGGTGTTGTTCAGTGCGGGATGGTGTTGTTCAGTGCGGCATGGTGTTGTTCAGTGCGGCATAATGTTGTTCAGTGCGGCATGGTGTTGTTCAGTGCGGCATGGTGTTGTTCAGTGCGGCATGGTGTTGTTCAGTGCGGCATGGTGTTGTTCAGTGCGGAATGGTGTTGTTCAGTGCGGCATGGTGTTGTTCAGTGCGGGATGGTGTTGTTCAATGCGGGATCGTGTTGTTCAGTGCGGGGTGGTGTTGTTCAGTGCAGGATGGTGTTGTTCAGTGCAGGATGGTGTTGTTCAATGCAGGATCGTGTTGTTCAGTGCAGCATAATGTTGTTCAGTGCAGCATGGTGTTGTTCAGTGCGGCATGGTGTTTTTCAGTGCGGCATAATGTTGTTCAGTGCGGCATGGTGTTGTTCAGTGCGGCATGGTGTTGTTCAGTGCAGGATGGTGTTGTTCAGTGCGGCATGGTGTTGTTCAGTGCGGCATGGTGTTGTTCAGTGCGGCATGGTGTTGTTCAGTGCGGCATAATGTTGTTCAGTGCGGCATAATGTTGTTCAGTGCGGCATGGTGTTGTTCAGTGCGGGATGGTGTTGTTCAGTGCGGGATGGTGTTGTTCAGTGCGGCATGGTGTTCAATGCGGAATGGTGTTGTTCAGTGCAGGATGGTGTTGTTCAGTGCGGCATGGTGTTGTTCAGTGCGGCATAATGTTGTTCAGTGCGGCATGGTGTTGTTCAGTGCGGCATGGTGTTGTTCAGTGCGGCATGGTGTTGTTCAGTGCGGCATAATGTTGTTCAGTGCGGCATGGTGTTGTTCAGTGCGGCATGGTGTTGTTCAGTGCGGCATAATGTTCAGTGCGGCATAATGTTGTTCAGTGCGGCATGGTGTTGTTCAGTGCGGGATGGTGTTGTTCAGTGCAGGATGGTGTTGTTCAGTGCGGCATGGTGTTCAGTGCGGGATGGTGTCTTTCAGTGCGGCATGGTGTCGTTCAGTGCGGCATGGTGTCTTTCAGTGCGGCATGGTGTCGTTCAGTGAGGCATGGTGTTGTTCAGTGCGGCATGGTGTTGTTTAGTGCGGCATGGTGTTGTTCAGTGCGGGATGGTGTTGTTCAGTGTGGCATGGTGTTCAGTGCGGCATGGTGTTGTTCAGTGCGGTATCGTGTTGTTCAGTGCGGTATCGTGTTTCTCAGTGCGGTATCGTGTTGTTCAGTGCAGTATCGTTGTGTTGTTCGTATTGTGTTTAACACTTAGCCTCTAACACTTAGCCTCTAACACTTAGCCTCTAGCATCTAGAAGGTAAATAAATAGGAAGGAAGGACTCACCGGTGACGTCTTCGCCCACGTCCAAGCGTTGTACTTTGTATTTTCATCCTTCTGACAGTGGAAAACATAGCCAACAAACACCGTGGAACCTAAACGAATGAAAGAAAACTATCATTTGGCCACAACCAACATTCACAGATACAACACAATGTGACGTGCGGGGTTGAGGTTAAAGGTTGAGTGAAGGGCCCTCGTTTTAAACTACTTTTTTGAAAAGGATTGGGAACAAGTAAGACGTATTTAATTTATTTAATGGGAAGTAGTAAGAGCTATTGAATTTAATCTATGTATTATATTCTATTGTATTGTATTCTGTTGTATTCTTTTGGATTGTATTCACACTAACCCCACTAAAACTTCAGCCCACAAAAACTCGCCTCTGGCGCCTAGCCTCTGGCACTTAGCCTCTAACACTTAGCCTTTAACACTTAGCCTTTAACACTTAGCCTTTAACACTTAGCCTAGAAGGTGAATAAATAGGGTTAAAGGTTGAGTGAAGGGACCTCGTTTTAAACTACTTTTTTGTAAAGGAGTGGGAACAAGTAAGACGTATTTAATTTATTTAATGGGAAGTAGTAAGACTTATTAAATTTATTTAATCTACTTTTCTTCCCAGGCAAAATTTGATGTGCTGCAATTCCAAATTTCCAAAGTGAATGAAGGAATGAAGTCCTTTAAATTATGATTTTGTATAAATACTAGGCATTAACACAAAATCGACGGCACAAAATGGGCAGACTTTACTTGTTTGAAAAGGACTGGTTACAAGACAGACTTTTTTAATTTATTTAAAGGGAAGAAGACTTATTTAGTTTAATTGATCTATTTTTGTTCCCTGGCAAAATTCGATTTGCTGCAATTCCAAATTTCCAAAGTGAATGAAGGAAAGAAGTCGTTTAAATTATGATTTTGTTTAAATACTAGGCATAGACACAAAATCTACGGCACAAAATGGGCAGACTTTACTTGTTTGAAGAGGACTGGTTACAAGACAGACTTTTCTGATTTATTTAATGGGAAGAAGACTTATTTAGTTTATTTAATCTATTTTTGTTCCCTGGCAAAATTGGATTTGCTGAAATTGTATTTTGCCAAATCTTGCCTTGAGACCTGATAGGAAGTATTAAACGCTTAGTTAAATCAATACAAGTTGGTAATAAGAGCGAGTAATGTTGGTTGAACCGATGAATGAAGGTTGAAAGCAATTTAAATTATGACTTTGTATAAATACTAGATATTAACAGAACATCTACTGCGCGAAATGGGCAGAGTTTACTTGTTTGAGAAGGAGTGGCTTATTCAAAACTAAGATTTATTTAATCTGTTTGTTCCCAGGCAAAATTGGATGTGATGCAATTCCAAATTTCACCACATGATGGTGCCCAATTTTGACTTCATAGGACATATTAAACACTTAGCTTGTTATTATGTTCAAGGTAATCAGATTTGTTTATTATTCTAATGGCCTCTTCAAAACTATTCTGGATTACTACTTTGGATCTATTCTACATTACTTGGCAACAACATACTCTGTAACAGATTAGGCAGTATAATCATATCTGTTAACTTGAGAGTGCCCACACTCAATCTACTTATCGTGATGTGTTAAATCAATTACTGTTAGACATTATTTGTCTGATAATCTACCAAATCTTTGAATTGAAGAATTTGTGATTTAATTAATAGCTTGTTCAGGGTAATCAGACTTGTATATAATTCTAATGGCCTTCTTTTGAAAACTATTCTGAATTACAACTTTGGATCTTATATTACTTTGCAACAATCTACTCCGTGACAGATTAGGCAGTATAATCACATATGTTAACTTCAGTGCCCACACTGTATTTATTTATGGTTATTTGTTAAATCAAGTACTGTTAGACATGAAATAGGAAGTGTTTAACATAAATGTTATGGCTACTCACCATTGTAGCTCGCTCCTGGTCAATGATACGAGCCTCTTCTTGCAGTGGAAAACTTGCAGCCAACAAACACCGTGGAACCTAAAGGAATGAAATTAAACATTAACATTTCGCCTCGACCAATTTTCACACGTACAACGCAACGCGGCTACACTTCTGCTATTACAAACGTAAATCTCCTTAAACACAATGAGTGTTACTTACCGTGTACGCTCTAGACGGTCCAGTTGCAAGCAGAAAATAAAGATATTTCTGTTGATAATCGTCGCTGCTCAGTGGCTCACGGCCATCGCGCCAACAGATTTGAATTTTGGCGGAGGTTCGGGCAATTACGTCATATCCGCGGCATTTGACTGCGACGTAATACCCGCTTATCTGAAACGGCAGTTAAAAGTAGAGTTACATCAAGTTTTCTTGGAACCTAAACGAATGAAAGAAAACTATCATTTGGCCACAACCAACATTCACAGATACAACACAACGTGCGGGGTTGAGGTTAAAGATTGAGTGAAGGGCCCTCGTTTTAAACTACTGTTTTGAAAAGGAGTGGGAACAAGTAAGACGTATTTAATTTATTTAATGGGAAGTAGTAAGACTTATTAAATTTATTTAATCTACTTTTCTTCCCAGGCAAAATTTGATGTGCTGCAATTCCAAATTTCCAAAGTGAATGAAGGAATGAAGTCCTTTAAATTATGATTTTGTATAAATACTAGGCATTAACACAAAATCGACGGCACAAAATGGGCAGACTTTACTTGTTTGAAAAGGACTGGTTACAAGACAGACTTTTTTAATTTATTTAATGGGAAGAAGACTTATTTAGTTTAATTGATCTATTTTTGTTCCCTGCCAAAATTCGATTTGCTGCAATTCCAAATTTCCAAAGTGAATGAAGGAAAGAAGTCGTTTAAATTATGATTTTGTTTAAATACTAGGCATAGACACAAAATCTACGGCACAAAATGGGCAGACTTTACTTGTTTGAAGAGGACTGGTTACAAGACAGACTTTTCTGATTTATTTAATGGGAAGAGGACTTATTTAGTTTATTTAATCTATTTTTGTTCCCTGGCAAAATTGGATTTGCTGAAATTGTATTTTGCCAAATCTCGATTTGAGACCTGATAGGAAGTATTAAACGCTTAGTTAAATCAATACAAGTTGGTAAGAAGAGCGAGTAATGTTGGTTGAACCGATGAATGAAGGTTGAAAGCAATTTAAATTATGACTTTGTATAAATACTAGATATTAACAGAACATCTACTGCGCAAAATGGGCAGAGTTTACTTGTTTGAGAAGGAGTGGCTTATTCAAAACTAAGATTTATGTAATCTGTTTGTTCCCAGGCAAAATTGGATGTGATGCAATTCCAAATTTCACCACATGATGGTGCCCAATTTTGACTTCATAGGACATATTAAACACTTAGCTTGTTATTATGTTCAAGGTAATCAGATTTGTTTATCATTCTAATGGCCTCTTCAAAACTATTCTGGATTACTACTTTGGATCTATTCTACATTACTTGGCAACAACATACTCTGTAACAGATTAGGCAGTATAATCACATATGTTAACTTGAGAGTGCCCACACTCAATCTACTTATCGTGATGTGTTAAATCAATTACTGTTAGACATTATTTGTCTGATAATCTACCAAATCTTTGAATTGAAGAATTTGTGATTTAATTAATAGCTTGTTCGGGGTAATCAGACTTGTATATAATTCTAATGGCCTTCTTTTGAAAACTATTCTGAATTACAACTTTGGATCTTATATTACTTTGCAACAATCTACTCGGTGACAGATTAGGCAGTATAATCACATATGTTAACTTCAGTGCCCACACTGTATTTATTTATGGTTATTTGTTAAATCAAGTACTGTTAGACATGAAATAGGAAGTGTTTAACATAAATGTTATGGCTACTCACCATTGTAGCTCGCTCCTGGTCAATGATATGAGCCTCTTCTTGCAGTGGAAAACTTGCAGCCAACAAACACCGTGGAACCTAAAGGAATGAAATTAAACATTAACATTTCGCCCGGACCAACATTCACACGTACAACGCAACGCGGCTACACTTCTGCTATTACAAACGTAAATCTCCTTAAACACAACGAGTGTTACTTACCGTGTACGCTCTAGGCAAAATTGGATGTGATGCAATTCCAAATCTATCTGAAACGGCAGTTAAAAGTAGAGTTACATCAAGTTTTCTTTTTTAATCAACACAATCATTTACAACCGTTGACCAGAAAGAATCGTCGAAATTCGACGTCCCCCACAAACGCCACGCTCACTCGCTTTTCAGGGCAACAAAAGTACTTCTTTTTAAAAACGATGAGTTGTACTTACCGTGTACGCTCTGGACGGTCCAGTTGCAAGCAGAAAATAAAAATATTTCTCTTGTTAGTCGTATGTTACCATCCGCTGTGTCTTTGTCAACATCGCCGCCATTTTCCTACTTCCTGCTGCGAGCCACGCCCACGGATTTAAATTTGGGCGGAAGCTCTTTCCATTGGCGTCGTTTTCGCGTATAGCAAATCCGATTGGTTGGGAAGGGGGCACGGTTATGCAGCCGAGGAGTCCTGTGATCGGTGGGATGTAAAGTAGGCGTCGACGTCACGTCCGCGTCAGGTGACCACGACGTGGCAGACGTCAAATAGCAACCGCTGTTTTGTTTAGTAGACTTACAGTTGTTATGCATTGACATAATGGCGCACACACCAAATAGATTTAAATAAATTAAATAATTCTTCTGCCCACTCTCTTTTAAACAAGTTAACTCTCCCCGCGGATTTGAATTCCGGCGAAAGTTACGCCCATCGACGTCACGTATGTCACGTGACCACGACGTGGCAGATGTCATATAGCAACCGCTGTTTTGTTTAGTAGATTTACAGTTGTTATGCATTGGCATAATGGTGTGCACTCAAAATAGATTTAAATAAATTAAATATTTCTTCTGCCTACTCCCTTTTAAACAAGTTAACTCTGCCCACGTCCATTGACGTCTTGTCTGCGTCACGTGACCACGACGTAGCGACGTCATATAGTAACCGCTGTTTTGACCAGTAGACTTAGTTATTATGCGTTGACATAATGGCGCACTGGTTAGCATGGCCACCTCTTAAGCATGATGATGCGGGTTCGACGCCTGATCAATGTTAGCATGGAGTGAGCTGAAGTGCATGGCGCTGAAGATTTGAATCTTTGAAATGCGCTGAGGTCTGACATATCAGGCAGAATGGTTTGCCATCACGTTCAACAAAAAATAGAAACTTTCCCACTCTGATTAAAACGTCCTGTGTTCATCTACGTATTTTTGTTTTGCTGTGCATCTTTTCCCTGCCATTTCGAGAGCCCAATTGACACTCATAGTTTAAAGAAATGTGTTTGCCCATCCTACTTTGTGGAATTTCACCACATGCGCTTTTGACCAAAATACCAAATTGAACTCAAGTGAAGCCAACACGCACAACCCCCCCCCCCCCCCCCCCCACACACACACACACACACACACAAATGTTGATATGAACATAAAAGAGCCGCATGCGGTTCGGGAGTTGCGGCTTGGCCAAACCTGTACTATACAACTTTATTTGTATAAAATTTTCACAACAGCTGTCACACAAACAAAGCGGGAAAAACCGAAGACGTGCGTGTTCCGCCCACGCTGGATTTATTTGCACCTTTGAAAAGACACCGTATTGCCGCAGATGTGGCAAAGAGTACTTTTGGGCATCTGAGACGGAAGGATGTCCAAAGCATCACGTCACCTGCTCTGGTAGGCATGGTGGTGGGACGTTGAGGTCAACCGCTTTGGGGTTGGCTGACTCTTTGATCGCAGGATGCCACACACTTGAAGACAGAAGCAGAAAAGCAGAGCTAAATGCAAAATGTACTCACCGGTGACTCCAATTTTTTTCCCCCCTGAAGAAACAGCTGGACGGGTGGCCCCGGCTGGCCAGTGGGACTCTTGTTATTCTGACCCTTTTTAGTGCGCGTTTGGGGCAACAACCGTTTTTTGTGGCGCTCTCTTCTGGTTCAAAAGTGCCCTGCATGTGAATTTGCTTTTCCTGCCTTCTGATTGGATGAGCGCCGGTGTGACGCGGTGCCTCTGTCACCGTGGCGGGGGGTATACGTTGGCATCGGAGCGTCTGCCAACGTCTGAGACCGGCTGGCAGTGTATCGGAGGTGTCGAGTGCGGTGCCGCTGGAGCTCACTCACCAGCTGGTGTTAGGGCCACAGAATGAAGGCCAAGGAGAAGAATAGAAAGAGAAACAGAAACTTCTCCTCCAATTGTTTGATTTGTCTCTTCTGAGCTTCGATGAATTCTTTCAGCTCTTTGTTCCTCTAGGACGGACAAATGGAAAGTGGCATTCAAAAGCCAGTAAGCGTGCAAGTAAGTGCCGGGCTGGCTTTGGGCCCTTACCTGTTGCGCGCTGTGCAGCAGATCCATTCTCTCTTGGAGGATGCAAGCGCCGCGCTCCCTCAACTCGCACATCAGGGCTCGCTTCCATTGGTCCACGGCGCTCCTAAGCTCTTCTCTCTGATCCGCCGTCAGCACGTCATTCACGCCAGCGTGGCTGGCTTTTTCGCCGTCCGTGGCGGGGCAGTCCCGCTGCGGTAGCGCCTCGTACAACATGGCCTCCAGCTCCAGGATCCTCTGGGCCGCAATCCTCGTCCATCAGTGGTCCGGCGGGAGATTTGAGGGCGGCTTACCTTATGAGCCTGGTCCATGGAACACTTCCTGAAGTCCAACTCTTCATCCAGGTAGCCCTTCTGCTTGCAGAACATATCCTAGCACAGCTCAAGGTCAGAATTGTTGGGGCACATTGCCGGAGTTCCCCTTGGCTGATGTCGCGTGTCTGTCTACCTTCTCACTTTCAATGTCCAACATCTTCTGTTGAAGTGCTGACTTGGTCACTTTGATGTATTCTAACCACTGAGGAAAGGCTGCTGTCACATAAGCAGAATGCGAGAGCGTGCGTGGACGTGCGCGTTACCTTCTCGGCTAGGGTGAGAAGGGTCCTGGCGTGAATCACGACCACCTGCTCCTCGTTGGTGAGATTCTGCAAGAGCCCAAAGGCACAGCGTTAACAAGCTTCTTTCAGCGCAAAGCCTTCCAAAAGTCACATTTGAGCCGCCGAGTCTCGTGGAGTGCGAACATAAGGAGTTCGACATACACTTACGGCGTTATAGCCCAGGATGTCCAGCTTCTTCATCAGATCACTGATGACGATGTCCGGGGGAAAGGCGCAAGGAGCAATGTAAGGTGTTCTGGGACCTCGGGTTAAGGTTAGGGTTGCGAGGGACGCCTTACGTACGCTCACGCCCTCGGCCTCGCAGTAGATCTGCAAAGGGCTGAGGCCGTCTGGGAAACGGACTTGCAGAAACTTCAAGACGGGGGAGCGCCACTCCCTCTCCTGAAAGGCAGAGGCATGCATCCGTCCGTCCGTCCGTCCGTCCGTCACATCTCTGGCCTCAACACGCTTGTGCGAGTCTTCCCACCTCCAGCTCCAGGATGCGGAACTCAAGCAGTTCGTTTTGGTCTCGGATATCCTGGATGTGCTCTTTCAGACGCGCTTCTTCCGCCTCCATCCGCCTGACCTGAAAAGACAGTCAGACCTCATCTGGGGGGCTTCCCGACAGGTGTGACGCCAAGCGACTCCGCCCAGCGCCTTTCTTTCCGTCACCTTTTCGGCCAACTGCTGATTGCTCTGACGCAGCAGCTGCTTCTCCTCCACCCACTTGACATTCTAGAAGAGACAAACGCGTGGACAGCTTTGGAATGTTGTGTCATTTTCATCCACAAATTCTTTGGTTGACTGGAAAATGACATTTGCTTTTCTCCGCATTTTCCCAGCCACGTTCGGGGGGGGGGGGGGGGGGGGGGGGGGGTTGGTCCAGTAATGCCAGACGGATGAGTGACTGAAGAATGTAGCTATTTTGTCTGAGAAAAAGGTGTGCTCATTGATGAGCTTACCTGTCCTTGTTGCTTCAGCGCTGACTCCAGATCTGCTACTCTGCTTTGATAGTGACCCATTTCTACCATCAGCTTTTCTCTGGTCTGAAAGGAGGAGGAGGGAGGCTCCTCCTCCTCCTTTCAGACCAGAGAACACCCGAGGCTGGGTGAGAACGGGGAGGCTGCGACCCGGCCGGGGGTTGCGGGAAGGGGCGCCACCTTGATCTCCTTCTCGGCGTCGTAGTCCCCTTTCGCTGGTCTGGGCTAGCAGAGCGTAGGCTCGTTGCAGCGCTTGATATTCTTGCGTCAGCTGGCGGTAGCGAAGCTCCGCCTCTTCATGCACACACCAATGCAACACAGCACTAGTACCAGAATCAGTCAGACCGGCGACAAAGCACCCGCGACGCAAAGACGAGTCCGATTCCAGGCTGAAGAGGAATGTTTGGTGTCAATACGCTGGCAGAAATGGCGGGCTACCTCTTCGGGTTCCGTGTCGGGGGTTCTGTCGGTGTGAAAAGACAAGGACGATCCGTCCGAGTCCACCAACACGTCTTCGTCGTAGCCGTAAAATGTTTCGATGACCTGCGGGCGCGGAAGCAAACATCTCTCTGAACAAACTGAAGCGACACCTCACGATGAATCGACGAGAGGAACGATAGCGAGAAAAAGGCCATTTCATCTTGCGCAACACCAAGCAGCCGCAAACAAACAGACTCACCTTGCAGGACCTCACGCTTTGTTCCTCCTCAGAGATTCTCGACGTCGGTATCGTAGCAGCAAATCTCTCTCCTGTCGACACAAATAATCCGCCTTTGAGATTCTTTGGATGCAAAGGGAACGAACGGCTCCGGCGCAGAAACAAACGCGACTCACAATGACATTTCTGACATGAGCTCCTGTCTCCAGAGCCTGAAAAACACGTCACCGGCGATGATTGGAGGGACGCTCGTCTTTTCCAAAAGTGACAACTACAGGGTGTGTCAGGGTTTTCCAGATTATCTTTATCGTATCATTGTGTTGCTTTGACTTTGACTGCGACCTGTAATAAATAATATTATTTATCCCTTATTTATCCCTATCGCTTATCCCTTCCTACACAAAGTCGTAAAACACCCCTTGCTATGTTTTGACTAGAGGTCAAGGGCTTCCTCTATTCAATCCACTCTTACACCCACCCTGTTTCTCTTAATTAAAATGCTCGTGCAGGAGCCGAGAGTCAGACTTCATTCGTACAACGGATGGACTCTCCACCTGCAGGTGTCCAAAAGAACTTACTTGTCTCCCGTGTGGTTCTTGCAAAATAAGTTGGAGCGAGCGCAACTCTAACAGGGTGCATTTTGCCACTAGCTGCCTACGGACAATGACGTCGCGCTCGCGGCTCATGGTTGACGGGCTGAGCAGCCGGGCAAGTCCGTCGTTTTCAGCGCACAGCGAGTGGCAAAGGCGCTGACAAAACGGGAGCTTTGAGCTGCTGAAAACGGCAAAACAAGTCTAAAGCGTGTTCAAACGCGTGCGCACAATGCTCCTGCTTGAAAGGTCGGAATTTAAGGGGCCAATTTTTTGGATGGCGGCCGCCGGCCAAGCTTTGGACGGAAAAGGTTTCCTGGCGACAGCGAGCGAGCGCGGCGCTGCCGTACGTGCACCGAGTCGCCTGCCTGAAGACCTTGGACAAGTCGTCGATGATGTGCCGCTGCTCCACAACTTGAAGGAACTCCATTTCACCGTCCTGCTGGCCGCAACCGCGGTCCAGGTCATTGAGCGAACTAGGCCTTCTCTGTGGAACACAAATGCAGTGGACTCTGTTGGCACGCCGCCGTTGTCCGCGTCGACTTACCAAGCTTGCCATCTCCTCGTTCTCCTGGGTGACAAAGCGCACTTTGTTTTCAAGGCGACACAGCACCAGCGAGAGTTCTTCATTCTTCCTGCTCAGGCGTTTGTTTTTGTACAGGAGTGGCAGAAACTGGCTTTCTGTTTCTCTCAGTCGCTTTAGCTGCAAGCATGAAGTGCGGGATGTGAAAGACGCACAACACGCGGGCCAGAACGTATCCATTCCTTTTGCATCGGTTTGAACGGAATCGTGGCTTTGGCTCCCAATAAAAGACATCTACCAGGCAACCGACTCGCTGCGCCGCTCAACTAATAAGCAAGCGCAATGGGTGCCTCGCTGGATGGCGCGCATCAAACGTAGCGCAAACCTTCAAGCGTGCCGTCAATAAATTACCAGTTCATTGCGCTCTTCAGAAAGCAGGGCGTTTCGATCCTCCAGTTTCCTGATGACTGCGCTGAGCTCAGCGATTTTCAGATGAAACCGTCGCGTGTCCCGATCCTCCTGAGACTGAAAACGCCCCGCAACACACACACACAAGCACTCGTTCAAAGTTCAAAACTGTTTTTGTGCTACCTTCCTCCAGCAACGAACTAAGTCATGCGTACTGCAAGTGTGTGATGAGGTGGCTTACGCAATGAAGAGGATTGCTAGTAGCGGCGTTGACCCCACTTCCAGGGTAGTTTAGGCCCGCCCTTTGGGAATCCCTCAGGGCAGCGATCTGCTGCTCGGCAGCCTGAGTCTGCAGCTGAAGGCGGTGGACGTGGCCGGCCCCAGGGCTTCATCCAAAACACTAACCGCTCTGTCTTTCAGCTTGATCTCATCCGTCTGGATGTACAAACGGGGAGCGCTCAGGCAGGCGGGCAAACTCATTTGCCAGAATTGTGACAAAAACAAAGAGAGCAACCGGCCAATTTTTTTCTTGAATCGACTAGAACACCTTTGCTGTGACAAAAGCGAAGCGAGCAACCGGACATTTTCTTCTTGTGAAATAGAATAGAATAGAATGCCTTAGGTGTCATTGCACTGCAGGTATACAACGAAATTGGGAACATAGCCACGCACCGCGCATCTGATCAGTCCTACCAGTCGGCGGATCTCCCTCTCGCAGTCTCTCTTGGTTCGGCTCAGCTCCTCCCGATGCTGGTGATGAGCCGATCGGAGCTCGGCCGCTCGGGACTGCCAGGCCTGCTGGGCCGCTGCCAGGGCTTCTTCCGCGCTCCTGGTGGAGGCGACACCGCTCGGTCTCCCGACACCGCCGCGTCTCCTCCACCTCCGCCAGCAAAGCGCCCCCCCTCCTCACCTGAGCAGACATTGCGCCACACCGGGCCGTTGAGACCGCAACGGAGCGCCGCGACGCTTACTGGGGACAAGCTACACAATACGGTAGCGGCCGCATCGAAGCCCGACGTGGCGTGCGGATAGTCAGACACGGATAGAGCGGATCACCTTGTCCATGGAGCCGTCCCTCAGGCTGAGGACCAAGGCATTCAGTCGCTGGATCTCTCCATCTTTGATTTTGATCACTCTCATCAGCTCCATTTCATGCTGCCGCAGTAATGTCTCCCTGGTAATGGCTAACTCTTTCTGCTTCTCCTCATGGAGTTTGCTTTTGAGTTCCGTCATGGCGGCGGTGGCACGGTGGTGCTCCGCCCGCAGGTCCTGACTTCTCTCTCTCTCCAGACAGCTGACCTGACATGACTTAGACTTAGACAAACTTTATTGTCATCTTGTCTGCACATGGTGCATACAAAACGAAATTCCGTTGCATACGTCTTACAACAAAGTAGTGATATTGCAGTTGAATAGAAGTAACATATCCTATGAAAATATATATATATACATATATACTATATATATATATATATATATATATTAAAAATAAGTATAAAGTGCAGCAGTGATAATTATGCAATAGTGCAAGTAGGCAAAACAGTATTCAAGAGTGTGCAGAGGAATGCTAAACCATGTATTAAACTTCTATTTAAAGGGTTTATACAAGTTCAGTAAAGTTGGTAGTGCGAGATAGTGCAAGATAGAGGTCCGTAGTGTCATAAAGTACAGTTCTGTGAATGTGTGATGCAGAGTTCAGTTTAGAGCTCAACAGTTCTAGTGTTCAACAGTCTGATGACAGCAGGGAAAAAGCTGTTGCAGAACCTGGTGGACCTGCAGCGGATGCTGCAAACCTCTTCCCAGAGGGCAGCAGGGAGAACAGTCCATGGTGGGGGTGTGATGGGTCATTGATGATGTTACGGGCACGGGACATGCAGCGCTGAGATGAAATGTCCTGAATGGAGGGAAGAGGAGCCCCTATGATCCTCTCTGCTGTCCTCACCACTCTCCTCACGTTCTTCCAATCGGAGGCGGTGCAGCCTCCACACCACACAGAGAGACAGCTTGTCAGAATGCTCTCTATGGTGCTCCTGTAGAACGTCCTCATGATGGGTGGGGGCAGGTGGGCTCTCCTCATCCTCCGCAGGAAGTACAAGCGCTTCTGTGCCCTCTTGACCAGTGCCGTAGTGTTCATAGTCCAGGTGAGGTCTTCTGTGATGTGGACCCCCAGGAATTTGGTGGTGCTGACCACCTCCACAGCTGAGCTGTTGATGATCGGTGGAGCGTGGTGAGGCTGTTTTTTCCTGAAGTCGACGATGATCTCCTTCATCTTCTCCTCATTCAGGATCAGGCTGTTTTCTCTGCACCAGCCCACCAGCTGCTCCACCTCCTCTCTGTAGTCCAGGTCGTTGTTGTCTCTGATGAGCCCCACCACCGTTGTGTCGTCTGCTGACTTCACGATGTGATTGGTGGTGAACCTGAGGACGCAGTCGTGTGTCATCAGGGTGCACAGCAGGGGGCTCAGGACGCAGCCCTGAAGGGAGCCTGTGCTGAGGGTGATGACATCAGAGGTGTTCTGTCCGACCCGGACTGACTGAGGTCTGTTGGTGAGGAAGTCTAGCAGCCAGTTGCGAAGGGGGGTGTTGAAGCCCAGGTGTTCCAATTTTCCTACCAGATGCTGTGGGATGATGGTGTTAAACGCTGAGCTGAAGTCCAGGAACAGCCTCCGCACATGGGTGTTCTTCTCCTCCAGGTGAGCCAGGCTCAGGTGAAGAACGGAGGAGATGGCGTCCTGAGTGGAGCGGTTTTGCCGGTCGGCAAACTGGAACGGGTCAAATAATAGGGGGAGTCTGGAAACGATGTGACCTTTAAGCAGCCTTTCGAAGCACTTCATCATAACCGGAGTCAGTGCAACAGGCCGGTAATCATTAAATGAGCTGATTTGAGGTTTCTTCGGCACCGGAATGATGGAGGCAGTCTTAAAGCACGCCGGCACTGTGGCTTGGCCCAGCGAGGTGTTAAAAATGTCTGTGATGACCCCAGCCAGATGACTTGCACATTCCCTGAACACACGCCCAGGAATGTTGTCGGGGCCAGGGGCCTTACAGGGGTTGACTCTCCTCAGGGTCTTCAACACATCGGCGGAGTCAAGGCAGAGTACCTCCTCTTCCTGATGGGGGACAGTTTTAACTGCTGGAGTGCCGTTTAGTGCCTCGAACCTCCCAAAGAAGTTATTTAGACCATTTAGAAAGTCAGCATCAACTACACCCACCGGGGGGGGGGAGGGTGAGTTGTAGTCTGTAATCGCCCGTATGCCTTGCCACATACTCCTGATGTTTTTGACGTCGTGGAAACGATCCTGAAATTTTCGACTGCGGTCTCGCTTCGCTATCCTGATGGCACGGTTCAAGTTGGCTCTCGCTGTCCTCAGTGTCTCCTTGTCGCCAGACTTGAAGGCAGAGTTCCGCGCTCGTAGCGTTTGACGTACCTCCTCAGTCATCCAGGGTCGTTGGTTGCCCCGGGTGATGATATTCTTAGTGGTGCTGACGTCCTCGGTGCATTTGTTGATGTAGGCTGACACAGTCATGGCACACGCATGTCTAATCTACATCGGGAAAACTGGGAGGGAGGGAGGCAGGCAGGGAGGCAGGCAGGGAGGCAGGCAGGGAGGCAGGCAGTGTCTGTCTGTTGAGATTTTCACCTTGTTCTTCTCCTGCTGAAGTTCTAACTGGACGTCCATCAGTTTGGTTCTCAGCTCGTCATTGGCGGCCTGAAGGGCGTCCGTTCGCTCCGCCTTGGCCCGCCCTGCCGGAGCTCGTTTGGACATCTCTTACTCGAGTCTCGCCCGGTCGTCAGTCAGAGATCACAACATTTGTACCTGGAGAGCACAAACGCAGCGCTGTTTTCCACTGGCTTCGAACTCAACTTCAATCGGTACCGTAACTTACAACATCATAAACATAGAACTAGCTTGACTTATTCATTGAATAAATGCATTTGGTTCTTCAAAACTGCATCACGCAACATAGCGTGACCGAGACGGCCGTTATCCACCTGCGTGAAGTTATTTGGTGAAATGAATGAGATGTTTAAGACACCATCGTTCTGTCTCTATGTAGATGAAGGTAAATAATCGATTGCTGAAGGTCCAAAGGTGTTGTGATAAACAAATAAACATATTAGTGATTAGTGACATATTTGTGATAAACATATTAGGCAGGATAATCACATATGTTAACGTGACTGCCCACACTGTATTTATTTATGGTTATTTGTTAAATCGAGTACTGTTAGACATGAAATAGGAAGTGTTTAACATAAATGGAAGACGAAAGGGGTACTCACCATTGTAGCTCCTGCTGGTCAATGATACGAGCCTCTTCTTGCAGTGGAAAACATACAGCCAACAAACACCGTGGAACCTAAAGGAATGAAATTAAACATTAACATTTAGCCTCAACCAACATTCACAGATACAACGCAACGCAAACTACACAAACGTAAATCTTTTTAAACACAATGAGTTGTACTTACCGTGTACGCTCTAGACGGTCCACTTGCAAGCGGAAAATAAAGATATTTCTGTTGATAATCGTCGTGTTTGTATCCGGTGTCTCGCTCAAGGCCATTGCGCCCACAGATTTGAATTTTGGCGAGAGTTCAGCCTATTGACGTCATTTCCGCGGTGTAATACCCGCATATCTGAAACGGCAAAGTTAAGAGTAGAGTTAAATAAAGTTTTTAGTCAACGCAATAATTTACAACCGTTGACCAGTCGAAATAATCGTCGAAATTTGGCGTCTGTGGCTGGAAGCAGACGCCGAGTTCGACATTCCTCCCAAACGCCACACTCCCTCGCTTTTCAGGGCTAAAAAAAAACAGTTGTAATTACCTTGTACGCTCTAGACGGTCAAGTTGCAAGCTGAAAACAAAAATATTTGCCTTGTTAGTCATCGTGTTACTAACAGCTGTGTCTTGTTTGCCAGAACTGCCGCTTTCCTACTTCCTGTTGCAAGCCACGCCCACGGATTATAATTTTGCCGTGAGTTCCGCCTATTGACGTCATGTCCGCGTCACATGACTGCGACGTAATATTATCTAAAACTGTTTGTGCGGTATTGTGTTGTTCTGTGCGGTATTGTGTTATTCTGTGCGGCGTCGTGTTGTTCTGTGCGGCGTCGTGTTGTTCAGTGCGACGTCGTGTTGTTCAGTGCGGCATGGTGTTGTTCAGTGCGGCATGGTGTTGTTCAGTGCGGCATGGTGTTGTTCAGTGCGGCATAATGTTGTTCAGTGCGGCATAATGTTGTTCAGTGCGGCATGGTGTTGTTCAGTGCGGCATGGTGTTGTTCAGTGCGGCATGGTGTTGTTCAGTGCGGCATAATGTTGTTCAGTGCGCCATAATGTTGTTCAGTGCGGCATGGTGTTGTTCAGTGCGGGATGGTGTTGTTCAGTGCAGGATGGTGTTGTTCAGTGCGGCATGGTGTTGTTCAATGCGGCATGGTGTTGTTCAGTGCGGGATGGTGTTGTTCAGTGCGGCATGGTGTTGTTCAGTGCGGCATAATGTTGTTCAGTGCGGCATGGTGTTGTTCAGTGCGGCATGGTGTTGTTCAGTGCGGCATGGTGTTGTTCAGTGCGGCATGGTGTTGTTCAGTGCGGAATGGTGTTGTTCAGTGCGGCATGGTGTTGTTCAGTCCGGGATGGTGTTGTTCAATGCGGGATCGTGTTGTTCAGTGCGGGGTGGTGTTGTTCAGTGCGGGATGGTGTTGTTCAGTGCGGCATGGTGTTGTTCAATGCGGCATGGTGTTGTTCAGTGCGGGATGGTGTTGTTCATTGCGGCATGGTGTTGTTCAGTGCGGCATGGTGTTGTTCAGTGCGGCATGGTGTTGTTCAGTGCGGCATGGTGTTGTTCAGTGCGGCATAATGTTGTTCAGTGCGGCATGGTGTTGTTCAGTGTGGAAAGGTGTTGTTCAGTGCAGGATGGTGTTGTTCAGTGCGGCATGGTGTTGTTCAATGCAGGATCGTGTTGTTCAGTGCAGCATAATGTTGTTCAGTGCAGCATGGTGTTGTTCAGTGCGGCATGGTGTTGTTCAATGCGGCATGGTGTTGTTCACTGCGGGATGGTGTTGTTCAATGCGGGATCGTGTTGTTCAGTGCGGCATAATGTTGTTCAGTGCAGCATGGTGTTGTTCAGTGCGGCATGGTGTTGTTCAGTGCGACATAATGTTGTTTAGTGCGGCATAATGTTGTTCAGTGCGGCATAATGTTGTTCAGTGCGGCATGGTGTTGTTCAGTGCGGCATGGTGTTGTTCAGTGCGGCATGGTGTTGTTCAGTGCAGGATGGTGTTGTTCAGTGCGGCATGGTGTTGTTCAATGCGGCATGGTGTTGTTCAGTGCGGGATGGTGTTGTTCAGTGCAGGATGGTGTTGTTCAGTGCGGCATGGTGTTGTTCAGTGCGGAATGGTGTTGTTCAGTGCGGCATGGTGTTGTTCAGTGCGGCATGGTGTTGTTCAGTGCAGGATGGTGTTGTTCAATGCGGGATCGTGTTGTTCAGTGCGGCATGGTGTTGTTCAGTGCGGCATGGTGTTGTTCAGTGCGGCATAATGTTGTTCAGTGCGGCATGGTGTTGTTCAGTGCGGCATGGTGTTGTTCAGTGCGGCATGGTGTTGTTCCGTGCGGCATGGTGTTGTTCAGTGCGGCATAATGTTGTCCAGTGCGCCATAATGTTGTTCAGTGCGGCATGGTGTTGTTTAGTGCGGGATGGTGTTGTTCAGTGCAGGATGGTGTTGTTCAGTGCGGCATGGTGTTGTTCAATGCGGCATGGTGTTGTTCAGTGCGGGATGGTGTTGTTCAGTGCGGCATGGTGTTGTTCAGTGCGGCATAATGTTGTTCAGTGCGGCATGGTGTTGTTCAGTGCGGCATGGTGTTGTTCAGTGCGGCATGGTGTTGTTCAGTGCGGCATGGTGTTGTTCAGTGCGGAATGGTGTTGTTCAGTGCGGCATGGTGTTGTTCAGTGCGGGATGGTGTTGTTCAATGCGGGATCGTGTTGTTCAGTGCGGGGTGGTGTTGTTCAGTGCAGGATGGTGTTGTTCAGTGCAGGATGGTGTTGTTCAGTGCGGCATGGTGTTGTTCAATGCAGGATCGTGTTGTTCAGTGCAGCATAATGTTGTTCAGTGCAGCATGGTGTTGTTCAGTGCGGCATGGTGTTGTTCAATGCGGCATGGTGTTGTTCAGTGCGGGATGGTGTTGTTCAGTGCGGCATGGTGTTTTTCAGTGCGGCATAATGTTGTTCAGTGCGGCATGGTGTTGTTCAGTGCGGCATGGTGTTGTTCAGTGCAGGATGGTGTTGTTCAGTGCGGCATGGTGTTGTTCAATGCAGGATCATGTTGTTCAGTGCAGCATAATGTTGTTCAGTGCAGCATGGTGTTGTTCAGTGCGGCATGGTGTTGTTCAATGCGGCATGGTGTTGTTCACTGCGGGATGGTGTTGTTCAATGCGGGATCGTGTTGTTCAGTGCGGCATAATGTTGTTCAGTGCAGCATGGTGTTGTTCAGTGCGGCATGGTGTTGTTACGTGCGACATAATGTTGTTTAGTGCGGCATAATGTTGTTCAGTGCGGCATAATGTTGTTCAGTGCGGCATGGTGTTGTTCAGTGCGGCATGGTGTTGTTCAGTGCGGCATGGTGTTGTTCAGTGCAGGATGGTGTTGTTCAGTGCGGCATGGTGTTGTTTAATGCGGCATGGTGTTGTTCAGTGCGGGATGGTGTTGTTCAGTGCAGGATGGTGTCGTTCAGTGCGGCATGGTGTTGTTCAGTGCGGAATGGTGTTGTTCAGTGCGGCATGGTGTTGTTCAGTGCGGCATGGTGTTGTTCAGTGCAGGATGGTGTTGTTCAATGCGGGATCGTGTTGTTCAGTGCGGCATGGTGTTGTTCGGTGCGGCATGGTGTTGTTCAGTGCGGCATAATGTTGTTCAGTGCGGCATGGTGTTGTTCAGTGCGGCATGGTGTTGTTCAGTGCGGCATGGTGTTGTTCAGTGCGGCATGGTGTTGTTCAGTGCGGCATAATGTTGTCCAGTGCGCCATAATGTTGTTCAGTGCGGCATGGTGTTGTTTAGTGCGGGATGGTGTTGTTCAGTGCAGGATGGTGTTGTTCAGTGCGGCATGGTGTTGTTCAATGCGGCATGGTGTTGTTCAGTGCGGGATGGTGTTGTTCAGTGCGGCATGGTGTTGTTCAGTGCGGCATAATGTTGTTCAGTGCGGCATGGTGTTGTTCAGTGCGGCATGGTGTTGTTCAGTGCGGCATGGTGTTGTTCAGTGCGGCATGGTGTTGTTCAGTGCGGAATGGTGTTGTTCAGTGCGGCATGGTGTTGTTCAGTGCGGGATGGTGTTCAATGCGGGATCGTGTTGTTCAGTGCGGGGTGGTGTTGTTCAGTGCAGGATGGTGTTGTTCAGTGCAGGATGGTGTTGTTCAGTGCGGCATGGTGTTGTTCAATGCAGGATCGTGTTGTTCAGTGCAGCATAATGTTGTTCAGTGCAGCATGGTGTTGTTCAGTGCGGCATGGTGTTGTTCAGTGCGGCATGGTGTTGTTCAGTGCGGCGTAATGTTGTTCAGTGCGGCATTGTGTTGTTCAGTGCGGAATGGTGTTGTTCAGTGCGGCATGGTGTTGTTCAGTGCAGGATGGTGTTGTTCAGTGCGGCATGGTGTTGCTCAGTGCGGCATGGTGTTGTTCAGTGCGGGATGGTGTTGTTCATTGCGGCATGGTGTTGTTCAGTGCGGCATGGTGTTGTTCAGTGCGGCATGGTGTTGTTCAGTGCGGCATAATGTTGTTCAGTGCGCCATAATGTTGTTCAGTGCGGCATGGTGTTGTTCAGTGCGGGATGGTGTTGTTCAGTGCAGGATGGTGTTGTTCAGTGCGGCATGGTGTTGTTCAGTGCGGCATAATGTTGTTCAGTGCGGCATAATGTTGTTCAGTGCGGCATAATGTTGTTCAGTGCGGGATGGTGTTGTTCATTGCGGCATGGTGTTGTTCAGTGCGGCATGGTGTTGTTCAGTGCGGCATGGTGTTGTTCAGTGCGGGATGGTGTTGTTCAGTGCAGGATGGTGTTGTTCAGTGCGGCATGGTGTTGTTCAGTGCGGCATGGTGTTGTTCATTTCGGCATAATGTTGTTCAGTGCGGCATAATGTTGTTTAGTGCGGCATGGTGTTGTTCAGTGCGGGATGGTGTTGTTCAGTGCGTTATAATGTTGTTCAGTGCGGCATGGTGTTGTTCAGTGCGGCATGGTGTTGTTCAGTGCGGCATGGTGTTGTTCAGTGCGGCATAATGTTGTTCAGTGCGGCATAATGTTGTTCAGTGCGGCATGGTGTTGTTCAGTGCGGGATGGTGTTGTTCAGTGCGGGATGGTGTTGTTCAGTGCGGCATGGTGTTCAATGCGGAATGGTGTTGTTCAGTGCAGGATGGTGTTGTTCAGTGCGGCATGGTGTTGTTCAGTGCGGCATAATGTTGTTCAGTGCGGCATGGTGTTGTTCAGTGCGGCATGGTGTTGTTCAGTGCGGCATGGTGTTGTTCAGTGCGGCATAATGTTGTTCAGTGCGGCATGGTGTTGTTCAGTGCGGCATGGTGTTGTTCAGTGCGGCATACTGTTCAGTGCGGCATAATGTTGTTCAGTGCGGCATGGTGTTGTTCAGTGCGGGATGGTGTTGTTCAGTGCAGGATGGTGTCGTTCAGTGCGGCATGGTGTCTTTCAGTGCGGCATGGTGTCGTTCAGTGAGGCATGGTGTTGTTCAGTGCGGCATGGTGTTGTTTAGTGCGGCATGGTGTTGTTCAGTGCGGGATGGTGTTGTTCAGTGTGGCATGGTGTTCAGTGCGGCATGGTGTTGTTCAGTGCGGTATCGTGTTGTTCAGTGCGGTATCGTGTTTCTCAGTGCGGTATCGTGTTGTTCAGTGCAGTATCGTTGTGTTGTTCGTATTGTGTTTAACACTTAGCCTCTAACACTTAGCCTCTAACACTTAGCCTCTAGCATCTAGAAGGTAAATAAATAGGAAGGAAGGACTCACCGGTGACGTCTTCGCCCACGTCCAAGCGTTGTACTTTGTATTTTCATCCTTCTGACAGTGGAAAACATAGCCAACAAACACCGTGGAACCTAAACGAATGAAAGAAAACTATCATTTGGCCACAACCAACATTCACAGATACAACACAATGTGACGTGCGGGGTTGAGGTTAAAGGTTGAGTGAAGGGCCCTCGTTTTAAACTACTTTTTTGAAAAGGATTGGGAACAAGTAAGACGTATTTAATTTATTTAATGGGAAGTAGTAAGAGCTATTGAATTTAATCTATGTATTATATTCTATTGTATTGTATTCTGTTGTATTCTTTTGGATTGTATTCACACTAACCCCACTAAAACTTCAGCCCACAAAAACTCGCCTCTGGCGCCTAGCCTCTGGCACTTAGCCTCTAACACTTAGCCTTTAACACTTAGCCTTTAACACTTAGCCTTTAACACTTAGCCTAGAAGGTGAATAAATAGGGTTAAAGGTTGAGTGAAGGGACCTCGTTTTAAACTACTTTTTTGTAAAGGAGTGGGAACAAGTAAGACGTATTTAATTTATTTAATGGGAAGTAGTAAGACTTATTAAATTTATTTAATCTACTTTTCTTCCCAGGCAAAATTTGATGTGCTGCAATTCCAAATTTCCAAAGTGAATGAAGGAATGAAGTCCTTTAAATTATGATTTTGTATAAATACTAGGCATTAACACAAAATCGACGGCACAAAATGGGCAGACTTTACTTGTTTGAAAAGGACTGGTTACAAGACAGACTTTTTTAATTTATTTAATGGGAAGAAGACTTATTTAGTTTAATTGATCTATTTTTGTTCCCTGGCAAAATTCGATTTGCTGCAATTCCAAATTTCCAAAGTGAATGAAGGAAAGAAGTCGTTTAAATTATGATTTTGTTTAAATACTAGGCATAGACACAAAATCTACGGCACAAAATGGGCAGACTTTACTTGTTTGAAGAGGACTGGTTACAAGACAGACTTTTCTGATTTATTTAATGGGAAGAAGACTTATTTAGTTGATTTAATCTATTTTTGTTCCCTGGCAAAATTGGATTTGCTGAAATTGTATTTTGCCAAATCTTGCCTTGAGACCTGATAGGAAGTATTAAACGCTTAGTTAAATCAATACAAGTTGGTAATAAGAGCGAGTAATGTTGGTTGAACCGATGAATGAAGGTTGAAAGCAATTTAAATTATGACTTTGTATAAATACTAGATATTAACAGAACATCTACTGCGCGAAATGGGCAGAGTTCACTTGTTTGAGAAGGAGTGGCTTATTCAAAACTAAGATTTATTTAATCTGTTTGTTCCCAGGCAAAATTGGATGTGATGCAATTCCAAATTTCACCACATGATGGTGCCCAATTTTGACTTCATAGGACATATTAAACACTTAGCTTGTTATTATGTTCAAGGTAATCAGATTTGTTTATTATTCTAATGGCCTCTTCAAAACTATTCTGGATTACTACTTTGGATCTATTCTACATTACTTGGCAACAACATACTCTGTAACAGATTAGGCAGTATAATCATATCTGTTAACTTGAGAGTGCCCACACTCAATCTACTTATCGTGATGTGTTAAATCAATTACTGTTAGACATTATTTGTCTGATAATCTACCAAATCTTTGAATTGAAGAATTTGTGATTTAATTAATAGCTTGTTGTTATGTTAAGGGTAATCAGACTTGTATATAATTCTAATGGCCTTCTTTTGAAAACTATTCTGAATTACAACTTTGGATCTTATATTACTTTGCAACAATCTACTCCGTGACAGATTAGGCAGTATAATCACATATGTTAACTTCAGTGCCCACACTGTATTTATTTATGGTTATTTGTTAAATCAAGTACTGTTAGACATGAAATAGGAAGTGTTTAACATAAATGTTATGGCTACTCACCATTGTAGCTCGCTCCTGGTCAATGATACGAGCCTCTTCTTGCAGTGGAAAACTTGCAGCCAACAAACACCGTGGAACCTAAAGGAATGAAATTAAACATTAACATTTCGCCTCGACCAATTTTCACACGTACAACGCAACGCGGCTACACTTCTGCTATTACAAACGTAAATCTCCTTAAACACAATGAGTGTTACTTACCGTGTACGCTCTAGACGGTCCAGTTGCAAGCAGAAAATAAAGATATTTCTGTTGATAATCGTCGCTGCTCAGTGGCTCACGGCCATCGCGCCAACAGATTTGAATTTTGGCGGAGGTTCGGGCAATTACGTCATATCCACGGCACATGACTGCGACGTAATACCCGCTTATCTGAAACGGCAGTTAAAAGTAGAGTTACATCAAGTTTTCTTGGAACCTAAACGAATGAAAGAAAACTATCATTTGGCCACAACCAACATTCACAGATACAACACAACGTGCGGGGTTGGGGTTAAAGATTGAGTGAAGGGCCCTCGTTTTAAACTACTGTTTTGAAAAGGAGTGGGAACAAGTAAGACGTATTTAATTTATTTAATGGGAAGTAGTAAGACTTATTAAATTTATTTAATCTACTTTTCTTCCCAGGCAAAATTTGATGTGCTGCAATTCCAAATTTCCAAAGTGAATGAAGGAATGAAGTCCTTTAAATTATGATTTTGTATAAATACTAGGCATTAACACAAAATCGACGGCACAAAATGGGCAGACTTTACTTGTTTGAAAAGGACTGGTTACAAGACAGACTTTTTTAATTTATTTAATGGGAAGAAGACTTATTTAGTTTAATTGATCTATTTTTGTTCCCTGCCAAAATTCGATTTGCTGCAATTCCAAATTTCCAAAGTGAATGAAGGAAAGAAGTCGTTTAAATTATGATTTTGTTTAAATACTAGGCATAGACACAAAATCTACGGCACAAAATGGGCAGACTTTACTTGTTTGAAGAGGACTGGTTACAAGACAGACTTTTCTGATTTATTTAATGGGAAGAGGACTTATTTAGTTTATTTAATCTATTTTTGTTCCCTGGCAAAATTGGATTTGCTGAAATTGTATTTTGCCAAATCTCGATTTGAGACCTGATAGGAAGTATTAAACGCTTAGTTAAATCAATACAAGTTGGTAATAAGAGCGAGTAATGTTGGTTGAACCGATGAATGAAGGTTGAAAGCAATTTAAATTATGACTTTGTATAAATACTAGATATTAACAGAACATCTACTGCGCAAAATGGGCAGAGTTTACTTGTTTGAGAAGGAGTGGCTTATTCAAAACTAAGATTTATGTAATCTGTTTGTTCCCAGGCAAAATTGGATGTGATGCAATTCCAAATTTCACCACATGATGGTGCCCAATTTTGACTTCATAGGACATATTAAACACTTAGCTTGTTATTATGTTCAAGGTAATCAGATTTGTTTATCATTCTAATGGCCTCTTCAAAACTATTCTGGATTACTACTTTGGATCTATTCTACATTACTTGGCAACAACATACTCTGTAACAGATTAGGCAGTATAATCACATATGTTAACTTGAGAGTGCCCACACTCAATCTACTTATCGTGATGTGTTAAATCAATTACTGTTAGACATTATTTGTCTGATAATCTACCAAATCTTTGAATTGAAGAATTTGTGATTTAATTAATAGCTTGTTCAGGGTAATCAGACTTGTATATAATTCTAATGGCCTTCTTTTGAAAACTATTCTGAATTACAACTTTGGATCTTATATTACTTTGCAACAATCTACTCCGTGACAGATTAGGCAGTATAATCACATATGTTAACTTCAGTGCCCACACTGTATTTATTTATGGTTATTTGTTAAATCAAGTACTGTTAGACATGAAATAGGAAGTGTTTAACATAAATGTTATGGCTACTCACCATTGTAGCTCGCTCCTGGTCAATGATACGAGCCTCTTCTTGCAGTGGAAAACTTGCAGCCAACAAACACCGTGGAACCTAAAGGAATGAAATTAAACATTAACATTTCGCCTCGACCAATTTTCACACGTACAACGCAACGCGGCTACACTTCTGCTATTACAAACGTAAATCTCCTTAAACACAATGAGTGTTACTTACCGTGTACGCTCTAGACGGTCCAGTTGCAAGCAGAAAATAAAGATATTTCTGTTGATAATCGTCGCTGCTCAGTGGCTCACGGCCATCGCGCCAACAGATTTGAATTTTGGCGGAGGTTCGGGCAATTACGTCATATCCACGGCACATGACTGCGACGTAATACCCGCTTATCTGAAACGGCAGTTAAAAGTAGAGTTACATCAAGTTTTCTTGGAACCTAAACGAATGAAAGAAAACTATCATTTGGCCACAACCAACATTCACAGATACAACACAACGTGCGGGGTTGAGGTTAAAGATTGAGTGAAGGGCCCTCGTTTTAAACTACTGTTTTGAAAAGGAGTGGGAACACGTAAAACGTATTTAATTTATTTAATGGGAAGTAGTAAGACTTATTAAATTTATTTAATCTACTTTTCTTCCCAGGCAAAATTTGATGTGCTGCAATTCCAAATTTCCAAAGTGAATGAAGGAATGAAGTCCTTTAAATTATGATTTTGTATAAATACTAGGCATTAACACAAAATCGACGGCACAAAATGGGCAGACTTTACTTGTTTGAAAAGGACTGGTTACAAGACAGACTTTTTTAATTTATTTAATGGGAAGAAGACTTATTTAGTTTAATTGATCTATTTTTGTTCCCTGCCAAAATTCGATTTGCTGCAATTCCAAATTTCCAAAGTGAATGAAGGAAAGAAGTCGTTTAAATTATGATTTTGTTTAAATACTAGGCATAGACACAAAATCTACGGCACAAAATGGGCAGACTTTACTTGTTTGAAGAGGACTGGTTACAAGACAGACTTTTCTGATTTATTTAATGGGAAGAGGACTTATTTAGTTTATTTAATCTATTTTTGTTCCCTGGCAAAATTGGATTTGCTGAAATTGTATTTTGCCAAATCTCGATTTGAGACCTGATAGGAAGTATTAAACGCTTAGTTAAATCAATACAAGTTGGTAAGAAGAGCGAGTAATGTTGGTTGAACCGATGAATGAAGGTTGAAAGCAATTTAAATTATGACTTTGTATAAATACTAGATATTAACAGAACATCTACTGCGCAAAATGGGCAGAGTTTACTTGTTTGAGAAGGAGTGGCTTATTCAAAACTAAGATTTATGTAATCTGTTTGTTCCCAGGCAAAATTGGATGTGATGCAATTCCAAATTTCACCACATGATGGTGCCCAATTTTGACTTCATAGGACATATTAAACACTTAGCTTGTTATTATGTTCAAGGTAATCAGATTTGTTTATCATTCTAATGGCCTCTTCAAAACTATTCTGGATTACTACTTTGGATCTATTCTACATTACTTGGCAACAACATACTCTGTAACAGATTAGGCAGTATAATCACATAGGTTAACTTGAGAGTGCCCACACTCAATCTACTTATCGTGATGTGTTAAATCAATTACTGTTAGACATTATTTGTCTGATAATCTACCAAATCTTTGAATTGAAGAATTTGTGATTTAATTAATAGCTTGTTCGGGGTAATCAGACTTGTATATAATTCTAATGGCCTTCTTTTGAAAACTATTCTGAATTACAACTTTGGATCTTATATTACTTTGCAACAATCTACTCGGTGACAGATTAGGCAGTATAATCACATATGTTAACTTCAGTGCCCACACTGTATTTATTTATGGTTATTTGTTAAATCAAGTACTGTTAGACATGAAATAGGAAGTGTTTAACATAAATGTTATGGCTACTCACCATTGTAGCTCGCTCCTGGTCAATGATATGAGCCTCTTCTTGCAGTGGAAAACTTGCAGCCAACAAACACCGTGGAACCTAAAGGAATGAAATTAAACATTAACATTTCGCCCGGACCAACATTCACACGTACAACGCAACGCGGCTACACTTCTGCTATTACAAACGTAAATCTCCTTAAACACAACGAGTGTTACTTACCGTGTACGCTCTAGGCAAAATTGGATGTGATGCAATTCCAAATCTATCTGAAACGGCAGTTAAAAGTAGAGTTACATCAAGTTTTCTTTTTTAATCAACACAATCATTTACAACCGTTGACCAGAAAGAATCGTCGAAATTCGACGTCCCCCACAAACGCCACGCTCACTCGCTTTTCAGGGCAACAAAAGTACTTCTTTTTAAAAACGATGAGTTGTACTTACCGTGTACGCTCTGGACGGTCCAGTTGCAAGCAGAAAATAAAAATATTTCTCTTGTTAGTCGTATGTTACCATCCGCTGTGTCTTTGTCAACATCGCCGCCATTTTCCTACTTCCTGCTGCGAGCCACGCCCACGGATTTAAATTTGGGCGGAAGCTCTTTCCATTGGCGTCGTTTTCGCGTATAGCAAATCCGATTGGTTGGGAAGGGGGCACGGTTATGCAGCCGAGGAGTCCTGTGATCGGTGGGATGTAAAGTAGGCGTCGACGTCACGTCCGCGTCACGTGACCACGACGTGGCAGACGTCAAATAGCAACCGCTGTTTTGTTTAGTAGACTTACAGTTGTTATGCATTGACATAATGGCGCACACACCAAATAGATTTAAATAAATTAAATAATTCTTCTGCCCACTCTCTTTTAAACAAGTTAACTCTCCCCGCGGATTTGAATTCCGGCGAAAGTTACGCCCATCGACGTCACGTATGTCACGTGACCACGACGTGGCAGATGTCATATAGCAACCGCTGTTTTGTTTAGTAGATTTACAGTTGTTATGCATTGGCATAATGGTGTGCACTCAAAATAGATTTAAATAAATTAAATATTTCTTCTGCCTACTCCCTTTTAAACAAGTTAACTCTGCCCACGTCCATTGACGTCTTGTCTGCGTCACGTGACCACGACGTAGCGACGTCATATAGTAACCGCTGTTTTGACCAGTAGACTTAGTTATTATGCGTTGACATAATGGCGCACTGGTTAGCATGGCCACCTCTTAAGCATGATGATGCGGGTTCGACGCCTGATCAATGTTAGCATGGAGTGAGCTGAAGTGCATGGCGCTGAAGATTTGAATCTTTGAAATGCGCTGAGGTCTGACATATCAGGCAGAATGGTTTGCCATCACGTTCAACAAAAAATAGAAACTTTCCCACTCTGATTAAAACGTCCTGTGTTCATCTACGTATTTTCGTTTTGCTGTGCATCTTTTCCCTGCCATTTCGAGAGCCCAATTGACACTCATAGTTTAAAGAAATGTGTTTGCCCATCCTACTTTGTGGAATTTCACCACATGCGCTTTTGACCAAAATACCAAATTGAACTCAAGTGAAGCCAACACGCACAACCCCCCCCCCCCCCACACACACACACACACACACACACAAATGTTGATATGAACATAAAAGAGCCGCATGCGGTTCGGGAGTTGCGGCTTGGCCAAACCTGTACTATACAACTTTATTTGTATAAAATTTTCACAACAGCTGTCACACAAACAAAGCGGGAAAAACCGAAGACGTGCGTGTTCCGCCCACGCTGGATTTATTTGCACCTTTGAAAAGACACCGTATTGCCGCAGATGTGGCAAAGAGTACTTTTGGGCATCTGAGACGGAAGGATGTCCAAAGCATCACGTCACCTGCTCTGGTAGGCATGGTGGTGGGACGTTGAGGTCAACCGCTTTGGGGTTGGCTGACTCTTTGATCGCAGGATGCCACACACTTGAAGACAGAAGCAGAAAAGCAGAGCTAAATGCAAAATGTACTCACCGGTGACTCCAATTTTTTTCCCCCCTGAAGAAACAGCTGGACGGGTGGCCCCGGCTGGCCAGTGGGACTCTTGTTATTCTGACCCTTTTTAGTGCGCGTTTGGGGCAACAACCGTTTTTTGTGGCGCTCTCTTCTGGTTCAAAAGTGCCCTGCATGTGAATTTGCTTTTCCTGCCTTCTGATTGGATGAGCGCCGGTGTGACGCGGTGCCTCTGTCACCGTGGCGGGGGGTATACGTTGGCATCGGAGCGTCTGCCAACGTCTGAGACCGGCTGGCAGTGTATCGGAGGTGTCGAGTGCGGTGCCGCTGGAGCTCACTCACCAGCTGGTGTTAGGGCCACAGAATGAAGGCCAAGGAGAAGAATAGAAAGAGAAACAGAAACTTCTCCTCCAATTGTTTGATTTGTCTCTTCTGAGCTTCGATGAATTCTTTCAGCTCTTTGTTCCTCTAGGACGGACAAATGGAAAGTGGCATTCAAAAGCCAGTAAGCGTGCAAGTAAGTGCCGGGCTGGCTTTGGGCCCTTACCTGTTGCGCGCTGTGCAGCAGATCCATTCTCTCTTGGAGGATGCAAGCGTCGCGCTCCCTCAACTCGCACATCAGGGCTCGCTTCCATTGGTCCACGGCGCTCCTAAGCTCTTCTCTCTGATCCGCCGTCAGCACGTCATTCACGCCAGCGTGGCTGGCTTTTTCGCCGTCCGTGGCGGGGCAGTCCCGCTGCGGTAGCGCCTCGTACAACATGGCCTCCAGCTCCAGGATCCTCTGGGCCGCAATCCTCGTCCATCAGTGGTCCGGCGGGAGATTTGAGGGCGGCTTACCTTATGAGCCTGGTCCATGGAACACTTCCTGAAGTCCAACTCTTCATCCAGGTAGCCCTTCTGCTTGCAGAACATATCCTAGCACAGCTCAAGGTCAGAATTGTTGGGGCACATTGCCGGAGTTCCCCTTGGCTGATGTCGCGTGTCTGTCTACCTTCTCACTTTCAATGTCCAACATCTTCTGTTGAAGTGCTGACTTGGTCACTTTGATGTATTCTAACCACTGAGGAAAGGCTGCTGTCACATAAACAGAATGCGAGAGCGTGCGTGGACGTGCGCGTTACCTTCTCGGCTAGGGTGAGAAGGGTCCTGGCGTGAATCACGACCACCTGCTCCTCGTTGGTGAGATTCTGCAAGAGCCCAAAGGCACAGCGTCAACAAGCTTCTTTCAGCGCAAAGCCTTCCAAAAGTCACATTTGAGCCGCCGAGTCTCGTGGAGTGCGAACATAAGGAGTTCGACATACACTTACGGCGTTATAGCCCAGGATGTCCAGCTTCTTCATCAGATCACTGATGACGATGTCCGGGGGAAAGGCGCAAGGAGCAATGTAAGGTGTTCTGGGACCTCGGGTTAAGGTTAGGGTTGCGAGGGACGCCTTACGTACGCTCACGCCCTCGGCCTCGCAGTAGATCTGCAAAGGGCTGAGGCCGTCTGGGAAACGGACTTGCAGAAACTTCAAGACGGGGGAGCGCCACTCCCTCTCCTGAAAGGCAGAGGCATGCATCCGTCCGTCCGTCCGTCCGTCCGTCCGTCACATCTCTGGCCTCAACACGCTTGTGCGAGTCTTCCCACCTCCAGCTCCAGGATGCGGAACTCAAGCAGTTCGTTTTGGTCTCGGATATCCTGGATGTGCTCTTTCAGACGCGCTTCTTCCGCCTCCATCCGCCTGACCTGAAAAGACAGTCAGACCTCATCTGCGGGGCTTCCCGACAGGTGTGACGCCAAGCGACTCTGCCCAGCGCCTTTCTTTCCGTCACCTTTTCGGCCAACTGCTGATTGCTCTGACGCAGCAGCTGCTTCTCCTCCACCCACTTGACATTCTAGAAGAGACAAACGCGTGGACAGCTTTGGAATGTTGTGTCATTTTCATCCACAAATTCTTTGGTTGACTGGAAAATGACATTTGCTTTTCTCCGCATTTTCCCAGCCACGTTCGGGGGGGGGGGGGGGGGGGGGTTGGTCCAGTAATGCCAGACGGATGAGTGACTGAAGAATGTAGCTATTTTGTCTGAGAAAAAGGTGTGCTCATTGATGAGCTTACCTGTCCTTGTTGCTTCAGCGCTGACTCCAGATCTGCTACTCTGCTTTGATAGTGACCCATTTCTACCATCAGCTTTTCTCTGGTCTGAAAGGAGGAGGAGGGAGGCTCCTCCTCCTCCTTTCAGACCAGAGAACACCCGAGGCTGGGTGAGAACGGGGAGGCTGCGACCCGGCCGGGGGTTGCGGGAAGGGGCGCCACCTTGATCTCCTTCTCGGCGTCGTAGTCCCCTTTCGCTGGTCTGGGCTAGCAGAGCGTAGGCTCGTTGCAGCGCTTGATATTCTTGCGTCAGCTGGCGGTAGCGAAGCTCCGCCTCTTCATGCACACACCAATGCAACACAGCACTAGTACCAGAATCAGTCAGACCGGCGACAAAGCACCCGCGACGCAAAGACGAGTCCGATTCCAGGCTGAAGAGGAATGTTTGGTGCCAATACGCTGGCAGAAATGGCGGGCTACCTCTTCGGGTTCCGTGTCGGGGGTTCTGTCGGAGTGAAAAGACAAGGACGATCCGTCCGAGTCCACCAACACGTCTTCGTCGTAGCCGTAAAATGTTTCGATGACCTGCGGGCGCGGAAGCAAACATCTCTCTGAACAAACTGAAGCGACACCTCACGATGAATCGACGAGAGGAACGATAGCGAGAAAAAGGCCATTTCATCTTGCGCAACACCAAGCAGCCGCAAACAAACAGACTCACCTTGCAGGACCTCACGCTTTGTTCCTCCTCAGAGATTCTCGACGTCGGTATCGTAGCAGCAAATCTCTCTCCTGTCGACACAAATAATCCGCCTTTGAGATTCTTTGGATGCAAAGGGAACGAACGGCTCCGGCGCAGAAACAAACGCGACTCACAATGACATTTCTGACATGAGCTCCTGTCTCCAGAGCCTGAAAAACACGTCACCGGCGATGATTGGAGGGACGCTCGTCTTTTCCAAAAGTGACAACTACAGGGTGTGTCAGGGTTTTCCAGATTATCTTTATCGTATCATTGTGTTGCTTTGACTTTGACTGCGACCTGTAATAAATAATATTATTTATCCCTTATTTATCCCTATCGCTTATCCCTTCCTACACAAAGTCGTAAAACACCCCTTGCTATGTTTTGACTAGAGGTCAAGGGCTTCCTCTATTCAATCCACTCTTACACCCACCCTGTTTCTCTTAATTAAAATGCTCGTGCAGGAGCCGAGAGTCAGACTTCATTCGTACAACGGATGGACTCTCCACCTGCAGGTGTCCAAAAGAACTTACTTGTCTCCCGTGTGGTTCTTGCAAAATAAGTTGGAGCGAGCGCAACTCTAACAGGGTGCATTTTGCCACTAGCTGCCTACGGACAATGACGTCGCGCTCGCGGCTCATGGTTGACGGGCTGAGCAGCCGGGCAAGTCCGTCGTTTTCAGCGCACAGCGAGTGGCAAAGGCGCTGACAAAACGGGAGCTTTGAGCTGCTGAAAACGGCAAAACAAGTCTAAAGCGTGTTCAAACGCGTGCGCACAATGTTCCTGCTTGAAAGGTCGGAATTTAAGGGGCCAATTTTTTGGATGGCGGCCGCCGGCCAAGCTTTGGACGGAAAAGGTTTCCTGGCGACAGCGAGCGAGCGCGGCGCTGCCGTACGTGCACCGAGTCGCCTGCCTGAAGACCTTGGACAAGTCGTCGATGATGTGCCGCTGCTCCACAACTTGAAGGAACTCCATTTCACCGTCCTGCTGGCCGCAACCGCGGTCCAGGTCATTGAGCGAACTAGGCCTTCTCTGTGGAACACAAATGCAGTGGACTCTGTTGGCACGCCGCCGTTGTCCGCGTCGACTTACCAAGCTTGCCATCTCCTCGTTCTCCTGGGTGACAAAGCGCACTTTGTTTTCAAGGCGACACAGCACCAGCGAGAGTTCTTCATTCTTCCTGCTCAGGCGTTTGTTTTTGTACAGGAGTGGCAGAAACTGGCTTTCTGTTTCTCTCAGTCGCTTTAGCTGCAAGCATGAAGTGCGGGATGTGAAAGACGCACAACACGCGGGCCAGAACGTATCCATTCCTTTTGCATCGGTTTGAACGGAATCGTGGCTTTGGCTCCCAATAAAAGACATCTACCAGGCAACCGACTCGCCGCGCCGCTCAACTAATAAGCAAGCGCAATGGGTGCCTCGCTGGATGGCGCGCATCAAACGTAGCGCAAACCTTCAAGCGTGCCGTCAATAAATTACCAGTTCATTGCGCTCTTCAGAAAGCAGGGCGTTTCGATCCTCCAGTTTCCTGATGACTGCGCTGAGCTCAGCGATTTTCAGATGAAACCGTCGCGTGTCCCGATCCTCCTGAGACTGAAAACGCCCCGCAACACACACACACAAGCACTCGTTCAAAGTTCAAAACTGTTTTTGTGCTACCTTCCTCCAGCAACGAACTAAGTCATGCGTACTGCAAGTGTGTGATGAGGTGGCTTACGCAATGAAGAGGATTGCTAGTAGCGGCGTTGACCCCACTTCCAGGGTAGTTTAGGCCCGCCCTTTGGGAATCCCTCAGGGCAGCGATCTGCTGCTCGGCAGCCTGAGTCTGCAGCTGAAGGCGGTGGACGTGGCCGGCCCCAGGGCTTCATCCAAAACACTAACCGCTCTGTCTTTCAGCTTGATCTCATCCGTCTGGATGTACAAACGGGGAGCGCTCAGGCAGGCGGGCAAACTCATTTGCCAGAATTGTGACAAAAACAAAGAGAGCAACCGGCCAATTTTTTTCTGGAATCGACTAGAACACCTTTGCTGTGACAAAAGCGAAGCGAGCAACCGGACATTTTCTTCTTGTGAAATAGAATAGAATAGAATGCCTTAGGTGTCATTGCACTGCAGGTATACAACGAAATTGGGAACATAGCCACGCACCGCGCATCTGATCAGTCCTACCAGTCGGCGGATCTCCCTCTCGCAGTCTCTCTTGGTTCGGCTCAGCTCCTCCCGATGCTGGTGATGAGCCGATCGGAGCTCGGCCGCTCGGGACTGCCAGGCCTGCTGGGCCGCTGCCAGGGCTTCTTCCGCGCTCCTGGTGGAGGCGACACCGCTCGGTCTCCCGACACCGCCGCGTCTCCTCCACCTCCGCCAGCAAAGCGCCCCCCCTCCTCACCTGAGCAGACATTGCGCCACACCGGGCCGTTGAGACCGCAACGGAGCGCCGCGACGCTTACTGGGGACAAGCTACACAATACGGTAGCGGCCGCATCGAAGCCCGACGTGGCGTGCGGCTAGTCAGACACGGATAGAGCGGATCACCTTGTCCATGGAGCCGTCCCTCAGGCTGAGGACCAAGGCATTCAGTCGCTGGATCTCTCCATCTTTGATTTTGATCACTCTCATCAGCTCCATTTCATGCTGCCGCAGTAATGTCTCCCTGGTAATGGCTAACTCTTTCTGCTTCTCCTCATGGAGTTTGCTTTTGAGTTCCGTCATGGCGGCGGTGGCACGGTGGTGCTCCGCCCGCAGGTCCTGACTTCTCTCTCTCTCCAGACAGCTGACCTGACATGACTTAGACTTAGACAAACTTTATTGTCATCTTGTCTGCACATGGTGCATACAAAACGAAATTCCGTTGCATACGTCTTACAACAAAGTAGTGATATTGCAGTTGAATAGAAGTAACATATCCTATGAAAATATATATATATACATATATACTATATATATATATATATATATATATATTAAAAATAAGTATAAAGTGCAGCAGTGATAATTATGCAATAGTGCAAGTAGGCAAAACAGTATTCAAGAGTGTGCAGAGGAATGCTAAACCATGTATTAAACTTCTATTTAAAGGGTTTATACAAGTTCAGTAAAGTTGGTAGTGCGAGATAGTGCAAGATAGAGGTCCGTAGTGTCATAAAGTACAGTTCTGTGAATGTGTGATGCAGAGTTCAGTTTAGAGCTCAACAGTTCTAGTGTTCAACAGTCTGATGACAGCAGGGAAAAAGCTGTTGCAGAACCTGGTGGACCTGCAGCGGATGCTGCAAACCTCTTCCCAGAGGGCAGCAGGGAGAACAGTCCATGGTGGGGGTGTGATGGGTCATTGATGATGTTACGGGCACGGGACATGCAGCGCTGAGATGAAATGTCCTGAATGGAGGGAAGAGGAGCCCCTATGATCCTCTCTGCTGTCCTCACCACTCTCCTCACGTTCTTCCAATCGGAGGCGGTGCAGCCTCCACACCACACAGAGAGACAGCTTGTCAGAATGCTCTCTATGGTGCTCCTGTAGAACGTCCTCATGATGGGTGGGGGCAGGTGGGCTCTCCTCATCCTCCGCAGGAAGTACAAGCGCTTCTGTGCCCTCTTGACCAGTGCCGTAGTGTTCATAGTCCAGGTGAGGTCTTCTGTGATGTGGACCCCCAGGAATTTGGTGGTGCTGACCACCTCCACAGCTGAGCTGTTGATGATCAGTGGAGCGTGGTGAGGCTGTTTTTTCCTGAAGTCGACGATGATCTCCTTCATCTTCTCCTCATTCAGGATCAGGCTGTTTTCTCTGCACCAGCCCACCAGCTGCTCCACCTCCTCTCTGTAGTCCAGGTCGTTGTTGTCTCTGATGAGCCCCACCACCGTTGTGTCGTCTGCTGACTTCACGATGTGATTGGTGGTGAACCTGAGGACGCAGTCGTGTGTCATCAGGGTGCACAGCAGGGGGCTCAGGACGCAGCCCTGAAGGGAGCCTGTGCTGAGGGTGATGACATCAGAGGTGTTCTGTCCGACCCGGACTGACTGAGGTCTGTTGGTGAGGAAGTCTAGCAGCCAGTTGCGAAGGGGGGTGTTGAAGCCCAGGTGTTCCAATTTTCCTACCAGATGCTGTGGGATGATGGTGTTAAACGCTGAGCTGAAGTCCAGGAACAGCCTCCGCACATGGGTGTTCTTCTCCTCCAGGTGAGCCAGGCTCAGGTGAAGAACGGAGGAGATGGCGTCCTGAGTGGAGCGGTTTTGCCGGTCGGCAAACTGGAACGGGTCAAATAATAGGGGGAGTCTGGAAACGATGTGACCTTTAAGCAGCCTTTCGAAGCACTTCATCATAACCGGAGTCAGTGCAACAGGCCGGTAATCATTAAATGAGGTGATTTGAGGTTTCTTCGGCACCGGAATGATGGAGGCAGTCTTAAAGCACGCCGGCACTGTGGCTTGGCCCAGCGAGGTGTTAAAAATGTCTGTGATGACCCCAGCCAGATGACTTGCACATTCCCTGAACACACGCCCAGGAATGTTGTCGGGGCCAGGGGCCTTACAGGGGTTGACTCTCCTCAGGGTCTTCAACACATCGGCGGAGTCAAGGCAGAGTACCTCCTCTTCCTGATGGGGGACAGTTTTAACTGCTGGAGTGCCGTTTAGTGCCTCGAACCTCCCAAAGAAGTTATTTAGACCATTTAGAAAGTCAGCATCAACTACACCCACCGGGGGGGGGGGAGGGTGAGTTGTAGTCTGTAATCGCCCGTATGCCTTGCCACATACTCCTGATGTTTTTGACGTCGTGGAAACGATCCTGAAATTTTCGACTGCGGTCTCGCTTCGCTATCCTGATGGCACGGTTCAAGTTGGCTCTCGCTGTCCTCAGTGTCTCCTTGTCGCCAGACTTGAAGGCAGAGTTCCGCGCTCGTAGCGTTTGACGTACCTCCTCAGTCATCCAGGGTCGTTGGTTGCCCCGGGTGATGATATTCTTAGTGGTGCTGACGTCCTCGGTGCATTTGTTGATGTAGGCTGACACAGTCATGGCACACGCATGTCTAATCTACATCGGGAAAACTGGGAGGGAGGGAGGGAGGCAGGCAGGGAGGCAGGCAGGGAGGCAGGCAGGGAGGCAGGCAGTGTCTGTCTGTTGAGGTTTTCACCTTGTTCTTCTCCTGCTGAAGTTCTAACTGGACGTCCATCAGTTTGGTTCTCAGCTCGTCATTGGCGGCCTGAAGGGCGTCCGTTCGCTCCGCCTTGGCCCGCCCTGCCGGAGCTCGTTTGGACATCTCTTACTCGAGTCTCGCCCGGTCGTCAGTCAGAGATCACAACATTTGTACCTGGAGAGCACAAACGCAGCGCTGTTTTCCACTGGCTTCGAACTCAACTTCAATCGGTACCGTAACTTACAACATCATAAACATAGAACTAGCTTGACTTATTCATTGAATAAATGCATTTGGTTCTTCAAAACTGCATCACGCAACATAGCGTGACCGAGACGGCCGTTATCCACCTGCGTGAAGTTATTTGGTGAAATGAATGAGATGTTTAAGACACCATCGTTCTGTCTCTATGTAGATGAAGGTAAATAATCGATTGCTGAAGGTCCAAAGGTGTTGTGATAAACAAATAAACATATCAGTGATTAGTGACATATTTGTGATAAACATATTAGGCAGGATAATCACATATGTTAACGTGACTGCCCACACTGTATTTATTTATGGTTATTTGTTAAATCGAGTACTGTTAGACATGAAATAGGAAGTGTTTAACATAAATGGAAGACGAAAGGGGTACTCACCATTGTAGCTCCTGCTGGTCAATGATACGAGCCTCTTCTTGCAGTGGAAAACATACAGCCAACAAACACCGTGGAACCTAAAGGAATGAAATTAAACATTAACATTTAGCCTCAACCAACATTCACAGATACAACGCAACGCAAACTACACAAACGTAAATCTTTTTAAACACAATGAGTTGTACTTACCGTGTACGCTCTAGACGGTCCACTTGCAAGCGGAAAATAAAGATATTTCTGTTGATAATCGTCGTGTTTGTATCCGGTGTCTCGCTCAAGGCCATTGCGCCCACAGATTTGAATTTTGGCGAGAGTTCAGCCTATTGACGTCATTTCCGCGGTGTAATACCCGCATATCTGAAACGGCAAAGTTAAGAGTAGAGTTAAATAAAGTTTTTAGTCAACGCAATAATTTACAACCGTTGACCAGTCGAAATAATCGTCGAAATTTGGCGTCTGTGGCTGGAAGCAGACGCCGAGTTCGACATTCCTCCCAAACGCCACACTCCCTTGCTTTTCAGGGCTAAAAAAAAACAGTTGTAATTACCTTGTACGCTCTAGACGGTCAAGTTGCAAGCTGAAAACAAAAATATTTGCCTTGTTAGTCATCGTGTTACTAACAGCTGTGTCTTGTTTGCCAGAACTGCCGCTTTCCTACTTCCTGTTGCAAGCCACGCCCACGGATTATAATTTTGCCGTGAGTTCCGCCTATTGACGTCATGTCCGCGTCACATGACTGCGACGTACTATTATCTAAAACTGTTTGTGCGGTATTGTGTTGTTCTGTGCGGTATTGTGTTATTCTGTGCGGCGTCGTGTTGTTCTGTGCGGCGTCGTGTTGTTCAGTGCGACGTCGTGTTGTTCAGTGCGGCATGGTGTTGTTCAGTGCGGCATGGTGTTGTTCAGTGCGGCATGGTGTTGTTCAGTGCGGCATAATGTTGTTCAGTGCGGCATGGTGTTGTTCAGTGCGGCATGGTGTTGTTCAGTGCGGCATGGTGTTGTTCAGTGCGGCATAATGTTGTTCAGTGCGCCATAATGTTGTTCAGTGCGGCATGGTGTTGTTCAGTGCGGGATGGTGTTGTTCAGTGCAGGATGGTGTTGTTCAGTGCGGCATGGTGTTGTTCAATGCGGCATGGTGTTGTTCAGTGCGGGATGGTGTTGTTCAGTGCGGCATGGTGTTGTTCAGTGCGGCATAATGTTGTTCAGTGCGGCATGGTGTTGTTCAGTGCGGCATGGTGTTGTTCAGTGCGGCATGGTGTTGTTCAGTGCGGCATGGTGTTGTTCAGTGCGGAATGGTGTTGTTCAGTGCGGCATGGTGTTGTTCAGTCCGGGATGGTGTTGTTCAATGCGGGATCGTGTTGTTCAGTGCGGGGTGGTGTTGTTCAGTGCGGGATGGTGTTGTTCAGTGCGGCATGGTGTTGTTCAATGCGGCATGGTGTTGTTCAGTGCGGGATGGTGTTGTTCATTGCGGCATGGTGTTGTTCAGTGCGGCATGGTGTTGTTCAGTGCGGCATGGTGTTGTTCAGTGCGGCATAATGTTGTTCAGTGCGGTATGGTGTTGTTCAGTGTGGAAAGGTGTTGTTCAGTGCAGGATGGTGTTGTTCAGTGCGGCATGGTGTTGTTCAATGCAGGATCGTGTTGTTCAGTGCAGCATAATGTTGTTCAGTGCAGCATGGTGTTGTTCAGTGCGGCATGGTGTTGTTCAATGCGGCATGGTGTTGTTCACTGCGGGATGGTGTTGTTCAATGCGGGATCGTGTTGTTCAGTGCGGCATAATGTTGTTCAGTGCAGCATGGTGTTGTTCAGTGCGGCATGGTGTTGTTCAGTGCGACATAATGTTGTTTAGTGCGGCATAATGTTGTTCAGTGCGGCATAATGTTGTTCAGTGCGGCATGGTGTTGTTCAGTGCGGCATGGTGTTGTTCAGTGCGGCATGGTGTTGTTCAGTGCAGGATGGTGTTGTTCAGTGCGGCATGGTGTTGTTCAATGCGGCATGGTGTTGTTCAGTGCGGGATGGTGTTGTTCAGTGCAGGATGGTGTTGTTCAGTGCGGCATGGTGTTGTTCAGTGTGGAATGGTGTTGTTCAGTGCGGCATGGTGTTGTTCAGTGCGGCATGGTGTTGTTCAGTGCAGGATGGTGTTGTTCGATGCGGGATCGTGTTGTTCAGTGCGGCATGGTGTTGTTCAGTGCGGCATGGTGTTGTTCAGTGCGGCATAATGTTGTTCAGTGCGGCATGGTGTTGTTCAGTGCGGCATGGTGTTGTTCAGTGCGGCATGGTGTTGTTCAGTGCGGCATGGTGTTGTTCAGTGCGGCATAATGTTGTCCAGTGCGCCATAATGTTGTTCAGTGCGGGATGGTGTTGTTCAGTGCGGGATGGTGTTGTTCAGTGCAGGATGGTGTTGTTCAATGCGGCATGGTGTTGTTCAATGCGGCATGGTGTTGTTCAGTGCGGCATGGTGTTGTTCAGTGCGGCATGGTGTTGTTCAGTGCGGCATGGTGTTGTTCAGTGCGGCATGGTGTTGTTCAGTGCGGCATGGTGTTGTTCAGTGCGGCATGGTGTTGTTCAGTGCGTCATGGTGTTGTTCAGTGCGTCATGGTGTTGTTCAGTGCGGGATGGTGTTGTTCAATGCGGGATCATGTTGTTCAGTGCGGGGTGGTGTTGTTCAGTGCAGGATGGTGTTGTTCAGTGCAGGATGGTGTTGTTCAGTGCGGCATGGTGTTGTTCAATGCAGGATCGTGTTGTTCAGTGCAGCATAATGTTGTTCAGTGCAGCATGGTGTTGTTCAGTGCGGCATGGTGTTGTTCAATGCGGCATGGTGTTGTTCAGTGCGGGATGGTGTTGTTCAGTGCGGCATGGTGTTTTTCAGTGCGGCATAATGTTGTTCAGTGCGGCATGGTGTTGTTCAGTGCGGCATGGTGTTGTTCAGTGCAGGATGGTGTTGTTCAGTGCGGCATGGTGTTGTTCAATGCAGGATCGTGTTGTTCAGTGCAGCATAATGTTGTTCAGTGCAGCATGGTGTTGTTCAGTGCGGCATAATGTTGTCCAGTGCGCCATAATGTTGTTCAGTGCGGCATGGTGTTGTTTAGTGCGGGATGGTGTTGTTCAGTGCAGGATGGTGTTGTTCAGTGCGGCATGGTGTTGTTCAATGCGGCATGGTGTTGTTCAGTGCGGGATGGTGTTGTTAAGTGCGGCATGGTGTTGTTCAGTGCGGCATAATGTTGTTCAGTGCGGCATGGTGTTGTTCAGTGCGGCATGGTGTTGTTCAGTGCGGCATGGTGTTGTTCAGTGCGGCAGGGTGTTGTTCAGTGCGGCATGGTGTTGTTCAGTGCGGCATGGTGTTGTTCAGTTCGGCATGGTGTTGTTCAGTGCGGAATGGTGTTGTTCAGTGCGGCATGGTGTTGTTCAGTGCGGGATGGTGTTGTTCAATGCGGGATCATGTTGTTCAGTGCGGGGTGGTGTTGTTCAGTGCAGGATGGTGTTGTTCAGTGCAGGATGGTGTTGTTCAGTGCGGCATGGTGTTGTTCAATGCAGGATCGTGTTGTTCAGTGCAGCATGGTGTTGTTCAGTGCAGCATGGTGTTGTTCAGTGCGGCATGGTGTTGTTCAATGCGGCATGGTGTTGTTCAGTGCGGGATGGTGTTGTTCAGTGCGGCATGGTGTTTTTCAGTGCGGCATAATGTTGTTCAGTGCGGCATGGTGTTGTTCAGTGCGGCATGGTGTTGTTCAGTGCAGGATGGTGTTGTTCAGTGCGGCATGGTGTTGTTCAATACAGGATCGTGTTGTTCAGTGCAGCATAATGTTGTTCAGTGCAGCATGGTGTTGTTCAGTGCGGCATGGTGTTGTTCAATGCGGCATGGTGTTGTTCACTGCGGGATGGTGTTGTTCAATGCGGGATCGTGTTGTTCAGTGCGGCATAATGTTGTTCAGTGCAGCATGGTGTTGTTCAGTGCGGCATAATGTTGTTTAGTGCGGCATAATGTTGTTCAGTGCGGCATAATGTTGTTCAGTGCGGCATGGTGTTGTTCAGTGCGGCATGGTGTTGTTCAGTGCGGCATGGTGTTGTTCAGTGCAGGATGGTGTTGTTCAGTGCGGCATGGTGTTGTTTAATGCGGCATGGTGTTGTTCAGTGCGGGATGGTGTTGTTCAGTGCAGGATGGTGTTGTTCAGTGCGGCATGGTGTTGTTCAGTGCGGAATGGTGTTGTTCAGTGCGGCATGGTGTTGTTCAGTGCGGCATGGTGTTGTTCAGTGCGGCATGGTGTTGTTCAGTGCAGGATGGTGTTGTTCAATGCGGGATCGTGTTGTTCAGTGCGGCATGGTGTTGTTCAGTGCGGCATGGTGTTGTTCAGTGCGGCATAATGTTGTTCAGTGCGGCATGGTGTTGTTCAGTGCGGCATGGTGTTGTTCAGTGCGGCATGGTGTTGTTCAGTGCGGCATGGTGTTGTTCAGTGCGGCATGGTGTTGTTCAGTGCGGCATGGTGTTGTTCAGTGCGGCATAATGTTGTTCAGTGCGCCATAATGTTGTTCAGTGCGGCATGGTGTTGTTCAGTGCGGGATGGTGTTGTTCAGTGCAGGATGGTGTTGTTCAGTGCGGCATGGTGTTGTTCAATGCGGGATCGTGTTGTTCAGTGCGGCATGGTGTTGTTCAGTGCGGCATGGTGTTGTTCAGTGCGGCATGGTGTTGTTCAGTGCGGCATGGTGTTGTTCAGTGCGGCATAATGTTGTTCAGTGCGACATAATGTTGTTCAGTGCGGCATAATGTTGTTCAGTGCGGCATAATGTTGTTCAGTGCGGGATGGTGTTGTTCATTGCGGCATGGTGTTGTTCAGTGCGGCATGGTGTTGTTCAGTGCGGCATGGTGTTGTTCAGTGCGGGATGGTTTTGTTCAGTGCAGGATGGTGTTGTTCAGTGCGGCATGGTTTTGTTCAGTGCGGCATGGTGTTGTTCATTTCGGCATAATGTTGTTCAGTGCGGCATAATGTTGTTTAGTGCGGCATGGTGTTGTTCAGTGCGGGATGGTGTTGTTCAGTGCGTTATAATGTTGTTCAGTGCGGCATGGTGTTGTTCAGTGCGGCATGGTGTTGTTCAGTGCGAAATGGTGTTGTTCAGTGCGGGATGGTGTTGTTCAGTGCGGCATGGTGTTGTTCAGTGCGGCATGGTGTTCAATGCGGAATGGTGTTGTTCAGTGCAGGATGGTGTTGTTCAGTGCGGCATGGTGTTGTTCAGTGCGGCATAATGTTGTTCAGTGCGGCATGGTGTTGTTCAGTGCGGCATGGTGTTGTTCAGTGCGGCATGGTGTTGTTCAGTGCTGCATAATGTTGTTCAGTGCGGCATGGTGTTGTTCAGTGCGGCATGGTGTTTTTCAGTGCGGCATAATGTTCAGTGCGGCATAATGTTGTTCAGTGCGGCATGGTGTTGTTCAGTGCGGGATGGTGTTGTTCAGTGCAGGATGGTGTTGTTCAGTGCGGCATGGTGTTGTTCATTGCGGCATGGTGTTGTTCAGTGCGGCATGGTGTTGTTCAGTGCGGCATGGTGTTGTTCAGTGCGGCATGGTGTTGTTCAGTGCGGCATAATGTTGTTCAGTGCGGCATGGTGTTGTTCAGTGTGGAAAGGTGTTGTTCAGTGCAGGATGGTGTTGTTCAGTGCGGCATGGTGTTGTTCAATGCAGGATCGTGTTGTTCAGTGCAGCATAATGTTGTTCAGTGCAGCATGGTGTTGTTCAGTGCGGCATGGTGTTGTTCAATGCGGCATGGTGTTGTTCACTGCGGGATGGTGTTGTTCAATGCGGGATCGTGTTGTTCAGTGCGGCATAATGTTGTTCAGTGCAGCATGGTGTTGTTCAGTGCGGCATGGTGTTGTTCAGTGCGACATAATGTTGTTTAGTGCGGCATAATGTTGTTCAGTGCGGCATAATGTTGTTCAGTGCGGCATGGTGTTGTTCAGTGCGGCATGGTGTTGTTCAGTGCGGCATGGTGTTGTTCAGTGCAGGATGGTGTTGTTCAGTGCGGCATGGTGTTGTTCAATGCGGCATGGTGTTGTTCAGTGCGGGATGGTGTTGTTCAGTGCAGGATGGTGTTGTTCAGTGCGGGATGGTGTTGTTCAGTGCGGGATGGTGTTGTTCAGTGCGGCATGGTGTTCAATGCGGAATGGTGTTGTTCAGTGCAGGATGGTGTTGTTCAGTGCGGCATGGTGTTGTTCAGTGCGGCATAATGTTGTTCAGTGCGGCATGGTGTTGTTCAGTGCGGCATGGTGTTGTTCAGTGCGGCATGGTGTTGTTCAGTGCTGCATAATGTTGTTCAGTGCGGCATGGTGTTGTTCAGTGCGGCATGGTGTTGTTCAGTGCGGCATAATGTTCAGTGCGGCATAATGTTGTTCAGTGCGGCATGGTGTTGTTCAGTGCGGGATGGTGTTGTTCAGTGCAGGATGGTGTTGTTCAGTGCGGCATGGTGTTCAGTGCGGGATGGTGTCTTTCAGTGCGGCATGGTGTCGTTCAGTGCGGCATGGTGTCTTTCAGTGCGGCATGGTGTCGTTCAGTGAGGCATGGTGTTGTTCAGTGCGGCATGGTGTTGTTTAGTGCGGCATGGTGTTGTTCAGTGCGGGATGGTGTTGTTCAGTGTGGCATGGTGTTCAGTGCGGCATGGTGTTGTTCAGTGCGGTATCGTGTTGTTCAGTGCGGTATCGTGTTTCTCAGTGCGGTATCGTGTTGTTCAGTGCAGTATCGTTGTGTTGTTCGTATTGTGTTTAACACTTAGCCTCTAACACTTAGCCTCTAACACTTAGCCTCTAGCATCTAGAAGGTAAATAAATAGGAAGGAAGGACTCACCGGTGACGTCTTCGCCCACGTCCAAGCGTTGTACTTTGTATTTTCATCCTTCTGACAGTGGAAAACATAGCCAACAAACACCGTGGAACCTAAACGAATGAAAGAAAACTATCATTTGGCCACAACCAACATTCACAGATACAACACAATGTGACGTGCGGGGTTGAGGTTAAAGGTTGAGTGAAGGGCCCTCGTTTTAAACTACTTTTTTGAAAAGGATTGGGAACAAGTAAGACGTATTTAATTTATTTAATGGGAAGTAGTAAGAGCTATTGAATTTAATCTATGTATTATATTCTATTGTATTGTATTCTGTTGTATTCTTTTGGATTGTATTCACACTAACCCCACTAAAACTTCAGCCCACAAAAACTCGCCTCTGGCGCCTAGCCTCTGGCACTTAGCCTCTAACACTTAGCCTTTAACACTTAGCCTTTAACACTTAGCCTTTAACACTTAGCCTAGAAGGTGAATAAATAGGGTTAAAGGTTGAGTGAAGGGACCTCGTTTTAAACTACTTTTTTGTAAAGGAGTGGGAACAAGTAAGACGTATTTAATTTATTTAATGGGAAGTAGTAAGACTTATTAAATTTATTTAATCTACTTTTCTTCCCAGGCAAAATTTGATGTGCTGCAATTCCAAATTTCCAAAGTGAATGAAGGAATGAAGTCCTTTAAATTATGATTTTGTATAAATACTAGGCATTAACACAAAATCGACGGCACAAAATGGGCAGACTTTACTTGTTTGAAAAGGACTGGTTACAAGACAGACTTTTTTAATTTATTTAATGGGAAGAAGACTTATTTAGTTTAATTGATCTATTTTTGTTCCCTGGCAAAATTCGATTTGCTGCAATTCCAAATTTCCAAAGTGAATGAAGGAAAGAAGTCGTTTAAATTATGATTTTGTTTAAATACTAGGCATAGACACAAAATCTACGGCACAAAATGGGCAGACTTTACTTGTTTGAAGAGGACTGGTTACAAGACAGACTTTTCTGATTTATTTAATGGGAAGAAGACTTATTTAGTTTATTTAATCTATTTTTGTTCCCTGGCAAAATTGGATTTGCTGAAATTGTATTTTGCCAAATCTTGCCTTGAGACCTGATAGGAAGTATTAAACGCTTAGTTAAATCAATACAAGTTGGTAATAAGAGCGAGTAATGTTGGTTGAACCGATGAATGAAGGTTGAAAGCAATTTAAATTATGACTTTGTATAAATACTAGATATTAACAGAACATCTACTGCGCGAAATGGGCAGAGTTTACTTGTTTGAGAAGGAGTGGCTTATTCAAAACTAAGATTTATTTAATCTGTTTGTTCCCAGGCAAAATTGGATGTGATGCAATTCCAAATTTCACCACATGATGGTGCCCAATTTTGACTTCATAGGACATATTAAACACTTAGCTTGTTATTATGTTCAAGGTAATCAGATTTGTTTATTATTCTAATGGCCTCTTCAAAACTATTCTGGATTACTACTTTGGATCTATTCTACATTACTTGGCAACAACATACTCTGTAACAGATTAGGCAGTATAATCATATCTGTTAACTTGAGAGTGCCCACACTCAATCTACTTATCGTGATGTGTTAAATCAATTACTGTTAGACATTATTTGTCTGATAATCTACCAAATCTTTGAATTGAAGAATTTGTGATTTAATTAATAGCTTGTTGTTATGTTAAGGGTAATCAGACTTGTATATAATTCTAATGGCCTTCTTTTGAAAACTATTCTGAATTACAACTTTGGATCTTATATTACTTTGCAACAATCTACTCCGTGACAGATTAGGCAGTATAATCACATATGTTAACTTCAGTGCCCACACTGTATTTATTTATGGTTATTTGTTAAATCAAGTACTGTTAGACATGAAATAGGAAGTGTTTAACATAAATGTTATGGCTACTCACCATTGTAGCTCGCTCCTGGTCAATGATACGAGCCTCTTCTTGCAGTGGAAAACTTGCAGCCAACAAACACCGTGGAACCTAAAGGAATGAAATTAAACATTAACATTTCGCCTCGACCAAGTTTCACACGTACAACGCAACGCGGCTACACTTCTGCTATTACAAACGTAAATCTCCTTAAACACAATGAGTGTTACTTACCGTGTACGCTCTAGACGGTCCAGTTGCAAGCAGAAAATAAAGATATTTCTGTTGATAATCGTTGCTGCTCAGTGGCTCACGGCCATCGCGCCAACAGATTTGAATTTTGGCGGAGGTTCGGGCAATTACGTCATATCCACGGCACATGACTGCGACGTAATACCCGCTTATCTGAAACGGCAGTTAAAAGTAGAGTTACATCAAGTTTTCTTGGAACCTAAACGAATGAAAGAAAACTATCATTTGGCCACAACCAACATTCACAGATACAACACAACGTGCGGGGTTGGGGTTAAAGATTGAGTGAAGGGCCCTCGTTTTAAACTACTGTTTTGAAAAGGAGTGGGAACAAGTAAGACGTATTTAATTTATTTAATGGGAAGTAGTAAGACTTATTAAATTTATTTAATCTACTTTTCTTCCCAGGCAAAATTTGATGTGCTGCAATTCCAAATTTCCAAAGTGAATGAAGGAATGAAGTCCTTTAAATTATGATTTTGTATAAATACTAGGCATTAACACAAAATCGACGGCACAAAATGGGCAGACTTTACTTGTTTGAAAAGGACTGGTTACAAGACAGACTTTTTTAATTTATTTAATGGGAAGAAGACTTATTTAGTTTAATTGATCTATTTTTGTTCCCTGCCAAAATTCGATTTGCTGCAATTCCAAATTTCCAAAGTGAATGAAGGAAAGAAGTCGTTTAAATTATGATTTTGTTTAAATACTAGGCATAGACACAAAATCTACGGCACAAAATGGGCAGACTTTACTTGTTTGAAGAGGACTGGTTACAAGACAGACTTTTCTGATTTATTTAATGGGAAGAGGACTTATTTAGTTTATTTAATCTATTTTTGTTCCCTGGCAAAATTGGATTTGCTGAAATTGTATTTTGCCAAATCTCGATTTGAGACCTGATAGGAAGTATTAAACGCTTAGTTAAATCAATACAAGTTGGTAATAAGAGCGAGTAATGTTGGTTGAACCGATGAATGAAGGTTGAAAGAAATTTAAATTATGACTTTGTATAAATACTAGATATTAACAGAACATCTACTGCGCAAAATGGGCAGAGTTTACTTGTTTGAGAAGGAGTGGCTTATTCAAAACTAAGATTTATGTAATCTGTTTGTTCCCAGGCAAAATTGGATGTGATGCAATTCCAAATTTCACCACATGATGGTGCCCAATTTTGACTTCATAGGACATATTAAACACTTAGCTTGTTATTATGTTCAAGGTAATCAGATTTGTTTATCATTCTAATGGCCTCTTCAAAACTATTCTGGATTACTACTTTGGATCTATTCTACATTACTTGGCAACAACATACTCTGTAACAGATTAGGCAGTATAATCACATATGTTAACTTGAGAGTGCCCACACTCAATCTACTTATCGTGATGTGTTAAATCAATTACTGTTAGACATTATTTGTCTGATAATCTACCAAATCTTTGAATTGAAGAATTTGTGATTTAATTAATAGCTTGTTCAGGGTAATCAGACTTGTATATAATTCTAATGGCCTTCTTTTGAAAACTATTCTGAATTACAACTTTGGATCTTATATTACTTTGCAACAATCTACTCCGTGACAGATTAGGCAGTATAATCACATATGTTAACTTCAGTGCCCACACTGTATTTATTTATGGTTATTTGTTAAATCAAGTACTGTTAGACATGAAATAGGAAGTGTTTAACATAAATGTTATGGCTACTCACCATTGTAGCTCGCTCCTGGTCAATGATACGAGCCTCTTCTTGCAGTGGAAAACTTGCAGCCAACAAACACCGTGGAACCTAAAGGAATGAAATTAAACATTAACATTTCGCCTCGACCAAGTTTCACACGTACAACGCAACGCGGCTACACTTCTGCTATTACAAACGTAAATCTCCTTAAACACAATGAGTGTTACTTACCGTGTACGCTCTAGACGGTCCAGTTGCAAGCAGAAAATAAAGATATTTCTGTTGATAATCGTCGCTGCTCAGTGGCTCACGGCCATCGCGCCAACAGATTTGAATTTTGGCGGAGGTTCGGGCAATTACGTCATATCCGCGGCATTTGACTGCGACGTAATACCCGCTTATCTGAAACGGCAGTTAAAAGTAGAGTTACATCAAGTTTTCTTGGAACCTAAACGAATGAAAGAAAACTATCATTTGGCCACAACCAACATTCACAGATACAACACAACGTGCGGGGTTGAGGTTAAAGATTGAGTGAAGGGCCCTCGTTTTAAACTACTGTTTTGAAAAGGAGTGGGAACAAGTAAGACGTATTTAATTTATTTAATGGGAAGTAGTAAGACTTATTAAATTTATTTAATCTACTTTTCTTCCCAGGCAAAATTTGATGTGCTGCAATTCCAAATTTCCAAAGTGAATGAAGGAATGAAGTCCTTTAAATTATGATTTTGTATAAATACTAGGCATTAACACAAAATCGACGGCACAAAATGGGCAGACTTTACTTGTTTGAAAAGGACTGGTTACAAGACAGACTTTTTTAATTTATTTAATGGGAAGAAGACTTATTTAGTTTAATTGATCTATTTTTGTTCCCTGCCAAAATTCAATTTGCTGCAATTCCAAATTTCCAAAGTGAATGAAGGAAAGAAGTCGTTTAAATTATGATTTTGTTTAAATACTAGGCATAGACACAAAATCTACGGCACAAAATGGGCAGACTTTACTTGTTTGAAGAGGACTGGTTACAAGACAGACTTTTCTGATTTATTTAATGGGAAGAGGACTTATTTAGTTTATTTAATCTATTTTTGTTCCCTGGCAAAATTGGATTTGCTGAAATTGTATTTTGCCAAATCTCGATTTGAGACCTGATAGGAAGTATTAAACGCTTAGTTAAATCAATACAAGTTGGTAAGAAGAGCGAGTAATGTTGGTTGAACCGATGAATGAAGGTTGAAAGCAATTTAAATTATGACTTTGTATAAATACTAGATATTAACAGAACATCTACTGCGCAAAATGGGCAGAGTTTACTTGTTTGAGAAGGAGTGGCTTATTCAAAACTAAGATTTATGTAATCTGTTTGTTCCCAGGCAAAATTGGATGTGATGCAATTCCAAATTTCACCACATGATGGTGCCCAATTTTGACTTCATAGGACATATTAAACACTTAGCTTGTTATTATGTTCAAGGTAATCAGATTTGTTTATCATTCTAATGGCCTCTTCAAAACTATTCTGGATTACTACTTTGGATCTATTCTACATTACTTGGCAACAACATACTCTGTAACAGATTAGGCAGTATAATCACATATGTTAACTTGAGAGTGCCCACACTCAATCTACTTATCGTGATGTGTTAAATCAATTACTGTTAGACATTATTTGTCTGATAATCTACCAAATCTTTGAATTGAAGAATTTGTGATTTAATTAATAGCTTGTTGGGGGTAATCAGACTTGTATATAATTCTAATGGCCTTCTTTTGAAAACTATTCTGAATTACAACTTTGGATCTTATATTACTTTGCAACAATCTACTCGGTGACAGATTAGGCAGTATAATCACATATGTTAACTTCAGTGCCCACACTGTATTTATTTATGGTTATTTGTTAAATCAAGTACTGTTAGACATGAAATAGGAAGTGTTTAACATAAATGTTATGGCTACTCACCATTGTAGCTCGCTCCTGGTCAATGATATGAGCCTCTTCTTGCAGTGGAAAACTTGCAGCCAACAAACACCGTGGAACCTAAAGGAATGAAATTAAACATTAACATTTCGCCCGGACCAACATTCACACGTACAACGCAACGCGGCTACACTTCTGCTATTACAAACGTAAATCTCCTTAAACACAACGAGTGTTACTTACCGTGTACGCTCTAGGCAAAATTGGATGTGATGCAATTCCAAATCTATCTGAAACGGCAGTTAAAAGTAGAGTTACATCAAGTTTTCTTTTTTAATCAACACAATCATTTACAACCGTTGACCAGAAAGAATCGTCGAAATTCGACGTCCCCCACAAACGCCACGCTCACTCGCTTTTCAGGGCAACAAAAGTACTTCTTTTTAAAAACGATGAGTTGTACTTACCGTGTACGCTCTGGACGGTCCAGTTGCAAGCAGAAAATAAAAATATTTCTCTTGTTAGTCGTATGTTACCATCCGCTGTGTCTTTGTCAACATCGCCGCCATTTTCCTACTTCCTGCTGCGAGCCACGCCCACGGATTTAAATTTGGGCGGAAGCTCTTTCCATTGGCGTCGTTTTCGCGTATAGCAAATCCGATTGGTTGGGAAGGGGGCACGGTTATGCAGCCGAGGAGTCCTGTGATCGGTGGGATGTAAAGTAGGCGTCGACGTCACGTCCGCGTCACGTGACCACGACGTGGCAGACGTCAAATAGCAACCGCTGTTTTGTTTAGTAGACTTACAGTTGTTATGCATTGACATAATGGCGCACACACCAAATAGATTTAAATAAATTAAATAATTCTTCTGCCCACTCTCTTTTAAACAAGTTAACTCTCCCCGCGGATTTGAATTCCGGCGAAAGTTACGCCCATCGACGTCACGTATGTCACGTGACCACGACGTGGCAGATGTCATATAGCAACCGCTGTTTTGTTTAGTAGATTTACAGTTGTTATGCATTGGCATAATGGTGTGCACTCAAAATAGATTTAAATAAATTAAATATTTCTTCTGCCTACTCCCTTTTAAACAAGTTAACTCTGCCCACGTCCATTGACGTCTTGTCTGCGTCACGTGACCACGACGTAGCGACGTCATATAGTAACCGCTGTTTTGACCAGTAGACTTAGTTATTATGCGTTGACATAATGGCGCACTGGTTAGCATGGCCACCTCTTAAGCATGATGATGCGGGTTCGACGCCTGATCAATGTTAGCATGGAGTGAGCTGAAGTGCATGGCGCTGAAGATTTGAATCTTTGAAATGCGCTGAGGTCTGACATATCAGGCAGAATGGTTTGCCATCACGTTCAACAAAAAATAGAAACTTTCCCACTCTGATTAAAACGTCCTGTGTTCATCTACGTATTTTCGTTTTGCTGTGCATCTTTTCCCTGCCATTTCGAGAGCCCAATTGACACTCATAGTTTAAAGAAATGTGTTTGCCCATCCTACTTTGTGGAATTTCACCACATGCGCTTTTGACCAAAATACCAAATTGAACTCAAGTGAAGCCAACACGCACAACCCCCCCCCCCCCCCCCCCCCCACACACACACACACACACACACACAAATGTTGATATGAACATAAAAGAGCCGCATGCGGTTCGGGAGTTGCGGCTTGGCCAAACCTGTACTATACAACTTTATTTGTATAAAATTTTCACAACAGCTGTCACACAAACAAAGCGGGAAAAACCGAAGACGTGCGTGTTCCGCCCACGCTGGATTTATTTGCACCTTTGAAAAGACACCGTATTGCCGCAGATGTGGCAAAGAGTACTTTTGGGCATCTGAGACGGAAGGATGTCCAAAGCATCACGTCACCTGCTCTGGTAGGCATGGTGGTGGGACGTTGAGGTCAACCGCTTTGGGGTTGGCTGACTCTTTGATCGCAGGATGCCACACACTTGAAGACAGAAGCAGAAAAGCAGAGCTAAATGCAAAATGTACTCACCGGTGACTCCAATTTTTTTCCCCCCTGAAGAAACAGCTGGACGGGTGGCCCCGGCTGGCCAGTGGGACTCTTGTTATTCTGACCCTTTTTAGTGCGCGTTTGGGGCAACAACCGTTTTTTGTGGCGCTCTCTTCTGGTTCAAAAGTGCCCTGCATGTGAATTTGCTTTTCCTGCCTTCTGATTGGATGAGCGCCGGTGTGACGCGGTGCCTCTGTCACCGTGGCGGGGGGTATACGTTGGCATCGGAGCGTCTGCCAACGTCTGAGACCGGCTGGCAGTGTATCGGAGGTGTCGAGTGCGGTGCCGCTGGAGCTCACTCACCAGCTGGTGTTAGGGCCACAGAATGAAGGCCAAGGAGAAGAATAGAAAGAGAAACAGAAACTTCTCCTCCAATTGTTTGATTTGTCTCTTCTGAGCTTCGATGAATTCTTTCAGCTCTTTGTTCCTCTAGGACGGACAAATGGAAAGTGGCATTCAAAAGCCAGTAAGCGTGCAAGTAAGTGCCGGGCTGGCTTTGGGCCCTTACCTGTTGCGCGCTGTGCAGCAGATCCATTCTCTCTTGGAGGATGCAAGCGTCGCGCTCCCTCAACTCGCACATCAGGGCTCGCTTCCATTGGTCCACGGCGCTCCTAAGCTCTTCTCTCTGATCCGCCGTCAGCACGTCATTCACGCCAGCGTGGCTGGCTTTTTCGCCGTCCGTGGCGGGGCAGTCCCGCTGCGGTAGCGCCTCGTACAACATGGCCTCCAGCTCCAGGATCCTCTGGGCCGCAATCCTCGTCCATCAGTGGTCCGGCGGGAGATTTGAGGGCGGCTTACCTTATGAGCCTGGTCCATGGAACACTTCCTGAAGTCCAACTCTTCATCCAGGTAGCCCTTCTGCTTGCAGAACATATCCTAGCACAGCTCAAGGTCAGAATTGTTGGGGCACATTGCCGGAGTTCCCCTTGGCTGATGTCGCGTGTCTGTCTACCTTCTCACTTTCAATGTCCAACATCTTCTGTTGAAGTGCTGACTTGGTCACTTTGATGTATTCTAACCACTGAGGAAAGGCTGCTGTCACATAAGCAGAATGCGAGAGCGTGCGTGGACGTGCGCGTTACCTTCTCGGCTAGGGTGAGAAGGGTCCTGGCGTGAATCACGACCACCTGCTCCTCGTTGGTGAGATTCTGCAAGAGCCCAAAGGCACAGCGTCAACAAGCTTCTTTCAGCGCAAAGCCTTCCAAAAGTCACATTTGAGCCGCCGAGTCTCGTGGAGTGCGAACATAAGGAGTTCGACATACACTTACGGCGTTATAGCCCAGGATGTCCAGCTTCTTCATCAGATCACTGATGACGATGTCCGGGGGAAAGGCGCAAGGAGCAATGTAAGGTGTTCTGGGACCTCGGGTTAAGGTTAGGGTTGCGAGGGACGCCTTACGTACGCTCACGCCCTCGGCCTCGCAGTAGATCTGCAAAGGGCTGAGGCCGTCTGGGAAACGGACTTGCAGAAACTTCAAGACGGGGGAGCGCCACTCCCTCTCCTGAAAGGCAGAGGCATGCATCCGTCCGTCCGTCCGTCCGTCCGTCACATCTCTGGCCTCAACACGCTTGTGCGAGTCTTCCCACCTCCAGCTCCAGGATGCGGAACTCAAGCAGTTCGTTTTGGTCTCGGATATCCTGGATGTGCTCTTTCAGACGCGCTTCTTCCGCCTCCATCCGCCTGACCTGAAAAGACAGTCAGACCTCATCTGCGGGGCTTCCCGACAGGTGTGACGCCAAGCGACTCCGCCCAGCGCCTTTCTTTCCGTCACCTTTTCGGCCAACTGCTGATTGCTCTGACGCAGCAGCTGCTTCTCCTCCACCCACTTGACATTCTAGAAGAGACAAACGCGTGGACAGCTTTGGAATGTTGTGTCATTTTCATCCACAAATTCTTTGGTTGACTGGAAAATGACATTTGCTTTTCTCCGCATTTTCCCAGCCACGTTCGGGGGGGGGGGGGGGGGGGGGGGTTGGTCCAGTAATGCCAGACGGATGAGTGACTGAAGAATGTAGCTATTTTGTCTGAGAAAAAGGTGTGCTCATTGATGAGCTTACCTGTCCTTGTTGCTTCAGCGCTGACTCCAGATCTGCTACTCTGCTTTGATAGTGACCCATTTCTACCATCAGCTTTTCTCTGGTCTGAAAGGAGGAGGAGGGAGGCTCCTCCTCCTCCTTTCAGACCAGAGAACACCCGAGGCTGGGTGAGAACGGGGAGGCTGCGACCCGGCCGGGGGTTGCGGGAAGGGGCGCCACCTTGATCTCCTTCTCGGCGTCGTAGTCCCCTTTCGCTGGTCTGGGCTAGCAGAGCGTAGGCTCGTTGCAGCGCTTGATATTCTTGCGTCAGCTGGCGGTAGCGAAGCTCCGCCTCTTCATGCACACACCAATGCAACACAGCACTAGTACCAGAATCAGTCAGACCGGCGACAAAGCACCCGCGACGCAAAGACGAGTCCGATTCCAGGCTGAAGAGGAATGTTTGGTGCCAATACGCTGGCAGAAATGGCGGGCTACCTCTTCGGGTTCCGTGTCGGGGGTTCTGTCGGTGTGAAAAGACAAGGACGATCCGTCCGAGTCCACCAACACGTCTTCGTCGTAGCCGTAAAATGTTTCGATGACCTGCGGGCGCGGAAGCGAACATCTCTCTGAACAAACTGAAGCGACACCTCACGATGAATCGACGAGAGGAACGATAGCGAGAAAAAGGCCATTTCATCTTGCGCAACACCAAGCAGCCGCAAACAAACAGACTCACCTTGCAGGACCTCACGCTTTGTTCCTCCTCAGAGATTCTCGACGTCGGTATCGTAGCAGCAAATCTCTCTCCTGTCGACACAAATAATCCGCCTTTGAGATTCTTTGGATGCAAAGGGAACGAACGGCTCCGGCGCAGAAACAAACGCGACTCACAATGACATTTCTGACATGAGCTCCTGTCTCCAGAGCCTGAAAAACACGTCACCGGCGATGATTGGAGGGACGCTCGTCTTTTCCAAAAGTGACAACTACAGGGTGTGTCAGGGTTTTCCAGATTATCTTTATCGTATCATTGTGTTGCTTTGACTTTGACTGCGACCTGTAATAAATAATATTATTTATCCCTTATTTATCCCTATCGCTTATCCCTTCCTACACAAAGTCGTAAAACACCCCTTGCTATGTTTTGACTAGAGGTCAAGGGCTTCCTCTATTCAATCCACTCTTACACCCACCCTGTTTCTCTTAATTAAAATGCTCGTGCAGGAGCCGAGAGTCAGACTTCATTCGTACAACGGATGGACTCTCCACCTGCAGGTGTCCAAAAGAACTTACTTGTCTCCCGTGTGGTTCTTGCAAAATAAGTTGGAGCGAGCGCAACTCTAACAGGGTGCATTTTGCCACTAGCTGCCTACGGACAATGACGTCGCGCTCGCGGCTCATGGTTGACGGGCTGAGCAGCCGGGCAAGTCCGTCGTTTTCAGCGCACAGCGAGTGGCAAAGGCGCTGACAAAACGGGAGCTTTGAGCTGCTGAAAACGGCAAAACAAGTCTAAAGCGTGTTCAAACGCGTGCGCACAATGCTCCTGCTTGAAAGGTCGGAATTTAAGGGGCCAATTTTTTGGATGGCGGCCGCCGGCCAAGCTTTGGACGGAAAAGGTTTCCTGGCGACAGCGAGCGAGCGCGGCGCTGCCGTACGTGCACCGAGTCGCCTGCCTGAAGACCTTGGACAAGTCGTCGATGATGTGCCGCTGCTCCACAACTTGAAGGAACTCCATTTCACCGTCCTGCTGGCCGCAACCGCGGTCCAGGTCATTGAGCGAACTAGGCCTTCTCTGTGGAACACAAATGCAGTGGACTCTGTTGGCACGCCGCCGTTGTCCGCGTCGACTTACCAAGCTTGCCATCTCCTCGTTCTCCTGGGTGACAAAGCGCACTTTGTTTTCAAGGCGACACAGCACCAGCGAGAGTTCTTCATTCTTCCTGCTCAGGCGTTTGTTTTTGTACAGGAGTGGCAGAAACTGGCTTTCTGTTTCTCTCAGTCGCTTTAGCTGCAAGCATGAAGTGCGGGATGTGAAAGACGCACAACACGCGGGCCAGAACGTATCCATTCCTTTTGCATCGGTTTGAACGGAATCGTGGCTTTGGCTCCCAATAAAAGACATCTACCAGGCAACCGACTCGCCGCGCCGCTCAACTAATAAGCAAGCGCAATGGGTGCCTCGCTGGATGGCGCGCATCAAACGTAGCGCAAACCTTCAAGCGTGCCGTCAATAAATTACCAGTTCATTGCGCTCTTCAGAAAGCAGGGCGTTTCGATCCTCCAGTTTCCTGATGACTGCGCTGAGCTCAGCGATTTTCAGATGAAACCGTCGCGTGTCCCGATCCTCCTGAGACTGAAAACGCCCCGCAACACACACACACAAGCACTCGTTCAAAGTTCAAAACTGTTTTTGTGCTACCTTCCTCCAGCAACGAACTAAGTCATGCGTACTGCAAGTGTGTGATGAGGTGGCTTACGCAATGAAGAGGATTGCTAGTAGCGGCGTTGACCCCACTTCCAGGGTAGTTTAGGCCCGCCCTTTGGGAATCCCTCAGGGCAGCGATCTGCTGCTCGGCAGCCTGAGTCTGCAGCTGAAGGCGGTGGACGTGGCCGGCCCCAGGGCTTCATCCAAAACACTAACCGCTCTGTCTTTCAGCTTGATCTCATCCGTCTGGATGTACAAACGGGGAGCGCTCAGGCAGGCGGGCAAACTCATTTGCCAGAATTGTGACAAAAACAAAGAGAGCAACCGGCCAATTTTTTTCTTGAATCGACTAGAACACCTTTGCTGTGACAAAAGCGAAGCGAGCAACCGGACATTTTCTTCTTGTGAAATAGAATAGAATAGAATGCCTTAGGTGTCATTGCACTGCAGGTATACAACGAAATTGGGAACATAGCCACGCACCGCGCATCTGATCAGTCCTACCAGTCGGCGGATCTCCCTCTCGCAGTCTCTCTTGGTTCGGCTCAGCTCCTCCCGATGCTGGTGATGAGCCGATCGGAGCTCGGCCGCTCGGGACTGCCAGGCCTGCTGGGCCGCTGCCAGGGCTTCTTCCGCGCTCCTGGTGGAGGCGACACCGCTCGGTCTCCCGACACCGCCGCGTCTCCTCCACCTCCGCCAGCAAAGCGCCCCCCCTCCTCACCTGAGCAGACATTGCGCCACACCGGGCCGTTGAGACCGCAACGGAGCGCCGCGACGCTTACTGGGGACAAGCTACACAATACGGTAGCGGCCGCATCGAAGCCCGACGTGGCGTGCGGATAGTCAGACACGGATAGAGCGGATCACCTTGTCCATGGAGCCGTCCCTCAGGCTGAGGACCAAGGCATTCAGTCGCTGGATCTCTCCATCTTTGATTTTGATCACTCTCATCAGCTCCATTTCATGCTGCCGCAGTAATGTCTCCCTGGTAATGGCTAACTCTTTCTGCTTCTCCTCATGGAGTTTGCTTTTGAGTTCCGTCATGGCGGCGGTGGCACGGTGGTGCTCCGCCCGCAGGTCCTGACTTCTCTCTCTCTCCAGACAGCTGACCTGACATGACTTAGACTTAGACAAACTTTATTGTCATCTTGTCTGCACATGGTGCATACAAAACGAAATTCCGTTGCATACGTCTTACAACAAAGTAGTGATATTGCAGTTGAATAGAAGTAACATATCCTATGAAAATATATATATATACATATATACTATATGTATATATATATATATATATATATTAAAAATAAGTATAAAGTGCAGCAGTGATAATTATGCAATAGTGCAAGTAGGCAAAACAGTATTCAAGAGTGTGCAGAGGAATGCTAAACCATGTATTAAACTTCTATTTAAAGGGTTTATACAAGTTCAGTAAAGTTGGTAGTGCGAGATAGTGCAAGATAGAGGTCCGTAGTGTCATAAAGTACAGTTCTGTGAATGTGTGATGCAGAGTTCAGTTTAGAGCTCAACAGTTCTAGTGTTCAACAGTCTGATGACAGCAGGGAAAAAGCTGTTGCAGAACCTGGTGGACCTGCAGCGGATGCTGCAAACCTCTTCCCAGAGGGCAGCAGGGAGAACAGTCCATGGTGGGGGTGTGATGGGTCATTGATGATGTTACGGGCACGGGACATGCAGCGCTGAGATGAAATGTCCTGAATGGAGGGAAGAGGAGCCCCTATGATCCTCTCTGCTGTCCTCACCACTCTCCTCACGTTCTTCCAATCGGAGGCGGTGCAGCCTCCACACCACACAGAGAGACAGCTTGTCAGAATGCTCTCTATGGTGCTCCTGTAGAACGTCCTCATGATGGGTGGGGGCAGGTGGGCTCTCCTCATCCTCCGCAGGAAGTACAAGCGCTTCTGTGCCCTCTTGACCAGTGCCGTAGTGTTCATAGTCCAGGTGAGGTCTTCTGTGATGTGGACCCCCAGGAATTTGGTGGTGCTGACCACCTCCACAGCTGAGCTGTTGATGATCAGTGGAGCGTGGTGAGGCTGTTTTTTCCTGAAGTCGACGATGATCTCCTTCATCTTCTCCTCATTCAGGATCAGGCTGTTTTCTCTGCACCAGCCCACCAGCTGCTCCACCTCCTCTCTGTAGTCCAGGTCGTTGTTGTCTCTGATGAGCCCCACCACCGTTGTGTCGTCTGCTGACTTCACGATGTGATTGGTGGTGAACCTGAGGACGCAGTCGTGTGTCATCAGGGTGCACAGCAGGGGGCTCAGGACGCAGCCCTGAAGGGAGCCTGTGCTGAGGGTGATGACATCAGAGGTGTTCTGTCCGACCCGGACTGACTGAGGTCTGTTGGTGAGGAAGTCTAGCAGCCAGTTGCGAAGGGGGGTGTTGAAGCCCAGGTGTTCCAATTTTCCTACCAGATGCTGTGGGATGATGGTGTTAAACGCTGAGCTGAAGTCCAGGAACAGCCTCCGCACATGGGTGTTCTTCTCCTCCAGGTGAGCCAGGCTCAGGTGAAGAACGGAGGAGATGGCGTCCTGAGTGGAGCGGTTTTGCCGGTCGGCAAACTGGAACGGGTCAAATAATAGGGGGAGTCTGGAAACGATGTGACCTTTAAGCAGCCTTTCGAAGCACTTCATCATAACCGGAGTCAGTGCAACAGGCCGGTAATCATTAAATGAGGTGATTTGAGGTTTCTTCGGCACCGGAATGATGGAGGCAGTCTTAAAGCACGCCGGCACTGTGGCTTGGCCCAGCGAGGTGTTAAAAATGTCTGTGATGACCCCAGCCAGATGACTTGCACATTCCCTGAACACACGCCCAGGAATGTTGTCGGGGCCAGGGGCCTTACAGGGGTTGACTCTCCTCAGGGTCTTCAACACATCGGCGGAGTCAAGGCAGAGTACCTCCTCTTCCTGATGGGGGACAGTTTTAACTGCTGGAGTGCCGTTTAGTGCCTCGAACCTCCCAAAGAAGTTATTTAGACCATTTAGAAAGTCAGCATCAACTACACCCACCGGGGGGGGGGGAGGGTGAGTTGTAGTCTGTAATCGCCCGTATGCCTTGCCACATACTCCTGATGTTTTTGACGTCGTGGAAACGATCCTGAAATTTTCGACTGCGGTCTCGCTTCGCTATCCTGATGGCACGGTTCAAGTTGGCTCTCCCTGTCCTCAGTGTCTCCTTGTCGCCAGACTTGAAGGCAGAGTTCCGCGCTCGTAGCGTTTGACGTACCTCCTCAGTCATCCAGGGTCGTTGGTTGCCCCGGGTGATGATATTCTTAGTGGTGCTGACGTCCTCGGTGCATTTGTTGATGTAGGCTGACACAGTCATGGCACACGCATGTCTAATCTACATCGGGAAAACTGGGAGGGAGGGAGGCAGGCAGGGAGGCAGGCAGGGAGGCAGGCAGGGAGGCAGGCAGTGTCTGTCTGTTGAGGTTTTCACCTTGTTCTTCTCCTGCTGAAGTTCTAACTGGACGTCCATCAGTTTGGTTCTCAGCTCGTCATTGGCGGCCTGAAGGGCGTCCGTTCGCTCCGCCTTGGCCCGCCCTGCCGGAGCTCGTTTGGACATCTCTTACTCGAGTCTCGCCCGGTCGTCAGTCAGAGATCACAACATTTGTACCTGGAGAGCACAAACGCAGCGCTGTTTTCCACTGGCTTCGAACTCAACTTCAATCGGTACCGTAACTTACAACATCATAAACATAGAACTAGCTTGACTTATTCATTGAATAAATGCATTTGGTTCTTCAAAACTGCATCACGCAACATAGCGTGACCGAGACGGCCGTTATCCACCTGCGTGAAGTTATTTGGTGAAATGAATGAGATGTTTAAGACACCATCGTTCTGTCTCTATGTAGATGAAGGTAAATAATCGATTGCTGAAGGTCCAAAGGTGTTGTGATAAACAAATAAACATATTAGTGATTAGTGACATATTTGTGATAAACATATTAGGCAGGATAATCACATATGTTAACGTGACTGCCCACACTGTATTTATTTATGGTTATTTGTTAAATCGAGTACTGTTAGACATGAAATAGGAAGTGTTTAACATAAATGGAAGACGAAAGGGGTACTCACCATTGTAGCTCCTGCTGGTCAATGATACGAGCCTCTTCTTGCAGTGGAAAACATACAGCCAACAAACACCGTGGAACCTAAAGGAATGAAATTAAACATTAACATTTAGCCTCAACCAACATTCACAGATACAACGCAACGCAAACTACACAAACGTAAATCTTTTTAAACACAATGAGTTGTACTTACCGTGTACGCTCTAGACGGTCCACTTGCAAGCGGAAAATAAAGATATTTCTGTTGATAATCGTCGTGTTTGTATCCGGTGTCTCGCTCAAGGCCATTGCGCCCACAGATTTGAATTTTGGCGAGAGTTCAGCCTATTGACGTCATTTCCGCGGTGTAATACCCGCATATCTGAAACGGCAAAGTTAAGAGTAGAGTTAAATAAAGTTTTTAGTCAACGCAATAATTTACAACCGTTGACCAGTCGAAATAATCGTCGAAATTTGGCGTCTGTGGCTGGAAGCAGACGCCGAGTTCGACATTCCTCCCAAACGCCACACTCCCTTGCTTTTCAGGGCTAAAAAAAAACAGTTGTAATTACCTTGTACGCTCTAGACGGTCAAGTTGCAAGCTGAAAACAAAAATATTTGCCTTGTTAGTCATCGTGTTACTAACAGCTGTGTCTTGTTTGCCAGAACTGCCGCTTTCCTACTTCCTGTTGCAAGCCACGCCCACGGATTATAATTTTGCCGTGAGTTCCGCCTATTGACGTCATGTCCGCGTCACATGACTGCGACGTAATATTATCTAAAACTGTTTGTGCGGTATTGTGTTGTTCTGTGCGGTATTGTGTTATTCTGTGCGGCGTCGTGTTGTTCTGTGCGGCGTCGTGTTGTTCAGTGCGACGTCGTGTTGTTCAGTGCGGCATGGTGTTGTTCAGTGCGGCATGGTGTTGTTCAGTGCGGCATGGTGTTGTTCAGTGCGGCATAATGTTGTTCAGTGCGGCATAATGTTGTTCAGTGCGGCATGGTGTTGTTCAGTGCGGCATGGTGTTGTTCAGTGCGGCATGGTGTTGTTCAGTGCGGCATAATGTTGTTCAGTGCGCCATAATGTTGTTCAGTGCGGCATGGTGTTGTTCAGTGCGGGATGGTGTTGTTCAGTGCAGGATGGTGTTGTTCAGTGCGGCACGGTGTTGTTCAATGCGGCATGGTGTTCAGTGCGGGATGGTGTTGTTCAGTGCGGCATGGTGTTGTTCAGTGCGGCATAATGTTGTTCAGTGCGGCATGGTGTTGTTCAGTGCGGCATGGTGTTGTTCAGTGCGGCATGGTGTTGTTCAGTGCGGCATGGTGTTGTTCAGTGCGGAATGGTGTTGTTCAGTGCGGCATGGTGTTGTTCAGTCCGGGATGGTGTTGTTCAATGCGGGATCGTGTTGTTCAGTGCGGGGTGGTGTTGTTCAGTGCGGGATGGTGTTGTTCAGTGCGGCATGGTGTTGTTCAATGCGGCATGGTGTTGTTCAGTGCGGGATGGTGTTGTTCATTGCGGCATGGTGTTGTTCAGTGCGGCATGGTGTTGTTCAGTGCGGCATGGTGTTGTTCAGTGCGGCATGGTGTTGTTCAGTGCGGCATAATGTTGTTCAGTGCGGCATGGTGTTGTTCAGTGTGGAAAGGTGTTGTTCAGTGCAGGATGGTGTTGTTCAGTGCGGCATGGTGTTGTTCAATGCAGGATCGTGTTGTTCAGTGCAGCATAATGTTGTTCAGTGCAGCATGGTGTTGTTCAGTGCGGCATGGTGTTGTTCAATGCGGCATGGTGTTGTTCACTGCGGGATGGTGTTGTTCAATGCGGGATCGTGTTGTTCAGTGCGGCATAATGTTGTTCAGTGCAGCATGGTGTTGTTCAGTGCGGCATGGTGTTGTTCAGTGCGACATAATGTTGTTTAGTGCGGCATAATGTTGTTCAGTGCGGCATAATGTTGTTCAGTGCGGCATGGTGTTGTTCAGTGCGGCATGGTGTTGTTCAGTGCGGCATGGTGTTGTTCAGTGCAGGATGGTGTTGTTCAGTGCGGCATGGTGTTGTTCAATGCGGCATGGTGTTGTTCAGTGCGGGATGGTGTTGTTCAGTGCAGGATGGTGTTGTTCAGTGCGGCATGGTGTTGTTCAGTGCGGAATGGTGTTGTTCAGTGCGGCATGGTGTTGTTCAGTGCGGCATGGTGTTGTTCAGTGCAGGATGGTGTTGTTCAATGCGGGATCGTGTTGTTCAGTGCGGCATGGTGTTGTTCAGTGCGGCATGGTGTTGTTCAGTGCGGCATAATGTTGTTCAGTGCGGCATGGTGTTGTTCAGTGCGGCATGGTGTTGTTCAGTGCGGCATGGTGTTGTTCAGTGCGGCATGGTGTTGTTCAGTGCGGCATAATGTTGTCCAGTGCGCCATAATGTTGTTCAGTGCGGCATGGTGTTGTTTAGTGCGGGATGGTGTTGTTCAGTGCAGGATGGTGTTGTTCAGTGCGGCATGGTGTTGTTCAATGCGGCATGGTGTTGTTCAGTGCGGGATGGTGTTGTTCAGTGCGGCATGGTGTTGTTCAGTGCGGCATAATGTTGTTCAGTGCGGCATGGTGTTGTTCAGTGCGGCATGGTGTTGTTCAGTGCGGCATGGTGTTGTTCAGTGCGGCATGGTGTTGTTCAGTGCGGAATGGTGTTGTTCAGTGCGGCATGGTGTTGTTCAGTGCGGGATGGTGTTGTTCAATGCGGGATCGTGTTGTTCAGTGCGGGGTGGTGTTGTTCAGTGCAGGATGGTGTTGTTCAGTGCAGGATGGTGTTGTTCAGTGCGGCATGGTGTTGTTCAATGCAGGATCGTGTTGTTCAGTGCAGCATAATGTTGTTCAGTGCAGCATGGTGTTGTTCAGTGCGGCATGGTGTTGTTCAATGCGGCATGGTGTTGTTCAGTGCGGGATGGTGTTGTTCAGTGCGGCATGGTGTTGTTCAGTGCGGCATGGTGTTGTTCAGTGCGGCATGGTGTTGTTCAGTGCGGCACGGTGTTGTTCAGTGCAGGATGATGTTGTTCAGTGCGGCATGGTGTTGTTCAATGCAGGATCGTGTTGTTCAGTGCAGCATAATGTTGTTCAGTGCAGCATGGTGTTGTTCAGTGCGGCATGGTGTTGTTCAATGCGGCATGGTGTTGTTCACTGCGGGATGGTGTTGTTCAATGCGGGATCGTGTTGTTCAGTGCGGCATAATGTTGTTCAGTGCAGCATGGTGTTGTTCAGTGCGGCATGGTGTTGTTCAGTGCAACATAATGTTGTTTAGTGCGGCATAATGTTGTTCAGTGCGGCATAATGTTGTTCAGTGCGGCATGGTGTTGTTCAGTGCGGCATGGTGTTGTTCAGTGCGGCATGGTGTTGTTCAGTGCAGGATGGTGTTGTTCAGTGCGGCATGGTGTTGTTTAATGCGGCATGGTGTTGTTCAGTGCGGGATGGTGTCGTTCAGTGCAGGATGGTGTCGTTCAGTGCGGCATGGTGTTGTTCAGTGCGGAATGGTGTTGTTCAGTGCGGCATGGTGTTGTTCAGTGCGGCATGGTGTTGTTCAGTGCAGGATGGTGTTGTTCAATGCGGGATCGTGTTGTTCAGTGCGGCATGGTGTTGTTCAGTGCGGCATGGTGTTGTTCAGTGCGGCATAATGTTGTTCAGTGCGGCATGGTGTTGTTCAGTGCGGCATGGTGTTGTTCAGTGCGGCATGGTGTTGTTCAGTGCGGCATGGTGTTGTTCAGTGCGGCATAATGTTGTCCAGTGCGCCATAATGTTGTTCAGTGCGGCATGGTGTTGTTTAGTGCGGGATGGTGTTGTTCAGTGCAGGATGGTGTTGTTCAGTGCGGCATGGTGTTGTTCAGTGCGGCATGGTGTTGTTCAGTGCGGCATAATGTTGTTCAGTGCGGCATGGTGTTGTTCAGTGCGGCATGGTGTTGTTCAGTGCGGCATGGTGTTGTTCAGTGCGGCATGGTGTTGTTCAGTGCGGAATGGTGTTGTTCAGTGCGGCATGGTGTTGTTCAGTGCGGGATGGTGTTCAATGCGGGATCGTGTTGTTCAGTGCGGGGTGGTGTTGTTCAGTGCAGGATGGTGTTGTTCAGTGCAGGATGGTGTTGTTCAGTGTGGCATGGTGTTGTTCAATGCAGGATCGTGTTGTTCAGTGCAGCATAATGTTGTTCAGTGCAGCATGGTGTTGTTCAGTGCGGCATGGTGTTGTTCAATGTGGCATGGTGTTGTTCAGTGCGGGATGGTGTTGTTCAGTGCGGCATGGTGTTTTTCAGTGCGGCATAATGTTGTTCAGTGCGGCATGGTGTTGTTCAGTGCGGCATGGTGTTGTTCAGTGCGACATAATGTTGTTCAGTGCGGCATAATGTTGTTCAGTGCGGCATGGTGTTGTTCAGTGCGGCATGGTGTTGTTCAGTGCGGCATGGTGTTGTTCAGTGCGGCATGGTGTTGTTCAGTGCAGGATGGTGTTGTTCAGTGCAGGATGGTGTTGTTCAATGCGGCATGGTGTTGTTCAGTGCGGGATGGTGTTGTTCAGTGCAGGATGGTGTTGTTCAGTGCGGCATGGTGTTGTTCAGTGCGGAATGGTGTTGTTCAGTGCGGCATGGTGTTGTTCAGTGCGGCATGGTGTTGTTCAGTGCAGGATGGTGTTGTTCAATGCGGGATGGTGTTGTTCAGTGCGGGATGGTGTTGTTCAGTGCAGCATGGTGTTGTTCAATGCGGCATGGTGTTGTTCAGTGCAGGATGGTGTTGTTCAGTGCGGCATGGTGTTGTTCAATGCGGCATGGTGTTGTTCAATGCGGCATGGTGTTGTTCAGTGCGGCATGGTGTTGTTCAGTGCGGCATGGTGTTGTTCAGTGCAGCGTAATGTTGTTCAGTGCGGCATGGTGTTGTTCAGTGCGGAATGGTGTTGTTCAGTGCGGCATGGTGTTGTTCAGTGCAGGATGGTGTTGTTCAGTGTGGCATGGTGTTGCTCAGTGCGGCATGGTGTTGTTCAGTGCGGGATGGTGTTGTTCATTGCGGCATGGTGTTGTTCAGTGCGGCATGGTGTTGTTCAGTGCGGCATGGTGTTGTTCAGTGCGGCATAATGTTGTTCAGTGCGCCATAATGTTGTTCAGTGCGGCATGGTGTTGTTCAGTGCGGGATGGTGTTGTTCAGTGCAGGATGGTGTTGTTCAGTGCGGCATGGTGTTGTTCAGTGCGGCATGGTGTTGTTCAGTGCGGCATAATGTTGTTCAGTGCGGCATAATGTTGTTCAGTGCGGGATGGTGTTGTTCATTGCGGCATGGTGTTGTTCAGTGCGGCATGGTGTTGTTCAGTGCGGCATGTTGTTGTTCAGTGCGGGATGGTGTTGTTCAGTGCAGGATGGTGTTGTTCAGTGCGGCATGGTGTTGTTCAGTGCGGCATGGTGTTGTTCATTTCGGCATAATGTTGTTCAGTGCGGCATAATGTTGTTTAGTGCGGCATGGTGTTGTTCAGTGTGGGATGGTGTTCAGTGCGTTATAATGTTGTTCAGTGCGGCATGGTGTTGTTCAGTGCGGCATGGTGTTGTTCAGTGCGGCATGGTGTTGTTCAGTGCGGCATAATGTTGTTCAGTGCGGCATAATGTTGTTCAGTGCGGCATGGTGTTGTTCAGTGCGGGATGGTGTTGTTCAGTGCGGGATGGTGTTGTTCAGTGCGGCATGGTGTTCAATGCGGAATGGTGTTGTTCAGTGCAGGATGGTGTTGTTCAGTGCGGCATGGTGTTGTTCAGTGCGGCATAATGTTGTTCAGTGCGGCATGGTGTTGTTCAGTGCGGCATGGTGTTGTTCAGTGCGGCATGGTGTTGTTCAGTGCGGCATAATGTTGTTCAGTGCGGCATGGTGTTGTTCAGTGCGGCATGGTGTTGTTCAGTGCGGCATAATGTTCAGTGCGGCATAATGTTGTTCAGTGCGGCATGGTGTTGTTCAGTGCGGGATGGTGTTGTTCAGTGCAGGATGGTGTTGTTCAGTGCGGCATGGTGTTCAGTGCGGGATGGTGTCTTTCAGTGCGGCATGGTGTCGTTCAGTGCGGCATGGTGTCTTTCAGTGCGGCATGGTGTCGTTCAGTGAGGCATGGTGTTGTTCAGTGCGGCATGGTGTTGTTTAGTGCGGCATGGTGTTGTTCAGTGCGGGATGGTGTTGTTCAGTGTGGCATGGTGTTCAGTGCGGCATGGTGTTGTTCAGTGCGGTATCGTGTTGTTCAGTGCGGTATCGTGTTTCTCAGTGCGGTATCGTGTTGTTCAGTGCAGTATCGTTGTGTTGTTCGTATTGTGTTTAACACTTAGCCTCTAACACTTAGCCTCTAACACTTAGCCTCTAGCATCTAGAAGGTAAATAAATAGGAAGGAAGGACTCACCGGTGACGTCTTCGCCCACGTCCAAGCGTTGTACTTTGTATTTTCATCCTTCTGACAGTGGAAAACATAGCCAACAAACACCGTGGAACCTAAACGAATGAAAGAAAACTATCATTTGGCCACAACCAACATTCACAGATACAACACAATGTGACGTGCGGGGTTGAGGTTAAAGGTTGAGTGAAGGGCCCTCGTTTTAAACTACTTTTTTGAAAAGGATTGGGAACAAGTAAGACGTATTTAATTTATTTAATGGGAAGTAGTAAGAGCTATTGAATTTAATCTATGTATTATATTCTATTGTATTGTATTCTGTTGTATTCTTTTGGATTGTATTCACACTAACCCCACTAAAACTTCAGCCCACAAAAACTCGCCTCTGGCGCCTAGCCTCTGGCACTTAGCCTCTAACACTTAGCCTTTAACACTTAGCCTTTAACACTTAGCCTTTAACACTTAGCCTAGAAGGTGAATAAATAGGGTTAAAGGTTGAGTGAAGGGACCTCGTTTTAAACTACTTTTTTGTAAAGGAGTGGGAACAAGTAAGACGTATTTAATTTATTTAATGGGAAGTAGTAAGACTTATTAAATTTATTTAATCTACTTTTCTTCCCAGGCAAAATTTGATGTGCTGCAATTCCAAATTTCCAAAGTGAATGAAGGAATGAAGTCCTTTAAATTATGATTTTGTATAAATACTAGGCATTAACACAAAATCGACGGCACAAAATGGGCAGACTTTACTTGTTTGAAAAGGACTGGTTACAAGACAGACTTTTTTAATTTATTTAATGGGAAGAAGACTTATTTAGTTTAATTGATCTATTTTTGTTCCCTGGCAAAATTCGATTTGCTGCAATTCCAAATTTCCAAAGTGAATGAAGGAAAGAAGTCGTTTAAATTATGATTTTGTTTAAATACTAGGCATAGACACAAAATCTACGGCACAAAATGGGCAGACTTTACTTGTTTGAAGAGGACTGGTTACAAGACAGACTTTTCTGATTTATTTAATGGGAAGAAGACTTATTTAGTTTATTTAATCTATTTTTGTTCCCTGGCAAAATTGGATTTGCTGAAATTGTATTTTGCCAAATCTTGCCTTGAGACCTGATAGGAAGTATTAAACGCTTAGTTAAATCAATACAAGTTGGTAATAAGAGCGAGTAATGTTGGTTGAACCGATGAATGAAGGTTGAAAGCAATTTAAATTATGACTTTGTATAAATACTAGATATTAACAGAACATCTACTGCGCGAAATGGGCAGAGTTTACTTGTTTGAGAAGGAGTGGCTTATTCAAAACTAAGATTTATTTAATCTGTTTGTTCCCAGGCAAAATTGGATGTGATGCAATTCCAAATTTCACCACATGATGGTGCCCAATTTTGACTTCATAGGACATATTAAACACTTAGCTTGTTATTATGTTCAAGGTAATCAGATTTGTTTATTATTCTAATGGCCTCTTCAAAACTATTCTGGATTACTACTTTGGATCTATTCTACATTACTTGGCAACAACATACTCTGTAACAGATTAGGCAGTATAATCATATCTGTTAACTTGAGAGTGCCCACACTCAATCTACTTATCGTGATGTGTTAAATCAATTACTGTTAGACATTATTTGTCTGATAATCTACCAAATCTTTGAATTGAAGAATTTGTGATTTAATTAATAGCTTGTTGTTATGTTAAGGGTAATCAGACTTGTATATAATTCTAATGGCCTTCTTTTGAAAACTATTCTGAATTACAACTTTGGATCTTATATTACTTTGCAACAATCTACTCCGTGACAGATTAGGCAGTATAATCACATATGTTAACTTCAGTGCCCACACTGTATTTATTTATGGTTATTTGTTAAATCAAGTACTGTTAGACATGAAATAGGAAGTGTTTAACATAAATGTTATGGCTACTCACCATTGTAGCTCGCTCCTGGTCAATGATACGAGCCTCTTCTTGCAGTGGAAAACTTGCAGCCAACAAACACCGTGGAACCTAAAGGAATGAAATTAAACATTAACATTTCGCCTCGACCAATTTTCACACGTACAACGCAACGCGGCTACACTTCTGCTATTACAAACGCAAATCTCCTTAAACACAATGAGTGTTACTTACCGTGTACGCTCTAGACGGTCCAGTTGCAAGCAGAAAATAAAGATATTTCTGTTGATAATCGTCGCTGCTCAGTGGCTCACGGCCATCGCGCCAACAGATTTGAATTTTGGCGGAGGTTCGGGCAATTACGTCATATCCACGGCACATGACTGCGACGTAATACCCGCTTATCTGAAACGGCAGTTAAAAGTAGAGTTACATCAAGTTTTCTTGGAACCTAAACGAATGAAAGAAAACTATCATTTGGCCACAACCAACATTCACAGATACAACACAACGTGCGGGGTTGGGGTTAAAGATTGAGTGAAGGGCCCTCGTTTTAAACTACTGTTTTGAAAAGGAGTGGGAACAAGTAAGACGTATTTAATTTATTTAATGGGAAGTAGTAAGACTTATTAAATTTATTTAATCTACTTTTCTTCCCAGGCAAAATTTGATGTGCTGCAATTCCAAATTTCCAAAGTGAATGAAGGAATGAAGTCCTTTAAATTATGATTTTGTATAAATACTAGGCATTAACACAAAATCGACGGCACAAAATGGGCAGACTTTACTTGTTTGAAAAGGACTGGTTACAAGACAGACTTTTTTAATTTATTTAATGGGAAGAAGACTTATTTAGTTTAATTGATCTATTTTTGTTCCCTGCCAAAATTCGATTTGCTGCAATTCCAAATTTCCAAAGTGAATGAAGGAAAGAAGTCGTTTAAATTATGATTTTGTTTAAATACTAGGCATAGACACAAAATCTACGGCACAAAATGGGCAGACTTTACTTGTTTGAAGAGGACTGGTTACAAGACAGACTTTTCTGATTTATTTAATGGGAAGAGGACTTATTTAGTTTATTTAATCTATTTTTGTTCCCTGGCAAAATTGGATTTGCTGAAATTGTATTTTGCCAAATCTCGATTTGAGACCTGATAGGAAGTATTAAACGCTTAGTTAAATCAATACAAGTTGGTAATAAGAGCGAGTAATGTTGGTTGAACCGATGAATGAAGGTTGAAAGCAATTTAAATTATGACTTTGTATAAATACTAGATATTAACAGAACATCTACTGCGCAAAATGGGCAGAGTTTACTTGTTTGAGAAGGAGTGGCTTATTCAAAACTAAGATTTATGTAATCTGTTTGTTCCCAGGCAAAATTGGATGTGATGCAATTCCAAATTTCACCACATGATGGTGCCCAATTTTGACTTCATAGGACATATTAAACACTTAGCTTGTTATTATGTTCAAGGTAATCAGATTTGTTTATCATTCTAATGGCCTCTTCAAAACTATTCTGGATTACTACTTTGGATCTATTCTACATTACTTGGCAACAACATACTCTGTAACAGATTAGGCAGTATAATCACATATGTTAACTTGAGAGTGCCCACACTCAATCTACTTATCGTGATGTGTTAAATCAATTACTGTTAGACATTATTTGTCTGATAATCTACCAAATCTTTGAATTGAAGAATTTGTGATTTAATTAATAGCTTGTTCAGGGTAATCAGACTTGTATATAATTCTAATGGCCTTCTTTTGAAAACTATTCTGAATTACAACTTTGGATCTTATATTACTTTGCAACAATCTACTCCGTGACAGATTAGGCAGTATAATCACATATGTTAACTTCAGTGCCCACACTGTATTTATTTATGGTTATTTGTTAAATCAAGTACTGTTAGACATGAAATAGGAAGTGTTTAACATAAATGTTATGGCTACTCACCATTGTAGCTCGCTCCTGGTCAATGATACGAGCCTCTTCTTGCAGTGGAAAACTTGCAGCCAACAAACACCGTGGAACCTAAAGGAATGAAATTAAACATTAACATTTCGCCTCGACCAATTTTCACACGTACAACGCAACGCGGCTACACTTCTGCTATTACAAACGTAAATCTCCTTAAACACAATGAGTGTTACTTACCGTGTACGCTCTAGACGGTCCAGTTGCAAGCAGAAAATAAAGATATTTCTGTTGATAATCGTCGCTGCTCAGTGGCTCACGGCCATCGCGCCAACAGATTTGAATTTTGGCGGAGGTTCGGGCAATTACGTCATATCCGCGGCATTTGACTGCGACGTAATACCCGCTTATCTGAAACGGCAGTTAAAAGTAGAGTTACATCAAGTTTTCTTGGAACCTAAACGAATGAAAGAAAACTATCATTTGGCCACAACCAACATTCACAGATACAACACAACGTGCGGGGTTGAGGTTAAAGATTGAGTGAAGGGCCCTCGTTTTAAACTACTGTTTTGAAAAGGAGTGGGAACAAGTAAGACGTATTTAATTTATTTAATGGGAAGTAGTAAGACTTATTAAATTTATTTAATCTACTTTTCTTCCCAGGCAAAATTTGATGTGCTGCAATTCCAAATTTCCAAAGTGAATGAAGGAATGAAGTCCTTTAAATTATGATTTTGTATAAATACTAGGCATTAACACAAAATCGACGGCACAAAATGGGCAGACTTTACTTGTTTGAAAAGGACTGGTTACAAGACAGACTTTTTTAATTTATTTAATGGGAAGAAGACTTATTTAGTTTAATTGATCTATTTTTGTTCCCTGCCAAAATTCGATTTGCTGCAATTCCAAATTTCCAAAGTGAATGAAGGAAAGAAGTCGTTTAAATTATGATTTTGTTTAAATACTAGGCATAGACACAAAATCTACGGCACAAAATGGGCAGACTTTACTTGTTTGAAGAGGACTGGTTACAAGACAGACTTTTCTGATTTATTTAATGGGAAGAGGATTTATTTAGTTTATTTAATCTATTTTTGTTCCCTGGCAAAATTGGATTTGCTGAAATTGTATTTTGCCAAATCTCGATTTGAGACCTGATAGGAAGTATTAAACGCTTAGTTAAATCAATACAAGTTGGTAATAAGAGCGAGTAATGTTGGTTGAACCGATGAATGAAGGTTGAAAGCAATTTAAATTATGACTTTGTATAAATACTAGATATTAACAGAACATCTACTGCGCAAAATGGGCAGAGTTTACTTGTTTGAGAAGGAGTGGCTTATTCAAAACTAAGATTTATGTAATCTGTTTGTTCCCAGGCAAAATTGGATGTGATGCAATTCCAAATTTCACCACATGATGGTGCCCAATTTTGACTTCATAGGACATATTAAACACTTAGCTTGTTATTATGTTCAAGGTAATCAGATTTGTTTATCATTCTAATGGCCTCTTCAAAACTATTCTGGATTACTACTTTGGATCTATTCTACATTACTTGGCAACAACATACTCTGTAACAGATTAGGCAGTATAATCACATATGTTAACTTGAGAGTGCCCACACTCAATCTACTTATCGTGATGTGTTAAATCAATTACTGTTAGACATTATTTGTCTGATAATCTACCAAATCTTTGAATTGAAGAATTTGTGATTTAATTAATAGCTTGTTCGGGGTAATCAGACTTGTATATAATTCTAATGGCCTTCTTTTGAAAACTATTCTGAATTACAACTTTGGATCTTATATTACTTTGCAACAATCTACTCGGTGACAGATTAGGCAGTATAATCACATATGTTAACTTCAGTGCCCACACTGTATTTATTTATGGTTATTTGTTAAATCAAGTACTGTTAGACATGAAATAGGAAGTGTTTAACATAAATGTTATGGCTACTCACCATTGTAGCTCGCTCCTGGTCAATGATATGAGCCTCTTCTTGCAGTGGAAAACTTGCAGCCAACAAACACCGTGGAACCTAAAGGAATGAAATTAAACATTAACATTTCGCCCGGACCAACATTCACACGTACAACGCAACGCGGCTACACTTCTGCTATTACAAACGTAAATCTCCTTAAACACAACGAGTGTTACTTACCGTGTACGCTCTAGGCAAAATTGGATGTGATGCAATTCCAAATCTATCTGAAACGGCAGTTAAAAGTAGAGTTACATCAAGTTTTCTTTTTTAATCAACACAATCATTTACAACCGTTGACCAGAAAGAATCGTCGAAATTCGACGTCCCCCACAAACGCCACGCTCACTCGCTTTTCAGGGCAACAAAAGTACTTCTTTTTAAAAACGATGAGTTGTACTTACCGTGTACGCTCTGGACGGTCCAGTTGCAAGCAGAAAATAAAAATATTTCTCTTGTTAGTCGTATGTTACCATCCGCTGTGTCTTTGTCAACATCGCCGCCATTTTCCTACTTCCTGCTGCGAGCCACGCCCACGGATTTAAATTTGGGCGGAAGCTCTTTCCATTGGCGTCGTTTTCGCGTATAGCAAATCCGATTGGTTGGGAAGGGGGCACGGTTATGCAGCCGAGGAGTCCTGTGATCGGTGGGATGTAAAGTAGGCGTCGACGTCACGTCCGCGTCACGTGACCACGACGTGGCAGACGTCAAATAGCAACCGCTGTTTTGTTTAGTAGACTTACAGTTGTTATGCATTGACATAATGGCGCACACACCAAATAGATTTAAATAAATTAAATAATTCTTCTGCCCACTCTCTTTTAAACAAGTTAACTCTCCCCGCGGATTTGAATTCCGGCGAAAGTTACGCCCATCGACGTCACGTATGTCACGTGACCACGACGTGGCAGATGTCATATAGCAACCGCTGTTTTGTTTAGTAGATTTACAGTTGTTATGCATTGGCATAATGGTGTGCACTCAAAATAGATTTAAATAAATTAAATATTTCTTCTGCCTACTCCCTTTTAAACAAGTTAACTCTGCCCACGTCCATTGACGTCTTGTCTGCGTCACGTGACCACGACGTAGCGACGTCATATAGTAACCGCTGTTTTGACCAGTAGACTTAGTTATTATGCGTTGACATAATGGCGCACTGGTTAGCATGGCCACCTCTTAAGCATGATGATGCGGGTTCGACGCCTGATCAATGTTAGCATGGAGTGAGCTGAAGTGCATGGCGCTGAAGATTTGAATCTTTGAAATGCGCTGAGGTCTGACATATCAGGCAGAATGGTTTGCCATCACGTTCAACAAAAAATAGAAACTTTCCCACTCTGATTAAAACGTCCTGTGTTCATCTACGTATTTTTGTTTTGCTGTGCATCTTTTCCCTGCCATTTCGAGAGCCCAATTGACACTCATAGTTTAAAGAAATGTGTTTGCCCATCCTACTTTGTGGAATTTCACCACATGCGCTTTTGACCAAAATACCAAATTGAACTCAAGTGAAGCCAACACGCACAACCCCCCCCCCCCCCCCCCACACACACACACACACACACAAATGTTGATATGAACATAAAAGAGCCGCATGCGGTTCGGGAGTTGCGGCTTGGCCAAACCTGTACTATACAACTTTATTTGTATAAAATTTTCACAACAGCTGTCACACAAACAAAGCGGGAAAAACCGAAGACGTGCGTGTTCCGCCCACGCTGGATTTATTTGCACCTTTGAAAAGACACCGTATTGCCGCAGATGTGGCAAAGAGTACTTTTGGGCATCTGAGACGGAAGGATGTCCAAAGCATCACGTCACCTGCTCTGGTAGGCATGGTGGTGGGACGTTGAGGTCAACCGCTTTGGGGTTGGCTGACTCTTTGATCGCAGGATGCCACACACTTGAAGACAGAAGCAGAAAAGCAGAGCTAAATGCAAAATGTACTCACCGGTGACTCCAATTTTTTTCCCCCCTGAAGAAACAGCTGGACGGGTGGCCCCGGCTGGCCAGTGGGACTCTTGTTATTCTGACCCTTTTTAGTGCGCGTTTGGGGCAACAACCGTTTTTTGTGGCGCTCTCTTATGGTTCAAAAGTGCCCTGCATGTGAATTTGCTTTTCCTGCCTTCTGATTGGATGAGGGCCGGTGTGACGCGGTGCCTCTGTCACCGTGGCGGGGGGTATACGTTGGCATCGGAGCGTCTGCCAACGTCTGAGACCGGCTGGCAGTGTATCGGAGGTGTCGAGTGCGGTGCCGCTGGAGCTCACTCACCAGCTGGTGTTAGGGCCACAGAATGAAGGCCAAGGAGAAGAATAGAAAGAGAAACAGAAACTTCTCCTCCAATTGTTTGATTTGTCTCTTCTGAGCTTCGATGAATTCTTTCAGCTCTTTGTTCCTCTAGGACGGACAAATGGAAAGTGGCATTCAAAAGCCAGTAAGCGTGCAAGTAAGTGCCGGGCTGGCTTTGGGCCCTTACCTGTTGCGCGCTGTGCAGCAGATCCATTCTCTCTTGGAGGATGCAAGCGTCGCGCTCCCTCAACTCGCACATCAGGGCTCGCTTCCATTGGTCCACGGCGCTCCTAAGCTCTTCTCTCTGATCCGCCGTCAGCACGTCATTCACGCCAGCGTGGCTGGCTTTTTCGCCGTCCGTGGCGGGGCAGTCCCGCTGCGGTAGCGCCTCGTACAACATGGCCTCCAGCTCCAGGATCCTCTGGGCCGCAATCCTCGTCCATCAGTGGTCCGGCGGGAGATTTGAGGGCGGCTTACCTTATGAGCCTGGTCCATGGAACACTTCCTGAAGTCCAACTCTTCATCCAGGTAGCCCTTCTGCTTGCAGAACATATCCTAGCACAGCTCAAGGTCAGAATTGTTGGGGCACATTGCCGGAGTTCCCCTTGGCTGATGTCGCGTGTCTGTCTACCTTCTCACTTTCAATGTCCAACATCTTCTGTTGAAGTGCTGACTTGGTCACTTTGATGTATTCTAACCACTGAGGAAAGGCTGCTGTCACATAAGCAGAATGCGAGAGCGTGCGTGGACGTGCGCGTTACCTTCTCGGCTAGGGTGAGAAGGGTCCTGGCGTGAATCACGACCACCTGCTCCTCGTTGGTGAGATTCTGCAAGAGCCCAAAGGCACAGCGTCAACAAGCTTCTTTTAGCGCAAAGCCTTCCAAAAGTCACATTTGAGCCGCCGAGTCTCGTGGAGTGCGAACATAAGGAGTTCGACATACACTTACGGCGTTATAGCCCAGGATGTCCAGCTTCTTCATCAGATCACTGATGACGATGTCCGGGGGAAAGGCGCAAGGAGCAATGTAAGGTGTTCTGGGACCTCGGGTTAAGGTTAGGGTTGCGAGGGACGCCTTACGTACGCTCACGCCCTCGGCCTCGCAGTAGATCTGCAAAGGGCTGAGGCCGTCTGGGAAACGGACTTGCAGAAACTTCAAGACGGGGGAGCGCCACTCCCTCTCCTGAAAGGCAGAGGCATGCATCCATCCGTCCGTCCGTCCGTCCGTCCGTCCGTCCGTCACATCTCTGGCCTCAACACGCTTGTGCGAGTCTTCCCACCTCCAGCTCCAGGATGCGGAACTCAAGCAGTTCGTTTTGGTCTCGGATATCCTGGATGTGCTCTTTCAGACGCGCTTCTTCCGCCTCCATCCGCCTGACCTGAAAAGACAGTCAGACCTCATCTGCGGGGCTTCCCGACAGGTGTGACGCCAAGCGACTCCGCCCAGCGCCTTTCTTTCCGTCACCTTTTCGGCCAACTGCTGATTGCTCTGACGCAGCAGCTGCTTCTCCTCCACCCACTTGACATTCTAGAAGAGACAAACGCGTGGACAGCTTTGGAATGTTGTGTCATTTTCATCCACAAATTCTTTGGTTGACTGGAAAATGACATTTGCTTTTCTCCGCATTTTCCCAGCCACGTTCGGGGGGGGTTGGTCCAGTAATGCCAGACGGATGAGTGACTGAAGAATGTAGCTATTTTGTCTGAGAAAAAGGTGTGCTCATTGATGAGCTTACCTGTCCTTGTTGCTTCAGCGCTGACTCCAGATCTGCTACTCTGCTTTGATAGTGACCCATTTCTACCATCAGCTTTTCTCTGGTCTGAAAGGAGGAGGAGGGAGGCTCCTCCTCCTCCTTTCAGACCAGAGAACACCCGAGGCTGGGTGAGAACGGGGAGGCTGCGACCCGGCCGGGGGTTGCGGGAAGGGGCGCCACCTTGATCTCCTTCTCGGCGTCGTAGTCCCCTTTCGCTGGTCTGGGCTAGCAGAGCGTAGGCTCGTTGCAGCGCTTGATATTCTTGCGTCAGCTGGCGGTAGCGAAGCTCCGCCTCTTCATGCACACACCAATGCAACACAGCACTAGTACCAGAATCAGTCAGACCGGCGACAAAGCACCCGCGACGCAAAGACGAGTCCGATTCCAGGCTGAAGAGGAATGTTTGGTGCCAATACGCTGGCAGAAATGGCGGGCTACCTCTTCGGGTTCCGTGTCGGGGGTTCTGTCGGTGTGAAAAGACAAGGACGATCCGTCCGAGTCCACCAACACGTCTTCGTCGTAGCCGTAAAATGTTTCGATGACCTGCGGGCGCGGAAGCGAACATCTCTCTGAACAAACTGAAGCGACACCTCACGATGAATCGACGAGAGGAACGATAGCGAGAAAAAGGCCATTTCATCTTGCGCAACACCAAGCAGCCGCAAACAAACAGACTCACCTTGCAGGACCTCACGCTTTGTTCCTCCTCAGAGATTCTCGACGTCGGTATCGTAGCAGCAAATCTCTCTCCTGTCGACACAAATAATCCGCCTTTGAGATTCTTTGGATGCAAAGGGAACGAACGGCTCCGGCGCAGAAACAAACGCGACTCACAATGACATTTCTGACATGAGCTCCTGTCTCCAGAGCCTGAAAAACACGTCACCGGCGATGATTGGAGGGACGCTCGTCTTTTCCAAAAGTGACAACTACAGGGTGTGTCAGGGTTTTCCAGATTATCTTTATCGTATCATTGTGTTGCTTTGACTTTGACTGCGACCTGTAATAAATAATATTATTTATCCCTTATTTATCCCTATCGCTTATCCCTTCCTACACAAAGTCGTAAAACACCCCTTGCTATGTTTTGACTAGAGGTCAAGGGCTTCCTCTATTCAATCCACTCTTACACCCACCCTGTTTCTCTTAATTAAAATGCTCGTGCAGGAGCCGAGAGTCAGACTTCATTCGTACAACGGATGGACTCTCCACCTGCAGGTGTCCAAAAGAACTTACTTGTCTCCCGTGTGGTTCTTGCAAAATAAGTTGGAGCGAGCGCAACTCTAACAGGGTGCATTTTGCCACTAGCTGCCTACGGACAATGACGTCGCGCTCGCGGCTCATGGTTGACGGGCTGAGCAGCCGGGCAAGTCCGTCGTTTTCAGCGCACAGCGAGTGGCAAAGGCGCTGACAAAACGGGAGCTTTGAGCTGCTGAAAACGGCAAAACAAGTCTAAAGCGTGTTCAAACGCGTGCGCACAATGCTCCTGCTTGAAAGGTCGGAATTTAAGGGGCCAATTTTTTGGATGGCGGCCGCCGGCCAAGCTTTGGACGGAAAAGGTTTCCTGGCGACAGCGAGCGAGCGCGGCGCTGCCGTACGTGCACCGAGTCGCCTGCCTGAAGACCTTGGACAAGTCGTCGATGATGTGCCGCTGCTCCACAACTTGAAGGAACTCCATTTCACCGTCCTGCTGGCCGCAACCGCGGTCCAGGTCATTGAGCGAACTAGGCCTTCTCTGTGGAACACAAATGCAGTGGACTCTGTTGGCACGCCGCCGTTGTCCGCGTCGACTTACCAAGCTTGCCATCTCCTCGTTCTCCTGGGTGACAAAGCGCACTTTGTTTTCAAGGCGACACAGCACCAGCGAGAGTTCTTCATTCTTCCTGCTCAGGCGTTTGTTTTTGTACAGGAGTGGCAGAAACTGGCTTTCTGTTTCTCTCAGTCGCTTTAGCTGCAAGCATGAAGTGCGGGATATGAAAGACGCACAACACGCGGGCCAGAACGTATCCATTCCTTTTGCATCGGTTTGAACGGAATCGTGGCTTTGGCTCCCAATAAAAGACATCTACCAGGCAACCGACTCGCCGCGCCGCTCAACTAATAAGCAAGCGCAATGGGTGCCTCGCTGGATGGCGCGCATCAAACGTAGCGCAAACCTTCAAGCGTGCCGTCAATAAATTACCAGTTCATTGCGCTCTTCAGAAAGCAGGGCGTTTCGATCCTCCAGTTTCCTGATGACTGCGCTGAGCTCAGCGATTTTCAGATGAAACCGTCGCGTGTCCCGATCCTCCTGAGACTGAAAACGCCCCGCAACACACACACACAAGCACTCGTTCAAAGTTCAAAACTGTTTTTGTGCTACCTTCCTCCAGCAACGAACTAAGTCATGCGTACTGCAAGTGTGTGATGAGGTGGCTTACGCAATGAAGAGGATTGCTAGTAGCGGCGTTGACCCCACTTCCAGGGTAGTTTAGGCCCGCCCTTTGGGAATCCCTCAGGGCAGCGATCTGCTGCTCGGCAGCCTGAGTCTGCAGCTGAAGGCGGTGGACGTGGCCGGCCCCAGGGCTTCATCCAAAACACTAACCGCTCTGTCTTTCAGCTTGATCTCATCCGTCTGGATGTACAAACGGGGAGCGCTCAGGCAGGCGGGCAAACTCATTTGCCAGAATTGTGACAAAAACAAAGAGAGCAACCGGCCAATTTTTTTCTTGAATCGACTAGAACACCTTTGCTGTGACAAAAGCGAAGCGAGCAACCGGACATTTTCTTCTTGTGAAATAGAATAGAATAGAATGCCTTAGGTGTCATTGCACTGCAGGTATACAACGAAATTGGGAACATAGCCACGCACCGCGCATCTGATCAGTCCTACCAGTCGGCGGATCTCCCTCTCGCAGTCTCTCTTGGTTCGGCTCAGCTCCTCCCGATGCTGGTGATGAGCCGATCGGAGCTCGGCCGCTCGGGACTGCCAGGCCTGCTGGGCCGCTGCCAGGGCTTCTTCCGCGCTCCTGGTGGAGGCGACACCGCTCGGTCTCCCGACACCGCCGCGTCTCCTCCACCTCCGCCAGCAAAGCGCCCCCCCTCCTCACCTGAGCAGACATTGCGCCACACCGGGCCGTTGAGACCGCAACGGAGTGCCGCGACGCTTACTGGGGACAAGCTACACAATACGGTAGCGGCCGCATCGAAGCCCGACGTGGCGTGCGGATAGTCAGACACGGATAGAGCGGATCACCTTGTCCATGGAGCCGTCCCTCAGGCTGAGGACCAAGGCATTCAGTCGCTGGATCTCTCCATCTTTGATTTTGATCACTCTCATCAGCTCCATTTCATGCTGCCGCAGTAATGTCTCCCTGGTAATGGCTAACTCTTTCTGCTTCTCCTCATGGAGTTTGCTTTTGAGTTCCGTCATGGCGGCGGTGGCACGGTGGTGCTCCGCCCGCAGGTCCTGACTTCTCTCTCTCTCCAGACAGCTGACCTGACATGACTTAGACTTAGACAAACTTTATTGTCATCTTGTCTGCACATGGTGCATACAAAACGAAATTCCGTTGCATACGTCTTACAACAAAGTAGTGATATTGCAGTTGAATAGAAGTAACATATCCTATGAAAATATATATATATACATATATACTATATATATATATATATATATATATATTAAAAATAAGTATAAAGTGCAGCAGTGATAATTATGCAATAGTGCAAGTAGGCAAAACAGTATTCAAGAGTGTGCAGAGGAATGCTAAACCATGTATTAAACTTCTATTTAAAGGGTTTATACAAGTTCAGTAAAGTTGGTAGTGCGAGATAGTGCAAGATAGAGGTCCGTAGTGTCATAAAGTACAGTTCTGTGAATGTGTGATGCAGAGTTCAGTTTAGAGCTCAACAGTTCTAGTGTTCAACAGTCTGATGACAGCAGGGAAAAAGCTGTTGCAGAACCTGGTGGACCTGCAGCGGATGCTGCAAACCTCTTCCCAGAGGGCAGCAGGGAGAACAGTCCATGGTGGGGGTGTGATGGGTCATTGATGATGTTACGGGCACGGGACATGCAGCGCTGAGATGAAATGTCCTGAATGGAGGGAAGAGGAGCCCCTATGATCCTCTCTGCTGTCCTCACCACTCTCCTCACGTTCTTCCAATCGGAGGCGGTGCAGCCTCCACACCACACAGAGAGACAGCTTGTCAGAATGCTCTCTATGGTGCTCCTGTAGAACGTCCTCATGATGGGTGGGGGCAGGTGGGCTCTCCTCATCCTCCGCAGGAAGTACAAGCGCTTCTGTGCCCTCTTGACCAGTGCCGTAGTGTTCATAGTCCAGGTGAGGTCTTCTGTGATGTGGACCCCCAGGAATTTGGTGGTGCTGACCACCTCCACAGCTGAGCTGTTGATGATCAGTGGAGCGTGGTGAGGCTGTTTTTTCCTGAAGTCGACGATGATCTCCTTCATCTTCTCCTCATTCAGGATCAGGCTGTTTTCTCTGCACCAGCCCACCAGCTGCTCCACCTCCTCTCTGTAGTCCAGGTCGTTGTTGTCTCTGATGAGCCCCACCACCGTTGTGTCGTCTGCTGACTTCACGATGTGATTGGTGGTGAACCTGAGGACGCAGTCGTGTGTCATCAGGGTGCACAGCAGGGGGCTCAGGACGCAGCCCTGAAGGGAGCCTGTGCTGAGGGTGATGACATCAGAGGTGTTCTGTCCGACCCGGACTGACTGAGGTCTGTTGGTGAGGAAGTCTAGCAGCCAGTTGCGAAGGGGGGTGTTGAAGCCCAGGTGTTCCAATTTTCCTACCAGATGCTGTGGGATGATGGTGTTAAACGCTGAGCTGAAGTCCAGGAACAGCCTCCGCACATGGGTGTTCTTCTCCTCCAGGTGAGCCAGGCTCAGGTGAAGAACGGAGGAGATGGCGTCCTGAGTGGAGCGGTTTTGCCGGTCGGCAAACTGGAACGGGTCAAATAATAGGGGGAGTCTGGAAACGATGTGACCTTTAAGCAGCCTTTCGAAGCACTTCATCATAACCGGAGTCAGTGCAACAGGCCGGTAATCATTAAATGAGGTGATTTGAGGTTTCTTCGGCACCGGAATGATGGAGGCAGTCTTAAAGCACGCCGGCACTGTGGCTTGGCCCAGCGAGGTGTTAAAAATGTCTGTGATGACCCCAGCCAGATGACTTGCACATTCCCTGAACACACGCCCAGGAATGTTGTCGGGGCCAGGGGCCTTACAGGGGTTGACTCTCCTCAGGGTCTTCAACACATCGGCGGAGTCAAGGCAGAGTACCTCCTCTTCCTGATGGGGACAGTTTTAACTGCTGGAGTGCCGTTTAGTGCCTCGAACCTCCCAAAGAAGTTATTTAGACCATTTAGAAAGTCAGCATCAACTACACCCACCGGGGGGGGGGAGGGTGAGTTGTAGTCTGTAATCGCCCGTATGCCTTGCCACATACTCCTGATGTTTTTGACGTCGTGGAAACGATCCTGAAATTTTCGACTGCGGTCTCGCTTCGCTATCCTGATGGCACGGTTCAAGTTGGCTCTCGCTGTCCTCAGTGTCTCCTTGTCGCCAGACTTGAAGGCAGAGTTCCGCGCTCGTAGCGTTTGACGTACCTCCTCAGTCATCCAGGGTCGTTGGTTGCCCCGGGTGATGATATTCTTAGTGGTGCTGACGTCCTCGGTGCATTTGTTGATGTAGGCTGACACAGTCATGGCACACGCATGTCTAATCTACATCGGGAAAACTGGGAGGGAGGGAGGCAGGCAGGGAGGCAGGCAGGGAGGCAGGCAGGGAGGCAGGCAGTGTCTGTCTGTTGAGGTTTTCACCTTGTTCTTCTCCTGCTGAAGTTCTAACTGGACGTCCATCAGTTTGGTTCTCAGCTCGTCATTGGCGGCCTGAAGGGCGTCCGTTCGCTCCGCCTTGGCCCGCCCTGCCGGAGCTCGTTTGGACATCTCTTACTCGAGTCTCGCCCGGTCGTCAGTCAGAGATCACAACATTTGTACCTGGAGAGCACAAACGCAGCGCTGTTTTCCACTGGCTTCGAACTCAACTTCAATCGGTACCGTAACTTACAACATCATAAACATAGAACTAGCTTGACTTATTCATTGAATAAATGCATTTGGTTCTTCAAAACTGCATCACGCAACATAGCGTGACCGAGACGGCCGTTATCCACCTGCGTGAAGTTATTTGGTGAAATGAATGAGATGTTTAAGACACCATCGTTCTGTCTCTATGTAGATGAAGGTAAATAATCGATTGCTGAAGGTCCAAAGGTGTTGTGATAAACAAATAAACATATTAGTGATTAGTGACATATTTGTGATAAACATATTAGGCAGGATAATCACATATGTTAACGTGACTGCCCACACTGTATTTATTTATGGTTATTTGTTAAATCGAGTACTGTTAGACATGAAATAGGAAGTGTTTAACATAAATGGAAGACGAAAGGGGTACTCACCATTGTAGCTCCTGCTGGTCAATGATACGAGCCTCTTCTTGCAGTGGAAAACATACAGCCAACAAACACCGTGGAACCTAAAGGAATGAAATTAAACATTAACATTTAGCCTCAACCAACATTCACAGATACAACGCAACGCAAACTACACAAACGTAAATCTTTTTAAACACAATGAGTTGTACTTACCGTGTACGCTCTAGACGGTCCACTTGCAAGCGGAAAATAAAGATATTTCTGTTGATAATCGTCGTGTTTGTATCCGGTGTCTCGCTCAAGGCCATTGCGCCCACAGATTTGAATTTTGGCGAGAGTTCAGCCTATTGACGTCATTTCCGCGGTGTAATACCCGCATATCTGAAACGGCAAAGTTAAGAGTAGAGTTAAATAAAGTTTTTAGTCAACGCAATAATTTACAACCGTTGACCAGTCGAAATAATCGTCGAAATTTGGCGTCTGTGGCTGGAAGCAGACGCCGAGTTCGACATTCCTCCCAAACGCCACACTCCCTCGCTTTTCAGGGCTAAAAAAAAACAGTTGTAATTACCTTGTACGCTCTAGACGGTCAAGTTGCAAGCTGAAAACAAAAATATTTGCCTTGTTAGTCATCGTGTTACTAACAGCTGTGTCTTGTTTGCCAGAACTGCCGCTTTCCTACTTCCTGTTGCAAGCCACGCCCACGGATTATAATTTTGCCGTGAGTTCCGCCTATTGACGTCATGTCCGCGTCACATGACTGCGACGTAATATTATCTAAAACTGTTTGTGCGGTATTGTGTTGTTCTGTGCGGTATTGTGTTATTCTGTGCGGCGTCGTGTTGTTCTGTGCGGCGTCGTGTTGTTCAGTGCGACGTCGTGTTGTTCAGTGCGGCATGGTGTTGTTCAGTGCGGAATGGTGTTGTTCAGTGCGGCATGGTGTTGTTCAGTGCGGGATGGTGTTCAATGCGGGATCGTGTTGTTCAGTGCGGGGTGGTGTTGTTCAGTGCAGGATGGTGTTGTTCAGTGCAGGATGGTGTTGTTCAGTGCGGCATGGTGTTGTTCAATGCAGGATCGTGTTGTTCAGTGCAGCATAATGTTGTTCAGTGCAGCATGGTGTTGTTCAGTGCGGCATGGTGTTGTTCAATGCGGCATGGTGTTGTTCAGTGCGGGATGGTGTTGTTCAGTGCGGCATGGTGTTTTTCAGTGCGGCATAATGTTGTTCAGTGCGGCATGGTGTTGTTCAGTGCGGCATGGTGTTGTTCAGTGCGACATAATGTTGTTCAGTGCGGCATAATGTTGTTCAGTGCGGCATGGTGTTGTTCAGTGCGGCATGGTGTTGTTCAGTGCGGCATGGTGTTGTTCAGTGCGGCATGGTGTTGTTCAGTGCAGGATGGTGTTGTTCAGTGCAGGATGGTGTTGTTCAATGCGGGATGGTGTTGTTCAGTGCGGGATGGTGTTGTTCAGTGCGGCATGGTGTTGTTCAGTGCAGGATGGTGTTGTTCAGTGCGGCATGGTGTTGTTCAATGCGGCATGGTGTTGTTCAGTGCAGGATGGTGTTGTTCAGTGCAGGATGGTGTTGTTCAATGCGGCATGGTGTTGTTCAATGCGGCATGGTGTTGTTCAGTGCGGCATGGTGTTGTTCAGTGCGGCATGGTGTTGTTCAGTGCAGCGTAATGTTGTTCAGTGCGGCATGGTGTTGTTCAGTGCGGAATGGTGTTGTTCAGTGCGGCATGGTGTTGTTCAGTGCAGGATGGTGTTGTTCAGTGCGGCATGGTGTTGCTCAGTGCGGCATGGTGTTGTTCAGTGCGGGATGGTGTTGTTCATTGCGGCATGGTGTTGTTCAGTGCGGCATGGTGTTGTTCAGTGCGGCATGGTGTTGTTCAGTGCGGCATAATGTTGTTCAGTGCGCCATAATGTTGTTCAGTGCGGCATGGTGTTGTTCAGTGCGGGATGGTGTTGTTCAGTGCAGGATGGTGTTGTTCAGTGCGGCATGGTGTTGTTCAGTGCGGCATGGTGTTGTTCAGTGCGGCATAATGTTGTTCAGTGCGGCATAATGTTGTTCAGTGCGGGATGGTGTTGTTCATTGCGGCATGGTGTTGTTCAGTGCGGCATGGTGTTGTTCAGTGCGGCATGGTGTTGTTCAGTGCGGGATGGTGTTGTTCAGTGCGGGATGGTGTTGTTCAGTGCGGCATGGTGTTGTTCAGTGCGGCATGGTGTTGTTCATTTCGGCATAATGTTGTTCAGTGCGGCATAATGTTGTTTAGTGCGGCATGGTGTTGTTCAGTGCGGGATGGTGTTGTTCAGTGCGTTATAATGTTGTTCAGTGCGGCATGGTGTTGTTCAGTGCGGCATGGTGTTGTTCAGTGCGGCATGGTGTTGTTCAGTGCGGCATAATGTTGTTCAGTGCGGCATAATGTTGTTCAGTGCGGCATGGTGTTGTTCAGTGCGGGATGGTGTTGTTCAGTGCGGGATGGTGTTGTTCAGTGCGGCATGGTGTTCAATGCGGAATGGTGTTGTTCAGTGCAGGATGGTGTTGTTCAGTGCGGCATGGTGTTGTTCAGTGCGGCATGGTGTTGCTCAGTGCGGCATGGTGTTGTTCAGTGCGGGGTGGTGTTGTTCAGTGCAGGATGGTGTTGTTCAGTGCAGGATGGTGTTGTTCAGTGCGGCATGGTGTTGTTCAATGCAGGATCGTGTTGTTCAGTGCGGCATAATGTTGTTCAGTGCGGCATAATGTTGTTCAGTGCGGCATAGTGTTGTTCAGTGCGGCATGGTGTTGTTCAGTGCGGCATGGTGTTGTTCAGTGCAGGATGGTGTTGTTCAGTGCGGCATGGTGTTGTTCAATGCGGCATGGTGTTGTTCAGTGCGGGATGGTGTTGTTCAGTGCAGGATGGTGTTGTTCAGTGCGGCATGGTGTTGTTCAGTGCGGAATGGTGTTGTTCAGTGCGGCATGGTGTTGTTCAGTGCGGCATGGTGTTGTTCAGTGCGGGATGGTGTTGTTCAGTGCAGGATGGTGTTGTTCAATGCGGCATGGTGTTGTTCACTGCGGGATGGTGTTGTTCAATGCGGGATCGTGTTGTTCAGTGCAGGATGGTGTTGTTCAGTGTGGCATGGTGTTGTTCAATGCAGGATCGTGTTGTTCAGTGCAGCATAATGTTGTTCAGTGCAGCATGGTGTTGTTCAGTGCGGCATGGTGTTGTTCACTGCGGGATGGTGTTGTTCAATGCGGGATCGTGTTGTTCAGTGCGGCATAATGTTGTTCAGTGCAGCATGGTGTTGTTCAGTGCGACATAATGTTGTTTAGTGCGGCATAATGTTGTTCAGTGCGGCATAATGTTGTTCAGTGCGGCATGGTGTTGTTCAGTGCGGCATGGTGTTGTTCAGTGCGGCATGGTGTTGTTCAGTGCAGGATGGTGTTGTTCAGTGCGGCATGGTGTTGTTCAATGCGGCATGGTGTTGTTCAGTGCGGGATGGTGTTGTTCAGTGCAGGATGGTGTTGTTCAGTGCGGCATGGTGTTGTTCAGTGCGGCATGGTGTTGTTCAGTGCGGCATGGTGTTGTTCAGTGCGGTATGGTGTTGTTCAGTGCAGGATGGTGTTGTTCAATGCGGGATCGTGTTGTTCAGTGCGGCATGGTGTTGTTCAGTGCGGCATGGTGTTGTTCAGTGCGGCATAATGTTGTTCAGTGCGGCATGGTGTTGTTCAGTGCGGCATGGTGTTGTTCAGTGCGGCATGGTGTTGTTCAGTGCGGCATGGTGTTGTCCAGTGCGCCATAATGTTGTTCAGTGCGCCATAATGTTGTTCAGTGCGGCATGGTGTTGTTTAGTGCGGGATGGTGTTGTTCAGTGCAGGATGGTGTTGTTCAGTGCGGCATGGTGTTGTTCAATGCGGCATGGTGTTGTTCAGTGCGGGATGGTGTTGTTCAGTGCGGCATGGTGTTGTTCAGTGCGGCATAATGTTGTTCAGTGCGGCATGGTGTTGTTCAGTGCGGCATGGTGTTGTTCAGTGCGGCATGGTGTTGTTCAGTGCGGCATGGTGTTGTTCAGTGCGGAATGGTGTTGTTCAGTGCGGCATGGTGTTGTTCAGTGCGGGATGGTGTTGTTCAATGCGGGATCGTGTTGTTCAGTGCGGGGTGGTGTTGTTCAGTGCAGGATGGTGTTGTTCAGTGCAGGATGGTGTTGTTCAATGCAGGATCGTGTTGTTCAGTGCAGCATAATGTTGTTCAGTGCAGCATGGTGTTGTTCAGTGCGGCATGGTGTTTTTCAGTGCGGCATAATGTTGTTCAGTGCGGCATGGTGTTGTTCAGTGCGGCATGGTGTTGTTCAGTGCAGGATGGTGTTGTTCAGTGCGGCATGGTGTTGTTCAGTGCGGCATGGTGTTGTTCAGTGCGGCATGGTGTTGTTCAGTGCGGCATAATGTTGTTCAGTGCGGCATAATGTTGTTCAGTGCGGCATGGTGTTGTTCAGTGCGGGATGGTGTTGTTCAGTGCGGGATGGTGTTGTTCAGTGCGGCATGGTGTTCAATGCGGAATGGTGTTGTTCAGTGCAGGATGGTGTTGTTCAGTGCGGCATGGTGTTGTTCAGTGCGGCATAATGTTGTTCAGTGCGGCATGGTGTTGTTCAGTGCGGCATGGTGTTGTTCAGTGCGGCATGGTGTTGTTCAGTGCGGCATAATGTTGTTCAGTGCGGCATGGTGTTGTTCAGTGCGGCATGGTGTTGTTCAGTGCGGCATAATGTTCAGTGCGGCATAATGTTGTTCAGTGCGGCATGGTGTTGTTCAGTGCGGGATGGTGTTGTTCAGTGCAGGATGGTGTTGTTCAGTGCGGCATGGTGTTCAGTGCGGGATGGTGTCTTTCAGTGCGGCATGGTGTCGTTCAGTGCGGCATGGTGTCTTTCAGTGCGGCATGGTGTCGTTCAGTGAGGCATGGTGTTGTTCAGTGCGGCATGGTGTTGTTTAGTGCGGCATGGTGTTGTTCAGTGCGGGATGGTGTTGTTCAGTGTGGCATGGTGTTCAGTGCGGCATGGTGTTGTTCAGTGCGGTATCGTGTTTTTCAGTGCGGTATCGTGTTTCTCAGTGCGGTATCGTGTTGTTCAGTGCAGTATCGTTGTGTTGTTCGTATTGTGTTTAACACTTAGCCTCTAACACTTAGCCTCTAACACTTAGCCTCTAGCATCTAGAAGGTAAATAAATAGGAAGGAAGGACTCACCGGTGACGTCTTCGCCCACGTCCAAGCGTTGTACTTTGTATTTTCATCCTTCTGACAGTGGAAAACATAGCCAACAAACACCGTGGAACCTAAACGAATGAAAGAAAACTATCATTTGGCCACAACCAACATTCACAGATACAACACAATGTGACGTGCGGGGTTGAGGTTAAAGGTTGAGTGAAGGGCCCTCGTTTTAAACTACTTTTTTGAAAAGGATTGGGAACAAGTAAGACGTATTTAATTTATTTAATGGGAAGTAGTAAGAGCTATTGAATTTAATCTATGTATTATATTCTATTGTATTGTATTCTGTTGTATTCTTTTGGATTGTATTCACACTAACCCCACTAAAACTTCAGCCCACAAAAACTCGCCTCTGGCGCCTAGCCTCTGGCACTTAGCCTCTAACACTTAGCCTTTAACACTTAGCCTTTAACACTTAGCCTTTAACACTTAGCCTAGAAGGTGAATAAATAGGGTTAAAGGTTGAGTGAAGGGACCTCGTTTTAAACTACTTTTTTGTAAAGGAGTGGGAACAAGTAAGACGTATTTAATTTATTTAATGGGAAGTAGTAAGACTTATTAAATTTATTTAATCTACTTTTCTTCCCAGGCAAAATTTGATGTGCTGCAATTCCAAATTTCCAAAGTGAATGAAGGAATGAAGTCCTTTAAATTATGATTTTGTATAAATACTAGGCATTAACACAAAATCGACGGCACAAAATGGGCAGACTTTACTTGTTTGAAAAGGACTGGTTACAAGACAGACTTTTTTAATTTATTTAATGGGAAGAAGACTTATTTAGTTTAATTGATCTATTTTTGTTCCCTGGCAAAATTCGATTTGCTGCAATTCCAAATTTCCAAAGTGAATGAAGGAAAGAAGTCGTTTAAATTATGATTTTGTTTAAATACTAGGCATAGACACAAAATCTACGGCACAAAATGGGCAGACTTTACTTGTTTGAAGAGGACTGGTTACAAGACAGACTTTTCTGATTTATTTAATGGGAAGAGGACTTATTTAGTTTATTTAATCTATTTTTGTTCCCTGGCAAAATTGGATTTGCTGAAATTGTATTTTGCCAAATCTCGATTTGAGACCTGATAGGAAGTATTAAACGCTTAGTTAAATCAATACAAGTTGGTAATAAGAGCGAGTAATGTTGGTTGAACCGATGAATGAAGGTTGAAAGCAATTTAAATTATGACTTTGTATAAATACTAGATATTAACAGAACATCTACTGCGCAAAATGGGCAGAGTTTACTTGTTTGAGAAGGAGTGGCTTATTCAAAACTAAGATTTATGTAATCTGTTTGTTCCCAGGCAAAATTGGATGTGATGCAATTCCAAATTTCACCACATGATGGTGCCCAATTTTGACTTCATAGGACATATTAAACACTTAGCTTGTTATTATGTTCAAGGTAATCAGATTTGTTTATCATTCTAATGGCCTCTTCAAAACTATTCTGGATTACTACTTTGGATCTATTCTACATTACTTGGCAACAACATACTCTGTAACAGATTAGGCAGTATAATCACATATGTTAACTTGAGAGTGCCCACACTCAATCTACTTATCGTGATGTGTTAAATCAATTACTGTTAGACATTATTTGTCTGATAATCTACCAAATCTTTGAATTGAAGAATTTGTGATTTAATTAATAGCTTGTTCAGGGTAATCAGACTTGTATATAATTCTAATGGCCTTCTTTTGAAAACTATTCTGAATTACAACTTTGGATCTTATATTACTTTGCAACAATCTACTCCGTGACAGATTAGGCAGTATAATCACATATGTTAACTTCAGTGCCCACACTGTATTTATTTATGGTTATTTGTTAAATCAAGTACTGTTAGACATGAAATAGGAAGTGTTTAACATAAATGTTATGGCTACTCACCATTGTAGCTCGCTCCTGGTCAATGATACGAGCCTCTTCTTGCAGTGGAAAACTTGCAGCCAACAAACACCGTGGAACCTAAAGGAATGAAATTAAACATTAACATTTCGCCTCGACCAATTTTCACACGTACAACGCAACGCGGCTACACTTCTGCTATTACAAACGTAAATCTCCTTAAACACAATGAGTGTTACTTACCGTGTACGCTCTAGACGGTCCAGTTGCAAGCAGAAAATAAAGATATTTCTGTTGATAATCGTCGCTGCTCAGTGGCTCACGGCCATCGCGCCAACAGATTTGAATTTTGGCGGAGGTTCGGGCAATTACGTCATATCCACGGCACATGACTGCGACGTAATACCCGCTTATCTGAAACGGCAGTTAAAAGTAGAGTTACATCAAGTTTTCTTGGAACCTAAACGAATGAAAGAAAACTATCATTTGGCCACAACCAACATTCACAGATACAACACAACGTGCGGGGTTGGGGTTAAAGATTGAGTGAAGGGCCCTCGTTTTAAACTACTGTTTTGAAAAGGAGTGGGAACAAGTAAGACGTATTTAATTTATTTAATGGGAAGTAGTAAGACTTATTAAATTTATTTAATCTACTTTTCTTCCCAGGCAAAATTTGATGTGCTGCAATTCCAAATTTCCAAAGTGAATGAAGGAATGAAGTCCTTTAAATTATGATTTTGTATAAATACTAGGCATTAACACAAAATCGACGGCACAAAATGGGCAGACTTTACTTGTTTGAAAAGGACTGGTTACAAGACAGACTTTTTTAATTTATTTAATGGGAAGAAGACTTATTTAGTTTAATTGATCTATTTTTGTTCCCTGCCAAAATTCGATTTGCTGCAATTCCAAATTTCCAAAGTGAATGAAGGAAAGAAGTCGTTTAAATTATGATTTTGTTTAAATACTAGGCATAGACACAAAATCTACGGCACAAAATGGGCAGACTTTACTTGTTTGAAGAGGACTGGTTACAAGACAGACTTTTCTGATTTATTTAATGGGAAGAGGACTTATTTAGTTTATTTAATCTATTTTTGTTCCCTGGCAAAATTGGATTTGCTGAAATTGTATTTTGCCAAATCTCGATTTGAGACCTGATAGGAAGTATTAAACGCTTAGTTAAATCAATACAAGTTGGTAATAAGAGCGAGTAATGTTGGTTGAACCGATGAATGAAGGTTGAAAGCAATTTAAATTATGACTTTGTATAAATACTAGATATTAACAGAACATCTACTGCGCAAAATGGGCAGAGTTTACTTGTTTGAGAAGGAGTGGCTTATTCAAAACTAAGATTTATGTAATCTGTTTGTTCCCAGGCAAAATTGGATGTGATGCAATTCCAAATTTCACCACATGATGGTGCCCAATTTTGACTTCATAGGACATATTAAACACTTAGCTTGTTATTATGTTCAAGGTAATCAGATTTGTTTATCATTCTAATGGCCTCTTCAAAACTATTCTGGATTACTACTTTGGATCTATTCTACATTACTTGGCAACAACATACTCTGTAACAGATTAGGCAGTATAATCACATATGTTAACTTGAGAGTGCCCACACTCAATCTACTTATCGTGATGTGTTAAATCAATTACTGTTAGACATTATTTGTCTGATAATCTACCAAATCTTTGAATTGAAGAATTTGTGATTTAATTAATAGCTTGTTCAGGGTAATCAGACTTGTATATAATTCTAATGGCCTTCTTTTGAAAACTATTCTGAATTACAACTTTGGATCTTATATTACTTTGCAACAATCTACTCCGTGACAGATTAGGCAGTATAATCACATATGTTAACTTCAGTGCCCACACTGTATTTATTTATGGTTATTTGTTAAATCAAGTACTGTTAGACATGAAATAGGAAGTGTTTAACATAAATGTTATGGCTACTCACCATTGTAGCTCGCTCCTGGTCAATGATACGAGCCTCTTCTTGCAGTGGAAAACTTGCAGCCAACAAACACCGTGGAACCTAAAGGAATGAAATTAAACATTAACATTTCGCCCGGACCAACATTCACACGTACAACGCAACGCGGCTACACTTCTGCTATTACAAACGTAAATCTCCTTAAACACAATGAGTGTTACTTACCGTGTACGCTCTAGACGGTCCAGTTGCAAGCAGAAAATAAAGATATTTCTGTTGATAATCGTCGCTGCTCAGTGGCTCACGGCCATCGCGCCAACAGATTTGAATTTTGGCGGAGGTTCGGGCAATTACGTCATATCCGCGGCATTTGACTGCGACGTAATACCCGCTTATCTGAAACGGCAGTTAAAAGTAGAGTTACATCAAGTTTTCTTGGAACCTAAACGAATGAAAGAAAACTATCATTTGGCCACAACCAACATTCACAGATACAACACAACGTGCGGGGTTGAGGTTAAAGATTGAGTGAAGGGCCCTCGTTTTAAACTACTGTTTTGAAAAGGAGTGGGAACAAGTAAGACGTATTTAATTTATTTAATGGGAAGTAGTAAGACTTATTAAATTTATTTAATCTACTTTTCTTCCCAGGCAAAATTTGATGTGCTGCAATTCCAAATTTCCAAAGTGAATGAAGGAATGAAGTCCTTTAAATTATGATTTTGTATAAATACTAGGCATTAACACAAAATCGACGGCACAAAATGGGCAGACTTTACTTGTTTGAAAAGGACTGGTTACAAGACAGACTTTTTTAATTTATTTAATGGGAAGAAGACTTATTTAGTTTAATTGATCTATTTTTGTTCCCTGCCAAAATTCGATTTGCTGCAATTCCAAATTTCCAAAGTGAATGAAGGAAAGAAGTCGTTTAAATTATGATTTTGTTTAAATACTAGGCATAGACACAAAATCTACGGCACAAAATGGGCAGACTTTACTTGTTTGAAGAGGACTGGTTACAAGACAGACTTTTCTGATTTATTTAATGGGAAGAGGACTTATTTAGTTTATTTAATCTATTTTTGTTCCCTGGCAAAATTGGATTTGCTGAAATTGTATTTTGCCAAATCTCGATTTGAGACCTGATAGGAAGTATTAAACGCTTAGTTAAATCAATACAAGTTGGTAATAAGAGCGAGTAATGTTGGTTGAACCGATGAATGAAGGTTGAAAGCAATTTAAATTATGACTTTGTATAAATACTAGATATTAACAGAACATCTACTGCGCAAAATGGGCAGAGTTTACTTGTTTGAGAAGGAGTGGCTTATTCAAAACTAAGATTTATGTAATCTGTTTGTTCCCAGGCAAAATTGGATGTGATGCAATTCCAAATTTCACCACATGATGGTGCCCAATTTTGACTTCATAGGACATATTAAACACTTAGCTTGTTATTATGTTCAAGGTAATCAGATTTGTTTATCATTCTAATGGCCTCTTCAAAACTATTCTGGATTACTACTTTGGATCTATTCTACATTACTTGGCAACAACATACTCTGTAACAGATTAGGCAGTATAATCACATATGTTAACTTGAGAGTGCCCACACTCAATCTACTTATCGTGATGTGTTAAATCAATTACTGTTAGACATTATTTGTCTGATAATCTACCAAATCTTTGAATTGAAGAATTTGTGATTTAATTAATAGCTTGTTCGGGGTAATCAGACTTGTATATAATTCTAATGGCCTTCTTTTGAAAACTATTCTGAATTACAACTTTGGATCTTATATTACTTTGCAACAATCTACTCGGTGACAGATTAGGCAGTATAATCACATATGTTAACTTCAGTGCCCACACTGTATTTATTTATGGTTATTTGTTAAATCAAGTACTGTTAGACATGAAATAGGAAGTGTTTAACATAAATGTTATGGCTACTCACCATTGTAGCTCGCTCCTGGTCAATGATATGAGCCTCTTCTTGCAGTGGAAAACTTGCAGCCAACAAACACCGTGGAACCTAAAGGAATGAAATTAAACATTAACATTTCGCCCGGACCAACATTCACACGTACAACGCAACGCGGCTACACTTCTGCTATTACAAACGTAAATCTCCTTAAACACAACGAGTGTTACTTACCGTGTACGCTCTAGGCAAAATTGGATGTGATGCAATTCCAAATCTATCTGAAACGGCAGTTAAAAGTAGAGTTACATCAAGTTTTCTTTTTTAATCAACACAATCATTTACAACCGTTGACCAGAAAGAATCGTCGAAATTCGACGTCCCCCACAAACGCCACGCTCACTCGCTTTTCAGGGCAACAAAAGTACTTCTTTTTAAAAACGATGAGTTGTACTTACCGTGTACGCTCTGGACGGTCCAGTTGCAAGCAGAAAATAAAAATATTTCTCTTGTTAGTCGTATGTTACCATCCGCTGTGTCTTTGTCAACATCGCCGCCATTTTCCTACTTCCTGCTGCGAGCCACGCCCACGGATTTAAATTTGGGCGGAAGCTCTTTCCATTGGCGTCGTTTTCGCGTATAGCAAATCCGATTGGTTGGGAAGGGGGCACGGTTATGCAGCCGAGGAGTCCTGTGATCGGTGGGATGTAAAGTAGGCGTCGACGTCACGTCCACGTCACGTGACCACGACGTGGCAGACGTCAAATAGCAACCGCTGTTTTGTTTAGTAGACTTACAGTTGTTATGCATTGACATAATGGCGCACACACCAAATAGATTTAAATAAATTAAATAATTCTTCTGCCCACTCTCTTTTAAACAAGTTAACTCTCCCCGCGGATTTGAATTCCGGCGAAAGTTACGCCCATCGACGTCACGTATGTCACGTGACCACGACGTGGCAGATGTCATATAGCAACCGCTGTTTTGTTTAGTAGATTTACAGTTGTTATGCATTGGCATAATGGTGTGCACTCAAAATAGATTTAAATAAATTAAATATTTCTTCTGCCTACTCCCTTTTAAACAAGTTAACTCTGCCCACGTCCATTGACGTCTTGTCTGCGTCACGTGACCACGACGTAGCGACGTCATATAGTAACCGCTGTTTTGACCAGTAGACTTAGTTATTATGCGTTGACATAATGGCGCACTGGTTAGCATGGCCACCTCTTAAGCATGATGATGCGGGTTCGACGCCTGATCAATGTTAGCATGGAGTGAGCTGAAGTGCATGGCGCTGAAGATTTGAATCTTTGAAATGCGCTGAGGTCTGACATATCAGGCAGAATGGTTTGCCATCACGTTCAACAAAAAATAGAAACTTTCCCACTCTGATTAAAACGTCCTGTGTTCATCTACGTATTTTCGTTTTGCTGTGCATCTTTTCCCTGCCATTTCGAGAGCCCAATTGACACTCATAGTTTAAAGAAATGTGTTTGCCCATCCTACTTTGTGGAATTTCACCACATGCGCTTTTGACCAAAATACCAAATTGAACTCAAGTGAAGCCAACACGCACAACCCCCCCCCCCACACACACACACACACACACACAAATGTTGATATGAACATAAAAGAGCCGCATGCGGTTCGGGAGTTGCGGCTTGGCCAAACCTGTACTATACAACTTTATTTGTATAAAATTTTCACAACAGCTGTCACACAAACAAAGCGGGAAAAACCGAAGACGTGCGTGTTCCGCCCACGCTGGATTTATTTGCACCTTTGAAAAGACACCGTATTGCCGCAGATGTGGCAAAGAGTACTTTTGGGCATCTGAGACGGAAGGATGTCCAAAGCATCACGTCACCTGCTCTGGTAGGCATGGTGGTGGGACGTTGAGGTCAACCGCTTTGGGGTTGGCTGACTCTTTGATCGCAGGATGCCACACACTTGAAGACAGAAGCAGAAAAGCAGAGCTAAATGCAAAATGTACTCACCGGTGACTCCAATTTTTTTCCCCCCTGAAGAAACAGCTGGACGGGTGGCCCCGGCTGGCCAGTGGGACTCTTGTTATTCTGACCCTTTTTAGTGCGCGTTTGGGGCAACAACCGTTTTTTGTGGCGCTCTCTTCTGGTTCAAAAGTGCCCTGCATGTGAATTTGCTTTTCCTGCCTTCTGATTGGATGAGCGCCGGTGTGACGCGGTGCCTCTGTCACCGTGGCGGGGGGTATACGTTGGCATCGGAGCGTCTGCCAACGTCTGAGACCGGCTGGCAGTGTATCGGAGGTGTCGAGTGCGGTGCCGCTGGAGCTCACTCACCAGCTGGTGTTAGGGCCACAGAATGAAGGCCAAGGAGAAGAATAGAAAGAGAAACAGAAACTTCTCCTCCAATTGTTTGATTTGTCTCTTCTGAGCTTCGATGAATTCTTTCAGCTCTTTGTTCCTCTAGGACGGACAAATGGAAAGTGGCATTCAAAAGCCAGTAAGCGTGCAAGTAAGTGCCGGGCTGGCTTTGGGCCCTTACCTGTTGCGCGCTGTGCAGCAGATCCATTCTCTCTTGGAGGATGCAAGCGTCGCGCTCCCTCAACTCGCACATCAGGGCTCGCTTCCATTGGTCCACGGCGCTCCTAAGCTCTTCTCTCTGATCCGCCGTCAGCACGTCATTCACGCCAGCGTGGCTGGCTTTTTCGCCGTCCGTGGCGGGGCAGTCCCGCTGCGGTAGCGCCTCGTACAACATGGCCTCCAGCTCCAGGATCCTCTGGGCCGCAATCCTCGTCCATCAGTGGTCCGGCGGGAGATTTGAGGGCGGCTTACCTTATGAGCCTGGTCCATGGAACACTTCCTGAAGTCCAACTCTTCATCCAGGTAGCCCTTCTGCTTGCAGAACATATCCTAGCACAGCTCAAGGTCAGAATTGTTGGGGCACATTGCCGGAGTTCCCCTTGGCTGATGTCGCGTGTCTGTCTACCTTCTCACTTTCAATGTCCAACATCTTCTGTTGAAGTGTTGACTTGGTCACTTTGATGTATTCTAACCACTGAGGAAAGGCTGCTGTCACATAAGCAGAATGCGAGAGCGTGCGTGGACGTGCGCGTTACCTTCTCGGCTAGGGTGAGAAGGGTCCTGGCGTGAATCACGACCACCTGCTCCTCGTTGGTGAGATTCTGCAAGAGCCCAAAGGCACAGCGTCAACAAGCTTCTTTCAGCGCAAAGCCTTCCAAAAGTCACATTTGAGCCGCCGAGTCTCGTGGAGTGCGAACATAAGGAGTTCGACATACACTTACGGCGTTATAGCCCAGGATGTCCAGCTTCTTCATCAGATCACTGATGACGATGTCCGGGGGAAAGGCGCAAGGAGCAATGTAAGGTGTTCTGGGACCTCGGGTTAAGGTTAGGGTTGCGAGGGACGCCTTACGTACGCTCACGCCCTCGGCCTCGCAGTAGATCTGCAAAGGGCTGAGGCCGTCTGGGAAACGGACTTGCAGAAACTTCAAGACGGGGGAGCGCCACTCCCTCTCCTGAAAGGCAGAGGCATGCATCCGTCCGTCCGTCCGTCCGTCCGTCACATCTCTGGCCTCAACACGCTTGTGCGAGTCTTCCCACCTCCAGCTCCAGGATGCGGAACTCAAGCAGTTCGTTTTGGTCTCGGATATCCTGGATGTGCTCTTTCAGACGCGCTTCTTCCGCCTCCATCCGCCTGACCTGAAAAGACAGTCAGACCTCATCTGCGGGGCTTCCCGACAGGTGTGACGCCAAGCGACTCCGCCCAGCGCCTTTCTTTCCGTCACCTTTTCGGCCAACTGCTGATTGCTCTGACGCAGCAGCTGCTTCTCCTCCACCCACTTGACATTCTAGAAGAGACAAACGCGTGGACAGCTTTGGAATGTTGTGTCATTTTCATCCACAAATTCTTTGGTTGACTGGAAAATGACATTTGCTTTTCTCCGCATTTTCCCAGCCACGTTCGGGGGGGGTTGGTCCAGTAATGCCAGACGGATGAGTGACTGAAGAATGTAGCTATTTTGTCTGAGAAAAAGGTGTGCTCATTGATGAGCTTACCTGTCCTTGTTGCTTCAGCGCTGACTCCAGATCTGCTACTCTGCTTTGATAGTGACCCATTTCTACCATCAGCTTTTCTCTGGTCTGAAAGGAGGAGGAGGGAGGCTCCTCCTCCTCCTTTCAGACCAGAGAACACCCGAGGCTGGGTGAGAACGGGGAGGCTGCGACCCGGCCGGGGGTTGCGGGAAGGGGCGCCACCTTGATCTCCTTCTCGGCGTCGTAGTCCCCTTTCGCTGGTCTGGGCTAGCAGAGCGTAGGCTCGTTGCAGCGCTTGATATTCTTGCGTCAGCTGGCGGTAGCGAAGCTCCGCCTCTTCATGCACACACCAATGCAACACAGCACTAGTACCAGAATCAGTCAGACCGGCGACAAAGCACCCGCGACGCAAAGACGAGTCCGATTCCAGGCTGAAGAGGAATGTTTGGTGTCAATACGCTGGCAGAAATGGCGGGCTACCTCTTCGGGTTCCGTGTCGGGGGTTCTGTCGGTGTGAAAAGACAAGGACGATCCGTCCGAGTCCACCAACACGTCTTCGTCGTAGCCGTAAAATGTTTCGATGACCTGCGGGCGCGGAAGCAAACATCTCTCTGAACAAACTGAAGCGACACCTCACGATGAATCGACGAGAGGAACGATAGCGAGAAAAAGGCCATTTCATCTTGCGCAACACCAAGCAGCCGCAAACAAACAGACTCACCTTGCAGGACCTCACGCTTTGTTCCTCCTCAGAGATTCTCGACGTCGGTATCGTAGCAGCAAATCTCTCTCCTGTCGACACAAATAATCCGCCTTTGAGATTCTTTGGATGCAAAGGGAACGAACGGCTCCGGCGCAGAAACAAACGCGACTCACAATGACATTTCTGACATGAGCTCCTGTCTCCAGAGCCTGAAAAACACGTCACCGGCGATGATTGGAGGGACGCTCGTCTTTTCCAAAAGTGACAACTACAGGGTGTGTCAGGGTTTTCCAGATTATCTTTATCGTATCATTGTGTTGCTTTGACTTTGACTGCGACCTGTAATAAATAATATTATTTATCCCTTATTTATCCCTATCGCTTATCCCTTCCTACACAAAGTCGTAAAACACCCCTTGCTATGTTTTGACTAGAGGTCAAGGGCTTCCTCTATTCAATCCACTCTTACACCCACCCTGTTTCTCTTAATTAAAATGCTCGTGCAGGAGCCGAGAGTCAGACTTCATTCGTACAACGGATGGACTCTCCACCTGCAGGTGTCCAAAAGAACTTACTTGTCTCCCGTGTGGTTCTTGCAAAATAAGTTGGAGCGAGCGCAACTCTAACAGGGTGCATTTTGCCACTAGCTGCCTACGGACAATGACGTCGCGCTCGCGGCTCATGGTTGACGGGCTGAGCAGCCGGGCAAGTCCGTCGTTTTCAGCGCACAGCGAGTGGCAAAGGCGCTGACAAAACGGGAGCTTTGAGCTGCTGAAAACGGCAAAACAAGTCTAAAGCGTGTTCAAACGCGTGCGCACAATGCTCCTGCTTGAAAGGTCGGAATTTAAGGGGCCAATTTTTTGGATGGCGGCCGCCGGCCAAGCTTTGGACGGAAAAGGTTTCCTGGCGACAGCGAGCGAGCGCGGCGCTGCCGTACGTGCACCGAGTCGCCTGCCTGAAGACCTTGGACAAGTCGTCGATGATGTGCCGCTGCTCCACAACTTGAAGGAACTCCATTTCACCGTCCTGCTGGCCGCAACCGCGGTCCAGGTCATTGAGCGAACTAGGCCTTCTCTGTGGAACACAAATGCAGTGGACTCTGTTGGCACGCCGCCGTTGTCCGCGTCGACTTACCAAGCTTGCCATCTCCTCGTTCTCCTGGGTGACAAAGCGCACTTTGTTTTCAAGGCGACACAGCACCAGCGAGAGTTCTTCATTCTTCCTGCTCAGGCGTTTGTTTTTGTACAGGAGTGGCAGAAACTGGCTTTCTGTTTCTCTCAGTCGCTTTAGCTGCAAGCATGAAGTGCGGGATGTGAAAGACGCACAACACGCGGGCCAGAACGTATCCATTCCTTTTGCATCGGTTTGAACGGAATCGTGGCTTTGGCTCCCAATAAAAGACATCTACCAGGCAACCGACTCGCCGCGCCGCTCAACTAATAAGCAAGCGCAATGGGTGCCTCGCTGGATGGCGCGCATCAAACGTAGCGCAAACCTTCAAGCGTGCCGTCAATAAATTACCAGTTCATTGCGCTCTTCAGAAAGCAGGGCGTTTCGATCCTCCAGTTTCCTGATGACTGCGCTGAGCTCAGCGATTTTCAGATGAAACCGTCGCGTGTCCCGATCCTCCTGAGACTGAAAACGCCCCGCAACACACACACACAAGCACTCGTTCAAAGTTCAAAACTGTTTTTGTGCTACCTTCCTCCAGCAACGAACTAAGTCATGCGTACTGCAAGTGTGTGATGAGGTGGCTTACGCAATGAAGAGGATTGCTAGTAGCGGCGTTGACCCCACTTCCAGGGTAGTTTAGGCCCGCCCTTTGGGAATCCCTCAGGGCAGCGATCTGCTGCTCGGCAGCCTGAGTCTGCAGCTGAAGGCGGTGGACGTGGCCGGCCCCAGGGCTTCATCCAAAACACTAACCGCTCTGTCTTTCAGCTTGATCTCATCCGTCTGGATGTACAAACGGGGAGCGCTCAGGCAGGCGGGCAAACTCATTTGCCAGAATTGTGACAAAAACAAAGAGAGCAACCGGCCAATTTTTTTCTTGAATCGACTAGAACACCTTTGCTGTGACAAAAGCGAAGCGAGCAACCGGACATTTTCTTCTTGTGAAATAGAATAGAATAGAATGCCTTAGGTGTCATTGCACTGCAGGTATACAACGAAATTGGGAACATAGCCACGCACCGCGCATCTGATCAGTCCTACCAGTCGGCGGATCTCCCTCTCGCAGTCTCTCTTGGTTCGGCTCAGCTCCTCCCGATGCTGGTGATGAGCCGATCGGAGCTCGGCCGCTCGGGACTGCCAGGCCTGCTGGGCCGCTGCCAGGGCTTCTTCCGCGCTCCTGGTGGAGGCGACACCGCTCGGTCTCCCGACACCGCCGCGTCTCCTCCACCTCCGCCAGCAAAGCGCCCCCCCTCCTCACCTGAGCAGACATTGCGCCACACCGGGCCGTTGAGACCGCAACGGAGCGCCGCGACGCTTACTGGGGACAAGCTACACAATACGGTAGCGGCCGCATCGAAGCCCGACGTGGCGTGCGGATAGTCAGACACGGATAGAGCGGATCACCTTGTCCATGGAGCCGTCCCTCAGGCTGAGGACCAAGGCATTCAGTCGCTGGATCTCTCCATCTTTGATTTTGATCACTCTCATCAGCTCCATTTCATGCTGCCGCAGTAATGTCTCCCTGGTAATGGCTAACTCTTTCTGCTTCTCCTCATGGAGTTTGCTTTTGAGTTCCGTCATGGCGGCGGTGGCACGGTGGTGCTCCGCCCGCAGGTCCTGACTTCTCTCTCTCTCCAGACAGCTGACCTGACATGACTTAGACTTAGACAAACTTTATTGTCATCTTGTCTGCACATGGTGCATACAAAACGAAATTCCGTTGCATACGTCTTACAACAAAGTAGTGATATTGCAGTTGAATAGAAGTAACATATCCTATGAAAATATATATATATACATATATACTATATATATATATATATATATATATATATATATATATATATATTAAAAATAAGTATAAAGTGCAGCAGTGATAATTATGCAATAGTGCAAGTAGGCAAAACAGTATTCAAGAGTGTGCAGAGGAATGCTAAACCATGTATTAAACTTCTATTTAAAGGGTTTATACAAGTTCAGTAAAGTTGGTAGTGCGAGATAGTGCAAGATAGAGGTCCGTAGTGTCATAAAGTACAGTTCTGTGAATGTGTGATGCAGAGTTCAGTTTAGAGCTCAACAGTTCTAGTGTTCAACAGTCTGATGACAGCAGGGAAAAAGCTGTTGCAGAACCTGGTGGACCTGCAGCGGATGCTGCAAACCTCTTCCCAGAGGGCAGCAGGGAGAACAGTCCATGGTGGGGGTGTGATGGGTCATTGATGATGTTACGGGCACGGGACATGCAGCGCTGAGATGAAATGTCCTGAATGGAGGGAAGAGGAGCCCCTATGATCCTCTCTGCTGTCCTCACCACTCTCCTCACGTTCTTCCAATCGGAGGCGGTGCAGCCTCCACACCACACAGAGAGACAGCTTGTCAGAATGCTCTCTATGGTGCTCCTGTAGAACGTCCTCATGATGGGTGGGGGCAGGTGGGCTCTCCTCATCCTCCGCAGGAAGTACAAGCGCTTCTGTGCCCTCTTGACCAGTGCCGTAGTGTTCATAGTCCAGGTGAGGTCTTCTGTGATGTGGACCCCCAGGAATTTGGTGGTGCTGACCACCTCCACAGCTGAGCTGTTGATGATCAGTGGAGCGTGGTGAGGCTGTTTTTTCCTGAAGTCGACGATGATCTCCTTCATCTTCTCCTCATTCAGGATCAGGCTGTTTTCTCTGCACCAGCCCACCAGCTGCTCCACCTCCTCTCTGTAGTCCAGGTCGTTGTTGTCTCTGATGAGCCCCACCACCGTTGTGTCGTCTGCTGACTTCACGATGTGATTGGTGGTGAACCTGAGGACGCAGTCGTGTGTCATCAGGGTGCACAGCAGGGGGCTCAGGACGCAGCCCTGAAGGGAGCCTGTGCTGAGGGTGATGACATCAGAGGTGTTCTGTCCGACCCGGACTGACTGAGGTCTGTTGGTGAGGAAGTCTAGCAGCCAGTTGCGAAGGGGGGTGTTGAAGCCCAGGTGTTCCAATTTTCCTACCAGATGCTGTGGGATGATGGTGTTAAACGCTGAGCTGAAGTCCAGGAACAGCCTCCGCACATGGGTGTTCTTCTCCTCCAGGTGAGCCAGGCTCAGGTGAAGAACGGAGGAGATGGCGTCCTGAGTGGAGCGGTTTTGCCGGTCGGCAAACTGGAACGGGTCAAATAATAGGGGGAGTCTGGAAACGATGTGACCTTTAAGCAGCCTTTCGAAGCACTTCATCATAACCGGAGTCAGTGCAACAGGCCGGTAATCATTAAATGAGGTGATTTGAGGTTTCTTCGGCACCGGAATGATGGAGGCAGTCTTAAAGCACGCCGGCACTGTGGCTTGGCCCAGCGAGGTGTTAAAAATGTCTGTGATGACCCCAGCCAGATGACTTGCACATTCCCTGAACACACGCCCAGGAATGTTGTCGGGGCCAGGGGCCTTACAGGGGTTGACTCTCCTCAGGGTCTTCAACACATCGGCGGAGTCAAGGCAGAGTACCTCCTCTTCCTGATGGGGGACAGTTTTAACTGCTGGAGTGCCGTTTAGTGCCTCGAACCTCCCAAAGAAGTTATTTAGACCATTTAGAAAGTCAGCATCAACTACACCCACCGGGGGGGGGGGAGGGTGAGTTGTAGTCTGTAATCGCCCGTATGCCTTGCCACATACTCCTGATGTTTTTGACGTCGTGGAAACGATCCTGAAATTTTCGACTGCGGTCTCGCTTCGCTATCCTGATGGCACGGTTCAAGTTGGCTCTCGCTGTCCTCAGTGTCTCCTTGTCGCCAGACTTGAAGGCAGAGTTCCGCGCTCGTAGCGTTTGACGTACCTCCTCAGTCATCCAGGGTCGTTGGTTGCCCCGGGTGATGATATTCTTAGTGGTGCTGACGTCCTCGGTGCATTTGTTGATGTAGGCTGACACAGTCATGGCACACGCATGTCTAATCTACATCGGGAAAACTGGGAGGGAGGGAGGCAGGCAGGGAGGCAGGCAGGGAGGCAGGCAGGGAGGCAGGCAGTGTCTGTCTGTTGAGGTTTTCACCTTGTTCTTCTCCTGCTGAAGTTCTAACTGGACGTCCATCAGTTTGGTTCTCAGCTCGTCATTGGCGGCCTGAAGGGCGTCCGTTCGCTCCGCCTTGGCCCGCCCTGCCGGAGCTCGTTTGGACATCTCTTACTCGAGTCTCGCCCGGTCGTCAGTCAGAGATCACAACATTTGTACCTGGAGAGCACAAACGCAGCGCTGTTTTCCACTGGCTTCGAACTCAACTTCAATCGGTACCGTAACTTACAACATCATAAACATAGAACTAGCTTGACTTATTCATTGAATAAATGCATTTGGTTCTTCAAAACTGCATCACGCAACATAGCGTGACCGAGACGGCCGTTATCCACCTGCGTGAAGTTATTTGGTGAAATGAATGAGATGTTTAAGACACCATCGTTCTGTCTCTATGTAGATGAAGGTAAATAATCGATTGCTGAAGGTCCAAAGGTGTTGTGATAAACAAATAAACATATTAGTGATTAGTGACATATTTGTGATAAACATATTAGGCAGGATAATCACATATGTTAACGTGACTGCCCACACTGTATTTATTTATGGTTATTTGTTAAATCGAGTACTGTTAGACATGAAATAGGAAGTGTTTAACATAAATGGAAGACGAAAGGGGTACTCACCATTGTAGCTCCTGCTGGTCAATGATACGAGCCTCTTCTTGCAGTGGAAAACATACAGCCAACAAACACCGTGGAACCTAAAGGAATGAAATTAAACATTAACATTTAGCCTCAACCAACATTCACAGATACAACGCAACGCAAACTACACAAACGTAAATCTTTTTAAACACAATGAGTTGTACTTACCGTGTACGCTCTAGACGGTCCACTTGCAAGCGGAAAATAAAGATATTTCTGTTGATAATCGTCGTGTTTGTATCCGGTGTCTCGCTCAAGGCCATTGCGCCCACAGATTTGAATTTTGGCGAGAGTTCAGCCTATTGACGTCATTTCCGCGGTGTAATACCCGCATATCTGAAACGGCAAAGTTAAGAGTAGAGTTAAATAAAGTTTTTAGTCAACGCAATAATTTACAACCGTTGACCAGTCGAAATAATCGTCGAAATTTGGCGTCTGTGGCTGGAAGCAGACGCCGAGTTCGACATTCCTCCCAAACGCCACACTCCCTCGCTTTTCAGGGCTAAAAAAAAACAGTTGTAATTACCTTGTACGCTCTAGACGGTCAAGTTGCAAGCTGAAAACAAAAATATTTGCCTTGTTAGTCATCGTGTTACTAACAGCTGTGTCTTGTTTGCCAGAACTGCCGCTTTCCTACTTCCTGTTGCAAGCCACGCCCACGGATTATAATTTTGCCGTGAGTTCCGCCTATTGACGTCATGTCCGCGTCACATGACTGCGACGTAATATTATCTAAAACTGTTTGTGCGGTATTGTGTTGTTCTGTGCGGTATTGTGTTATTCTGTGCGGCGTCGTGTTGTTCTGTGCGGCGTCGTGTTGTTCAGTGCGACGTCGTGTTGTTCAGTGCGGCATGGTGTTGTTCAGTGCGGCATGGTGTTGTTCAGTGCGGCATGGTGTTGTTCAGTGCGGCATAATGTTGTTCAGTGCGGCATAATGTTGTTCAGTGCGGCATGGTGTTGTTCAGTGCGGCATGGTGTTGTTCAGTGCGGCATGGTGTTGTTCAGTGCGGCATAATGTTGTTCAGTGCGCCATAATGTTGTTCAGTGCGGCATGGTGTTGTTCAGTGCGGGATGGTGTTGTTCAGTGCAGGATGGTGTTGTTCAGTGCGGCACGGTGTTGTTCAATGCGGCATGGTGTTGTTCAGTGCGGGATGGTGTTGTTCAGTGCGGCATGGTGTTGTTCAGTGCGGCATAATGTTGTTCAGTGCGGCATGGTGTTGTTCAGTGCGGCATGGTGTTGTTCAGTGCGGCATGGTGTTGTTCAGTGCGGCATGGTGTTGTTCAGTGCGGAATGGTGTTGTTCAGTGCGGCATGGTGTTGTTCAGTCCGGGATGGTGTTGTTCAATGCGGGATCGTGTTGTTCAGTGCGGGGTGGTGTTGTTCAGTGCGGGATGGTGTTGTTCAGTGCGGCATGGTGTTGTTCAATGCGGCATGGTGTTGTTCAGTGCGGGATGGTGTTGTTCATTGCGGCATGGTGTTGTTCAGTGCGGCATGGTGTTGTTCAGTGCGGCATGGTGTTGTTCAGTGCGGCATGGTGTTGTTCAGTGCGGCATAATGTTGTTCAGTGCGGCATGGTGTTGTTCAGTGTGGAAAGGTGTTGTTCAGTGCAGGATGGTGTTGTTCAGTGCGGCATGGTGTTGTTCAATGCAGGATCGTGTTGTTCAGTGCAGCATAATGTTGTTCAGTGCAGCATGGTGTTGTTCAGTGCGGCATGGTGTTGTTCAATGCGGCATGGTGTTGTTCACTGCGGGATGGTGTTGTTCAATGCGGGATCGTGTTGTTCAGTGCGGCATAATGTTGTTCAGTGCAGCATGGTGTTGTTCAGTGCGGCATGGTGTTGTTCAGTGCGACATAATGTTGTTTAGTGCGGCATAATGTTGTTCAGTGCGGCATAATGTTGTTCAGTGCGGCATAATGTTGTTCAGTGCGGCATGGTGTTGTTCAGTGCGGCATGGTGTTGTTCAGTGCGGCATGGTGTTGTTCAGTGCAGGATGGTGTTGTTCAGTGCGGCATGGTGTTGTTCAATGCGGCATGGTGTTGTTCAGTGCGGGATGGTGTTGTTCAGTGCAGGATGGTGTTGTTCAGTGCGGAATGGTGTTGTTCAGTGCGGCATGGTGTTGTTCAGTGCGGCATGGTGTTGTTCAGTGCAGGATGGTGTTGTTCAATGCGGGATCGTGTTGTTCAGTGCGGCATGGTGTTGTTCAGTGCGGCATGGTGTTGTTCAGTGCGGCATAATGTTGTTCAGTGCGGCATGGTGTTGTTCAGTGCGGCATGGTGTTGTTCAGTGCGGCATGGTGTTGTTCAGTGCGGCATGGTGTTGTTCAGTGCGGCATAATGTTGTCCAGTGCGCCATAATGTTGTTCAGTGCGGCATGGTGTTGTTTAGTGCGGGATGGTGTTGTTCAGTGCAGGATGGTGTTGTTCAGTGCGGCATGGTGTTGTTCAATGCGGCATGGTGTTGTTCAGTGCGGGATGGTGTTGTTCAGTGCGGCATGGTGTTTTTCAGTGCGGCATAATGTTGTTCAGTGCGGCATGGTGTTGTTCAGTGCGGCATGGTGTTGTTCAGTGCGGCATGGTGTTGTTCAGTGCGGCATGGTGTTGTTCAGTGCGGAATGGTGTTGTTCAGTGCGGCATGGTGTTGTTCAGTGCGGGATGGTGTTGTTCAGTGCGGGATCGTGTTGTTCAGTGCGGGGTGGTGTTGTTCAGTGCAGGATGGTGTTGTTCAGTGCAGGATGGTGTTGTTCAGTGCGGCATGGTGTTGTTCAATGCAGGATCGTGTTGTTCAGTGCAGCATAATGTTGTTCAGTGCAGCATGGTGTTGTTCAGTGCGGCATGGTGTTGTTCAATGCGGCATGGTGTTGTTCAGTGCGGGATGGTGTTGTTCAGTGCGGCATGGTGTTTTTCAGTGCGGCATAATGTTGTTCAGTGCGGCATGGTGTTGTTCAGTGCGGCATGGTGTTGTTCAGTGCAGGATGGTGTTGTTCAGTGCGGCATGGTGTTGTTCAATGCAGGATCGTGTTGTTCAGTGCAGCATAATGTTGTTCAGTGCAGCATGGTGTTGTTCAGTGCGGCATGGTGTTGTTCAATGCGGCATGGTGTTGTTCACTGCGGGATGGTGTTGTTCAATGCGGGATCGTGTTGTTCAGTGCGGCATAATGTTGTTCAGTGCAGCATGGTGTTGTTCAGTGCGGCATGTTGTTGTTCAGTGCGACATAATGTTGTTCAGTGCGGCATAATGTTGTTCAGTGCGGCATAATGTTGTTCAGTGCGGCATGGTGTTGTTCAGTGCGGCATGGTGTTGTTCAGTGCGGTATGGTGTTGTTCAGTGCAGGATGGTGTTGTTCAGTGCGGCATGGTGTTGTTTAATGCGGCATGGTGTTGTTCAGTGCGGGATGGTGTCGTTCAGTGCAGGATGGTGTCGTTCAGTGCGGCATGGTGTTGTTCAGTGCGGAATGGTGTTGTTCAGTGCGGCATGGTGTTGTTCAGTGCGGCATGGTGTTGTTCAGTGCAGGATGGTGTTGTTCAATGCGGGATCGTGTTGTTCAGTGCGGCATGGTGTTGTTCAGTGCGGCATGGTGTTGTTCAGTGCGGCATAATGTTGTTCAGTGCGGCATGGTGTTGTTCAGTGCGGCATGGTGTTGTTCAGTGCGGCATGGTGTTGTTCAGTGCGGCATGGTGTTGTTCAGTGCGGCATAATGTTGTCCAGTGCGCCATAATGTTGTTCAGTGCGGCATGGTGTTGTTTAGTGCGGGATGGTGTTGTTCAGTGCAGGATGGTGTTGTTCAGTGCGGCATGGTGTTGTTCAATGCGGCATGGTGTTGTTCAGTGCGGGATGGTGTTGTTCAGTGCGGCATGGTGTTGTTCAGTGCGGCATAATGTTGTTCAGTGCGGCATGGTGTTGTTCAGTGCGGCATGGTGTTGTTCAGTGCGGCATGGTGTTGTTCAGTGCGGCATGGTGTTGTTCAGTGCGGAATGGTGTTGTTCAGTGCGGCATGGTGTTGTTCAGTGCGGGATGGTGTTCAATGCGGGATCGTGTTGTTCAGTGCGGGGTGGTGTTGTTCAGTACAGGATGGTGTTGTTCAGTGCGGCATTGTGTTGTTCAATGCAGGATCGTGTTGTTCAGTGCAGCATAATGTTGTTCAGTGCAGCATAATGTTGTTCAGTGCAGCATGGTGTTGTTCAGTGCGGCATGGTGTTGTTCAATGCGGCATGGTGTTGTTCAGTGCGGGATGGTGTTGTTCAGTGCGGGATGGTGTTGTTCAGTGCGGGATGGTGTTGTTCAGTGTGGCATGGTGTTGTTCAGTGCGGCATGGTGTTGTTCAGTGCGGCATGGTGTTGTTCAGTGCGGCATGGTGTTGTTCAGTGCGGCATAATGTTGTTCAGTGCGGCATAATGTTGTTCAGTGCGGGATGGTGTTGTTCATTGCGGCATGGTGTTGTTCAGTGCGGCATGGTGTTGTTCAGTGCGGCATGGTGTTGTTCAGTGTGGGATGGTGTTGTTCAGTGCAGGATGGTGTTGTTCAGTGCGGCATGGTGTTGTTCAGTGCGGCATGGTGTTGTTCATTTCGGCATAATGTTGTTCAGTGCGGCATAATGTTGTTTAGTGCGGCATGGTGTTGTTCAGTGCGGGATGGTGTTGTTCAGTGCGTTATAATGTTGTTCAGTGCGGCATGGTGTTGTTCAGTGCGGCATGGTGTTGTTCAGTGCGGCATGGTGTTGTTCAGTGCGGCATAATGTTGTTCAGTGCGGCATAATGTTGTTCAGTGCGGCATGGTGTTGTTCAGTGCGGGATGGTGTTGTTCAGTGCGGGATGGTGTTGTTCAGTGCGGCATGGTGTTCAATGCGGAATGGTGTTGTTCAGTGCAGGATGGTGTTGTTCAGTGCGGCATGGTGTTGTTCAGTGCGGCATAATGTTGTTCAGTGCGGCATGGTGTTGTTCAGTGTGGCATGGTGTTGTTCAGTGCGGCATGGTGTTGTTCAGTGCGGCATAATGTTGTTCAGTGCGGCATGGTGTTGTTCAGTGCGGCATGGTGTTGTTCAGTGCGGCATAATGTTCAGTGCGGCATAATGTTGTTCAGTGCGGCATGGTGTTGTTCAGTGCGGGATGGTGTTGTTCAGTGCAGGATGGTGTTGTTCAGTGCGGCATGGTGTTCAGTGCGGGATGGTGTCTTTCAGTGCGGCATGGTGTCGTTCAGTGCGGCATGGTGTCTTTCAGTGCGGCATGGTGTCGTTCAGTGAGGCATGGTGTTGTTCAGTGCGGCATGGTGTTGTTTAGTGCGGCATGGTGTTGTTCAGTGCGGGATGGTGTTGTTCAGTGTGGCATGGTGTTCAGTGCGGCATGGTGTTGTTCAGTGCGGTATCGTGTTGTTCAGTGCGGTATCGTGTTTCTCAGTGCGGTATCGTGTTGTTCAGTGCAGTATCGTTGTGTTGTTCGTATTGTGTTTAACACTTAGCCTCTAACACTTAGCCTCTAACACTTAGCCTCTAGCATCTAGAAGGTAAATAAATAGGAAGGAAGGACTCACCGGTGACGTCTTCGCCCACGTCCAATCGTTGTACTTTGTATTTTCATCCTTCTGACAGTGGAAAACATAGCCAACAAACACCGTGGAACCTAAACGAATGAAAGAAAACTATCATTTGGCCACAACCAACATTCACAGATACAACACAATGTGACGTGCGGGGTTGAGGTTAAAGGTTGAGTGAAGGGCCCTCGTTTTAAACTACTTTTTTGAAAAGGATTGGGAACAAGTAAGACGTATTTAATTTATTTAATGGGAAGTAGTAAGAGCTATTGAATTTAATCTATGTATTATATTCTATTGTATTGTATTCTGTTGTATTCTTTTGGATTGTATTCACACTAACCCCACTAAAACTTCAGCCCACAAAAACTCGCCTCTGGCGCCTAGCCTCTGGCACTTAGCCTCTAACACTTAGCCTTTAACACTTAGCCTTTAACACTTAGCCTTTAACACTTAGCCTAGAAGGTGAATAAATAGGGTTAAAGGTTGAGTGAAGGGACCTCGTTTTAAACTACTTTTTTGTAAAGGAGTGGGAACAAGTAAGACGTATTTAATTTATTTAATGGGAAGTAGTAAGACTTATTAAATTTATTTAATCTACTTTTCTTCCCAGGCAAAATTTGATGTGCTGCAATTCCAAATTTCCAAAGTGAATGAAGGAATGAAGTCCTTTAAATTATGATTTTGTATAAATACTAGGCATTAACACAAAATCGACGGCACAAAATGGGCAGACTTTACTTGTTTGAAAAGGACTGGTTACAAGACAGACTTTTTTAATTTATTTAATGGGAAGAAGACTTATTTAGTTTAATTGATCTATTTTTGTTCCCTGGCAAAATTCGATTTGCTGCAATTCCAAATTTCCAAAGTGAATGAAGGAAAGAAGTCGTTTAAATTATGATTTTGTTTAAATACTAGGCATAGACACAAAATCTACGGCACAAAATGGGCAGACTTTACTTGTTTGAAGAGGACTGGTTACAAGACAGACTTTTCTGATTTATTTAATGGGAAGAAGACTTATTTAGTTTATTTAATCTATTTTTGTTCCCTGGCAAAATTGGATTTGCTGAAATTGTATTTTGCCAAATCTTGCCTTGAGACCTGATAGGAAGTATTAAACGCTTAGTTAAATCAATACAAGTTGGTAATAAGAGCGAGTAATGTTGGTTGAACCGATGAATGAAGGTTGAAAGCAATTTAAATTATGACTTTGTATAAATACTAGATATTAACAGAACATCTACTGCGCGAAATGGGCAGAGTTTACTTGTTTGAGAAGGAGTGGCTTATTCAAAACTAAGATTTATTTAATCTGTTTGTTCCCAGGCAAAATTGGATGTGATGCAATTCCAAATTTCACCACATGATGGTGCCCAATTTTGACTTCATAGGACATATTAAACACTTAGCTTGTTATTATGTTCAAGGTAATCAGATTTGTTTATTATTCTAATGGCCTCTTCAAAACTATTCTGGATTACTACTTTGGATCTATTCTACATTACTTGGCAACAACATACTCTGTAACAGATTAGGCAGTATAATCATATCTGTTAACTTGAGAGTGCCCACACTCAATCTACTTATCGTGATGTGTTAAATCAATTACTGTTAGACATTATTTGTCTGATAATCTACCAAATCTTTGAATTGAAGAATTTGTGATTTAATTAATAGCTTGTTGTTATGTTAAGGGTAATCAGACTTGTATATAATTCTAATGGCCTTCTTTTGAAAACTATTCTGAATTACAACTTTGGATCTTATATTACTTTGCAACAATCTACTCCGTGACAGATTAGGCAGTATAATCACATATGTTAACTTCAGTGCCCACACTGTATTTATTTATGGTTATTTGTTAAATCAAGTACTGTTAGACATGAAATAGGAAGTGTTTAACATAAATGTTATGGCTACTCACCATTGTAGCTCGCTCCTGGTCAATGATACGAGCCTCTTCTTGCAGTGGAAAACTTGCAGCCAACAAACACCGTGGAACCTAAAGGAATGAAATTAAACATTAACATTTCGCCTCGACCAATTTTCACACGTACAACGCAACGCGGCTACACTTCTGCTATTACAAACGTAAATCTCCTTAAACACAATGAGTGTTACTTACCGTGTACGCTCTAGACGGTCCAGTTGCAAGCAGAAAATAAAGATATTTCTGTTGATAATCGTCGCTGCTCAGTGGCTCACGGCCATCGCGCCAACAGATTTGAATTTTGGCGGAGGTTCGGGCAATTACGTCATATCCACGGCACATGACTGCGACGTAATACCCGCTTATCTGAAACGGCAGTTAAAAGTAGAGTTACATCAAGTTTTCTTGGAACCTAAACGAATGAAAGAAAACTATCATTTGGCCACAACCAACATTCACAGATACAACACAACGTGCGGGGTTGGGGTTAAAGATTGAGTGAAGGGCCCTCGTTTTAAACTACTGTTTTGAAAAGGAGTGGGAACAAGTAAGACGTATTTAATTTATTTAATGGGAAGTAGTAAGACTTATTAAATTTATTTAATCTACTTTTCTTCCCAGGCAAAATTTGATGTGCTGCAATTCCAAATTTCCAAAGTGAATGAAGGAATGAAGTCCTTTAAATTATGATTTTGTATAAATACTAGGCATTAACACAAAATCGACGGCACAAAATGGGCAGACTTTACTTGTTTGAAAAGGACTGGTTACAAGACAGACTTTTTTAATTTATTTAATGGGAAGAAGACTTATTTAGTTTAATTGATCTATTTTTGTTCCCTGCCAAAATTCGATTTGCTGCAATTCCAAATTTCCAAAGTGAATGAAGGAAAGAAGTCGTTTAAATTATGATTTTGTTTAAATACTAGGCATAGACACAAAATCTACGGCACAAAATGGGCAGACTTTACTTGTTTGAAGAGGACTGGTTACAAGACAGACTTTTCTGATTTATTTAATGGGAAGAGGACTTATTTAGTTTATTTAATCTATTTTTGTTCCCTGGCAAAATTGGATTTGCTGAAATTGTATTTTGCCAAATCTCGATTTGAGACCTGATAGGAAGTATTAAACGCTTAGTTAAATCAATACAAGTTGGTAATAAGAGCGAGTAATGTTGGTTGAACCGATGAATGAAGGTTGAAAGCAATTTAAATTATGACTTTGTATAAATACTAGATATTAACAGAACATCTACTGCGCAAAATGGGCAGAGTTTACTTGTTTGAGAAGGAGTGGCTTATTCAAAACTAAGATTTATGTAATCTGTTTGTTCCCAGGCAAAATTGGATGTGATGCAATTCCAAATTTCACCACATGATGGTGCCCAATTTTGACTTCATAGGACATATTAAACACTTAGCTTGTTATTATGTTCAAGGTAATCAGATTTGTTTATCATTCTAATGGCCTCTTCAAAACTATTCTGGATTACTACTTTGGATCTATTCTACATTACTTGGCAACAACATACTCTGTAACAGATTAGGCAGTATAATCACATATGTTAACTTGAGAGTGCCCACACTCAATCTACTTATCGTGATGTGTTAAATCAATTACTGTTAGACATTATTTGTCTGATAATCTACCAAATCTTTGAATTGAAGAATTTGTGATTTAATTAATAGCTTGTTCAGGGTAATCAGACTTGTATATAATTCTAATGGCCTTCTTTTGAAAACTATTCTGAATTACAACTTTGGATCTTATATTACTTTGCAACAATCTACTCCGTGACAGATTAGGCAGTATAATCACATATGTTAACTTCAGTGCCCACACTGTATTTATTTATGGTTATTTGTTAAATCAAGTACTGTTAGACATGAAATAGGAAGTGTTTAACATAAATGTTATGGCTACTCACCATTGTAGCTCGCTCCTGGTCAATGATACGAGCCTCTTCTTGCAGTGGAAAACTTGCAGCCAACAAACACCGTGGAACCTAAAGGAATGAAATTAAACATTAACATTTCGCCTCGACCAATTTTCACACGTACAACGCAACGCGGCTACACTTCTGCTATTACAAACGTAAATCTCCTTAAACACAATGAGTGTTACTTACCGTGTACGCTCTAGACGGTCCAGTTGCAAGCAGAAAATAAAGATATTTCTGTTGATAATCGTCGCTGCTCAGTGGCTCACGGCCATCGCGCCAACAGATTTGAATTTTGGCGGAGGTTCGGGCAATTACGTCATATCCGCGGCATTTGACTGCGACGTAATACCCGCTTATCTGAAACGGCAGTTAAAAGTAGAGTTACATCAAGTTTTCTTGGAACCTAAACGAATGAAAGAAAACTATCATTTGGCCACAACCAACATTCACAGATACAACACAACGTGCGGGGTTGAGGTTAAAGATTGAGTGAAGGGCCCTCGTTTTAAACTACTGTTTTGAAAAGGAGTGGGAACAAGTAAGACGTATTTAATTTATTTAATGGGAAGTAGTAAGACTTATTAAATTTATTTAATCTACTTTTCTTCCCAGGCAAAATT